>NW_026542598.1:52687043-54056105 GCF_028750875.1 Macrosteles quadrilineatus | reverse complement strand
GAAGGGCTAATGAAGAAGATGGAGGGGTGACGACTCTTGGAGCTGGAGGATCTGAAGGAAAACATCGAGGAGATCACCACGGGCCACCGGAGAAAGAAGATCGGGAGTTTGGGAGTGCGTGTATCGGTGTGTGTGCTTCTGGGACAATAGACAGTATGTAGAAAGAATAAAATATCTAACTAAAACTTTGTCAAACATAAAAGTCATATAATTTGTCAGTAACTAATTCTTTTATATTTTCAATTGATTTTCTTTTCTTGTAAATTTAACGTTGCAAATTAATTTATCTTATTATTGTTGTTTTTTGCATTTTCAAAGTTTTCTTTTGCTGTTGTAACACTTTTAACTTTTGTTGTTTTCGTAATTTAAATTTTTGTTCATTACACGTTGAGTAACACCCTTAAGCAGTCTTATGTCTCATTAACCTAACACCTCTTCACTAAGCTAAGCGAGTGTAACATTTAGGAAACTTAAACTTAAAGTGAGGCATGGGACTCGCAATATATATATATATATTAATTTAAACCCCATCCACATCAAATGGTATAGGGCCTACACTATAATTTTAACCTGTAGTTTTAGTTTGTTTGTTTCATTAAAACCAAAATGGACTCATGCCAATGGTATGAGCGAAACCATAAAAAATAAATTTTGTTCATTTTTATTTCACTTTTCAAATATCCAATATCCACATCTATTCCAATGTCATTCTGTTTTAGCTTTACTTGTATAGTTTGTAATTTTAACTGTATCAATTTTCAATATTAGTTTCGTCTTGGTTTCTACACTAATCAATTTGTGTGCAATATAAAAAGTTAAAAAGTAAAAAGTGGTGGCTAATTATAAAATTATCCCTACAGAACTTGATTTTTTTGTTCACATCATATTGGACTTTTATTAACAAGACAAGACAAACAAACAATGCAAAACATAGAAACACATATTATGCCAAAATACATCAAAACACATAAAATATCAAACATGTTCATACATTAAAAGAGAATGTAACATTGCTAAAAACAACGTAGATACAAAAGATATAAAGTTCGACGACTAATATTGTAAAAATAACTGTTATGGAGATGGTGTTGATTTAAACAATATTTCGACGGTTAAAATCCTTCGGCTTGTTATTGAAAAATAGGCTATACACAAACCCGTTTGTTGATAGTCTTCTTTCTTCTTTGCTTAATTGGCCAACGGCGGCAACTGTCCAAACTTTTGTTCTTCACGTGGTTGAAATGGCAGCGTATTTTCTTTATTATCGATGTCTGTTATTATGAGGTACTTAAAATCACCGACAAGTGTTCGTATCTTAAACCTAACCGAAGCCTGGATATAAGGAATAAACTAAAACACCATGCACTAAACAATACAGCAAACAACTACACAACTACCACTAGCAAATACACTAAACAACAATGCATCTTGGGGTGAGAAGATTCGTGTTTTCGAGGTGTAGTCTTGATTTCGTCACAAGTCTCACTAACACTAACCTACACTGTAGATTTACTCCTGTTTTCTTGTTAAAATATAATTTTATATTAAATATTTTTTGGGCCAAACCTTAATTTATATTAGCCTATTTCTATCCAGATATCTATTTTCCCTAATGATAACTCCTAATTTATATTAAATGGTATAAAAAATACAATCCTTTGGCCTAAATAAAGTACTAATGAACTAAACTCATTTTCTGTGTACTTCCATTGGGGACTTAGCAAAGTATAAATTGGATATGTTTGCAAGAAGGTCCAAAAACTACAAGTTATACTTTATAAGTGAAATAATTTAACTCATTAATTTGCCCTTTCAGATATTAGGATTAGGAACTGGACACCCTTTTGCAGCAGACCTGGTTAAGAAGTCATATTATCAAAAAGTTCACGGTTTTTATTCCATATCATAGAAAATTAAGAAAAACATATTTAATTTTATTTAAGTTTACAACACAGGTTAATTTTGCTAAGCTTGATTTTATTCGCTTCCGATAAGTTATATATTATCAAATAAAGTAAATTTCCTTATTATATTTTTCTATGCCAACTTCATTACGTATTTGCAAATCATTCACGGTTAGAAAATTGTTTGTCAGTAAGAAATATTGTCTATACTATTTTATTAAGTAATGATGTTTACCCTAAAAGAACTAAATTCAAAAAGAACTTTTCCTTAACATAGCTTAATATAGCATCTTATATTATTAATATAATAAATTACTTTCAACTTTTACCTTACGATTTTTTACTCAGAGGTGAACATCGTAGAATAAAACTTATTTATTTTTTAAAAGTAACTTAGGAAATAGATATATATATATATTTTATCATATTTGAACAACAAATTATTGAAGAGCGGTCTATGTTTAGAATAGGAAAATATTACGATTACGCTCGTATATTAGCGAATTTCCCTATAGGGAAGTAGCTATTACCGTAGGTGGCACGGTAAGACCTAGACCCGAGACCGATTTACTTTTTCATTTTGATGTCCCCAGAGGCCAAAAACACCATCCGTTCAAATTTTTATATATGTATATATATATATATATATATAGACTTATATATATATATATATATATATATACGTCCGTGAACGCGATAACTTGAGTAATTTTTGTCCGATTTTGATGAAATTTGGTTTAAAGGTGTAAAGCGGGATAAACTTGAATGAGTTCGCGAACCAGCACGATCGGACCATGGGAACGGTGCTTTACGGTGGGTTTTATGGGGTAAAAATTGGTTTTTCTCACATTTGACCCTTAAAACACAAAATTTTCCGATTTCTCTTTAGAACTTTTTAAAGAGCTTAAAAAAACAAATAATTTAGTATATAAAAGTATTTTTGTTCGATTATTAGTAACGGAGAAAATTAAAAAAATTGTAAATTTAAAATTCCCATGTTATTCTTATGGAGAATATTGTCAAATGTTGTAGTTTGCTTGTTTAGGGAAATATTTTGATCAAACTTGGCAAATTTATTTATTTTGTACTAAGCTATCAATATTTTACTCAAAAACACACTTTATTAGTTTCCTTGTAGCAGCAAACCTAGGTACTCGTTAAACCTAATTTTATTAAAATATATTTAACTGAAAATCAATTCAGACAAATGGAAATTCGCTTAGTCGGCAGGTTTGCTGCAGCGGGGGTATTTTTAATAGTTCCCTGATATGTTATGAACGATACAACATAAGCAGCCCGCCAAATCTCTGGTCTGACGTAACAATCAGCTGTGACAGTCCGGCCGCAACTGTCCCAGCCTTTTGCTTCGTCAGCCGAGTTAAGTATTCGAACAAAAGCACAACAAAGTCAGTCTTTTATAGGTCTAGTACCTATACGTGTAAAATAAAAATGTCAGAATTAACCGTGGTTCTGCTAGAACAGTCAATGCTTATTTGTTAACGTTCACAGTACAGTACATGATTTTAATCAACTAATACATATTAAAGTTAGTATACTGTATATCAATTTGAGCACAAAAGTAGGCCTACAAGATATTTTGTCTAACCACATAGCTTAACTTCTTAAATATTAGTATGCAGGTCTGCTGAAAATGGGCTCCATAGTTTTCCAGTTTAAATATTGAGTCATCTACATAATAAACAATTAAATGTCCTAAATCTGTGCAATAACTTATATTTTTTAATACCCTAAATAATGTCTTCTACAAGGATGCAGACTGAACCAAAACTCTCTAATGCCAATGTTAGGTTATCTTTTAACTAGGCGAATAAAAAATAAAGGAAATTATACTGACTCTGGCTAATTTATGCCACCCAACAAATAATGAATTGTCCCCTAATTCCTAACTATACCCTGTCATTATGTCGAATCATGCGCTGATCTCCTCCCTTTCCAAGCCCAACGATGTGAAGGTCCAAATCTACAAGGCATGCAAACAGAAAAGTCTTACCTTTGGTACGACTGCAACCAACCTGCAAGCAAAATTGTGTTCATTTATGCACTTAAAAAATTATAAAACTCCACATTAAAAGGTGGACAAAGCTTATTTTAGACCATAATACAACATGTATTTTCCATACCTTGTTATTATTGTATTTATATATAAAATCTAGAGGTCAAATGATCGAAATCGTGACACCAAATACTAGTAGTACGCTTATTCTGCGCGTAACGGGATGAGTGAACATAAGCGCAATAATGAAAGAGTCCACCCACACCTAGCATACTTACCGGTGTCACTGGTGAACACAATAATGTTATTTGTATGGGCAAATCAACCCATGAGTCGGGGCAAATAATGGTGAGTCGGTGGCTCAGTCGGTAGCGTCACGCGGACATCGGGCCCAAGGTAGCAATGTCGTGGGTTCGGATCCTGGTCACTGCCACTAAATTTTATCAGTACAGTTCACCTTTGTACCGTACCGGCTCACCCCTTGCTTTGCTGTAAACGATTCACGCACGGGCGCTTAGTCTATGTGGACGGGCAAATGCAAGGTTAAAAGAGGCTGCCAACCTGTTAAAAAAAAAACCAAATCTCAGTCAACAACAATCCTAACTTCTCGTCCATTAATTAACCAAAGTCATTGGTAATATACGTAATGTATTTCCTGTTTCCCTCTCTTCTCATAGCATTTTATTATTGCAGATACATTAATCTAACTGTCACAAAGGGTTCCCACACTCCGGACTCCTCGCCTCGACTACTCCCTTCACCACTTCCTACGTCGTGGACCTGTTTCCCTCCCTTCCCATAGCATTTTTAGAATTGCAGATGCATTTATCTAACTGCCACCAACGGTTCCCTCACTCCGCACTGCTCGCCTCATGCTCGATACTGTACATTATTCTAATCATCACAAAGGGTTTCTACACTCCGGAATGCTCGCCTCGACTACTTCCTTCACTTCTTCCTACGTCGTAGACCTGTTTCCCTCCCTTCCTATAGCATTTTAGAATTTCAAATAGATTAATTTAACTTTCACAAAGGGTTCCCACACTCCGGACTGGTCACCTTGACTACATCCTTCACCGCTTCCTACGTCGTGGACCTGTTTCCCTCCCTTCCTATAGCATTTTAGAATTTCAAATAGATTAATTTAACTTTCACAAAGGGTTTCCACACTCCGGACTGCTCACCTTGACTACATCCTTCACCGCTTCCTACGTCGTGGACCTCTTTCCCTCCCTTCCCATAGCATTTTAGAATTGCAGTTACACTAATCTAACTGTCACAAAGGGTTTCTACACTCCAGAATGCTCACCTCGACTACTTCCATTACCACTTCCTACGTCGTGGACCTGTTTCCCTCCTTTCCTATAGCATTTTAGAATTGCAGTTACACTAATCTAACTGTCACAAAGGGTTTCTACACTCCAGAATGCTCGCCTCGACTACTTCCATTACCACTTCCTACGTCGTGGACCTGTTTCCCTCCCTACCTATAGCATTTTAGTATTGCAGGTATATTAATCTAACTGTCACAAAGGGTTTCTACACCCCGGACTGCTCACCTCGACTACTTCCATTACCACTTCCTACGTCGTGGACCTGTTTCCCTCCCTTCCCATAGCATTTTAGAATTGTAGTTACATTAATCTAACTGTCACAAAGGGTTTCTACACTCCGGACTGTTCGCCTTGACTACTTCCATTACCGCTTACTATATACGTCGTGGACCTGTTTCCTTCCCTTCCTATAGCATTTTAGTATTGCAGGTATATTAATCTAACTGCCACAAAGTGTTTCTACACTCCGGACTGCTCGCCTTGACTACTTTCTTTACCGCTTCCTACGTCGTGGACCTGTTTCCCTCCCTTCCCATAGCATTTTTAGAATTGCAGATACATTATTTTAATTGTCACAAAGGCTTCCCACACTCCGGACTGCTCACATTGACTACTTCCTTCACCACTTCCTACATCGTGGACCTGTTTCTCTCCCTTCCCATAGCATTTTTAGAATTGCAGATACATTATTCCAACTGTCATAAAGGCCCCCCACACT
The DNA here is from genome assembly GCF_028750875.1 of Macrosteles quadrilineatus. Lineage (NCBI taxonomy): Eukaryota > Metazoa > Arthropoda > Insecta > Hemiptera > Cicadellidae > Macrosteles > Macrosteles quadrilineatus. The sequence goes on along the minus strand of NW_026542598.1, from coordinate 54,050,135 downwards.
CCGCAGGGCTCGCATTGACTACTTCCTTCACTATTACCTTCACTACTTCGTACATCGTAGACCTGTTTCTCTATTTTTCCATAGCATTTAAGTATTACAGATACGTTAATTTAACAGTCATAAAGGGTTTCCGTACTCCTTTCTTTTCACTGCTCACCTTTCCGCTTCCTTTACCACTCTCTACGTCGGGGACCTTTCCCCCCCCCTTCGCATAGCATTTTAGTATAAAAATATACCAACATCTTTGAATATTTAATATTCAATGCCAACATTAAATTGAATAATGTAAAAAGCTGCTTTGTTCTAAATACATACATACCTATTACTTTTAATTTAAAGGTGAATTTTAATATTGAAAATAAACGGTATATAACTGCCGACTAATATTGTTAAGTTCAATTTATAATTCTGAAAGTTGTGAAATTTAATTAGCTTAAATAACATTATTCTGAAAGCTGTGAAATTATAATGACATATATTCATAGACGCCAAACTGTTTACTCCATGAATGAAAGAGCTTAGAGTAAAAGTCGTTCTCTCTGTCTTAAGTAGACAACAAAATTGTTGGTCGCAAAACGTAAACAAATAAAAAGAAGAAGAAGGTAGCTCCTAATGTTATTCTTATGGGACGAATTTAAAAATGTTTTTTAAGTATTTTATTATTAATACTGAGTGGAATCGTCTAGAATTTTAATGGTGTCTTTACACTGGTGTCATAACTATTTGTGCAAAATTTGAACGCTATAAGTGCAACGGTTCTTGAGTTTTAGGTGCGAACACACACACACACATACTCCAGCGGACAACTTTTCTCCGACTCTGCTATACACGATACATAGATTCGTTCACTTCGTTCACTCATCTAATATTCATCCAAAACGATCCAATAAAATTGACGTCCACAAAAGTTGCCTGCTCGCAATCCCCTCTTTAGGTTTTTACGACAATTATATGGAAAAGATATAATTTAAATTTATTTTCCACAAAACCTAGGATAAATTTATTTTTTAATGCCTTAGTATTCACATTTTCCAGCAACAAATAAAACAGAGCATAAGTAAAAATAGACGATCAAATGTTATATTATATCAGATTTTCCTATGAATATGTTATTAGTATTGCTAGCCATAAGTTGATTAGCATTCCCTTTTTGATGCTTTGGTCAGCGGATAGACAGTTGTTTTCAGCTAAGTCATTTGTTCCTGTTTGTGTTTGTACGTTACACCTTTTCCAAGCCGGTTGTCCTCTCCTTAAATAGCCGCTATCAAGGTACATGTGATGAATAACAGAAAAGTTTAATCTTATCGATTCATGAATTAATCAAACTACGATTCTCTTTTAAACGGTCAATTAGAATTAGTTATGTAAAAACTTCACCGAAAAGGGTAAATAATTCTAACGATTCTCAAATTTGGCACAGGCCATGGCAAAGCCAGATCAGTTCCAAAAAGACTGTTTTTAACATTTATTATTAAAACCATGCTGTGATTATCATACTTTTGAAGCAAATCTGGTCAAGGCCCCACTAGAAAAACCTGGTTGACTTGATAACCGTTCCACAAGTGATTTCAGTAGAGCTAATGAGAGTAAATAATTATCAGGCAAGTTTGGGGGGGGGGGGGGTAATCCTTCTATGGCCAAAAACCAAATACCTATTCTCGACGAACTGAATAGTTTGATTAAATCGCTTTAGAGCAATAGCATCATCTATTTCAAACGGATTATCACGTATACCCAAAGTTTCAAGACTCCAAAGGTCTTTGACGTTAAGTTGTTCTACAAGTTGAGGATCTGCAGAATGGAAATAAGCTTTAGGAACAAACAAGTCAGGTGGCTGGACCATCGTTAAGAATGAAGTTGAAATTGTGTTTCACTAGAGTTTATTAGACTCCGATAACTTACCTTAGCTGAATTAAGTTGAGCTGTGGTTAAGTGTGACGAGCCTCAAATTGGTTTTGGCACTTGTAACTCTCGTCCCGTAGGGGCAGTCGGAGGATTCACAGCATCTTTGGTGATATCTGATGGAAACTCTTTAGAGCAAAGGCTCCTGTGGTGATTGTGTCTTTCCTTGCAATAAAACAAAAGCATTGGAAGTTTTACCACTTTTAAAACTATGTCCCTTTCACAATCCCTTAATTTTTTTCTTACGCTCACTTACTGTGCTTAATGCCATACATTGATCACTCCAATGGTATTTCTCACAAAATATGCATTGTCTTAGATTGTAGGACCTGGCACCAGTTAAGAGGGCCATGGCAGTTGAGGTAAGTTTATGACTGATATGCTCCACAGTCACATCTCAAGACTTATATATTAGAAACTCCAAAAAGCATCTCTGATTTCTTTCAATTAGAATGTTTTTAATAGTATTACAAAATCGATTTACATCTAATTCTGTGCCTAAGTTTGTTCTTCAACCTTCAGTAGAACATTGAGAGGTAACTTACTAGTGATAAGTGTGAGGAAGTAGTTCGAGTTTGTATCCTCCCTAATGCTTGTAAACATCTTATGTGTTTTTCAACTAAGTCGAGGTACGACGCAAGAACTTTGTGTTATCAGTTAAACAGGAGGAATTTCTATTAGTGACTTGTAGTGTGAGTTTACAAGTATTGGTGTGTTACCAAACTTACTCTTTACTAAAGAAATTGCTGTATCGTAGTTTAATGATGTTAGAGGGAGGAGACCTGATACGCAACGTTTAGCCCCCCCCCTCCCTAAGTAATGAATTCAAATAGTTAAATTTGTCAATAAAGGTAAGAGTATCATTGCTATGAATGGAGGAGGAAAAGGAATCCCAAAACTCCTGGTATTTAAGAACGTCAAGATCAAAGGTTGGGATGACAAGTTTTGGTAGTTTGACCAAACAACGTTTAATTTCTGATATTTCAGTCGGACCGATTGGAGTTATCTAGTTTGTCCGCATACTTGGTAAAAAGGAATCTATTCTTACCTGTAGTTTTGCAACGACTTCTTCGCAATTGAGAACAAGTTCAAATGGGTCTCCTGCTGACGTACTTTCCTCTCCACTCGCCAAGCTGTCGATTTCAATCTGATCAAGTTGATCAAGTGATCAAGTAGGGCTTCCAGACGCCTACGATAACCGTTTAAAGTCTTCAGTGGCCTTAGGAGGTCAGTATGGAAGAGTCCTCCCCTTGCATAACTGAATTGGCCTCGGTAACTGTATTGTCCAATCTCTTGCTTAAGATTTATTCAGCAGTCTTGTGGTAATTTTTCCAGCTATTGTTACCAATTGTTGCGGAGTTTGTTAGAAGTTTGTTGTAATTTATATTTGGAAGTGTGAAAGAAGTTTTTTTGACTATTAAAGTGTTCCAATTTCAGTTAACATAATCCTTTTGCTATCTATTCAACTAGTCCCAAAACTAAGATTATTTTCTTATGATAATTACAACATATGGTTTTAATAACATTATCTTAAACACAGTCTTTTTGGAACTGTTATGGCTTTGCCACACAAGCATAACCTAACTATTTGAAGTAACGGTATCAGAATGTGTTTTTATAACGAAATCATTAAATTCAAACAAACAATAATTTTCTGAGACAGAATCCGCCATACGAATTATACATCCATTTTCTGGTAACCATAATGTAGGCTAAGCTTTGTGCAGAGGGACACACGAAGAGTTTTATACGTTTCTACGTTACGTGAGAAGACGTTTATACGTTTGAATTTATATTTCTAGCCTATTTATATGCCGACACCTTTGAAACTTTACACAACTTATAACGTAGCTTTTAAAAATATTCTATAAAAACCTAACACGTGTAACAAGTGTTGTGTTAATTTGATTCCTATTAAAAATTACTTCTATGAGTTACTAGCTGCTGGACCTGTCCTTTGCAGTGGGAATAAGCAGGGCTCCATCTAGATTTTCTAGTGGATGGTAACAATATATAACGATATTTTCAAGGGAATGGTAACATTGGTAGCCTACTGCATCCGACATTATATACAAATATACCGACACAGAAAATTATCTAGAAGATTTTCCAATTTGCATTTTAGTACAGTTTGAAAATTAAATTGGACCTACATTGTTCAACGGGTTGTTGTATATCCCCCCAGTAACTGCTTCCTTTAAACTGAATGGTGTCAAATGGTCTCGAAGGCAATTTCCACTAAATCTTGCCTATGCTATTTCGGTACATCGCAGCTAAGGATGTACTGTAGATCAGGCTGGGGTCGAACTAGGAAAGTCAGAATTTTACCTCGGTTTGACTTATGTAGCTTTGTCAAGAGTTAGAACCATCGAGGGCTTGCTGATCGAGCAATGTTCTATAAAGGGGATCAAAAGCATAAATAAGAGCAGTAAATGACAAGCAAAGAAAAAGAGATGGAAAGGCCCAGAAAAATTGCTGATAACGATGGACTTGAGTCACGAGGTTTGTATTGATCAATAAAATTCACTTTGTATTTCATGTTGTTATCCATAATACAAGTATTTTAAACAACAAATTGTATTTTTGTAAAGCAGGTTATTTGTTTATATCGATGCTAGCTTACGCCGCTCAATTGGCGGACCTGAGGCCGCACACCTAGTAAAGTTTACTTCTAAATTAAAATTTCACTAATGTTAAATAATATCAGAAACGGTAGTATATTATACAGTTTTATGTACAACTAAAAGATAAACAACATGCCAATTATACATTTGAAATTAGTTGCTTAGCAAAATGCGAGTTTAGAATGGTAGGGGGATTTTTTTTTTTTTTTTTTTTTTTTTTTTTTTTTAGGGTGAGGAGGGAAAATGCTTTTACGCACACAGGTAGCCAGCCTGTAGTGTGAGACTCCTGAGTTTATCACAGACTACTCACTAAAAAACCCCCTCTACTCTGTTGGACACAGACCTGGAATTGTTTGTCACATTACTTCAAGTCAGGCCAACATGTGACCTAAGCCCACAGGGCTCGCACCGTTTCTGGCATTATTTATTTTTTGACCTACACCGCATCCCGGTCGAGGTCAAGCTTCTTGGCGCGGAGAACACCCTGGATGTAAAGTGACACACAGGTCCAATTGTCCTCACCCTCCATCATCATCGGTATGACCGTGTCCACCGACAGCAGTCCTACGAACTGTTGAGCCTCTAGGCGGGGCCTTTCCCAATGCTGGCAGTGGAAGAAAGTGTGTTCCACGTCATCGGGAATGCCTGGGCAGTATATGCAATCGGGTGACACGGCTTTGCCCATCCTGAACAAGTACGACCGGAAAAAGCCGTGACCCGTCAGAAATTGGGTGAGGTAGAAGTTCACCTCTCCGCACCGCCGATTAACCCAAGGTTGGACCTGTTGTATCAGTCGCCTGGTCCAGAGCCCCCTTGTCTCCTGTTCCCAGCTCTCCTGCCACAGCTGGAAGGTCCGGGTGCGTTCCTCAATACTTGCCTGGTCCTCCCCACGGCGCTGATAAATTGCCTTCCTCTCCGCCGCCAAAAGTTTGACGGGGATGACTCCAGCAACCACCAGGACGGCGGGTTCGGACACTGTTCGATAGGCAGATGCTACCCTTAGTGCTGCCTGACGCTGCACTCGGGCGAGCCGCATCCTATATACCTCCTTATTGAGAGCGTCTGCCCAGACCTCCGCACCGTACAGGAGCACTGACTGGACCGCAGACATCAACAGCCTTCTGCGGCTGGACCGTGGACCTCCGACATTGGCCATTAACCGACTAAGGGAAGAAACCATTTTAGCGGCCTTGTCCGCCGTACGGGTGATCTGGTCTCGCCAGCTGAGCTTGCTGTCCACCATGACCCCAAGGTACTTTGCGGCACGAGTGGTTTGGACTTCAACGTTCCCCACCATCAAAGGCACGATGGTGTCAATCCTCTTTTTAGTCAGAATGACAATCTCAGTTTTGCTCAGAGCGAGCGAGAGACCATGTTCTGCCATCCATGCGTTAATGGTTCGCATGACTCGATTTAGTTTCAGCTGGGCAAGCTCAATGCTACGTGCAGCTATTAAAGCCGCAACGTCATCTGCATACCCAACTAGGACGGTTTCCTCAGGCATCTCGGATCTCAAGAGGCTGTCGTAGGCGACGTTCCAGAGGTCCGGGCCCAGTATGGATCCTTGAGCAGCACCAGAAGTTACATCCATCGTCCTGGAGCCTTCTGTAGTGTCGTAAATGATGAGGCGGTACCGGAGGTAGTCCTCTATCATGCGCATGAGGTATGCCGGGACGTGGAAAGTGTTCTCCAGTGCGTCGAGCATATCGCACCACCTCGCGGAATTAAATGCGTTTCGCACATCAAGTGTTACAAGCAGCACAACCCGACGAGAATAGTTGTTAAACTCCTCAGCTCTCATTACGGCTCGCTTTACCTCCTCAATAGCGTCAACCGTTGACCGTCCCTTCCTGAAACCGTACTGACGAGGGGATAGATTCCCTGCAGCAACCACGGCTGAATTCAGTCGGGAACGGATCAACTTTTCCAAGACTTTCCCAGCAGTGTCCAACATACAGAGAGGTCTGTAAGAGGAGGGTAGGTCTGGGTTTCCTTTTCCCTTCCCCACGAGCACAAGCCTAGCTGTTTTCCAGCAGAAGGGAAACTTCCCCTCGGCCAGACAGGCATTGTACGTGCTCAAAAGGATTTGTGGGTTTATTGAAAAGACTTTCTTCAGGGCCTCACCAGGTACCCCATCCGGTCCAGGAGCCTTGTTGTTCTTCAGGGACAGAACGGCCGCCTCCAACTCCTCGAGACTGAAAAGCGGTACGTCGTCCACCCTTCCGAACTCCCGCAATGGACGCAGTGTGTGAGTCGGGAAAAGGGACTTTACGATCCTCTCCATAGAGGCCCCGTCCATAACGGAAGGTGGAGAGCGGGTGCCAAGCTTCTTGGTTACTATCTTGTAACCAAGGCCCCACGGATCGGAATCGACATCGTCCCTTAATTTCTCCCAGCAACTGCGTTTGCTCCGGTTAATGGCCCGGCGAAGAGACTTCCTTGCCACCTTGTAAGCGTCAGACTTAAGACGTCTATCTTCAGGTTCTCTAGCCCTGGTAGCAAGACGTCTGGCTCTCAATGCTGCCCGTCGTAGTTCTGCGATCTCGGTTGTCCACCAGTACACAGGTCGCTTATCGCACCGGGATATCCTGCGAGGCATTGACTCTTCGCAGGCCGAGACTATCAGCCTCATCAATGATGTAACTGATGTCTCTGCGTGAGCCACGCCGGATGCAGCAGGTACCACTGGCTCTCCCCGTAGTATGACTTCGGTGAATTTGGCCACGTCCAGCTTTTTGGTGTTCCACCGAACGGGCACCTGCCGAGACACGGTAGCTTGTCTCTGATGACTATCCATGACATCAAAAATGATGTACTGGTGGTCACTGGCCGTATAATCCTCTAGGACTCTCCAGGCTCGTATCCTCGGCAAGAGGGACTCAGATGCAAGCGTGATGTCTGGGATCGTTCCCCTCATTCCGGGACGCTGGAAAGTTGGCGTGTTGCCCTCGTTTATGACAACAAGTCCAGCCCTGGCAGCAAAGTCCAGGATGTACTTCCCCCGGGAATTAGTGAGAGTCATTCCCCACTCGACAGCCCTAGCATTGAAATCCCCCGCCACGACAACGTGCCCGGCGGTATCGCGCACGCTCTCTTCCAGGCGGTCTATCTTTCCACGAAAGTCACGGATAGCCTCGTTGGGGGTGAGGTATACACTAAAGTAAGTGACATCCCCGCACCGGACCCAAACGAATCCTCGGCCCTTCGCGTGACTCCTTACCTGCACTTTAGCTGTATTACGAACCCAGAACGCAGCAGTACCAAGTGTATCGGGAAACCAAAGAGATGGGTCCCTGTCCCGGTACTGGTACTGTTCGCTGACCAAGAGCGCGTCAACACCGTGTTCGAGGGCAAGCTGACTGAGAAGCGCGTCAGCCGTCCTGGATCGATCTACATTGCACTGGAGGATCCTTATCTTCGTGGTTGGGCTTTCGCTTGTTGTAGTGCGCCTTTAAATGCACTGCACTGCCCAGACCCAGCTATATGTTTAGCGTTTTTATCATTGAGGCCTTTCTCCTTACAGAGGAAACAGGTCTCAACTTTACAGTCCCTACGAGTGTGACCCACCTCCCCGCATCGAAGGCAGTTCTTGCCTCGGTCGGGCCCTTCGCAGTTTCGGGAGGAATGGCCGAAATCAAGGCATTTAAAACACCTCGTTACTTCCACCCTCCGTCTCAACCTGCAATTAACCCATCCAACCCTCAAATGCTGGAGTGCCAAAACCTTACTGGCGTTTGCGTCTGCCATTTCGGCGACCGCCATCCGCTGTTGACTCCGGTTTGGTTTCGTGAGCCACACCCTCAGACTAGCCGTTTGTCCGGCAAGCTCGGGGACAGCTTTTTTTAGGGCATCAATGACGTCATCCTCCGTTGACACACAATCCATATCCCGAACCTCGACGGACGTCTTGGGTTCGAGAGCACGAACGGTGCCCTGACCTTCCACAGCTGCCTTTAGTTCGGCAGCAAAGGCGGCTTTATCTTTAGACTTACCCAGTTCGAGGAGGACGTCCCCGTCCCGGGTTTGTCTAATCGACCGTACAACCGTGTCGGTTTGCTCTGGCTTAGCCTTGGCCTTGATAACACCCAAGACTTCGGCGAATGATCTTCCCTCCAAAGGCTTGACCAAAATTGCCTCAGTCCTGGGCTTTTTGGGCCGCGACTTTTTAGCGAGTGCCGAGCCAGGCACAGCTTGGGCCACGCCGGTCGATTGCGCCCTCACTGCCACATATGTCTTGGAGCCGACTTCCGCGTGCCTCAATTTCCTCTTCTCCTTTTTCGTAAGGCGCTTTTCCCACACAGTCCCAGATGGTGTTTCTACGACTGACCCCTTTCGGGAGCTACCCTCAATGGGTGTCGCAGGTTGCTGTGGCTGTTGAGGTTTCGCTGGAGCGGCAACTACGTCAGAGAAGGACCTAGAAGTCTGGGTCGCCTTGACCTTAACTTTAGGCTTTGCTGTCTGAACAACCTCTTCTATTTTTGGAGGGCTTTCTGATGTAGGCCTCCTGCGTTTCTTGGAAGGTCGCGCATTGTCGTCAGGTAGGGACACCACCTTCTCGGCGATCCTTTCCATGGCCGCCTTGCTCACCAGCCGGCAGGCGAAGACAAAACCAAGGTCGTCCTCGAGCTTAGCCATGCCATTTTTAACCACTTGGTTAACTCCTCTCTGCGTCTTAAAGGTTTCAAGCATTGCCTTTATGGTCTGCTCCATGTTTCGAAGCCGGTTTTCAATGTCATTTTCTGCGTCGAGATATTGCTGACGCAGAAGTACCATTCCCGACACTTCCAAATCTAACGCTGTTGTTAGGGATTCCTCCGGCATCCCTTCACCAGACTTAGAGGGTGGTCCACCGTTTCCTTCTCCACTTGTCAAGGGAGATCCCAAAGTCAAGTCTTTTGTACACCTGAAAGATGCAGGTGGAGGGGACGTCTTCACGCCTTTCAATGTTGGCGATCTCTGGACCTTGGAGCTTCGCCCAAAAGGGTCTCGCTCTACTTCCGACTTCTTTTCTTGCTCATTCGAGCTACTTATTAAAGATGTGTTCAGGGTATTTGTTATTAGAATGGTAGGGGGATAATAGCGTTCACTTATTGAATGACTAGCTGCTTTGGACTAGATGTTACCCGCGGGCTCCGCCCCGTTTGACTTCATAAATCAACACCTAAAAAGTACAGTAGAAGATGTGGGGGGGGGGGGGTTTGAGTATAGAGAAGAGATAGCGAACTCGGGTTTTCACCATTCTTTAAGTTTTTGTAAACAATTCAAAATGAGGTTTCACTTAAAGGGGGTTTACATAGAAAATGTTGCCCACAAAATCCCCCCTTTCTGGGGGACACTCAAAAATTTCAAAATCATAAAATGAAACTTCCTGTTAAGATTGCACGACCACCAAAAGGATATCTCTGTATATTTACTTAGAAATATATTTGAGGGGGTGGTCTTGACTTTTTATTCTCCCTGTACATCCAAACAAATACCCCCGCCGCAGCAAACCTGCAGACTAAGCGAATTTCCATTTCCCTGAATGGATTTACACTAAAATGTCTCCTTAAAATTATCACATTTATTCCCTATTTAAATAGAATCAGTTTAAAACATACTTAGGTTTGCTGCAACAGGGAGGGTAAAAGTGTTTTTTATGTAAAATGTTAATAGTTAGTAAGAAATAAAAACATTTTCCAAATTTGGGCAAAATATGTTTATAAACAAGCAAACTACAACAGTTTACTTATTCTCCATAAGAATAACATGGGAATTTTAAATTTACAATTTTTTGGAATTTTCTCCGTAACCATTAGGCGCATTATAACGCTTCAATATACTAAATTATTTGTTTTTTTAAGCTCTACAAAATAGTTTCGAAAGAAATTGCAAAATTTTATGTTTTTTGGGTCAAAAATGGGAAAAACCCATTTTTACCCCATAACAGCCCCCATAAACCCCCGTTCCCATGGTCCGATCATGCTGGTTCGCGAACTCGTTCGAATAAACGTAGGTTTACACGTTTGTACCAAATTTCATCAAAATCGGATCATTTTTGCTTGAGTTATCGCGCTAACGGACACATATATATATATATAAATATATATATATATATGAATTTGAACGGATGGTGTTTTTGACCTCTAGGGACCTCAAAACGAAAAAAAAAAATCGGTCCCGGGTCCAGGTCTTACCGTGAGTACTACGGTAATAGCTTATTCCCTATATGGGAAATTCGCTAAAAACTAATAGTGCTGCACCCTGTTGGTAAACCTTGTAACTTTATAATCCTATTGAACATCATAGAACCAACTTGTTTAACTTAAACAGCTGTTAAAAATGTATCAATCCTTTTATAAATAAGAATACTCACTTGAGGGCCACTGGGGTGGAGCCCGGAAGTCCGATCAGATTAAAACTACTTAGATTTCCTATTTAATGCCTAAAGAATCAGTGTACCAAATTTCAGCCTCCTAGGTAAATGTGAAGTAGGAGATTAGTGATGAGTGAGTGAGTGAGGGCTTTGCATTTTATATGTTTAGATTTTTTACTACAAGAGGTTCTAGTCCGAACCATTCAAAACGAGTTTTCTGCTAGAAGTCGATGTTAATATTTTAAAAACCAGACATGGATAATTTATTTTAATATTATTTTATCAAGTACTGACCTATAGAACCATAAACTTACATATATAATATCAATTTAGAATCATTAATATGCTTGGTGAAATCTTTCCTCGTTTTTGGGGAAGTATCAAATAAATATAAAAATATTTTTGCTAGTTAAAACAGCAATATTTTAACAGACTTTCGGAGAGGTATTCCATAAACCTACTTAATGCAACAAGTATTTTTTTTTTTTTTTTTTTTAGAAGGCTAATATAAGACAAAGATTTAATAACAATCGGAGAGTAGACTATTATTAAAAAGTAATTCCTTGATTAGCCAACTTAACTTTTACGGAAGGAATATCGATGGTGCAGTTTTAACGAGATTCAGGAAAAGCTTTTTTAACTTCCTTAAGAAGAATAATTACTCATCAGTGAATATCGCTTCTTTTCATCGCTAATTATCAACTCTTTCATTCATCAACTTAAACAAAAGCTTCGTAAAGAGAGCAATGTGAATGGCTTTTTGTTTCTTCTTCTCGATAAAGTTATATCGAGTCTTGACTTTTTTATTGTTATGTTTGTCTATTAAGAAAATTCTATTTCATAAACTACGGTTTGATAATAATATTCTCTGTGGATAATGTTTTCATCTTAAGTGTATTATTGATTGATATTATATACTGTCTGAAAATATTGAACAAATTTACAATTAGTCCGTATTGTTTGCAACACACTTACTGACTTCAAAACTAAGCATACGACATTACGTGAACTAGCCTATTTTAAACATAAACAATCAAACATGATATGGTAAACAAATTTAGTTGTTACATTTAGTTAATTAAATTGAACTAATTTAAATCATTGAAAATCCGGTTGTGTCCATTTTTAAGCTGCGAAAGATCCGAGTCGAACAAACGTTAGTAGTTAGATGAGATTATTTCATCAGACTCCAATCAGACAATGGTCCGAAATAATTAATCCACGAGGAAGACCAAATGATCAAATCTACCAGTGAGAACTGCAGATTATATCTGGACATGACGATGTGCCTAATCAGTGATTGCGGGCGTCACTTTGCCAATTTAACAACATAAATTAGATCGCACAATATAGGTTTCTAAAATAGATTAAACCGTGCAAGTGAACCAACTTTTAATACTGAGTATAAAAATAATTAATTCAACATTTAGGCCTAAGGCCATTCGGCATGACGATCATAATTGTTATTTCATCAAGTTTCAAAATGAATAATTACATTTTTTTACTGTATATAAGTTAGTATTGATCATTTCAATTTTGTAAATTTGATTTTCACTATGATTGTGTATGTTGAAATACAGATGCACAGATTCAACCATAGCGAAATTGCAATATTAAGCTACTTTACTTGAATACAGTGTACACACGAAATATCCTCTGGTATTAAAAAGCGTTTTCGTTAAACTTGATTCCGATTAAAATTTAGTATATAATAGCATATCTAGTATATAATAGCACGAATACTAGAAAAATACTTTTCTATTTAACATTGTTATTCTATTACTAGCTGTACCCGCGGGCTTTGCCCCGCTTAACTTCATAAGTATTCGCATGGCTCAATCACGTCCTGGTTGAAGTTCGTTCGCTACGATCACTCACCTTCAGGTTGGAAATCGTTCGTTGCGCATACATAGTTCCTCTTTTATAGCTATAGATTTATTTTATTTGTATTCTTGGTATATAGTATTAAACATTTGTAACAAAATATTACAATTATGTTTACAAATTTTTAACTTGCTTCAAAAAAATAGCTCTCATAGATGAATAATAAAAATGATTGTGGTTACTAGGAAGGTTACATTGGATTAATGGCCATGTTTTTAAATAAGCGAAGTTTTAGTCACAGGATTTGTTCTGCTATTAAACCGAAACTATTAAAACACGTCTAACGGACATTTCTTAAGCAAATGTTCAAATGAGCGTTCAAATGTTCAAATGAAGTTTTCTTAAAGGAAAGATGTTTAGGTTGTTATTTGAACTTGTGCCTGTATATTCTCCTATACATATTTCCATATATTGCCACATCTTTGTAAGCGTATAGTGTGAGACAGAATGCTATTTTGGGCTGCTAATTATTGGCCACCTGAAGCTAGGCTATGTCTCAAACCACGAACCTAATAAGCAGCTTGGAAAACAGTTACATAGTATAGCTTGTAGAGGGAAATATTTTATGCTAAAAGGAGTGTATGAATTGAAAATGGTTATAGATTAAGGGCAAAGATGGAGAAGGTAACTTTTGATAACGGTAGTAATGTCATAAAAGGGTATTAATTTAAAATTGATATAATTCATTTAACAATTTCTAAGAATAATTTGAATTAAAAAACTTATAATATAAAGGGGTTAATATTTTGAATCTGAACAACCTTTATAAATACAATTTATATTTATCAACTTTTATCATGATAAAAGTTAATCCAGTCCCTGATAATTTTTTTTTTATTTATGTAATAAATATATTTTGTTTTTAATTTGAATTTTAACGGAGCAATGTTTGATTTATACAAATAATAATTATTGTTTAAAGGTGATATTGTACAGAACAGTAACGATCTTACATACATGCAATACTTCACGAAACCAAGATTATACATTTTTTTAATTGTCTTTGAAAATTGTTTTGATATATTAGTTAAAACTATTTGTAATAATAAGACATTCAAGGGTTTATCCACTTGTAATGAATGTACAGTAATTCATTTTATAGAAAAAATATTGTTATGTTCTTGTATAAAAAACGTGAGACGTTTCTAGGACTATAGGACTTGATGAACACTGAAAAGCACGTACTTGTACTTCGCTTTGATCGACATCTGTCTTATCTCGATTTAGCCTTTTCTTATTTCAAATCAAAATGTATTGAACTGCAAATGCTATTACTGTTTAGCTACGGAGTATAAAACACAGATGGATGAAGTTACTTTAGAAAAGCAAAAACTACGCGTTTTAATTTTAACTACAGTAATAATAAATATCACTCACAGCAATCAAATGAATCGGTTTCACAATATCTAAGCAAACATTTGTATTGTTTGTACGGATTCTAACATCCAAGCCGTTAAATTTAAAGTATGTTGTTACGTAGATTATTTTGTAGCATTTCCTTTAACTAAATATCTTAATTCAGTAAAAAATAGATGCTCACATTTTGATTTCATTAATAAACTTATCATCGAAAAAAGTCCTTAGTCACTAATGAGACTACAAGATCGCGCCACTCATTCTACACTCATCCTTCACTCATAATTGAGTTAAAATACGAACATATGTTATACTTATGTATAACATATAAAATACGAACATATGTTATACTTATAGGTACAATCTCGCTCGATCTCCTACGTCTTTTTCATTCGCTTTTAATCTCCCCATGTGTCGTCACTTGACTTACCCATTTTCGTCGTGGTCTTCCTTCTGGTTGTCTTTCTTCAGGGTTCCTTTCCATTACTTGATTATGATTACTGCCATCTCCTCTTATAATGTCCCCAGCCGACCTACCCCTTCTAAATTTACTCTCACACATTACTGTTAAAATATTATTACAGTGTTGTAAATTGTAATATTTTTAAATACATTTTTTAATATAATTAGGTACAACATTGCCAAATAAGTAATACTCTGCAACAAACCTGTACAGACTAGACGGACTTCCAGTTACCTTGTTGGATTTTCACTAAAATATCCCCTTAAAATTATGAGATTTATTTTCTTTTCATCAATGCTATTGAATAGGCTAATACAATGTTCTCAATTTAGGCTCAGGTGTTTGTTACATGTTCTCTGAATCTCAGGTTGGGGTGATCGGGCGGCGTCGGAATTTAATCTTGTGAATTGGTTGTTTGGTTATTACACATCAATCAATAGTCCTAATTAAAATAAAATTAAATTAAGTTTGCTAAAAAGACTGTATTATCGCGGATAAGAAAATAGTCCAGGAGAAAAAGTACACATAACATGTAAAAATCCACCTCTGATAAATAATACAACTAGAAAGTAAGCTTCCGTTGTCAAACAAAACTAAAATATTTATTGCAGGAAATGGTCATTGAAACAATTGTTTGGGGTCGAAAGGAAATAATACATACAGTAAAATT
This sequence comes from Macrosteles quadrilineatus, assembly GCF_028750875.1. Lineage (NCBI taxonomy): Eukaryota > Metazoa > Arthropoda > Insecta > Hemiptera > Cicadellidae > Macrosteles > Macrosteles quadrilineatus. The sequence continues at coordinate 54,034,881 of NW_026542598.1, read as the reverse complement.
AACATGCATCGGGGATTGGAATGCAAATTATCTTGGATTCGGAATACCAGTAAATCAACTTGTAAAATCGGCCTTGAAAAAAAACTATTAAATAACAGGATAGTCAAATATCATCACACAAGATGAAACATGCCAACCTCTTGCAAAATGGCAAACACGAGAATTAGTAGGGTGCACTCAGACCAAAACCTCAACATCCAACGTTAAATATAACGTTTTACTCCATACTGTTCACCGTAGTCCCCGTATTGAAAGGTAAAAAGTTACTCCAGTTATTATTTTTTTCATTTTTTCGTAAGCTATGTTAGTTTGTTGAAAATGAGTTAATAAAAAAAATTAATAAATAAATAAGAATGCTCGTCTTTGTAAATTGGTTTAAGTAAACGATTACAGAGATGATGCAATATTTAATTAATTGTTGATTGTAATTTTGGTCACAGACCAGCAGCAAGATTGTTGGAATGTGTTGAGTTGTTAGCGCTAAACTTAGTTATTGGAATTGTTATCTGAGATCTGAGATTGGTCCTATACAGAATGTCAACCTCATAGAAATACTTAAATGTATTCTATATTATGAGTTGTGTCGGTCTATAGACTACTACCTGGTTCGATGTTGAAGTGGTTCATTTAATAATTATAAATAAAGTTCTTGTTTTCCTTTTTTTTTTGTTAGAAAAGTAGAACTTGAAAACTCAAAAGGTTTAGAGTTCTCAATACTGTTGTTTAATACTAGGCCTAATTACAGTGCTGTAAATTTTAATATTTTTAAATACGTTTCTTATATAATTAGGTACAACATTACCAAATGAGTAATACCCCGCAGCAAACATGTACAGACTAGACGAACTTCCAGTTACTTGTTGGATTTTCAGTAAAACATCCCCTTTAAATTATGAGATTTATTTTCTTTTCAAACAGCATTTCTTAATGGATACTTAGGTTTGCTGCTACAGGGAAGGTAACACTGTAAAGTGTGTTTTCATTGAAATGTTAACAGCTTAGTAAAAATAAACAAATTTGCTAAATTTGATCAAAATATATCTCTAATACAGCAAATACAACAGTTTTGTTCTCAATAAGAATAGCGTAGAAATTTTAAATATAGCCTAAATTTGGTTTTAGCAAATTCCTCTATAGGGAAGTAGCTATTACCGTAAGTGGCACGGTAAGACCTAGACCCGGGACCGATTTACTTTTTCATTTTTATGTCCCCAGAGGCCAAAAACTCTTTTCGTTCAAATTGTTATTTATGTATATGTATAATTTTATATATACACGTGAACGCGATAACTTGAGTAATCTTTGCCCGATTTTGATGAAATTCGGTTCAAAGGTGTTAAGGCAACTTAATAACTAACTTTAGACAGATAAATAAACTTGAATGAGTTCGCGAACCGCATGATCGGACCATGGGAGCGGGGTTTTACGGGGGGTTTTATGGGGTAAAAATGGTTTTCCTCATATTTGACCCTCAATACACAAAATTCCCCAATTTCTCTTAGTACCATTTTTAGTGCTTAAAAAACAAATAATCTAGTATATGAAAGTGTTTTTAACCGGTTATTGGTAATGTAGGAAATTTAAAAAAATGTAAATTTAAAATTCCCATGTTATTCTTATGTGTAGCTGTTAACATATTGTAAAATGTTGTAGTTTGCTTGTTTATGGATACATTATGATCAAACTTGGCAAACGTATTTATTTTATACTAAGATATTGAAATTTTACTAAAAAATGCACTTTATTAGTTTCCTTGTAGCAGCAAAACTAGGTACTAGTTAAACCTCATGTTTTTTTTTTTTTTTTTAATAGATTTAATTAAAAATTAATTCAGACAAATGGAAATTCGCTTAGTTGGCAGGTTTACTGCGGTGGGGGTATTTTTTATCTCATCTCCGTAAACATTAGGCATACAACAGCACATCAAAGGGTAAAGCGGTAGAAATTGTTTACCATATAGCTAATTAGGCCAAACGTAATAATCCAAATTTTAGTCAAATTTTAGTTATGTTTACCTCTAGCTCATGAGGTAAATTGAAAAGAAAACTATAAATAAAACTCTATATAACTTTTATTGCCTTTCCTTTAATAAATAGAACGAATACAATTACTCAAACATACAAATTTTAATAATGTAAATAAAGTACTATCAAAACCACTTTCAAGTAAAAAATTAATACATTGAGCAGCTGGTTAATTCAATATAATAAATTATGTAAACTTTGGAAGCTATGTAAGGTGGAGTCCTAAAGGAAATCAGCCTGTGGGGCAGAGCCCTTGAGGAATTTGATAATACTAATAGTTTTGGCAAATCTTACGTTTCATTTGGATCAGCAATAAGGCCAATATTTTCATTTTTTAGAGACTTTAATAGATTACTAATTACAAACTTAGCCTTATCACGTCAAGGATATAATAGATAAGTTATCATTACCCATACCTTTGAGGTTTAAATGTTGTATTTGTTTTAAACATTAATATTTATAGACCTTAATTATTTCATAGTCCAATATGAAAATTATTAATCTTTCTAGATGAACGAGCCGGAGATTAGCTAAACTAATCAAATGCATAACTCTGATAACAACCCTTTATCTTTGGTAAACATATTAACGGATTTTGCTGACTAAATATTTCCCCTAAATGTTTAGCTGTTGCTAAATTAATATTACTAATATTTTAGATAGTGTATTCATGCGTTAATACGGAAAGTTAGAAAAAGATCAAACAGTGACTGTTATTATAAACATTTAATGTTAAAGATATTTAAAATATGCAAGCATTACATTACAAAATAGGGTAAATTATTGGACATTTTTGACATACAAATAAATGGAGGTTGAAAACATTTTTGTTAAAGAACTTAATATTAAAAATATGAAAGGTAACAACAGTAATGCTAAAGATGAAATCAAACAATTCTGTCAAGAATGTTTATCTCAAATGCAGCTTTCAATCATTTATCAATTTTAACTTTGTCAAATGACATCATCAATGGTTATCTAACACGCAAGCTCTAAATTAATGTTTGTAATGGATCAATTATTTTATCTCTGTCTGCGTGTGATATATGTTTTCTACGTTAACTGTGAAATATTTTAATTACAAACAATTGACTTGCTTCAGGTTCAGTGTTCTTAAGCCGTTGACTATAGTTAAAACAACCCATTTCATTCCCATGTTGAATCTGTAGTCTGTTTTACATAATTGTAGTAATTAAAATGAGCTAAAATGCTATAAATCGTTTGTAAAACTGATAAAAAAAAACTAGCTGTTTACATCTCTAGGTGACATTATAAAAAAATGATTTTAATAGAGTACATTACTGATTTTGGCTGAATAAACGAATTAGGTTTGTATGTTTAAACCCTCTGTAATCCCGTTCTTTATAGATATTTGTTTATGATAATCCAACAAATAAGGATACTACCAAATAGTTATGGACATGATTATTATACTGCATATAGTTTGGTGACGAAAATCCTTACCGGTATGAGTTTTGATAAAAACCTACTAACATTCTAATTAAAACCTATGCGTGTGAAGTCAAATAATTCAATTGCATACTGGCCAACCTTTTATCACTCAACATATTAGGCAAGCCCATATCCACCGTGCCTCTGACAGGCTTTCTGTTTTAAAAGCATGATTCAGTTAGCTAGTCAATCAAACCACTTTCAACGCAAACTAAATTAATTATGTAGCTTACCAAAACGTAGTTATCTTTAAAATGTAGACTTTTTGCAATTAAATTTTTTTATTTATTTTTATAATATCTAATAAAATATTAGATTCTACACACGAAAATACAGTGTATAAAATTTTAAAAAATATCACACGAGAGCAAATCTATATACTTAAGGGGATTTCTCTGTAATCCCTATTCACTTGTCCTACCTAATTGATTTTTTACGATTAAGGTGTAATGTTTTCGAGCTTATAAAATTATTTTTTTCTAAAGTGCTTTGCCCCTTGGCTTTTTTCATTTCACTTACAAAGATCAAGTGTGGTTGACCAACTTTCTTCATGACGGGTTTTAAATTTTAAATTTAATTTAACAGCTTTAGATTCAGTTGAATTAATCACTGTCAGATTGAAGAGAAGACTAAGCAAATAATAATTATTGGATTTATTACTGAAGCTCCTAAATTTGGCTATAATAATTATTGTAGTTTATTTTAATTATTTAAGTTGGTAAATCACTCTTAAATCTACAATCAACAAATTATATTTATTGTATATTAGTAGTTTTATTCCCATAATAACTGTCTCAAAACGAACATAATCTTTGAAAGATAAAATAGTATTGTATTGTTCGTTTTCTCTCTAAAACAAATTTTAAACCCTCAAAAAATCATCAAAATGTGCAGTTTTTGCACGTGTTTCCTTATTGTGTTCTTTTTCTAAGCAAACTGTTGACAAAAATACAAATACTTGATATAATCTAATGATTCGAGAACAACTTAATCTCGGAAGATCCATAAATAGAATCTAGGTATTCTTGATATTTTAAGAACACTTTTCTGCTCTTAAATTGAATTAACATTTTAAATATCTATATAAAGTTAATTTATTATATAAATAAATTATATCCTTTTTGCTCCATCAAGCAAACTGCTGAACACAACGGATAACAAACAACAATTGAAACTAAACCGAAAAAAATAACTAATTGAAACTACACATTAATTTTGATCTTGATCGGTCAGAGTATAAAGTATTTCTAGGATTGATATTGAAGTTTTCTATGTCACAGTGAAATTTTCTTTAGAATGTTTCTGCCCAATTTAAATATTTTCCAAAATGTATAATGTATACAAAACTTGTAATTGTCCCTCTTGATCCAATAAATAAACCAATAACTTCAAAAATTTTAAGTTGTATTTTTTTTCTAAAATATGGAGTCGTCGGCTCATATATCTTTTTCTCTTCAGCATCGATTTCCAATGGTTGTTCTTTACTAATAACAACATTTATAATCTTATGGTTGTTTACTGTATATCTGTATAAACTACCTTATCTGCTAGGAGTGATCTAATAAAACTGTCTCAATGTTTCATATGAACTATATCATTTTATTATTAAAATTCATTTTGATAGGAAGTCATAACGATTCCTGTTTTGTGAATAATAAAGCAGGAGAAAATGTTAGATATCATACGTTTTAAATTGAATGAATATATCGAATTATCTATAGCATTATCGATCATTTTCATTCGAATGATTGTAGGACAAATACTAAGGTGCAGCTGAATTTTGTTTCTAAAAGCGTTGGTGGATGTGTAACTATTTTATAAAACGAATGTAAAGATCAAAATGTTTGTTTCGTGTCCTCTTACCGTTGCAAAGCACGGGTACAACAGCTAGTAAAAAATATATTTTTAAATTAATATAGGCTATTTTTATAAAATAATGAATGTTTTACACGAGATATCTTGTTGAAAGGTAATTGGGTTCTTGAATACAAACATTGAAATATTGAACTAGAATTAAAATATACAAGAGGAATTTCTATATGTAACGCATAGTACTCATTTATTTTAAAGTTTATATGAATGCGATTTCCTTATTTCTTTGAAAAGAAAGTTTTTTTTTTAATGTATCCTGGAACATTTATTTTTTATAATACAGGGTAAATAAAAAGTCAAGACCCCCCCCTCTAATATTTTTCCAAGTAAATATACAGAGATATCCTTTTGGTGGTCAAGCAATCTTAGCAGGAAGTTTCATTTTATCATTTTGAAATTTTTTAGTGTCCCCCCAAAAGGGGGGATTTGGGGGGCAACTCAAATATTTTAAATGTAAACCCCCTTCAAATGACACCTCATTTTGAAGTGTTTACAAAAACTTAAAGAATGGTGAAAACTAGAGGTCGCTATCTTTTCTCTATCCAAAATGATAGCCCGTCAAATGTTATGGAAAATCAACGGTAAAATTGTTAATATTAGCTGCCATTTTGGATAGAGAAGAGATAGTTAGCTCTGGTTTTCACCATTCTTTAAGTTTTTGAAAACACTTCAAAATGAGGTTTCACTTAAAGGTGGTTTACATTTAAAAAATTTTAGTGTCCCCCAAAAGGGGGGATTCGGGGGACTACTAAAAATGTTTCAACAGAAACCCCTATCAAGTGACACCTCATTTTGAAGTGTTTAAACAAACTTAAAGAATGGTGAAAACCAGAGCTCGCTATCTCTTCTCTATCCACAATGGCAGCCAATATTAACAATTTTACCATTGATTTTCCACAATATTTGACGGGCTACCATTTTGGATAGAGAAGAGATAGTGACCTCTAGTTTCCACCATTCTTTAAGTTTTTGTAAATACTTCAAAATGAAGTGTCACTTGAAGGGGGTTTACATTTAAAATATTTGAGTTGCCCCCCAAATCCCCCCCGGTGGGGGGACATTCAAAAATTTCAAAATGATAAAATGAAACTTCCTGCTAAGATTGCTCGACCACCAAAAGGATATCTCTGTATATTTACTTGGAAAAATATTAGAGGGGGGTCTTGACTTTTTATTCACCCATGTGTCAGTATAGTGGGACTTACAATCCCAATTATAGTGATGAAACTGGGTTTTAGCAGTTGAACCTCATTTACTACTAACTGTCAATTGAAATTCCTTGTTCAACGTAGTGGCTTCGAACCCAATAAAAGTTAGTAGCTTTTGATGGTTCAAACCTGAACCCAGCTGCTTTTGGCTTTGTAATTAATCTGACGGAGTAGATGACCATGATCGGCGAAAATGTAAATGAATCACCCCTTCCCACCGACCCTCTCTACTATCATCTTTCATTCATATTTGGGTTTAAATACACCTTAGTCTCGTCCCATCTCAAAACTGTTATATAAAAACGCGATACTACTACAACACACAAACTCATTAGTGTAACGATGTAATGGCATTAACATTATATTTAATGGTGAATATTATGTGTAAAACATCTAGGTTGAATGAGGAACATGATCGCATTGTTTTTTCCCTGAAATAAACTTTTTTATTTATTCAGATTAATTTATTGAACAAATTATAAATACAATGTATGTACCATGTACCATGTATGTAGTATGGTTACTTGCTAGGATGGAGACAGAATTTTAAGGCAACCCAAACAATAGCCTAGTAGGTTATAGTTTATAGATATAGTATATCTATTATTTTAAAACCTCGCAAATACCTATATGCTCAAAATAGATTTTATATTTTTCACCATTATTTGATAAGCTTTAATTTACCATTTACTCTTAATCAACGCGTTTACCGCATGTATTTCAAATAAACATAAGTGCGTTTTTAGTAAAATTCCTTATTACAGTGCTTTGAAACTGCAAACCACAAAACTTAATATTAACCGAAAAGGACAACGGCTATGAAACATAAAGTGATATGAAATTCCTGGAGGATTTATGTCGTCGCAATTTTGAACTTGGGAGGGAACTAAACTGTTCTCAGACCTCATTTGTGCTTTGTTAGACTTGCTTTTGAGGGTCCAACGTCATGACAAAACATTGAAGTTGTTCACATTGACATTTACTGTAATACATTTTTTATTGTACTATTTTAGATCCAAACTCGTTGAAATCTGTAACCTAGGTAAAATATTTGAATACTAAGTATATTATCCGATCATATTAGTGTAAATAAAATATATTAATGTAGGTTGGATACAACCTGTTTCACAACTTTATTAAGTTTGATTAATTTACGTAATACTTCCAATACATAGTATTTATTTTAACAATAATTCGGTACCATACAAGTAAACACTGACCAAGATTTTGCCAAATGATGCACAAAACACGTTCTTCCGTTTCCCCTTTTTTAACATGTTTAGGACTATATTTAACAATTTACAAAATTTAATTTACTACAACCATCTATATCTCTCTTTGTTTGTAAATTACTGTAAAACTAATTATCTTGAATTAATATATCATTTTTATTAGACAACTTTCTATCAGTTGAGATTTGGAATTCTTACACAATTAAATCGTTAACAGTCGTCAAAATAATTTACTGTTTTTTTATAAACATTGTTTAGTTTAATTTTATCACGGCAAATATTAAACACGCTGCGACTGAAAATAAGAACTTGGATGTAGCTCCTGAGGCTGTGAAATTGCTTGTAAGAAAGTGAAAAAGGGTTATTAATCGTAGAGTAACTTTGATTGCTTCTAAACTTTGTCCAGAACGGCCAAACCCGGAACAGAACTTTAAAAAGATAGATTGGGAGCAATAGAGTAATCTCGTATTTTGGGATACACCACAGGAAATTATAAATACTGAAATGTATTCATCCAATAATAGTTATTCAATTTATATTACAGTTTCGTTCATTTTTACGGGCAATATTTTTGTACACAGTTTTAATGTGAAACTTGGATACGTTATTTATAATCTTTCTTCATACATTGCTCTACTAGAGTTTTATTTTTAAATTCTGAATTTTCAGTGAACTTCTGCCAACGTGTTGTGTGATTAGAACATCGGTTGTAAGTGTTTTTAACATTCGTTGCTGCCATGTACATGTTTCATAATGTTTGACTTTAATATTCAGAGATCTTCGAATTAAAAAAATTCGAATAAATAAATTTATAAGCATAACACACATTCCACTTGTATACATAATGATGATCGAATGAGAAATTAAAACAGTTATAACAATCTTGGATTGCTTACTTCTTTCTTTCGTTTTATGTCACATCTTCATATCCTATGATACTAGATTCTAGCCCGGATCTATTTTACACATTACTTCAGGCTAGTACTGGAGGGATGCAGCATTATCACACGGATAAAATCCATTCCATTTGCCAGATTTGAACCGGGGACCTTGCTTGGGCTCCGAAGCCTCGCGCTCAAATACTAGACCAGCTCGCTCCCCAAATTATGTTTAGTAGTAAAATAATCTTTTGTAATGTGACTTTCAATTTTATCAGCATAAACATCTCAATCTGAATGGATTTATGGAAGTGTATTTAAATCAGCACTATAGTTACTTATTCAGCTAAAACCACCTAAAGCTATCCGTTGCGTATTTTGGTATTATTATTATTTTCTGTGTGTTTGTAGTGTTAATATTAATGAATTATTAATTTTAAATTAATTATTCTGTTCTTGAATTCAGTTATTACTTTTTTTCTAAATTTGTTTCTGTTTTTTGCCGCGGAAATGAAATTTTATACGAAGCGGTAATACATGATAAGGTAGTAACGGGAAGTAATTTCTTTAGAAGATACTACCAAAACGTGGAAATGTAATATTCATTCGTTCTTTGTAAGTAGTTTCTTGGCTTCTTCGCTGCTTTTAAATTAGAAACGCAAGAAATGGGTTTTAGATATTTTGTTTTGTGACATTATTTATTTAGGCCCAGTTCATTTTTATTTGGAACACTTTGACTATATGCAATGTTTAATACAAGCAAGAGTTGTATACTTGTATAAATATTGTCAGTATGTAACCAATTAAAAACCCCGTATCAGCAAACCTGTAGCTTAAGTGAGTTTCCTCGTTAGTATTTAGATTTTTACCAAAATATTTCCTTTAAAACATGTTACATTTATTCCCTATTTAATTAGCATTAGGCTTAACTAGTACTTAGGTTTGCTGCTAGATGGATGGAAAAGAAGGTTTTTAGGTTAAAGGTTAATAGTACAGAATTAAAATAATAGTATAGTATAGATCAATTTGCCAAATTTGAACAAAATATTTCCAAATATCAAAATATATAAGAAAACAACAACATTTTTCTTTTTCTCTGTAGGAAAATAATACATGGGAATTTTGAATGTACAGTTCATTTTTATCCCCCGTAACCTTCAATCAACACTGCAATGTAATAATTCTTTTTGTGTAAGCTCTACACGATGGCTGTAATAAAAATTGGCCATTTTTTAGTAAAGCTTTTAAAAACCCCACAACTGCTTTTTCCCATGACCCGATCTAGCTCGATGGCAAACTCATTCAATTTTACCCAGCCTTACACATTTATGCCAAATTTCATCAAAATCGGACCAAAATTACTCAAGTTATCAGATTTATAGACACAAACACATAAAAATTACAATTTTAAAGAATGGTGTTTTTGACCTCAGGAGACATTACATTAAAAAGTAAATCGGTCCCGGGTTTATGTCTTGCCGTGCCACCTACGGTAATAACTTCTGTCCTATAGGGGAAATCCTTTTAAACATATAACCACTTTTGAGTAGAAGTTATTTTTTATCTCATGACTAATAGCTTTGCCTTGTCGGAAGAATTCCATCTCCAAGCGCCGGATTTACTTGATGAGTTGTTCTTCCTGGAGGATTATAAATGGCGGATTCTTTTACGGGAAGAAGGAAATCATTGTAATCTCCCCCAGATTCATTCTTACAGCTTTGGGTCTTTTCTAAATATATCCCTGCATTTAAATGTTTTTCAAGACACCAAGTATCAGCTTTCTACTTTTTGCTGATCGAGTAATATTACAAAGCATTTGTTTAGCCCGTCACAATTTGTTTAGTGAAAAGGTATTTTCAGTATGATTTGAGGGGTTAGTAATTTTTTTATCGTTTGCGACTCTTTCTTTCGGAATGGCCTTGTCGTTGTTAGTAGAAAAACAATTAAAAATAAACTAAACCTCCTTATCGTGCTGCTTATAGATTAGTAATGCGTTTGCTTTTAGTAATTTTGCTTATTATTTAAAACAATTAACTTATAAATGGACCTCAACAAGTTGTGCCTCTATTTCCTTACCTGTATTAAGTTTTTCCTGTAAGGTCTTTTTTTTATTAGCATGTATGTATTCATTCTACAATATTTAAGATTTTATTTCGAACCTTTGCATACTGAAAAAGGCCCATATCCATTTCCAAAGGTATTAAATTTAAAGAAATAACATACGGAAACTTATCGAAATAATTATAACAATATAGTTATTCAGTACCTCAAAAACGTTACAGATACACTTTCCTCGAGTACCAAAGCTCTTATACAAAGTACATAAATATGTTAATAAGTGGTCTGGTCTCTGTGAATTACTACAAGCCGACCCATTTGTCAGACATGTTCTACTTGATTGGCAACACAAACTGGAAACCACAACATCCTAATACACACCTCGAGCATAACAACGTTGTCAAGGGAATACTGACTGTATTTGCTACAGTAAATTAAAAAAAAAGAGGTAAATATCAATTACTAACATTATTACATTACAAGGAAACTGTGTTTAATATTCTTAATACGAAGTTTTTACTTTTTGATGGCTTTGCAAAATATTATACATATGGTTTGAGCAAGCTTGTATAGTTATAAAGTTTATTATATCAGGAAATCTCAATTGGAATAAAATTACTATGCAAAAACTGGCGATGGAGCAGAAGCTTAATTTTTTTTTAGAAGTAATAGCGGAAGATCGGAAAAATATTGTCACCAAACATTACCGACTTAATATAAGAACTTTGGGTTACATTATGAAAATTAAAGAGAGCCATTTCGAAACTAATATGATTTGGTTCATTTTACTACTACGTTTTTCAAAGACATGACTAGGTGTAAGAAATATTCCGTACGAGTAGTACTTTAACGTAAGTCGAAATGTTCATCTCAATTTCATTTCTTTTCTTTTCTTTACATTACGGGAATATTATTATTTCAGAGAATAAATGTTAATTGTTTGTGATAGTAAGTGATTTTCTAAATTATAAAATATATATTTTACATTGTTTTAACTAGTATACCCAATTAAACACTACCTAGCAAGGCTCTAATACGCCGAAACCTACTTTAAAGATATTACTTATAAACCAATTGAATATGTAACCCTTATGCTGATACATGCTCATGCTTACTCCTCTAATTCACTTATAAACCGCTTAAGGTGCGAGACTCGGATTACAACATTTGCTGACTTCGATATAACATCCTTCTGCTGAGATATCAGTTCCTCTCATGTCCCAATCCACAAACAAGTTCTTACTTCAACCATTTAAAATATCATATGTATATATCAGATTACATCCATACAAAGCCAACATACAGCATCTGTAGTCAAGCAATCTTCAAATTAAGTATAAATTTCAGGTTTAAAATATTTGTAAAATGCTGAAATGTAAATAATATAATATAATTATACTTCAAAATTAAAATTCCAGGACATCTGGTGACTCTTAAAGCGGGAGGATTTTTGTTGTATTTGAAAACACCTCTATTCTGATTTCTGATTTTGGTTTACTCAGTGGTAGTAGTGGCATGTTTATTGCCACTATTGTTGGAAGTGATTGTTATTTAATTACTTCAACATCATTATATTACCCTACCATCATTTTTTACTTAGAAATAACACAGTATCGAGTTCCGTTGTAGTTTCTATTTTAAGACTTGACATATATTCGTTTGTTTACATGAATTTTGTTTAAGGAAGAGTTCACATCAGATTAAAAAAATAATAAAAAGGAAAGAGAATTTTAAAGCCTTGAAATATTGCACGATCCATCAAGATGAAGTGTTTCAAGAAAGGATGAAGCTCGATCATCCTCCACTTCAGGATTGAAGATGTCTTATTTTGAGACGCTGTATTAACCAAGTATCCTATATTTACACCTACTTCATTACAAAATCATTTCTTTACGTCTTATAGGCCTAGTTAAAAATGTTCAATCTAGATTTAAACCTTACTAACGATATTGGCAACCTAAACTTGAAACCCATCCTTATAGGTACATTGATTATAAATACGTTGGACCATAGAGACGTCTATGGTTGGACCCCTTAAAACCCTCAGGGGCGGAGCCCTTTTGACTAATCTGCACCAAACGTCACACAAACTATCCTTGAATAATGCTTAATAATGCCTGGAACTTTTGTTCAAATCATAGGGTACATACATACATACTTCCTCTATTATAGATATAGATAGGCAACATAATAGTATGCATAGTTAAAAACATTGTCCAAAGTTTTCAGGCGAACTATGATGATTAATTTTGTCTTCGAAAAAAACCTGCATAAATAAGTTATAAACTATGTTAGACAAATAGTTGTGAGTGTGGCCCGCATATGCCATATTTTAATAGTTACAAACAATAATTACAAATAATTACAAATAATAATTACAAATAATTACAAATAATAATTACAAACAATTAACGGGTAATTATCATACAAACCAAGATAGAATCTCCGAGGAGTGAAAATTGCAATTAAAACCTTATTACCCAGAAATACAATAATTAACATCTTAACTCAGCATAACAGCATCTTTAGGGTAATAAAATGTCTACGAAAAGACTTACTGTTAATTAAGAAAGTGTTAAATGGTTAATTAGATTTTATCCTCCGACTGAGTAAAAAATGGCTGAAGTTAACTCCCAGCTTTTACTTTTACTTCGGTACACTTAACATAATGTTCGAATATATGAAAAGTGGTTTGTCAAACAAATTAAATTAGTCATGCAGAATGTATTTGTGTCATGGTATTAACACATGCGTGTTTACCGTAAGTTTTATGAAGAAGATTATGCTAGTTAGGACAGGGGTTTTGCTAGTTTATACGATAGAAAATATGCTTAAGAGTTTTATTCAAAATTGGATTAAGCTTGCACAAGTGTAAGGTTTATAGTAACTTTTTATACGTTAGTGAACAAATCGATTTCTTTCAATCTTAACAGTCACTATTAAACATATAATATTTCTAGAGTACCCAAAGGTAATATTGTAATAAAGTTAAATTTAATGCTATTGTTAATCAGGTTAACACTGGTAAATGAGGTCATCAACCTAGAGCACTAATTAGTTAAACACAACAAGTTAAATTTTTAAGCCTAATTGTCAATAGATACCTGTTTGTTGGTAAATATACTCATAACTCATAAACATAAAATATACTCGTGAATTCAGATTTTGCTAGTATTTTTGGTATAATTTAACTTGTGCATATTTTTATTCTTCATAATAGAATGATAATACATTATATTCGATTATTATTAGATTACTTATATGTTTGTATGTAGGGAAATAAATTCTAAAAAATGTATATAATGAGTTAAAGTTTTATTTGTACATAATAATTTTAAAACCAGTTTACCTCGAAATTTTTCAAAATATTTTTTCAAGTTTAAATTTTTTACCTAAAAAATTGTGTATTTATTATTTTATATATTTACTTCGTAATTCTATTGTTCTTTAGTTTATTCTGAACACAAAAATATATATCTTAGTTTTTAAAACTTTTTGCAATTCAAAAAAAGTTTTAAAATTAGTAAAAAATGCCCGGGCTGGGGAAAGAAGCATGAGTTAGATTAGTGGGGATTCAAGAGGTTAACAAACATTATCGTTGGTATATAGTATATTCTATGTTCACCCCTTCATTTCGCAGCAACCCATATAGGTTTGTGAAAGCCCCATCCACCCTACGACTTTTATTAACCGGGTGTACAGCCCATCTCCTTCGCCGTCGTCTATTTCTCTTCATGTACAAATAAGTATACACCAATACACAAGGATCCATCTTGGGTCACTGACGATGGCAAAATGAACGAAGTTGGTAGCACTGACCACCCCCACCACGGGCATCAGCGGATTCCGCTAGGCGGAGAAACTGCATAAAAGGGACATCGATTCCGCCCGACGATTTCGCCCGACCGAAAACGCCGTGCATAAAAGAGGCCTAAGCCAGAACAGTAAACGTTTATGGGAAATAATTTTTGTACATCTTGGAAGTTTCAAGGGTGTTAACAAACAGAAAATCCACCCACTTACAACGAGATCCGGGAAGAGGCAGTATCTGGGCATACGCACTCTTTCAGAGCACAGAGCAGTGCCAGAGACATTCCTCTCCTGAGCTGAAAATGAAATTACCTGTAGAATTATAGCGCAAGACAATGTGCTTAGCTTTATAAGATTAACTAAATATGAACTTATAGTTAAACACTTTATATGAAAAACGCATAGAGCTGATTTTGAAAAAAAAAACTACAGCATACAAACATTTGTCATACTGTAGGGTAGACTTCCGTATCTGTTGGTACAATTAACCAAATGAAAATATCGATTATTCGATTGTTTCATTCGATATATCTTTTGGTTAGTTAGGTTCGGCTAACCTTACCTAACCAACCAAACAATACATCGAATAATTATATCGATCGATATTTTCATTCGGTTGTTTGTGCCAACAGATACGGAAGTCTACCCACCAAAGCAAGTAAACATGTTGTTTTCAAATATTTACGAATCAATGTATGTACGGGACATATAGGGAATTGTAGGGTGATGTTAAATGGAGATAATATACTTCGCCTCTACATGAACGAGAAATACATTCCGTTTTTTCATTGACTACCGTATACCTACCGTATGTATGTATATAGTCAATGGATTTTTAGTAAAAATTAAAGCGAACAAAGAAGTAAGTTTAGTCATTATAATATTAAAATAACTACTTTTGAAACATGCCTAACCGTATTTATATATATTCATTTGGAGCAGTGCCTCAGCATCTCATTATTTGTGGAGCAGTGCATTTCGGGATTTCGGAGTCATGTCTTTCGAGACAGTGTCTCGAAAAAAAGTAAATGCTTTTCGGAGCAGTCTGCTTAGAACTTTCTGTGCTGCATGGTTAATCAATCCGTACCACCTTGCAACGCAAACAAACGAGGTAAACATAACCTATAAAAATACAATGTTTTCTTTTAATTTTATTAGACAGACGACAGGAGGGACAGACTGACACGAAACTGTATCAACGTCAACCAACTAACAGCAACAAAGTTCAAAGATAATAATTTGCTGTGTAAATAAATCTGGCTCATTATATTACCCGGTCAATTATTTGGTCACATTTGTATGTGATTTTATTATTTTCATCGTCAGTTTTGGTAGAAGTATTTATCAGCAGAAGTAATAGCGTTGTTTATCTGCGTT
This sequence comes from Macrosteles quadrilineatus, assembly GCF_028750875.1. Lineage (NCBI taxonomy): Eukaryota > Metazoa > Arthropoda > Insecta > Hemiptera > Cicadellidae > Macrosteles > Macrosteles quadrilineatus. The sequence goes on along the minus strand of NW_026542598.1, from coordinate 54,018,970 downwards.
CCAGTGAGATGGCACACAAATCGAGTAATCTTAATTGTAAATATTCAATTTTGCTGCCTACATATAATGAACGAGAAAATCTTCCAATTATCGTTTGGCTGATAACTAAATATATGGATGAGAGGTAATAATTTAAATTAATCAGGCTAGCTTTAAATAAATTAGGATCTGCATGCACAACATGTTTGTCTTGGCCTAAGTTATGTCCCTATATTTTGTATACCTTTTGTGGTTGTTTTTGTGTAGACCTAGGAATTTTTGTACTGTCATATAATGTATAAAATAATATGGACTTAACTTACAACTAATTCCATCTGCATACTCATTATCAATATCAAGAGGCCTTAAAAATGATTGAAACTGTAGCCTATTTGATGAAAGTCTCCAACTGAAAGCACTGATGTGTGCCGTGGTCAACAATTTATTCTTGGCCTAATCATAGACAAAATCTTCCACAGAGTAGTCCTAGTAAGGCCTCTTGAGAAGGAAATCTTCTGGCTTTGTTTTTAAGCAGGTTGATTATTTAAATGCTGAAATTCAAATTAGGGTGCACTTAAGTTTACGTCCTATTCTTATTCGGGGTACAGTTTCTTAACTGGGCTATGCTAATACAGATTGAAACTATCGAATTGAAAATATTGATTAATAATCAATATTTTTAAATATGTCTATTGTAAAATTAAACTATCATAACCTAAACTAACCAACCAAACTTGCTGATGGTGAAAAAATCGCTTGAAGGTTTACTAATCGAATCGATAGTTTCAATCGATATTAGCATAGCCCAGTTAAGAAACTGCACCCCTTATTCGAATGAAAAATAACGATATTTAGAATAGGCGTTTGATATATCGATTATTTCATTCGGTTAGTTAGGTTGATCGATGTTTTCATTCGAATGAGTGTAGGACTTTTTTTTAACTAAAGTGCAGCCTTCAATTTCCACTAGGCTTAAGTTATTCTATCCAGATGTTTCTGCCCAGAGGCTAAATCGCTTCCAATGAATTCATAGTTAGATTATTTTCTGTGGGAGTAAGCTGAGGTTGCTGAGTGGTCTCTAGGATTAACTGGCAGTAACTTAATAAGTTAGTTAAATTAGGAATTACCGGTACATTAACTTTTTATATTGGCAGAGGATACGCGTCCGGTACCGGTAACCGGATGTGGATTAGGCGTCCGGCAGTTACTGTCATAACCTAACCAAACCAAACTTGCTGATTACGGTATGAAAAAATCAAATGAAGGTTAACTTAAATTATGTTCATAATATAAAATTATAAATGACTCAAATTCTAACAAAAGATCATTCTAACGTAAAAACAGTTAAGAAGAATTGGCATTCTAAGCCAAATCTTTGACAAAAAGGTGGTGTTGTCGATGGGATTTTATCTAGATACCTCTTGTATATCAACCGAGTACTCTATCCACTACACCACGAACACTGATGGCTGGACATTGTATCGTTGTGGTAATGGTGTTCCGGGCCCCCACAACCCGGTGACGTCACTGCCGGACACCTAATCTACGTTCGGTTACCGGACGCGTAAATATCCTCTGCGTTTAATCTTAGGCCTAGGCCTAGAGGGTCTTGTAATCAGGCTTACATTAGGTATGTAAAAGAATCATGTGCCCTAAGGACATGGTGTTCTTAAAATATTAAGTTATGTATACTGTATTCATCCCACTCAGCTTTCATCGTAATAATGTGCTATTTATCTTCCTTGGTAAAAATATAATAATCAGCCTTGTAGCCTAATGGGTAAGTTACCTATTACTGACTTAGGCCTAGTCCTAACAGTCCCATCAATTTACAGATTCTATTTTTTTTTTTTTTTTCAGTGGGTACGACTACGAGATCATTGTAATTGATGATGGAAGCCCAGATGGCACTTTAGAAGCTGCAAAACAGTTGGAAAAAATTTATGGATCCAAAAAAATTGTAAGTTTTAAAAAACTAAGATCACAACTTTCGATCATGATTTTGCCATGGGCTACTAAGTTACAAGAATCGCTGTGCTTCTAAAAAATTACCACCGTTTTTGCCGTAATCACGAGAAATTATAACAGATGTTGCCGTGATCGCATACATTTTTCATCCTATACAGAGGCGGATTTGAAGATTTGCCGCCCCTGGGCTTTCCACAATTGGCTGCTCCCCTTCAACCGTGTACGCTTTTCTTGGGGCAGGTTGACGCCAAATCACAGAGGTCAAATGACTAAATGAGTGCCATATATATGCCTCTCAAATCACGTGTATTTTACCAAACTAGATCCACACCGAGTAGCTGAATCTACCCGCTAGTTTATTCTCATCACTTTATTATTCTTATTATATTTTAATTGCATACTAACTCATTAGTAATTAATTACCAAAGCCATGAGAATAATTTTAAATATGAAAGTAAACAAGTGGTTTGATAACAAGATTTAAAATTTTGAAGTAAAATGAAGTTTTGATTAAAAATTATCATAACCTAGTTTGTAACATTGTTTTACAACAGATAGACCCTAAATACTATTTTATTTTATTGGAGAGGTAATGGAATCAAATGGTTAATAGTAAAAAAAAACGTAATGTAGATTGATTTGAGGTATTTAATTTTGTTATGCAAATTTTTGGCTATTGAAATAACATAACTCACATGATCTGGAATCAAATAAACTTCTTTTCATCATTCTGTATTCGAAAATAGCCCATTTCCATGCAGCTGAGATCTTTGAAAATCGTAAATTTTCATACACCAAAAACAAATAGCTTTTGATCAGCTGACTTTTACTCTTTACTGACATAAACATTACTTTCGCTAAACACAAACAATAGCCTACTTTGCCTGACATCAACAAAGTTACGTTTTGATTTTTTTAAGTTTGATGAAGTAGTTTTTTTTTCATTGTGATAAAAAGTATTGTTCAAAACTCGTCACGAAAGTCTCGTTTCGATGCTCGATAGTGTTTCCATCTCGCCCCGAAATGGGCCACTTTTGTGACTAAGTAGTCTAGTGAAATATACTATTAATATTCTAAATATATATAATCATTCCCTATCTCTCAATTCTGTACTAAAAAGTTTCATGACATCTAGCTGTTTGTCGTTTCCTAACCTCAAAACATCACTTCAAACACCTGATATGTTTTATTGACGATTCCCCTCTCTACGAGGACGGCGGAGAAGACATCGATGGTAAATGGTAAATGATCACTGCAGTGACATTATAAACATGTCAACAAAGCAGTGGATACCGGACCTGATATTGCTCGCATCAGTAATCGCAAGAAAATGAGACATCACACCACTTCGCTGTCTGCTGATTCTAACGAGTCCATGGCTGTTTTCGGGGATGGAAGCTTGGTTTTTGCGTGATGTTAGTAGGTAGAGGTTAAATGTGGAATGGTTTGATCATTATAGTGTGTATAATTTTCAACCTTCGACTTTCCTAGTTAGGTTATAAAGTTTATTTGTAAGCTAAATATATTTTTAAAGTTTCAAACTAAAGAAAATATACTTCTAAAATTTCTCACCCTTCAAAATCTGCCGCCCTGGGCTGCACACCTTGAACCAACCCCCCCCCCCCCCAAACCCGCCACTGATCCTATGATCATGAGCAAACAATATGGTGATTTGAGGCAGGGGATAAATCTTTTAGTAGTACGTGGCCCCGCTCTGAACATAAGCATGGCACTACCTATAAGGCCTACTCTGGGGACATTTGAGCTTTCTATCTCTTTAAATTAGTACCTGGGCTACTTACTTTAAGGGGTTTTAAAACTCATCAGGTTAAATTTTGACATTATGTTAGGCTAGAATGCTGATAAGAAATAAAAATGCTGCAAACAATATTTTTTTAAAGAATTGTCTGGTAGGCTAAATATGATTTAGGCCTAGATTATGTTTTTTTTTTAAATAAACAGAATTATAGGTTTTGATTACAATTATAACCTAACTGGAAGTTTACCATAGCCTACAATAAGTTATATGAAATATATACCTATATATCTGTAGGGGGCCTATAATTTTTTAATCTATTTTCATTTTCAGGTTTTGAAACCGAGAGAGAAAAAGCTTGGCCTCGGAACAGCTTACATCCATGGAATTAAACATGCCACTGGAAATTTTATTATTATAATGGACGCTGATCTATCTCACCATGTAAGTGGTAGCCTTATTTTTATCTAACAATTTTACAATCATGCATATAAAAAAGCACCATGATGTACCATACCAATTTTTATTACTTTCATTATGTCCATAGGTAGGCCTATAAAGGAAAGTGCAACTTGGATTTGTTGTGTATCCACATGGGTTAATTTATTAGTTTACAGTTTGATTCCGTTTATATCTGGAGCAGGGAGCTCAGCCAAAAGTAGTTTTTAACTTTGAGATTTTGCAACATTATATCCAGTACCAAATGTGGTTTGAGGTAATTCTGGAAACCAGCATTTGCGTCACAACCCCCACCACCTTGAGGTTAGATATGGTCGGTCCTTGTGAACCACCAACTTACAGTCAGAGTCAGCCTAGGCGCGGCCACTAGCTGGTCATGATTCTCCCGCTGATATTAGCAGGTATGTGGTGATAGGCTAATAGGAGATTTACATTGCCCGACCCTTGGTTCAGTAGTAGGTAGCCCTCTCTCTAAATTATACCCTTTTAATAATGGGGATTCTCTGTGATATTAGCGTAGTCATGTATTAGTAAGATATTATAACTTGTATTTTATTGCTTATCCGCTTAATAAATGAACCCAATTAACATCACGCCCGAGTATTTATTCCGGACACCCCACCCACTAGCGGATACAACATTTGGTGTCAGAAGTGGGATATCTGTAAATTTAAGTCGGGAGTTAGTTATCTCGGACATATTATCAGTGGTGAAGGCGTGAAGATAGACCCAAGGAAAGTTGAAGTTGTTTGCACATATCCTATGTCAGTAAATGTTAAACAAATACGTAGTTTTCTTGGGGTTGGTAAATTATTATGGAAAATTTATTTAAAATTTTAGCGAAATTTCAAAACCGTTAATTGAGTTGGCATATAATAATATCAATTTTAGTTGGGGTGAGAGGCAGTGGAAAGTGTTTAAGTGCACACACTGGCACATGCACTCTCGACAAAACCAATAATTTTTGAATGTGGTAATTTAGTAGATGCAGTGAGTTAAGCGTTAAAAACAGTTAAGGTAAATATAAATGTATTTAAGGAATAGAGTAAATTGTATTATGATAAAAATAAGTATTGATAGAATTTAATGTGGAATATACAATATATATATTTTTCATTCGAAAAATTAAAAATGTATCGGGGCAAAAGATTTTGTGAAGTACTGGTCGGGGCCTCATACCATTCTATCCAAGTTATTAGATTTAGTTTATGAAGTTTAATTAGGAGAGCGTAAAACAAATTTACATGTGAATAGATTAAAAGCAAACAGGGAAAGTTTGCGAAATGAGATAGTGTTGGAATATGATAAATTCAAAGAAATTATGGGTAATGATTTTAGCGATAAGGACGATGTGGTTGTGGTAAGTAATAAGTCGGATGAACGTCCGGTGATTGACGGAATCGATCAAAATTTGCGGCCGGATGCCATGGTTTTTGCAAAACCAAGAATTGTCGGAATTAGACCGGAGTACGGCGGAAGTGGTCAGGCACGCGTCCCGGAGAAGCGGCGAACCGAGGCGCCGGAAGTACCAGAAATAGAAGATGACACGGGCGATATGAATATGGCAAACACAAGTAGTAGCTCGGACCAAAGTACTTTCCGAGGTTGGGGTAGTCCATGTTCTATGACTGAGTCATTAGGCTCGGAAAGCTCAAGCCGTGTGGAGGATACTGGTAATTTAACTATGATTGATGATCCGAGGGATGTTGACTGGGCACCGTCCAATAATAAAGATGACGCGCCAGATATGAGAGCAACGACTCATCCGTACAATACTAGGCACAAGTCTAGAAATCAATCAGCAACCAGTCCTTAAGTAAATTGATGTTATTGAATTAAATGGAAGAAATTAATTTTGTATTTTAACGAATGAAACTTGGATGCACTTCCTGGCTGAAACGCGAGGCGTTGTTGTTTGTAGGTATGCGACGTTGTTCTGATATTATTAATTTTCTGTTGTGGTTGTATAAATGCATATAGGAGTGAAAGGTGTAAAAGGCGTATGGTATAAATGTAAGAAAGAATGGAAAAAAAAAAATTAACAATGTGTTGCACTAACACTATTTGTTTCAATTCGTAAGATATGGCGGTACTTCTATTACTAAGGCGGTATTTCGTTTGTTTGCAGGCACGCTCTGCAGCGTGGCCACACTAGACCCTGGTCTCGAAGGGAAGTTAGTATGTGGAGCAAGGCATTGTGAATTGCTGCCAGCAGGGGTAATGTTCATCAAGGAAAGAGATTTGATAGTTACAGGGGACGCGTGGAAGGTCGCGTCAACCTTAGATATAAAACATTATGATGAACTAGTGTCGGCGTTAGCAGATGCGGTGTATAGTATTGCAGACAACGTTTCCGAGATAGGGTTGCCTATTCCCGAGGATGAATTAATGCGGATGAAGGAGGGAGTAATGCATTTACGGGCGATAACGGACCAACTGAAACTTTTGTTAGATTGGGAGGATGATATGGACAACTTAAGGGGAATAGGGCTATATTTGATTCTATAGGGACAGGTATGCGTCAAGTATTCGGAACGTTAGACTTGGAAGATTTTTATAATTTAAATGATAAAATTGGGGAAATTAGCCATTATTCAGGTGGAATTAGTTTATGTTAGTTAGGAATAAGTAATTTACGTAAAAACATTACAGGACGGGTTGAAAGTCACACATTCAGATATTATAGGGCTTGCAAGACTTTTTGAAAATAAAGTTAGTCAGTTTACAATGCGTACACAATCAGTGGAGTTGCAAGTCTCACAATTAAATTATACTGTAAATTTACAAAATGGGTTGTATTCACTAGTCAGAAGTATTGAGTTTATGGGATTAGAGTAATATTTATTGTTTTGTTAAAATCCCCAGATAGATCCTTTGAGTAGTTTAGAGTCTTTAACCTCCCTGCATATGATCAGAAATTAAGGGCATATGTAAGTTTCCATAGTCTGTCCCCATATCTAGCTATTACGCCAGATCGACAGCGGTATGCCACTCTGAGCGAGGAACAACTCCAGCGCTGTACCCAGGGACAACAGGCACTGTGTCAACCACTATTCCCAGTGTGCCTACGTGTGAATCCAGCTGTGAAGCTCAACTGTTAGCCGAGCGAGGGACGACGACCCCAGGAGTCTGTCAGAGGCGGGTGCATCATGGACCAATGGACACTGTGTTTCACCAGGTGCCGTCGCAAGGGCTGTGGGTGTACAGCACAACAACAGCAATGACATTGACTTTTGAATGCAGAAATGAAGTGAGGCAAACAACGATCAGAATTCAAGAATTTCCTAAAATGAATGAATTATGAACATGCATTATTATGATATCCAAGAATCATGAAAATTTCAAGAAAGTGGAAAGCTGGCACAGTAATCATTTTGTGCGTCATCGCTTGTTTGACCTGCTACTGTCGAAAGCCATTGGGAAAGGTCGTCCAGCTATTTTGGGTGATCAGCCACTGTCAAGGAGCCCAGACGGGACCACCATCATCAACTGTAGACAGCGAGGTGCCTAGCCCGACTCCAACTACGTACCGGAGAGCAATCATCCCAAGTGCAGGGGTCCAATGGAGCAGCCACGCAGGAATCAACCTCATATCCACCCTCGACCGTTCACAAGCAGCAGAAGTCCACCTGGCGGAGTCCTCAGCTCAAGAAGAAACCAATTTGTAACCCCAGAAGTATCGCCAAATCAGTGAATTCGTGTGAATGTGCAAGTGTAGTGAGTGAAGGGCAATATTTGTGTTATTTTGTGTGCATTATGGTATTGTAGTATTTAAGAAATGTATTATGTTGTAGCCGCAGCAAAATGGTAAGCACCAAGATCAGTGCTAAACGCGTTAGTGTTGACGCGGGTGCGGTACATACGTGTGTATGTACGCGTACCGGGTTCGCTAAGTGTACATATAGCATGTGCATTTACCGAATCCCAGTTAATAAATATGAAGTAACGCTGCGGTGATATGAGAAATGTATTGATGTTGACATTAATTGTCAATTGATGATGACGGCGGGTCTCTAAGCATGTGTCTTTCCGAATCTATTGAAATTCATTGTAATCAAAATTCAAAATTGTCACGTAATAGCCACATGCCATTCGAGGCGTTAAGAGCCACCCCAGTAACCGGACAGGTCCTAAAAGATTGCCTGTTCGTTTTGGGTAACCGCACCCTGCCAATTGAGGCTCAAGCGGTCCCTTTAGTCATGTTTATACCGTCCTCAGGGTTATTTGTCTTCCTCTTCTACCTCAGGTTGTAAGCAGTATTAATGCAACGGGTTGTATGTTCCTCAAGTGTTTAAGCGAAGGTTGTATTATTTAGAATTTAAGTTTGAGGGTGCTATCTTAGATATGTTGGTGTTTATGAATTAATTGTGGAATGTTAAATGTGTAATGAAGTATATATAGTGTTTAAAAAAAAAAAGTGTTAACATAGGCAAAATGTCTGTATGAATGGATTATGGAGTGTGAATGCATAACGTTAGGATGTTCCATTAACTGTGGATATACCCTTTGTTGTTAATTGGTAGTTTATTTATTTTGTGAACAGCCATTAAGCACAATTCGGGAATCACGTGGTAATTGGTTTAGTCACACATTAATGTGGATACGTCAAGGGATTGTCACAATTGGGCAAAAGTAAGCATTGACACATGGTGACAGTACTACGGAGACAGCTGTAGTATGCGAGGTGAGTGGAGGTCTTTACCCCCTCGACATTGTTGGTCATTCATTAAATAGACCTGGTATGCAGAAGCGTTATCTTTGAAGGCCAGTAGTGTGGTCTGCGCCAAACAGCTGTTGTCGCCAATACAGATAACAGAACTCCAACTCCAGGATTGTTTATTTACTTGCCCTTGAGGCAAATATTTCAGATAACTAGTTGCCCACAACATTCCTGATTGTGTCTGATGGTGTGAACATAGTCAACGTAGCCAGTGACGGCTGCTGTATGAGTTTTGAGACAAAAAGATAGTTAAAATCAATTTTAAATATGCATAAAGGTTGTCGGGGTATAGAAGCAGAAAGTGGTGTTAAATTTTGGAAATATGAAATGTTTCGCCAAAGATATAATGATATGATGTAATAAGTAGGGTAGTTGTTTGGTGTGTGTGTGTGTAAAAGTATAAGGTATATATATATGAAAGGAAAGAATATAGATATAAAATAAAAAAATAAAAAAAATAAAAATAGTAAAAGTATAAAATAAAATAAAAATATTTGTGGTAACATTGATGGGTTGTGTTGTTTGAATTAATCAATTATAGTCTTGTGTTTACTTTGTGATTTAAATTGATGTATTGTATTTCTTTGTGTTTATTTTGGGAGTTTGATTTAATAGAGATGGAGTATTGGCTAATTAGTCAGGGTGTATTGTAGTTCAGATAGGGATGCGCTATGTTAAGCGGGGAAGAGAAGAGATGCATTTTGTAGATGGAAAAGTTTATTAGCGTGTTATAGTGTGTTAACTGGTATTCGTATTGTATTTTGCTTATTCATTTGCCAATTTTAATAACATAATTATCATTGTCGTGTGGTTTATTGTGCATATGTTAGGACATTTAGGTAATATTTAAAAGAGATCCAATTTTAATAACATAATTATCATTGTCGTGTGGTTTATTGTGCATATGTTAGGACATTTAGGTAATATTTAGAGGAGATAGTCGCTTATGAAATCAAGCAAAGTATTAATTGATTCCATTTGATCATATTGGATTTGATAAGTTTTAAATTTAAATCAAAATTATGATTCATCATTTCACTGTGCATACAGTTGTAGATGTCCAACTGTTTCACTGAGGCGGCGTGTGCCACCGCAGGCGTTATCGCTGCGGGAAGCCGGTCAATGATAAGCTTGTATCTCTGTTGTGACTTTGTTGTTGTAATTTTGTATCAAATATGAATATACTTTAACCATAGAATATTTTAGATATTTGTTTTGACATTGCTATGGTGTAGCTTTAAGGCTTAGACAAGCAGAGAATTCCCCTTAGAGTATCTCCTATAATTGTAAGGGCCAAGGATCATTTAACATAAACAAAACACGTAGTTCTTTCAAAATTCTTTATTTTTGGTAAAAGTTAGACCACTTGAGTGTGGTCTCACTTTTAGAAAGAAGGGGCGAATGTTGTGTATCCACATGGGTTAATTTATTAGTTTACAGTTTGATTCCGTTTATATCTGGAGCAGGGAGCTCAGCCAAAAGTAGTTTTTAACTTTGAGATTTTGCAACATTATATCCAGTACCAAATGTGGTTTGAGGTAATTCTGGAAACCAGCATTTGCGTCACAACCCCCACCACCTTGAGGTTAGATATGGTCGGTCCTTGTGAACCACCAACTTACAGTCAGAGTCAGCCTAGGCGCGGCCACTAGCTGGTCATGATTCTCCCGCTGATATTAGCAGGTATGTGGTGATAGGCTAATAGGAGATTTACATTGCCCGACCCTTGGTTCAGTAGTAGGTAGCCCTCTCTCTAAATTATACCCTTTTAATAATGGGGATTCTCTGTGATATTAGCGTAGTCATGTATTAGTAAGATATTATAACTTGTATTTTATTGCTTATCCGCTTAATAAATGAACCCAATTAACATCACGCCCGAGTATTTATTCCGGACACCCCACCCACTAGCGGATACAACAGATTGTTCCTTTCTTTGGTTCAATTATTGAATGAAATAAAATACTTGAAAATTACATTCTTGAATTTTTTTATTAATCCGCCTTGTCCTAAACATCATTAGTTAGGGTTTTGGTTTTAATGCAATCAAATCTATGTATCACCATAGATAAACCATAGTTCCTTAGTAGATTTCTCATCCTTGTGGAACAGCTGAAGCCAATTTTATTGTTAGTTCTGTCAGGTTTTATGTAGATGTCGTGTTTTGTTTATAATTTGTTTCTATTGCTTTAGGGTTAGTTTCTCATTATTTGTGTGTCACTGTTTGGTTATATAGCTAGTGGACAAGTTATGTTTATGATTAGATAGTTTTATTTGGTTACAACAAAATACAAACAAAACATGACATCTACAGAAAACCGGACAGAACTAACAATAAAATTGGCTTCAGCTGTTCCACAAGGATGGGAAATCTACTAAGGGACTATGTTTTATCTATGGTATCACCAACAAACTTGCTGCTTTTAACAGCTGCTTAGATTCAGAAAAGCTAAGGTCTTGATAGGATAGGTTGATTGGAATAGCATTCTAGATCCCAAGGACAGGATGGACTTACTGTTACCACTGACTGCTTCGTGGTGTGAGATAAGCAGGATAAATTCACATGAAGATACTTAATAAAGTACTTAAACCAAATTTAATCTGTCTCAGCCCAAGTTTATCCTGGAGATGATCGCCCTACAACAGAAACACAACCTAGACGTTGTGTCCGGCACTCGCTATGTAGGCACAGGTGGAGTCTACGGCTGGGACTTCAGACGCAAGCTGATCAGCCGAGGCGCAAACTTCCTTACTCAGCTGCTACTGCGACCCGGGGCATCCGACCTTACTGGTAGCTTCAGGTACGTTAATATTATTTAAAAATAATCGCTCCATCATTTAAAATCTGCTTAAAAATCGTAGCTATATTGAAGTTATGAATTGTATATAGAATACTAAAACACACCTTTTCTGACATTGGGGTTGATTGATTCCTTGGAATATCCTGCTCCTTCTGCTTGCCTTCCAGAAGTGTCTATAAAACACTAAAAGGTCCTTTTAAGTTGGGTTGATGGACCCTTCAGCATATCATACCACTTCCCACAGTGTAGCCTAAGTAGCTTATGTTAGGGCTACTAGTTCCTATGGTTTCAACTGTATACCATGTAACAATGAATCTAAATTATAGTTTTTATACCTTTCCAAGTGTATTTTTCTGTTAAGAGGGTTCTCCCCAGTCAATTCAAGATGGCGGCTAAACATGTTAGTGTTCCTGAATATCCCTCTACGGTACAAGCTCTCAACATTCTAAAAATAATTTGTTTCCGTTTCCAATGATTGTGTGCTTGTTGTGCTCCTAACATATCAGAGCTTGTAGTGGGTGGAGCAAAAATAATGTTCAACTATTGTTTGGAAGTTAAAATCGCACGTGAAAAAGACTAGGTCTAATTTACAATTTTTAAAATGATTTTGTAAATACGGTACTTAAAGAAACAATTACAAAGTTTCAGTTCAGCCAGTGCATAGTTTAGATAATTGTGCATACTGTTTATTTATTTAAATTTGATTAACACTTTAGGTTCTTTTTTGTAGGACCATGTTTACATGGTAACAGCTGGCAGGAGGAACCCTCTTAACTAAACCTTTACCTCACTATGAATGCCTCTAACCTAATTGTCTATGTTCCGATCATGATGTGTTCCCTCACACACAGGTAGGAGTGATTCGTGTTTACCATGTAACATGTTACGCTATTGCAGTTATAATGTTTATTTCTTAGCCCTCAATACATCTTTGATGTTTTAACATCACTCACAAGAAAATCTTTATCTTTCTAGGGTAGCCTGTGTATCAACTGTTTTCAATAACCTAAAATCAATTATTTATTTCTGCTGCAGGTTGTACAAGAAAGACGTACTACAGAAGTTGGTGGAGTCTTGTGTCTCTAAGGGATATGTGTTTCAAATGGAGATGATCATCAGAGCTCGACAGTTCAATTACTCCATAGGAGAGGTGAGTCATCTTACTCTCCATTATCATTGACTCAACAAACCAAAACCATATTGTTTTACTTCACCTGTTTTACCAAAGAGAATATATTTTTAAGAAAAGTATGATCTTATGGATGTGTTTGAGCTTAAACATTATGGCATTATTCGACATTTTGCCCATTCGTATAAGACACCTTGAGGTTAGGATTCTTCAAGTCAGGCCAACATGCAGGGCCGGACCTAGGGCTTCAGGGGCCCCGGGCAAATCTGCCAATATGGGGCCCCCAGCATGAATATATGATTATATACACAATATAATGTGTCTTACATGCACACTATTTTACCATTATAAGCAATGTAATGGCGAAATAATATTTAAACATGTTAGAATATCAGTACGGTATGTTGCATTTTGTATAAAGTAATTATATAATATTTTAACTGTTAACATATTTTAATGTACGATTTTATGGTTTGTTGTAACTGTATTTATTAAAACTTCATGTTGTTAGCCTCCGGATCACTGGTAATAATAAATAATAGTTTAAATACCTTTTACTGTCAAGTGATCCTTTGTAGTCCAAATATAGGCTACTACAGTTTTGTTCCTGATGGGAACTTCATCAGGCTGTCAAGGACATCAAATTTCGTTCCAAACGTTTGTGTGTTAAATGTATGACATGGATGGATTTTAACTTCAACGACTTCCTCTGGAACGAAATTTGATGTCCTTGACAGCCTGATGAAGTTCCCATCGGGAACGAAACTGTAGTAGCTTATATTTGGACTACAAATGATCACTTGACAGTATAAGGTATTTAAACCATTATTTATTATTTATTAACACTTTAACCGAAACACCGGTCTGTGAGACCGGACGGAAAATTGATTTTCCTGTAGTGGCAAAACTGCTGGACGTGCGTGCCCCTACCCCTCAGTACCTTTGCCCCTCCTACTCTTCTCCCTACCCCACCCATCAGCGTCAGTCCCCAATCAGCGGTCATTGAGTGAGTGTCTCCATTTTGAAAACGTGCTGGTCTCTAGTGCCGGGTCTTTCGAGTAACGTATATCGCGCTGCCGGTCTTTGTAGGCAGTTGTTTATGCAAAGGCTTATTTTTTTTTTCAAAAAACCCGTAAAGTGTGCATAGACTGTGACTGTATATAAAAGACAAGTTCAGACAAGAAGATTTTTATTTTTTATTTTATGTATCCAGTATATTGTATGTTTAAGGTTTATTATACATTTTATTAGCCTACATTTTTTGTAAATTAATATTACTTTTATAACACATATATTTGTACTAAAATGTATGTTTTACTTTCCTTAAGCTCGCATATACTTAAAAAAATACTAAATCTAAGATTTTACATGAAATTTGTTGATGAAAAATCGTCCGGTCTCTAAAACCGGATGTTTCTATTTACCTAAGTGTCACCCATGTTTCGGTTAGTGTTAAAATTCAATATACCACTTAAGTAGGTACCTTGCTAATTCCTTTGCAATACTACATTAAACCATTGACTATTGGTTTAATCACACTAATCGACACTAATTTTTACTAAACATTGGCTTCAATTTTAACATAGGAACGCATTTCTGTAAGAAAGGGTTCAGTCCTTATTAATTACGGTTTCCAGTTGACAAATTTATTTGTGGAAAAGTGTTTTGTCGTAAAAAATTTGTACGGATTAGAGAGTTCCTAGAAGGTAGTAAACATTTGAAGAACAGGGCGAACAACGGATGTTCATCAGTTCCTATCGAGACAATTGTTGAATTTGATTAAACTTTGCTTGCTTCACTGACCTCTTTCAGACATCCAAGGCTGACTGTAGTTAATGAGAATCGGAATGTAGAATTGTCCTAACTTCGGTCACTGCTTCAAACATAACTAATGAAACGGGTCCGCGGAATTGGCTAACTCTGGAACTCGCTAACCCCATGTTAAATGCCCTATCTTAAAATTTGGTCGATGAGAGGAACTCGCTAACTTGTTCGGTTTCGGAATTGGCTAACTCCGGAACCCGCTAACCCGCTTTAGAGCCGGGTTAGTGACTTCCGTACTAGGACAGAATTCGCTAACTCGGTCCCTCGGCGGAACTCGCTAACTTCCAATCAGAATCGTCGCGCGCCGGCCAATAGGAGCAAAGCACGAAGATTGTTGGCCAGTGTTGCCGAAAGTGTAGTACCTACGATCGTATCGGTACCATAATATCGTATCCAGTGAATAATTCGCAGTAAGAGCAATGTGGTTGATGTTAAATAAATGTATATTGAGAAGTAGGCTATGTTTATTATTATTGTTATGATTATTATTAGCGTGTAAAATGCGTTATTATATTCTGATTTAATTGTTGTTTATTCGTTTGTAAAAAGATAGTTCGTTCCGTTCTTTTGTTGATGAAATATTTATTTTCATAGGCCGTAATTTGCTCCTTTTTTTCAAATAAATTGCATTAAATATATGAAATGCTGTAAATAAAATTATCAAGTTCGTATTTGGTAGACCGGGTTTGTAGCCGTGAACGATTTTCCTTGATAGGCTATAATATGACTCTTTAAAGGTCTATTTTATGTCTGTCGTGCGAGTTATGATTTTTATTCATTTGAATAGCTTATCATTTTGTTTCAATGTTCTTACATTCATTAATCTGGCACTCCCCTCATGAAGCAGAACAAGACAGTCCGTTCTGTTTACACCCACAGATGCACAATGGGTCATAATAGAAGAATGGACCATTTGCAATAATCACTCTAGGGTTGGCAGTATAGGCCTATCAGATACTGTACGGTAGTACGAGGTTTTCACCAAGAAGGACATTATTCTCAGACGTTTGAACATTTATGTGAAAAAAACTACTATAGGAAACAGTAAACATGAATACTATAGTATGAAACAGTAAACATATCAAAACAGGCAATGCAAAAAGACTACAAAACAAAAAAGTCGTACCCCCATACATTTCTTATGGACGTTTCGTAGTTTGAACATGTTTGTAGACAATTTTTCTTATATCTCCAGTTTTTATAAACAGTTATAATATAAACAGTTCTTCTTGAAGAAAGAACTTGGTGACATATTAGCAACCCGAGATATACATCTTTTAATAAAACCTTATTTCTAAAAAGTTAAATTTAATATTGTTTTAGGGTTTGTAGCTAGTCTATAACACGTCCGATTTTAATTATCAAGAGCTAAAATGAAAAAACTTTTATCACTTCAATGGCTTATGAAGCAATTTTGCCCAGGTCAAATCATAATTTTACTAGACTATTAACAAACTTATCTTTGCCACCGTGCTGTATTTTTTATTTGAGGATTATTTTTATCAAGTGTCATTTTTGATAATTCTGAAGGTGCCGGGGTTCGCATCCCGCTGGTAGTACTAATTTTTTGGCCTTGCAAACTAACAACACGTCTCCTCAATTTTCTGTCACCTGCCTCTTCTAATGCACATTATTCATTAAATTACTAAGATCATTTTATAAATTGTGTTTCTTTATATAGTCTAATGTGTTGAAATGCATTGTATATTTATTTAATTTTACTAGGGTTTTACCATTATTTACATGCATTAGGTTCTCACATTATTGTTTTTGAAACGTCACAATTTATTTGACAAACATAAAATGGAAGCATAACAAAGAATCGGAAATCAGAAATCAGAAACGTTTTATTGTCCTTCAACATTTACAACAAATGCAATAGACAAAAGTCAAGAAAATTCAGCTATTACATAAACAGCCTATTTTTAGGCAAAACAAAACAAGCCTAAAAACAAGTCAAAATAGGCTATACTAATACATATGCTTACAAATAAAAAACAATGTGGAAATGTGAGGACATTAAAAGTTAACTTCGTCAACCTTAAAATATTCTTCTAAGTCATAAAAAGGATTTAAAAGTAACCAATCCTGAGCTCTTTTTTTAAATGACTTAAGGTCCAATTCTTTGGCATTGATGCTAAGCTTATTAAATAATCTTAATGAAATAACATGGTAACTATTTTTACATTTACTTAACCTACAATAAGGCACGTCTAATAGGAACTGATTACGTGTGTTGTGTGAATGGATATTAAACCTATAAACATGGGAACTAGTATTTTTCTTAACCCTAAGTAAACACATAAATATGTACAGATTAATCACAGTCAATATTCTACTTCTTATGAACAATGGTTTGCAATGCTCTTCAATTGGAGCTTTGTTTATTATTCTAACTACCTTCTTTTGGAGTATTAACACTTCACTTATGTGACTACTGTTTCCCCAAAGAATCAAGCCGTAGCTAATTATGGATTGGAAAAATGCAAAGTAGGCTACCCTTATGTAGGTTTCAGGTACAACACCCATAAGATTTCTAAGCAAACAGATTACTCTGGACAATCTTGCACAAACCAAATCTATCTGAGGAGACCAGCTTAAACATTTATCAATTTTTATTCCTAAAACTGTAATTACATTTTCATTGTTTACATCTTGTGACTCTACTGGAATGTTTTTAAGACTACACAATAGATTTTGAGTTTTATTCTTATTAAGACAAAGGCTATTAGCATTAAACCACATATAAGCTGAATCAGTTGTGAGCTCAGTTACTGACATAAGATCATAAAAGTTGGGATGAACACTCAAAAAATTGGTGTCGTCCGCAAACATGATGGTAGAGGATCTTTTAATATTGGCTGGTAGGTCATTGATGACTGTGATAAAAAGAAGGGGGCCTATAATCGAGCCTTGTGGCACACCTGAGCTAACTTTCAAGCAGCTTGACATCTTGCCTCCTGCATCAACGAATTGAGTTCTCTCTCTCAGGTATGAATCAAAAAACTTAAGCTGTATACCGCGGATGCCATAGTACTCCAGCTTAGTGATGAGTATGTTGTGATCAATACAGTCAAATGCTTTACTCAGATCACAAGCTGTGATCTGAGCAAAGCTCGACTCCTCAAAAGCTCTCAAAATCTTAGAAACAAGGTGGTCCAGGGCATCCACGGTAGACAAACTTTTACGAAAACCAAATTGAAAATTTGAAAAAATTTTGTTTGTGTCAAAAAAAGAACATACCTGAGGTTTGATGACAGCTTCAATGATCTTGCCAATTATAGGGACCAGAGAAATAGGACGATAATTTTTAATCTGTGATTTTTCCCCTTTTTTGAAAATTGGGATGACTCGAGAAATTTTTTGGGAGGTTGGGAAAACACCTTCTTTCAGACATAGGTTGATACAAAAGACAAGGGGCATTACTATTTCAAAGATAATGTGTTTAACAATATTGCTTGTGAGACCATACACATCTTTGCTTTTTGAGGATTTCATTTTTGACACTGCACTGAGCACATCATCACATGACACTTCATTCCACTCAAGTTGGGTGCTGGGCCTCTTCACTTGCTGCAGGAAGTGATCCGCAGGCAGGGGACTCACAGGAATGCTGGCTCGAACATCGTTTACGGAGTCGATGAAGAATCTATTGAAGTCCTCGGCAGAATGGTTGTTGCTGACCTCCTTCTTCTCTCCAGAAACTCGCCTTACTATCGTCCACGCTGCTTGGCATTTGTTTGCTGATCGCTCAATGAAGTCAGCGTTTGCGGCTAATTTTGCTCTGTTCGCAACGTTTTTATAGAGGTTTCTTAGTTCTTTGTAGGCACTGTACGAGGCATCAGTTCTAAGGTTCATGTAGACAGTACGGTAAGCCATAACTGTTTCCTTAAGTTTCTTGAGGTCATCACTATACCAGGCCACTCCACTTTTAGGCCTATTGTCCTTACGTCCGGAAATCTTCTTTGCGGTTAGGTAACTAACAGGACAAGTTAAGTTGAAAATATCAATCAGCTTGTTAAAAAATAAATTGAAAGTCTCTTCAGCTGACTGATCGGCCGCACGGTTACTGTTCAGGATGTTAGGCCAGTTCACATTCCCCAGTTCAGCTTTAAAGTTGTTTAAGCACCTTGGGGAAAGACTGCGGTGCATAATTTCCTCAATATATGGTTTAGCAGCTTCTGATGCCGTTATTAGCCTCAACTCCAGGCCTTCGTGATCAGCTATGTCAGGGTGAACGATGTGTGTGGAGCAGGAGTTGGTCGGGACATTTGTAAAAATATTGTCCAGACAAGCTTTTTTGCGAGTAGGCTTGTCATTTAAGTAAACACAATCAAATTGCCTGAGTAGGTTAAGTAATCTTCTAACACTAGGCTGATCTCGGGTAACATCAAATCTTGAGTTTACATCGCCACCAATAACAATATTCATCTTCAATTTACTCAGGTGGATCAGTAGTAGCTCCAGATTATTCAGAAATATAAGTTCATCCCCTGCAGGAGAGTGATATATACAAACAATTATGATTTTAGGATTATCTAAAACTATTCCCACACATTCAAAGCTTATTTCATGACAAAAACATTCAATGTCCAACACTTGGAAGGTAGGCCTAGTAGGCTTGCTATTATTGGCGAATATTGCGACGCCACCTCTTATATGGGTTTTACGACAAAATATCGATGAAAGCTCATAACCCTCAACGATAACATAACCTGCCTCGTTTGGGTTCAACCAATGCTCGCTAAGGCAGAGAAAGTCATACTGATTACTCACAGCATGTAGGCCTAAGATGTTTTCCTTGGAATGTAACCCCTGCACATTAAGAAACAAGACATTAAGGTTATCATTTACTGGGTTTAGGCTATGTTTGCCCCAGTCTCGGCCGTGCGTTGAGAGTTTAAATTGCGCCTTGGAAGTTTGAATTCACTGATGAAAGTGTTTTCCGGCCAAAAGTCCTCACAAAAAATGCTATCCCATAGCGATTCTGGAACACCAACTTTGAAGGAGTTATAGGTTGGATACTTGGTATTCAGCTTTTCAACAACATAATCGCCACTTTTGAATGATGTAAGATGGTTTACGACATCGGCCTTTTCGACCGAAGGTTGAAGTCTCGAAACAAAAATAAATTTAGTCCTTTTCACTGCCTTCAGGTTAGAACTGTCATTACTGTTTGTCAACTTACCAGTGCCAGTTAATACTTTCCGGGTGGGCCTGCCATTTCCTTTAGGTTTAGTAGGCCTAACAGTTTCTTGATTCGTTAGTTCTGGCCTTCCATTTTCTAGGTTAGGATTAGACCTATTTTGCACGGTAGTTCTCTTCTTGTGCCTAACTGTCCTCCATGGGTTTCTGATGGAGTTAGAAGCACTCACTTCGGGGAAAGAGTCACTGGATATTACGTTATTTCCATTCACAGACGTCTTCTCAATATTCCAAACACAGGGTAATGGTTCACGGTCAAAATCTGCTTTCTTGGGGTTATCAACCGGCGTCATCATAACATTTATGGTAGAGGAACCATCATCTTCCCGATCTTGATTCGTCTGCTTGGAACTGGTTGAACGGGAGTTGTTCTGGAGAGATGGTTCTGTCGCAAGAGTCTTGGTAGGTTGGCAAGTATCACTCAAAACTTGATTTAATTTAGATCTAATAATTTCGCTCTCACTTTCTAGTCTAGTGAGCCCTTCAGACATAGACAAGTTACTTTTCCTTATCTCGTTCAGCTCCTTAATGATTTGAGTCAGATCCGAAGCGTTCTGTGGGCAGTTCTTAGACGACTCATCAGTTCCGAATCCCGAGTTGTTCACGGAGTCGTTCGCCAGTATGATCGCAACTCGTTCTGAACACGATTGGCAGTACCAATTTATTCCTTTCATTTGAAAAATACACTTAAAATGATCGAAATTGGTTTTTGAAATGCTAGCACAGGCGATATGCCACCATTTTTTACACCACCCATAACACTTCACTGCGTTATGACGATTCTGGACTAGTTTATCGCACGAGCTACAAATACTTTCAGACTCACCACCCGCCATCTTGCAGACGAAAAAAGAAAAAAATCGGCTGATAGCTTCAAGGTCAATGAGTAAAACTTGCGGTAGTTGTTATTTTAAACGTTACAGTTTTTATTACTGAACTAAGATGTTAATGACAACCTAATTACCTCCTCTTCATCGATGACCAGCCTAGGCTGGATAGATAGCTACTATCCAGCTAGTCACTGCCTTATTTTAAGTATCCAACTCAATAACCTAATGTTATTGAGCAATAATACTGTAGTTGTAACTTACTTTGACTATGCGAAAAGCAAATTAATAATCACAATAATGTACATTTATACAGTTAGGACTATTATAAGGTTTTATGATCTTTTATGGGCAAAATCCTTTCGTCAAGGGGGGGGGGTGACCCCAAACCCCACCCCTTGCCACTGCAGCAGAATATTTAAGACGGTTGTAGAGAAATTTGATCTATAATAAAATGTAATCAGATGATGCTGTGATAGTTGTACCATGTACTAGATGATTGAGTACTAGCGTTGACTAGATAAAGTCGAACACCTGCTCGACCCTTTGTCGACCGACGGGACTAGCATTGCTTTTTCAGAACAGCTGCTGCCAATTAGGCCATTCTAGGGTTCCTATTGGTTGTAGTTGTTGCCTAGCAACAGTTTCAGCATGTCCTTGTAGTTCAAACTTAGTCCACCAGGCTGCAGCACATACTGGATTCCATAGGGTACTAGCCCTTTGTCGACCGACGGGACTCTTAAGTCCTCCAACGGGACCCTCAAGTCCCAAATAACATTTTTTTCTGTTACAAGTAACCATGGAGATATTTAATAACTTAATTTGATCCATAAAAACATCTTCCAGCAAATATTTTCTTATTTTTCCAATTTTCAGAGGTTGGGCAACAAAGGGTTAACATAATAATAATAAATGCAAATAATTGAATTAATTAATGTTTGTTAACTTATTTAAGCAAAGATTTAGTAGTTGAACATTTTTAGGGGAAAAATTAATTAATTAGGCATTTACAAATGTATCATACAGTAATAAATAACATTACTAATTGTAATTAATGAATCTATATTAAAATAATAGTCTCCTCTCCAACTCCAGAAAAAACAATTCAGCTACTTGATGTCATAACAGAATCATAGTATCAAAAATATTTTAAGTATTGCGACCATTGCAACTGTCGGCTGTTATTTGACCGCTTGAAAACACATTGTGTCAATAAACAAATAGCTCAGAGGTAAGGTAAGAGGCTCACAACACGTAGATATCAGGTTCGAAACCCATTTGGAGAAGATTTTTTTTTCATCATTTGATTTCATATATAAATAGATAGGCATACTTTTGTAAACAACTTGTAAAGTTAACATTTTTGCGACACTTAGAAACCCACTGTAAACCACATTAAAAGTTACTCAAAATAATAACGACGGATACTATTTAAAAAAATACACAGTTGTTGACATCTACAAAACTGAAACCCTAAACTAAAATGACCTTGACTTTACCTTTCTTAAATCTATCCTTCTTCCAACACCAAATCATATAACAAAATTAATAATAAATTAAACAAATCTTAGGATTAGGCTAAAAAAAACTAGCTTTTTGCATATAGGCATAGGTTTACATTGCTTTAGTTGTCAATTGCCTAGGTTAAGCCTACAATTATCAAATAATTGTAATCAAATTACAGTAGGATTAACTGTTATGAAACGTATGCAATATTTTACACATAAGTTTGACGAGTCAACAACGAACCTTTAATTTGAAGAATTACTTATAAAACACGGTTTAAGGCTTTATTAGACAAGGGTCAATTACATCACGATTAAATTTTGTATCCGTGTTTGAGAGCTCACTTACATTTTTACAATCTCTTCGTGGTTTAGTTGGTAGGTCTACTATTCTCACTAATTTTCATGTATTGCTATTTTCCTATAACACTGGCATTCATTTTAGATATAAATCATATAACACAATTTCATTGGACGTGTAACAGCAAAATACAAAACCATATAACCTCTTAGAATTTATGTGGCATTCCCAGTTTCAAGAACAAAGGATTTATTATGTTGGTTTACCTTATGACTGCCATGTTCTTGGGTAAAACTTTCAATAAAACTCTACAATCATCAAGAAACAATCACAAGGTGAACCAACATAATAAATAACTTCTTAATGATGTTATAATTGCATTTTAATTGCTTTGAGCTACGTAGCTATTATATTCCCCCTAATGGATTTGATAATAGAAACCAATACCGTAACAATTACCTTTATTGACACTGACGTTTTGAATTACGGCAGATTACGACTATTTCGTCGTGCAAGGTTGGCAACGCTCCGTGCAGTGGGCGCGGCCGGGTTAGCGACTTCCAGAGTTAGCGAATTCCGCCGCGGGACAAAATCGAGTTAGCGGGTTCCGGAGTTAGCCAATTCCTGACTGGGACGGTTAGCCAGTTCCAGAGTTAGCCAGTTCCGACACACGACCGAGTTAGCGAGTTCCAGAGTTAGCCAATTCCTACGTCTCAATGAAACAGCAGAAAAATATTTAAATCCACCTCCGAACTCACTACTCTGTTTACGCAAAATATCAATGTTCATCACTTTACCCTATTTTCGTCTATCAACTGGCAATAGACTTCAAATCAAATCAAATCAAATATTTCTTTATTCATAATATGTAAAGGTGTACCATCAATGGTCTCAGTCTTATTTCTAAGACATAAAAATAAAATTAAGTACATTAAAATTAGCCTTGTTACAATTATAGTATACTTAAATCCTACCAACAACGCCATTTATTTTATTTAAAAATTGATTAATTGAATAACAAGTGTTCTCAATCATGAAAACTTCAAATGGAGTAGACTATTGAGACCACAGAAATTACTGATGTTTTTTTAATTAATGTCAGCATCGGATATGTTTCTTGTAATCAAAAAACAAACAGACAACGAAGCGTACATGACAGCTACAGAGATGTGTCATTCTGTTCACAAATGATGCCAGTAAATGGTTATGAGCCTCGTGTCGTACAAGCGAACTACGGATTTATATGCAAAATAAGCCCTTACTAAAAAAACCTGCCCTCGTATTAAATCACAATCTTTCCCTTACTAGTGCATACATGTATCATTGAACCAACACAGTTGAGCCATAAATCCAGCCAACTTCCTGATAATACTTACCTCGATAATGCAGATATTGCTTAATAGATAATTCAGATATAAAAAGTTATAACAGTTAGTATTTTACAAACCTGTTGGAGTACTACAGGTAGCCTTTTCTCAGTTTCTTGACTTCAGACTTCTCATTATGCTGTCATGATGATCATCTTCTAATATTTTTCACTTCTATCGTCTCTTTTGCCAGTGTCTTGACTCTTCAAATGTAGATCCGGATTACCTAGAACCACCCTCCCCCTGCTATTCCCACTATTCTCAGAGAAATAAAGGATTATGCCTCCAAAAAGAATCAAGTCATTAGATCATCCATCCCCACGATGCCCCCCTCTAGCCTACTTCCCCATTACCCCAGACCCTGACTAGCCTACCAATATACTTCCACGCCCTAACTCAAAAATGTAAACCCTCCCCCCTTAAGCTCCCCAATAACCTACTATTTTTTTAAGTTCCCTCGTCCCTGTCTAGCCTACTTTATCCCCCTCCCTGTCTGAAATGGATGATCCAAGGACCTGTTGTATACTTCTCTATACAATAAACCCAAGATTATCAACCCTGAATTGTTACCTAATTCCCTGTAATTAACATGTAAATGCCCTACTTAATAACAATTTTCGTTTGCACTATGTCTTAAACCCATAAAATCTTTTTCATGATAAAATCATGTTTCTATAAAACTTTTTGTCTTTGTACATACACAGGTCATTAGAACTTCCGACTTTTGATGCCCCCCTCTAGTCTACTTCACCCCATAACCCCGGGCCCTGACTAGCCTACCATGATATATCCCACGTCCCTTAGTAAAATTTTGACCCTCCCCCCTTTACAACCCCCCTCTAACCTACTTTTTTTTATTCCCTCTCCCTGGCTAGCCTAGCAAGTTCCCCTCCCTGTCGTAGTCGGAACTACAAATGACCTGTTCAATAACTTTGAAAAGATAACCTAAAAATCTTTCTGGTCCGTTTTAGTTCTCAACGAATTCCCTGGCTAACAACCCCTACCCCCCCTCAAACCCACACGCACTAACAACCATACATCTTCTTTTTTGATCCAAGCAAACATCATCTTCTTTTCAAGGAATCCGGAGCATCTGAACATCAATATTGTGGTTAGTAAAAGTTTCAAGATGTCTATAAGGTTAACTAAAATTGCAACTAAGATAAGGTTCTAATAAGACAGAGATAGAAAATTAATTCATTACATTTGTTTTTAATTTACAAATTTGCAATGTTATTTTGTCTTAATGGATAATTCAAGTATAAAAAGTTATAACAGTTAGTATTTTACAAACCTGTTGGAGTACTACAGGTAGCCATTTCTCAGTTTCTTGACTTCAGACTTCTCATTATGCTGTCATGATGATAATCTTCTAATGTTTTTCACTTCTATCGTCTCTTTTGCCAGTGTCTTGACTCTTCAAATGTAGATCCAGATGACCTAGAACCACCTTCCCCCTGCTATTCCCACTATTCCCGGATTAATAAGGATTATTTCTCCAAAAAGAATCAAGTCTTTAGATCATCCATCCCCACGATGCCCCCCTCTAGCCTACTTCCCCATAACCCCAGACCCTGACTAGCCTACCAATATACTTCCACGCCCTAACTCAAAAATGTAAACCCTCCCCCCTTAAGCTCCCCAATAACCTACTATTTTTTTAAGTTCCCTCGTCCTGTCTAGCCTACTTTACCCCCCTCCCTGTCTGAAATGGATGATCCAAGGACCTGTTGTATACTTCTCTGTACAATAAACCCAAGATTATCAACCCTGAATTGTTACTTGTTACTCCCTGTAATTAACATGTAAATGCCCTACTTTTAAAGTATTTTAGTAACAATTTTCTTTTCACTGCGTCTTAAACCCATAAAATCGTTTTCATGATAAAATCATGTTTCTTTAAAACTTTTTGTCTTTGTACATACACAGGTCATTAGAACTTCCGACTTTCGATGCCCCCCTCTAGTCTACTTCACCCCATAATCCCAGGCCCTGACTAGCCTACCATGGTATATCCCACGTCCCTAAGTAAAATGTTCAAACCCTTCCCCCTTTACGACCCCCCTCTAACCTACTTTTTTTATTCCCACTCCCTGGCTAGCCTAGCAAGTTCCCCTCCCTGTCGTAGTCGGAACTACAAATGACCTGTTCAATAACTTTGAAAAGATAACCTAAACATCTTTCTGGTCCCTTTCAGTACTCAACGAATTCCCTAGCTAACAACCCCCCCCCCCCCCCCCCCGCACTCTCACACACACAAACAACCATACATCTTCTTTTTTGATCCAAGCAAACATCATCTTCTTTCAAGGAATCCGGAGCATCTGAACATCAATATTGTGGTTAGTAAAAGATTCAAGATGTGTATAAAATTAACTACAATTTTAATTTGATAAAGTTGTAACAAGACAAGTAGAATATTAATTTTTATGTATTGGTTTTTATTTTGTGCATGATTGTAATTTTAAAATGTATGCAATGTTATTTGTCAACTGCAACAGTGGTTTCAACATTGCTTTGAATATCACTTTATATTAACAACTGGTTTATATAATGAGCTGAGGCAAGTAGTTGAGTATTGTCGCAATGGAGAGTAAAGTCTCCGAAAACTTTAAACCTGACTATGCACTTTGTTCTTCTTGATGATTTGTTCTTTAAGTCTGGAATACTATTTTATGGGGAGAAAAGTCTCATCCTAAAGGATCTGAGGTCTCCTATCTTTCAATCACTCTATATTCAATTGATAAGGGTTGTTAGACAAACATTAGTTTTCTGGCTGGTAATAAGATAAAGTTAAGATTTTTAAGCACTAAAATAATTTGTTGATTATTTGTTTCTTTAAATACTTTGTTAGTATTTTGAAAATTCTTTCTGTACTCGTGATATATTAAAGGTATATTACTAGTAAATATCAATAATATTAAAACGATAATAGCTACTTACTTGCAACATCCATTGAGCTTAGAGACTTTGAAACTCTTGAAGTTGGCTGGATTTGAGCTAAATTCTTGTGCTTAGAACTTAAACTTAAACTGTGTTGGTTCAAGGCTTGAATGGAGAATTACCTTTTACAACCTATGAGCATTTTACTATACAACCAATTGAGGGAAATTAAATATTATGCAGAATTACTAAAGCCTTATAAGTAGCAATCTGTGTTGTTCATTAGTTAACAACAACAAGAAACTTTGTTTTTTGCTGTTCATTAGTAGTTACCTGGGTTGAAACAGTAACGGTTGTAAACGTTAGTAAATGTTTCTACCACAAAGCTGTAAACTATAATATTCATTAGATTTTTTCAATTGGTTCTTCATTGGTTCACATTTTGCAAACATTAAATCAAAACAAACTTAGCAAATACGCCTGGAAATTTGCTTTGATGAACTCTTCGTCCATAAATAGGCTCAAATGTTAAGGTAAAGTAAGAAAATTTGTTACTATTTGTAACAGACTAGTCAGCAACCACCCCCGCGCCGGAATTATATTATCATAACAGTGCTATCTAAATGTTTGTAGCATGTTTATGTTTGTGATGTGTTTGTTTTAATTATATGTGTGAGGGTTGCAACCTTTAGAAATGTTTTCTTCACATCAAAAGATAATATGATTATACAGTACTATATTCTTATATATTATTATAAGCTACTGAGCAATCTGAATAATTTTTAGACTATTTGACGGAGATACCTAACAAATTGTTATGTCTTAAATAGCTCAGGGGCTAGAAACATGAATATTTATACAATGATTTATAAGCTGTGAAATGAAATTAGATTGATTACAACAACATAATATTATAACAATTGAAATATCAGAGTATAATGACGACAAGTACTGAGACATTATTATCATTCATCAATAGATGTATCAGCATACACTTTTATATCCTCTCAATACTTGTGCTATCTGAATATTTTCAGATATGTGTTTAGATGGAAGTATTGACAATTTTAATATGTAGTTTAAACTGTCGGGCGAATATGATTTTAACAAAACTGCATGATGAAGATGAGATGACACACTGTTGACGTTACTCACCATCTGACGATTTTCACAGCGCTGTCTTAGTTAATATCCATTGAAGAGCCTTACGTCTCTCATGAACCTTTCATTTTTAATTTCAGAATCCTTTCAATTTGGGTTTCTCTGGAAACAAATATGCACCAAATTAGTAAATAGTAAGAAGTCTTATGTTGTAATCTCTTTCAAATCTGCTTTTGCAGGTGATACAATTCACGAACCGTATATACATACTGTGACTGATACTTGATGATGCTTGGGGGAAGAATTACACTGCGACCTGTAAGATCTATTGTGTCCCCAAAACTAGTCTACGGTCTTTGCCTAGAGAACCTCCTCCAATCCTAACTCCTTAATGAAGTTTAGCATCAGGTGGGGTTCTGAGGAAAATCTCCAACTGCTACTTCTTGCATTCGCAAGCTATTCTCTTTCTCTCAACTGCATCGCATTCAGCCAATAGATGTCTGGGTGTTTCTTGCCCTGATTGGCAAGGTCTACAGTCACATTCCTGAACGATGTTATTTTTTTTAGATAACCTCTGTGCCTACAATGTTCAGTTACAAAACCTGTTTAAGTTCTTATTTAGGGGTGGGGTAATCTCTTGAATCTCCCTTTTTTCCTTTTCTAGGCACCCATTTGTCCTGCGCTGATGATGCCTTCCTTTGATCCACTTTCTTCCCGGCTTCATCAGGTTCCAAGCCCTGTACTAAGAAGTGTAGATACCAGCGGGTTCCTGCCCTGCTCAGCCCCACCTTACGAAGTACCGTTCAGACACCATACAAAAGAGGCCTGGTGCCATCCACCCCACAGCACGGTCCACTTAACACCTTGGGTTGGCCTGTAACAGAAGAAGGAAAAGGAAGGGGTGGAAGTTGGGAGAAGAAGAGAGCAGAGACATGAAAGATAAGACAGTTGGTCCATGTTTGTGAAGAAGAAGAAAAACCATGGAGTAAAAGGACAGACCCTGCTCAGTTGATGAATAGGGAGTCAGGGAGGCTGATTGCAACCCCTACGCCGAAAACCCTATACATAAACAGTTGCGTTTAGGTTTTATCCAAAAGGGAGGGAGTGGAGGGCCAAAAAGAGCCATTACTAGAAGTGTCAGCAATAATTGCCTTTGGTTTGTTGCATAAGTCTGTAGATCAAGTTGACTCAGATGTCGAGTGACTTAGTATCCTAATGTTTTCAACGGTTTGGGAGTTGAAATAGGTAACCAATACACCATTTAATTATCTGATTATGCCAAACAGTTTGCAGTATCTAGCCCTCGTCGGGTAGCTCTACTCTTAAAGGCTAAAACTGGACAATATGATTAAGACCGGTATTATTGTTCCTGTCATAGAAGCAATTGACCGGTTTACCCCTAGTAGTAGCAACAAAAAAGGATGGTGCTATTTGACTTTACGTTGATTACACGGAATTAAATGAGTTTGTCCAGAGAAATGCTTAATTTGCCTGCAGATTAACAGCAAATATAGGCAAATACAGGATCAGCCTCTGTTATGTCTAAGCTCGATGCTCAAAACGGTTTCTAGCAGGTCGTGATCGATGAAAAATCCCAGAAACTCACAAATTTCATCACACCAGTCAGTCACTTTTACTTTAGAAGACTACCATTTGGACTTACCCCAGCTCCGTAGCATTTCCAAAGAAAGATGATTAAGGCCATCGAGGGGCTGAAAGGTGTTGTCAATTACCTTATGAAAGACTTGATATGCTACTAAGAATATGCAAGACAAAGGCATTACTTAGAACAAGAACAAATAGTTATGTGTTTAAAGTGAAGTCATTGAATTTATTAGGTCATAGGTTTGAGAATGGTCAAATAAAACCTGATCCACATAAGGTTTCTGCGATTAAAGCTGTGCAACCTCCAAGGAATGTGAAGGAGCTTCGGTCTTTTCTTGGTATGGTGAACTACCTCATGAAATTCATTTCTCATTTGTTGAATCATGTAGTTCCACTTATAATTCTACTTAATACAAATTACGAATAGATTTGGACTGATCAACATCAGATGTAATTCGAGAACATCAAGAATCTAGCTACTGATGATGTGTCGCTTGTCACATTTGACCCAGAGCTGCCTCTGATTTGTGTAGATTCATTAGGCCTTGGGATTGGTGGAGTATTGGAACAGTGGCTCAACAGAATTTGGCATCCAGTTAGATTCATTTCTCAAAGTCTCAGTGAAGTTAAATGGAGATACGATCAAATAGAAAAGGAGGCTTTGTCATAAACATGGGCTTGCAAATATCTTTCTCAATTTGTGTCAGGGTCTTTAGACTTGATTACTGATCACTTACCGCTTCAAAATTCTTGGTGATTATAAGCCCATCACAGTCATTCTGCCCATGTTGATATGTTTCAAATGAGGTTGCTACCTTCCAGCTTTGGTATCCATTACAAAAAAGGCAAAGACTTCTTTATTCCTGATATTTTTTTAATGAACCCGATGGCTCTGAGGGATGAAAACAACTCACTACTGTAGTTATATCTTATATGAAATATAAATTCATGTTCGTCAAGTAATGTCATCCATTCCCGTCAAAATAATGTTTTGTAAAATACTGTGAAAATTTTTATTATTTCTCGGTACCTATGTGTTAATGTACTAATGCAAACACTTATTAATTTCCTCTTAACGTAACTTGTCACTTGTAGTGTTTAAATATTTGTTTTGCCCATTATCATTAAATTCTATGTAAAAAACACAATTCCTTATCATCCATAAAAACCTAATAAGTGTTTTAAATCACAATATTTCCCTTACTAGTGCACACATTTATCATTGAACCAACACAGTTTAGCCAAATAATCCAGCCAACTTCCTGAAAAATACTTACCTTAATAGTGCTGATTATGCATGTTTGACCTTTTAAATATATATATAATTTAAACATTTACACACCTCATGGAATGCTCCAGATATCCTTTTCTCAGTTTCTTGACTTCAGACTTGTCACACCACTGTCATGACGATCATCTTCTAATATCATCCTCTTCTAACATCTCTTCTACCAGTGTCTTGACTCTTCAAATGTAGATCCAGATTACCTAGAACCACCCTCCCCCTGCTATTCCCACTATTCCCAGAGAAATAAACAGGATTATTTCTTCAAACAGAATCAAGTCATTAGATCATCCATCACCACGATGCCCCCCTCTAGCCTACTTACCCATAACCCCAGACCCTGACTAGCCTACCAATATACGTCCCACGCCCTAACTAAAAAATGAACCCTCCCCCCTTAAACCCCCCAATAACCTACTTTTTTTAAGTTCCCTCGTCCCTGTCTAGCCTACTTTATCCCCCTCCCTGTCTGAAATGGATGATCCAAGGACCTGTTATTAAAATATTTTAGTAACAATTTTTTTCCCCTATGTCTTAAACCCATAAAATCTTTTTCATGATAAAATCATATTTCTTTAAAATCTTTTGCCTTTGTATGTATATACACAGGTCATTAGAACTTCCGACTTTCGATGCCCCCCTCTAGCCTACTTCACCCCATAACCCCAGGCCCTGACTAGCCTACCATGATACATCCCACGTCCCTAAGTAAAATGTTCAAACCCTCCCCCCTTTACAACCCCCCTCTAACCTACTTTTTTTTATTCCCTCTCCCTGGCTAGCCTAGCAAGTTCCCCTCCCTGTCGTAGTCGGAAGTACAAATGACCTGTTCAATAACTATGAAACGATAACATAAAAATCTTTCTGGTCCGTTTTTGTTTTCAACGAATTCCCTAGCTATCAAACCCACCCCCTTACTCTCACACACACAAACAACCATACATCTTCTTTTTTGATCCAAGCAAACTTCATCTTCTTTTTTGATCCAAGCAAACTTCATCTTCTTTTCATGGAATCCGGAACATCTGAACATCAATATTATGGTCAGTAAGTTTCAAGATGTGTTAAGTACAACTAACACATCTGTACATATCTGTGTGTGTGCACTGTCTGTGTTATGTGTGTGGTAATTAACTAAAATTGCCACTAATATGAGGTTGTAATAAGACAGAGATAGAAAATTAATTCATTAAATTAGTTTTTGATTTGTGCATTTTTTTTATTTACAAATTTGCAATATTATTTTGTCAATTGCAACAGTGTTTTAACCAAAGTTTCAACTTGATCCCTTTATGTTAACAACAGGTTGAGATAATGTTTTGAGGCAAGTAGTTGAGTATTGTTGCAATGGAGAGTAAATTTTTACTATGTACTTAGATATGATTTGTTCTTTGAGTCTGGAATACTTTCGTTATGGGGAGAACACTATCATTGCAAGGGATCTGAAGTCTCCATCAGTCAATCACTCAATATAGTTATTTATAATGGTTCCTAGACAAACATTTGTATGCCTCCTGTACAGTACTTGTGTTATCTTAAAGGAATACACTAGTTAATGTCAATAATATTAAGTTAAAATACAAAATGATAATAACTACTTACGTGCAACATCCATTGAGCTTAGAAACTTTGAAACTCTTGAAGTTGACAGGATTTTGGCGGAATTTTCATGCTTAGAATTTAAACTGTGTTGGTTCAAGGCTTAGATGTACAATTACTTTTTATCATACAACCTTAATCGTGGGAAATGAAATTAGACTTTTTTTATACTCCCAATACTTGTGCTATATTAATGTTTTCAGATAAGTTTTTAGATTAATGTAGTGACAGTTTTAATATGTACTTTAAACTGTCGGGCTACTACTATGATTTGATCAAAACTGCATGATGAAAATGAGATGACACACTGTTGACGTTACTCACAATATGAAGATTTTCACAGCGCTGTCTTAGGTAATATCCGTAGAAGAGACTACTTACAGCTGGCTGTCAGGCATCTTTCATTTTTAATTTCTGAATCCTTTCAAACCAGTGTTTCCCTGGAAACAAATAATACCATATTAGTTAATAGTAACAAATCTTATGATGTAGATGCTGCTAATTCACCAACCCTTATAGATAGTTTAAAAGAACCCTTACCTTTTGTTTTTATTGAGATAGAATTTTAAACGATTATCTTATAATCTGTTATTTTTCACCCTCATTACAGTTTAAGGGCAACAACCTTCTTTCTAGAATTAAATCATCAGCTTCATACCACTACACCCACCATGAGGCTCAGAATGTTTGAGAAGGCGTCTCTACCAAACCAACACCGGAACAATGTTCGGCGGACATCACAAATGTCCGTCAAACACTGTTCGACAAACATGTTTGGTGGGGACGCGGCTTTAAAAAATTATGTCTTTATTTACACCTTTGATTATCAAGAGTAGTTTCTCTGAATCAATAGGTAAAATAATAATCTTGTATGTCTTTATTATTATTATTATTGTGATCTTAATATTATAAATTGTGAACAATATTATATTAAGATTATATTATTATTATATTATATTTGGGATTTATTATAAACCCAAACGTTAAGACTCAAAATGAAATTTAGGTTTTTCGCCTACTGAAATGAATATAAGTTTTTTTTTGGCAATTGTCTTAACCAGTTAAATAACCAGCCAAATTTAATTAAAATATTTGCTTGCCTACATTGGTTACTCGATATTCCATGTTATTTTATACAAGATGAAAATTTTCTGGTGTAGTTAATTTGCTTGTTAACTTGTTCAGTGCTGAAATGGGTTAGTATTGCGTGCCTAAAGTGCTGAAATATGATTATTGATAAATCACCAAGTAAATGATGTGAATGCATCCAAAATGTCATTAGAAGATCCCCAGACCTCCATTTTGATCATTATTGGTGACGTCACTTCCTGTACATCAATTGATGCAGTCCGCCGGTGGGGCCGTTTTGCTGAGTCATGGCGAAGAAGAAGTAGTCCGTTTACTGTCACATTTGTGTCTAACGGCCCACAAACTTGTTTCTTAACAGAAATGTTGGTAATTATCCTAATAATAACCACAGAAAATTAAATACAATCCGTCCAAGTGTCATTTAGAACGATCGTCAATGCAAAAAATTAGTTCACACACAATGTCAAAGAAAGAGTTATTGTTATTTATAAAAACACTGTTCTTACAGAAAAGACAATTATAGGAAAATTTTCAAACTATTCAAAAACTATTTACAACCCCACCCACCGCATTTACACAGACCACACAAAAGAACGAGATTAGCACGGTCCCGTGCCGAAGTGAAAACCCGGGGTTGAAAACGATTCGCGGCAAAATAAACTCGAGAACTGGCACAACAGGCTGACGCGCGATACATCGTTCCTCGTCTATGTCTGAGTTCACACAGAACCAATATAGTTTGAGTGGTGCGACTACATCTTTTGATGTAGTCCGCCATGGGCGCTCGTGACGTACTACATCAATTGATGTAGTCAGCAGTGTTAAAGATGTATTTGTTAGTGTAATCCATGGAAACAATAATAATAAGTATTACCCCAAAAATAAAATAAATACATAAAACAAGTGTTGTTGTTCTGATGAATGGAAAGGGCCTCTGAATTAACTGCTATGCACGGTTGCATCTATTCAACACAATCATTCTCTTCATATTCCCTTACTAATATTAACATTACATTAGAAAATGTATATCATTTACTAAAAAGATTTAAAATATTTTTATTACAACTCAGTCAGTATTGACATATTAACCTGCCATTGGTCAATGCGAGTGCAGTCGTGCTGCACCAAATGGTATCGTACTCTTACTTCATGTGTAATCAAAGAAATAGCTTTACCGTTACAGATAGTACTATGGTAATATTTCCCCTAGCACGCAGATTAACGCGGTTGATATCGTAGCGAGGCTCTCAACGGAAGAGAAGAAACATAGGATAAACTTCATGGTACCACCTTGTCTAGCTCTAGTGCTGATGTCTAGGGCAAAGTCCCACACCGCCTCCTCGCCCTTATGTACTAAAATGCTCACGGTTGAGGAAAACCCTGTACCCAGTGTGATAGGAATTTCCACACAGTGCTCGCCAGTCGGGCTAATATGATTTTAACAAAACTACATGATGAAGATGAGATGACACACTGTTGACGTTACTCACCATCTGACAATTTTCACAGCGCTGTCTTGGATATTATCCATTGAAGATTCTACTTACAGCTGTCAGGCATCTTTCATTTAATTTCAGAATCCTTAAAACCTGTTTCCCTGGAAACAAAATTTGTTAATAGTAAGAAGTCTTCTTATATCTTATAAGTATAAAAGAGGATGTTTGTATATATATATTTGTTTGGCAGTGATAAACTCAGACACTGCTGAACCGATTGCCACGAAACTTGGTACATACGTGTAGAATTTCATGGAATAGGTTTATACACCATCAATTTCGTGATCCGTCCAATCGGCTCCGCCCCAGTGGCTCTGGAGTTTCCCATGTTAACCTTATGAGAAATGGAATTAATGAATCTTAACAGCTGTTTCAATTAAACAAGTTGGTTCTGTTCTATGATGTTCAATAGCATTAAAGTTACAAGGATTACCAACAGGGTGTAGCACTATTATTTCTTTTACAATTATGACAACAGCTAATTTGCAACCAAAAGGTGAGTGAGCATAGCGAACAAACTTCAACCTGGAGGCGGGTTAGCGTAGTGAACGAGCTAACCTGAAGGCACGTGAGCGTAGCGAACGACCTAATCTGAAGGCAAGTGAGCGCAGCGAACGAGCTCCAACCCAAAGGTGAGTGAGCGTAGCGAACGAGCTCCAACCTAAAGGTGAGTGAGCGTAGCGAACGAACTTCAACCAGAACGTGATTGAGCCATGCGAACGAGATCATCTTGAAAATTAAGAAGTTAAACGGGGCAAAGCCCGCGGGTTACAGCTAGTATGTTATAAATTATTTCTATCTCATTAGCTTTTGCAGGCGATACAAATCACAAACACTATACATAAATACATAAATTGCGTTTTGGTTTTATTGAGATAGAATTTTCAACAATTATCATATAATCTGTTATTTTTCACCTGTTTTTTTCCCTGCGTAAAAACGTAAACCTAGCATTGAGAGTAACACGGTTGATATTGTAGCGAGGCTCTCCACAGAGAAGTAAGAAACAGACGATACACTTCATTATACACTTAAGTGGTGGCTAGCTCTAGAGCTGGTGTCTAGAGCAATGTCCCGACTGCCTCGATTGCCCTCATTTACTGCAATGCTCACGGTGGAGGAAGACCCTATGCCCTGTGGGATTGGAATTTTCACACAGTGCTTGCCGTTTGGGCTCTTCGTTGCTTGTCACAAGTATATTTCCGCCCCAACATACCAGAGCCCAAAGTGCACAGTTGTCCCATAAGCATGTTTCCTCTGTACCTTACATATCTGTGGGCTCTCCGTCTAGCCTCACATTCCTGACATTACGATCTTTGACACCCTTTCTATCCACTTCCATACACAAATATTTGTGGAACGGATGTAACTTGTAACATACACTTATTTAAAATAGCCGGGGAGCGAGCTGATCTAGAGCGTGGGACTTTAGCCCGTCCCGGGTTCAAATCCCACCAAATCACCAATGGATTTTATCTAAGAGACAAACCAACCACTAGGTCTAGCCTGAAGTAATGTTAAAAATAATCCCGGGGTCATGCCTAGTGTCCTAGAACAAACAAAAATTGCCAGAGTTTCATGACCATAGGTACAGGTATGAAAACGGTTTCTTTATAAGTTGTAAGTATACCTTATTAGATATGATCTCACAGTGCTATTAATGAGGTTTAACATGTAACTAAATGTTACCCGGTCTGCTGAAACTCATGAAGAGATAGATACCTGTCAGTGGTAAAGCTCGGAGGAAGATGGTCGTCCAGTCGTCTACTCGGACTTTTACGGGATCAGTCGATTCTTAGTGATTTGCAACGCAGATCAGTTATTCCACTAATTGTTCCTCATCCTTTTTAGTGTGCTAACCGTACTGTATTTCTATTGATATTAATTTTTACTTTTGGTTACAAGAAATGAAAACGTTATTAAGATTCCATCCAGACCGCAATTTTCTCAGGTTTTAAAATCATTGAAATGAAAACCATGGCAACTTATTTAAACCAAAATACTAAGGGTTTTGCTTTAGCAATTTCCAAAATGAAAGAATGTGTTTAATGTGTTTTATACCAGCATTTTGCATAATCATTCTTCAGGCTCAGCGCCTAGATTATCAATCTCTAATGATAATTTGCACCTTTAGCATAATCTGATTCAGCTAGAAAGGGACAAGCTAGAAGAAACAATGAAGCTAAATCAATTTTGATTTAGTTTCAGAAAAAACCACGCTTGAGTTATTCAATCATTAATTGAATTAGGAATTTCCTAAATGTAAACCCTTTTTATCTTAATTGATAGCAAACCGTTAATGTCCTCGCAATTTTTTATGGATCTAAAACAATAAAAAAGGAAGATAAAATCGCATATACCTGAAAAGGATCGGCCGATCGCAAACTTTAGTTGTCAATTTCTTGACTTCATTCAATAAGCAAAGCAATATCCAATACCTTAACAAAAGTCATTGAGCTATTCACTTATAGTTAATTTTGAACAAGCTAAAGTGTTATATTTCTTGCCACCATAACTTGAGGCAGCCCAAACTGACCTGCAGGGCCATTACCAGCTGGACCCGCACGACCCTATTACAATCCTATTAGCGACGCCTTCGTGAACGCCCTAGTTCAATATTAACTTTAAAATTATAATCTGATATATTCTCTATTTGCTAAAGCTTTGATTTCCTAGGCGCGGAGAGCGGACTCCTCTTGTCTTAGGTAATTTAATGTTACTGCTTTCCCAGAAGCGGAGCGGAACACCATGTTAATTGCTTTTCCGCTCTCCGCGCTCCTCTTCTGCGTCTTGGAAAATCCGGCTTAAAGGCAGTTTTCAAATATAGGAATCATCATGAAAATATCCCTATATCACAACTTTTATTAGTTACCTACTTTATACTATTTTACTATTTTAAGTTAGGAATATTGATCCTCGTATACCTAATATTCAGTTTGGTAAAAAAAAATACCTAACTCCACGTGGGATGAGGTGTATGAGCGGGCATCGTCCGACTTACTTAAGTTGAAAAATTGGTTGGATCATAATTCTTTAACTTTAAACGTATTAAAAACTAAATGTCTTCCAATTTTTTTAAAGAAGGAAAGTGATCCGAGCCCGCGTCATTTACGTTTGCACTCCTGTGGTGATCCGTCGTCACGTGACTGTGATTGTAACGTCATCGAACGTGTGTCACAATACAAATATTTGGGCATAATTATGGACGAAAAATTAAGCTGGGTTCCTCACGTGTGGTATGTCAAGCAGAGGCTTAGAAAATTAGTATATGCATTCGATCAGCTGGGCCAGGTGCTGACGGTGGATCACTGCAGGATGGTGTACTACGCCTACGTGCAGTCGGTGTTACAATACGGTGTCCTGGCATGGGGTGACGTCTCGTCAGCTGTGTTAGAGCCCTTATTCATCTCACAAAAATCATTGATTAAAAAAATTCTTAAAAAACCTTTCCGTTACTCAACAGACCAGCTTTTCCTTGACTTTCCAGTACTAAACGTCAGACAGCTTTTCATAAGAACATTATTATTATTCATTAAATCCAATAAAGAACAAATATTTTCTGAGATTCACCATAGGTACCCTACAAGAAATCGTTTAAACTTTGTCTTCAGCTGCCCAAAATCTATTCTTACGACCACTAACAAAAATTCATTTTATATTGCTCACGTCCTGTACCGTAATCTTCCAACAAACATTATTGAGGCTGAGAGTTGCAGTGTTGCTGTTTATAAGCGGATGATCAGCGAGTGGCTCGCGCACATCGGGCGGGCTGCTGCAGAGGCTTTGATCCAGTCGGTCTATATTCCAAAAGTATGATATTGTCATGATTCAGTCATCGATCACATTTTTTATATTTATAGGTATACTAGTGGCCTGTAGGGGCCATAGCCCCTAATTTAGACTACAATAAAAAAAACATAGGCCTAATTTATATAAAAAGACAAATAGTCTAAATATTTTTTTAAAATTATAAATTTTATGTTACTTAAAATTAATTAACTGTGTTTCTTGTTTTATATCTTGGGTTTCCTTTCCTTAGAGTCGTATATTAGTTGCTTCTGATGTGTCAATGAAATACAATTGTAAAATAATGATTAAATCAATAACGCAACATATTAATAAATGGAAACGTGCACACGGTTTGGCCTGAGCCCGGAGAACGACGAATCAGAGCTGAAATCATACAGCCAAACATTGCACATCTTTTCTAGTTTAAAATTGATGATTGTTTTGTAATCTTACGAATTCTGTTATAGTTTCCATTTTGAGAACCAAATGTAAAGGTTAAAATTATTATTAATTATTATGAAGGCAACTCCCCATTTCGCGGTAGTAAGTCAGAAATATATCCATGAATTTGTCCCTGAATTTTAAAACAGTAAGGCCCATTTCCCGGAATCTCTTTTTGTGTAGCGGAAAGCGACGCAAAAGCCATTGCACTGATGTATTGCCTTATTTTTTTTACGAAGCTCGAATCATGTAAAAACAGTTCTTTTGGTTCGTCATTTACTTGTGGTTGTGGCATGTCCATTGTGGCAACATGCGTTGAAATGTCCATTTGTGGCCTCCTCTGCGAAGTGAAATGCGCCACAACGCATGCAAGTGCTTTAAGAGGACCTAGATTGTGAGAAACAACACTCAACTCATTTTACAGCGTTCTTCTAAAGACAGGTTGTAAAACAGCTTCTGGATTTCTTTTACAGCTAGGCCCTACATGACATTCTCTTTTTGCATTTCTTAAGTCTGTTGAATTCCTGGACACTCTTCCACGTCTTGCAGGTCTTCCCCTACCCTGTCTAGTTACTTCACTCAACACAATTCATTTTAAAACATTATTTACCAACATTTACTTTCGAAATAAATGTAAACATTGCAAGTAAATAAGTAACAGCTGATAGAATGCAGAAGTTTTTCATTCCCCATGCATTTCTTATGGTGGATATTTTACGTTATATCTCGTTTTCTGGTAACTTTATGGGAATTCTGCTATTTTTCCCGAGTCCCTGGGGTCAAGACCTTTAATTTAAGACCCCTCCCACTTTTCTGCGACTTACCAGACGTCCACAATTTTCTGGTAAAAATTTAGTCTTACAGAATTATATATATAGATATTTTTTTTTAATATTTTACTTGTAAAACATTGTAATCCATATTGTTTCTGTATGGGATTCAGCCCATTGTGTTGGAATAAATACAATGGGCTGAGTCTTGTACAGGGTAGTGCGACGTTGTGTTTAATGTTAAGAAGTAATTCACCTCATTTTAGAATTAAAATTTTGTTAGCATTTAAAATACAGTTATTTAGTTTAGAGCTTAGATTTATTTAGTTTATGTGCTTAAAATAAAAAAGTGCAGTGAATCGAACAATTTTACAATACCCATAGACTGATGATATTGTTAACTCTTCCCCCGATCACGGATCAATAGTCTATTCGGGGGAATAATTCCTTTTACTTACAATGTATTGTAATATTGTTTTTTATTTTATGGAATAAATAATTTTGACTTGACTTGAAAAGTATTACCTTTACAGTAAATCTTAACAGTTTACAAATATCGAAGGGCTTACAAAAATTATTTACCATTTACCAAATGAGTTACATTTAAGACTTTGGGAAAAATAACAAGTTCAAGAGTTCAAGAGTACTTACGGTCTGACGACTTCATGGACATAGTGTTGTCTTAGTTTACGGCTCAGGGAAGGCTGCTTATTATGCCTTTACAAATATTTTTCTTAAATTTCAGTTCCTTTGTTTCCTTGGAAACAAATACGTTAAAAGATAGTAAATGTGTAAAGGCCTACACAGGTTTCTGAGACCTCTCTTGTGGATTTTGATATTTGTACCTACACATATAAAAATTAAGAAGGGGTTTAAATACTTGCAAACATGTAAACCTACGTTTATACAAACAAGTTCGTGGAGTGTTTTATGTGGTAAAAATTGATTTTCCCCATTTTTGACCCTAAAAAACAAAATTTCATAATTCCTCTCCAAACCATTTTGTAGAGCTTAAAAAAAGAAATAATTTTGTATATTAAAGCGTTGTTGTATGCCCAACGGTTACGGATGTAATTACGAAAATTGTAAATTTAAAATTCCCATGTTATTCTTAAGGAGAATAAATAAACTGTTGTAGTTTGCTTGTTATTCTTATTGATATTTTAACCAAATTTGGAAATTCGGTTTATTTCATACTAAGCTATCGACATTGCAATAAAACAAACACACCTCAATATCTTCCCTGTAGCAGCAAACCTAAATACTAACTAAATTAATGGTTTTTTTAATAGGAAATAAATCTGACAATTTCTAGGGAATATTTTAGTAGAAATCTAGCCAGGTAAATGGAAATTTGCTTAGTCTGCAGGTTTGCTGCGGCGGGGGTATTTTATCTATGCTCCTACTCATAAAGTGCTCATCTTTTAGGATGCATTTCCTTATGGCTGATTTCAGGCTAAATAAAATACAAATGAAATATGTTTACAAATTACTGTGTTTAGTTTATTTTGTTATAATTCTGGGGTTGGGCAATGACCTCGAAATGAGTGCAAGCCACCGTGAGTAGAGTGGGCGGTGGGAAGGGGTGGGTGTATAACCTTGAAGCTATATTTAGACTTGCACCACTTTCCTAAAGGGCTGGGAAAGGGGATTCCAATCGCAATACAATGATACAAAGTTTTTTTATCAGAAATTCCTTGTTCGGTTTGACAATTATTTATCATTGATTTAGTAGGAACCATAGGATAAATATTCAAATTAATGCCATGATTTGCTTTTTACATAAAAATACAACATTGCACAATGGTGATATTTTAGGTCATTGACCGATGATCTTTATTATACGCATCCGTTACTGCTGTTTCAGAAGGGAAACACGTCAATAATTAAAAATAATTTATGTTCGCTTTGTTGAAAACAATTATTATCTAACCTATAAAACATTAGATAGCTCATAAATATATCAACATAAAAAAGCCATTATTCTTTCTCTTCGCTCTTGAATTATTTCTTCGGTTTCCTTCATTCATCCAAGCATTCAACAAGTTGCCATGGTTACTATACTAATCACCCCATTAGCCGATTAGCCTCATGCGGTGCATGGAACAATTATTTTTGATACAAGATCCAGAGGTCTCGTATCGTAATAAAGTAAAAGTTTATTACTTCAGTGCGTTACGAGATCTAGGACCTATTTATCGTGTTCATTTCATGTTTACTAGTTAGTTGATAGATCAATAAAAATGCATTATATATGTACAAGTTTCATTTCTTTACGATAACTGTACGCCAAAATATCGATGTTGTAACTTAAGGAAAGAAGCCAAATTATGGGTCCCGCACAACAGGCTAGGTACGATACGAGACCTCGGGATCTCGTAGCGCATTGAACGTGTAAAACTAATGCACAGATGTAAGTGTTCTTTTATATATTTTTTATTTTTTTTAAATGTCTGAACAGTCTTTTTATTGGAGGTATTTTAACTAGTTTACGTACATGGAATTGACCTCAACCTTACGGCTACGGTAGCAAGTTAGCATTATTTGCACGATATTTTCGTGCCGGTGAGACACAGGCTAAGTTAGTTGCCTGACTCTATCCGAGACTGGTAAGCTACGGTAATACCATTAGCCTATTGTACGGTATTTTCGTGCGGACAAAACACAGGCCGGTTGCCTGACTCCATAAGAGACATTGCAAAATTTGTCTTGATACTGGAACTGGCACAATAGTTTTGTGTCGGCAAGATTTTGGCCGTTTGCCTGACTAGCTACAGTACTAAACTGACTAGTTATTGGATGATAACATGGTATTAACTTCGCAGTTTGCATCACCATCATTTTATTTGGAATCATCTAGTCTAAATCTAGACTAGATTAACTGTTGTACGTGATAGTATAATATTATTGAAACATGACAAGTTTCGTCTAAAGATTTAGTGTTGTCCCAAAAATAAATAAAAATCTGTAGGTCTACAAAAATTTAGGTGACAATTTAAGCAAATTCCGTGACAATAGGGGACATCAGTGACACATTACTAAAATCGGTGACTTTTCGGGGACTTCGGTGACATCCGTGACAGGTAGACACCCTGCTGTGACTAGTTTTTGGGATCTCGACGTAGTTTGTGATGATACCCCGTGATCACGGCAATATCCACCATTATCTCAATAATCGTGACAATTTGTCCCAACTCCTGACCATTATCTGGGATCATATTTCAATCCCGGCAAAATTCGTGATGATTTCCTGCGATCGCGGCAATTTCCGGTATTCGTATTAGTTTCCCACGATCATAATTTTCAACTACGCAACACGAGAGAGGCTATTCGTTAAGCGCCTAATTAATTTTTGAACTTATTAAGATGGGGCCCCGGGCGCTCGCCCCAAGGTAAGTTCGGCCCTGCCAACATGTGCTGGCTAAGCCTACTGCCTGTCCACCATAAGCCAAGGTACTTGGGGGTACCAACAGTTGGACTTCAAAGTCCCCCACCCTCAACGGTAAGATGGTGCCAATCGCTTTTTGGTCAAAATCACGATCTCAGTACCTAGTTATGTTTTTTTTTTTTTTTTTTTTATGTGGATGGTATTGGCACTTACGAACATAAAAATCGGGATTTTTTCATAAGGACCACACATGTATGACAACCAGTTTTAGGTAGTCAGCACATCAGTACAATCTGATCAGCGTCATGACCATGAACTTTAAAAAAAAAACTTTCACAACAAGTTAGATGTTATGAATGTATTACCCTTAAGAAATCAAACAAAAAGTATTACATAATGTCTCAATTTTGATTATTTTGCTTTTACTTAATAACCAGGTAAATTTCAAACTTGGCATTCCTCTGATCTACATTAGACCGAGTTTGTGGGATTGTACTAGACTAGAAATTTGTCAAGTTTATAAAAAGTAAGAACAAAATATTTGTAGTAGTTGTGTCAACCATTGCTTATTTCCAGGTACCAATCACGTTCGTCGACAGAGTGTATGGAGAATCTAAACTTGGAGGTTCAGAAATATTCCAGTTTGTCAAATCCTTGT
Organism: Macrosteles quadrilineatus; assembly: GCF_028750875.1. NCBI lineage: Eukaryota > Metazoa > Arthropoda > Insecta > Hemiptera > Cicadellidae > Macrosteles > Macrosteles quadrilineatus. The sequence continues at coordinate 53,975,025 of NW_026542598.1, read as the reverse complement.
TGTACCTGTTCGCTACTACGTAACGTCAAGATTTAACGACAGCTTCAGATGCATTCCTCTCATGTATTTATGTAAAAATGTAATAATGGTGATATTGCAAACAATTTGTTATTATAGAAAATATATTATAGTTGATTTGTTTTATATTAGTTATGTCTTTTATTTCTTTATCTTAATATATTGACAAAAATATTAAAAGACTAAGACTGTTGGTATGTGTAATGACAAATAAATATTTATGATAAGTGACTGAAGTTTATTTTATTGTTATGGAAAAACTCAAAACCGAAACCGAAACTTTTAAAAATTGAATCCCGAATCTCAAAACCTAAATGCAAAACTTTTTTACCTAGCTGGTTATACAAAAAATACAGGAAATAATAAAATGTTAAGTATGCAATCAAAAGTGAAAGAGATAGACTTATGACACTGACATAACATAAATATGTGTCTGATAATCTTAAACCCGAATACAACATATTTTTTTATAAACAACCAACATTAAAATAAATTAAACTCCTAATACCAACATATACATGAATATTAGATTAATTAGAACATTTAGTAGTCAATATTTCTTTGTGTTATGAAATATTGATATAAAACTGAATCGTCGTTCCAGTTGTAGTATAGATGCCTTTTGATGTTCAGAATACAGTTTACTTGTTTTATTGCTGATGATGTTGATGTGTTTGCTCTGTTGCTACAAGCTTGTGTGGAAACAATGTTATTAACAATAATAATGACACAAAAAATGTCAACAGTTTCAAAAATAAAACTGCCAAAATTTTTGAAACTTTTGAATCTCAAAACTCGGTGATCGAATCTTGAAACTAAGACTTTTTCAAAGTTTTGATGGTTTTGTAATTTGAGATTCGGTTTTGACACATCACTAGTTTGTTTGGCCATTGATAGTTTAAATTTAATGTCCTTAAAGCAACATCCCCATAACGTAATAATAAATTTCAACTGCCATTTAATTAATTTATTAACTGCTTATGTATCCTCATCACCCCGATGGTATCCTTGCCTTGAAGAGGCGGTGGGGCTTGCACGCTCTGACAACCTCGAGAGCTATGTCGGCGGTAGCGTAGCTACTGATAGGGCCTCCCTGGCCGGACAGGTCTTCGTGAGGTAGGAGTCAGACAAGAAGGGATACCCTGGTCCTCCAGGTTGGGGGTTGAGCGTTGGGCCGACAACCCACCTCGTAAAAAAATTCTGTTACGAATCACCAACATACAGCCTCGGATCAGGATGGAACTAATCGGAACAAGACCCGCCTATGTCAGAAGTACTTGAGAATGGGAACCTGGAATGTACCCAGCAATTTATTCCTGCATCTTTCCTCGGCGACAGCAGACACACGACAACCAGTTCCTACACTCCCTTTACTCGCCTGCTCCCAGCGCATGCTCTGGGGTTGAGATTAGGCGGGACATTTGAATACTGTTGTGTTGTGGAGATTGACTCCACAGAAGCCTAAAGTGAAGAAAGATATGGCCAGGATGGAAGTCATTGAAGATACCGCAAGAGACAGGGCGACACGGAGGCAGTGTGTTGGTGAGGCCAAGTACCACTTGAGGTACAAATGGCCATGGGACTTGGGAGTAAGAGTAAGTTATGTATCCTCATAATGGAGCTTTCTTTTCACCACCTGAGTGAGAAATACAAAAGGGCTACTTAAGATTTCTTTTCATTATATTACTGCATACTGGCTGTAACATATCTGTCTAGATGTCACAACACCCTTATACACTCTGTCACATCTTTACAAACTTGTGTACAAAAACCTCCATCTTATAACTATTCAACTTTATTTTGCTACAAGACAGGAAGTTGGTGATTACATTACGAGCATGATAGTTCTTGCATGAGGCTTTCCAAGCACAGGATTTCATGTGAGTACTTTAAAAAATTATAGGAAAATCATTACCTGTCAGTCAGTGGTAGTGATAGAGGAAGGTTGTGTTTTCCTTGTCTCTGTGAGTTTTGTGTCCAGTTTTCCTTGTTTGCTGATTTGTCAAGTTAATGCAAGATGAGTTGTGATCATTGTAAGGAGGTTATTTTAGAGAAGTCTGAATTAATTGTTTGTTCAAACGATAATTGTAAGTTAGAGTATCATTACAGATGTGCTGGCTTTAGTCATGCAATGTTTAAAAAACTTACGAAAACACACAAGGCAGAATGGGTCTGTGGAAAATGTAAATCAGTTAAAAAAAGCGGACGAAGAACAGAGGAAAATGAGGAGGAGACGGAACGCATTAAGTCTTTTTTAGAAGAAGTTTCTATGAAGTTAGAGTGCTTGAGCGAAATTAAAGAAGATATCAAACAAATAAAAAATAAAAACGATGAAATGGTTAAAAGTCAGGAGTATATAGGAAATCAATATGACGACATTTGCAGAAAATTAGAGACTCTACCAGTCCTAGAGAGGGAGATTCAGCAGTTAAAAGCTACCATACAGAAGAAAGATGACCAGATATGTGCATTGGAATCAAGACTTAACCAGCTGGAACAATATGGAAGAAATAGAAACATTGAAATCAATGAAGTTGCTGAGCAAGAATTGGAAGATGTTGAACAAATAGTGGTGGATGTAGTAAACAAGATGGGTGTAGTGATGACGAAAGACGACATAGAGATGGCTCACCGACTACCAAAGACTCGCCGGGACGACCGACCAGCAACCATAATTGTACAGATGGTGAGGAGGAAAAAGAGGGAAGAGATCCTGGCAGAGAGGGATAAGGTGGTGACCAACAACCAGGTGACGGGGCTCGATGGCGGCAGGATATACGTAAGTGAAAATCTATCACCTTACTACAGAAACTTACTACGGGAAGCAAAGAAGAAGGGAAAAGAACTAGGATACAAGTTTATCTGGTATAAATATGGAGCAGTTAGAGTGAGAAAGAGTGAAAAAAGTAAAGTTTTAGTTATAGAAGATATGTCTCAATTAAGTAAAATAAAGTAAAATTTGTTGTACCTGACACATTATTAGTTCTTAGACCTGATTGATAAACAATATGGAAATTTTTGATAGTGATCAATATAGGGCACAAGTTTTTTTGAATACACAAGAATTTAAAAACTCATGTTTTGAAGGACAGTATGAGTCAGGTATAACAGTTTTGCATCTTAACATTAGGTCAATAAGAAAAAATTGGGATCAGTTTTTGGTTTATTTTTATGAATGTTTTACTTTTGTGGACATAATTATATTTACTGAAGTTAATGTAAAAGAAACTCTGTCTGAAATTTTGAATTTTTTTAATATTAAGGGATATAACATAGTGCACAATTTAAGACAAGAAAAAAAAGGTGGAGGTATTGTAATTTTTATTAAAGAAAACATTTTAGTACAGGGGTTGGATGTAAACAGTAGTAGTTTTGAAAGCAAAGTCATTAAGGTCACAAAAAATAACTATGTGATAAATATTGTAGCCACATACAGACAGCCATCAGGTGATGAATATAGATTTATAGCTGAAATGGAAAAAATAATAACAGATATTAAAGGCGATCTATTGGTGATTGGAGATATGAACTTGGACTTAAAGGATTATTATAAAAAAAGTGTTGAGGATTATAAATCAATTATGGCAGGACATGGGCTGATTTCTTATATTAATGATTTTACCAGAGAGGAAGTAAGAGCAAATAAATTGACCCAGACATGTATAGACCATGCGTTCCTTAGAGCTAAGAGAACAAAGGTCAGCTCAGATATCATACAGGTAAAGATATCAGACCACTACACCTGTGTGATCAACGTTCAGACTGACCAATACTGTCCAGCCACTCAGAGGAAAAATAAATCAGCAAATATTGATATAGCTTTACTAAAACAGGCACTAGGACAAATGGAATGGCAGTCAATTAATACTTTAAATAATCCAAATGATATTTACAACCGTATATTATTAAATTTCAAAGAAGCCTATGAAATTAGTTCAGTTTGTAAAATAAAAAGACAAAAGCAAACAAAGAAGCCATGGATGAGTTTAAAAATAGTTAACATGATTAAAAAAAGAGACAAACTTTTCAGAACACATAAAGCCTACCCAAGTATAACTAAACATAGAGTTGATTATAAAATTGCTAGAAACCAGGTAGTTGCAGAAATTAATAAAGCTAAAAGAAATTATTACTATTGTTTGTTCCAAAGAAGTAGAAACGATATGAAAGTGACTTGGAATAATATAAATACAATTTTGGGAAAAAATAAAACAAAAAATATAGATGAGGTCGTAGAGAAATATTTATTGGATAAGAACAACAAAATAGAAACAGTGTGCAATTCCTTTGGAGAACAATTCACAGAATGTGTATATGCATCTTTACATGACTGTCAGATAATTGTGTCACAATATAAGGAGCAAAATAAATGTAAGGAGACTCTAACCATACCAGACCTGGATAAGGAAAATTTTAATATATTAGTACAATCTATGAAGAAAAAGGGACCTGGTTTAGATAATATACGCATGCAGGACATAAAAAACAATTCTGATTTACTGTCTGAACCCATAATAAGACTGATAAATACTTCAATTAAAAAATCTTGCGTTCCAGAACTGTTAAAAACTGCAGTAATTAGACCAATTTATAAAGCAGGAAGTCATGAGAGCTATTTGAATTATCGTCCAATATCTATTTTACCAGCTATTAGTAAGTTAATGGAGCGATATATTGCAAATAATTTGATTGACCATTTAGAAAGGAATAGTATTATTAGCAAACAGCAATATGCATATCAGAGGAAGAAAGGAACAAACGAGCTACTTTTAGATTTTACAGATTATATAAATGAACAGCTTAGTGAAGGAAAACAGGTTTTAGTAATATTTATAGACTTTAGTAAGGCATTTGATACTTTAAAGCATGAGACAATTGCAATGGCTCTGGACACATCAGGAGTAAGAGGGCAAATTAAAGACTGGTTTTTAAGTTATTTAATGGATAGAAAATGTAAGGTTAGAATTAAGAGTACATATGGAGAGGAAAAAATCTTAAGGTATGGGGTACCCCAAGGTAGTATATTAGGGCCATTGATATACTTGTTGTATGTTAATTCACTTCCTGAAATATTACAATTTAGTAGAATATATATGTATGCAGATGACACTGCGCTTGTATTATCCCACAAAAACATTCAGGAAGCTACCGAAAAAATGCAAATAGATTTCTTAAGTTTAACCATGTGGTGCCACGACAATGGTCTAGCTATAAATGGAGATAAATCAAAGTTGATGCACATACATTCACCGTCATACAAATGCTCAGAAATAAATGTGAAATTCCATTGTCATGACTGCTTACACAATAAACAATTTGAAAATGCTGCATGTGGGTGCCTACCATTACAGAATGTAGTGAATTACAAATATTTAGGTATAACAATTGACCACAATATGAAATGGGATTTACAAATTAAGACAGTAACAAACAGGCTACGAGTTTGTGCAGCAAAATTTTTCTATTTAAAAGATTTTTTACCTTTTACAACAATGAAAATCATATATTCAGGCATATGTGAGTCAGTGATTAGATATGGCTTAAGATCATGGGGATCAGCATCACCCACAGCCATAAATCAAATAAAAACTGTGCAAAATAGAATCATAAAAACTATGACAAAGCTTGACTCTACTGTTTTGTCAGAAAACCCTCTGCTCGGATATAGGATAGTTGAGGTATTACCAGTGGATGTATTATTTGAGTATATAATTTTACTTGATTACTATTTCTCAAATGAATTTAAAGTAAAAAATGACCATAGATACAATTCACGCAAACAGTTTTATATTGTTCCTAAGACCACAAACAAATTTTCAAAAAGAGTTAGAAAATTTCTAGTTCCAACGTTTTTTAATAGATTGCCAACTGAAATAGAAAATATAACTAGTTTTAGAGTCTTGAAATCTAAGCTTAAGCATTGTTATCTCAATAAATTCATTTAAACATTGTTTATTACATTACTTTCTTTTTATATTATTGTTAAAGTTAAAATCATTTAATGCACGTTATTTATTTTAGTATTGTCATCTCAAGGAATCCATTAAAACTGGTTTAATATTGTTGTTATTATAAATTATTTAATTATTTATTTAGTTATGTATTGTTGTATTGTTAAAAAAATATTTCATTATATTATTGTTAAAGATGAGAAGTATTTAATGCATGTTATTTATTGTTATATATTTTATTTATTTAAGATAATTGTTTCAAGTTGTTTTTAAAGCAAGCTAGTCTTATATAGAAAGGTAGAGAATAAGTCAAAACAACAAATAGCAGATCTTGACAAGAAACAAGGAAAACCAGAGTGTAATATGGAGAAGACTGACCAAGGGACAAAGTACATTGTTATCTAGAACAAGTTTATCTCTATAAGCTGCAGACAAGCCAATTTTTCCTGGCTTTTGCAGCAAGCTTTGTTTATGAAATGTTGTAATATTTTTGAGATTTTCCAAATAAATAAATAAATAAAAAAAAAAAAAAAAAAAAATTAATAATAATAAAAAATATTTTAATACATTATTTTTCACTGTCACACCTATGAAAGGTTTTAATTTTTATTTTTTGGTATAGCAAAGAAATTGTCAGACGCTTCATGGTTTTAAATGAATTTTATTAGTAAACATGCCTTAACAAGAATAGTTTTTATTTTCAAAACATATTTACAGTCACTTTTTCTTTTTAAACGTTGTTTTATTTGAAAATCCTTTTCCCTTCTGAAACTTCTGGTTTTTCTTGCCAAACTTTTCTTGTTTACTGTGTGAATTTGCCCTGAAAAAAACAAGGATACAAATCAGTAGGTTCAATAAAATATTGAATGTTTTGAATTTAGTTTTTAGCGAATTTCCCATATAGGGAATAAGCTATTACCGTAGTACTCATGGTAAGACCTGGACGCGGGACCGATTTTTTTTTTCGTTTTGAGGTCCCTAGAGGCCAAAAACACCATCCGTTCAAATTCATATATATATATATTTATATATTTACATATTTATATATATATGTGTCCGTCAGCACGATAACTCGAGCAAAAATGATCCGATTTGGATGAAATTTGGTACAAACGTGTAAACGTATGTTTATTCAAACGAGTTCGAGATCCAGCATGATCGGACCATGGGAACGGGGGTTTACGGGGGGTTTTATGGGGTAAAAATAGGTTTTTCCAATTTTTGACCCAAAAAACATAAAATTTAGCAATTTCTTTCCAAACCATTTTGTAGAGCTTAAAAAAACAAATAATTTAGTATATTGAAGCGTTATTATGCGCCTAATAGTTACGGAGAAAATTCCAAAAAATTGTAAATTTAAAACTCCCATGTTATTCTTATGGAGAATAAGTAAACTGTTGTAGTTTGCTTGTTTGTGAACATATTTTGATCAAATTTGGAAAATGTTTTTATTTCTCACTACCTATTCACATTTTACAAAAAAAAAGTTTTACCCTCCTTGATGCAGCAAACCTAAGTACTTGTTAAACTAATTCTATTTAAATCAAGAATAAATGTTATATTTTTAAGTAGACATTTCAGTGTAAATCCAATCAGTCAAATGGAAATTCGCTTAGTCTGCAGGTTTGCTGCGGCGGGGGTATTTTATAATATTGTAAAGTTTAACACGTTCGCTACTGAGCGTCGCATATATGCGACGCCGCGATCATTGCCACAGACAGAAGTATAAATTTGAATCTTACACACAGACCGGCTGTCACTTGGATAACAGTACACACAGACCACGGGCGAAAACCTGTAAAACAGTGATCATTTACATTGTAATACTCTACAATCGTGTTTGTAAATAATATATTCTTGTTTTTTTTTTTTTTATTTGTAATTGTTTTTTTAACCTTTTGTAATGTCGCATATTTGCGACGCCCGGTCTACAGCAAAGAAGATAGTGAAAATTATCATAGTTTTCTTGAAATAGACCAAACGTCGCATATGCGACAGTTCATTTTTTTGTGTTTTGAGGTGAAAGTTTTTAAGTAAAATAAAAAACAGATTGATCAAGAACAGTTTATAACTGAACAAATATAAAAGCTACATAGGATAATTCAGCATACATACTGCATACGTACATACAGTGATGCAGAAAAGTAAAGACCAGTTTTTCCAACTATCATATGACGTCACCAATCATCATATCCACAGACCAAGCAACACAGTTGTGCGTCAGACATCTCTGTAGACCACTGCAGGGAATTCAGTGCCTTCAAATAGACCGTTACAAAGACGCATATATGCGACGGCAGTCTATGGTCCACGTGAATGAAAAATTTCGTACTATTGCATTGCAGTAGCGAACGTGTTAAAAACGCAGTTGTACTAAAACTATCCAAGCTATATATTGGAGCTATATCCAAGTAATATGGGACGATTAAGAGGTGAAACTGCATGGCAAAATTACAGAATTATTTAGTCCTAACGGAAACATCATTATTGTCACCCACGATCGTGGCAAACCATGAACATCTCCTGCTGTCGTGTAAACATCATCACCGTCTCCCACAGTCTCGGATATGTCATCATCATCATTCCTGCAAAATGGTGAATTTTGCAATCGCATAATCTTCTCAGGCATGTCGAGTATTGGTATCGACTTATAACGATCTATTCCCTAAACCAATACCTATGTCCAAGAATTGGTGGTATCGAGAATGGACACTGCCCCAAAGTCTCAGGTAAGATTCCTGATTAAATCCAAGGTTAGGCCTAGTATTTTTTTAGGAAAATCACTTGGCATAAAAGAGTTCAGAAATCTCAGAAATCAGAAAATCTTTCAGAAAGTTCCATGCAGTTAACACAATACCAAAAGAGCACATCTTATTAAAGTTTGTTTTGGATATTTTGGGTGCTATCAAACTGCTTGGATGTCTTCTTAGATGAGTTTGTTGAGTTATTGATTCTTCCTGTATATGAAATCCACACAAATTTTAATTATCTATTCTTCCACCGTTCAGGGGAGGATTTAATGCTTCTACTTCTGCTAGTAACAATTAATATCATATCAGAGGCACTACTGTAATGTCAAAACTACATTTGGGCAACAATTCTTAACAATTTGGTTTCAACTTACTCATATCGCAGCCTCTTGACTTTATTCTTGCTGGTGTCTGTGAGGTCATGTTCAAAGGATGACTGCTTACGTTTTTTGGCACCTACAAATAAAGGACGGCATTTAAAATTTGAAGAACTGTATAAAACTGAAAAGTTGATATGATAAGCTAAAATAAAAAGGATTATAAGGCTAATAAAGTTAAAACGATTTGACATAAAATCAATCTAGATGATCACTGGGTGCGGCAAAAGTCAGCGTACCGCTGCAGACCGGTGAGCGTCATTGTTTATCTCTCGCGCAATTTTTATCTCTTACTTTCACTCCTTATCTAGTCTAATGTCAAATAATGTTTTATTTTGCCTTAGTTTATTCTTTATCAAGGATTTTTTTGTTTTGTCAGTATTCCACCAGTGTCCGTGAAGTGAAGTTCGTGAGTGTAGTGCTTGTTCTTCTATACATCAGTGTTTGTAATTATAAATCGCAAACTATCTATAGATCGAGGGTGTAGCATAGAGCACAAGATATAGATCGAGTATTTCTATAGATCTCTATAGATCGAGTATTTCTTTTGAAAAAATTGTGGAAATTTGATCATGATTATACGGATGTTATTGCAGCATATTTTATTCCGTGTTCGCTGCATACAAACAACAGTTTCCTGGAACACAACCTCTTAAACGTGTTTTTGGAGAAACCTCAAAGTTTAGAACATTTAAAAGCATTGATAACGGAACATTTTGATTTTCTATTCATACCACAACTATGTAAAAGAATTTACAAATCAGTGTTGAATAGGTGCTACATGTGTATAGACAATGGAGGTGGTCACTTTGAACAGCTTCTCTAACAGGTACTTACCATAATAGTTTAGCTACACTTTCGGTAGATCCGGTAGTCCGATATTCGGATCCGACCATCACTAATAAGAAATCAAACTAAAAGGTAGAGTAGACTGGAACTGTATAAATCATTTAGTTAGAAACTGAAACCCCAATTTGGAAAAGACTCTAAACCCCAATTTTGAAAACCCTTACTATTGTCATACATGGACCCAAGGCCAACTCCAGCTCCCCTAGCAGAAGGACCCTGTCCTCTGGTGCACCACACAACCTCTCCACTAAACGCCCCTTGTTCAAGAGCACTGGTCTACTTAAAGCAACATCCTTCTGTAGGTCAGCACAAGTTATTGTTTAACAACACTACCAGCTTACTAACACAACATTACCAAACACTTCCTGTTCACAATATTTGACCCTCCTATTACATAAGGTGTTAGTTTAAACCACTCACCCTGTGGTCCGCTGTATGTAGAATCCACAACAGCTCGTAGTTTCTTAGTTTTCCGTTTCTGTTTGGCGAGTCGAGCTTGGAGTAACATGACCTTCTCCATCTCTTTGTTAACTCGCTCTTCCGGTGTATCCACATGCTTCTTCTTCTTCTTTCTCTCCCGAGGACCCTCTGGCACTTCATTTGGCGCTTTCTCCTCATTTTTATCTGACTTGGTATCTTTTTGTTTTTTCCCTGGTTCTTTCTTCCCTTCAGTCAGCCTTAACCTCTCTGAAATAGAACAAGTTAAAAAGTTTCCCGGTTCAAAATTGTTTTTTTTAACAACACATCAGTGATCTGATGTCATCTAGATAACTTGACACTAATTTCATATATTTGAAAACAATTTTTATTAAATTTTTATTTTATCCAAATATTTATTTTATCCAAATATAAGTCAACTGTATTTCATATACAAAAGAAACTAATAACTATTAACCACAGTAATATTAAGAGTCTTTAAAAAAGATGTTGTTTCAAGAACTGGAGTGTGGCTAGTAAGGAATGGAACACTTTTATCTTGGAGGTGTGGGTTTACATTCTGCAGATCACTAATGATTTTTAGCTGAGGATCCAAATTCAATGTTACTGTATTCACCTTTCTCCTCCTCCCGCTGCTTGTGTGTCTGGAACCATGTCCGAGGCATGTCTGCCGCTGTTCCCCCTCCCTGCAGGATCTTCTCTGCTCGGTTTGCTTGGTTCTCGGTTCTCTGCATAACTCGCTCCTCCCACTCCTCGTGGAGGATCTTGTTGATCTCATCCTCAAGTTTGCTCACCTTCTTGCGGTATTTGTCCACAATCTCTGTAATAATTTGGAGTAATCAAGATCCACAAACAAGTGAGCATGAAACGTACTGTGAATAAAAGTTTAGGAGTGGGCGAATAATGGATTTTACAACAGAGTGCTTTGAATGACTGAGTTATTGACTCTTGTAGTTAAACAAAACTATTGTTAGTTATTTAATACGTTATTAATCGGTTAAATTTATTAAATGGCTGTGGTAAAATCTTTGAACCAATTTACTTCCATTACATTGTAAATTTGTATGCCACTGTAATTAGTTTTAATTCTGTCATACAGTTTACTTTTAATTATGCCACCAATCATTTTCATGAAAAGGTAGCAAATGATAAGACAACCGGAGCTATTAAAAGTGAATCAATAATCATTAAACAACAAAAAACTATGGTGGTACAGTAATTTATGTTTACATTATAAACTTAAGGCTGTTGGGGCACAAGGGAACTCTGGTGATGAGCTCAGTAGTTCTGCAAGTGAAAGGATGAAAAGATGCAAGATGAAATTAAAATGATCTTCTTGAGAATTTATAAGACAAAGACATAATTGCAAATTTTCACTTTTTTCAGGCCTAGTCTTGTCCTTAGGTTTGTACCGACATTTGACAAAATAACCACTCCAAAGCCTTGTATGCCCCATATTTTGTCAGACTCATTTCCAACAAAACATTTAAGGCTACGATTATACTAGGACGCTGGCGTCCGAGAGGCCAGCGTCCCACTTCGAGCCGAAAATGACGTGATTTGTGTTGGGATGTTAGCCTCTCGGACTGCCATTTTATTTCAATGTTTTGTCACTTTTTGTTAAAATCTATTTAAATAATATTAGGTTTAAGGAGTACCCAGGTTTGCTGCTCTAAGGAGGCTAATTAAGTGTGTTTTTAGTAAAATATTAATAGCTTAGTATAAAACAAATTGGCTAAGTTTGATCAAAATATATCCATACACAAGCAAATTCCAACAGTTAACAATACTTTCTATAAGAATCACATGGGAATTTTTAATTTACACTTTTTTAATTTCCTCCGTAACTAATAACCGTACAAAAACACTTTAATATACTAAATTATTTGTTTTTAAGCTCATTAAAATTGTCTAGAGAGAAATTGGGAAATTTTGTGTTTTACGGGTCAAAAATGACAAGACACCTTTTTTACCCCATAAATCCCTGTTCCCAAGGTCCGCTTGTGCTGGTTCATGAACTCATTCAAGTTTATCCTGCCCTTAACCTTTAAGCCAAATTACATCAAAAACATTTCATTTTTTGACAAAAATTACTCAAGTTATCGCATTTACAGACATATATATAATATTTAAATCTATATGATCGAAAGGTGTTTTTGGCCTCTGGTGACATCAAATCAAAAAAGCAGATCGGTCCCGGGTCGAGGTCTTACCATGCGACCTATGGTAATAGCGTATTCCCTATATTCGCGTACATGTCGAAAGAGAGCGTCTCGGATGTTAGCCGCCTAGTATAATGCGCCACATTTGAACCAATGCCCCACAACATATTTTGTGCATCCCGGGAGGCAAAAAGTCACCAGACGCTCGAATTTCAGCCTCCCAGCTGGGAGGCACAAAATCAAGCATACGACATCCGACGCTGGCATCCCTAGTATAATCGCCCCCATTTGATTTAATGCCCCGCTAGCGTCCTAGTATAATCGTAGCCTAAATCTTTAAATTAATTTATAATCCAATGAAAATAAAACTTCAACATTCATTTTTAACCAAATCACCTTAAGAAAAAAACTTTTAGGATCAAAATTTACTACTTGGACTGCAATGAGTATTTCTTACTGAGCCATATTTTATACAAAACTATTGTGGTCTTCAAATTTAATTATTAGTTTGTTTTAAGATTAAATACATTGTAAAGTAAGCCTTGCAAAGCTATTTATAATATATCCTTTTATATTATATTTAATATCCTTGATTTAAAATAAGAAAGATTGGACACATAATACCTGATGGTATGACTCGGCTCTTGACAGGGTGCCGAGCTCGTTTGACAATTTGTTTGACGAGTTTGCGCTCGTTCTCGCCGGCCAGGCTGACAGAGACTCCCGCACGGCCTGCACGAGCTGTCCGTCCAACACGATGAATGTAGTGCTCCAAAGTGGACGGCAGCATGAAGTTTATTACCTGTGATACAGACCAATTGATTTGTTCAAGTTTGGAGCTATCAGTTGTTGTTGGGGTATTGAATTTGTACCTATTTGTTTTACCTTTGACGTACATAAAACAAACGCATATAACACAAAAAATTAAGAACATTTTTGAATTGTTAATCCTAAAACTTTCCAATGAAAAAATAATGCCCTGATAACTCCGCTCATTTTTATGAGCGGTGACTCTGCGAACACCACCTGGTTAATATAACAACACAGACCACTAAAATCATGAAGTGCTTTATGGTTTTTGCCTGCCCTTGCAAGATAAGATTAGAGGGACTATATTGAACAGTTTGGAGTCGGAGTTGAGCTTTCACTTTGTTTGTTGAGGTTCAGGTCTAAATGCAGGATGATACTTCTCAGTATTAAAGACCTAGAGAGGAAATTGAATCTTGGAAATGGCTTATTCTAAGAGTGGCTCATACCACTAAATTCTGGATGAATAAAAAAGATGGCTATAACAGCTCTATTTAGACAGGATGTCTACTTCAGTATCCCAGTCAAGCTCAGCTTGCAGTCATATTGAGTTTCAATTATAAAAACAAAATAAACTTATTTTAGTCTGGTGAAGTGATTAAATAGAGTAATGATTTCTTTTTTTCTAATTTAATGTAACTGCTAATAGTATTAGTTAAATAACAGCTACTGACAGTTTTGACTCCTCGGATGTCCAGACCACGAGCTGCTACGTCTGTCGCCACTAGGATATCCACCTCCTCATCCTTAAACCTGCGTAGAGCCTCCAATCTCTGCGGCTGAGTCAGATTCCCGTGGAGCTCTCCCACCTACAAGAAAACGTTTGTAGCTAACAGATTTTCAACACATCATTCTATGAAATATTTCATTTATCTGGGAAATTCAAAGGACCAAATTTAGCAATATTTTTTTCTGCTGTTGAAAAGGTAAGTGAAATAGGTTATATATGTTCCTGTTATTACCATTATTACTAGTTGTTGTGTACCATTATTTTTATTCTCTCAGGCTAAGTTTGGTCCTGATGATGACTGTTCAATATCTATCACAACTGTAACACCTTTTAGATATGTCTATTATTTACAGTCTTGTAGGTTTACAGTAGTGATGGGAAGTTCTGATCACCTTACAGATCTGGTTCAGTCGGTCTCAGACTCTATCGCGATTCGTTCAAAATGACTTGTTCAACTGACCCGGTAAGTGAGTTATATCAGTATTAGTTGTATCAATCATTTAGTTAGTTGGTCGACCTGGTTAGTTCGGATCACAGAACATTGGATCGTTCAGTCGGATTCTGATAATCAATTTAAAAATTATAAAATTATATTTTAAATACCGGTAGCCTAACTAAAAATACACTTTGTTAAGTGATTCTTATAGGTATTTTGGCACTAAACATGTACAAGTCAAATTATCTTTTACTTAGAATTCTCTAATTCAATTTGTACATAAGACTTAACATTACTTTTACAAATCTTGAGATATGACTTTACCAGTTAAATAGATTTTTAGTATGAATTAACGTTCATGCTAGGTTTCTTTTGCTTCTGTTTTGGAGTGGACAGAGTTTTGAATGTAATCACAACACGAATACTTACTTTTGTTCAACTATCGGTTCAGTCAGTACTTCACTCATAGTCGTACAGTCTGTCTTGACCGAACGACCCACCAAGTTTTGGAAGAGGTGTTTTCCATATTCATATACTCAAATAATTGGCATAAATCATCGGATTGTTGTATTAGAAATAGTTTGATTTTGATATGAAAAACTATGATGTAATTACATTTTCAATTAATTTAAAGGATACTGACCAAACGTCAGGCGATGTGTTCACTCACCTTGACGCCCAGCAGGCCGAGAAGGATGTGTATTCTGTGTGCTTGTTTCTTGGTGGTGACAAACACCATCGTATGGTTGTGGAATGTTCGACACACCAATGCTGCCAACAACGCTTCTCTGTCTGCCTCCTTCTCCTTGCGGATCCTGTGTAACAATACACATGTTATTGGTTGTCTTGCCTGGTAGGCTGGACCTTGTTTGAAGAGTATTCGACCAAAGTTATGTTTAAATTCATTGTTAAGCCCCTGAGCTGTAGATATTATTGTAAGACTAGATTACTTACGTCAATATCTCAATGAGATTCAATGAGCTATTGACGTAAGTAATCTAGTCTTACAATAAAGTAATGTTGCTAAGACAAAATTAAAAATAACAACAGAGTTTCTACACTTTGCTTGATCAAAACATATCTGTAAAATAATTTAATTTCTCCTCAGTTGACAATACAATGTAATGCAACTATAAAATCAACAGAGTAGATTTTTACAAACATAATGTAGATTATAAATGTGTTGAATTTGAGAAATACTGGATTATCATTAAAAATACCAAATATTAAACTTCAATACGTTTCTAAGCTTTTTTACCTCACGACTAAATTTGCAACACCGAAACATTAAAATACGTAAATTTAACTTGATGTCTAGTTACAATACTAGTACAAGACTTAAATGAGATTTTCCCTTAAATTCAAGATCATGATGATGCTCTTATATTACTAGAAATAGATAGTAAATTGACAATTAGCAAAAGGTATATATATATATATATATCCTTTGTTTTAGTAATTGTATAACTCATGGAGACAAAAATTTACAAATTGTATGTATTTACAATTTTGAAACACTAACTTCACAAACTCTTGACGCAAGTTGAACGCAACATCTTGGTTATTATCGACAAACACTTTGACAGGTTTGTTGAGAGATACGGTTGCCAGATCATTTACAGCGTCAGTCATGGTGGCGGAGAACAGCAACGTCTGACGTGACCTGGCACACTGCTTGATGATCTCTGTCATCTGTTCTTGGAAGTATTCATCCAGCATTCTGCAACCAATAGGTTATAGGTTAACATAATTAATTTACTTATGGATGGTGAAGTAGACATGGACGTGGACTTTTTACATGGATCAGCTCTATTTTTTTGTTTTAGCGAATTTCCCTATAGGGAAGTAGCTATTACCGTAGGTCTCATGGTAAGACTTAGGCCCGGGACCGAT
Organism: Macrosteles quadrilineatus; assembly: GCF_028750875.1. NCBI lineage: Eukaryota > Metazoa > Arthropoda > Insecta > Hemiptera > Cicadellidae > Macrosteles > Macrosteles quadrilineatus. The sequence continues at coordinate 53,958,614 of NW_026542598.1, read as the reverse complement.
TTACTTTTTCATTTTGATGTCCCCAGAGGCCAAAAACACCACTCGTTCAAATTTTTATATATATATATATATATATGTGTGTGTGTGTGTGTCCGTGAACACGATAACTTGAGTAATTTTTATCCGATTTTGATGAAATTTGGTTCGAAGGTGTAAGGCGGGATAAACTTGAATGAGTTCGCGATCCAGCATGATCGGACCATGGGAACAGGGTTTTATGGGGGGTTTTATGGGGTAAAAATTGGTTTTTCTCACTTTTGACCCTTAAAACACAAAATTTCCCAATTTTTCTCTAAACCTTCTTAAAGAGCTTAAAAAAACAAACAATTCAGTATATCAAAGTGTTTTTGTACGGTTATTGGTTACGGAGAAAACTAAAAAAATGGTAAATTTAAAATTCCCATGTTATTCTTATGGAGAATATTGTAAAATGTTGTTGTTTGCTTGTTTATGGATATCTTTTGATCAAACTTGGCAAATATATTCATTTTATACTAAGCAATAATTATTTTACTTAAAACACACACTTTATTAGTTTCCTTGTAGCAGCAAACCTAGGTACTCGTTAAACCTAATGTTATTTAAATAGATCAATTGAAAATCAATTCAGCCAAATGGAAATTCGCTTAGGCGTCAGGTTTGCTGCGGCGGGGGTATTTTGTTATAGGACACAGTTGAATGATTTACTCACACAGAGTGCTAAAATTGTTAAAATTCTATTTTCCTCCAAAGTTTTTGACGTAATGATTTTATGATAGTTGATGGGAAAATATAATTAATTAATAATCATAAAATGGTGTGATAAGATAATTGGGTTTAAGATAAGATTTAATTTCAGTTTAAATGTAACCTAAAACAAGCAAAACACAGGATAACATGGTGTCTTACCTGTCTGCCTCATCCAGAATCAGAATTTCCACTGAGTCCAAAGAGAAAGAAGGTGTGTTTTTAAGGTGATCAATGAGTCTACCAGGGGTGGCAATGACTATGTCGGGACTCCTACGTAACACAGACTCCTGCAACACAAACAGACAGTTAGTGAAAGAAAGAAGCTAAGCCATCCAGTAATAAACTCCACCATACTGTAACAAATTCTGCCATAATTCAGCATCCATGTAGTCTATGGATTTTTTACACTAAGACTAAATAAGCCTTGGCAAAAGTTTGGGAAATTTGACAGAGTTCAGGCAGAAACAATGCAAAAAATGCATATGAGGTCAAAAATTACCTAATAAGTAAAAATGGCCTATTTAAACCCTTTTTGACTCTTTGTTACAGTGGTATTTAAGCTATTCCGACAGAGACAGTCTTTTTTAGATGGCAACCAGTACCGGTACTGCAGTATTTGAGGTAAACCTAGTCCTGAGTATAGTGAATTAGCATGTGGTACTAACCTGTGTCTTGAGGTCCAGCCCACCGACGGCCAGTCCCACTTCTATGTTGGTAAACTGAGCCAATTGTCTGGTAACTTGATACACCTGGACACCTAACTCTCTTGTGGGCACTAGCACCAGGACCCTTCAACATTCAAGACAGGTTACAAAACAAATCTGTACACATTCAAACAGTTACTACAATTTTTACATACATGTCCTACATAATTCTACATCACTATTTTGTGCAGACAGAAGCTAGGGATGTATTCATTAATTATTTAATAGTTCATGAAGTAATTAATATAGCTGTTCAGTTAAGAGAGTTAACACTTAATCCGGTCTTGAATATACTCATGAAACTCAGACAATGAAGCATGTAATTACCGTTGCCAATGCCTATTACAGGGTATACTAACATAATACCATAATGGCACAATGTAACGGTGCCTAAAAGATTCATGGAAAAGAAAAATAATTCATATTGACAGTTAAATTAATTTTAAATTATTTTAGTGTAGTTCTACAGGTGAGACAAGGCTCAAAGAGAATAGGATTTACAGAATGTAAAGGTAGATTTCAATTCCTACAAATTTGTGTCAGACATGCACAAATCTTCGAGTTTGTAGGTATGGAAACAGCCTGGCACAAGAGCTGGTGCGACTTTTAAGCGACTGCACGACAAAACATGTGCCCAGTTGGAATGGAATCAGACTCGCGCATGCGCAGGTCTGCTGAACAACTACTATTGCCACTACTTGTCATACATAGATCATAGATTTGTTCAAAATTGTATAGATATTTGTTGGATCGATTCTTATCTGAATGTAGAGCTACAATCCAGAAATAGCTTAAATTTCAAGAGCTCACTTAAAAACTACATCAATTGCTTTGCTTGCACACAACAGGTATGAATCTTGATATTGTTGATTTAGATTTTCTGATGCCAGAAGGTACATCAATGAACTGTAGCTATTGCCCATTGCTAAAAAACATACTGGTAGATAACATTTTTTCAGGAGGAATAGGTTTTTGACAATTGCTGTTTTCTAAATTCCTGTACATTCAGTTCTACAACAATTCAAAACCATGGAAAGTTGTACGGAGGAAATTTTAGAAGCCACTTTGTTGGTGCTAACCTCTCATCAGTGAGTTAAAGGCGCCCTTTGTTGGTATTTTAACCAATAAACTTCTTATCAATCAACTAGGCCTTTTTTGTATTTTGTGCTTCTAAATTCACTGTATGAACCAGCCATAGTTAAAGAACCAGAGGCTGCTGCCATCCATGATGATTTGTAGAACAGAATATAATCTAAATCAAATACTAAAACTCATCATATCACAATAAGAGAGCAACTGACATTGTCTACCAGTCGTAGTCGCGGAACTTGTGCCCCATCTGCCTGGAATGGAAATGGCATGAAAAATTACATTTGACATGTGCCTCCACTTTTGCCGTGACATATGACTTTTAGTGATGGAAACGCAACTTAAGAGTGATTGTGCCACTTAGTTCACACGGTGGAATTATAAATATGCCGTAACTATTTAAATACCTACCTCGTAACTGCAGTTCCGTCCCGAGGGCGATAAAGCAGTCGCTCCAGAGAGGGCAGCATATATGCCGCAGTCTTGCCTGTGCCTGTCGCTGCACAACCGCAGATGTCCCGACCTGACAACGCAACTGGAATAGTGGCTGCCTGGATGGGTGTTGGTGTTGTGAAGTTCATTGAACCTATTGACTAAAACAAATACAGTAGATCAAACTCTTTTAAAGAATTCTTAGTTCGAAAATCTCTTTAATTTGTTGGTTTTTTTCAAACACATATAGGTATATGTTTGTCAAAATAATGCGTGGATAATCGAAACATCCTATTGTTTGTGTTATTAATGTATAAAAACTACTATTTTTAAGATCAATGTGGTCAAAACTGGAATTAAAGCACCAAGTGAGGTTTGTAAACAGATCTAACGCAGTGTGTCAAATTTCACATAGCCCAGTCAAGGTAGTCTTTCCCCAGCTCCGTTGCAGCCCGTGTCATATAACAACGCTGCTTCACCATTTGCTGATTACCACTAGTTACCTCCACGTATACTCCTGTATAATTATTCTCTGTCAACCATTGTTTTATACAGTAGAGCGTCAAAAATCTAAACCGCTTATAAAGATGTTTGAAATATTGATTTAGCTCGGAGACGACATGTTTTACAGTTTCTCGGGCCTAACTATCGGCGCCCGGCGGGGAAATGAGTGGACGCGCGCGCACAGCATCAAAAATGACCTTGGGCGTGTCTATTGCGACACCCACACCCCCTTCCCCCTCTAACGCTATTGTTTCACCGCCTCGGCACCTCACTGCCAGTGCCAGTAACGCAAATGGGCATCTCATTTAAATGAACCAAATAGACCATTGACCTTGGATACTGCAAGTAGACAATTAATTTATGAGAACTATATGAACTATTGACATAAGATATACTGCAAACGGAGATTCCATTAAATGTGAACCAAATATACCATTGACTTTGGACATTAGACATTATTTATTTGCACATAACATTCTTTTAGATGTGATAACATAGAACAGGTGCATTGCCAAAATTGAGCCTAGACTAAAAAAATACAAAGTGTAAAGTAACAGGAAAAAGATACCTAGCCAAATAATGTTAATACAGTAGTTAAGAAAATTAAAAACAAAAAATTAACTTAAGGGATGGTTATAAAATTCTTCTATTTTATAAAACGCACGTTCAAGGAGTCCATTTTTCAATGTTTCTTGAAACTTGTTTGAACTCATTTTGTTATAATATACCGGTAGTTTATTATACATTTTTAAACCTGCGTACAAAGACAAAGGACTTTTTTCAAATAAGGTCAAACGGTGATTTGGTAATCTGAAAATTGTTTTGTTTCTTGATGCCATTTATGTGAAGCAGATGTAAAATAATTGACTTTGGATTAGTGTAAGGAGGTATCTCATTTACGTGAACTAGATCTAGTGCATTGACTTTGGAAAAGTGTTGGATTAATATGCTAGCTCCGCTCAATATTGCAAGCAGACTGCATTGTATACCTAGTTTATTTATTTATTTCAACGGCAAGCAGCCAATTTACAAATTATTCAACATGCAATGATGGTTTACAGACAATAGGATTATAAAGGCATGGGTCCAAGATGACATTAACAAGAAAACTTAGAATAGATATAGATTGCAGATTATGATTGTTTCAAAATCTGATAGGTTAACTCTTTTGTGTGAAAAATATTAAAAATATATCACACAATTTGGTTGTTTGTTACCTTCAACAGAGGTCTTGATAAGTTCATTTGATAAAATGAAGCATTCAAATCAAAGGGAGGAGCGTCTTCAAAAAAGTCTTCTTGTTTTTCACTTTTGTCATCATTTTCCATAAGTTTCATCTTTTTTAACTTCTTCTTACCTATTTTCTTTTCTTTGAGTTTGATATCATCTATTAAACAAAAAAATGAATGAATTGTCAATTATTTTTTCTTTCTTATGTATGTGATCTGACATAATTGCGGTAAAGAAGTGACTGTGGCAACACACACCGGGTAACTGCTAGTAACAAATAAAACACAAGTAACTTACAAAGTTAACATCTATGTTTGAAGTTTATGTTTGATTTGATTTCAGGATTTCTTTTGTGCAGTAAATTAGCGTAAGGTTTTTAGTTCTTTTCATTCTCTAACTTTGGATACAAATTTTATTTGGTATAACACGAGTGTATTGTTTTGTTTGTAAAGTAAAATGAAAAATGAGTCACAATAAAAATGTAGGCAATATTATAAGGTATTTAAGAGTTACAAAATGGCAAACATTTTAGTTAGGATGACAATCAAAACTACAAGAACAAAAACAACTTTACTAGCCAGATGAGAAGATTTATTCAAACTATATTTGATGCAAACCAATTAAAACTAAATACACATTATCTCAAGCTAGGCATGGACATAGGCCTACCTCTTTTCAACTCATCTTCAGACAGCGACAGTTCGTCATTACTCTGAGGTTCCTCCTTTATTTCTACATCACTTTCAGAGTCTTCTCCGCCACTGTGTCCCTAAAACATATCAAATGAGTTTTATTTTTATTTTATCCAACATGAACAGGCCTAATAAAGAGTTTGAAGAAGAACCAAACAAAGGATCATATGAAAGTTATAAGAAAACTTACGACTGAGTTGTAAATATACCCACCTCACTTTTCAATTTTTTCCTTGCTTTTAATATTTTATCATCAACTTTGGATTTAGCTTTTCTCTTTATATATTTTGTTAAATCATTCCAAACATCTTTGTTGTACTCTGATGTACTGCCAGCGAAGTGAAAATCTGGGTCAAAGTCTTTTTTCTTCTTATTTTTCTGTCTGCTTGGCTGAAACTACAAGAGACATAAGTTACAGTTTTATCAATTTGCAGTCAGTAGGACTAGTTAGCCTTGTTAAGTTAACTATTAGTTGTCTACAAAGGAGCCCCAAAACTTTATCCTTTGTTAATCCGACCAAAACTAACCTAGCAGTGGAAAGGTTGGATGGCATGAAAAATAATGAACAGCACCCTGGTGGAAGGAAAAAACAAAGGTGTGCAACTCCCGTCATATCAAAGGGAACATTAATTATTATCGATGAGTTTTTTCAGTAGAGGCCTATAACGGTATCGATATTTTATATTTCGATCCGATATAGGCCTAAGGGTAGTAATCCAGCTACTAGGAGGTCAAGAATTGTGGATATTGGCATGCACTGTGGATGCGATGCTCCCTGGTGTGGATTAACGTCTGCACTAGTAAGTACTACGACTATCCGCAGTACTATTCTCATAATTAGAGCAAGGGAAAATGTGGTTCGGATTCCACTATAAACTGTAGGTCCCTTAGTTGCCATTGGCTGTATGGACGGTTATTAACAGCGTATTAATTAACAGCGGTGTCTAAGGAACATGTCGGCCTTAGTCACTAAGAAGACTACAAGATCGCGCCACTCACACTCGCCATCCTACACTCATCCTTCACTCATATTTGGGTTAAAATAGCACATAGTGGCGTCCCCATCTTAAATAATTGATAATAATTTTAAAACTCCATTTTACATTCTTTACATGCATTTTATGTTATGTTATCAAACGGAATTTTGAAAAGGTACAGCGAGTTTGATATGTTTGGCTCAAGAACAGCCTAATTAAGCCTATTAAGAACAGTTAAAAATTTCTTACTCGATAACTTATTAAGTTATTGTCGCCTAAACAAGATCAGTTTTTAATTTGTAGGCTAATTTAAATCGTTTGAAAGTTTGAAGATATTTAAACAGAAATAGGCGTTCCGGGCCCCTACAACCCAGTGACGTCAACTGCCGGACGTCGTTTTATGTGTTGTCGTTTTATCAAATTCAACTGACTAGTCTCATTTACATTTGATATTTTTTCTAATACAAGTAATGATTCTCAAATACAATTGACACCTTCTCAAATAGCCTAAATGTGGAAAAGGTGTTGTACAACAAAAATTTGGTTGGGTACACTTCCATATCTGTTGGCACAAACAACCGAATGAGTAATATTGATTATTCGATTGTTTAACCCTCCGAGTGTCCCTTGTTTTGGCCTTAATGTCTGCCTATTTTTTGCTCATTTGCAAGGTTTTATTAAAACGGTTCTGAGAAGCTTGAAAACAATGTTAATTATACTGTTCTACATACCATTTTGTTTGGAAAATCATGGGCTTCAATATTCTACATAGAACATAAGGAACATTTGTTTCAAAAAAATTTTTTAGGTAAAAAAAACAAATATTTTGGAAAATTAAAAAAAAAAAAATAAGTTCGCGCTCAATGAAATTGTATAGCCTAAGTTAAATTATAGGCCTATAAATATTTGAAAATAGCCACTTTGTTCTAAATTTTATGAGGATTACAAATATATATAATAATATAAGGAAGTAGGCCTAGATTTGCAAATAAATAAGTTATGGGCAAAAAACAGATTTCAGTACATAGCGTTTAGCTAAGAATGCATAGCCTAACCATAGCTAGGAATCTGGCTGATAATTTACATCAATATCACTACCTACTTCTTCAGGATCATCAACCAGCCCTTCAAAATCACTTAAATCTTCTTATAATGCACCACGTATATCACTACTTTTGATTTTTAACACTAAAACAATGATAAACGTAATAAAACACATCAGTCATCGGTCCGAGGATAACCAAGCTGTTTACAAATACGCACGTCAGCTGTCTGCTACAATATTTTTGGAACTAAAATGAATAGCGCTTAGAGACAGACCTCCGGAGAAAGCTCTGAATCTGTAAAATAAAACGATACCTAACTCGATTCAGTTCAATCCGATTTTGTCAGTCATAGAGCCTTCGCCGTAAACAGTGTTTGTGAGTCGCTGCAGCGACACAAAACACTACACAAAGTGTGTTATGTGTCGCTGCAGCGACAAATAACACTCGGAGGGTTAATTCGATGTATCGTTTGGTTAGTTAGGTTAGGTTAACCTTACCCAACTAACCAACGGATATAGCCTATCGATCGATATTTTCATTCGGTTGTTTGTGCCAACAGATACGGAAGTGTACCCGGCTGCACTTTACTTGACGTCCTACACTCATTCGATTGTTTTTTCGATTCGATATTTTCATTTGATTGTTTCATTCGATATATCATTAGGTTAGTTAGGTTAGGTTAACCTTACCTAACTAACCAAACGATAGATCAAATGAAGCAATCAATTAATCGATATATCGATCGATACTTTCATTCGAATGAGTGTAGGACGTCAAGTAAAGTGCAGCCGTGTACCCCTTATGCATAACTTAATGTATTAAATAACAACTCACCTCTTCTTCTACATCTGAATCCTCAGAATAGTTAGGAATTTCTTCTGAATCTTTAATTGTTGGAATTAAATCAAAACTTGTAAGCTTTTTCGTACTTTTTGTCATTTTTGTTTTAAAACCTTCTAGTAGGCGTTTAAGGAAGAAATTTATTAGAATTAGAACAGGTTGTGGTGGTGTGGTGGACAGTGGTCACGTTTCGGTTTCACGTTTCAAAAAACACAAACACACAAACAATTAGAATTAAACAAACACTAACATAACCTCAACCTCATCTCACTCAACTCAACCTTTTTTCACTTCTTTTGGCAAAAGTTGGTCGGCTGCAGCTGTAAGCATGCAGTTGCAGAGTTTATCAATCACCTACTACATCCTTTTATTGTGTTTTCTAGTTCCTACTACCACAGAATATAGAGGGGACAGCTCACTTACTCTACAGATCATAGACTATACGAGCTTTTTAAATAATATTGAAGGTTCACTTGCACTACAGGCTCGTATACTATACGAGCCTATCGAAAATAAAAATTAAATGAAGAGGGTTCACTTACTCTACAAATCATTGTGCCTATGAGCCTCGTGTATTATATTTAAAAATACAGTAGGAAGGTTCGCTTACTCTACAGATCATAGTGACTATGAGCCAAGCTTACGAATTATTTGATAATTCAGGAATCGGCTCGTATAGTATACGAGCCAAAATAATGAATAATATAAATTATAGGAATAGGAAAAAATATTATGCAGAAAAATATTAGATGGCTCACTTACACTACAGATCATTGGCACAATGATCCGTAGAGTAAGTGAACCCTCTTCAAAATATTAGATGGCTCACTTACTCTACGGCTCATTTAGCTACTCGTTGCGCGGTTTGCGTTCGTGAAACTCTAGGCGCTATGCCCGGCTTCGACTGCTGCGACTGCCTACATAAGTGTATTGCATCACCTCAATTATTTATTAAAACGAAATAAATATGTATGCACAAGTAAATTTATTACATTTTTGGACTGAATACTTTAAAAATGGAGGGAGCATGACTTTTATGTTTAATTAAATTAAAAGTTATAGAATAAAACATATTTTGACTATGTGATTTGATCATGTTATATAATACACACTTGTATGATCCAGATACAGAGCTACAGACAAAACCTGTGGTCCGATTTAGATTAAATTTTGTATCTGGATTCATCCACGAGTCACTAATTTTTTAAGCACGGGTTGAGAAATAATGGCAAAAATTTATAAAAACAGTTCACCAGTTTAGAATATTTCTCAGTTACTGTGAGTTGCAAAAAAGTGTATACAGAAGCATTTGTGTTCACAGAAAATATAGAGGACTAGATGTATACAGAAGATATATTAAAATACAATACGCATACAACTATCAACGTTTACATATGTAAAATTAATGAATTTGTTGTGGTATTGAGTATTTTTAACATTATGACGAAGCCTTAACAAAATATATTTTTTTAAGGAGTTCTAGGGTGTTAAACTATATTGTATTTATCTTTTGTGGAAGATTCTGTCCACGATTTATGATTGCTAACAATTTAATACAAAGATTTAAGTCTCTGTACGTGAAGACTAAAAACACGAAACAAACTTTAAAGGGATAGAAAAGATTTGATCAGGAGCTGGCGTTTGATACCTTTTGGGAATAAATATAGCCTCTACTTCAAAGGTATACATGGTGAGGTAGCCTCTGGAAGTCCATCTTCAGGTTAACAAAAATGTCAATAGGTCATCTAACCAATTTGGTTAGATGACCTATTGACGTTTTCTGAAGATGGACTTATTTTCAAGTCCGAAACTATAGTAGTGTAATACTGAAGAAGGATCACTTGACTAAGCCAGGTAACTTAAACCATTTAGCTTAAAGTTATACAAGTTGGTTTCACACCAACATTTCATGCACATATGAAATCTATATAATTAATACGCGAACACGAAGTTTGTCGGTTGAATCCTCCACCATTTCTAAACCGATTTTATCCACTGACGTCTCATTGGAAAGAGCGTGTTGCGTAGATTTGCAAACTGGCCTAAAATTTTTGAAACAGTCCCTTGGCCTCTGCCACAGTGGCTTTTTATTAAGTTCCCATGTTATCCTTACGAAGAACATAATATTGTTTACATCAGCTGTTTAATTTCATTGTGTTCTTTGTTTTTCAATTCAACGAAACGCATTGGTTACATTAACTGATTTTGTGGAAATTAAATATCTATCTATATATTAATTACGAAAGCCGATTCTTTGCGTCAAAATTGTGGGCGACTGGGTAGTCGTAGAACGACGGGAGAGGGTTCAAATTAAAGGTCTCGATCCCGGAAAAATAGTGAAATTCCCCAAATTTTAACACAAAATTAGACATAACCTTTGACTTAGTCAATGATATAACGTAAAATGTTCTCCATAAGAATAGCATTAGAAGCCATTTGTCTGTTGATTTTTGTTTACCTCAATACAGCTGATCGTGATTTATCATTAAGCCAGTAAGCAATATTACATTTGGATTTAACTAGTTTGCCAGTAAATTCTGCAATGTACTGTATACTATATACAACCAGGGATGACGTTACATACAATTGAGACTTTTGTCGTTATGTCTTAGAATGTTGAAATTAATTTTACTGTGCAATTTGCAAATTTGTGTATTTGTATGTAAATTAGCCAAGCGCATGAAATTTAGTAGAATCGTGGGAGATGGTTAAAATCAAAGTAAATGGAAGTAGAATGGCTGAAATATTTAAGCTTTGGTTTTTTTTAAACATATGTTCACGAAGTTTACAAAATTATTTTACTTTAATTACATTTCTTCACATTAGTAGGTTATTGTTGTGCTGAAGGAATGTTTAACATGAAATAGCCCCATTGACTAAACAATCAACGATGCAAGATTAGTTAGAAAACTTCTGTTTTGTTTTTATTTCAAAACATATATTGAAAATTTATTCAAAACTTTTGTTTTAAATTTCATAACATTTAATTTGACACGTAATTGTAGTGTTTAATCTATACTTTGTATCGAGTGGAATAACCTTGACAGTTACTCTAGAGAATAACCTGGGAATAAAATTTGAAATAGGTTTGTACAGGCAATACATATATTCCTTTCATTAATTACTATAACAAATTCCAATGGGCGGAAAAATAAAATTGTTTGGAGTAGATTTTAACCAGGTATCTACTGTCTGTTGCTCCAAGGAAAATAAACGGTATCAGCATTCTGACACATACTTTCTCCCATAAGTTGTTCAACAACCTTTATTATGTGTAAGTGGTGTAAATATACGGAAATGGGATTTGTACAATTTTGTTCAGAATTTAAAGGACTAAAACATACAAAATTTTTATCAAAATTGTTCGGGCCATTTTTGGGAAAATCCGATTTTTCTGTTATTTTATGGGGGTTTTATGGAAAAATAACATAATTTACAATAACTTTTGAACCGTATTTTTTACGGAAATGGAATTTGTACCATTTTGTTTAGAATATAAAGGACTATATATTACAAAATTTTTATCAAAATCGTTCGAGCCATTTCTGGGAAAATCCTATTTTTCAGTTATTTTATGGGGTTTTATGGGAAAATCCCCATAAAAATTACAAATTTCTAAAAAATTAAAAAACTATCAAAATTGTAACTACCATAACCTACTATGTTAAATCAAAACAGGATTTTTTTCTAAAATCCTATTTTTTGTTATTTTATGGGGGTTTTATGGGAAAATAACATATTTGACCATAACTTTTGAACCGTAATTTTTACAGAAATGGGATTTGTACCATTTTATTCAGAATTTAAAGGGCTACAACATACTAAATTGTTATCAAAATCGTTCGGGCCATTTTTGAGAAAATCCAATTTTTCTGGTTTTTTATGGGTTTTTATGGGAAAATCCCCATTAAAAATCAAAATTTCAAAAAAATTAAAAAAACGCCTGGAGATACCATGGATTAGGACATACATACCAAATTTCATCGAAATCGGACCACAGGTGTAGTCCCTAGCTCTGTACACATCCAGACACACAGACACACACACACACACACACACACACACACAGACATCACTTCGAAAACCACTTTTTTGGGTCCAGGGGGACCCAAAACGAATATATCCACTTAAAACTCAAACTCGAAAATTTTGACGAAAACAATACTTTCTCCATATACTATGGTATAGGGGGAGAAAGTAATAAACGGTATCAGCATTCTGACACATACTTTCTCCCATAAGTTTGTCAACAACCTTTATCATGTGTAAGCGGTGAAAGTAAATATACGGAAATGTAATTTGTACGATTTTGTTCCGAATTTAAATTGTTCCATTGAATGAAAAATAATATACTATTAACATGACTATAGCTGATATGGCTTAGCTGTCGGCTATCTGTACATTGCGTCATAACAGCAGACAGCGCTATGTTATTAACTTAAAAATTATAACGGATTAGCAAATAAATACTTTACTATGGTCTTAACAAACTATGAACCCACTGAACGTTTAAATTGGCCAATTTTAAAGAGAGTATAAAGTCAACCACAGCTTTAGGAAGAATCCCACCACATAAGCTGACACAGAGAGTAGTTTATATTTTATGTTGATCAGAAACGAAACTAGGGCAGCCTTTACACTAATTCAGTTGTGTCTTTACAAAAGGAGTAGAGCTATAATATTAGAAATAATAACTTGGCCAGGGTACTAATATGAGTACATGTATTATTGTAGCACTGTATCGATTCTGACACATAGATAATTTTATTCTTAGTTTGTTTAAATATTACAATAGTTTGTTTTACATTTGAGCTTTTTAGGGACTTATGTCCCTACAAGCCACTAGTTGATCAATATAAAGCCCAAAGTACACATGAACTTTTGTGAAAACTACAAGTCATAACCCCATAAACCATATACTTAAAATGTTCGTCATGACGAGAAAACTAGCGCAAAACTATCCATTATTTCATAAACTGCCCTTAAAGGTCGTAATTGCTTTCCAAGGAAACATAGGAAAGTCATAGAACGCCACCAAGTAGCAGAAATCGAGATTTTTTAAAAATATTATCGTTATCATCCTATATAAAAGAAGAACACCTACAATATGAAAATTCCCACAAACAATGAACAAGGATGTTATCGAAAGTGCTACTATTTTGTAGGAAAAACGGACTTAACTTTAGGATGATTTGCAAAGGAAACCCCTCTAATGCCGAATTAAACCGGTACGGCAAGGACATTATAATGTTTTCATAAAAGTCAAGTGATATTAAAATAACATGACTACATCCAAGAAACCTTAACAAAACTTGCATTGAAAGATTCGCATTATTCACATTCAAGGGAAACAAAACCCATCTGAACAACATTAGGGCCTTACAATTCTGCATATTTTCAGGTAAATATAACTTACGTTATAACAGTAACTAGCCAAATTAATGCCAATATATCTATCAAATATTACAATATGTATAATTTTACACTAATTTTTAATGAAACAGTATGTATTTCTTGTAATTTCAAGCAATACATAATGGTAATTTGTAGGAAATTTTATTCTCTTTCAGAATATCACGCTCCACTTTGGTCGATTTCCTCGCCATTTCAAAGTTATTTGCAAAAACGTTAAGCAACCTCCAAATGTATAGTAGTGAGAAAATACTGAATTAAAGATGTTGTTTAAAAGCTTTGTACAATTAAATCTACAGTTCTACTGAACCGATTTTATTAATTAATAGGTCATTGGATAGCATAATTTGTGAATACTGTATTTGCAAATAATTATGAAAGTACTGTTGAGGTTGCAAGCAAGATCGTTTGGATATAAATCGATGATAAAGAACTCAATTTTTTGAACAATTTGTGTTGGTCGTGATTTAGCTGTGTGCTTTAATGAAATGGGAGTGGTATTTCAATGAAGGTTCTTAGGTCAAAACAAATAGAATAACGTAGTTAGAATTAAGTAAATATATTTAAAACTAAATTCCATATCCAAGATATAATACAAGTTTATACTTTATGACTGAGCAATACAGTATCTTGAACTTAACTGATGAAAACTATCAATATCTCAAGTTAAAGCTTTTGAAGTATTTTAAGACCAAGACATATAAAATAACTTAAATAAATATAGAGTTACGTATCATTGATTGCAGATAGGTAATTATCGTTGATTCGTGATTCAGCAGTGTGCTTTAGGTAGTCCGATCTCAATAAACAATAGCTCAAATAAATCTGCGGTACGTCCTTAGTTGGCCAAAATTATGAAAATCGGTCGGGTAGAAGAGCTAACCCGACTCGGAAAAGAAAAACCAACTATTTTTATAGATGGTAATAATTGGTTTACCAGTATGTATAATCTAATCATACGAAACATCTTACTAATATTATAAATGTGAAAGTTTGTGTGTTTGTTTGTTTGTTTGAAGTTCGATCACGCTTAAACCACTGGACGGATTGGGCTGAAATTTGGCATGATGATAGCGTACATTCCCGATTAACATATAGGCATATTCTTATCTCAAAATTCTTTCGGGCTCCGCCCCAGTGGCTCTGTGATTTGCCATGTTTACCTTATGAGTATCTATAATATTAAAACGAAACAGTGTTTTTTTATTTCACGATTCTGAATCAACCACTCGACGGATTTTCATGATTTTTGTGTTGAAAGAAAGATAATTTCGAGAACTAGGGAATGTCGAAGCCATAATTTTAGTTTAGGGTCTCAGTTTTTAAGAAATTAATTTTTAATTTTTAAAAAGTCTAGCAGCCGACGCTAAGATTCTAAACTAGCTTTTGGCATAAAATAATTTGCTTAACATAACAGCTGTAAACATTCAGCTTTTGTGTCACAAATTCAGCATTTGGATAAAAATGTAAAGACATACTTAGGGTTGACTTATTTATACTATGTGTAATGCTAATCATTGATACGTTCAATTCTTCTGTAAGAGGATGACAGATAAATTAAATATACATAGTAAAATACTAGGATGTTCAAATTATTTTTTAAAGCAATCTTTGTAATCTTCGATTTGTTTTAGAGCAATATAGTTTGTTTTAACTAACAGCTGGTTATATATAAACTATGGAACTATGAGGTTATTTTATTTACTCTTATTTTGTCATTGATTATAGGAAAGAAGTAAGATTAGTAGAGATAATTAGACCACAGTTTAAACCACAGTTTTAACCTAAATTAATTAAACCACAGTACAAATCGAGACTCTGTACGTGAGTCTTAATAAAAAAGGATAAATGCAAATTATTTTACTGCAACACTTTTCAAGGAAAGATTAGAAAAATAACAATGTTTACATGTTTTAATTCTTCGTGGTAGCTTTTTGTTTACAATTAATGTTTGTCTGCTTTAACTTTGCTTGGATTATGCCCGGAAATATTGATGTCATAAAAAGATGAATCAGGAATCACGATTTTAAATTACCACCACAACCTCAGCCGGGTTTTATACAAAGATAAACAGATGGATGACATAGATTGAACACAACGTCAACATTGACCTAGGATACTGCAATTAGACAAACCATCCTTTTATGAAATCGTGTTCAGTTGTGGTTACGTACAAACGTGAAAATATCACTTTTATTTCAATTATGAATATATTGTAGTTTAAATTAACTAATATGGGAAATTACAATGTATATTTATTCAATGAGGGTGGGTAATTATCAAGGATAGAACTGATAACAGTACAATTACAGTACGGATAACAAACATTGACAATTACGTCATTAGCTTTACTAGCGTGTTTACTTTTTATATTCCTGCTACATGTGACCAGTTCTTTTTTTCAAATGAATGTTATTTTAACCAAACAACTGTTTCAAAACAAACTTTTATTGTTTTTACTTTTCTTTGTTTACGCTTATTTATTTAGCAATTAATGCAGTGAAATTGATATAAAGGATAGGTGTGACGATTAGTTTTGATGTTAGGACACCAAAGTTAAATTATGTGTACTGTGAATTTTATTGGATATTATCGTTTTATTTTAGGTCGTTTCTATTCAGACCTACTGGACATTGTGTATAGTAGTTGTATTGTGGTGATAATAATTATGGAAGAGGCAGGTATGCTATGGAAGGTGGTATCGTTGACTAGGTCTATACACTTCTCAATTGACTATTACTCTCTCTACTGTAGGCTACTTATAATCAGTGTGCGTCTGTGCGAATCAGCTGCAAATCTCACTTCAACGCTTTTCACATCGTAAAAATTACAGAATTGCTGTTTTATTGTAAAATTATCGAATTTAAAATGCATATCGTATAGGCCTATGATGGAATAAAAACATATTTGGTCACACAACATTTGTTTACAATATGATTTTTCACATTAAAACTGCAAGAAACCATGTCTTTATATGTGTAAACTAGCTGATCTGAATTGTACACGGTTTTAGCTGACTACTGAATTCCCGTACGTAGGACGGACTAACACCTCGTTCATATTTAAAGGGAATTAAAGAATTTAGTCAGCTATTTCAATTAAAAAAGTTGGTTCTATGATACGGAAAAGCATTAAAAAGTTATAAGATTTACCAACAGGGTGCAGCACTATATTTTTCTTTGCATTTATGAAAACAGCTAATTTTAACTAAGCAGAAAAAAAACTGTGATTCGCAATGATAACTGTCAAAGTAGGATCGTTTACAGTTATGTTTATGTTTTTCATTTCATGAATAATTTGTGATATTTTGCGAATTGTTGATAATTTATTTTTCTCTATTGTTTAAGTGAAGTGGTAGAACATTATGGCTATGGTAGATGTGTAATACTATAGAATACTGTAAATTTAAAAAAGCAAATTTTATCAAACTGTGTCCTCCCTTATTGCAAACGCAAAGCTTGAGTATAACTGCAATAAGCATTTTATACTTATATTCCAACCCCGTACGAAGGACGGGTACTCTGCTAGTGTGTTAATAATTCAACAGCTTATTGTTATCTAATTAATTTTTCTTTATAAATGTTGTTGTTAACAATTTGCATTTGTAATTAAAGTGTGTTCATTAGGTTTAGTATGTGATTCTAATGTTATGTGCTTAAACTGTACCATTAATATTAGTGAGTAAAGTGGTGTATGGATTTCATAACCATTATTTTACTAGAGACCGTTGTGTTTAACCACAACGGGTACTGTTGCTAGTTAGTATATAAATGAGTTCTTTACTCTTTATTTGTAATATAAATTACATCATTATATTATGTAATGACATTTTTAAGAGGGTTGACCCAATTCCAACTGTAAATTGTATGTGTTGTTTAAATAACTGGGGTTCTGTCATTAACTTGTACAAAACTACAGGGTCTATATTTAAACAACTTAATAATCACTTCTACATCACAAACACAACACACAACATTGGATTGAGAACAGACTGTTGCTAGTAGATCTATAAAGCAATTCCTTTGCTTCCTTCATTAGATATAAAATATGGACTAACAAGATTGGGCAACATTCGTTTTGCCCGAATTCGAATTGCGAAGCATTCGTTTTGGCTTGAAACTGTCAGATATTGTATTTGCGAAGGTTATTATGTATTCCTATACAGTAATAGTTTTTCCAGTATATCTGGAAAAGTGCACACTAAATATGGAAACCAACTCCTGTTCTGAATTTAAGAAATTTCTACTTACTCACAAGATTCCCGTACGTAGAACGGGCACCAGCTAGTATTTAAATATACTTACTTTAATAAAACCACTCGGTCATTATAGAATATCTACTGTGAAATAGGGATGTGATTCCTAATTCCAAATCAACTAATTATTATTTATTATCTAATTATCGTCTTCAAATTAAGTGATGGTTGCTTTTAAAATAATAAATTTAACATAAGCAAATCCATATCTATCTGCAGCAAACCTTCAGACTAAGCGAATTTCCATTTACCTGGCTTAATTAATACAAAGATTAAATATTCCCTTAAAATGGTCATTTTTCCTATTAAAATAACATTAAGTTAATTTTAATATAAGTACTTAGGTTTGCTGCTACAGGGAAGATAGGTGTGTTTTTGTTGAAATGTTGATAGCTAAGTATGATTGTTATTGGTCTGCCAATCCTGTAATACTTTACAATTGCTCGAATTCGAGCAACATGTACACTAGTCTATCTATCTATATATTAATAGGCAAGCATGTTTCTTTAAAACCTTTTTTCTCAACTCGTGTGCATCGCAGGGAAAATCCACGCATACTGTTGGAAAGATATTTTCCTGTAGATGTGCAGAATGCCTTTAAAAGTTAAAATAGGTTAACAAATAAGCACAAAAAATTAATTTGAAAACTTCAAAAAATGAACATGGGCCATATGGGTTGCCATGATGGTGACGAAATAACAACAAAATGTAAACAGAAAATCAAAACAAATGGAAGAAATTCCAATCACATGTTTTATTTACAGTGTGGGGAGAAAATAGAGAAGTCTGTACATTAATTATTTTTGGTCGAGTTTCGACCACAGGACGATCACTAGTACTTATTTAATACGCAAGCAGGACTTTTGTGACGATTACTCCTCCGAAACTACTGAACCGATTGACATGTTTTTGGTCTCATTGGAAAGAGCGTAACGTGAAGTTGTGCAGGAGACTTTCATTTTAGGGAATTAATTAGAGAGTGAGGCCCTGGGGCCCTTTAAAGTTTCGTATTTCTCCAAAGATTAACATGGGAAACAAAAATTGTTATGAGCCTCCAGCTGTGCTGTTGTCAGAAATTAAAAGTGAGAAGAAGTACATAATGTTAATTGTAAACAGTCAATAAGTTTGCTAATTTAACAGTTTGCTACAAACATTTACTGACTTGGTTGAAATGAAATGTTTACTATTTGAATTTGGGTTGGCGTCAATATTACAATAGAAAAAAGCGAGAGAGCCTGGATAAATTGATGTCTTCAAAAGAAAACTGAATTAACACTGTGCTGCATTTCTTAGTAAGCATTGAAAGATCTGATTTAAACTATGGAAATATAGGAAAGTCATTTATAACACCACCAAGGAGAAAAAATAGAATTTTTTTTAGAATTTATAATTGTTATTATGGCAATCTAATGAGGCTATGAGTAAGGCTATTTGTAGAAAACACTAAAAAAAGATTAGCTTTTGACAAATGATAAGATATTTACAGAGATTATATCGATATGTTATGTAGCTACATCATGAGTATTTCCAAAATCTTTGAGTCGAATCTTTTTTACATTCGTCAGAAATTATGACTGTTATTCGTTTTAAAATAACGTCTTTAATACTTAGCATTTGCTCGAATTCGAGCAACAGGGACACTAGTTTAAAATATTGAGTCTTCTTGCAAAATTAATGTCGACATTATCTAGGGGTTGTTCGGCAAAAACTTTATTTTTAATGATCCCCCAAACAGAAAAATATAACGGTGTAAGATCGCAGGACCTTGAGGGCCAATCAATTTGCAAGAGAATTTGAAGTTTGAAACAACAATTAAAATCTATGCAAATATATAGTTACAATTGTAAAAAACCGCTTTGAAAAATGCATTGAAGTTAGTAAAATAGCATATTTTGAAAAATTCCTTTAAGTTTACAACCTATGTGTAGTGTAAATTCAGTTTCAATATAATTAATATATAAAGAGTCATCTGCAAAAATCGTCCCACTAGCATTAAAAGGCATCATTCGTGGGAACGCATATAGCTTCCGTTTCCCAGGAAATTTATAGACTTTTGAGCACTAACTTCTGTCACAGTATTATTCTTATTTCCTATCCAAAATATAAAATTTGTTTAGTCGAATTTGACGCTTTGGTAAACTAGTCAGTCAGTCTACCACTTGAGTTTGACCGTGTAAGTTGGTGTCCGCTATTGCGATTTATGTTTTTGGAATAAAGTGAATAATAAAGGCAATAAGGATTGATAGTATTAATGAAGTAAAAAAAGTTAGTTTACGATTGGTCGAAAACTTAGATATGTGAGACATGTCAAATGCCTGAAACTTCAAAGGGAGTTTTCCTTCGTCACAACGCGTCAGTTCTTATCGTACTTCCGTTCAACAAATAACCCTCCAGCATAGTTTTGAAAAATTGGTTGTGGGGTTACTGTTAAAGCTGGAATTGCGTGACATGGGGGATGGCAGTTAGCTGTCTCAGCCTTATCATTTTCATAAAGTTGTCAATATAATCTCTCTACAGAATGTTAGGTGTAGTGGAATGTACTTGAAGTGGAGATGGCATTTATTCTTGAACTTTTAGGGACCTCCTTGTTTAAATGGTCGCGCAGCTTCATTGGCAAGAAATAATGCAAATAACATAGCAATTTAACATTTCCAAAAATAAAAATAAGTACTGTAAATTGGCTGTTACGTTAATATCGACGTTTACATGCATTGTTAATCAACGTATCTTATAAAGGATGATGTGATCTAAATTAAAAGGAATATGACCTTTACGTCACGACAGTAGCTGCTTAAATAGTACTTACTCTTTATGCTATTGTTTACAGCCAAAATGTCGTGTTATTTTCAATTTTGTTACCAACCCAGTGGGCCACGGTCCGTAATATAGGCCACTGCAAATAATTCAAGATAGGTATACCATTTTAGGCAAGGTTTCTGTGTTGAATGAATAAATCAAAGTAACCTCTCTGAAAAGTCTGCAATAAATTGAAGTTTTCCAGCTTAATGACTTTCTAAATCATACACATATTTCTACATAAATATTGTAAAATGTTTTATCCAGTTGCTCTAAACTATTATTAATTTAACAAAATATGGACACGGCTCATATGGGCAACGTGTCCTTTTGCACTTGTATTATTGTGTATTGTATAACACAATCGAAGATTTGTCCAACGTTTGAAAACATGTATGACAATAATTTCATGAACCTATGATGATCTGTCTAGAATAATATCATTGATAGTCAAAGATAATATGATAAAATATAGACAAAAGTGGTGAAAAAGGCAGACAGCAACCCGTACAATAGATATAAGATAGTTCAATAAGAAATGATTGAAAGAGTTACTGTGATAAAAGGATTTTTAACTGATTTCGTAATGAAACCTTATATTGAAAAACATGACATGATACAGAAGAAAATTAATTTTACCTAACCCGCCATGTTAAACTTTCCTATCCCAAGCGTGATGTATACAACTTCCTTACTTCTCGAGTGATGTAAAGTATCAAAAACTCACTCGGTGATGTAATGAAACCCA
This sequence comes from Macrosteles quadrilineatus, assembly GCF_028750875.1. Taxonomy (NCBI): domain Eukaryota; kingdom Metazoa; phylum Arthropoda; class Insecta; order Hemiptera; family Cicadellidae; genus Macrosteles; species Macrosteles quadrilineatus. The sequence goes on along the minus strand of NW_026542598.1, from coordinate 53,937,160 downwards.
TTTAAATAACATTTAGTGATTAACTTAAAAAATATACATCTATGGAGCCAACGACGTTCAACGCTAGAAATCAGCTGTGCTCTTGAATTTTATTGTTATGTTTTGAAGAATTTTCCTAACCTAGCTTTTGTTTGTAAATGAACTTTACTGTTAGAAGATGAGTGAAATGGATAATGATTAATATTGTTCGTAACCTCCTGTATATTGTCGGGTCAGGTAAAATCTTGTACGTTAGCGTGTTTATACATCACTTAGGTAAATTATGCAACTCGCTTCCGCTCGTTGCACAACCTTCACCTGCGTGATGTAAAAACGCTCTTACTACTCTTGTAAAGTAAATAGCTACAAGCTGCTATACCCGTGCTTTGCAACGGGAAGAAAATGTGACCTAGAGAGCTATTAAAGTGGTGCTGATGTGTGTTTTAAAATACAGCAACTCTATGATTTAGTTTGAAAATATAAACTGATTTAAAAGCGCAAACAGCGTAAACCTACTTACTTTCAAACCCCTACTTTTGATGTTAATAGATCCCTAAGAATATGGCAACATACCTTAGCATACTTTAGCAATACCCTTCATGAATAACATGTTTAACCATAATCCTTCAATTTTAGTCAAGCCTCTTGACATGTAGCTTACTCTTAAATTAAAAAATGAAACTTTGAGCAATACTTTACAAAACGTATAGCCTACAACCTCACTAACCATCCTCAATCTACATTCACAACACCAACGTCTTTTTCGAGTAAATAAACAAACACCAGTTCATTGTACAGACCAGCTGTTTCATTAACTAAATTAAATTAAATCATTTAAACATTGAAAGCATGCCAGGCGTAGCCCTTTGGAAATCAGCCTGTGGGGCAGCGCCCTCAGGGAATTCGTTCATTTCAATACTTTTCGGCAAATCTACACACTCTAAGCTTCATTTTGATGTGCCATATGCCTATATTTTCATTTGGTAAATGACCTTAACCGTTTACATAAAATTTGATTGTATCACTTTAATAATATAATAGATTACAAACAGAAAATAACATTGCAAATACTTCTTTTGGACAGTTCAGTAACTCCTAATAAATGTGTGTTGTTTAAAATTCAGTTTAAAAATTAACAGCTGTTTCATTAAAAAGTATTATCCACATGACCAAAATGTAAACAAATCTGTGGAGGGATCTTTAACGGCTTCTGGGGCAGAGCCCTAAGGGAATTTACTTAGTTTTTCTTTTGATAACTCATCTACAGACCAAAACCTTTATTTGGACACCTCTACCAAGTTTCTACGCCCAGCCGTTCTCTCGAATTAGTGGACACAAAGTTTCCAATTAAATATTTAGATTCCTCCATGTTAATCTTATGGGAGAAAACCTAACTTTGATGAATAATCCTGCCCAAACTAATAAAGATTTCAAAAATTTAAAAACACTTTGCAAAACTACAGATCAGGCCATTTTCTTTACACTTTATTCATTAAAATCGAAATTCAATCTATGCCTGGCTTGTTCTCAGCCAGGTCTTTGCCCATGAGAACGTGACTTGAACTTGAGATCTTGCGATCATCTTTACTTTTCATTTCTATGAGGGGTCAGCGAACGTTTTGTATTGTTCATGAGTTTGTAAAGAAAATGATTTAATAATTTAAATTTTTAATTTTCATATGTTTATAAGGGCATTTAACAACTGCGCAATTAATAAGTACTGTAAACCATATTACTGTAAAAGGCCGGTCTTTATAAATTATATAGTTCTAAAAGAAATGTCTATTTGACCTCTTTGTCACAAAAACATACTTCTTTGTATAATGATTGTTATGTAAATGCAGTTGTCATCGTAATTTACAATTATTGATCTAAGTGTTATTTTTTCAATAAATGTAAATATCTTGTTTGGTAAACAAAGGATGTAATTGAATCTGTAAGTTAAGACAAGTATGCGAAAACTACATTTTTCGATTAGCTCAAGCCTAAATTATATTGTATGTAATCTAGCTTGTTATATTTCGTTATTTTGTCACGTAAAAACATTTAAATTATGTATGATGTATAAATATAAAAAAATTTAACAACAAATCCATTTGAAAGTAAAGTTTAGACATTGGTACGGTCGACATTGGTACATTATCATTGGCGAAAATGCTCATGCACATTAACATTATTGCGGCTATGTGTTTAAGTTGTAACATGGTTTAGTTTCATATAGAAATTTGAGAAAATAATTTTTATTTTATTTTTTGTTGTAATGATTTGAAATAAAGTTTTACATTTACAATAGTCAAGAGTAGCCTGCAGTAGCAAGACTTCTTGATAAGAAAGCTCTGGAAGCTTCCTTATCACCTGGTCCAGTGCATGTGCTGGCCAGAGTAGGGGTAGAAGGTTCCAGAACTGAGATGTCTTATATAAGGGAGCTGCTTCCATGTGGGGTTGTTAGTTCAAGAGTGTAGATGTACAGTGTCCAGACCTGGGGTGAATTTTCTGCAGCCTACTCAATGAGTAGTAAGTTTATTTTATTTTTTATGTAATTTTAATTCATTCATTTTTATCCCTCCCTCTCTGCTAATTATTGTAATAACAAGAAAGACCATAGATGTTTTCTTATTAGATATTTAACTTTTCTTTCAATTAGTAAAAGATGTAAATATAAAATGCACCTTTTTTATTCTTTTAGAACTTATTTAATAGAGTTAAATTTGGATCTAAAAATAATAAATGCTAATTAAAGTAAAGTTTTTAAAGTTTCTAGAAAAGTTTAGCAATTGTAAATTTTATTTCATTCAGGAAGAAATTAATGTAACCTAATTTAATTTCGAAGGATTTTAATTCAATTGTTTAGCTTTTCAATTTAAAGAAGTTTGAAACATTAAAGAAATATGTATTTGTATTGTAGACAGATAAGCTAGGAACGGGTTTGTTTGTTCACAGGGCTCAAGTGTGTACCAGTGATTAATGGTTTTAAAATGTCCCATAAAAAATATTAGCCGAATGTTTTAAATTTGTTGATTTTTTATATTTAAAGAAAACTAATGGAAGTAAATAAATTTCAGTTTGATTTTGGGTTTGGTTTTGAAAGTGTTTAGAAGAAACTGTTTTATTTTAAATAAACCATGACTTTTGTAACAATGATGAATTTTTATTTTGGGTCTCCTCTTAAGGCCAATTCCACTAAATAGAAGATAATTGATCTTGGAAATAACGTTACAAAGTTGAGACACGTTTGTAGAAAACACTAAAAAGGCAATCTTCTAAACAATTTTAAAATATTTACAACTTTAATTATATAGAAATGTTCATAACACAGTAAGTAATTCCATTAGTTGCATAAGCTTTTACGTGAGTCTTTTTAATTAATTGAAAATTAAGTCTGTAATAACTCCTAAAATAGCTTCTGTAATACCGGTACTTGATAATTGCTTGATTTCTAGCAACGAGTACACAAGTTAAAAATTCAACAATGTATTAACATAACAAGCTCTCTTTCACGCCGGCAGAACTGCGGTATTGGTTTACCATACACGCCTGCAACGATGCGCTGCAAACCGCGCGACGAGTAGCTAAATGAACCGTAGAGTAAGTGAGCCTTCTAATATTTGTAGAGGGTTCACTTACTCTACAGATCATTGTGCCAATGAACTGTAGAGTAAGTGAGCCGTCTTCTATTTGTGTAATAGTTATCATGAAATAGGCTCGTATAGTATACGAGCCTACTCCTGTAATTTATTTAAATTCAGTATTTTGGCTCGTATACTATACGAGCTTATTCCTGAATTATTCAAGAATTCATACGCTTGGCTCATAGGCACTATGATCTGTAGAGTAAGTGAACCCTCTTCATTTATTTGATATTTTTGATCGGCTCGTATAGTATACGAGCCTGTAGTGCAAGTGAACCTTCAATATTATTTACGAAGCTCGTATAGACTATGATTTGTAGAGTAAGTGAGCCATGTGTTTTAAGAATTACATATTTGGAGGCTCATTGTGTCAATGATTCGTAGAGTAAGTGAACCCTAACCAATATAGAAACTAAAGTTATATATTCCTTTAGGTTATATATTATATATAATAATAATGTATAGTTATATATTATTTAGGAAACCTTTAGGTTCAATATTCTGTGCTACTACACTACTCTTTTCGTTGGTCCTCATTGACTTTAATTTTGCACTTGTCAGTTGACAACGAAGTGACACTTTTGACACTAGACAATTTATTTTTAAATTTAACAGAATTCTTCTCTTTTATTTTGGTATTAGATTGAACAACTGTCTTACAATAATTAACGTTCTAGCATTTTCTCTTTAATAATATAGACTAAATATTTTTCCTACAGTTATCTAACATGTACATGTTCTCTCACTGATTTGAGAAAGCAAAGTGGCTAATTCGCTCATCAGTGAGACAATGTTAAAATTGTCTCGCTCTAACTACTTTGTGTCACTCCAGATTTGTAACGTGAAGGCACGAAATAGTGAGCGCGTAACATGCAGACAAGGTCGTATGCGCGCGAAATACGTTGGCAGCACTGGCTGTAAATCAGCTGGTCAGCTGTTGTACTGTTGTATTTGTCACTTCACATTAAATGTTATATTAAAAGTTCACTTCTGTGTAAAAATAGGTTATGTTTCTTCACAAATTTATTTGTTTTATGGAAACTGTAGGAAAAGTATAATGTGCAACTCGAGTTCAAAGTACAATTGCCTCACTCGAGAAACCATTCGTGAGTAAGGATTTCTCTCGAGTGAGTCAATTGCTCACTTTTCTCACTAGTTGCACAAATAACTATTATCAAACGTCTTAATTTTTATATTTGAATCTATTTACAATGGAGTTTTTACAACTGATCCTCCGTCATTATCTATTATTCATATTCAAAATTTAATGTAGAACACGAAAATGACATTATCTGCTCAAATCCATATACAGGTAATTGAGAAATTGCTGTATTACGTTTAAAAACATAGTTAGGGGGACCTATTTTTGAAAAACATAAAATAATTTTTTGGGAAGCTAATTTTTAGACTTGGAACCTTTTATATGCATCATCAAACTGAATTTACTTTGTACTTACACCAAAAAACTGTTACCACTCTGAGTACCAATCACCCTGTATTTACAAAACATAAAAAAATTATTTTAAGTTTTGTCCGTGAACGCGATAACTTGAGTAGTTTTTTTCCGATTTTGATGAAATTTTCGTTTAAAGGTGTAGAGCGGGATACACTTGAATGAGTTTGCAAACCAGCATGATCGGACCATGGGAACGGGGCTTTACGGGGGGTTTTATGGGGTAAAAATGGCCCCGTTTTTATACAACAGTACAACAGCTGACCAGCTGATTTACAGCCAGTGCTGCCAACGTATTTGTGTAATAGTTATCATGAAATAGGCTCGTATAGTATACGAGCCTACTCCTGTAATTTATTTAAATTCAGTATTTTGGCTCGTATACTATACGAGCTTATTCCTGAATTATTCAAGAATTCATACGCTTGGCTCATAGGCACTATGATCTGTAGAGTAAGTGAACCCTCTTCATTTATTTGATATTTTTGATCGGCTCGTATAGTATACGAGCCTGTAGTGCAAGTGAACCTTCAATATTATTTACGAAGCTCGTATAGACTATGATTTGTAGAGTAAGTGAGCCATGTGTTTTAAGAATTACATATTTGGAGGCTCATTGTGTCAATGATTCGTAGAGTAAGTGAACCCTAACCAATATAGAAACTAAAGTTATATATTCCTTTAGGTTATATATTATATATAATAATAATGTATAGTTATATATTATTTAGGAAACCTTTAGGTTCAATATTCTGTGCTACTACACTACTCTTTTCGTTGGTCCTCATTGACTTTAATTTTGCACTTGTCAGTTGACAACGAAGTGACACTTTTGACACTAGACAATTTATTTTTAAATTTAACAGAATTCTTCTCTTTTATTTTGGTATTAGATTGAACAACTGTCTTACAATAATTAACGTTCTAGCATTTTCTCTTTAATAATATAGACTAAATATTTTTCCTACAGTTATCTAACATGTACATGTTCTCTCACTGATTTGAGAAAGCAAAGTGGCTAATTCGCTCATCAGTGAGACAATGTTAAAATTGTCTCGCTCTAACTACTTTGTGTCACTCCAGATTTGTAACGTGAAGGCACGAAATAGTGAGCGCGTAACATGCAGACAAGGTCGTATGCGCGCGAAATACGTTGGCAGCACTGGCTGTAAATCAGCTGGTCAGCTGTTGTACTGTTGTATTTGTCACTTCACATTAAATGTTATATTAAAAGTTCACTTCTGTGTAAAAATAGGTTATGTTTCTTCACAAATTTATTTGTTTTATGGAAACTGTAGGAAAAGTATAATGTGCAACTCGAGTTCAAAGTACAATTGCCTCACTCGAGAAACCATTCGTGAGTAAGGATTTCTCTCGAGTGAGTCAATTGCTCACTTTTCTCACTAGTTGCACAAATAACTATTATCAAACGTCTTAATTTTTATATTTGAATCTATTTACAATGGAGTTTTTACAACTGATCCTCCGTCATTATCTATTATTCATATTCAAAATTTAATGTAGAACACGAAAATGACATTATCTGCTCAAATCCATATACAGGTAATTGAGAAATTGCTGTATTACGTTTAAAAACATAGTTAGGGGGACCTATTTTTGAAAAACATAAAATAATTTTTTGGGAAGCTAATTTTTAGACTTGGAACCTTTTATATGCATCATCAAACTGAATTTACTTTGTACTTACACCAAAAAACTGTTACCACTCTGAGTACCAATCACCCTGTATTTACAAAACATAAAAAAATTATTTTATGTTTTGTCCGTGAACGCGATAACTTGAGTAGTTTTTTTCCGATTTTGATGAAATTTTCGTTTAAAGGTGTAGAGCGGGATACACTTGAATGAGTTTGCAAACCAGCATGATCGGACCATGGGAACGGGGCTTTACGGGGGGTTTTATGGGGTAAAAATGGTCCCGTTTTTATACAACAGTACAACAGCTGACCAGCTGATTTACAGCCAGTGCTGCCAACGTATTTCGCGCGCATACGACCTTGTCTGCATGTTACGCGCTCACTATTTCGTGCCTTCACGTTACAAATCTGGAGTGACACAAAGTAGTTAGAGCGAGACAATTTTAACATTGTCTCACTGATGAGCGAATTAGCCAATTTGCTTTCTCAAATCAGTGAGAGAACATGTACATGTTAGGTAACTGTAGGAAAAATATTTAGTCTATATTATTAAGGCAGAGAAAATGCTAGAACGTTAATTATTGTAAGACAGTTGTTCAATCTAATACCAAAATAAAAGAGAAGAATTCTGTTAAATTTAAAAATAAATTGTCTAGTGTCAAAAGTGTCACTTCGTTGTCAACTGACAAGTGCAAAATTAAAGTCCCCATGGCCCCGTTTATGCACCAAGTGCGGGAGCGGTGCGATAGCGGGCCCGCTCCCGCTGTAAATGAGTCTGTTTATGCACGAAGAGCGATAGCGGTAGCGGTTGGTTAAAGGAGAATGGAAGGGGGACACAGTCTTGCCAACTCAAACTCTGCCAAATAATTAACACAACTATTTGTCCTAAGTGCACGTGCGCGTGGGTCAAGTTGGCAACCCTGGCTTCAGCCCAAGCAACCGCTGCGATTCCTAACTACACAGCGGGCGAATTAGAAATCGCAGCGGGAGGTCAACCGCTATCGCTATCGCTCTTGGTGCATAAACAGCCCCATTTAACTCAATGGTGTTAGAAATCGCTCCCGCTGTCGCTACCGCTACCGCACTTGGTGCATAAACGGGGCCTAACTGTGTTGTAAAAATATAATGTTCAACTCGAGTGCAAAGTGCAATTGCTCACTAGTTGCACAAATAACTATATCCTACTTATGCTTAATGCATTTTTAAAGGTTTCTTCCCAGTATGAAAGCAAGGAGTGCATTTTAATGTTCACGATTGATTCCTTATCAAGTTATCCTATTTAAAACTTACTTTAGTACTTACTTTTTTTATGAAAGCTAATCTTAAAAATTTTGGTTTTGTCAAATAACCCTATCCCATAAAAAGCACAATATCCAACTAATACACTATTATTTAAAATGCTGTACGTATGTAAACACGTCTACTTTGTTTGCATCAAAACACGTGGTTCTGTTCTTTTAAAATCCCACAATATTCATATTGGCCTACTAATTCACAAACCAATTCATCACTAATATGTATGTTTTATCTATGCTAATATCAAAGGAACTAATATCAAAGGTTGGTGGCTACCTACTAAAAAGATTACATAAGCTTTTCCCAAGTAAGCTTAGAACATTTCAAACACAACTTAAACTGCTAATTTAGTTGAATGGAGATGGACCATTTCCATTTCCATTTTGTGTGTGTCGAAAGAGCCAAAGCCCCCCAACTGCAAACCCGGTACCTCTAATTAAACATACCCGGGCCCATCCTAAACATACCCATCCTTAGACACACCATAGGTGGATGACTTAAGGTCATCAGGCTCACCGGCTGCCGAAGCAACCCTTCGGAAAGAGGGTTGCCCCTCAATCCTAACCAGGGATACCGGTTACTTGGTCTTACATCCCTTCAACTGGGGTTCCCCCAGGGCCGAAACCCCTACAGACCATGATGGAGTCCATGGACGCAACATAGTGCAAGCGACACTCGGGACCTATCTAATCCCTGATAACCAAGGCCATAACCCGCCATCAAAACCAGGAGGAAGGGGACCGTCAGCGAACCCCAACCCCCTATATTTACACCGCTACCCGATCGAGGCCATCCCATTCGCTGGGAAACCAGGGATAACTAGGGTAATAGATCCCCAGATACCCCCAGCGGGCTTGATCCCAGCACCCGATCTACTTCATTTGCCCATCTAACCCAACATCACTGCCGGGCCATCAGGGTTTCCCAAAAGGAGTTAGGTATAGAAGTGGGACCCACCCGGATGAACCTATCTACCAAAGGTGGCGACACCCTTAACTCAATTGAGGTTCATGGAGAACCCCCCACACTCTAGATAACCCTTCCGGGCTCAGTTGGATGGACCAAAGGCAAACATGTTTGTTTTAATATAAATTTGAAATAAAAACTTTACCAATATTTTCAGAATGTTTAATTCCATGAGGCCTTTCGCCAGCTATGCTGGCATCAACAGACACATCACAAAACCGAAGGTTGTGATTTTTTTCTATTTCTAGAAAAAAAACTTCTTTAAGATATTTGTTTTATTATTCAAAAATGGGAAATGTCAATAAACGTCCAAAGAAGATGTTAAGGCTATTAAAGCATTGACTAGTATAAGATTCAAACTATAGTTTCGTCATTTGATTATGATTATATTTATGATCCAGATACCGTTTCTGTTCTTCTCGATCTACTGCATCCAAACGTCAACAGCTGATCTTATATGCATTTGTTTATGTGTGAAATACTGCTTCCAAAAGGATTACATTGAAATTTTGAGACCCAGTGGGGCGGATTCCTAAGATATTTTTTAACGTTATATAGATGTTGGCACTCACCGATGGTCTTTATCACCAGGCAAAATTTGAAAACGATTGATTCAGCCGTCTAGGAGGAGTTTGTGTATTACGAAATGCATAAGACACGTTCGCTCCGCTCAAAAGAAACTGTAAAATAATGGTAAAATTGAAGAAGAAAATGGCCTCACCGATTTTGATAAAAATGTAGGATGTCATTTAAATTCTGAAAAAAGTTTTACAACTCCCATTGCTGCATAAGTTATGTTTCAAAATTTATTGTAATTTATGTTATTTCCCATAAAACAAATATGCCTTAAAATAACGGAAAATCGGAATTTCAAAAAAACCATTTGTTATTAAAATTTACCATGTTATGGTCCTTACAATCTAAACAAAATAGTGCAAAGCCCCCATTGCTGTACAAATTACGGTGTAATATCTATTGCAACTTTTGTGATTTTCCCTATAACATATCATAGTTGCTCCTACAACTATAACCCTGTCGACAAGCTGATGGGAGAAAGTATGTGTCAGATTGATGATAACGTTTATCGTAAACTGCTACCTATTTGTTCTATAATTGGTTCCTTGGTATAATACCAAAGAGTTATTAATTTCCAATTGTAATCATTGGATTTTAGGTACGGTAAATCTTTTCCTTAAATATGTTAGATTTATTTTATATTTAAATAACAAAAATTTGATGTATCCTATAAATCAAAGATCTTCGATTATATCATTGATTATTGGATAGTCAAAGATTATATTCTTTGATAAATGTTGGAATAACAGAATGTAAGAAAACTTTTTTGGAAGTGAATGCAGTCCACAATCAAGTACTCAGGGTGAAAAAATAATATTTAACAGTTTAAAATGTATAATTTGTATATTTATATCGTGAACATGTATACATCACTTACAAACAATTTGAAATGACTAGATCGAGATGATTGTAACTAATTTTTATTATGATATAGCTTTATTAAAAAAAATCTTAAACGAAAGTCACAAGAAACACATAGTTAGAAACAATGTAATATTTCCTTAAGTTGAATATTATATTTGGGTGAACAATAATCACAAGAAACAAGAACCATTTTCTACTGTTTTATGTCTACTATCTTTACTTTGCAAAATTAATCTTAATTTTAATTGATTTGAAATGCAATATAGAATATAATCAATTAGTGCTCAGGGAACAGGGCCTTTAGGCACTGTTGGCTACAGTGCTAAATACTGTATTAGGGCAAAAATGCAGGATTGCCAAAATAGTAATGAATAAATAAAAATAAACATCATAAATGGAGTGCCAATGGCATAAGTGTCTATACGAGCTTTTGCAAGCTAAGTTTAGTCATGTCCATGAATATTTCAACTACTTTAAAACACATACAACAATGAAACAACACTACTAATACTATTTACACACTTAAAGCATCTTTAGTATAACTAAAACACAGCAATAAATCAGTAGTTATGTAAATAGTAACTAGTTTTGTGACCTAATAAAATATTACTTACATGTTCCTATGTCTTCTTAAATATATTGAAAACAGTAAAATAATTCATAGGCTACAATGATACAGTGTGGTGTGTATAAATCAATAAAAATATTTTAAGAATTTAATCAATACCAAAATTAGCAGCAGTTAATTATTGAGGAGTCAGAAATAATTATTTCGATTCACCTTAAGGTAAACTTGGAGTTGAGTAAAAGGAAACTAAAAACATTTGCTTTATAACTAGGAAATACTGTTCTAACCTATAGAATATCTACATAAAAAATATATAACTACGTACAAAAACATTTATAAAAATAACTTTAAAAATAGAAATAACATTAGTAAACTAATGTAACTTTAAAAAATTTTAGAAACAAAAATTAGTTTTTTAAATAATTGGACAGGCTTATAAAAACCACAATAGAGAGCCTTAGTATTAAGATCTATGAAAACTATGCTGGGATTAAACTTTGTTAAGTTAGAATATTCAGAGACTGCAATATGAGAAGAAAAATTTAATAGAGATTCTATAAAAGAAAATCCTAATGAAAATGTATCAAAGTTCCAATTTAATTATGCTTGTTAAGAGAGATCTCCAAAAAATGTTATTAAGTATGACAGCTATTTGCTTCTATTTAGTTTAATTGCTTGATATTCTCAAAGCTTCCCAAACCATTGCCTGTGTATACTAAAATATCTGAAGGTTAGTTTTTTTTTCTTAAAAATTAATAAACAACCCATTCTTGGAAAATGAAAATTAATGATCACTAGACAGCAAATAAGGTACAAAATATTAGCCTACCTTTCCGTTGCTTGATTGCTGTTTTAGTACTAAAAAATTTGCAGTATAGAATCAAAAGAGGCTTTAAGGTTTTAAAGCTAGCTAGCAAACTAAAACTTATATAAAGTGGTAGATTTTATAATGTGATATTGTATATTCATTGATCTGATAAATTATCTGAAAATAAAAAAAATCTTCATAAGGGTAGTAAAATAAAACATTTTGTACTAAACAAAACAAAAATAAATGGTAACAAAAATCAAAGGAATCTACCTCAAATATAACGTGGGCATTTTAAATGCTAGACTGATGAAGTCTCATGTGTTTTTTTAGTGAACTAGATAGACCAAAACCTTTCTGGCAGATTTCGCAGGAGAACGGCTTCTCCTTAGTGTGCACCAGTTGATGAGACTTGACATGTCCTCGCTGACGGAACTTTTTACCGCAGATTTTACATGCAAAGGGTTTTTCTCCCGTGTGGACCCTCATGTGGATCTTGATGTCCTTCTCGTTGCCAAACTTCTTGTTACAAACCTCACACGCAACAGGTTTGTCACTTGCATGGCTTACAATGTGATACTTGAGTTTGCACAACTGGTTGAACGACTTGGAACAAAATTCACACGTGTAGGGTCGAATGTTTGTGTGAAACAGTCGTATATGTTTCCTCAATGCTGGATTGCCGCAAAACTTTTTGTTGCAAATGTCACACGGTACGGTACGTTCACCCTTCGGTATGTGGACTATGAGGTGCTTCCTCAGAGCGGGCTTGTTCCGAAACGATTTATTGCACTGCTCGCAAATCGCACTGTCGCCTTCACACGACTTGGAAACCTTATGCTCGATAAAACCTTCGACGTTCTCAAAGTCACAATCACATTTCCGGCAACGATAGTCTTTAATGGAATTGTGCTCAAGAACTTTGTGGAAATATAGTTCTCGCTTTTTAGAGAATCTTAGTTCGCAAAACTTACACCGGAATTTGTGGTTGTGAGAGACCTTGTGCCTTTTCATTGCCGCCTCGGTGACAAACGCCTCTCCGCAGACAGCACACACAAATCTTTGCGCTTCCACGTGAACTTGGACAATGTGTTCCTTCTTGCTGCTGCTGTCTTCAAATAGGATACAACATATCTCGCAAGTCAGCGTCTCCTCCTCCCCCCTCTCTTCCTTCTCGTGCCCTCTCAGATGGTTGTAGAAGTCTCTTTTAACCGAGTACATTTTTCCGCACTTTTTACACTTGTATAACTTACTTTTTACGCATGACAGTCGATGGTACTTTAGCGACTTGTGCATTTTGAACGCTTTGTTGCAAATATCACAGACAAACAGTGGCTTCTCCTCCCCATGCGCTGTCATGTGCACCTTCAGGTGAGGAAAGTGTAGGAACATTTTTCCACAAGTTCCACATTTGAAGTTTTTAGCTTTTACATGAGTTTGCATATGGGAGTCGTAAAGTGATTGTTTTGTTGTCAGGTTACAAATCTTGCATGTAAACCTATCAGGAACACATGAGCAGACATCGCAAGAATCTTCGTTTTTTGATAGGCATCCCTCCTCTGGAGCAACTACCGGTATGCTATTTCTAGGCAGACCGCAGTTCTGTAATAAGACAATTAATGTTTAACAATAGACATCCTAAGCAGAGAAAAATAAGTATCAATTGAATTAAGAATAGATTTGATACTATTGCTTTTAACTGCTTAAACAAAGACTTCACTGCAACAATGGAAACAAACGAAAACATCATACAATTTCCATACACATGCAGTCTCATGAAAATTATAGGCTAATATCTCAGTAGTTTATTAACCAATTTCAACAACTTAAGCATATTAGTCGTACCTCACATCACTCATGAAATGAAATGAAATGAAATAAAATAATATTTTATTTCCCAATAATTATTTACAGATAAGTACATTGTATTTTTTTCTTTACTTAAATATGATACAGCAAAACATTACTAACTAGATAACAAAACAAAAATTATATACTGTAGAAATAAGTGAATAAAAGTGTAAAAAAAATACATTCTATAGGAAAGGAAAAAGTCTACATAGGCAGGGCCTGTGCGTAGACTCGAGTTGCGAAAAGATTAATTTAAATGGGAAGTAAAAAATATATAGGAGAAAAAAAAACCATATAATTTAAACTTTTTTTTTATTTGTCTTGCTTGAATATTTCATTAGTCATTAGTTATAATATTTCCTTTAAGTGTATATTTTATGAGGTCTTTGGCGGTATCACACTCGTTTTCAAGATATTTAAGATAGAACACATTTGATTGCCATTTTGAAGTGGGACAAATTAGAAATCTGACACTTTATGCAAAGATTGGTCTTATCTTTCACCACTCATGTACTAAATTTAAAGTCATCAATCACTGATGAGGTTCAAAAGTTATATTACATTTGTAAAAATCACATACAGGCAGGCAGAAAATTTTACATTTTAGACCCATGTTAATGTGATTTTCTTTCTATGTATTGGCTTAAGAAACAAATGCACGAAATATTTCCAGGGAGTTTGTAAATACCCTGTAGGCCTATAGTGTCAGTCTTGGTCAATTTTTCTATTTTCTTATGTATAATTTGTTTTAGCAAATTTTCCTATAGGGAAGTAGCTATTACTGTAGATGGAACGGTAAGACCTGTATCCGGGACCGATTTGCTTTATAATTTTTATGTCCCTAGAGGCCAAAACACTATTGTTACTTTTTTATATTTGGTATTCGATACAATTATCACCGATATAGGCAGCCAAAGGGTATAGGGCTTAGGGGCACTTAGCAGCTATTTCATTGTATGCCATGTTGATGAGTATAGTAATGGTTATTGGATTCTAAATAATTTCACCAATAACTAAATACCAAACTGAATAACCAAACAACTAAGGTAGTCAGTTACATTCTCTTGCAACCAGGGGGCAAGTCACATTAGCCTCCCTCCTTCACCACAAAAATCAGACTTGTGTTTGGTTAGGCCTATGCTGACTAATGTGATTCTAAGAAAAAATGTCTAAATCTATTGTGTTACACTCTAAAAACCAGGTATTTTAAAGTTTTTCCTTAATTCTGGTCCATAGTTATAAGTTAAATTAAATTGACAAACCATGCAAAGGACTTCGGTTGAAGACAGGACCTCAGCGACATCCTGCAACAACCATAGTTGTTTCGATTAAAGTTTGTTGTTGATGTGTGTGTGTGTTGATGGTTTACCTTAGGGACCTTGTTTTAAGGAAGGACTTGTACATTAACTGGTTTTACATTACCTGTCATCAGTTATAAATTGTAACATTCAAAGTGCTCTACATGTTTTGGTGTGCTGCCATTTTCAAACAATTCAGTCCATGAAATACAATAAACCAGCTTGAGCATCTTCAAAGATGGTTTAAACACACAACACATCTTTATTTAACACATATGTAATAGAATATTTTGTACCTAGGGCCGAAAACAAGGTTTTGCCGGCTGGAGATAGTTTTTAAGTTCGAGACAAAGTCAAGAACTTAAATCGATCGAGAGCTGCAAAACCATTTTCGGTCCGTGGTACGAACACTATTTTTCACCACACTACTACTTATCACAATAATAATAATGAAAACTGATAGTCAACGCAGCTTTAAGGTTATATGTGAAGAAGTAATTTCAGGAATCAGCAAAAATAATAATAAACAGTTGCTAGGCAACGGTGAAAATAAAACAATTCTATTTCAATTCTATGGATACAGTTTGTGTAATTAATATGCAAGCGGACAGCTGATTTTGCGGCCCCGGGATGTAAAAACCTGCTCGGTCCCCAAATTACAATGACAGCTGGCATGGCCAGCAACACGTAACTTTCAGCCACCAATTAACGTATGTAATATGGCCAAAAACATTATACTGTGGTGAAAATCTATACTATAACTAGCTGGCCCGACAGACGTCGTCCTGTCCTATTGTGGTCTTATGTCACATGCTCGGTCATTTTCAAGATGAGCTCGTTCGCATGGCTCAATAACGTCCTGGTTGAAGTTCGTTCGCTACGCTCACTCACCTTTAGGTTGGAGCTCGTTCGCTGCGCTCACTTGCCTTCAGGTTAGCTCGTTCCCTACGCTAACTCGCCTCCAGGTTGAAGTTCGTTCGCTACGCTCACTCACCTTTTGGTTGCAAATTAGCTGTTCTCATAATTTAAAAAAATATAGTGCTGCACCCTATTGGTAAACCTATTAACTTTTTAATGCTATTGAACATCACAGAATCAGATATTTTAATTGAACCAGCTGTTAAGATTCTTTAATTCCATTTAAATATGAGTACTCATAAGGTTAACATGGGAAACTCCAGAGCTACTGGGGCGGAGCCCTTTTGACGGATCTGCACCAAACTTCACACAAACCATCCTTGAATAATGCTTAATAATGCCTGAAAGTTTCATTACAATCTGTCGAGCGGTTTTGGAGTCCATAAAGGACAAACATACAAACAAACATACATTGGATTTTATATATATAGATTACTCCTCCGAATCTAATGAAGCGATTGACATGTTTTTGGTGTCATTGGAAAGAGCGTAACGTGAAGTTGTGCAGGAAACTTTCTTTTTAAGGAAATAATTAGAGAGTGAGGCCCTGGGGCCCTTTAAAGTTTTGTATTTCTCCATAAGATTAACATGGGAAACAAACATTGTTATGAAACTCCAGCTGTTGTCAGAAATTAAAAGCGAGAAGAAGAACATACGTTAATTGTAAAATTGTGACAGAGAGGTTATGCAGAAAATCAGGTAGCTAATGGTTATTTGGTGCTATTAAAATAAAGACTGAAATTTGTAAACTTACTGGCGACAATGAGTGATACCATGCAGACTACATTATCATTGACAAAGACCAACATGGACAACCTATTGCGGCTATAAGTGGGAAACATTTCTACAATACACAAAAAGCCAGATCAGATTTTGAAAAATTATAAAATATTTACAAGAAATGTTGATTATATTGAACTGTTAAGTACATTGTGAGTATTATCATTAGTTACGTAATCTTTGAGTTGACTATTTTAAACTCTTCGGAATTTATGACTTAATTTGTTCTTAATAAGTTATTTGTTTTTAAATAACTGCTTTACTTCTTTGTGATTGCTCGAATTCGAGCAACATGTACACTAGTAAATGTTTAAACCATCAACAAAAGCTACTAATTTTTCACGAATGTCACAATTTGGAACTGATGACAGGTAATTTTGAAACCAATTAGTCAATATTGCAGTTCTGGGGCTACTACAGTAAACTTTAAAACTTATAGATACTTAAAATATTAGTGTTACATATTATGTAACCTTTTGATTGAATGTATTAGCCCCTTGACCACTTTCCAGAAAGGCTTGCTGAACTATATAAGTTGAAGCTAAAACAATTGAAACATATGGAACTTAATGAACTATATTGATTTCAAAATAAAACTCTGTCACATACATGGCTTTCCATTTAAAATTTTTAATATTTAAAATCCCTTGGAAAGTTATTTTGATGGAAGTTCTTCTACATCTTAACAGATGCAGGGCCGGTTTAACCCATACGCGAACTACGCGGCCGCATATGGCGCCACGAAAAAGTGGCGCCGTGTCGCCAACGGAACAATTTTTTTACGTGAACAACGTAATTTTGTTTATTTTCGCTCGGAGTTCAAGTATACCACAATAAAGGCATTAATTCTGTTTGTACCAACAGCACTTGAAAAATGTGTATATTTGTAAAGCACTACAACTCAAGGACTCAATGCCATTTGCAGTTTCGATTTTGTAGTGAGCTGACGCTCGGTAGCATACAGCGGCGCTTGTACTGTGGGTTTCATTTCACGACTCACTCATGCTCGAGATGAGATAAGCAAGCGCGCAGCGCCAATTGTCACAAGAAACTTCCCCCTCCCTTCCCTCCCTTCTGACTCTTATCCTAGAGCAGAGCACTACGTTGTATTGCACTCTTTTAGTGTATTAGTGTATTAGCGTGTATCGGTATCGTAATGGAATTGTTTTGATGATTCATGATTGTTGATAAGTGAATGATTACGAGTGTTTTAAGTTTAATTTATATTTAGCGCATTAAATAAGAAGAAAGTATAAACTGAATAAATGAGTAAAACATCAAGCGAGCCGATACTAAGAAAACAATGGCAGGAAAAAAACGTCTGGTACTTATTATAAAAAGGGTAAGGCAAATTTGTAAGAAGAAGATAAAAAACAAGCCAAATAAATTAGTAGATTTTTGTTTAAATCATGGTGGCGAGTCCAGTCAGCCCAAAGAAGTCACGATAGAAGACGGCAATGATGTAATGTTTACCGTTTGTGATCAACTGCTTGTTTTAATCTTTTCATGGAAAACAAAAATATAACCTTAATTACGTCATTGCCGTCTTCTATCGTGACGTCATGATTGACGAGCATTACGGCCTGTTTTTAGTGTGGCCTTGATTACGGCCTGTTTTTTTTTTTAGTGTGGACTTGGTTTTGCTAAAGCTTATATGATGAGTAAAAGTGTAGAAATGTTAAATTTATATGAATAATAAACAGTCTTTTATTGCAAGTATTCTTCTAACCTAAACTTATAAAAAAGTTCTTCCCAAAATTATTGGGAAAAAATTCACAAATACGGTTATGTCATGTTATTGGTTTGGGGGAGGGGGGGGGGTGGTGGGGGGAATCCTAAGTGGCGCTGATTCGGGTGTTCGCTTAACTCTGAAAAATTCCTAGAACCGGCCCTGAACAGATGCAATTAATAACAGTTAGATGGAGGCTTTATAGATAACCCTTGAACAAAATATAGACCATAAATTTTACTTCTTATATCAAATCTAGTACTGTATCTGGTTTGTATCCTATTACCTTGTTAGTGGTAAGAAGATCTCCTCTTGTTACGATTTCAGTGTTACAAGTATCATTTTGTATTCCATTTGAAAGCTGAAATATATAATATTGTTTTAAGAGATTATTAGCAGCCAGCGTCACTTTGTGACTTCAACATCCGTGATAGACCTAAGTCATTTTCTTCTTTAGACTTTAAACAAATAACATTACAATATTTTACATGAATTCACTAAAACATCACCAACTATAAGGATAACCCCGTTTTCATGTGGATGTTGACAAAATTGAATCATGGCTATCTGTTTGATGTAAGAAATGTAAACTTGAAAAAGTTCAGATGATTGACAACAGAATTCAGCACGAACTCTGAAACTTTAAAAGCCAATAGGACGAAGGGCTTTCACGGGATATCATCCAAACCTGGAAACGGCACATCTAGAGGATAAGAGCTTTAACATGATTCAATATGTCTATGAAAATAAATATTTATGAGTCGATTTGCTATATACACAAATCTAACTAAATCTTTTAATAATATAGATAGATTTCAAGTATAGTACTTTAATAATTTAATACTTTTCAATGAAATGGTGACCACACAAAGCAGGTATTTTAAGCCTAGTATGAATGGAGATGAGTGTAGGATGAGTGGCGTAGTCTTGTTAGTGACTAAAGCCGACATATTCCGACACAGCTGTTAATATCCTATACAGCTAATGGCAACTATGGGACCTACAGTTTATAGTGGAATCCGAACCACATTTTCGCCTAGGTATTAACGAATTGGTCTAAATACCAGGATAGTACTGCGGATAGTCATAGTACTCACTAGTGCGGGCGTTGATCCACACCAGGGAGTATCGTATCCACAGTGCATGCCTATAAATATCCACAATTTGTTTAAGTGAACTCTCATTGATCTGGGTTCCAAGTCATCTGGATTAAATTAAAAAATACTCTTCTCCATTTCATACTTTTACAAACTGAATACTGCTTTTTTTTATAAAATTAAATTCTAGGTCTCCTACTTTGTGCTAATCTAATCACCAACTTGAAAATATATACAATCAAATCCAAGTGAGTTTTTTTGGCCCTTCAATATTATAGGTTCTGGTCACATTCCATACACAGTAAGCTGATGTGCTCGATGAATTTAAAGGAAAAAATCTATTTGCTATGCACAAATGAATAATGAAATAAAAACTCACAGTGTCTGTAACGGCGTCAGATGAAGAATCAGTCTTAAAATGTTTTGATTCAACTGATTCCTCTTCATCTGAACTCCCATCAATCGAAGACTGTAAAACAATTGTTGTTACTAATTTTTTTAAACTAAGAAATAATATATAACCAGTTTTTAAGATAATACCATACTAGAGGTCGTCCAGTGGTCAAAAACTCAACAAAAAATATGTAATGTACAGACTTCTCTATTTTCACCCCACGCTGTAAAATAAAACATGTGATTTGAATTTCTTCTATTTGTTTTGATTTTCTGTTTATATTTTGTTGTTATTTCGTCACCAGCATACTCTGGGCAACGCATAAGGTCCATGTTAATATTTTCAAATTTTAAATTCATATTTGTGCTAATTTTTGAGCCTATCTTCTCCATATTTTATATTATTATTATCCATATATAAATCCCAAAGTACGCATGGACTTTTGAGAAAACTTAAAGTCACACCCCCATAAATCACATACTTAAAATGTTCGTCATGACGAGAAACCTTGCACAAAACTATCCATCATTTCATAAATTGCCCTTTAAGGTCGTAATTCCTTTCTAAAGGGAACTTTCCATATACCGTACCTAATAATAAAAAACCTCAGCTGTACTTTATTTGTTTGTTATTCTTTCAATTTTTTTGATTAACTTAAGTGGTCACACATATCCTATCCTATACTCTAATACGAGCAATGTTTGCTTGTATGTATGTATGTATGTTTGCACAAAGATCTCAAAATTGGCTCCGACGATTTTCTTCAAATGTTGTAAGTAGTTTATTTCTGGCCTAAAAAACGAGTTTAATGCAGTTAGAACTGCCAAAAGAAATCTAATTATGTAGAAAAATGAAACTGAAAGTCACATTTTTTTACATTAGTCTTATGGGTTGCTAAGTAACCATTTTGGGTGAACTTAGAAATAACAAGGAAAAAGTAAACAAAAGACTTGTAAGTTGTAGGTCCACAGTATACTAGCAAATTAAAAATACAGTACAAAAGGAAAAACATCAGTTGTTACTATTGAGCAAAGATTATACTGAAGATTACTCGATACATTGTAGCGGGACTTTTTTTATCTATGATTATTGTAAAGGCTTGCAGTGTGGAGTGTGGGAACTGTTTATGAGGATTAGATCTGCAATCCTAAAATGCTATGGGAAGGGAGGGAAATAGGTCCGTGACGTAGGAAGTGGTGAAGGAAGTAGAAAAGGGGAGCAGTCCGGAGTGTGGGAACTGTATATGATGATTAGATTAAGGTATCTGCAATCTTAAAATGCCGTTGGAAGGGAGGAAAACAGGTCCACGACGTAGGAAGTGGTAAAAGGGAGCTATCCGGAGTGTGGGAACTGTTAATGAGGATTAGATTAAGGTATCTACAATCCTAAAATTCTATGGGAAGGGAGGGAAACAGGTCCGCGACGTAGGAAGTGGTGAGAGAAGTAGTCAAGGCGTGCTGTCTGGAGTGTGGGAACTGTTTATGACGATTAGATTAATGTATCTGCGACCCTAAAATGCTATGGGAAGGGAGGAAAACAGGTCCACGATGTATGAAATGGTGAAGGAAGTATTTAAGGAGAGCTGGCCGGAGTGTGGGAACTGTTAATGACGATTAGATTAAGGTACCTACAATCATAAAATGCTGTAGGAAGGGAGGGAAACAGGTCTGCGATGTAGGATGTGGTGAAGGAAGTAGTAAAGGTGAGCAATCCAGAGTGTGGGAAATGTTAATGACGATTAGATTAAGGTTTCTACAATCCTAAAATGCCGTTGGAAGGGAGGGAAACAGGTCCGCGACGTAGGAAGTGCTGAAGGAAGTAGTAAAGGCAAGCAGTCCAGAGTGTGGGAACAGTTAATGACGATTAGATTAAGGTATCTGCAATCCTAAAATGCCGTTGGAAGGGAGGGAAACAGGTCCACGACGTAAAAAGTGGTGAAGGAAGTAGTAAGGCTAGCAGTGCAGAGTGTGTGAACTGTCTGTGGCATTCATATATCTGCAATTCTAAAATGGTATAGGGAAGGAGGGCAAACAGGTCTACGACGTAGGGAGTAGTGAAGGAAGTAGTGAAGGAAGTAGTAAAGGTGAGCAGTGTGGAGTTTGGGAGTGGATTAGTGTATCTGCAATACTAAACTGCTTTCAGAGTAAACTAATGATTTTCCCTGAGCAAAGCTCGGTCCCCAGGTACTGTTAACTTAAAGATCCTCTTTTATAAAGGGATTCTGCACATCTACAGAAAAATATCTTTCTAACAGAATCCGTAGAATTTCCCTGTGATGCATATGTGCTGAGAAAGATGGTTTTCAAGAAACATGCTTACCTTACCTATTAATATTTGGGATATCTAAAATTTGTTTGATAG
Organism: Macrosteles quadrilineatus; assembly: GCF_028750875.1. NCBI lineage: Eukaryota > Metazoa > Arthropoda > Insecta > Hemiptera > Cicadellidae > Macrosteles > Macrosteles quadrilineatus. The sequence continues at coordinate 53,914,935 of NW_026542598.1, read as the reverse complement.
TAGGGCATACCTCGCATACAGCCTATTTAACCTGTCATAATTGTTTCATATATTCCAAATAACAGTCCAAAGAACCAGTTTTGTGATAGTTAAATAAAAATATTGATCAGAGGTACGGAAGCCCATTTTATTTTTTTATGATTATAAGCACAGTTACCAGAAAATGATTATGTAGCTTGCTTATCCTATACAAATTAATCAGATCATGATCATATACAAACCGGTATACAGGGTGTTTCCAAAATGTCAGGACATATTTTGTGGACTTGTTTCTTGGGCTAAGACAAACTTAAAATGCCATATAATTATGGGTATAAAATTCCTAGATTTCTGGATTGTTTTCATAATCAAAAAGATAGAGTATTTTTAAATCCAAATCGAATGAGACCTTGTTTGTTAAAATCGGATGACATACAACCGAGTTATCAGTTTTTTCCACACTCAGCTACACAATTTGATAGGACTACCATTACTGCTCTTAAGTTAGGTGCAGTATGGTAGTCCAAGGCGACACTAAATAAACAGGCCGTAATGCTTCTCTGGCATGACGTCATCATAGGGGACGGCAATGACGTAATGATTGCAGTTTGTGATCAGCTGCTTGTTTTTATCTTTTCTTGGAAAACAAAAAAATTAAAAAAAAAAAATAACAAAACGTCATTGATGTTGCCTATGATGACATCATGCCAGATGAGAATTACCGCCTGTTTATTTAGTGTTGCCTTGGGTAGTCCTATTAAATTGTGTAACCAAATGTAGAAAAAGAACTGATCCTGGCCCTCGGTTGTTTGTCATCCGATTTTAACAAACAAGGTCTCGTTCGATTTGGATTTAAACTATCCATCTTTCTGATTAAGAAAACAATTTTCTTAATACTGTATTTACGGTTTTCGTGAAATTGGGCAGTAAAGAATTAAAATGGCTGCCATATTGAAACGGCTTGAGATATTCGAACAAAATTTTTTAAGCATTTTTTCCCCTTCTAAACTACACATTTATATAAATGTTAAAATTTCTATCTTGAAAAATGCTCAAGATATAAAATATTTTAAAAAATCACAAACAGACCTACAGACAGAAATCTAGGCATTTTAGACCCATATGGCATTTTATGTTTGACTTAGCCCAAGGATCAAGTCCACAAAATATGTCCAGACAATTTGGAAACACCCTGAGGGGAATTCATCAATTATTGTTGAAATGTAAGTATGTATTTACCTGATCAACTTGTAAAAACTCCAAAGGGTCAACACATTCTTCAGGTATAATGAGGCTGGAAATAAAACAAAAATCATGGTTAAATAGGCTAATGGCATATGCCTGTATTAAAAATACCCCCGCCGCTGCAAACCTCCAGACTTAGTTTTTTGCAGACCAAGTTTAAGATACCATGTTTAAATTTAAGATAGTAAAACAGTGATTCTACTCAGCTGAATTTTAATTTCTCTTTTGGTCTGTTTTTATTTTTCCTTGATCTGTTCTCAATCATATTTTCTTATTCAAAATACAACTACGGTATTTGTAAATTTTTTACATTCCTATTAATTTTGTTGGATCTTACATTTGCTCATTATTTTTTTTCTCTGCTTTAAACCGTTTATTTATTGAAAGAAAATTTGTGCTGTTTCATGTATCATTGTTCTCAACAAATCTTGAAGAAATATGAATTCCAGCGGATGGTTTTTTTTGCCTCAAAACAAACAAAGAATTGTTTCCTTGTCCAGGTCTTATCTTGAGACCTATAGTATATGCTTATGCCTTATGGGGAATTCATTTAAACACCAGAGTTAGTTTAAAAAGAATATGACAAAGCTGTGAACAAACTGAATTAGATGATCATGAAGTAGTTTGTATCACTCAGTAATTAATTCTTAGTACTTAACCCTCCGAGTGTCCCTTGTTTTGGCCTTAATGTCTCTATAGCCCCGCTTAATGTCCGGGGCTATAGAATACAGGGGCTAGCTCACGTCTTTGATGTAGCACTTGCCGACACGGCCCCGCTCCCCCACCTCCTGTGACGTCACTGGTCTGACAGTCGGGCCTGTTTCCATTACGCGGCCAGCGAAAATCTCACTCTTTTACACGCTCCCCTACCGTTGTACGAACATATTTCTCACATGAAACTTATATCGTTTTATTCTGCATTAACTGTAGAATCCAAATATCCAAACAGTTTTTAGTTTACCACAAGTAAATTGGTTTTATACCAACAAACGTAGAGAAACTACAATAATGAAACTTGAAAAAGTCACTAAGCGAGGAACATTTTAATTTTCGGGTTAGGCACAAACTTTCAGCGAGAAAACTGTAGTCAATCAGTTCTTCCTTAGTAATTACTTAACAATTCTTAAATACCCCTAACAGTTCATTAATAAATCGTCTCAAAAGACGATTGTTACAACTGAGCGCTGGCGGGTAATTTTGCCGTTCGCCTCGCAAATTTTCGGTTGTTGTTATGGCAACACTGCATCAAATACGCGTAAAAACAACTTCGCTCTTTCATTGTTATTCGGGTCTTCCGTTTGTTTCTGAAGAAGATAGAAGAAAAATGATCAGAAGATGAGTAAGTGGCTATAATCAGCGAAATAGGATACAACTATTATAATAAAAATACTATCGCATTAAAACGCTCTTTTACTTAATTTCTACGAATAAACACTTTGTTCAACAGACAATATAAAATTACCTAAACCATTACACATCCCTAAAAGATACCCGACCAAGTGTATTAGAATTATATGACAAGGGGTACCGGAATATCAAACAAGATAAAATAACATTCTAAGCCTTAAGTCTACACAATTCTTAAAATTCAGTTTTAGCACTAATTACTTGTTTCACTAATAGAAACAGTGCAATTAATTGTTTTAGGATCATAACATTTTTTAACTATCATGTTATAAACAGCACGATGCGGACATGTGCGGAACGATGTAATGTGATCGCCAAGTTTATAAAGCCTAACTTCCTGGTAAGCAATAAACGACCCGTTGGTTTTATCGAAAATTTTCAGGCTAATTATTGAAATAGAACTATTAATGAATATTTTTCTCGCTCAAAGTTTGTTCCTATCCCAAAAATAAAAAAAATCCCCGCTTAGTGACTTTTTATAGTTCACAAGTTTGTAATCGTTATAATTTTCCCCTTTTAAAATACATATTATTGATCATAACTAAAATATTTTTGGACCATCAGATTCTGTAGTTAATGCAGATTACAACGATATAAGTTTTATATGGACAATTTAATTGTGTACATTTAGGGAAGCATTTAAATGAGCGATTTGTATATGTGCCGCGCGCTAGCTACGCCCGTGGAGTCAGCGCGGTGACGTCACAGCCACACGGCAGTGGGACCACTTTGCTAGTCCACGTGAGCCAGCCCCTGTATTCTATAGCCCCGCTTAATGTCTGCCTATTTTTTGGTCATTTGCAAGGTTTTATTAAAACGGATCTGAGAAGCTTGAAAACAATGTTAGTTATACTGTTCTATATACCATACATACATGGGCTTCAATATTATACATAATACATAAGGAACATTTGTTTCAAAAAAAATTTTAGGTAAAAAAAAATTTGGAAAATTTTCAAAAAAAATAATAAGTTTGCGCTCAATGAAATTGTATAAATTATAGGCCTATAAATATTTGAAAATTGCCACTTTGTTCTAAATTTTATGAGGATTACAAATATATAATAATATAAGGAACTAGATTTGCAAATAAATAAGTTATGGGTAAAAAACAGATTTCAGTACATAGCATTTAGCTAAGAATGCATAGCCTAACCATAGCTAGGAATCTGGCTGATAATTTACATCAATATCACTACCTACTTCTTCAGGATCATCAACCAGCCCTTAAAAATCACTTAAATCTTCTTATAATGCACCACGTATATCACTACTTTTGATTTTTAACACTAAAACAATGATAAACGTAATAAAACACATCAGTCATCAATGCGAGGTTAACCAAGCTGTTTACAAATACGCACGTCAGCTGTCTGCTACAATATTTTCGGAACTAAAATGAAAAGCACTTAGAGACAGACCTCCGGAGAAAGCTCTGAATCTGACAAATAAAACGATACCTAACTCGATCCAGTTCAATCCGATTTTGTCAGTCATAGAGCCTTCGCCGTAAACAGTGTTTGTGAGTCGATGCATCGACAAATAACATTCGGAGGGTTAATCTAATAAATAATAACACGTTCGCTGCTGACCACTAGATGCCGGGACGGCGTCAGGAGCTGAGGTAATGCTCGCCGGTGCGTAACAATGCCGCCGATACACTGAATTACAGTAAAAACAACAGTAGTTATACTGCATGGCAATTTTCTGCAATAAAACTGGATTTGGACAAAGTACTAAGTGATTCTGATAGATAGCAGCACTCCCCAGTTTGCAGTCGGTAAAGTAGTGTCGCTATCTAGCAAGAAAGAGGTGGGACAAAGCCCTGTTCTATCGACCCTAGTGGTGATTTTGGGAAACAATATTTTTTATTGTCAGAAAAGTACGTCCCCACGAGCTGCAAAGAAATGTAGGACGCTCGTGACGAGCTGGCTGATCCATGGAAACGTTAAACAACAATGAACGGTGATGTTCCGGAACGTTCCTAACTCCTGGCGCCGTGGCACGGCTGACGTTCCGGAACGTTCGTAGCAGCGAACGTGTTAAGTTTATAATTAAGGCTTACTGTTAGGTATTGTAAAATTATTTAATTTCATTTTGTGTTTAAGAGTTTTTTTAGGCCTAAATGTATTTATATCAATTTGACCGAGTGAAGTAGTTTTAATGATGTAACTTTACATTCGGGAGGTCTGGATATCAGACCTTGGTCTGTACACGGTTTCCTCAAGGACCTGGACCATACTCTGCCAGGCAGAACGCTATACCTGACTTGGCCCTCATCCTGCTTGGTTTATCAAGTCCCCAATCAGTCAAATTCTTTACCCCACACTACATTGTTTTATCAAACTTCCCACACCAGGATTTAGTCCAGAAAACAGCTTTAATCAAATGGGGTTTCATTACGCAACTGTACTGTAGGCCTAATGATTTTTTTACGGGACACCAACCAGCTGATTATATTTGACAATGAGTGGTCTGGTTATAAACAAAAACATAACCTCTCTTAGAGGTTAACAGTAGTGATTGTTAGTCATTTATTCGGTGGTTATATAAGAATTTGTACAGATTTTTTACTGTTAAGTTTGCTTATGGTAGTATGGCGTAAAATATCGTACATCACTTGTCCAAAATGTGTTTACTGGACCCGTATGGTAATCCCACACTCGACTTCCTCTCGCACAGGAATAACGACAATCGTCCAGTAAACACCTATTTTCAGGACTAGTAACGGTAGGCCTAATATAGGTACTAACAAATAAACTATTTACAAATTAATAAACCTGAAATTGAACAACCTCTTCACTTTAATCCATTGTTGGAAAGGGATAAAAAAAACTTTGATAAATCAGATCCCAGAAAAAACTAAATTGATTCCATTATGAAATGTTTATTATTGTCTTATTTTTGGTTTTTCACTTTAATACACCAGCCATGTGACTTATTATACTCACACATATAGTAAGTAGGTAGGGGTAGTATGTAAAAGTACCAGTATAATGCTGTACCTAATTACTTATGTACAACTCCAGGGCCGAGTTAAGGGTCAGTGGAGCCCTGGGCAAACCCAAAAGCAGTGCCCCCCTTTTTTCCTAGTCTAGGCAGGCGGTGGTTGGGGGCACCCGGTGGGCGCACCCAAACCTCCGGCGCCCCTAGGCATATACCCAGTCTGCCCATTTATAAAAGTGGGCCTGTAACAACTCTCTACGTATCCTGTATCCATCATTCATTTTTATAGGCCTTGCTTTTGATATGCAGGCTAGTTTGTTTGAATATGCTTATTGCTTACCTTTCAGCCAATTCAACATCCTCTTCTTCATCGTCTTCTTCTATGAGTGTTGGCTCACAATGAATTGTTAAGTCTAATGCATCTTCTTTCATTTCAATTTGAGGATCGTCATGAATATCTACAGTCTCTTCAGCATCAGGTATTAATTCATTTCTACGTATCTTATCTTCGCAATCCATATTGGACCTGGATATCACACAGTAATTATCATTACCCTACTTTAACTATTTAAATTGAAATCACATTATTTTGAAATTTCAATCCCGGTAGAATCAAGCCTAGATCCATCACCAACCCATCTTTTGCTGATTTTTTGTTCGGTCATTTTGTTCTGATTTATTAGAATCAAATTAGACTCAATTTTATATTTATAACTGTATTTATAATTATTTCCAGTTTGTACTCAATTATTCAGCATGTGTAATATCGATTGTGCAATATATGTCAGGTGTATGAATTCACGAAACAGCGACTTCTTGGTGGGACACCAGGCCAGTTGCCTTAAGTTACTGTAGGTATGGGTACATCGTATTGTTGTTGTTTGTGTAGGACTACGATAAGAAACCCGACTGTCCAGTGTAGTATTACCTTACAGAGTAAGGTGATAATTATAACTCTACAATTTGTGGATATATCTATGAATTAATATATTCCATGACATGATCTACCTACCCGTCACTATCGTTTATTAGAGAACACAGTAGTATGCTTTGTACCCCAAGACAAATCAGGTCCAGTGGCCTGAATATACTAAGATATTAAGTTTACTTTTTCGGCCTTGTCATAGTTTATTGAACAAGCCCAGGATTAGATAAGGCCTTGGAGTTAACATTAACATACACATTAATAGGCCTATACATTAACATACAGTATAAACATTCTTAATTTTATGTATTTCAAACATTAATGATATACCTAACTCAATTGAAGAGATTCAAAGCTCAATGGTGTAGGGCTATATTGTATTTATGAAGATTTTGCGGTAAGTTCTAAGAACAATATAATGGGAATCCTGAACAAAAATTTTAAACCTAGCTTTGGTCTCTCCTAAACTGTGCCGTAATGCCAGTTATATTCATTACTTACCTTATACTCAAAAGGTTATGGTTTTTTCTAACTAAATACTTCAAATAAAATACATTATCCTAGTTGTAATTGAAATAAACGAAAAGTGTATTCAAAGAGAATACTCGAAAATTATGGAATTCAATCAAAGTCTGTTATCAATGACATTATTATAAAATTGACACTTAAGAATGACAACTTCTTATAACCCTAGCAGACTATTTCTCCCCAAATCCAAAGACCACTGTTCACTTCACAGTTAAAAGCCAAAATTGTCAATGGTCAATACAGTAGAACAAGTATTCAAAGGCTTATAAACAAGTATTCGCTTTCAGCACTGAGCTATAAAACTAAATAACTGAATTATAATTTTGGCTCAGTGGCTTTCAGAGTTATGTCATAAATAAAACATACTCCTTGAGAAGTATGTTTTATCTATGGTTGTATTATACTGTATACTTACCGACTAACCAACCACAAGTAGACTTCTCATCCCATTGTAAATTTTGAAGATCGTTTTTCGTGTCTACCCAGATAGCAGAGAAAGCTTTCAGTTAGTTCATAATAAACTTTCAGAGGCAACCCAAGATGGTTGCAGCAACTATGCATTGCAAACATTTTAATTTGTAACACGTTTGCTGCAAGTATAAAAGTAACCCCATCTCAGACTTTCTGAAAAGTTTCACCGTGTGTTTGAAGCAAGGTTGCAAGGAATAGTTGCGAACCACTTGCAGGGAATGATTGCAGATGACTTGCAAAGATACCGTGCTGCAAACATACAATGGATGTTTTCATCAGGCTACCAAAGAATGCTTGTTAAAACACTTGCATTGAATGAATGCAGATGACTTGCAAAGATATCTTGCTGCAAACATGCACTGAATGTTTTACTCAAGCTAGCAAAGAATGCTTGTAAAACACGTGCAGGGAATGAATGCAGATTACTTGCAAAGAAATCTTGCTTCAATGATGCACTGCATGTTTTTCTCGAGTTAGCAAAGAATGCTTGTTAAACACTTGCAAGTAATCTTTGTACATGACTTGCAAAGAGTACTTGCTGCAATTATGCTCTGGGTTTATTTCTCAGATTAGAAAATAATGTTAGTCAAACATTTACAGGGAATCCTTCTGCTTCGCATTTGCTTTTCAATGACGTGTACGAAGATGAATTGCAAAGATAATTTACTGTAAATATGCACTGAATGTTGAATATAAATATGAAAAGAATGTTTGTTAGATAATTACAGGATATCTTTGTAGCTGATTTGCTAACTGCTACCAATGTGCACTAAATCTCATTGTTGAATTTAGCAAAGAATTCTTCTTGTGAATGTATCAAATATCTTCAACCTTAGCTAAATTTAATCATCATAATTTTTTTCTATAAATGTAATAGCAAAAATTTAGTTTTCAAAAGTTATTGACTAGTATCTTATTAATTATTTTATTATTATATTAAAAGAAAAAATACATTTTACATAAGCCAAAATTTGTTTAAGACAGCAGAAAATATTAAAATAAGCATTCCTTTATCATAAAAAGTTTATTTAAGAATTCAAAAGCTATAATTTCTTCTCAAAATAGTCTTAACAACATAACATGTAGAATACAATTATAAAACAGAGAAAATTAATTAATGGACTTTGAGCTAAGAGTGTATACTTGAAGCTGTTTACTCTTAAAATACAATACAAGTTTGTATAAATATGGGTACTAAAATCGTTGGTTATTAGTTGTAGAAACCATTTTAGTAGAGTGTTTTTACTTGGTATGCCACTATTTATAAGGGCAGTCAAAGAGCTAAAAACTACACATTACATTAAAAAGATTGTGTATAGAAAAACATAAAATGTAATATTGTAAACAAAAATGTACGGGGTTTATTTAGGTTCTTTTCACAACACAAGAGAACATTTAACTGTTCTGAAGTTACAATTATTTCAAATTTGGTGTGATTTTCATAATACTGCAAATATGCATGAGTAAAATTCATCTTAAAAAGCATGTAAAAATATGTCAAAGATCGTGCACTGACTGATGGATATTATTATGACCATTATTACAATCAAAAATGTTTGTGAAAAAACTCTGAATATGTTGGACAGGCAATAAATTCACAGATTTTTTTAAAATAAATATATTTTGGGGAACTTCAATAAAGAATAAATTATAAAAAATTTAACCATAAAAAATATTAATTACTAAGGTGTTTGTCCAGCCAAGGGTGCTCACAAGGGCAATGTTTATCCTCCAGTGCTAGCTTTGATTCCCTGAAACAGCAATACAACAATTACAATAAAATACTGTAATGTTCAAAAGTTTTAACTTTTCTGGCTCAAAAATATGTTGTATTTTATCAAAACTGCCAACAAAAATCTTATTACGTGAAAAAATTAAAAAGAAAGTCATGAGAATTTAACATAGCACCTTATGAGGTGCCACGTTGGAAACATATTAACAAAAAAACCTTAACATAGGCATAAGTTATATAATGTAATGTATGTCTATCTGCAGTCACGTTTTTGGGTACTTTCCTTTTAAAGGGAACATTCATGGTTATCGATGATTACTTTACGATTTATCGATATTTTGGGCTTCCTTTACTATCCATATTCCTTCGCTTCTGTTTGATTTATTCAAACGCATTTAAACTACGAATTGAGAACTGCTTATTTGGATTAAAAAATGAAACTATATTTCAAACTAACCCAACATACTATTGCTGTAGGCTAAGTTTAAGTTACCATTTAAAAAATCCATTTAATAAGATAAAAGGCATGTGGGAAATGGAATAGGTTACCTATCAAACGGAATTTTGAAATTTTACAGCAAGTTTTGATAAGTTAGGATAGTTTAGAACAGTTTTATTCCAACATTTTTTAATGTTTGTTGATACTGAACAATATTTTTTATCGTAGTTGTCCGCTAATATTTTTCAATTTGTCAATATCTATATATATCATGGAATAAAAAAAATCAATAGCCTATATCGAAAATAAATCATCGATTATAATGTACGTTCCCTTGAACAGAAGAGGACCAATTCTTACAGATATTTCACTAAATAATTTATAAATAGAAAACTATTTTAAATACCACTTTTTTAAACGAATGAAGAAGTTAAAAATAATTTATAAGTATGTGGAGAGAATAAATACTTGTAAGATTTAAAACTAAAAATGCTGGACGCATGCAATAATATCTAATTTACAATTATCTTAAACTACAAATAAATAGCTATTGAACTTTTGTTATCTACTGCATGCACCCGCGTTTTTCGTTTTAAACGTTACAAGTACTTCTCTCCACATATTTATAAATTATTTGCTACTTTTTAGTTCGTTTGAAAACGTGGCATTTTAAAAAGTTTTTTTTTTTATTCTGGCCTATAAATTATTTTCTACTTTCTAGTTTTTAATGTAAATACAGGGTGTCCCGGAACTCTCTACCAATATTTTAGGACATTGATTCTGGGTAAGAAACGTACCTAAATATCATATTTAAATTGTCCGGAAGTCCTTAGTTACTCACACAGCCGCCATTTTGTTTTTTTAAGTTATTAATTTTTTTCTAAAGAATGGTTAAACATACGAAATGGAAACTTTGCACAAGCATTTATGACAACTAGACAAAGCTACAAAAAATTATGAAGATTTTTCAAATTCATAAAACAAAATGGCGGTCATTTAAAATTTTCTTTCTTAAATAACTAAAAAACCATTGATTTTACAAAACTTTTAAATGGCCACCATTTTGTTTTATGAATTTGAAAAATCGTGATAATTCTTTGGTAGCTTTGTCTAGTTGTCCTTAATGTTTGTGAAAAGTTTCCATTTCGTATGTTTAACCATTCTTTAGAAAAAAATTAAAAACTGAAAAAAACAAAATGGCGGCTGTGTGAGTAACTAAGGACTTCCGGACAGTTTAAATATGATATTTAGTTATGTTTCTTACCCAGGATCAATGCCCTAAAATATTGGTAGAGAGTTCCGGGACACCCTGTATATTGAATTTATTTTATAAGGCCAATACATAACCAACCCCTTCAACTCTAATTCGATGTTTTTGCTATTCTCATAGTCATAAACTTTAGAATATTCCGGCAGCAGAAACTTTACCTCTCAACCTCTACTCTTTAAACAAACTGTCAAATGAATCTATTTACAGCTTACTTAAATTGATATATTTACATTCTTCCAAAATGTAAACATTAAAAATTCGGTGGCCCATGTGGCGTAGTCCAAGGGAAATATGAAAATAAAATCATTGAATATGATGCCAAAGATTACACATGCTACGCAAAACCATCGATAATAGAGATCGATGCGCAAAACACACCCTTATCATTGCATTGTTATCCATTTGTGAGCTATGTTTCAAGTTTCAACTCTCTAGCTCATCAGGAACAGGAAGATTGTTTAAAATTGATTGCAAAATGTGTACCGTACAAGAAAACGAGCTAGTAAACATTTTAAAATTGCTGCATAGAGAAAGATAATGGGTCAAGTTTAAAACAAAAGCAATTAGTTGAATACAAATCTCTATACTGTATAAAATGATTCCACATTTTATGCATCATATTCACGCCAAATTTTGAGGGTTGGGTTCTATCTCAAGGATCAGTTTATTTATGTTTTATTGGTCCATTCAAGGCATAAAATGAGTAGGGCCTAGCTTAATTTATATTGCAATCTTTAAATGAATGTCTCTTTAGTAGACAGTTATAATAATCTAATTAGGCCAATAAAAATAAAGGGGAATCCGTACAATTATTTTTCGTCATACTGCAGCAAAACACCTGTTTTTAACGCATGCGTTGCTGGTCTAAAGTAGCATTTTTACTCCCTATCGGTTTTAGCCCCCAATGGAGTAAATATCAGCGGTTGTTGTCAACTCAGATGTGCATTTCTATTGTAAACTATTGCATCTGCATGTATCGAAAGTGTGTATCGATTTTTTAACCGATTGCAGTTACAGTAATTGTTGCCTTTTTGTAAATAGTTCAACATATCGATAATAATATACAACACAATCGTAATAGCAATAGGCAAGACGATTGAAACAGCTGTTGGTTTCAATTAGCAAATTAAACTGAAAACAAGCTAGAATTAGTTTTGAGAGGTTACGGTATCTTAAAATGAAAACTATTTCAGTTTTGTAACAGTTTGCTCAAACATTGGTGCAATATGACGAAAAATATATAGTTTATCACGCGGGAAAAAATGTGTCTTTTTAACCCTCGCTACTCGATTGTTAAATTTGAGCTCGGGTCGAAAGCTAGAGGAGGTCACTTACCCCCATAAATTGTTGTGGCTCTGATCCTGTAGGCTGCGCTCGGGAAGCCAGGGGTTGTGGTCAGTGGTCACTCCTGACAACGTCGCCTCCGATCGACAAAGTTTGGCCTCCTTCAGAGTTGACGCAGTGGATGGACAAAGGCAGTGGACTTGAAGAGGGTTGGTTGACTGACAGGCAATAAAACAGGCATCCCTATAGCAGCTTTCTCCGTGTCGACGAGTCCGATTTCAGATCAAAAACTGGTCACTGTATTCACACTTAACACTTATCCGCTGTATGCGCGATCCAATGACGAAAGAACCGAATTTAACTGAATGCACTGTATGCACTGTAGACGCACCATGAAAATATATTTATGTAATTGAGCTTGAGTTATATTGATGAAGCTTTAATGTCAGTAATAATGCACACTAAGAAAATACTCCTTATTGAAAACACTATGCTGTTAATAACGCTGATGTTTCGGTAAAAATGAAATTAATGTTTCAAAGAATAATATAAACAACTTGAATAGGTAACAATTTTTTTTAACATGAAGAACGGCCGAGTGATGCACAACAGAGACGTTTAGACGCTGGTGCAAGACTGACCTCCACCTCTCTAGTCCTCTACACACACTAGACTAGACACTATTCACCCCCGCCCGTGCCAGTCTCAGGGGTGGAGTGGAGATCACGTTTTATAAAAGTTGATCAGTCTTTAAGAAAAAAAAAAAAAAAAAAAAAAAAACACTGTCATTATACTACAGAGTTGATAGTTGATCAAGCTCTGACCAAATTCTTCAATTTTGATCAATCCTGAACAACTAGTTAGTTCGTCAACTAAGTCAACATTTGATCAAGAAATTATTCTTGTTCTAATATGCTGACCAAACTTGATCAAATTTGGTCTACTTTGAACCAAAATGATCAAGTTTAGACGAATCTTGATCAAACATGTTCAAATGTCGTTAATGAGTGGAAGCATCGATTGTAGGTTTTTGGCACCGATGATTAAAAAAATGTAAGTTTCCCAGTCCTGTACAACACTGATCCCGGTTATCAAAACTCATGTACAACTTGATACACACAGAATCTCCGGTTCCCGACCTGGATGATGGCTAGATATTTAATTTAATTTACAGCTACTTATTATGGTATTGCGATCAATCAAATCCGTTATGTAAGCCACGCGGTTATCAATCCCACTTGGTTTTGGATATGAATACAAACGTGATCGGAAATGGTTACACAGTACTGTAATGTAATAGTAAACAACATTTTAAATGTAAACATATCAGTGACAGCTAGAAACAAGAATCTCGATCCAAACAGCTGTTCGAAATTTTATAGATGACGTATTCTTTTAACAGATGATTATCGCAAATGGGATTTTCCCTTTTTTGACCCTAAAAACATACAATTTAGCAATTTCTTTCCGAACCATTTTGTAGAACTTAAAAAAAAAGAAATAGTATATTGAAGTATAATTGTTGTATGCCTAATGGTTACGGAAAAAATTCAAAAAAGTGTAAATTTAAAATTCCCAAGTTATTCTTATGGAGAAAAGTAAAACTGTTGTAGTTTTCCTTATGTTGTTAAAATTAGGCAAATTTTTTATTTAATCTTATACTATTGACTTTTGGTAAAAACCCATTTTTGACTTCCCTGTAGCAGCAAACCAAACCTAAGCACTCGTTAAATCTAATGTTATTTAAATTGGGAATAAATATGTCTTATTTATGGAAACGTTTTAGTAAAAATGTAATGAAACAAATTGAAATTCGCTTAGTCTTTGGCTTAGCTTAGGTTTGCTGAAGCGGGGGTATCTTTACTCAATACATAACATACAAAAATAGAGTCAAAATCTCTATAAACCATAGACAATAATACATAAATCCACGCAAACGTCTATTATGAAAAGTAAATGGAAATTCAAATCAAATATTTCTTTTTATCTACAAATTTGTGTAATGAATAAAAATGATTTTTATTAAGAAATATTTTAAACGTTTTTTGATTCTTTTGAAATGTTGTTCCTGCCGGATGCTTATTGGTGAATATTGTAATAATTTTACTTCTGCGTAAGTAGTTTTCTTTGAATAGTATTCTAAGATATGCTGGGGCAATTGGAGGGGTGATGTATTGCTTTTTAGTAAACATAGGTAGAAAACAGGACGAAAATCACACAAAATTGGAATGTTGATTGTCCGTTATTCTATTTACAAAATCAGAGAGGCAGGCTGAAACTAGTTGATGGCTAAAGACTCCCATTCCTGTGAATACAATTAAACATTAGAATCATTATTGGTAGCGGTACACTCTAGTTTTCTTGGAGTTGCAGAATATTTTGTTTTACTTTAATGCTAGTGGGTAATTTTTTTTTTTATTCGATTTCTAACACAGAATATAAGTTTTAGGCGTCCCAACACGTGAGCACGCAACATACAGCTTGCCAAGTGAAAATCATTCATTTTCGAAATTAAAACCGGATGTAATACCATTAGTGCCTTATTAATTGTGATTGCGCAAGCAAAACACAGAGAAAAATTTTTAGTCGCTTAAATTCAACGGGTAATTTGGATTAAATTATCGGCATTCTTGGAATTAAGAAAATTTCACCTTTGAACTGATGATTGTTGCTTCGATCAAGTTTGGTGTAATTTTATCCATCAGTCTGGTTCCGTGCACAGCTTGGGTGGATTTAAGTTTCGCTAGTATAATTGGAGTTCCTTCTTTTAATGAAAATAAGTGTGGCTGCTGTGTATATTGATCTATATTATACAAAAACTCTCCTGGCAATTTAAATTAAATTTGTTGATTTAGCTCGTTAACATACGTATTCATTTTTAGGGACCAAAATTGCACGGTCGCAAAGCCACTCTGGATCTTTGAAATTGGTTGACAAGTCTGGGAATACTGTACATTTTCCCAGATTGAATATTTGGTTGTAGTTTACATAAGTATGAAAAATAAAAAATCTTTTGTGGTTTGGTCAATTTCAGTTTTGCCATTCCCAATGTCCAAAGGCTGTTTAGTTTAGAGAATGTTTCTGCAACCGTTTCTTTCGGGCAAAATGTACGCATGCTCGTTAAAAGAGTTACTTTTAACCGTAGTACCATATGATGCGTGAACCTCGTTGGCAGGGATTCACAGTAAAAATAAGCCACTAAAGGTAGACCAACACCTTAAGTTTAGTCAACGATTGTTCAAATATGAAATAACGGCAATCGATATTTATATTAGATCTTTGATCATCTAAACAACACTAAATTGTTGATTTAAAATTGAGTAAAAAAACCAAATTGAGTGAAAAAAAACTAAATTGGTTACTTAAACTGTCAGCACTTGACTTATGAAGTTTAAGTTCGGAAAATTACAAGGGCAGAAATAGATTTAACAAAACGTTGTAACATATTATATAGTGGCGCAAAAGCGAAAAATCGTTGTCACGAGCCGTTTCGAAACTAATGTGGTTTCGTTTGTACAGTATGTTACAAAATTATCTGCTGTCGATGTTTACAAATAATTCTGAGTTTAAAGTTATGAGCAAAATCGTATAAAAGTGTATCTTATTTTTCTTTAATTGCATACTTTACATTACAGAGTTCTTATTATTTCAGGGATCAAATTTCTATGGTTTGTAGTAAAAATGTTTTTTCATAAATTATAAAATACAACTAACATTCAAGTCTTTACTTGACATTCACGAGAATGTCTTTTATAATGTCGATTAGACGCAATTAACCACAACCGAGCAGGGCTATCGGTACCGTATTGTAATCAACGAGCACAATATGACATTTGAATTTTTTTCGCTGATTGTAATGGTTTCAATTATCGAACACGTCTGTTTTCGCAGGAGTAGGGCCTATACAGAATAGAAAGAAAAGGTTGTTTTCAATTTGCTAAAAGTTAAAACCAGTTACATTTTACCTCAACGCATTATGCAATCATTCATATAAAAATTAACTCACGGATATGAGCCTACAGAATTATTAAAAACCACTACAGTATTATTCTACCATTAGCTTCTAAAAATTAGCAGGTATACTGATGAAAATTTATGGGAAAACAGTTTCTAAATTTTGAACCATATCTTAATTATTTAAATAAGTAAAAAAAAAAACGTTGCAAGGGCAACGGGTCACATCGAAATGATAACACAAATTAAATATATTTTGTTATAACCTTAGTTACATTACGAATAAGGAAAGTGGGCCCTATTATTGGCGATTTTGGGGTGGGTTGCCTACTTCCCGTACTACAAGGACGGGCGCGCATTGTTCCCTCTGTGACCTCAATACACAGTCCATTCTTAGAATGACGTTAGGAGCCTTGGCAGGAAAGGGGTTTCTCCCAGATTCTGTGAATCCGAGAAATTAATCGTTCGTGCTCTGCTAACCACGAAACCCTTCCAAGTTTGAAAAAGTCTTTGTAACAATAATAGTGGATATTCAATTTACTTGTAAGGAATAATTAAGAGAGTTATTGAAAAAAGCAGCGCTAATTTTTCCTTCACTTTTCAGTGGCGAACATAAAAAAATACGTCCCATAACTTATTATATAAATTAACTACAGTTAATTTAATTGGAGTGTATATATAATACTATTGTCTTACTATTTGTTCAATACATTTGAAAGTAAAATAGTAAAGATCCAAATACAAAACATGATTCAGAATTTGTTTATTCTATTTTTTTTACAATGTTTTCACTTCTAAAATAAAACAATCATTTAACGATGAGTATATCCAAAGTTGTTCCTATCCTGCGCCTAATAAAGTCGACTGTCAGTAATGATGGTTAGTCTCTCCACAAAAGGCAGCCGTTAAATAAAAGAAAAATCCCCGTCGGCATCCATGCGTTTGGTGGGTTTTTCGTTCGTTATTGAAAATATGCATTGGAAGTTTGGCGTAAACACGTTTTTTGTTTCCCGTGAAAGTCTTCTGGAGTTTATTTGCCACAGGTTTGCCGAAACGATGCCTGTTGCCGCATAGCGCTACACGAACAGGTGCGGAGCCATCGTGAACTACTTGAAGCGTTTCACTTTTATCCCGCAACTGGTCGTAGCGCTAGGCGGCAACAGGCAACGTTACCGCAAACTTACAGCAAATAAGCTTCAGATGACTTTCACGGGAAGCAAAAACAAGTTTTTGCCAAACTTCCAATGCATACTTTCAATAACGAACGAAAAACACACCAAACGCATGTTTACAGAAAGCGTGCATGCTATCTGGGTAGTTCATGTCATCGATCTCTACATGTTCGGTGACACTGGGTGTTAGCACGAATACTGAAAAATACCGGTATGGATCATAAACATCATAAACATAAACAAATGAAGTTGTTGGCGCGAATCCTATACCATAGATAAAACATACCCGGTTAGTCTATGCCTATACTAATAGCATTGAACATATGTTTTAATTGGCTGTTCCATTTAAGCAATGTTAAATTATGTTTATTTTCGGGCCAAAAACGTCATTTGTTTATGTTTATGATCCATACCGGTATCTTTCTAGTAATCGTGGGTGTTAGCATTGTCTATTGGATACCAGAACCAGACGTTCCATCTATATAGATCAGCTGTAGCCATTTTTTTGTTAAAAAAAGAACCATATTAAATAATATGCTTAAAGGTCGATTCACACACATCAATTACGACACGTCGAAAAGTCAATTTCGTTTCTAGATTTCTTTTCATTGATATTTTTCTGATTGTTGGGACGCCTGACGGACGTGTTTGAGGTTAGGAAATAGTACTTTTTTATTCGGTAATAATTTTTATTACTTTTATTTAAATGATCGAGTTTATATTTTAAGGAATTATTGTAACAATAACCCAGACGGACAATAAAAATTTGATAGAATATTGTGTTTTAATCAAACGTTTTTGACTGTAACAAGTAACAACACTGTAAATAAAGTGGCGGAAGAGTGACTGAAACAAAATTACTTGCGACTGAGACTGAACTGTGACTGGACTGGTATGTGTCAAATTCAACTTCAAATTGTTTATTTGGCCATTAAACATTATAAATAATAGGATATGTCAATAAATAATTCAATTAAATAAAAATACATCATCAGATTGGTTAACAATAAAATAAAACCATGCTTATTTTCAGTCCAACAGCAGACAAAATAAAAAGTTAAATAAATCAGATTAAAACCATGCACATTTGGGGAAAAAATTAAAATGCAGTTAATAAAAGCACAATGCCATGCTTGCATTACCTAATTACAGGTGGACCTCTGTCTTAAGGAACTCACTAGAGTATAGAAAGGCGTTTAATATATGAGCAAATTACTTAAAAATGCTTTGAATTTTGGTAAAGCCATTTGCCTTACTTCAAGAGGCAAATGATTGAAAAATTTACAACCTGTAACAGGAAAACAATTAATTGATTTACTCAGTCTGTGGTGCCTTACATTGAAAATCAAACATATTCCTAGTGTTATGGCTATGTACATGCTGATTTCTAGGTAGGTATATTTCATTGGACTTGATGTCTATGAGACATTGAAAAATATATACATTATATACAGTCATGAATTTGTTTTGGAGAAACAGTGGTTTGGAGTGCGCGAGATCCTGGGCTCTACTAAGTACCCTCATCGCTTTCTTTTGCAGAACCAGAATTTTGTCGACTTTAGGCGAGTGACCCCCAGAGTCTAGTTCCGGAGACAACAATAGAGTGGAAAAAAGCAAAGTAAGCAACACGAATGAAATGTTTTGGCAGGTAGAAACTCAGTCTTCTCAATAAAAATATAACCCTGTTTAAGCCTACCGCACAGCGACTCATGATCTCCCCAGTCAAGGTGAGGGTCCAGAGTAAAGCCCAGCAGCTTTACGTGGTCAGTGCACTCAGCAGACTTTCCCAGGCTAAAGGTGATTGCCTGAGTCTTGGATTCATTGAGGATCAATTTGTTAACATTGAACCAGGCAGTAGCAGTAGAAAGAAAACCCTCAACTGTGGTTTTTGAGAGCTTCAAGTCAGGATCTTTGGCAAACAAAGGTAGTGTCGTCCGCATAAATAATAACATTACCTGACACTTCATAGTAGAGATCATTAATGGCCGCCAAAAACAAGAAAGGGCCCAATATGGAGCCTTGAGGAACACCATGATTTACTGCCAAAGGGGTTGAATTCCCACCATTCCAACATAGGGAAGTTGGTTAAGGGTGTGAATCAACCTTAACAGTTTACAATAAAGGACACAAGAAAGGCCAAGAAAGGAAGGAAATTAACTGAATTTAAGGAGTAGGAGGTAAACTAGTCTAGACATGTAACGCTCCAAACGCTCCACCAAGCCAAGTATTGTCAAACAGAAAGGTTTTCGAATACAAGTATTCGAATCTCGAATACAGGGCACTCTACGAATACACTGCATTTGATTCTTTAACTCAATAACTCGTTTATTCAACGAAAGTAACAAATACAGATTTGCATTAGTCATTTTGAACAAAATATATCTTTACGTCTAATATTAAAATAAAACAACTGTGCTTCAATCCAACTAAATTTACGAGTGACAAGCTTCTTCAAACTTAATTACACCCATCAGTGACACATTAACGGACACTGTAGCAACTCAGGAGTATTTTTTTTACTCTCCTTTTGAAGCGGACCAAGTCCGGCTCCAGCTGAAGGGAGGGAGGAAGTAGATTGAAAAGTGTAATGCTATTGTGATGGAAATGTCTCTTAAAGAATGACGTTCAGTATTTGATTTTACCATCACTAAAAGATGAGAGGTTCTGTGTATATATCAACGAGCACATAATATAAAATATAAAGGGTGTCCCGGAACTCTCTACCAATATTTTAGGGCATTGTTCCTGGGTAGTTAACATACCTAAATATCATATTTAAATTGTCCGGAAGTCCTTAGTTACTCACACAGCCGCCATTTTGTTTTTTTAAGTTATTAATTTTTTTCTAAGGAATGGTTAAACATACGAAATTGAAACTTTGCACAAACATTTATGACAACTAGACAAAGCTACCAAAAAATTATGACGATTTTTAAAATTCATAAAACAAAATGGCGGCCATTTAAAATTTTGTTTCTTAAATAACTCGAAAACCATTGATTTTACAAAAATTTTACAAAATTAACTTTTTTAAGGAACTTTTATTACAAATCGATTGACACCTTAATTTTGAAGATTGGACAAGTATTAACTGAGATATGGTAGTTTTAGTGATACGTAACCGCTGGAGGTTAGTTGCAGCGCATGCTGAAAGCGGCCATTTAAAATTTTGTTTCTTAAATAACTCGAAAACCATTGATTTTACAAAAATTTTACAAAATTAACTTTTTTAAGGAACTTTTATTACAAATCGATTGACACCTTAATTTTGAAGATTGGACAAGTATTAACTGAGATATGGTAGTTTTAGTGATACGTAACCGCTGGAGGTTAGTTGCAGCGCATGCTGAAAGCGGTCACGTATCACTAAAACTACCATATCTCAGTTAATACTTGTCCAATCTTCAAAATTAAGGTGTCAATCGATTTGTAATAAAAGTTCCTTAAAAAAGTTAATTTTGTAAAATTTTTGTAAAATCAATGGTTTTCGAGTTATTTAAGAAACACAATTTTAAATGGCCGCCATTTTGTTTTATGAATTTTAAAAATCGTCACAATTTTTTGGTAGCTTTGTCTAGTTGTCATAAATGTTTGTGCAAAGTTTCAATTTCGTATGTTTAACCATTCCTTAGAAAAAAATTAATAACTTAAAAAAACGAAATGGCGGCTGTGTGAGTAACTAAGGACTTCCGGACAATTTAAATATGATATTTAGGTATGTTAACTACCCAGGAACAATGCCCTAAAATATTGGTAGAGAGTTCCGGGACAAAAAATTAAATGTCAATTAAATGTACAATTAAAATTTATTAATTGTAAATCTCTACAAGTGTTTATACCTCTATGGCTACAACGAGGCATTGTCGTGCCACTGTGAAAGTTGGTTGGCATCAAGGCGTCTTTCATACGCCTTGGGTTGGCATGAAGTTTTTGAAACAAACAACCTGTCTCTGTCGTTTCGTTTCGTTTCTGTTGCCTTGTCTTGTCATTTCTGAATTTCTGTTCTGTTCTGCAGACGACAGCTCGGCTCGAGTGGTTTTTACATTGAATAGTCTTAAGTTATTAATAACACAATTGTACTGTTCTTTCAAGGAAAAAAGCCTGAATTAAAAATAATAATTTGGTATAAAATATTTAAGTGTACCAACGCTACCTAACAATATTCAATATCATGGCGGTAAGTTTACTCATAAGTCATGTTAACCTTAAAATAAAGAAATGTTGAAGTAGGCCCTACTAGCTTCTAAACAGCTTGACTCCCATATA
Source organism: Macrosteles quadrilineatus (assembly GCF_028750875.1). Lineage (NCBI taxonomy): Eukaryota > Metazoa > Arthropoda > Insecta > Hemiptera > Cicadellidae > Macrosteles > Macrosteles quadrilineatus. The sequence continues at coordinate 53,893,317 of NW_026542598.1, read as the reverse complement.
TCGTCAACTTTAACAAAATATTAAACCAACAGTTATCAGTATTTTAGTTGAATTAATTTATGACTAGAAGTAGTCTACCTACTTTTGATTATAATTATACTTTCAATGTCAAAGTAACATTAGTATAAGCTACAGAGAATATAAAAACAAACATAACCTAACTACAACAATGAATAGCAATAGGGATTTATAATTAATAACATTTGCATTATGCATATATCAATTATTTAAAATGGGGACGCCACTATAACTTTGTTATCAAATATAATCCAATCAAACAAATCGCCTGGTGGACGGAGCCTTTATTAGGGATGAGCATCCTATTTAAAGCCAATGTTTTTCTACTAACTTCATTTGTGTGTATGTGTAGCCTACCTAATAAATTTTAGCAGCACTCCTGCTCTAGCATAATCTATTAAGACCAATATTTTGTCTTGCATATGCGAAAGAGAAACCACCAATTCAGAACTAGCTAAGTTAGTAGGCCTAGGTTGAGACAGAAAACAGATGAAAAACTCAAAGTAATAATGAAGAAAACATTGATGTTTTTGCAACAATGTTATTTGTACATCGATGGTTGTTAACATCAATAATTGATTGTAAACATCGATAGTTGACCTATCTATGCTCTTCTTTAGGCTTTATACATACAGTCCCACTGACATTCTGAAATTATTTGGAACTTTTAGACTCGAAAGTCCATTATAACAATGGTGAGGTAAGCTTAATATAATTTACTAATTTAGGCTATTGGAACATTTACTGCTAAAAAGGAAAACCTTTTGTTGTGAAGTGTGTTGAACTATTGTTTCTGAAACGTCAATAATTTAACCATTTACTTTTATCTGTTTCAGCCCCAAAAAGGAAAACAAGGGACCAAGGGACAAAAACAGATTGTTGAAGAAAATTCAGAAACTCTGAAATTTTATTTACAAATGGCATTAATTGCCAATGGTATCTACTATGCCTTAGCGCTAACAGTATTAAATGACTGTTTTACTTGGTTTAATATTGTGAGTTGTATTTTCCTTCTAAATTCTACAAAGTCAATAATAAAATTTAAATTACTGTATAACTATGTATAATGATAGGCCTAATAACAGTAGACAAAGGGAATAAAGTGGGTCAATCATAATTTATTAGGTATCTAATATATTTATAAAGACTCTTGCTTCTATAGTTAACTCTTCAGTAGCGGTATGTAGAAATAAATTGAGCCTGAGCAAGTTGTAAAGGTTTAGTGTGTAAATTCTAGTTATGTTTTCTCACCTGAGGACGGGATCAGATTCCAGATCCTGAAACGTTGTGTATTGTTTTTTACCATTGCGATGGAAAATGTCCGCAATAAACCTTTGAAAAATGTCTAGATATGGTCGTGACGTAACATCATTGCCAGAATTCAACCCCACAGTATCTCCATTTTTCGGTATTACACCTTGATAACTCGAACCTTGCTAACCTGAAAAATTCGATAGCTCGAAATTGTACCTTCAGATTAGAAATTAGAAGTTATGTAAGATGAAAATTCATGTATCGCTAAATAGTTCATGTAGTTGACAGAGTTAATGCAAATTATATTGAGTCGTTCTTTCATTAATGTATCATTTACCTTAGATAAACAATACACAAGCAGCCTACATTAACACGTTCGCTACCGAGGTATCCAAATTAATCTATTACGTAGACCTGCTGTCACTTGGTTATCAGTTCACGCAGACCACGGGTGAAAATCTGTTAAACAGTGATCATTTACTTTTTGATACGCTGCAATCGTGTTTGTAAATAATATATTCTTGTTTTTTTTATATTTTTGATAACCTTTTGTAATGTTGCATATTTGCGACGCACAGTCTATAGCGAAGACAATATTGAAAATTAAAATTATTATATTTTCTTGAATTAGCCCAAACGCCGCATATATGTGACAGTTCATTTTTGTTTATGTTTTGAGGTGAAAGTAAGTAAAAAAAAACAGATTATTCAAGAACAGTTTATAATTGAACAAATATAAAAGCTACATAGAATAATGCAGCATACATACTGCATACATATACAGTGATGCAGCAAAGTAAAGAACAGTTTTTCAAATTTAATTATCACATGACGTTACCAATCATCATATCCACAGACCAAGCGACACAGTTGTGCGTCAGACATCCCTGTAGACTACTGCAGAGAATTCAGTGCCTTCAAATAGACCGTTTAAGATATAAGCATTTTGTCAACATTGGAACACCAACGCAAATATGCGTCGTCAGTCTATTTTAATGTGACCAGTCTATGGTAGAAACCGGTCGTCGCATATGTGCGTCGCTGCTCTATATGAATGAAAAATTTTGTACTATTGCGGTAGCGAACGTGAAACTTTTACAAACATAAACTTATTCCATCATAACTTGTATTTCTAGTTGATGTTGCTGATAGCCTCCGCAACATATGTCGCGTGTTACCAGTTCATGGCTTACATATCAGTGGCCAAGTATACGGATGGTGGACAACTTATAGACTCAGGAGTGGATCTCAATATGGAGGGAGGACTTTCTGAGTAAGCTAGTTCCATTTTTTCACTCAAATTTATCTTTTTAGGAGCTAATAAGTTTAGGTCTTGGAAAAATTAAAACATAAAATTTCTTTTTCAATTATTAGCCTACAATCTCAAAGTACTGAATTGTCCATATGAAGGATTTGATGACATAAAAGATTAGATAACCAGAGGTCGAATAATTTAAACTCAACTGTAATTTAAAGGGGTAGCATAGTCAAAAAATCTTTTACAAAGATTATATTAATTAAGTTCATTATATAAATTTACAATGGAATTAGTTAGCCTATACCATCACCCAATCCTTTATTGTAGCCCATCTCTGGACAATTGTGTCAATTAAATTTTCACATGCATATATTTACACTATTTACATTTGAAGTTTATTTAACAAAATATAGTAACCTTTTTCTGTTGACCTTCTGTAAGGAGCTCTCATAAGTTGGTGAAGGATTTCTTAAAATATTCTTCGACAGAAAGGTTATTTTTCTTGAGTCTTGTTTTAAACTGCCTAATAGGATAGGAAGGATCTTGACTGGTTGAGGCAGAGCATTAAACATCTTGAGGGCAAGCACTGGGTTGTTATCTTTTGTCAAACGTAGGTGACATCGAGGCAAATTACAATACAGTCTCTATATATTATCCTACCTAAACCGGCTGCAACAAGGTGCCATAACAGAGATTGTAGAAAAAACACATTGTAAACGTTTGAAAAAAACCATTACATTAATAGGGACTAAAATGAATTGCCACTGATTTTACTGTATAAAATAAGGTAAACTAGAGGTCCTTCAGTGGTCAAAAACTCTATCAAAAATATTAAAGTACGTAGTTATCTATTTTCACCTGACACTGTAAATAAAACATGTGATTTGAACTTCTTCCATTTGTTTTGATTTTTTGTTTATATTTCATTGTTATTTTGTTACCAGCATGGCAACCCATAAGGCCCAGGTTAATTTGTTTTAATTTTTATTTTTTTATATTATTTTTGAGCCTAATTTAATTCATAAAAGGATTCTGCACATCTACATTAAAATATCTTTCCAACCAAGTGTGCGTAGATTTTCCCTGCCATGCGCACGAGCCAAGAAAAAGGTTTTTAAGAAACATGCTTGCCTATTAATATATGGATAGATAGGTACTTTTGACCACAGGTTTCATGGGGAGCTGTCAAACAGTGTGGCAGGCCTATGTAGCTTGTTAAAAAGATCCATAAATTGCCAAGTGGCACTAAAGATCTTCTGAGTACAGACGGGGGCAGAGAGCGGGTTGTTTCAACAGTGAATGGTGTAGCCTACAGTTATGCCACACAGAAATAGCATAAGATTTCTTGGTACTCATAGGCCTACGTCTATGGAGTGTTGGATAACCGAAGATAAAATAATCAATACTCTGCAGTAGATAAATTCTTAAAAATACATTTCCTTAAAAGCAACTAAATCTCGCTCGAGTAGAAATTTATCAATTTTCTCTTGTGCAGAACTTTAAGGTTTCTTAAGCTCTTACTCTGCAATTTTCTGTGTCCCGTAGGGCTTTGAAAAAATTAATTCTCCTTCCCATCTATTTCTGCTATTCACTTTTGAAAAACTTTTGATGCTAAGATTTCAAGACTATATTTTAAAGTAGGCAGTTCATTTGGTGAAGTCTGATTAATTTCAGTTTTTTTTTTTTTTGCAGGCATGTTAAGGACCTCATCATTCTTACGTCTGCAGTGCAAGTTCTATCATTACTATCAAACTACTTTTGGCTTCTGTGGCTGGCTGTAAGTAGTTATATCTTTTAATCAAGTTCTTCAAGTGTTCGGCTCATAAAGCCCTCCAATCGAGTCGAAATATATAAATACAATACAATATTGAATATTGATTGATTTGGTTACAAAACATTGTAATTTATTACATACAGTATGATAAAGTACCTTCAAAGTTTTGTAGACCTATTAAAAATAAAAAATAAAATTTACAATTTCATATTACTCTAACTAAAAAGCTTCTGATAACTAGGCACCAGGACGAGCGATACATTTGGCGTGGGCCAACATTCTGTCCCCTTACTTCTTTCAACAAGCTCCTCCCCAGGAAATAGACGAGAAGAAACAGCGCAAGATGGAACGACGGATGAAGCGAGGTCACTGACAGAGAAAATGAATGGGAAATGTGGTGTCTTGTTAGCAGTAATACATTGTTTTATATTTCGACGAGGGAAAGTTTTATATCGAATTGTGTACATGTGAAGTATTGTCAATTTTTACAAGTTATGTGTTCAGTAAGTTATATTGGTGTAAATGATTTAGTAAAGGTAATTTATTATTTTGTTTACAGTTGTTATCAATCTTAATAACATTGCTTTCATTTGTTGGAAGTTAAGGATTATAAAGGTGTAAGGTTTATTTTTTATGAAAAAATGCAATTAGCTAATTATAAATCAAGAAATATACAGTATAAGAGGAAATTTTTAAGTTTCATTTTTGAAACGGGTTGCTCCAATTGTCAATTGTTTTTATTTCCTCAAGTTATTGCACATTTAACTCTGTATCAATATGCAATACTTATCACAAAGCTCAAAACTATAAAAGTACCACATAATGTGAGTACATTAGAACCCCTGATATATCGTCTCGGTATATTTAAAAAATTATAATTAAGCAGCCTATTGTAAAATTTCAACTTGATTATTTTCTTAAAAAAGAGCGGAGTTAATTTGAAATAGAGTTTGCAACTTTCGACATAGCAAAATGTGTGAGTGAGAGCGTTAAAAATTATATCTTGTAAATATGTTGTGTAAGTATTTTGAATTTAAATGGTACAAGCTTACAACTCGTTAATTTAAGGTTTTGTTAAGAAACACAAAAATACAAGTTTTATAACTGTTATTCACTTTTTTATTCATCCTGAGATGGTATTGACTTTTATTCTAAAAAAATAATTGTTTTAGCAAACATAACAAATTTGGCCAACGTAGTATTGGCGAATTTGAATCTGATTTCGACCGTTTGAGATCTAATAGCTGGAATTTGGATTAATCCCAAAATTAATTCTTAATTCTTAGAATTAGAATTAATTATTTTCTTTGTGTTAAACATTAACAGACACATAAGTAACATAACTAAAACCTTCCACTTACAACAAGCTAAACAAGTATAACTCATCATAAGCTGTAATCTATACCGGTACTTGACATAAGTGCGGTAATCTAAGTCAAGTATTCGCATTGAGCTACTACAGGCTAGGCTTTAAGTTTACCAGTGTTGTAAGTATGATAGATTTTTAAGTCTGATCAATGACAGAACAGTCTAAGATGTTGTCAGGAACAAATTGTCGATTGAAGGTCCAAATCTCACCGAAAATGGATTTTGTGTTCATAAGTTGGGTGAAGAACAGTGCAAAAATAGACAGAACTATTTTTTTTTAATTGTGAATTTGAATTTAATGAATAAGAAATTTTACTTTAAACAAACTTAATTATTCTAAGTACTCTATATTGAGCGTAATTGAGCTATAGGCTATATGACATTTGCAATAAAATTTAAAACAAAACATTGATTTGACGTTTGAGTGAATGAGTGCGGTATTCATTTGAGCCCACAACCTCACCTGATTAGTCCATTTGAATCATCAGAATAATCTTATATACAAAGGTATTCTTTAACCTAGCATATATTATCATTAAGTTGATTTATGATGTTTGTAAAGCATTCAACCATTGAAAACCATTTTCTTGTAAGAAAACAATTTATTTACAAAAAAAATATAGAAAATATTTATAACTAGTATCTACGTATTTTCTTCAGTTTGCACATCTGCCATTATTCGCTGGGCCCCGATGTCTATGGTACCCCATGATGCAGCACTGCCAACCTGTGGAAGGAACGGAAAAAATATCATACATCATTCAGCACTAATAATTTACATGTATCAGTAAGAAGTTAAACTACATTGTCCCTAGTACAGATCTGGTAAATTTAGAAAAATCAGAGCCAGTTTTGGCTTGTGGATTGTTGTCTGGTAGCACCAGAGTGTGCTAATATCTATCTATTTGTAGTAATTAAAATATATAATAACTTAATGAATTTATAATAATTTAAACATTTGGACCGGACACGAAATTGTTAATCATTTTATTATCATTTAACTAAAACAAAAATGATACAGTAACATGTCAAATCCATTCTTAATCAAGAGAACAATTTGATCGCTAGCCAAAACTGATCTCAAGCGACTATAATTGCATGTCAAATTTGTCTTCAATTACATTGGCAATGAAAAATTTAAAGTTTTATTCAAAGGCACAATTTATTTCTTCATGAAATATTAGGCCTATAAGAATCAATTTATTGTCATTTGTCAACATTACATTGCTATAGACAACGACAAAGAACAAAAGAAATACAGTATAAAAGGAAAGAGTAAAATGTACTTGTCAGGCTAACAAATATAACAGAATAAGGTCACTATAGAGATATATAGTGAAATGTGGTCTTGAATATACTAGCCCTTCTTTAAGTAATGTAGCTTGTAAGAAGCTATAAAATCAATCAATACAAACTTATTGTACCAATAAAACTTGAGTCCAGTCCATTTGAAATCTTAGGAAAAGATTGTCTAGCCTATCTATAAAACTATTACCGTAATTCAAAAACCCCTCTTTTAAGGACTTAACACATCAATTTCTGTCCTAAAATTGGCTAAAACGTTAGCAGGGGAACTTCTAGTTTTATCCATAATCAAAGGTTTAAGCTACAACATTCTCTCATATTGGCAACCCAGCATTAGCACGTCATAAAACTTACCTCAGTCAAGTATTCACGAACAGCTCTGTCCAAGATGTCAAACACATCACGACAACCCTTCACAGCACAGTCAAGTACCTTCTGAAGGTGGTCTAAATGGAACCTCTGTGACATGTCCATCAACACAATCTGGAAATTAAAACATTGGTTATCAAAACAGGCAAAAAATAACTCCTAGTTTTTTAAGTGTTAGGTAAAACAATATACAGGGTGGCTGAAAAGTAACTACCACCCCCCCTTAACTTTTCAACCATTTGAGATATTTGAAATCCGTTTGCGGCAAACTTCTAAGATGTGAGGGGCTACAATAGTTATGGTAAATTTTGAAAATTTTACCCTTAGGGGTAGCGGGGGTAGGGGGTAGCTCAAAATTTTCAAATGGCAAGTATAGTCGAGTTTGGTATCATTTTATAGGTATTGACGAAACAAAACAATCGACGTAAAGAAAACTAAAATCGGCCTACTAATAACAAAATGGCGCCCTAAAACAATTTAAATCTACAGAACCATGAGGAGGGCTGCAAAGTAACTTGCACCCCCCCCCTTAACTTTTCAACCATTTGAGATATTTGAAATCTGTTTGCGGCAAACTTCTAAGATGTGAGGGGCTACAATAGTTATGGTAAATTTTGAAAATTTTACCCTTAGGGGTAGCGGGGGTAGGGGGTAGCTCAAAATTTTCAAATAGCAAGTATAGTCGAGTTTGGTATCGTTTTATAGGTCTTGACAAAACAAAACAATCGACGTAAAGAAAACTAAAATCGGCCAAATAATAACGAAATGGCAGCTAAAAAATACTTTTAATAAATGACATCCTTATCAGAAAATTGCAATTTGGTGGTAAAAAAGGCTAATTTTAATTTACTTTCAATTTGTAACCAGCCAAAATTTTTTTCTATTTCGGATCATTGCTAATAAGATGCGTGGTCAGTAAACAGTGCCTGGAAAATCCCAAACTCCATAATTGCTGTTATCAGTTATTCCTGTCCATTTTCCTTTTTTGTTTGTTTGTCGAATTCTTTCTCTAGGTGAAAGTTCAGTAGTACAGTACTGAGAACTGCCCATATCGTACATAACCAAAACTGCAGGCCTACACTATTGCTACTTTTTGATTGTTGTATGTTGGTTTGTAATTTGTCATGGTTTTTTCGTTAGAAGAAAGAGTGCAAATTGTTTTACTGTTTGGGCAAACTGGCACTTACAGTGGAGCAACTGACGCCTTTAACGAAAGGCATCCTGAACATCAAATCACTAGAAAAGCTGTGTCTAATCTAGTAAAAAAGTTTCATCGTACAGGGAGTGTTGTGGATGAGCACAGATCCGGTCGGCCCAGCACAGGTGAATTAACAGAAGCAGGAGTTTTAGCAGAGTTTTCTGTTAATCCTCAGCAATCTGCAAGAAGAGTTGCGCAACAACATAATATAAGTAGGTGGGCAGTGAACAAAGTTTTAAAAAACCACAAATTCCATCCATATAAGATCACGTTAGTCCAGGAACTGTCTGAAGATGACTTTGATAGAAGAATTGAATTTTGTGAATTAATGACACAGAAGTTGGAATCTAGAGAAATCTCTACTTTCGAAATAGTTTTTAGTGACGAGGCTTCATTCCAACTTAACGGACACGTTAACCGGCATAACTGTAGGTATTGAGCGCAAGAGAACCCCCACTGGTACCGAGAAAGTCACACTCAACACCCGCAGAGGCTAAACGTTTGGGCTTGAATCATTGGTAACTTCATCATAGGTCCTTTTATCATAAATGGTAATTTAAATGGCACAGCATACAATAACATGCTAATCACACAAATAATTCCAGCTATTAACAACTTAATAGAAACAACTGCAACACCAGATGGAAACCCAATTTTCAATAGAGATAACAAGTATTTTCAAAAAGATGGAGCTCCTCCACATTATGCTAGGGATGCAAGGGATACACTGAACATTGAATTTCCTAATCATTGGATTGGTCGAAGAGGTAGTATTGAATGGCCAGCCCGATCACCGGACCTAAATCCATTAGATTTTTTTCTATGGGGCCATTTAAAGTCAACGGTTTATACCTCACAGCCAAGGTCCCTCGAAGAATTAAGACTACGGATAGAAACAGAATGCAGAAAAATAAACAATCAAACTTTCCAAAATGTAAGGAACATGTTTCAACAGAGATTGTACTACTGCATGGAGGTACAGGGAAAGCAATTCGAGCATCTCATCAAATAAAAGGTAATTTTTTCTACCATTTCTTAAAAGACTTTTTAACGAAAATTTTCATTATCATGGATGATTGGATTTGAATTGTTTTAGGGCGCCATTTTGTTATTAGTGGGCCGATTTTAGTTTTCTTTACGTCGTTTGTTTTGTTTTGTCAAGACCTATAAAACGATACCAAACTCGACTATACTTGCTATTTGAAAATTTTGAGCTACCCCCTACCCCCGCTACCCCTAAGGGTAAAATTTTCAAAATTTACCATAACTATTGTAGCCCCTCACATCTTAGAAGTTTGCCGCAAACAGATTTCAAATATCTCAAATGGTTGAAAAGTTAAGGGGGGGGGGGGTGCAAGTTACTTTTCAGCCCTCCTCATGGTTCTGTAGATTTAAATTGTTTTAGAGCGCCATTTTGTTATTAGTGGGCCGATTTTAGTTTTCTTTACGTCGATTGTTTTGTTTCGTCAAGACCTATAAAATGATACCAAACTCGACTATACTTGCCATTTGAAAATTTTGAGCTACCCCCTACCCCCGCTACCCCTAAGGGTAAAATTTTTAAAATTTACCATAACTATTGTAGCCCCTCACATCTTAGAAGTTTGATGCAAACGGATTTCAAATATCTCAAATGGTTGAAAAGTTAAGGGGGGGTGGTAGTTACTTTTCAGCCACCCTGTATACCGTAGGTATGTAGATATTTTTCCTAATTATTCATGCAAATTTATTATATCTTTGTGGTTTAGTCATGGCTCAGTAGTCAAATTATAGTTTGGAAACTAAGGCCCGATTTCACCAAATTCACGCTAACGATGGCTTAGTTAATCTTCGGTTAAAACTAACTGATGATTTAAACCACAGTTAAGGAAATCTGGTTTCACCAACAAAAACGCGTCAAAACTAACACTGGTTTTAAAAACGAGAGTTTAGAGTAAAATCCAGGTGGCGGTGGCAGTAAACTGTCATAATAGCGGACTGTTATGCGAAAAGTAAACATAACCTAGAAAATAAATCGGTGTTTATGAGGTAGTAAAAGAAAAAAAAGGACGATTTAGTCTAAACTAGCTCTAATGGCGAGTGGTGGAATCCGATTACGTCAGTTAAGAGCTAACTGCAGTTAGAGCAAGGCTTAATGGCGGTTTAAGTGTTTGGTGCGTTTCTAGTGGCAACATAAATCAATTTCTACTGATGTGGATACTAAATTCAGAAAAGAAATAGAAATATCACCTGGCCTGATATTGGAAGAGCTGCTACTGTCAGGTTTGAGCCGCCAGAGGTCTCCTCTAGGTGGCTGATGTCTACCATCGGCACGTCACCGTTGGCAAGGGACGCAGTGCAGGCCACAACATACTCTCGGATTGGTATCCCTGCGTCTATCAGTGCCAGGGTGGCAGCATTGACACAAGCACAGTAGTTACCTCCGTCTGCTTGGAGCACCTACAGCAGTTAAAAGTGTTATAAGTACCGTACTATTTCCGTAGCCTAATAAAATAAGAGTTTATTATCAGTTAACGATTTTGATCTCTGATGTTAGTTATTTCATTTGAGAGATTACTGTGGACATTTTACATAGCCTAACAAAAACCAATTGAGGGCTTATGACAATGTTTTGATCTGGAATCTGATCCCCTCCTCAGACGGTGCAAAACAAAATTGGTACACGTAACTTACCTTGCCAAAATTAGAAAATCACAAAAGTAAACGTACACAGGAACTGTAGCCTATAGTAGTAAAAAATATGGCAAATTAAAAACCTTTACCTCCAGGAAAATATCAATCTGCGACCTTGGGTAAAGTTCAGTCCTAATTGCAGCTGTTAGGGCCTGTTTCAGGTGCATCGTCATTTCTTGAGACTTGCGATCACCTCGCGGGCGTCTTTTCCTCTCTCCTGTGCTGAATGTTGCCATACTGTATTGACAATTGACAAGCACTGCATCATGAATTGCTTTCTGGCCTTTGCCACGCACCTGTTGACAATTGATTGTAAATTTGAAATTGCTGACCCTGAATGTAGGTTATTTTTAGACTACTTTTGTATCAACAAACACAATAACTTAGGCCTGAGAATTTATCATCAAAACTCTAACTTTACACCTTGGCCCATGAATTCTTCAACTTACTTAAACCACATTAGTAAAATGTTAAGTTAAGTAGCCTAACTTTAATGATGTTTTTACTGTTCCAAGGTAAAACTTAACATCAAAATCAGCCCATTTAATATTAACTTAACTTAGGCCTACTTATTTCTAAAAGCATTTTATTTTACGATTAAAAATTTAACATTAAACATTAAAACAGAGCAGTTTCATGTAACTTACAGTCTTGCACAATGTTTGCTAAAATTGCTGTAGCCTAAATTAAAGACGTTTACAAAGATAGCCTACCATGCTTTACGTTTGTCATGTAGGTCGACTAGAGAAACAAACCCAGTAACTTACCTAGTTTAAATCTATATTAGCACTAGCTGTACCCACAGGCTTTGCCCCATGGCTCAATCACGTCCTGGTTGAAGTTCGTTCGCTGCGCTCACTAGCCTCCGGGTTAGCTCATTCGCTACGCTAACTCGCCTCCAGTTTGAAGTTCTTTCGCTACGCTCACTCACCTTTTGGTTGCAAATTAGTTGTTGTCATAATTTTTTTTAAATAATAGTGCTGCATCCTGTTGATAATCCTTGTAACTTTAATGCTATTGAACATCATAGAACAGAACCAACTTGTTTAATTGAAACAGCTGTTAAGATTCATTAATTCCTTCTAAATATGAAAAATCATAAGGCTAACATGGGAAACTCCAGAGCCACTGGAGCGGAGCCTGAAAGCCCGATCAGAAAAAAAACTACTTAGTTTTCCTATTTAATGCCCAAAGAATCGGTGTACCGAATTTCAGCCTCCTAGGTAAATGGGAAGTGGGAGAATTTAGGGCTGCACTTTACTTGACGTCCTACACTCATTCGAATGAAAATATCGATCGATATATCGATTAATCGATTGCTTCATTCGATGTATCGTTTGGTTAGTTAGGTAAGGTTAACCTAACCTAACTAACCAAACGATATATCGAATGAAAGAATCGAATGAAAATATCGAATCGAACAAACCAATCGAATGAGTGTAGGACGTCAAGTAAAGTGCAGCTGAATTTAGTGATGAATGAGTGAGTGAGTCAGTGAGGGCTTTGCCTTTTATATATTTAGATATCCCAGCTAAGAAACTGTAGGCCTACCCAAAATTAAATTTACCTGATGTGGTCCATAAACAGCAGCCAAAACTTTGGTATTTCCTTGCTCTAGGTAAGCACTGCCATCTGGTTGATCAAACACACCTAATTTACACCTGATCTTTCTTAATTCATTTGCTCTCCTCCCATCAAACCTTAAGCCTTGATCAGTCAGGAGTTCCATTATATTTCTGATTTATTTTTATACTTAAAACGTTAAAACGCACCAATAAAAAAAAGTTTACCTTACAAACAACTTTATAAACAAAACTTCCATTGACCCGACCAGACCCTAACCTATAATGTTTTTGAGTTTAATTTGCAATTGCAATGCAATTGAAGTCAAACTGTAAATAAAATTCAATACTGTTTTTGTAGTTTGCAAACTGGCAGTCTTGAGCTTTGCTATGCAGCCGTTGTACATAATTTCAAATTTCGAGAATCAAACAGCCAATGATTGAGTGAGAACTATTCTCCTGTCCTGAGAAAAAGAAGAGAACCGAGGGAGGACAATCACAAAAATCTGGGGTAAGACACGGTAAATAAAATTAATTAGAAAATAGCATGCAACCATACTATTATTCAGGAGTGCTTTTGTTTTCTTAATCTTACTAATATTTAATGGGCAAGTTTGTGTGTTTGTTTGAAGTTCAATTACGCATAAACCACTGGACGGATTGGGCTGAAATTTGGCATGATGATAGCTCACATTCCCGATTAACATATAGGCATATTCTTATCTCAAAAATCCTTTCGGGCTCCGCCCGAGTAGCTCTGTAGTTCCCTATGTTATACCATAGACTAACCAACACGTTATACTTATGAGTTTTCATATTTAAAGGAAATTTAAGAATTTAGTCAGCTGTTTCAACTAAAATTTGGTTCTATGATATACAAAAGCATTAAAAGTTATTGAGCCGAGCGAGCGAAGCTCTTATTCGTCGACTCTTATACATTTCGTAATACGCATACTCCTCCTAGACGGCTGAAGCAATCGTTTTCCAATTTTGCATGGTGACCATAGATCTCTATATAATAGAGATCTATGATGGTGACAAAGACCATATCGGTGAGTGCCAACATCTATATAGCGTCAAACAAATCTCTTAGGAATCCGCCCCACGGGCCCTCAAAGTTTCAATGTAATCCTCATGGAAGCAGTATTTGACACATAAACAACAGGCATAAGATCAGCTCTTGACTTTTGAATGCTGTAGATCAAGAAATAGCTGATAGCATTATTCCACTGATATTAGAACAGAAACGGTATGGATCATAAATAATATAGGTAATCAAATGACGACACTAGCCTGAATCGTATACTAATTGAGCGGAGCGAGCGAAGCGAGCGAAGCTCTTATACGTCGACTTTTATGCATTTCGTAATACGCAAACTCCTCCTAGACGGCTGAATCAATCGTTTTCAAATTTTGGATGGTGATAAAGACCATATCGGTGAGTGCCAACATCTATATGGCGTTAAAAATAACTCTCAGGAATCCGCCCCACTGGGTCTCAAAGTTTCAATGTAATCCTTATGGAAGCAGTATTTGACACATAAACAAAGACATATGATCAGCTGTTGACTTTTGAATGCAGTAGATAAATAAATAGCTGCTAGCATTATTCCACAGATATTAGAACATAAACGGTGGTATGGATCATAAAATAATCAAATGACGACACTAGCTTGAGGTCCGTGACGTAGGAAGTGTTAAAGAAAGTACTAAAGGTGAAAAGTCTGGAGTGTGGAAACTGTTTATGAAGATTAGATTTAAGGTATCTGCATTCCAAAAATTATAAAGGAAGATAGGAAAACGGGTCCGCGACGTAGGAAGTGATAAAGGGAGTAGTCAAGGCAAGCTGTCTGGAGTGTGGGAACTGCTTATGACCATTATATTAAGGTATTTGCAATCCTATGATGCTATGGGAAGGGAGAGAAACAGGTCCGTGGCGTAGGAAGTGGCGAAGGAAGTAGTAAGGCGAGCAGTCCGGAGTGTTGGAACTGTTTATGACGATTAGATTAAGGTATTTGCTATCATAAAATGCTATGGGAAGGGAGCAAAACGGGTCCGCGACGTAGGAAGTGATGAAGGAAGTAGTCAAGGCAAGCTGTCCGGAGTGTGGGAACTGCTTATGACCATTATATTAAGGTATTTGCAATCCTATGATGCTATGGGAAGGGAGGGAAACATGTCCGTCACGTAGGAAGTGGTGAAGGAAGTAGTAAATGCGAGCAGTCCGGAGTGTGGGAACTCTTTATGATGATTAGATGAAGATATCTGCAATCCTAAAATGCTATGGGAAGTAAGGATAACGGGTCCACGACGTAGGAAGTGATGAAGGAAGTAGTCAAGGCAAGCTGTCCGGAGTGTAGGAACTGTTTACGACAATTAGATTGAGGTATCTGCAATCATAAAGTTCTATGGAAAGGGAGGGAAACAGTTCCGTGGCGTAGGAAGTGGCGAAGGAAGTAAAAATGCTATGGGAAGGGAGCAAAACGGGTCCGCGACGTAGGAAGTGATGAAGGAAGTAGTCAAGGCAAGCTCTTCCGAGTGTGGGAACTGCTTATAACCATTATATTAAGGTATTTGCAATCCTATGATGCTATGGGAAGGGAGGGAAACAGGTCCGTCACGTAGGAAGTGGTGAAGGATGTAGTAAAGGCGAGGAGTTCGGAGTATGGGAACTGTTTATGACGATTAGATGAAGATATCTGAAATCATAAAATGCTATGGGAAGGGAGGATAACGGGTCCGCGACGTAGGAAGTGATGAAGGAAGTAGCCAAGGCAAGCTGTCCGGAGTGTGGGAACTGTTTATAACGATTAGATTAAGGTATCTGCAATCATAAAATGCTACGGAAAGGGAGGGAACCAGGACCGTGGCGTAGGAAGTGGCGAAGGAAGTAGTAAAGGCGAGCAGTCCGGATTGTTGGAACTGTTTATGACGATTAGATTAAGGTATCTGCAATCATAAAATGCTATGGAAAGGGAGGAACACGGGTCCGCGACGTAGGAAGTTATGAAGGAAGTAGTCAAGGCAAGCTGTCCGGAGTGTGGGAACTGCTTATGACCATTATATTAAGGTATCTGCAATCCTATGATGCTATGGCAAGGGAGGGAAACAGGTCCGTCACGTGGGAAGTGGTGAAGGATGTAGTAAAGGCGAGGAGTCCGGAGTGTAGGAACTGTTTATGACGATTAGATGAAGATATCTGCAATCATAAAATGCTATAGGAAGGGAGAATAACGGGTCCGCGACGTAGGAAGTGATGAAGGAAGTAGTCAAGGCAATCTGTCCGGAGTGTAGGAACTGTTTCAACAATTAGATTGAGGTATCTGCAATCATAAAATGCTATGGGAAGGGAGCAAAACGGGTCCGCGACGTAGGAAGTGATGAAGGAAGTAGTCAAGGCAAGCTGTCCGGAGTGTAGGAACTGTTTACGACAATTAGATTGAGGTATCTGCAATCATAAAGTTCTATGGAAAGGGAGGGAAACAGTTCCGTGGCGTAGGAAGTGGCGAAGGAAGTAAAAATGCTATGGGAAGGGAGCAAAACGGGTCCGCGACGTAGGAAGTGATGAAGGAAGTAGTCAAGGCAAGCTCTTCCGAGTGTGGGAACTGCTTATAACCATTATATTAAGGTATTTGCAATCCTATGATGCTATGGGAAGGGAGGGAAACAGGTCCGTCACGTAGGAAGTGTTGAAGGATGTAGTAAAGGCGAGGAGTTCGGAGTATGGGAACTGTTTATGACGATTAGATGAAGATATCTGAAATCATAAAATGCTATGGGAAAGGAGGATAACGGGTCCGCGACGTAGGAAGTGATGAAGGAAGTAGTCAAGGCAAGCTGTCCGGAGTGTGGGAACTGTTTATAACGATTAGATTAAGGTATCTGCAATCATAAAATGCTACGGAAAGGGAGGGAACCAGGTCCGTCACGTAGGAAGTGGCGAAGGAAGTAGTAAAGGCGAGCAGTCCGGATTGTTGGAACTGTTTATGACGATTAGATTAAGGTATCTGCAATCATAAAATGCTATGGAAAGGGAGGAAAACGGGTCCGCGACGTAGGAAGTGATGAAGGAAGTAGTCAAGGCAAGCTGTCCGGAGGGTGGGAACTGCTTATGACCATTATATTAAGGTATCTGCAATCCTATGATGCTATGGGAAGGGAGGGAAACAGGTCCGTCACGTGGGAAGTGGTGAAGGATGTAGTAAAGGCGAGGAGTCCGGAGTGTAGGAACTGTTTATGACGATTAGATGAAGATATCTGCAATCATAAAATGCTATGGGAAGGGAGAGTAACGGGTCCGCGACGTAGGAAGTGATGAAGGAAGTAGTCAAGGCAATCTGTCCGGAGTGTAGGAACTGTTTACGACAATTAGATTGAGGTATCTGCAATCATAAAATGCTATGGGAAGGGAGCAAAACGGGTCCGCGACGTAGGAAGTGATGAAGGAAGTAGTCAAGGCAAGCTGTCCGGAGTGTGGGAACTGCTTATGACCATTATATTAAGGTATTTGCAATCCTATGATGCTATGGGAAGGGAGGGAAACAGGTCCGTCACGTAGGAAGTGGTGAAGGATGTAGTAAAGGCGAGGAGTCCGGAGTATGGGAACTGTTTATGACGATTAGATGAAGATATCTGAAATCATAAAATGCTATGGGAAGGGAGGATAACGGGTCCGCGACGTAGGAAGTGATGAAGGAAGTAGTCAAGGCAAGCTGTCCGGAGTGTGGGAACTGTTTATAACGATTAGATTAAGGTATCTGCAATCATAAAATGCTACGGAAAGGGAGGGAAACAGGTCCGTGGCGTAGGAAGTGGCGAAGGAAGTAGAAAAGGCGAGAAGTCTCGAGTGTTGGAACTGTTTATGACGATTAGATTAAGGTATCTGCAATCATAAAATGCTATGGGAAGGGAGGGAAACAGGTCCGTCACGTAGGAAGTGGTGAAGGAAGTAGTAAAGGCGAGCAGTCCGGAGTGTGGGAACTGTTAATGACGATTAGATGAAGATATCTGCAATCATAAAATGCTATGGGAAGGGAGGATAACGGGTCCGCGACGTAGGAAGTGATGAAGGAAGTAGTCAAGGCTAGATGTCCGGAGTATAGGAACTGTTTATGACAATTAGATTAAGGTATCTGCAATCATAAAATTCTATGGGAAGGGAGAGAAAAGGTCCGAGACGTATGAAGTGGTGAAGGAATTAGTAAGGTGAGCAGTGTGGAGTATGGGAACTGGAAACCGTTTGTAGCAGTTAAATTAATGTATCTGCAATGCTGAAATGCTATGAGAAGGGATGGAAGCATCCCCACGACATAGAAAATGGTGGAAGAAGTAGTAAAGGCTAGCAGTGCGGAGTGTGGGGAATGTTTGTGGCAATTAGATTAACGTATCTAAAATACTAAATTGCTATGGAAAGTGATGAAAACAGGCCCACGATGTAGAAAATGGCTTGGAAAGTAGTAAAGTATGAGCATAGTGTGAAAACCGTCTGTGGTAGTTAGGTTGATGTATCTTTAATCCAAAAATGCTATGAGAAGGGAAGGAAACAAGTCTATGACGTAGGAAATGGTGAAGTAAGTGGTAAGGCTTGCAGTGCAGAGTGTGGGAACTGTCTTTGGCAATTACATTAATATATCTGCAATCCTAAAATGTTATGGGAAGAGAGGGAAATATGTCCACGACGTAGGGGGTGGTGAAGGAAGTAGTAAAGGTGAGCGTGTTGAGTGTGGGAATGGATTAATGTATCTGCAAAGCTAAAACGCTTTGGGACGAGACTGTAGACTGTAGGTTAAAATAATTTCGAAGCGCGAATCGATACATATTTCGATACATGCAATCGTTTATAATAGAAATTTACAACTGAGTTGACAACAGCTGATTTTTACTCCATAGAGGATAACAACAATTTTTACTCCATAGAGGATAAAAACTTCTTTTAATTCCTAAAGAGTAAAATTGCTACTTTAGACCCGCAACGCATGCATTAAAAACGACTAGTATTACTGCAGTATGACCAAAACAATATAATATAAACCCTTGATGACTCCGCTCAATTTTGTGGATGTCTCTGCGAACGCCACCTAGTAGTCTTAACATCTTGTTTGGACTTTTATTGACAGTTCCATTTTAAATAATAAAATAAACATGTTTGCTTTGAGTCCATCCAACTAAATTAACAGGTGAATTTGTGTTTGAAGGCTTGTTCTAGGCTTACTTAGGGAAACATTATGTAATAATTTTAGTAACCCCTATATTAGCGATGAATTGGTTTGTGAATTAGTATATGATTTTGAACAAATGGATTTTCTTTTACGAGTTTGCTTGGCTCTTCTACCCGTCACATTTTCATGATTGAGGTACAAAATTGAAGGTATGCACGCACAGATATCACATCAAGCATCGACACATATTTATCAACAGTTCCACTCGGCCTAAACGTAAACTAAATTTGCTCCCCATGTCCTTCTTATGGGAGTTAAATTTGATTTTCTTTTCCGGGTTCGTTTGGCTCTTCTACCCGACCGATTTTCATAATTAATTGAGGTCTCAAACTGAAGGTATATGCACGCACAGATTTCACATCAAGCATCTGCAGATATTTATCTACAGTCCCGCTCGGCTTATACGTAAACGAAATACGCTCTCCACATATTTCTTATGGGAGTTAAATTTGGTTTTTCTTTTCCGGGTTCGTTTGGCTCTTCTATCCGACCGATTTTCATAATTGAGGTCTCAAATTGGAGGTATGCACGCACAGATTTCCCATCAAGCATCGACATATATTTATCTACAGTCCCACTCGGCTTAAACGTAAACGTAATTCGCTCTCCATATATTTCTTAAGGGAAATTTGGTTTTTCTTTTCCGGGTTCATTTGGCTTTTCTACCCGACCGATTTTCATGATTGAGGCATAGATTAAGTATATTACTTCATTTGAGGTCTTAAATTGAAGGTATCCACGCAAAGATTCCCCATGAAGCATCGGCATACATTTATCTACAATTCCACTCGGCATATACGTAAACGAAATTTTCTCCCCATGTATTTCTTATGGGAGTTAAATTTGGTATTCTTTTCCGGGTTCGTTTGGCTCTTCTACCCGACCGATTTTCATAGTTGATGTCTCAAATTGAAGGTACAATCTTACGGTTCCCACACTCCGGACTGTTCACATTTACTACTTCCTTCGCCATTTCCTACGTCATGGACCTGTTTCCCTCCCTTCCCATAATATTTTAGTATTGCAAATACATGTAACTGCCATAAAGCGTCCCCACACTCCGCATTGTCAGCCTTTACTCTACTTCCTTCACAACTTCCTACGTCAACCTGTTTAAGTTTGCCATTTATGAGATGGATCCATGAATGTGATTCACCGACGATTTTTTTTAAGATAAAATGTTATTATTTATTTAGCTACGAAAATCAAATCTGTTTAATACTGTACCTAAGAAAGTATGTTTGTACCTATTCGATCAGTGGTCGTTATCAAATTGGGATTTAAATGTAAACTTAAGACTTTATATGTGGCATTTTATCAGTTGTCATCATCCGATTTTTTTTCCTTTGTACTGTGTTTAGGTCGTGGCTTGATTTTAACATATGCTAATGATTCTTTGTTTTGTTTACATTTACGTCGTTCGTTATTTTGTAACCATCATGGCAACCCATAAGACAAATTCTAAAATTTAAAAACTTTGAGTTACTTTAAAATTATATAGGCATTATCAAAAATAGAAATTGGTTACGTCTAAACCATCCAAACATTTTACAAAACAACATTGGTAAGTTTGGCTTAATTATGTTCAGTCGTTATTGAGATTAAGTGTTATAAAGATTGCGTTGAAGTTGATCCCAAAGAGCTTTGCTTTGCTCCGCTAAATTATAATATAAAATTAAGGCAAGGCAAAGACTGACTTACGACTTACATACAATTGCAAAATGGTGTTTGCTTAACAGTATGTACCAAGTAAATAAATAAACAAGTATTCTTCGACTGTACATATTTTAAATATGCCACAGATAAACCAAACTGCACAATATATTACCGTTAATTAATTACTCCACCAAAGCTGCAAGCAGGGGCGTCGCACGAAAAAAAATATTGGTGGGGGAGACACTTTGCATTTCCTAACTATTTTACGCGGATTTCCCAACTGTATTGCACGAATTTCCCAACTATATTATACTAGAATTTCCCAAACTATATTAGGCCTACAAGGATTTCCCAACTATATTACTGAGATTTTCCAACTAACTAATCTATATATATTACTAATCAAAATCAGTACAGATGGTATTGTAAAGTATATTAATACTTTATTAATACGCAAGTCTTTCTATATTAGCGAATTTCCCTATAGGGAAGTAGCTATTACCGTACGTGGCACGGTAAGACCATAGATAAAACATACTCCCTTGTGTTGGTTAGTCTATGGTAAGACCTAGTCCCGGGACCGATTTACTTTTTCATTTTGATGTCCCCAGAGGCCAAAAACACCATTCGTTCCAATTTTTATATATGTATATATATATATAGACTTATATATATATATATATATATATACGTCCGTGAACGCGATAACTTGAGTAATTTTTGTCCGATTTTGATGAAATTTGGTTTAAAGGTGTAAAGCGGGATAAACTTGAATGAGTTTGCGAACCAGCATGATCGGACCATGAGAACGGGGCTTTACGGGGGGTTTTATGGGGTAAAAATTGGTTTTTCTCACTTTTGACCCTCAAAACACAAAATTTCCCAATTTCTCTTTAGACCTTTTTAAAGAGCTTAAAAAAACAATTAATTTAGTATATAAAAGTATTTTTGTTCGGTTAATAGTAACGGAGAAAATTAAAAAATTGTAAATTTAAAATTCCCATGTTATTCTTATGGAGAATATTGTAAAATGTTATAGTTTGCTTGTTTATGGATATATTTTGTATTTTGATCAAATTTATTTATTTTGTACTAAGCTATAAATATTTTACAAAAAAACACACTTTATTAGTTTCCTTGTAGCAGCAAACCTAGGTACTCGTTAAACCTAATGTTATTAAAATATATTTAATTGAAAATCAATTAAGACAAATGGAAATTCGCTTAGTCGGCAGGTTTGCTGCGGCAGGGGTATATTAATACGCAAGCAGTTTTCTTTTCACAGTCATAACTCAATAACGGCTTGATGGATTTTAAAGTTTGAGGTGTCAAATTAAAGGTATTTTCACGTAGATGTGCAAATACGTCTCAGAATATTTAGAAAGGGCACCACTTAAGTACAATTAAGGGCTATAGTTTGGAAGGCGGCGCTATCTGTTGACATTTGATTAAACTCATTTCCCTTTGTTTACCAATAACATATGGACGTAGTTTGAAATAGTTTTTAAGGTTAACCACAGAATGCAGGACTTAACACTTCCAGAGCAAAGCTGGAATTTATATTTTGTTTCAATCTGTTAACTAAGTTTGGTTCACAATGAAGAGTTTCCTATCAATACTAGACAACAAAGTGTTACAGAATCGGTTGAACTCCTCCGCCAATTCTTAACCGGTTTTATCCATTGACGTCTCATTGGAAAGGAAAGAGCGTGTCGCGTAGATTTGAAAACTGGCCTTACATTTTTTCTGCCCAAGTGGCTTTGAAAGTTCCCATGTTATCCTTATGGAGTACATAATTGTTTACATTTTGATCAGCTGTGTAGTGTAGGCTAATTCAATTGCTGTTATTTATTTTTCAATTTAACGCGTTTCGCATTGGGTACATTTGCTGATTTACTATTTTAATTTACATTCGTACAGTATTACAATGTAAAAAAATCGAGAAAGCCTGGGCAGTTTGATATATTTGACCAAATAAGATAAATTAATTGACAGGGTACTGTATTCCTTGAGCAATCATTGAAAGAACCAATTTGTTAACCACGTAACATAGGAAAGTCATAGAACGCCACCAAGTACAAAAATTGAGATTTTTTAAAAACAGTCACTATCGTTATCATCCTTTATATCCTATATAATGAAGAACACCTACAATATGAAGATTTCCACAAACAATGAACAAGGATGTTAGCCGAAGTGCTACTATTTTGTAGGAAACATGGACTTCACTTAATTATGATTGGCAAAGGAAACCCCTCTAAGGCTGAATTAAACTGGTACGGCAAGGACATTAAATAAATGTTTTCATAAAGGTCAAGTGATTTTAAAAGAACTACATCTAAGAAACGTTAATAAAACTTTCATTGAAGGATTCGCATTATTCACATTATTATTTACATTAAAGGGAAACAAAAAACCATCTGAACAGCATTAGGCCTTTCAATTCCGCATTTTTCAGGTAAATACAACTTACGTTATAGCAATAACGAGCCAAATTAATGCCAATTGAAGAAAATAAAATTGTGACAGAGAGGTTATGCAGAAAATCAGGCAGTTTTAAGTAATGTAAACAAAATGTTATCGCTATAAAAAATGGCTGAAATTTTAAACGTACTACCGACAATGGGTAGTAACATGCAGACTACATTATCATTGAAAAAGATCAACATGGACAACCTAATGCGGCTACTGTATGAGTGTAAAAGATGTGCAGAACACACAAAAACCCAGATCAGCTTTTGATAGGCCTAAATGATAAAATATTTACAAGAAAAAGAAATGTTGATTATATGGAACTGTTAGGTAGGCTACGTAATCTATGAGTATTGTCTTTTAAACTCTTCGGAAATTATGACTTTTATTCGTTTTTAAATAAGTTATTTGTTTTAAATAACTACTTTACTTCTTTGCAATTGCTCGATTTCGAGCAACATGTATACTAGTGAATAACAAATATACTAAACGAAAACAAAATAACAACATGGGTTTATAGATTTAAACGCAGTTACACCAGACACCGTTCCAAATAATTATTGGTTGTATCCATGATGAGAATGGTTCAATTGCACGCTTAATTGCACTGTACTGTAACTCCACTTTCTTCAGCAACGCGATCTAGCCGATTTTGTTTAAACTATGTGTCGATAACGTAGATTGAATACTTTAACACGTCTAAGACAAAAGTATATGAAATAAACCTCTACCACTCTAAATAGTGTTACAAAGGTAAAGAATGTATGATAAATAATGGGTGTTTAACATGTCAAATACCGGAGGTAACTATGTTTTTATAAAATCGACGAGAATGAAATAAGTTCTCGCTATGAAGATGAGTACCAACGTTTCAATATAAACCAAGTATGGTCAATGACCAGTACCAGCGAGGTTGGTCGGTGGATCCTAAGTTTGTCCAACGAACTATAATTCAGAGGGGAAGCTTGGGTGAAATCGATCTTTTGGTAGTGTGCAAATTAATGACGAACATTTTGCTAAGTGATTTAAAAAAGTTTAATACTAGGAATTTAAGTTTCTTATTACTGATATAAATTAATCTGAAATATGGTCCAAGTAAATGTTTGTGGCATGTACATTCCAAATGGCGGCAACAATAAAATTTTTGTCATAATTGTTTCGGAGTGGTGGTGCTACCGATTACCATGTTCAATGTGTCGTTAGAAATGTCTTAGCATGTAGTTTTGCCATCAAACAAAAAAACTTTGGTACACTTTGACACCCCTGGCTGCAAGGCAAGGTACACTTTGACACCCCTGGCTGCAAGGCAAGGTACACTTTGACACCCCTGGCTGCAAGGCAAGGTACACTTTGACGCCCCTAACTGCAAGGCAAGGTACACTTTGACACCCCTGGCTGCAAGGCAAGGTACACTTTGACACCCCTGGCTGCAAGGCAAGGTACACTTTGACACCCCTGGCTGCAAGGCAAGGTACACTTTGACGCCCCTGGCTGCAAGGCAAGGTACACTTTGACGCCCCTAACTGCAAGGCAAGGTACACTTTGACGCCCCTGGCTGCAAGGCAAGGTACACTTTGACACCCCTGGCTGCAAGGCAAGGTACACTTTGACGCCCCTGGCTGCAAGGCAAGGTACACTTTGACGCCCCTAACTGCAAGGCAAGGTACACTTTGACGCCCCTGGCTGCAAGGCAAGGTACACTTTGACGCCCCTGGCTGCAAGGCAAGGTACACTTTGACGCCCCTAACTGCAAGGCAAGGTACACTTTGACGCCCCTGGCAGCAAGGCAAGGTACACTTTGACGCCCCTGGCTGCAAGGCAAGGTACACTTTATTTACGAACGTTAAATATGAACGCAGGGTAAGTGAAGAATGGAGAGAGACCCTGTGTGGCTTTGTTATTGACTAAGCTTTCCTTTAGGCAAGATCATTTGTATTTACTAGAATCCCAATTATCAAGGACGGTAGAGTCCAGTTTAAAACCTTAAAAAATGTTGTCTTCTTTTGGGATCGAACCAGTGACCCATAGAATACCCTTCTATTCGTCATTGCAAATATTATTAGTCCAGCTAATTGGTTAAACTGTGAATACAAAAAAAAATAAAATTCCAAACACTTCTTATACTGTAACCTTTTTATGACGTTTGCAGTGAAAATGTTTGAATGTCACCGGACACTAATTTGCCGGTGGTCAGCGGTTCGGTTAGTTTATGCTCAAGTTGCGTAACCACCGTTCCGCCGTTGTTTCGCTCTCCCGATGTTTTGTTTCGGAAGAAAGCGAAACAACGACCATCATCTCACCACAAAGACACACAGAATCGATTTTCCACGGCCTTTCAGATCTATATAACCAATCGATCACATCTCCAAAGATTAAAATCAAGCAAGCAGTGGCAGCGCAATGCTTCCTGTGCGTGTGAGTTTGTAGACACTTTATGATTTAACGGTTATATAATAATTATTAATAGTATATTTAATCTACCAAACATGTAGTTAGTGTGTAAGTTGAGCTTTGTCTGTTAATGAGTTGCTTGCGTCTGTTTTCAGTTTGATTTCTTGTTATACTGTGACTTATCAAATAAATAAAACGTACACTGGACAATACAAATGCAACTGAATGACTGGTCCCACAGAAGTTTATCGAGAAAATATTTTTTCTAAGCTCAACAAGGTAACTTTGAAACATCGATAGGTAGAATCCTCTAGGTTTTTATAGCATTCATTAGTTGAATCAATTATCGTGGAAATTTACGCACGCTTTTATCACGAAAACTTATCTTCTGGTTTATTGTTTTTAACCGGTTAATTAAATGTATTTGTATGGATAGTATTTAAAAATTGAAACATATTTTCGAAAAACGAACGCTCTTCAGATGAATTGTAGGTTACATCGGTCAATATTTTCACTGGATAAACGATGAGGGTTTTTCTCAAATATCAAAATCCAACAACCTACTTTGGCCGTGGTAGCTGGAAGCTTACCCAGACCATAATATTTTATAAGATTTTCTTAAAATTTCAGTAGTTCTGTATTAGATAGATACAAACTTAATGCAGTGTAATAACAACCAACCATATATTTTTCTTGTATAGACGCTGTGTTGGTGCCTAGCGCTATGTATGTTGGTCCTGACAGATGCAGCCCCTAGGAAATACCTTGCACAGGACTTGGAAACAGCAGCTTCAGGACGTAAGTTTGTCTTGTCTATATTGACGACACATTAGAAGGAAGATTCATGTGACTAGATCATGAATGCTTTTCGGACGAGTGGAGTTTCATTGAATGTGTTAAGAGTTCTTTTCTGTGTCGTATCTAATAATGTTTATGTTTTATTGTTTTATTCATACACAGAGGTGTTTTACTAGGTAAGGTTGCCATATTTTAGCTGAGTGAAGCTGGGACACACTTTTACCGTTTACCAACATTGTCAATGCTTTTACCTTTAAGGAACCCTACCCCAAGATTACCTTAGTTCTTAGAAATTCATCTAACATAACATATAATTTTATTTTGCCATCATACTGTCCTATCATTAGCGTTTGCGATTTTTGCCTCGCTAAAGTGATATCGTATTTTGTTTTCTTCTTTCGAACGGAATTTTATGTTCATATAATATTTTATTATTGTAAAACTTAGTTGCAATCTTTTTTTTATAACTACAAACTGCATTAAATGGAAGTATTATTAATAACAATACTAAGTAGGCCTAATCATGCTAAGTTTCAAGTTTTCCCCAGATGGGTCTTTAGTCATTACGTTTTTAGTAAAAATCCCACACAGACAGTAGGTAGATAACTGTGATCACTTTTGGTTCGATTTAGATAGTATAATAGGGGGTTTTCGAGGACCAATTCCACACAATCTACAACCAGGGACTTCCGAATTATATTAACAAACTATTAACGCTGGTTTCGCTAACCAATAACTTTGTCGCGACCTCTAACTGTTATTTACTCCCTTCACACGTCAGGTGTTTTTCCTTTAACTTGTGACGTCATGAGTATGAGGCACGATGTATCTGCGCGTCACTCATTAGTACTCTGTGTACGACTGCGGACATCACTACCCTATCGCCAAAGTCATCATAGGCATAAATCCTGAAAGTAACTTTTACAGCTAGCAAAAGATTAAATTACAATCAAAATTGGCGTCAATTTGATGATGACTCCACATTTCATTTGTATTTTTGTAAATGTTAAAGTGCATTACAAATAGCAATATAATAAAGATAGTGACCACATGGAGGTTAGAGCTTGTGTTGTTTACATTTATAAGATTCTTAAGTATGAAACGTACTATTTTAATTACAAAAGTGAACACGGTTTGTTTTTTAATCATTCGTTGCGTCAGCTCTAAGGGTTTTATAGAACTGCAAGTCTATCTGCCAATGGATGGAACCATATGGAACACATAGGAATATGTCGAAAAATATTTACGTTTGAACTAATTTTCTCGAAAGAAATGTACAGAGTTTGAAAATCACAGAGTTAAACATTACATTCAAATGTAAAAACTGCATATTTATTGGACTGAAGCTCGCAACCATCTCAGAGACCATTAATGTAGCCCAGTATGTCAGTTTTTGTGAAGTCCTTTGTAGACGGACAAAGTATTAATATGTATTTCAAGCAAAAAATAATAATTTCTTACTTCGTTATTGAATAGTTTTGTTTTCATTATAAAGGTGACATAATACCGTCTATACCACGTACAAACACGTCTTGCAAGTTCTCGTCCTTTTTAAAACGCTGTTTGCGAAATAGAACTTTTATCCCTCGGTGTGAAATGTATTTTTCCTACAGTCACCCGACAAAGTTGGCTTCCTTGTACTGTTTATAGTACAGAAAGCTGCTAATTGCTGCACATTTATACTTTGTCGTACGGTTTATACTTTGGCGCACATCAGGATTCCAACGAAACAACACAAAACAGCGTGGTTCTATTATGCACGTAATCCGTGTACGCTTGGAAATAGGTTGGCAACACTTAAACATAATAATACTATGAGCAGCTGATTGACTATTATAACTACGATTTAACCAGTCATTTCGTGTTTATAATTTCGGTTTTTCTGAACTTTCTGGACTTTTATTTTAAACGTTTTTAAAACATTCCTACGATCTTAATAAACAAGAAAATGCCTTTAAAGCATTTTTTAGGCACGGAAACCACTTCAAATTACAAAAACATACGGAACTATATTCTCAAGTCGCGGAGCACATTTCTTGCCGAGTGATACGGACCGGGTACTACTCTCTCTAGGGCACCTATTTGTGTTGCCAGCTGAACCTAAAAACGTGTTGTATAGTGTTTGAAAGACTAATTATTTTTATGCTTTATAGTGACTGTAGGAAAAATATAATGTTTAACACGAGTGCAAAAGGCCTTTACTGCACTCGAGATCATTCGTAAACATTGCTCTCGTGTGCAGCAAAGTGACACTTTGCCCACTAGTTATACAAATAACTATTTTTTTTTACACATGATTGCAGACCATCACGGTAGAGTGCAGATCAAGGTGTACCGAGGACCAGACGAGCACCACGGCCATCATGAGCACTTCGCCCCTCACGGTTACTGGATCAAACAACCCGCGGACGACCACCATCATTAATCAATCAATCATGTTGGTGTTCGATAATTAATGGATTAATTACACAATTCAAATCAGTTAAACTTTCAAACATGGAGGGTTGTGTAAATCATGCCATTCCTATCACTATTGAGTTGTAATTGTAGCCAGATTTTCAATAAAATGAGCGTAGGCCACTGATGTAAAGTACTGCTGTATATATACTATAAGGACTTTTTCCGAATCCGTCAACATTTTAACCAAATCCACACTAAACATGGTGTGAAATATTGCATCATCCTGTTATGTCAAATCAACCTATCACATTTAAAATAATACTAAGGGCGGGAACGGAATCAATTTAAGATAGCACAAACTCTTTCACTGTCTCTCCAATCTTCTACCGGATCGTTCATATCCGATCAAGAACTTACGATCGTTCATCGTGGTTCATATAGATCGGATGTTTACTTCAAAATTCATACGTTTTTCGGGTTGGTTTTGCTTGCATTTCACTTTATTCCCTTTCATCAATTAATTTAACTGATCTTTTTATAAATGATGTACCGTTCTTAAAACGTTCACATTCAGTAAGGAATCATAGGCTTATACTTTTACATAGGCATTTTATACTTTTACACAAGTGATTAGTGATTACTGAACTACTACGGATGATTATTCGACTTACTTACTCCCATGGGCATTTGTACCCCAATTGTGGTATTTGGCCTCACCAACACACTGCCTCCACGTCGTCCTGTCTATTGCGGTATCTTCATTGACTTCCATCCTGACCATATTTTTCTTTACTTCATCCGTCCAGTGTTTCTTCGGTCTCCCTGGTGGTCTTCTCTCCAGTGAATCACTTTTCCATATTTGATATAATGTGCTTGTTACCTCTCTTATAATGATGTGGCCCGTCCAGCGAAGCCTCCTGCTTTTAGCCTCTGCAATTATATCATCAACCTCCTTAATTGAACAGGCCTCCTAGTTGATTATTCGACTTACAATAGTGAATAGTTAATTCATTAAGCCAAAACAATACATCTCTACTAACCTTAAGCAGTCCTGTAAATCCAAATTCACCAACTTCTGTAAAGCATTCTAAACAATAGTGCATTTTACCCTCCCTTCTTTAGCCAACAGAGAAAACAAAGCATGCATAAAAACCTTTCTTATAATTTGGATTATTGTTACTAGTCGCTTTATTTTATCTTATGCTTTAAAATAAAAGAATCTAAAAAATAATTTGTGTTTTATTTACCTTCTACGAAACCATATTTGAACAATACTGGTTATACATTGTCGCAACAAAATGTGGTTGTGAGTAGATTCTTATGTGAAGTTATCTAGCTTTACAATAATATATTCGAAGTTTTATCGAGACCACTGTAAATGAATGTGCTGCTTTCAATTAATAATTTATGTAAAATAGGGTACGCCAAATGTTAAACCAAGTTAAACTGAAATGATAAATTATTCTAAACTGTAGCATCTATTATAATCTATTATATTACTTACACAACATAATATAAAAAACTGTGAAAGAAATTACAATTTTCACATGTGGTTCAATGAACTATGTTTCATTCATGGAAAAGTATTGCTTACAGCTAGTTCGTGTAGATGATATCTCCACACTGGTATCGTAAAGTCAATGCTACTAGCTACTATTTACTTTTTACTACATTTACATAACAGACACATTTAAAGTAACCATTGTGGAAAGTAACTTTCAATTATAGGCCTACCTTCGGGCTATACCTCATAGATCTATAAAGCATTTTTTAGCTTAATCATTGGATTTAACATATGGACCAACACGATCCGGGTGACATTTAAGGTAAATGCACCAGTAGCTGACAGTTTGAGTTTCTTTACATTGTAATGTGGTCTCTTAAAAATATGTACACATGATTGCATTGTTAGAAGAACATATGTTTATTCTTGATTTGTTTACATACAAATCAGTGAAATTTAGCCCATACTCGCTGAACGGTGGTGGTTTGAAAGCGACCCTGTCTGTACACATCACATTTAGTCGATTCCCTTAATAAAATTGTTAAGAAGATAAGTTTGGTTTTTTGTCATTTCGCTAAATTTCCTAAATAGTATTAAAGATGAGGCTCATTATTTTTATCAATTATACCTTTGTTGACAATTTCATGATAAAATTGGGGTGTTAGGGGTTTTGGATTTAAAATTATATCAATGTCAGGCTTTGGTACACAAAAGCCATACAAGTTCCACTAGCTGACAGGGGATATTTGCTACTTGCACAATATTAAATTGGTTTTACCCATCGAAATTTGCATGCTATTTCACACATTTTAATTTTTAATTAATAAGCCAAATTATCTTTAAAAATTTATATTTTTAAATATATATAAAATATATATATATTTTTAATGTTAATATTTTTATTTTAAAACATGTAAAATAAATGTAACGTTTTACATGATTTTATAATTTAACTAGCTGACCCGTCGAACTTCGTATCGCCTAAGTTATAGGTTTCCCCTAAGACAGACCGATGGAAAGAAAGTACCGTTACGTTTAATTTTCAAGATTATCTCGTTCGCATCGCTCAATCACGTCCTGGTTGAAGTTCGTTCGCTACGCTCACTCACCTTTGGGTTGGAGCTCGTTCGCTACGCTCACTCACCTTTAGGTTGGAGCTCGTTCGCTGCGCTCACTTGCCTTCAGGTTAGCTCGTTCGCTACGCTAACTCGCCTCCAGATTGAAGTTCGTTCGCTACGCTCACTCACCTTTGGGTTGGAGCTCGTTCGCTACGCTCACTCACCTTTAGGTTGGAGCTCGTTCGCTGCGCTCACTTGCCTTCAGGTTAGCTCGTTCGCTACGCTAACTCGCCTCCAGGTTGAAGTTCGTTCGCTACGCTCACTCACCTTTTGGTTGCAAATTAGCTGTTGTCATAAATGTAAAAGAAATAATAGTGCTGCACCCTGTTGGTAATCCTTGTAACTTTAATGCTATTGAACATCATAGAACAGAACCAACTTGTTTAATTGAAACAGCTGTTAAGATTCATTAATTCCATTTCTCATAAGGTTAACATGGGAAACTCCAGAGCCACTGGGGCGGAGCCCTTTTAAGAATTTCGAAACGGGAAATAGTTTACGTCCGATTCGCATACCTACAGAATTTACACACCAAATTTCATAACGATCGGTGAAGTCGTTCCGGAGGAGTTTGCAGACAAACACTGTGACACGAGAATTTTATATATTAGAAGATTATTAAGTTAGATTTTATTCGTCTTAGAAATTATAAAACCCTTAGGTTTAGCAGCTATATAGCATATAGTACATTTATAGTTACAGTGTCAGCTACTGGGACAACTGACAGTCAGCTACTAACTGGTTCAAGCACTTTTTTCACTGTCAGCCACTGGAACACGTACAAAGGTTGAATTAAGTTGAAAAATGTTATAAAATATTTTTTTTAAACCCCCTTTTTGTATGACAAATTTGAAAACTACACTAAATTTAGAATCACATAAAATCCGTAATATCTCTTTAGTTCCTATTTATTCAAAACCACGGAATATTAAGTGCGTATAGTTTCTTATACTGTCAGCTAATGGTGCGTTTACCTTATCTGAAAATACGCAAACCAACTGCTGTTCTTAATGTAAGAAGGTTTCAGCTGACTACGATATAAGATCCCCGTGTGTAGAACGGGCACACAGCTAGTAATTAATACGCCAACACTAAATTTGTCCTTTGAACTCCTCCGCCATTTTTAAACACAATAACCTATCCCAGTCCCTGAAGTTGGAATCAAACCATTCAAAGTTTAGGAAACGTTTAAAAAATGATCTCATTAGCTTCTCATGTTACAGTGTCAAGGAGTTTTTTTCAACCTGTAATAAAGAATGATAAGCTCAATTAGTTTTTGTAAATAGATGGTAAGCATATTTGTAAATATTATTTGTAAGCCTTGAGTTGTACTTTTTTTCTGACTTAGCTAATGCAAGAAATTGTTTGTAAATTTTAGCTGAATAAACGGATTTGAATTTGAATTTGAAACCCGATTTTGACCATTCTCGTCTCATTGGAAAGAGCGTGTCGCGTAGATTTGCAAACTGACCTTACATTTTTGAACAAGTCCCTTGGGCTCTTCCCCAATGGCTTTTGAAGTTCCTAAGTTATCCTTGAAGAATATATTCGTTTATATTATGATCAGCTGAATAATTTAATCGCTGTTGATATTTATTTTGCAAATCAAGGAAACGCATGTTTTCCAAAATTTAATTATTTGGTTGAAATTTTACTATTTAAATTTAACTATTTAACTATTTGAATATACAACATCAGGTCTTTAAACTTTGCATTTTCCCAGGGAAGGGAGGGTGGCCAAATTATTAGACTAGACGTATGTACTGTAATTTAATGCATTTTTTTTGTTAGAAAACATGTATAAACTAAAATAAAACTGCCTAATTTGGTGTGGACTACAGTGTAAAATCAATTTATATTATGCTTGAATGGTTTTGTTTTGTTTTTGTATTGATTCTGATGGTATTGGCAGCATTGAATCAGCTGTTGTTTCTTTTACAGTAAAAGAAACAACAGCTGATTCAATGCTGCAAATGACATCAGAATCAATACAAAAACATTCAAGCATAATATAAATTGATTTTATACTGTAGTCCATACCAAATTAGGCAGTTTTATTTTAGTTTATACATGTTTTCCAACCAAATTCAAAGTTAAGTCAAAAATGCATTAAACTACAGTACATACGTCTAGTCTAATAATTTGGCCACCCTCTGTAAATATAATTTACGTTATTACAGCAACTAACCAAAATGCAGGCTATGCAGGAAATCAAATGTTATCGCTATTTAAAAAGTAACTGAAATTTGTAAACGTACTGGCGACAATGGGTGGCCATGCAGGCTACATTATCAATGACGAAGATAAACATGGACAACCTAATGCGGCTATGAGTGGGACACGTTTTTGGAAATGCTAAAAAACGAGATAAGCATTTGAAAAATGTTAAATATTTACAAAAAATTTGATTATATTGAACTGTTATGAACATCGTGAGTACCTATTTCGATTAGTTACATAATCTTTGAGCTGATTCTTTTAAACTGATTGAAAATTATGACTGTTATTCGTTTTCAATCAACTCCTGTTAACTTTGCAATTGTTCGATTTCGAGCAACATGTACACTAGTACTGTATTATATTGGAAGAAATTGCAACAAGTACTCCGTAAAGTTGTGTTTATGGCCTCGATCGTTTCTCAAAGAACTCTAGTTGTACATTCATATGTGATATAATCTTCTACGTGTATATTGCTGATAATGTCATATGATATTTTCAATCTTGACTAATATATCAGTAATCATGGTTATTCTTTGAATGTACATTGAACAATAATTACACATCAACTTAAGTAGATGCAAAACTTGCCCAGATAAAAGCGTAAACTCTCTAAATACATGTATTATCGTTACTTTATGCGATTTATGCTTAGCCTTGACATAGTTCGTTCAACTTAGTTGAAAAAAGTGGGCAAATTGATACGCCCAGTAGGCTACTGGGCCACTTCGTGTCATGGAAGTGTCATTAGATTGATTACATATGATAACAGATTATCCTTATATTTTCACCAGTTGCTTTGGTCATAGAAAGAAAGGGGTATGTATAAAATAATTGCGGTATGAATAAGAGATATAGGGGATGGTTACTTACTGCCTCAGCGAAAGGGACCAGGAGGCATACGATTATACTTTAAACCCCCTGGCATAACAAATAATCACCTCAATTAAGGGCTTAGAAAAATGCCTTCAATGATTTTGCAACCAAGCTACAAGCATACATATTTTGTTTATTTGTTAAAGCAAGGAGTTTTTTTACATTAGTTCCAGTTCAACTTCAAAATTTTCTCTTTTATTGTTTTTTCTGTAGGGTCTCAATTTGTACACTAGTGAATGCAAAATAAAATCATAATAGGTGATAAGTGTCTATTTTGTCTAAGAATGGTCATTGTTTTGAAAGTGTTGAAGTGTCTGGATTATAAACCACAATTAATACAGTTTTTATTGATCTATTATTCGTTGAATATTCTACTTTACTATTTTTGTTTCTTTATGAATTACATTTCACAACGCCTTCTTTAATTTTCTTTCATTTTTTTCGATTTCAAAATTTAACATATTCCTATTGTACATAAATTATGAAACCATAAAAATGTGCGACTACACACCACACAAAGGACCTGGTAGGTGTTGGGGAGGGGAGGGGGGGGGAACTGCTATCTCATTGGTCCACACAACAATGAGTCTGGGTGTCGGTCAGTGGGAAAGTCAAAGTCTTCACTTCTTCACTTTCGCTTTCAGCAGCGACCGGGAGCAGACGTGCGCGACCGCATAGGATTTTGTACCACCTTGGCTGAAGGTAAACACCTACTGTAATCCATTTCAAAATAATTAGCTTTGAAAATCAGTTTTAAATTATGAGTTTTTTGTAACGGGACTTAGTTCTCTTATATACTTCATGATGTTCTAGTGTGCTCAAAAAGTGTGTAATCAAGGTTCCACTGTAATTGAAATTATAACGGCAAATAATGGTTAAACATATATGGTCAGACAATCTATCACAAGTTGTTTAATTTAAAACTACTGTACTGCATTAGTGTCGGCGGTTTTTAAAACTTCGCCATCATCAGGCTAACAAAAGGATCCTTTTCATGACGTGTCGTTAGAATAAGTTATACACGACCAGGTCTGTTTAACCATTATTTGTTATAAAACGCAATCCTGGTCAATTAAAATGAGTTGTAAATATTATAACACCTAGTACATAGTCAAATGTGCAGACTAAAAAGTGTTACACGTATAATGTGGAATGTGGACAATGGACATTTAACATAATTTAATTCAACTGTTCAGTAAACATTGGATAGTTTATAGACAAAACTGTTCATATCGAGACGGCAACACAATCTATGCCGTTAATTATAAAAAAATAGCTTATTTAATGCTACTACAAACCTTCTATTAATAATGATTATAGAATTGCATATCCTAAAATATTGCATATTCAATGGATAAAACAATTATGAAGGTAAAATTATTGCATAATTAGATTATGAAAATTACAGTAATTAAATCGTCCTACCCACGCATGTATTTCTCAGGAAGCTTTCGCTAGCGTTAAATCGGTTTTTCGTAATCACAAACTGAATATGATTAAAATTACAAATTGTACAATTTGTAACTTAATTTAACTTATTTTTTGAAAAGTTGGTGGTTTTGATGATGTCCCCGTAGAACCCGCAATGCGAGGGCCCCTGGTTGGTTAAAAAATGAAAAAAGTTCAAAGTTGGACAGTTTATAAAGTTTCCAAGTTAGACCTAAAAAAATGTATTGTAGCTGAGCGCTCAACAGATTGTGTTGTGTTATTGTGATATCTCATTGAGGAATATCCCTTACTATGTCGGTGTCAGTTGCATTGTGTACGATACGTTATAAACTATGACAGTAGAAATTGAATGAGTACACTGAATATTTACTGTAAATAAAATAAAATTGAATAACTATAATTTTACAGTTAGTCTGCCAATTTTTCGGCGTTT
Source organism: Macrosteles quadrilineatus (assembly GCF_028750875.1). Taxonomy (NCBI): domain Eukaryota; kingdom Metazoa; phylum Arthropoda; class Insecta; order Hemiptera; family Cicadellidae; genus Macrosteles; species Macrosteles quadrilineatus. The sequence continues at coordinate 53,857,006 of NW_026542598.1, read as the reverse complement.
GGGTGAAGCAGATTGTTCAAATGACCGAGAAAAAATATAAGGTTCGGAAGACGTAAAAAACAAATAATACCCCCGCCGCAGCAAACCTGCAGACTAAGCGAATTTCCATTTGACTGATTGGATTTACACTGAAATGTCTACTTAAAAATATAACATTTATTCTTGATTTAAATAGAATTAGTTTAACAAGTACTTAGGTTTGCTGCATCAGGGAGGGTAAAACTGTTTTTTTTGTGTAAAATGTGAATAGTTAGTAAGAAATGAAAACATTTTCCAAATTTGATCAAAATATGTTCACAAACAAGAAAACTACAACAGTTTACTTATTCTCAATAAGAATAACATGGGAATTTTAAAATTACAATTTTTTTGAATTTTCTCCGTAACCATTAGGCGCATAATAACGCTTCAATATACTAAATTATTTGTTTTTTTAAGCTCTACAAAATGTTTTGGAAAGAAATTGCTAAATTTTATGTTTTTTGGGTAAAAAATGAGAAAACCCTATTTTTACCCCATAAAACCCCCCGTAAACCCCCGTTCCCATGGTCCGATCATAATGGATCGCGAACTCGTTCGAATAAACGTACGTTTACACGTTTGTACCAAATTTCATCAAAATCGGATCATTTTTGCTCGAGTTATCGTGCTGACGGACACACATATATATATATATATATATATATAAATATATATATATATATGAATTTGAACGGATGGTGTTTTAGGCCTCTAGGGACCTCAAAACGAAAAAAAAAATCGGTCCCGCGTCCAGGTCTTACCATGAGTACTACGGTAATAGCTTATTCCCTATATGGGAAATTCGCTAAAATGTAAGAATAAGGCATATAATGGGGTAGAATAAGGAAGAAACTAGTCAGGTTTGCCCCCATTTTACAACTAAAAATCTTAATATATAAGCTATTTCTTATTAGATCTTTTTTTTGGAACTTGGTATCGTTTGATAGGGAATTAAAAATGCTACATAAAAGTGTTCAAGACGTTTTTCATAAAATCAGCAGTTTTTTAGTAATTTAAGTTTAAAAAACTAAAATGGCCGCCATTTTGAAATTTTAATTTGAATCAAGATTATTTTTTTTACATGGGTCTCTTCTACCTTAACATTCATACCAAGTTTTATAAAGATTGGTTGAAAAAGTACTGTACAAAGATAAAAATGTTTATGTAAAAAATACAAAATGGTGGATATCTGGTTAACAAAGAGATTTTGAAAAAAAATGTTATACGTGATTTTCTCTTTATTTTCACCCAAGGAATCGCCAGGTAAAATATGTCTCCAGCTTTTTTGAACACCCTGTATATGCCTATGGATCTATTACACATAAGAGTGAATAATAAATTGGATATCAACCTACCATAAATTTAACATGCTCCCTCAGTCTATGTCAATATTTTACACATTTCATATACAGGGTGTCCCGTAACTCTCTGGACACATGTATATAGCGTTATTGCTTTCAAGACAAATACATTTTACCATAGGTCTGTGGTGCCTAGTTTTCCGTCTGTCTGTATTTATGTGTTTTTTTACAAAAAAAAAATAATAATAACTACTAAACTGTTTGAGATACAGCGTTGAGATTTTTCAAAAATGGCTATCTTATTAAGACCAATCTCTGTTTAAAATTGATTGGATAAATAATAACAGAGAAATGTCTTCTTTTCCAAATGCATGACCACTTTTTCTCCATTTAAACAATGCTAATACTCCTTTCACATTGTCTAAATATCTTTACAATAATCTTTTATACGTCAATCAGGTGTTTTAAAACATAACAGCTGATTCAATAATTTGTTTTTGTTATTTATAAGTATAACTTGTTGTTCGTGATAAGTAAAGAATCTTCCTTGTTGTAAGTAAAGGAGGCCTCTTGTAGATAAAAAAGTACCATAAGGTATTGTTCAATTGTATTTAATAATTACAAAAAATTTTAACATTATCAACATTTTTTCAATTTATTTAAAGAAAGAATTATGTTACTTATAACAAACAACAAGTTATAGGCCTACTTATAAATAACAAAAACAAATTATTGAATCAGCTGTTGTGTTTTAAAACACCTGATTGACGTATAACAGATTATTGTAAAGATATTTAGACAATGTCAAAAGGAGTATTAGCATTGTTTAAATAGAGAAAAAGTGGTCAAGCATTTGGAAAAGAAGATATTTTTCTCTGTTATTATTTATCCAATCTTAACAAATAAGGTATCATTGAAAACTACATAAAATTTACTTGCAATTTGTTTGTAAAGTTAACGGTTTTCGTGAAATTTTGCATAAAATATTTTAAATGGCTGCCATTTTTAAACGGTTAATGATTGTTTAGTATGATTTTAAACTAAGATTGTTCTTAATAAGATAGACATTTTTTTAAACCTCAACGATGTATTTCAAACCGTTTAGTAGTTATTAGTTTAAAAAAAAAAAAAAAAAAAACACATAAATACAGACAGACGGAAACCTAGGCACCACAGACCCATGTTCCTATGTTGAAAATGTGTTTGTCTTGATCTAAGCAATAACGCTATATACATTGGTCCAGAGAGTTACGCGACGCTCTGTATATAGCATGATCCGATGTAACAAGATTGCCAAAAAGCTACAGCGTTATAAATCTATATATATAAAAGGCAAAGCCCTCACTGACTGACTGACTCACTCACTCACTCATCACTAATTCTCCCACTTCCCACTTACCTAGGAGGCTGAAATTTGGTACACTGATTATTTAGGCATTAAATAGGAAAACTAAGTGGTTTTTATTCTAATCGGACTTTCGGGCTCCGCCCCAGTGGCTCTGGAATTTCCCATGTTAACCTAATGAGTACTCATATTTAAATGGAGTTAATGAATCATAACAGCTGTTTCAATTAAACAAGTGGGTTCTGTTCTGTGATGTTCAATATAGCATTAAAGTTACAAGGATTACCAACAGAGTGCAGCACTATTATTTTTTTTTTTTATTTATGACAACAGCTAATTTGCAACCAAAAGGTGAGTGAGCGTAGCGAACGAACTTCAACTCGGAGGCGAGTTAGCGTAGCGAACGAGCTCCAACCGTAAAGGTGAGTAAGCGTAGCGAACGAACTTCAACCAGGACGTGTGAGCGCAGCGAACGAGCTCCAACCTAAAGGTGAGTGAGCGTAGCGAACGAACTTCAACCAGGGGCCCATTTCATAATAAAGTACAAACTAATATTATTAGTAAATCAGCTGATCGCCCAATGCAAATCTAATGGAAATTACAAGTTACAAGTTGTAACTTGTAACTTGTAGTTTATTATGAAATGGGCCCCAGGACGTGATTGAGCCATGCGAACGAGCTCACATATGAATTTAAACGGGGCAAAGCCCGCGGGTACAGCTTGTACTGTACTAATATAATTGAACATATAACATCAAGCTAGGCGTTAAAAAGGGTAAGCATAATTCAACATAGAATTATCGCAATTCCTTTTAAGATGCAATGAAAAGACAGATCAATGTGTTAGCTCAATAAAGTGATTTGGTTTGATCCTCCCTAGATTCTTAACACAATTAAGGACTGTTTCTTTGTTATGTAGGGCCCTAAAGTAAGTTGCGACCATATAGTTCTTGTTATTTCAGAAATTTATCGCTAAACTTTTCCCGCTAAATAAAGGTTTGAATTTTCATTAACTTGTCGTGGGTATTAAAAACATGAGAGTAAAACATAAAACGTAAAATCTGTTCTATAATAAGAGAAAAATGTTTATTTTACACTAGAGCATGTGAAATTCACCAAAAATAAATCCATCAAACAAAGCTTCAGATTTAACAATAGGTTAGAAGACAACTTGCTTTACGTCAGATCGTTCACAGTTAGCTATTAATATGTTGTACACATGTTTTCCCCAGTCATTATCATAATGCAAACAAACACTTAGCTTTCACTTTGCCGATAGTTTTTTACCAGAGACAAACAACGATGACCCGTAAGCCAGTTGACCTTTATCTTATTTTAAGTTTTGCAATGTTGTGTCGCCGCCAGTGCTGGGATTGTGTCCTTGGCCAGAATGTCCTACAGGTAACTCACGAGCTTTCCCTGGACACGCGTCTGTCAAATAATTAACATTACGTCCCTTTGACACTATTTTTAAAATACTCTCATACTCATGTATAACGTGGGTCATTTCAGAAAACGTCAGCTTGTTCTAATTCATCCAATTACTCACACAATAGCGTATATTATTCACCAAATATTGTCTGCATGTCGATGACAATTGATTGACATTGTTGATCAGATACCAACACGTCGATCGACGAACTGCATGTAGTGACATTGGTATGGTTATATAATTTAATATAAGTTTTTAATATAATTGTTTTTAAATTATATCATTTAATATAAATTTTCCCAGAACAGTGGCTATCGTGGATATTGTTTTTAGCCTAAAACTAAGATATTTCTAACAAATTGGAGAAAATCGTAAAATCCATTTTTGAAATCATTGTGTGCAAACTTTACTCATGTTATAGAAAGATATATTATGTTTACGTTTGTTTTTCGTGGTGTCACCCATACCATAGACAAAAAGAAATCTATTGTCTATGCCCATACCCAATCACGATGTCTAATGAACAAATAAGAAATCCTACGGAGAATCGTAAGGAGTCATTCTTCGATGGTATGACGACGAGAAAAGCGTGATAAAACCCACCATTGCCTACCTCAAGGGCAATTAAAGAGGGGTTAACGCTAACAATTCACTCCAACCTATGCTTACGTGTTGTGATATTACTGGACGTCCCCAGCAGTGAAAAAGGCAATTATAATTACCAACAAGACAGTTACCAACACTAACAACATTTAGGATATTAATACATATATGCGTACTTTGATTTATAAGCGAAAAATTCAAACGCTCATTATATTTGTGATGGATCAAAACTGCACCCAATTGTCTCAATAAATTGTGTCCTTCCTAAGAAACAGCCGATCTTGGTCATTATTAAAGCCACACTGATCACCCACTTCCTTATACACTAAATAAAAATACATATAATCACATTGCAATATATTGTGTATATGTACGATACTGTTAATGAAATAATAAAGTGATTAAAAGGTTTCCGTACATTTGTTGAACAACACCTGGCATGTTGTAGTCTGTTTACAGTAATCAATGTTATCGTTCCACATTCTTCAAATAGTCCGACGTACTTAGACATCTATAATTCAACAGCCAATCAAAGCAGAATTCCTGGATAATTTCAATTGAGGAGTTTTACAAACACTCACTGCTATGTGTTAGAAGTAGACTCCCAACTCCCAACATGTTGTTGATTGTTGAATCAGCTGATCGGTTGTTCGCCTATTAAGTAACGGACAGGCCCAGTTAAACGTCTTGTGTCTTCTGATATAAGTCTCGCAGCTTTCTCGTGTTTCGGCGGTTACGTGTGTTGTCTCCGTTCATTGACATTTACACCTCAATACTGACAGTTGACAGTTCTGCGTTAACTTGGCGCTTTTTTGGACAACTTAACGCTTTTTGAAATGGTGCGAGTGCATTTAAATAGTGCAAGTAGAATACTTATCCTAATTAGAGATCTGAAGTCCGTGCTTACGCGAGTTTCATGTTGCTCACGCTTGTATTAGCTGATATCAGGAATTATGCTCTTAATTTTTTGAAATATTTAAATTTTTTATCTCTTTGGGCAAAGGGGAATACAAATAAATCGTTATGTTAAGATAAAATAGTGTTTATATGATAAAATCAAAACAAGTGTAGGAAACAAGAAAACGCTATCTAAAACTAAAATATACCTACAAATAGTATTTCTTTAGCTATTCCAAAAGGATGTTAAATGTATAAGGAAGAGTTATTTATTTAGAACGGTATATTACCTAAGTTTTCGGCGTGTTGTTTCTCGTACATAGTTCATTACCTATTGCTTGTTGTATTGCTAAGTAATAGTTATTTGTCAGGCAATAACTATTATGACTATTATAGTATATTACATTACTAGTCCTGAAAATAAGTGTGTTTACCGGACGAGTGTGGTCGTTCCCGTGCGAGACGAAGTCGAGTACGGGATTACCATACGAGTCCGGTACACACATTTTGGACGAGTTACGTACGATAGTTTTCACCACACTATCATGTTTTTGGCTGTATTACATACGTTAATTGGTGGCCGAAAGTTAGGTTTTGCTGGCGATGCCAGCTGTCCATAATTTGGGGACCGAGCAGGTTTTTACAGGCCGGGGCCGCAAAATCAGCTGTCCGCTTACTTACTTAAAACATGAATGCATTTTAAATACATAATCAATAGTATATTTCGTACCAAGGGCCGAAAATGAGGTTTTGCCGGCTCGAGATAGTTTTTAAGTTCGAGACGAAGTCGAGAACTTAAATCGATCGAGAGCTGCAAAACCATTTCGGTCCGTGGTACGAACGCTATTTTTCACCACACTATACCCTATTACCACTATTCACCACTATAATAATGCACACTGATAGTCAACACAACTACAACTTTAAGGTTAAGAAATAATTTGAGGAATCAGCAAAAATATAAATAAATAGTTGCTAGGCAACGGTGACAATAACACAATTCTATATTGCAATGCTATGGATTTTGATTGTGTATTTAAAACGCATTCATGTTCGAAGTAAGTAAGCGGACAGCTGATTTTGCGGCCCCGGCCTGTAAAAACCTGCTCGGTCCCCAAATTGGCGACAGCTGGCATGGCCAGCAAAACGTAACTTTCAGCCACCAATTAACGTATGTAATACAGCTAAAAACATCATAGTGTGGTGAAAAATCCATAGCATTTCAATAGAATTGTGTTATTGTCACCGTTGCCTAGCAACTATATATTTTTATTTTTGCTGATTCCTCAAATTATTTCTTCACATAACCTTAAAGTTGTAGTTGTGTTGACTATCAGTGTGCATTATTATTGTGGTGAATAGTGGTAATAGGGTATAGTGTGGTGAAAAATAGCGTTCGTACCACGGACCGAAATGGTTTTGCGGCTCTCGATCGATTTAAGTTCTCGACTTCGTCTCGAACTTAAAAACTATCTCGAGCCGGCAAAACCTCATTTTCGGCCCTAGGTACGAAATATACTATTACGCCTCACTACATTATTTTGACGAACTTCCCACGCAAGCATTTAGTCCAGAAAACAGCTGTTTGCCGCCAGCTTATTCAAATGGGGTTTCATTGCGTGCTACTGTTCTGCAATGAGTTTTACCGGACACCAATCAGCTGATTATACTGTATTTAGGTAGCAATGAATGGTTATAAACAAAAACATAACCTCTCTTAGAGGTTATGACTAGTGATTTTTAGTCCTTAAGTTGGTGGAAATATATAAGGATTTGTACAGATTTATTAGTATGGCGTAAACTATCGTACGTAACTCGTCCAAAATATGTGTACCGGACTCGTATGGTAATCCCGTACTCGACTTCGTCTCGCACGGGAACGACCACACTCGTCCGGTAAACACTTATTTTCAGGACTAGTAACGTAATATACTATTTCGCCATACTACTGAATCTGTACAAATCCTTATATATTTCCACCAACCATCTAAATAAAGTATAATCAGCTGATTGGTGTCCGGTAAAACTCATTACAGTACAGTAGTACGCAATGAAACCCCATTTGATTAAGCTGGCGGCAAACAGCTGTTTTCTGGACTAAAACCTTGCATGGGAAGTTAGTCAAAATAGTGTAGAGTGGCGTAAAACTATTTACACAACAACACAACACCTTTACAACACTTTAAATGTAAATTCAAGTGAATTGAAGTTATATCAGTTATAAAGTTCATAAAGAACCTTGGTCCTCAATTGCGCCATCGAACATAGTAATGCTGAGTGAAGCAATGTTTCCTTGTGATTTTCGAGTTGCGTCAGAATACCGAAGCCAGGATTTCAGTCGATTCCTCTATTGTTTGCTGGAAAGTAAAATTTACGTTGATTAAATTTGTTGAATAAATTTGCGTTGAATAATGTTGATCGACGCGAAATCCAATTTTATAAGTTACTAGCTGGCCCGACAGACGTCGTCCTGTCCTAATGTGGTTTTATGTCAAATGCTTGTTCATTTTCAAGATCCTGGTTGAAGTTCGTTCGCTATGCTCACTCACCTTCAGGTTGGAGCTCGTTCGCTGCGCTCACTTGCCTTCAGGTTAGCTCGATCGCTACGCTAACTCGCCTCCAGGTTGAAGTTCGTACGCTACGCTCACTCACCTTTTGGTTGCAAATCAGCTGTTGTCATAAATTTTTAAAAAAATAATCGTGCTGCACCCTGTTGGTAAACTTATTAACGTTTTAATGCTATTGAACATCACAGAATACAATTGCTTAGTGTTGAACCAGCTGTTAAGATTCTTTAATTCCATTTTAATATGAGTACTCATAAGGTTAACATGGGAAACTCCAGAGCCACTGGGGCGGAGCCCTTTTGACGGATCTGCACCAAACTTCACACAAACCATCCTTGAATAATGCTTAATAATGCCTGAAAGTTTCATTACAATCTGTCGAGCGGTTTGAAATTAAATGAAATATGAAATGAAATATTATTTATTTATACAGGCAAAAGTTAGGGCCACGTGGCCCTTTCTTACACTTAACCTGTCAGCGGTTTCGGAGTCCATAAAGGACAAACAAACAAACATACACTAATACAAACATACATTGGATTTTATATATATAGATATAGTCGATTTGATCATTGTATTAGGTCAGGGACACAATGTTGTATATTTTATCCTAAATATTAGTGAATGATGAGTGTTGAATTGTAGTGTGAGATAAATAATGTGGCTTTCTTACTCATCCCTAGTTGTGATTCTTTAGCCAAAACCATGTATTAAAACCGCAATTATCAAGGACAGCTGGGTCCACTTTAACACATAGGCCATACAATCAAAAAAACTAAGAATTTTCCATGGATTTTACCTATTGTGTATATCAAAATATTTAGTTACTAGGCGAGCACTTTAAAAGAGAGATTCCTTCAACGCAGATATATTTCCCCTCTCCTGAGATATCTATTTAATGTTTGTTTATATAACATATATGGTTGTATATATACATATGGTTATACACATGGTGGTTATTACATGTTTTATTCTAGGCCTCCAGTACTTTAGTCCTAATTTACAATCCCTAGAAATTTATTTTACAATTTTTAATGCATAAGAAACTTTGATTTGTAGGTATTATAAAATTTAATCACAATTAAGAGTTAATATTTTCTCGGCCATTTAGGACCATCTTCTAAATAAAACCTGCAAAAATATATGAATGTATAATTCATCTTCCGCCTTGGCTTGACGTGTTTTCCAATCAGGCGATCTTCGCTTCTGACGGAGCCAATAACAAACCTTACACTGCATACTAACAATACTAACTTGAATGTCATTGAAGTCATAGACCACTAAAATGGCAAAGAGCGCTTCCGATCACGGTCACGTGCCCTCGGCCGCCGGAAGCTATGAGTTACTGTGCCAAGATCAAAACGTTTTATTATGCATAGGATGAGACATTCCATATCCATGTAGGGCTACACACAAATAAATAAGAAATACCTACTAAAAATTAAATATTTCAATTTCACTATCAGCTCATCCAAATTCTATTTCCACGTTTTAGGCGCTTTTTACAAGCATAAACTAAATCGACCAATAAAGTTAGAATCTCGATAACAAGTTACCCTTTATAACAAGGGTATTTTAAAATCACCTTGAAATTGTTTTACCCCTAATCACATATTGCAAACCTCGATAAAAAGTCAACCTTTTTACAAGTCTTGTATAATACATATGAGAATCTTTTTTACCAAGGCTCTACTAAACTATACTTTCAACTTTTAATCGTACTTGTGTCACTTTGACTTTTTTTGCAATTTGTCAAGCCCAATGGCTCTTTTAACATTCTTTGCCTTTAGCACCTTAACTGAAACTGTCAAAAGACTTCCGCTGGATGCGATGGTCGTAGCAATCACGTTTTCAGAGAGGCTTTTGTTGATTCGCTAGCCCGAGGCCAAGGCTAAGGCAATGTTGGTTCTTGCAATACCAACAAGCTCTTCTGGGCATTCCAAAGTCAAACTGACATCAGAATTACGCATTCGTACACCATTTTTAGCAACGTTTTATCACTTTAAAACTATTTTTAAGAATTTCTGAATAAAATGTGTACCTCAGATGAGTACCGTGCTCTACATTTGTGTAGGCTCTATCGAAGGATTTGTTAGAATAAAAACTACTGCGCATTATTTTTTTTTCTAAAACTGGCTGCAGCTTTAAACATACTCTCACTCTCTTATAATAGATGTATCATCTTTAAGGATAAAAAGGGTTTGGCTAGATAAATCACTAAATAAAAAAACTGTCCTCAATTATCATAAGCAAAGAGTAAATTACAACTGATAAAATCGACCCCAAAATATAGGAAATATTCATTTGACACTTTGACAGCAGTGCATTCAAATGTCATCAGCATAAAACAATAAAAACACACATACAAGACTGCAGCAGATTTTACGATAGGATGAGGAATGAGAAGTCTACTTGCACTATTTAAAGTCATGCTTCCTTATCCCAAACAACTGTTTCAGAACCCACGTGACGAGTCAGAAATACGGGAAAGTCCATGGTTCGAGATAACAAGATTACTTTCACCGTATACAGATGGTCATCCCGTGAAATTTGTTCTTTTCATAACGATGGTAACTGTGTAGTCATTGATCGCGATTTCTCTGTACATTAGTTAGTCAAAGTCACAATGATCCATTGTGAAGTAAAGACGTATAGTATATGCTACAAATCTACGACGATTTTGACTATATTAACAAACTTACACTTTGTTGAAACAGAGTGACATAGTCATCTGTGTAACTATGGTGTGCGAAGTGGCGCTTTGCTGCACACCAGAGAAATGTTTACGCACGAGCCACAGGCGAGTGTGGAAAGTTTGAGGCGAGTGCACCAAAGGAACTTTGCGCTCGTGTTACACATTATATTTTTTCTACAGTTACTATAAAGAATATAATCAGTCTTTCAAACACTATACACCATGTTTTTAGGTTAGTTTAAATTCAAGCGTTGAACGAAATGGGAAACTGGGAAACATTGCACCAGCTGATCGTAATATCTTTAAGTATTGCCAGCTTATTTTCAAGCGTACATGAATAACGTGCCTAATAAAAGCACGCCGTTTAGTGTTGTTTAGTTGGAATACTGGAGTGCGGCAAAAGTAAAACGAGTTCGGCAAAAGTAAGTAAATGTAGCAGTTGCCCTAAAGAAGCCATTTACACAAGTTTAGATCAAAGTTGTTACAGAACACAGAAATCGCGTAATTCAGGCGATATTGCTATAGTTTTACCTTTTATCCTTACTGTATTTTCTGAAGATTTGGTCGTATATTAAACATGCCATATTATGTTTTGTCATGTTGTGTGATATTTTGCAGTACTATATTTTGATGGAAGGCCCAGTAAGTCATATATTTTTATAAAAAAACACACAATCACGTGATCAAACCACAACTGGTCGCGGTCGGTGAGTTGAGATGAAAGCACTTTCCATATACAGGAAGTGTTTTGCTTTCTGAGTCATGAATTTGGTTCGTTTCCCGCCAACTTTCCCTAACCATTATTATAAGAAAATTTCTATTATATTAATCAGGCTATGTGAGAACCCTTTGTAGACGAAATTTGGACTAGTTGTGTAGTAATTTATAATAGGCATATTAGGCATGGATCAGTTACTCTTTGATTCAAACGCATCAATTTTGTTCATGAAGCCTACAAGCTGCTGCTACCAAGGTACTCCACATTCTACAAACATAAAGTATCACAGATAATATACCTATTCCAATTGGAAGCATACCGGTAGGGCCTACATTTAAAGTCGACAGTATTGTAAACCTATAAAGGAACGTGTTTTGTGTTTAATCTATGGTGGGATCAATTAGTTGACATACTATTGATGTATTTGGACATCAAGTATTATTCTTTGATCCGTAAACAAAAACCAAAATTAGCACCACTTTTATAATAAATATCCTGCAGCCGATGGATCGTTACCCCTGGCCGAGGCCGAGGTCAAGCGTCTGCGGCAGTTTCGTCACCGACACGCAGGCGCGATCTAGTTGCAAGTTGCTTAACCACAACCGGTTTTGGCGGGAGAGTTGCGTCACTGTGCCATTAGCTGGTCGCCTCCCTATTCCCTCCCCAGCGTCCTCCCACGATGCGGCAGTGGTTTACATGAAAAATGAACATGACTCGCTCCAATAAAAAACCGCGACATTGCTGTTTTTTAAGAGGTGTTAACATGTAGCCTACTAAATCATATAAAAATCTACAAGGAAAAGATTCATAAAATTAATCCGTAAAAAATCATTTTTTATGATGATCCTATCGCAAAAAGGGTTAACAAAATATCGCATTGTTATCCTTACCCGTTTTTGAGTTATAGCAAATTTTCTAAGAGACTGTAAATCTATCTAAAAAGGGGGGGGGTGAGAGGAAAGCACTATGGGGAGGAGTGGGGACTTTTGGGAAAATACTCACCTCAACATGGTCTCAGCATAGAAAAATCCAGCTTTCCCAAATTACATCTGCCTTATTTATATCTTTATTGACTGGGCTAATCTAAATATCTCTGTTGATAGATGGGGTGTGGTTATGAAAATGGAGAAGAAGACACCTACCAGTGTACCCTGAGTTCTGAGATGCAAACACTCGCACAACAGGAGTTACGAGAGGATGAAGCTACACGATCTCACGCCATCACCCAAATGAGGAGCTGGATAGACATGCACCCAGAGATACAGTGCTGTAGGAAAGGTAAGATAAAAACTCCAAGTAGGGTGTGGAAGAAATATTTAGAGGTGAATTTGATCTGCTAAAAGTAAATCTAAAGACGACTAACAGATGGGGATTTTTTTAATGTGCAACTTTTTCCGATTCTTTTAGCGTGGTGTGTCAGTTCTTTGAGGTGTGATGGTGGGCAGGTACATTTGCAACCTGTTTTATAGAATATTTGTTACATTTAGATTAAATTATACAGTATCTATTATAAAATTGATTTATATTGTAAGAGAATGTTGAGTTTTGAACCCTCCTGTAACTAGTGCAATTTGCACACAGGTTCCCTTGTTAGTGTTTGATATTCTATAGCTGGATGGTCAATATAGTGCCCACTTGGTAATCAGAAGGTTTCTGGTTCAATCCTGGAAAAGACTGTAGCTTTTGATGGTTTGAAACTGAATTTATAGCTTTTCTTAATCATTATCCTGACAAAAGGACCAGCTGATCTTAGTCAGTAACACACAGCTGTCATCTCCTCCATTCAACTCTCCTTCACTCATCTTCGTCTAGGTATCATATAGGCTAAATCTCCTATATAACTTTCAGATTCAGCATTTCTGTTGAGATTCCTGCGCACCAAGAAGTTCTGCCTCCCCATGGCTCAGGAGATGTTGGAGAAATACCTGATTGTCAGACAACTCTACCCTCAGTGGTTCCAGAGGCTGGACGTCCTGGACCCAGAAGTACAAGACATCCTGAACAGTGGGTGAGTGTGAGCGAATTGTTCGTACTGCATGCATACCTAGAGCAAGAACGACAATTTTGTTTGACAAAAATAAAATAGCTAGCTAGCTTACAAAGAAAATTAGTGTCCACACTTAATATAGGCACACGAGAAGGTAATAAAACATAACACTGATATATTTTGTTCTAGTACCTATTGGTTTTTGAAGAGAGTAGTATACTGTATAGAAGTAGTATCAGAATATACTCTCTCTAGAAAGAGTCGCAAATAATTTGGTTTTATAGAACAAGAAAAATTAGTTGACAACAGCACTCGCAGTAGGGACTCAATTAAACTTTTTTTGTATCCTGAAACTGGCAACAACTTTAACTTGGGAATGGTATGCCTGGTTCTAGTCAAAGGTCTTATATAAAACAAAAATATTTCATTAATGTCTTACTATTCAACTTCCCACTGTGTCTAGGTACCTCGTAGCTCTCCCTGAGAGAGATAGACAAGGAAGGAAGGTGCTTTTCTCTTGTGCAGTAAAGTTTGACCCGTACAAGTACACCTCGGCTCACATGGCCCGAGTACACAGCATTGTCGTGGAGAGTCTTATGGACGAAGAAGAGAACCAGATCACAGGTGATGACTTAAAGTGGTAATGTACCATCCAGTAAAGTGGCATAAAGTGGTATTTTACAACCATCCAGTGCAACCATGCAGCATTCAGTAACACCACAGAGAAGTAAGGTACAAAGGAAACACGCTTATGGGACCCTTGTGCTCTTTCAGCTCTAGTATGTTGTGCCGGATATTATACTTGTGACGTGCAAGGGAAGAACCTGTGGAAATTCTTGCCTATAGATAGAGCACAGGGTCTTTCTCTACCGTGAGCGATGTAGTACATATGTGGGTGAGGGGGGCAGTGTTGTATTTTGCTCTAGACAGCAGCAACTAGCGCTAGACACCACTTAAGTGTAACATTAAATGTACAGTATCTTCTATCCTCTGAACTTTAGCTCTCTGTGGTAAAACGTATTACTGTAGTTAACTATTTGGCAAATAGACTTATAATTTCTTAAAACTTGACTAAAAATGCCAAAACAACTAGCAGAACGATTGGTCACATTATAAAACCAAATCTAGTTTTCTGTTAACCTTGGTCGAAATCAACTACACTTCCTAATGGCTCTTCAAAACATATCTCAAAGATAAGGTACCTACATGACTTACTGGAATTCAGGGGAAGAGTATGAATATTGAAGGTGCCACTTACTGTTCTCATTTTCCTATAACATTCCTATAATGTGCATCCACTCTTAGTATGAGTACTGCTGTTCAGCCACACGAGATCACTGTATTCAGCTGCTGGGAAGAACTTGGTAAGGTTGTCGTATGCCAAACTTGTCCTGGAGCTCTTGCAGCTGAACCAGCTAAGTGCACAGTAGTGGAACTGGTTATCACTACTCCCAGCAGTTTCTCTAGGTCCAAGACTATCAAAGTTAGGTGCCTGGTGTGTGACTCATGAGGAGGAGTTTATCTGTGTATCGCAAGCTATGGTGCGTGGAGGCCCATCTGAAAATCATTCGGAATCACACTGTGAAAAGCTTGGATACATTTGGCAGGATGTGTACTCTTTGAGTTGCTCCTCATTTTAGTCATTTTGAAACTTTAATACTTACCCTTACCGGTATTGTGTATTTGTTACCAAAAATATGTTTTTATAAACTTGGAAGCAGGGAAATAATGATAAAATTTAATGGTTGGATCAATATTAAACGCTAAGGTTCAAGATTTAATGAAGTTACTTATTTAATAAATCTTTCTGACAGAAACAGGTAACATTAACCTTCAATGTTTGAATAATAACACAAATTATTTATATTCTTTGGCAGGTTATAGCCATGTGAATGACGAGTCTGGCCTAACAATGGGACACATCAGCCTCTGGTCACTCAACGACATTCGTAACATGCTGCGATGTATACAGGTACTTGCTGTGTAGTGTGTAAGTAACTGACAGTCTGAGAAGAAATGTTTTGTAAAAATATGAATTTTATATTCGTTCAAAATTAGTCAATTTAACAAATAATTTAACACGTAAAAATAAATAAACATTTACACACGACACAAAACAGGTTTATGGACACAAAACATTTACTAATCAGTTACGACAACAGGCGACGCTAACCCAGCGGAGTTTAAGTCCAGACTCCAGAGTTTGCGGACTTAAACTCCGCCGGGTTAGCGTTGTCTGTTGTCGTAACTGATCAGTAAATGTTTTGTGTCCGTAAACGTATTTTGTGTCGTGTGTAAATGTTTATTTATTTTTGTGTGTTAAATATGACACTCTTCATGTGAAAAAGAAGAAGTCCTTGTACCTTGTACCACCTGAAGATGACTCCACATAGGAGCCGAAAACTAGTTGCAAATGCAATTAAATGGATTACTTGATAGCAGGTATTTCAACCTTTTTAATATTATTTGGCAATCCGGAGGCTACTACTGTATCCACAATGAAGTTTCCAATTGTCATGCAAATTTAGAATTGAATGGGTAAAACCAACCCATCACCGCCTAACTCCTGTTAAATGTTATTTTATTTTTTATTTTAGCGAATTTCCCTATAGGGAAGTAGCTATTACCGTAGGTCTCATGGTAAGACTTAGGCCCGGGACCGATTTACTTTTTCATTTTAATGTCCCCAGAGGCCAAAAACACCATTCGTTCAAATTTTTATATATGTATATATATATATATAGATATATATATATATAGATATATATATATATATATATATATAGATTTATATATATATGTGTCCGTGAACACGATAACTTGAGTAATTTTTATCCGATTTTGATGAAATTTGGTTTGAAGGTGTAAGGCGGGATAAACTTGAATGAGTTCGCGATCCAGCATGATCGGACTATGGGAACAGGGTTTTATGGGGGGTTTTATGGGGTAAAAATTGGTTTTTCTCACTTCTTACCCTCAAAACACAAAATTTCCCAATTTTTCTCTAAACCTTCTTAAAGAGCTTAAAAAAACAAACAATTCAGTATATCAAAGTGTTTTTGTACGGTTATTGGTTACGGAGAAAACTAAAAAAATGGTAAATTTAAAATTCCCATGTTATTCTTATGGAGAATATTGTAAAATGTTGTAGTTTGCTTGTTTATGGATATATTTTGATCAAACTTGGCAAATTTATTTATTTTATAGTAAGCTATAAATATTTTACTAAAAACACACTACTTTATTAGTTTCCTTGTAGCAGCAAACCTAGGTACTCGTTAAACCTAATGTTATTTAAATAGATCAATTGAAAATCAATTCGGCCAAATGGAAATTCGCTTAGACGGCAGGTTTGCTGCGGCGGGGGTATTTTTTAAATAGATTTATAGTTGTAGTTTACACAACGATCGCGTAAAAATAGTGTTAACGACATAAATAGAAAATTTAAGGTACAAGCCATGGCGAGTGCCTTAAAAACTTCTACGAGTGTAGTTAACACTATTTTCGCGAGTTGTTAACACTACTTTACCTACGACCTGTTTTTAATTACTAATAATCACTACTCAAAACTTCTAATAAGAGTTCTAAGAGATGTTTTTGTTTTTAACCTCTCATTGCCATTGACATTGATACAATGACTCATTGTACCAATAACTAACTGCACCAATCATTGAAAATTAAACTGGTAAACAGCTTAGTTTAGTTGAAGTTCGAAGCATTACAATTTTTCTTCTTCTGTCTCAATCCTTGAACCTCATTCTAGTGATGAAATACTATCGATAGTCGGACTATCGATAGTTTTCGATATTTATTTTAAAACTATCGATATTATCGATAGTACTATCGATAGTATTTTTTAATGATAAATTTGCGATTTTTTAGTTTTAGATGATTAAAAAAACTGCAATCTTAAATTCGAATAATACCAAATATATTTTAATAGGCCCTACCATATAAATATTATATATATTTTTTGGATCAAAATAAAATCTTTTATAATCATAAACTGTTAAATAAGTTACACATTTGGAAAAATGTTAAAAATGTGAAAACCCTTAAAAGACATGTTAGCTAAATATAAAAAAAACATATTAAACTAGGGTTGGAGTTCATTAAAACCAGAGAGCACAGCTGATTAAATCACATTGATGGCACCTAAACTTTTAACAACCACATGTTGGCTTTTCCAATAATCAATGTGTCCACTAACTTGGGCTTTAGTGCATGCCTCCCTGCCTGGTGCCTTTGGCGTCAGTTGTGGTTGTGGCTGGTGCCTGGCATTGATGGGCAGCAAGTTATGGATAAAACCCAGATGATAATATATCAATAATTATCACTTCAAAGAAACCCTATAATCATCGTAGAGTTGTACTATGATCATATTGTTTACAATATTATTAATTTATGTCATTGATATGGATAAAATTCCAATAAAACAGCAATAATTCAGCTTGATAAACTATCGATAGTTAAGGTACCGATAGTTTCACTATCGGCAAACTATCAATAGTAACAAACTATCGATACTATCGATAGTATTTCATCACTACCTCATTCGTCCGTTACCCGTGTTGTAATGTAAAACTATGCTGTTATGTAAGTTAACAATGCTGTTATGAGAAACTTTTCAATTCTAAGAACAAGAACTGAACTGAAACGGCTACTTGTAGGTAAAAAATTAATTGTTGTGTTTGGTATTTTAAATCATAGCAATAAGTGAGTTTTTGCCAAACCCACTGACAAATAAATTTGAACATAGGAAAATAAATATGTGACGAGCATGAAGAGTGCTTGTGCACCTCATCCGTTATTATCAATAAAGGTCCCCTTAAATGAATAAAAATTTATCAATAATTCATTTACATAATAAAAATCAGATCACTTGTTGATTTATATTAAAAATTATCCATCTTCTCAGAACTCAACACCAATGAGACACAAGTCAACACATTTCATCAATGTCCCGCCTTACGCCAACAAAGTGTTTGACTTCTTCACAGCTCTACTAAATGACAAGCTCAAAAACAGAGTCATGGTAAGTCATGATTTACACAACTTTTTAGTAATTAATTTCTTAAATTTTAGATGTTATTTGGAAAATATTCAAACATTCCTTTATCTATATAAGTGTAAGAGTTTTATACGATCACTCCCTTCACTTTTCATTTAGATAAGTTTTTCTCTTTGTGACTATTCTGCCTACGAACATAATCAATTTGGATTTGTGTTTTAGTTACATAAAGACATAGAAAGTCTCCAGAAAGCAGTGGATCCAAAGATTCTTCCGAAGGAGTACGGAGGAGTCGTTCCTCTTTCTGATATGATTGGTAAGTGTCAAAGAGAATTCTGAAGTCATATAGGCTAATGTTTGAAATACAGAAAAACCATTGGTGTAGTGGGACGAGAACGGCGTTCCTACTCTGCACATTCGAAAAATCCAATATATTAATCGGCGATCCATGTTCCAAGACCATGGTGTGCGTTCCCGTACTGGAAAATTTATAACTACACCACTGAGAACAACCTCTTTTCCAGATATCGAAATAACTTGCTCCTTTGGGATTAATGACCGCTTCCAAATATCCAGTGCTTGAGCATGGTTACTATGGTGTGCAAGTAGTTTACTAACAAAATCATCATGTCTTCAATAATTTTCTTAAGTATTAAAAAAAATATTTAGTTTACAAATTGGTGTTTCCCCTTGTTGTTCCTTATGTATTTCTTCGACCTGTTTCACCCATTTCTTGCACTGAACATATACAAGGGCTTCTACTACATAACATAATTATTTCTGCTTAAGTAATTTCCCTCTCTTTCACTACTACAAAAATATCCTCTTCCTTTCCAATTATTCCCAGGCCTGTGTGGATTAAGTATCTGTATTCCTTCACAATTCATCCACCTTTACCATCAACCATCTCTCTCTCTTCACCTCTTCTGGTTTCTCCTTGTGGTCAAATTTCCTCTTATCACATATAAAACATCTTAGTCTAGATTTGTCTACCTTCCTCTTCTGATCTAATTCATCTTCTTCGAGTATGCATGGAGTTCACTTGCGTTATTTTATACACTGCACATTGTCCTCTCCTGTAAAAATCCCACTGGCGTCAATATTAGGTATATCAAAAACCAGTGAGGGGTTTGCATTGATGCTCATCTCTAATGTTCCCAAGTCAATGTGAATAATTTTTAATGATCTGTATGTTATAGCGGACTTCAAGAAGTTCCTAGAGAGCAAGAGGGAACGAGTGATGGCTTTAGACAAAATGACCATCTCTGTCAACAAGAAGGCAAAGTTTATCACAGAGTTCGAGGACCAGCAGATAACTGGGATGGCAGGATCCTTCCGTAAACTGCAGGTCGACTAGTGATCTGCATCACACCTGAACCTTGTATTTGTAATTGTAATTAACCTCAACAATCACTTTCTATACCTACTGTGATATAAGTTCAATAATATTCTCAATAATAGGTCTCAATTTGAAAGTAGTTTTAGCAAATTATTGTATTGAAATGTTTTTGACTTTAACCTTTACGAGACATGTGAAAAGCGCAAGAATGTTTGTGAACTCAATGATTGTGCTCTTTGAACTTAATAATGTGAAAAATATGGTGGATTCTTCATT
This sequence comes from Macrosteles quadrilineatus, assembly GCF_028750875.1. Classification (NCBI taxonomy): domain Eukaryota; kingdom Metazoa; phylum Arthropoda; class Insecta; order Hemiptera; family Cicadellidae; genus Macrosteles; species Macrosteles quadrilineatus. The sequence continues at coordinate 53,836,814 of NW_026542598.1, read as the reverse complement.
ACAATAATACAGTAGTAAAAAATCCTAACCAATAGCCTATGGACCACAGGTAGTTTAGATTACCGATTTGTTCAGATTTTCAAACATAGCCAAGAAATGCCTAATAGACACATAATTAAGCCTACAGTATTAAAAATAGAGTTTTTCGTTACATTACTGTAATTCGTTCCTTGAAAAAATATGTAGAGTTTATACATTGGAAACAAACAAAAGACGGACTGGATCCTCGCGTTCACTCATTTCCCTGCCAGGCGCTGACTGCTTGGCCCACGAAATTGTAAATAAAACATCCGTTGACTCTGTGCTAATTCAATATTTTAAAACCCTCAGGAGCGGTTTGGATTTTTGACGTTTCGGATTTTCGACTCTCGACTGTACTTATAAGTTTAGTACTTAAGTTATATTCATAGTTTTGATTCAGTATATTTCCTCAGGGCCAGCAATTTAAAATTTGTTCAACTGATTCTAAAGGAAAAATTAATTATTACAACCAAAGTTGCTTATTCAATCTTCAATAACAGCTTTTGAAAGCTATTCAGAAATGGTTTACAAGTCAAAAAACAAATAAGTTATTATTATGACGAGCTACAATATAACATGTGTCAGTTTGTCAGTCAATACCGTCATATAAATGAATCATTCATTGAAAGTGGCATTTTTTAATAAGTAATGAAATATGTTACCAAACCTTTTGTGATTTGTGTGAATTTACCAATTTTTTACTTAATAAAATAAGTTTTATAGAACTGTATGAGTTATTATTAATATACACATCCTCATCAGCCTAGCATGACCAACACGTCACTTCTGGTATAGTTCTACATTCACCTTAAAATGTCTTAGAAATGCTTCAAGTAGGTCAAATTTTAAATTCATTACTATTCATTCACCCACTTGTTATTGCATTCTCAATTACAGACACTTTTTTTTTCAATTAATTTTCATAAACAAGATTTAAAAATAATGCTTCTAAACTGTATGTGGTTAAATATTCAACCTTAGCACTTGCACATTTGTTTTTGGTTTTCTGTAGGCCTACTGTGTTAAGTCAGGGCAAACAATATGTTATGGTTTTTGACCAAATGTAAGTACCAGACATTTGTGGTACCGTACAAACTAAGGCAGATCTATGGTAAAGTCATACTTTGTTCCTTGAAATAAAAATAGAAGACTAAGACACGTCCAAGCAAAAATTTTTAAAAAGAAGATATTTTTTACTGTTTACCATCTTTGGCCCAATAAAGGCCCATCTTAGAGCAAATAAACTAATGGCTGAGCCAGCACAACCCAGATTCATCAAATACAATTAGGTGGTAGCAAACAATAATATAATCAATGTATAAAACCAGAGTTTATTCAGTCAATTGTACAAACGAGTGGTTTACGAGTCAGCAATGGTAACCTCCACCTCTACACCGGGCTCGATGCTGATGGAAGTGATTTGCTTGACGATCTCCGAGGGACTCTGAAGGTCGATGACCCGCTTGTGTACCCTCATCTGGAATCTGTCCCAGGTCTTGGAACCTTCACCGCAGGGAGTCTTACGTGTGGTGATACGCAGGATCTTGGTCGGCATACGCACTGGTCCCTTCACACGCAGTTTCTCCCTCTTAGCTCCACTGATCAGATCAGCACACACTGCACACAGAGCGAGATTTATAATCAACCAATACACAGTGTAACTTGAAGTGAGAATACCAATATACAGACGGTGGGTTTATTAAGGAAATAATGTTAGCCTAGCTTAGTACATCATCTTGGACTTTGATGTTACGACGGGATCATTTTTTGGTATACCATCATCATTTTAATTTTAGACTGATTTCCCTTAAAAGTGTTAAGTTTCTTTGACTGAAAATGTTACTGGTGTAGGCATAAAAAAATAACAAAATAAACTGACCATCAGGAAACCAGACGGTACAAGAGTTTTCCATATTATAGCTTCTGCAATTGAAGCCTCAACTAAAAAAATGTGATAATAATAATTGAAGACCAAATAAAAACAATATGGTTTATCAAAGGTAGTTTGAAGCATAGATTTAAAATAATCCCATAAAAGATTACAGGTTCAATCCCCTTGATGTTCAATGATGCTCATCCTTACAGTTGGGATATGCTGAAGACCGCATTAATCTTGATTCCAACCAGTGCAGCAAGGGTCGTGTTTTTGTTTACAATATGTTTCTTGTTATTAATTCAATAATAGCCAAGCATTAGCAAAACTAAACGATCTCTAATTACAAACTATTGCTTGTCTGTTTGTTTAATAAAAAAATTGTATTAGCAATCAAATCTGACACATATTTTCTCCCATATTAGCTTGTCAACAATCTTTACCATGGGTAAGCGGTGGGAGTAACTAGAAGTATATTTTATAGGGGAAATCAGAAAAGTTGTTTATAATTCATATGGTGGTGGTTTGGGGGAATCCAAGTTCTAGGGGGGATAAACACTTGGAATGGGAGGTTTGTGGAATGGAAATAGCTGTTAGTTAGTTAGTTGTTTACATTCGGTGCTATAATAGCAGTATGTGGTAGGCCTACAATATCTTTTGAATTGTAATTTGTACAGGAATGGAAGTTGTACCATTTTGTCCAGAATTTAAAGGAATATATAGGCCTAACAAACTAAATTTTTATCAAAATTGTTCAGGCCATTTTAAAGAAAACTTTATTTTTCCGCTTTTTTATGGGCTTTATGAAAAACCCCCATTAAAACTTAACAAATTTAAAACCCCTGAGATATGATGAATTAGTCTACATACCTATGAAATTTTATCAAAATCTGACTACAGGTGTGTAGTCTAAGTGACTAGTGCAAATTTTAGACTAGTGGTCTGTAGCTTTATACACATGTAGCATTCAAACATGCAGACAGACACACGCGTACACACACAGACATCACTTCGAAAACCACTTTTTTGGGTTCAGGGGGACCAAAAACGGTTATATCCACTCAAATTTAAACATATTATAAGTAGTACCAGGGAACCGAGCATTGCTCGTAGTGTTTAATTTGTAGGATACGTTAACTGCATTTAAAAATAATGTCATTACAGTATTGCCATTTTATAAAGCTGAGCCCTTCTATAAGACTTGATGTTGATCTCATATAGTTTATTGACCTATATTTGACATTGGGATTTCTCCACCTATCAATTGACTTCGTTAGACGCCACACACTTAGAACTGTTGTGGTCGTACAGTTTTGTTCTAGGCCAAAGAAAATATTATTTTTAGTCAAAACTAATGAATTACCCCGACGAATATACTCTTAGAAATAAGTTAAAGTGTAAAACATAGTGTTTATGTTAAAAAACATAATAACTGCAAAATAGTTAGTAAATACCCCCGCCGCAGCAAACCTGCCGTCTAAGCGAATTTCCATTTGGCCGAATTGATTTTCAATTGATCTATTTAAATAACATTAGGTTTAACGAGTACCTAGGTTTGCTGCTACAAGGAAACTAATAAAGTAGTGTGTTTTTAGTAAAATATTTATAGCTTACTATAAAATAAATAAATTTGCCAAGTTTGATCAAAATATATCCATAAACAAGCAAACTACAACATTTTACAATATTCTCCATAAGAATAACATGGGAATTTTAAATTTACCATTTTTTTAGTTTTCTCCGTAACCAATAACCGTACAAAAACACTTTGATATACTGAATTGTTTGTTTTTTTAAGCTCTTTAAGAAGGTTTAGAGAAAAATTGGGAAATTTTGTGTTTTGAGGGTAAGAAGTGAGAAAAACCAATTTTTACCCCATAAAACCCCCCATAAAACCCTGTTCCCATAGTCCGATCATGCTGGATCGCGAACTCATTCAAGTTTATCCCGCCTTACACCTTCAAACCAAATTTCATCAAAATCGGATAAAAATTACTCAAGTTATCGTGTTCACGGACACATATATATATAAATCTATATATATACTAGCTGACCCGGCGAACTTCGTATCGCCTAAGTTATAGGTTTCCCCTAAGACAGACCGATGGAAAGAAAGTACCGTTACGTTTAATTTTCAAGATGATCTCGTTCGCATCGCTCAATCACGTCCTGGTTGAAGTTCGTTCGCTACGCTCACTCACCTTTGGGTTGGAGCTCGTTCGCTACGCTCACTCACCTTTAGGTTGGAGCTCGTTCGCTGCGCTCACTTGCCTTCAGGTTAGCTCGTTCGCTACGCTAACTCGCCTCCAGGTTGAAGTTCGTTCGCTACGCTCACTCACCTTTGGGTTGGAGCTCGTTCGCTGCGCTCACTTGCCTTCAGGTTAGCTCGTTCGCTACGCTAACTCGCCTCCAGGTTGAAGTTCGTTCGCTACGCTCACTCACCTTTTGGTTGCAAATTAGCTGTTGTCATAAATGTAAAAGAAATAATAGTGCTGCACCCTGTTGGTAATCCTTGTAACTTTAATGCTATTGAACATCATAGAACAGAACCAACTTGTTTAATTGAAACAGCTGTTAAGATTCATTAATTCCATTTCTCATAAGGTTAACATGGGAAACTCCAGAGCCACTGGGGCGGAGCCCTTTTAAGAATTTCGAAACGGGAAATAGTTTACGTCCGATTCGCATACCTACAGAATTTACACACCAAATTTCATAACGATCGGTGAAGTCGTTCCGGAGGAGTTTGCAGACAAACACTGTGACACGAGAATTTTATATATTAGATATATATATATATATCTATATATATATATATATATACATAGGCCTATATAAAAATTTGAACGAATGGTGTTTTTGGCCTCTGGGGACATTAAAATGAAAAAGTAAATCGGTCCCGGGCCTAAGTCTTACCATGAGACCTACGGTAATAGCTACTTCCCTATAGGGAAATTCGCTAAAACTGCAAATATCACTCCAAATTTCTAAGTTGTGGTTTTCTGCTGTATAGTGTAGTTTCAAAGGCTGAACTTAAGGGTTTGCAAGACAACAAATTTCATGCTCTAGAGTCTAGACCATATTTAAGGCCTATACAAGTTTTGAAGAGGTTAGTTTTTATAATTACATTTAAAATAGGTATGTCTAAATTAAACAATCATGTTAAAATTTAACTATTAATTTGGGACTCCAACTGGGTTTTCCTCAATACTCTTGGTTTAGCATTAGTGCATCTTTTACGGTAAAATATTATACGGTTTTGAACAGTAGTAATTATTCCAGGGCTTAATAAAACGCCCCACGTGTATTAAATAACCAATGATAAATCGTATTCACAAGAGTGTCCTTTTTCTTTTGTCCCCTATTTAATAATTTTCCAATGTACTGAAGATGATTTGTTGTATAGGCATATGTTACAAAATTTACATTTTTGTCAAGCTTTCTTGGCTACCTAGCCTTCCATAAGAGCAATGTTAAAAATATTAACATTTCATTTAAAGTTTTTAACCAAAAATAAATTTTCCCAGAACAGTGGCTAGCATGGATATTGTTTTTAGCCTGAAACTAAGATATTCCTAACATATTTAATTTATATATACATTACCGGTAGATATAAAATATAACTAATATATATTTAATTTAGAGGAAATTGTAGGAGCCGTTTTTGAAATTATTGTGCACAAATGTTACTCGCATTATAATATAGATACAGTATGTCCAAATTTGATGTTTCAACAATGATTAACAAGTTCAATCACTTTGAACTTGGTGTTGAACTCATTGCTGAATTGTTGTTGCACTGTTTCGGCCCAGTAATGTAAGATAACAAACTGGAATTAATACAGTGCGTATCAGTCATATCAAAATTTCACAGGACTATTCATAAGTGGACAAATTTCACGAAAACCAGAACTAGGCTATCTCCAACTCATTCACAGATTTGGATTTTATCCTCCCAAATTTGTAAAAGTGCTTTTACCTTTCTCCAAGCTCTTCATGTTCTTGGAGGTGAGAGTGATACGGATCCTATGGACATGTGCAGGCTCAGCCTGAGGCTTTTCTGGGTCCTTGGTGAAAGTACTCTGAAATCACATAAAACTTCAACAATTAACAAACTATATTGAGATATGATATAGGCTACTCATAGAGGCCAAATTAATTTTATAAGTAGACTAATTTATCCCAAGTCAAAAAACTACACCAGCATCTCACTAATCCAAACTAGGCTAAATACGTCCTAACCTAATTGGCCAAAAAATTTAATAAACATATCTATCTTCTATATTATTAATATGCTACATGAAACTTTGTGAACAATAAGGCTTTTTTGTTTAGTTTTAAGATTTAACCCCAAATTTTATACAAAATGTTTGTCTAGGTGTGTAGATTTTCAAACTGGCCTTACATTTTTGATAGGTCCCTTGGGCTCTGCCTCGGTGGCTTCCCATGTTATCCTTATAAAGAACAAATTTGTTTACATCATGATCAGCTGGATAATTTAATTGCTGTGTTAATAAAGGTTAAAAACACGGTTAATAACAGTTACACTGCATTGGAAACATTCATGTAGACCAATTTTTAAAGAACTTAATATACCGTAATGACTGTACCAAGTTTAATCATTTTTAAATCCTTAGCACAGTCAAATTTTGAAAAATTGTAATGTGCGGAGAATTTTGACCATCCATATAACACCCGTTTCAAAAAAGATTTTCAGTTTCCAATTCGCCGATTAAAATTAAAAGGAAAAACACCAAAATATATGGGAAAGAAATTTTTTATCAACTGCAACCAAAATATAAAGATTTAAAACAACACACCTTTTAAAAGCAGCCTTGCCTCATTTCTTGTAGCCTAAACAAAATATATTACAGTATTGATGAATTTTTTGAATGATGGTAATTTTTTAAATTAGTAAATATCATGTTTTATAAAATAACCCAAATAATTATTTCTAAGAATCTTTGTTTATTTTTAGTATTTTAGGTACTTACAAGAGGTTCTACCCGCGAACTCACGGGTGAACAGAAACCACCACTAAATTAATTTAATCAACTTTGACTTCATATTTCATTTAAAGGGCCCAAGTTCGAGAAATTGTCTGTGGGGCAGAGCCCTTAGGGAGTTTTTCCATATCAATGAATACTTTTCGGCAAATCTACACCCTCTAAGCTTCATTTTGATATGCCATATGCCTATATTTTTATTTGGTAAATGGCCTTAACCGATTACATAAAATTAGATTGTATCACTTTAATAATATAATAGATTATGATGCATTATGATTATATTGACAATGTCATCTGTTTTTGTAGCTTAAGCTATGTAAACTGTAAAACGTTTATGTGACAATAAAGATAAATTTATTCATTTAGCCTAATACGGTATTTTAGTTGCAATTTAAGGAAACGTGTGCCGGCGCTACAAACATTTAGCCTACTGATTTGGTTGAAATGAAATGTTTACTATTTGAATTGTAATTGTAAATATTACAATGGGAAAATCGAGAAAGCCTGGACAATTTGATATAGGTAATAAAAAGAAAACTGAATTAACACTGTAGGCTACTGCATTTCTAGAGCAATCATTGAAAGTGAAGATTTGCAAACTATAAAACCATAGGAAAGTAATAGAACACCACCAAGTAGAAGAAATAGAAATAATGTTTTTTTAGAATTTATAATCGTTATTATGGGCCACCTGATGCGGCTATGAATGGGAAACATTTGTCAGATAACAAGAGTTTTCAGGGTTCACTAGGCCTACTTGATCCACATTTATTCATCGTGTTTAATCAATGACCTTTGGCGACAATGTAAAGATTTGAGCTGAAGTGTTGAGTTATGATGATGCTATGCATTTGCACACTGGCACCCCCAAGCCATCATGTAGCCATCTTTTGGTAGAGGAAGAACAGGTAAGCGATAGGATTGACCGCACAGTGCTCGCCACAAGTAGGCCTACATCACCGGCACAACATACCAGAGCTGAAAGCCCGTGGTCATCCCATAAGCATGTTAATTTAATACTTAATTTAACTTCTTTGTGGTTTTGCATGTGTTCTAAAAAACAATAATCTGCAGTTAGTTTACTAAGTAACTTACAAGGTTTAAGGATAACGATGTAATCACACAGATTTAAAAGACTTGAAAGCGCTCTACATGGCGCTGTCCAGTGCAATGGTATAGGATAATCGCATTAAGCAACATCGAACTGAGAAATACGAGCTGAGGTAGAGCGCGTCCAATATCAACTTCTAAATACATTACGATTTCATTATTTTTTTATAAAATAATTTATTTAATTCATTTTATATACCTAACATTTTACACTGCTACCACGGTTTGTAAAGTAAATTGAATTTGAAATACAGTAATACTTATTCAAATTTTTTGGAGTCATAAAATGTCATTATGAATTTGGTAATTAGAACTTTAAGACGTTTTTTGAATTGAGTTATTTTGTATCTAGGCCCATGTAAAACTTGCTATGTTTTGTTAATACAAGGTTAATATAGGCCTAGGTACTGAATTGAGTATGACTGCAGTGTAGTGTAATAATTTGTAGATTTTTAAATAGCCTAGTCACAGAAATTTATTTCTTAAAATAAAAATAATTTGGAAACTTGAGGCTTCTTCCCTCCCTGGAATTTTACTAAGCACCACTAGCGGGATGGTTGCCTTTTTATTTATAAATTAGGACTAGTTTTAAGCTTAGTCTGGTCCCTTGGCACTGTCATAGGTCTACCTTATTACCCTCAATGTCTTTACCACCATACGTAGATCAGGGAATCATCAGGGTTCTTCTGTCTCATCGGGTTTTAGCTAACTTATGTTTTCACGAAGTAAGCTGGGGTAGACTTCCGTATCTGTTGTCAAAACAACCGAATGAAAATATTAATTATTCGATTGTTTTGTTCGATATAGGCTATAGATCGATATTTTCATTTGGTTGTAATGACAACAAATAGGGACGTCTACCCGTGAGCTGGCATGTGCGTGTGTATGAATGTTGTTCAATGTACTCATTGATATAATTGTTTCGGTAAATTAACCATCTAATTGTACCGGTAAATTTTGGTCTAGGCCTATTTGGTGTGGTATTTTTTCAAGTGATGGGCAAATGTTTTGTTGTTATGTAGATTACCTCTGTATTATTCCACGGTTAGTAGGGTTTTAGAAAATAACAAAGTAAATCCCCTATTTAACTTACATAAGCATTTAATTTAGAGATTCAATATTGTTGTAGGCCTCTACATTGTAAAAAATTGGCTTGAGTTGAACCCATATTACAAATTTGATAATTTTTTTGATGCCATGAAGGCTGCACAAAACTTAAATACCTTATAAGTCATGTACATCTACTGAAAGGTATGTTTGTTTGACAATTATTTTGCATGGTTGGCTGTGTGATGATTTTTGGTGCCGTTGTTTGGTTTGCAGTGGATTATTTTTTATGTTTTATTTTTTCAGGAAAAGACTGAAATATTATTTTTTAATTAATATTTTATGTAAGACAAAGCCTATTGTAAACAACTTAATGGCCGAAATAAATCTTGAATCTACAGTAATAACGTGTGTAGCACATGGGAACCCTAACCTCAACTCAGTCTACTAACATAGATAAAGACTTCACAGTAAGTAGGCCTATGTACAATAAATAAAACCCAACGCAAAATAACTAGTGGCGAATTTAAAATATAAACTTACCATTTTTAGATCTTACTGGTCGAGTTAATCAATCTCAAAACACTGAAATTGATCAGCGCTGTTCCAGTAAGTGTGGCAGTTTCTGCTACAAAGAACCGGAAGGGAATGGAAGGGTGGTGGGGGGTGGGGAGTGGCAACTGGCAAGGGAAGAGCAATGCAAAAAAGACTATAATATTTTCATCTATAACAGTACTGCCACCACGCAAATTAATTCGGTTGGGTTGTTGGCTGCACAACGGTATTTAAATGTAATTTAAATCATATTTGCTTTGAACAAGACAAGTAAACAAATTAGGAGGTGTGATACATGAAAACAAAAAAACGCACTATAAGCCATTCCAGACACCAATATATTTTTGTGTGAATTTATACATACAACCAACTATAATTTATACCATAGATTAAACATACTCCTCAAGTTAATACTTGATCAGTTAATGTGTGGACACGCCATGCCATTGTTTATAATATATTATTATTATGTTACATTTTGCGTTGTTCATTTTGGTTTAAAAGTCTTCAATCGTAAGCACATAAGGATATTTTATGGACCACCTGAAATCTTTTGAACAGTATCCGTTCCTTATCCTTGTCTACGCCGGAGCCGTTGGAATTTTTTTTTAAAGGAGATGAAAGAAAGTGATAGGTTATATATTTGATTTAAACGCTTTTTGGGAAAACGGTTCAGACCCACATGCTTTGTGGGCGTGCCATGAAGAGTTAAAGCAAATCCATATAAGACAATAAAAGACATTTTATTGACCCGTAAGTAATTATTACAAAATACGTCTTGTCAATTTTATAATACACTAGCTGTACCCGCGGGCTTTGCCCCGTTTTACTTCATATGTGAGCTCGTTCGCATGGCTAATCACGTCCTGGTTGAAGTTCGTTCGCTACGCTCACTCACCTTTAGGTTGGAGCTCGTTCGCTGCGCTCGCACGTCCTGGTTGAAGTTCGTTCGCTACGCTCACTCACCTTTTGGTTGCAAATTAGCTGTTGTCATAAATCATAAATTAAAAAAATAATAGTGCTGCACTCTGTTGGTAATCCTTGTAACTTTAATGCTATTGAATATCACAGAACAGAACCAACTTGTTAAATTGAAACAGCTGTTATGATTTATTAATTCCATTTAAATATGAGTACTCATTAGGTTAACATGGGAAACTCTAGAGCCACTGGGGCGGAGCCCGAGAGTCCGATCAGAATAAAAACCACTTAGTTTTCCTATTTAATGCCTAAAGAATCAGTGTACCAAATTTCAGCCTCCTAGGTAAGTGGGAAGTGGGAGAATTAGTGATGAGTGAGTGAGTCAGTCAGTCAGTGAGGGCTTTGCCTTTTATATATATAGATAGCTTCATAAAATAAGAAATTATATGGCGAGTCAGGTACGGTATATGCTGATGTCACTCAGATTGCAATCACCATTTTACCATTTAGGAAGATAAAAACAAACATATATTTATATGGTAAAATACATATTAGCTGATTTTTTTGTTTGCAATCTGGGTGACGTCAGCATACACCGTACTTGACTCGCCATATAATTTCTTATTTTAATGTTGGGAATGAATAGCACACCTATATGTATTTTCCTTCCACAATGGTACGGTATGGTATGGCTTTGAGCGGAGCGAGCGAAGCTCTTATACGTCGACTCTTCGTGAAGCATGACGTCACGATAGAAGACGGCAATGACGTAGTTTACCGTTTGTGATCAGCTGCTTGTTTTAATCTTCCCTTGGAAAATAAATAAAGAAATACCCTTTGTCACAAAAATATTAAACATTACGTCATTGCCGTCTTCTATGGTGTCGTCATGCTTGACGTGCATTACGGCCTGTTTTTTTGAGCGGAGCGAGCGAAGCTCTTATACGTTGACTCTTATGCATTTCGTAATACGCAAACTCCTCCTAGACGGCTGAATCAATTGTTTTCAAATTTTGCATGGTGATAAAGCCCATATCGGTGAGTGCCAACATCTATATGGCGTTAAAAAGTCTCTCAGGGATCCGCCCCACTGGGTCTCAAAGTTTAAATGTAATCCTTAAGGAAGCAGTATTTGACACATAAACAAAGAAATATGATCAGCTGTTGACTTTTGAATGCAGTAGATAAAGAAATAGCTGATAGCATTATTCCACAGATATTAGAACAGAAACGGTATGGATCATAATCAAATGACGACACTAGCTTGAGGTCTGCAATCCTTAAATGTTATTGAAAGGGAAGGAAACAGGTCCGCAACGTAGGAAGTGGTGAAGGAAGTAGTAATGGCGATCTGTTCGGGGTGTGGGGTCTGTTTATAAGGTATTTGAATGGTATTTGCAATCCTATTCTGCAATGGGAAGGGAGGGAAACAGGTCTGTGACGTAGGAAGTGGTGAAGGAAGTTGGAAAGGCAAGCAGTCCAGACTATGGAAACTGTTTTTGACGATTAGATTAAGTTATGTGCAATCCTAAAATGCTATGGGAAAGGAGGAAAACAGGTCCGCGATGTGTGAAGTGGTGAAGGAAGTAGTCAAGGGGAGCTGTCCGGTGTGTAGGAACTGTTTATGACGATTATATTAACGTATCTGCAATCCTAAAATGCTATAGGAAGGGAGGAAAACTGGTCCGAGACGTAGGAAGTGGTGAAGGAAGTAGTCAATGCGAGCTGTCCGGAGTGTGGAAACTGTTTATGGTGATTATATTAAAGTATCTACAATCCTAAAATGCTATGGGAAGGGAGGAAAACAGGTCCGCGATGTAGGAATTGGTGAAAGAAGTAATCAAGGCCAGCTGTCCGGAGTGTGGGAACTGTTTATGACGATTAGATTAAGGTATCTGCAATCGTAAAATGCTATAGGAAGGGAGGAAAACAGGTCCGTGACGTAGGAAGAGGTGAAGGAAGTAGTAAACGCGAGCAGTCTGGAGTGTGGAAACTGTTTATGACGGTTAGATTAAGGTATCTGCATTCCTAAAATTCCATGGGAAGGGATGGAAACAGGTCCGCGATGTAGGAGTGGTAAAGGAAGTAGTAAAGGCGAGCAGTCGCTGGAGTGTGGAAACTGTTTATGACAATTAGGTGAGCAGTGTGGAGTGTGGGAACTGGAAACAGTTTTTGGCAGTTAGATAAATGTATCTGCAATGCAGTAAATCTTATGAGAAGGGATGGAATCAAGCCCTCAACATAGGAACAACATAGGGAAGGAAACGCAACGTGGGAAGTGGTGAAGGAAGTAGTCAAAGCGAGCTGTCCGGAGTGTGGGAACTATTTATGATGATTAGATTAAGGTATCTGCATTCCTAAAATTCTATGGAAATGGAGGAAAACAGGTCCGCGACGTAGGAAGTGGTGAAGGAAGTAGTAAAGGCGAGCAGTCTGGAGTGTGGAAACTGTTTATGACGGTTAGATTAAGGTATCTGCATTCCTAAAATTCCATGGGAAGGGATGGAAACAGGTCCGCGATGTAGGAGTGGTAAAGGAAGTAGTAAAGGCGAGCAGTCGCTGGAGTGTGGAAACTGTTTATGACAATTTGATTAAGGTATCTGCATTCCTAAAATTCCATGGTAAGGGAGGAAAACAGGTACGCGACGTAGGAAGTGGTGAAGGAAGTAGTAAAGGCGAGCAGTCTGGAGTGTGGAAACTGTTTATGACGATTATATTAAGGTATCTGCATTCCTAAAATTCTATGGCAAGAGAGGAAAACAGGTCCACGATGTAGGAGTGGTGAAGGAAGTAGTAAAGGCGAGCAGTGTCTGGAGTTTGGAAACTGTTTTTGACGACTAGATTAAGGAATCTGCATTCCTAAAATTCTATGGAGTGTGGGAACTATTTATGATGATTAGATTAAGGTATCTGCAATCCTAAAATGCTATTGGAAGGGAAGGAAACAGGTCCGCGATGTATGAAGTGGTGAAGGAAGTAGTAAAGGTAAGCAGTCTGGAGTGTGGAAACTGTTTATGATGATTAGATTAAGGTATCTACATTCCTAAAATTCTATGGGAAGAGAGGAAAACAGGTCCGCGACGTAGGAAGTGGTGAAGAAAGTAGTAAAGGCGAGTAGTCTGGAGTGTGGAAACTGTTTTACATCTAAAATACTAAAATGCAATGGAAAGTGATGAATACAGGTCCACGACGTAGGAAGTGGCTTAAGAAGTAGTAAAGTATGAGCATCAGCATAGTGTGAGATCCGTCTGTGGCAGTTAGATTAATGTATCCTCAATACTAAAATGCTATGAGAAGGGAAGGAAACAGGTCTATGACGTAGTAAATGGTGAAGGAAGTAGTAAGGCTAGCAGTGCAGAGTGTGGGAACTGTCTTTGGCAATTACATTAATGTATCTGCAATCCTAAAATGCTATGGGAAGAGAGGGAAACAGGTCTTTGATGTAGGGTGTGGTGAAGAAAGTAGTAAAGGTGAGCAGTGTTGAGTTTGGGAATGTATCTGCAATACCAAAATTCTAAGGGAAGAGACTGTAGACTGTATGTTAAAATGATTACAAAGCATGAATCGATACATATTTTCTATACATGCAATCGTTTACAATCGAAATTTACAACTGAGTTGACAACAGCTGATTTTTACTCCATAGAGGCTGAAAACTATTTTTACTCCCTAAATATTAAAAATGCTACTTTAGACCCGCAACGCATGCATTAAAAATTACTGTTTTTACTGCAGTATGACAAAAACAATATAATATGAACCCTTGATGACGCCGCTCAATTTTGTGGATGCCTCTGCGAACGCCACCTAGCTTTATTTTGGTTGGTTCTATGGGTTACCAAATAGCGTAAAAATACATTTTAAAACACTATATTTTCAGAAATTTTCCCGGGGAAGAGCCGGAACCTCCTGATGTTTGTTAGACCTATATATTGCATTCCTCTGTAAAAAATCCTGCGGGCGCCCATGAACATCCTCGTTCTCGTTCATCATCGTTTGTAGGAATCTGAATCTTGTAGGTGTTCTTCATTATATAGGCTAATAACGATGATAAATTCTTAAAAAAATATCATCTCTATTTCTTCTACTTGGTGGCGTTTTATGTTTCCAATATTTGAAAATTAGTTCATTCAATGATGATTTAATTTTTAAAGATGTAATTTTTGTTGGACACACTTTTTTGAATTGCAGCTCAAATGTTAACATCAATTAAATATCCAACTGATCATAATGTAAACAAATATGTTCTTCATAAGGATTACATAGGAACTTTAAAAGCCACTGGGACAGAGCCTAAGGGACTTAAAAAAAAATGTAAGGTCAGTTTGCAAATCTACGTTAGACGCTCTTTCCAATGAGACGTCAATGGATAAAATTGGTTAAGAAATGGCGGAGGAGTTCAACCAACAAATTTCGTGTTTGCATATTAATTATATAGATTTTACCACGATTACTAGAACCTTTGAATTTGTGTTTGCGTACACAATGGAAAAAAGTGAGAAAGCTTGGACAATTTGATATATCATCCAAATAAGTGAATTGACACAGTGCTGTATTTCTTGAAAATCATTGTAAGAACGGATTTGCAAACTATGGAAATATAACAAGTCAGAGAACGCCACCAAGTAGAAGAAATCGAGATAATGTTTTTTTAAAGAATTTACTACTGTATCCTTATTAGCCTATATAATGAAGAACACATACAAGATGAAGATTCATACAAACGATGAACGTAGTTGTTAGCCGAAGTGCTACAACATTCTTAGTAGGAAACATGGATTTAGCTTTGTGATCATTGCAGAGGAAAACCAAGGCTAAATAAATCTGGTACGTCAAGGACATTTACTCTATGTTTCTATAAAAGACAAGTGATTTTAGAAGAATAGCCTATGACTATATCCAGTATATCCAAGAAACCCTTACTAATCTTTTCATTGAAGGATTTAACTATCATTCACATACTTAAGGGAAACAAAAACCAACTGAACAACAGGCCTTTATTTATTCTGCATTTTTTCAGGTAATAAACGTAATTAACGTTATTGCAACTAACCAAAAGAACGCAAATTGAACAAATAAAATTGTGACAGACGGGCTATGCAGGAAGTCCTGAAAGTAATGAGAACAAATTTTATCTTTGTTAAAAAAATGACTGAAATTTATGTAAACTTACAGCTGGCGACAAGGGTGGTACCATGCAGGCTACATTAACGAAGATAAACATGGACAACCTTATGCGGCTATAAGTCAGGAAATGTTAGTAGAAAACACTATAAAGCAATATTAGATTTGAAATATGATAAAATATTTACAGGAAATGTTGATTATATCAAACTGTTATAATAAAAAAAAAAAAAAAAAAAAAATTTGAAATATTTGCGTAAATCATGAGTATTTAAATGAGTTTCACACGGGTAATCTTAAACTCATTGTAAATATTGCGTTTTTCGTTTTGAAATCACTTCTGAAATACTTTGCAATTGCTCAAATTCGAGCAACATTATGTAACAAGAAATTATGTCAAATTAAGAAGTGTAGTAAAGTCAGTACACATCTATGATAAATGATTTAGTGCTTCAAAACCTGCAAAAGGGAAGAGCTTAATTATTAGTGATACCAGGTAGTACACAAATCTCTTGTATCAGAGTGCTTTATCTCAAAATATTCTAAATTTGAGTATGTGTCACCTTTGGAATTTTTCTGGTGGGCTAGAACCTGCCCACTATCGTCCCAAAATTCTTTCTCAAATCCCAAGTCAATGTTCTTATCTTATGTAGGTAATACCTTTGACTAATTAGTCAATGGTAATACATAACTTTAAACAGACAGAATTTTAAAGATGTTTACATCAATGGAATGGGTAAGAGTCAATTAAACATCAATCATATAAACCAATTGTTTTAAAATATTGTTTCAGTTTAATATTATTAGGATGTTTTCTAACTTTGTCATAGATTTTATTTTTAACTTTAGTTTTCATGAATCATTATATTTGTATACTAAAGTTAAAAATAAAATATATGACAAAGTTAGAAAACATCCTATAAACTGAAACAATATTTTAAAACATTCAGAAATAAATTAGTTGTTGAAATCAGAAATTTAAAAAAAGCATATTATGATGGTGTTTTTAAAAATTGTAATGGGGATTCTAAAAAAAATTGGAGAACTGTAAATAGTGTTACTGGACAATCTCGCAATAAGACAGCAATTATGGATTGTGTTTACAATGGGATAAATGCAGGTCAAAAAGTCACTGGAATGTTTCTTGACATCAAAAAGGCTTTTAAAACAGTTAATCATAAAATTCTTTTGGAAAACTGTTTAATTGTGGTATAAGAGGGGTAGCCTATTCGTGGTTCAAAAGTTATTTAACACAGCGAACACAGTTTGTTAAAATTAATAATACTTTAAGTGAAAAAGGTTATATTGAATATGGTGTACCCCAGGGCTCTGTATTGGGTCCAATATTATTTTTAATTTATATCAATGATCTTTGTAATGCTTATTTGAAAGGTAAACTAGCATCCTTCGCTGACGACACTGCATTATGCTACATAAAAGACAATTGGAGAGATGTAGAAGAAGCAATAAATTCGGATTTGAATGCCCTAAAATGGTGGTTTACTAAAAACCAAATGCTGTTAAGCCCTGAAAAAACAAAATTTAAAAATTTTAGTTTAAAATTTGAAAAGAGATTTTTAAGTTCTATTTGTTACAAATATGTTGATTGTCTTTGTAATAATTCACAGTGTTCTGTGTGTGCCACGGTAGAACAAACAAAAAAGATCAAATATTTGGGTTTAATCTTGGATCAAGAATTAAATTGGAAATGTCACATAGAGCAGTTAAAGAATAAATTAAATAGCTATTTCAGATATTTTTATTTCCTAAGAAATTTATGTCCAGAAAATGTTTTAAGAATGCTATATTTCTCTCTATGGTACATAGCAGAATTGACTATGGTTTATTCTGCTGGGGAGGGGCGTATGAAACCAACTTGAAATCTGTGTTCAAACTGCAAAAACATTTTGTCAGAATGATTAAAAGTAAGGGCAAGATGGAACCATCTTGTCCATTATTTGTTAATTTTAAAATCCTTCCTCTTAAATATATGTTTGTTTTTAAGGTGTTAAGAATTTTCTATGTTATAAGTGGTGAGAACCTATAATACATAACTTGTTCAAGGACAAATTAAGAGGTAAGCAAAAAGTAGTAGTACCCAAACCTAATTCAGTATTTTTTACAAATTCTTAGGTCCAAAAATGTTTAATGTTATCCCTGAAGTATTGACACAATGCAAAAGTTTAAGTTTGTTTTCTAAACGATTGAAAATATGGCTTTTATTCAATGAAAATATCGATTTTCTTCTAAAAATCCAAGCATATTTTATTTTTTTTATATAATTATAATATGGACAGAAATGTTGTTATTTAATTAAAAATTGAAAAAGTGTTATTGTGTTGTGGCGTTCTATTTAGAAATATTATTGGTACACTGTGTTTCATGTTTATTAATATGTTAGTACTTTCGCTCTGACTCATTATTACGATGTTAATTTTAAATGATGGAACCTCTATACAGGCTTTCCTTTAGAGGTCCTATATTTCCAGGATGCTAGTAATATAATATAATGTTAATTATACCATAGACTAA
Organism: Macrosteles quadrilineatus; assembly: GCF_028750875.1. Classification (NCBI taxonomy): domain Eukaryota; kingdom Metazoa; phylum Arthropoda; class Insecta; order Hemiptera; family Cicadellidae; genus Macrosteles; species Macrosteles quadrilineatus. The sequence goes on along the minus strand of NW_026542598.1, from coordinate 53,818,622 downwards.
CCAACACAAGTAGACTTCTCATCCCATTGTAAATTTTGAAGCACGTTTTTCGTGTCTAGTTCATGTACGTGACACAAAGGCGCTAGTGTCGATGAAACTTTGTTTCAATTATTTCAGGGGTAATTTCTTGATTTCTGCTTTACTGTTTGGTTATATAACTAGGGGACAAGTTATTCTTTATGATTAGATCATATTATTTGGTTAAACGAGGTTTTAAATGGCTGTAATAACGGGAAACAAATTGTAAACAAAACACGACCTCTACATAAACCGTACATGAACTAACAATAAAATTGTCTTCAGCTGTTCCATAAGGATGAGAAATCTACTAAGGGAGTATGTTTTATCTATGATTATACTCTTCGTATTAGTTGTACATTTTTAACTGTTGTAAATCAAAACTGTAATTATCTGTAGCATTTTTGGAAATAAAGTCTATTCTATTATATTCTATTCTAAATTGGAAACAGAATGAGATATGAGGAACACTCTATAACCGGTTTTAAACAGTGCATTTAATTTAGAAAAACTTATTTAATGCAACTTAAATCAATTCTCATTCATTAACAACACTATGACAAAGCTAACAATACTGGAAATATTTTGAAATAAATACATGTAACAATCACTATTTTTTTAGCAAACATCAACAAAAAGATGTTATCACAAGGGTTTAATAACTCTGTATTGTTGGCATTTTAACATCCTCGTCCGTTTCCATTCCAACTTCTTCCATCAAAGCTTTCTTCGACTTAGGATATCCCTCCATGATTGCATTGATAATGTCCATACATGTCCTCTTTCTTTTCCGATATTCCTTTAACAACTTCTCATGTTCCGTTTTAATTTTGGTTCTTTCACCAGGAGATACAAGCACTGTGTTCTCTGACAGTTTTGCCAATTTTGTTCGCAAAGTCTCTACTTTCTCTTCCAATTTTGCCAACTGCTCTTTCGCTTCAGCAGTTGTCGGAGCTCCTAGTAACTCCCGCAAACTGTTCTCAGCTTCTTTGGCTTCTTGTTCCACATTCTTGTAATTCTGAGTAACTTTTTCAGTCTGCAACAATGAGTAAATCAATAAAAAAAACAAGGAATGGATTTAAGATGTAATATGCTGTACAGTATCCAAAACACAAATATACAAAAATGTATTCTGTCTGTGATAAGGTAATACAATGCTTAAGTTTTCGCTGCATAATTTTTTAATATAGCCTATCTGTTGGATTTCCATTTGGCTTTCTTAAAAATGAGTAAATTACTGAACAAAATTGGCAAAATATTGCAGAAAGTCAACGTACATACCCAGACAAGGCCTATTATAATACTACATAGTCCATATTCCCATTTGAATGTTGATCTAGCATTTTTACCCTCGGTTTTAAAAAGTTTATCACAGGGCTTTTGGAAGTACTTGGTAATACTGATTGGTCTCTGATCTGTCCTCCGTTCTCTTAAAATTTACATTTCATTGAAAGACTGAAGATTTTTCATTAAACTAAATTTGTAGGTAAAATAATACCTCGGCTTCCAATACTGCAAGATCATTGTCCTGGCCATCATCTTCTGGTTGTTTTACACAGTATATCTTCTGTTTACCGTAAGCCTGTAAAAAATATAATTTAAAATTTATATAAACATGTATTGGTTGCATAAACATGTATATATGTTGCATTGGTTGTAACAATTTAAGTTTGGTATCACCATAGAATAACCAACACAAGCAGACTTCTCATACCATTGTAAAATCATAAGCTTGTTTTTCATGTATAGTTCATGTAGGTGACACTAAGCGCTAATGTTGACAATTGATAATTGATAACAATTTTGTTTATATTACTTTAGGGTTATTTTTTTCAATTGTTATTTTGAATTTTTGTTAATGTTATGTTTTTATAACCAGGGGAAGAGCTATTGTATGATTAGATCATTTTATTTGCTTAAACGAGGTGTTAAGTAACTGAAATAACAAAAAGCAAGATATTTTTGCCAAAATCCAATAATCAGGGAAATGGAAATTCGTTTAATAGCCTTCAGGTTTGTTGAGGTGGGGGTAAGTTATTAATTAATAGTCTAAGGTACCATTAAATAAATAATATAACCTTCTCATAAATCCTCTGTTGAGTAACCAGATCGTCCAAAGCCTTCTGTACAGCTGTCTTGCCAAACTCTTTGTGCATGTTCTGTACAATGTCATTAGCACTGTAGGGCCTGTTAGTTGACTGTAGGTATTTGTACACTCCTTCCACAGCCATCACAACTCACTGTAACACAGAAACTGACAATATTATCAAATACTCATAGCAAATGCAGAGATGCAATGTGGGGAATTTAAGTCATAGTTGGTTCACAACATTTAGGCGGTTTAAGGGAAATGTTTCATATGTTTCCCCACAACTTTTATAGCTTAACGTATACATCAACTGATCAGCTGTTGGCTGGCTGTTATTTCTTGGAGGGGATGGAATCGCTTCCCCTAAAACCACATAAATTTTGTGAATGTACTAGTACAAAATCATCGACTATTGTATACTGAAGTAGACATCCCATCTATATCAGCTGTTGCCAATTTTTATTAAAAAAGATCATCGTTGTGTGAGCAAGTCACAGGATGCCCCAGTGTCTAAAATTCTAGTTTATGCCTTATTTTTTGTTACTGACATAGATAATGGGTCATAATCCAGTTGCTGTAGCTCACAATAAGATTGTATCCATCAGTTTGACTTGGTAAAAGAGTTAATAGGGATTGGACAGAAATCAGTAATTTATAACAGCACAATCTATCAGTGGCTCAACTACGATGATTTTTATTTAAAAACTGGCAAATACTTTATCATGGGCATGGGGTGTCTAGTTGTATCAATAGTCAAAGCTATAGTCATGGTATGTTATCATAATTTTACTTTTTTATGTGTCCATCAACACCAGTGGCATTAAATATTTACATATGCATATAAACATAAATATTTACATATGCCATGTACCAAAGAGAAGAAATTAAAGCTGGTTAGATGAGTGGTTATAGTGCCTTAATACCTGTCTTGATTGGTACTAGCAAAGATTAAACATAACATGTGTAATCTTTGGTTCTATAGTTCGGCCGCTTAGAAAACGACCTGCGCGCTAATGCTAAACCAATGCTGGAGGAGGTCGCTTTCTAAGCGGCCAAACTATAGTAATCAATTACCAGTTTGATCCTGAGAAGTCAGTAGCTTATTAAAGGTTCCTTAGTGGGACCAGCTATTCCTGATCATTAAGATTTTAATACATGGTCCTGACATACATGGTACATAGATACAGAGCTCATCTTAGTCCAAAACAGCACTACACAAGACATCTTACTGCATTCAACACCTATTCATAATTTATATTTGCGTAAAAATACACCCAGTTGCATCCCTATCAGAACTTGTAATATTTACAACCTCTAAAGGTTTTTACTGCTATTTATTAACCCTCTAATATGGTTTATAGTTTGTGTATATGACTCCCTCACCTACAGACTCCTCAGATGGGGACGTATTAACGCCATAGCAGCCTGAATGAAAAACCACACATTATATGTTACGATTCAGTTAGCAACACTAAAATTCTAGACAGAAAAAAACAAAATCATCTGTTTTTCGAATAACTGTTTTAACTATCTGAAGTCCAAAAACAAGGAGGTCTGTCATTTGATAATTGAAGTGATATTAAAATAAAAACACAATTAATAATCAATTAAATTAATTTTCCTTATTTGTGTTTTGTTATACAAATATACATTAAATAAACACAATGGAACACTTCATTCTGTCAAAATAATGTTTTCTCGTTTTTAACTATGCGGATATATCTGCTACCCGTCTGCGGATGAGTAGAAAAGCAGCGAATATATCCGCCACCCCTCTTTGAAGATATGACCATGACAACGTTAGGCAATAAATAAAGAACAATATCTAAACAATAAATAAAGACAACGTAGTGTTGAGCGTGAAAGTCGAGGGGGGAGCATAGGAGAGGTGGGTGGTGTGCGGGAGAGGATAGGAGCGGAGAGATTTGGGAGTGCGGGGGAGAGGGCAGCCATGGAGAGCGCAGGAAAGTAGCACCTTGGTACTGCGAAACATCAGGTTACTGCTCAAGCACCTGCCAGTCTGTCTGAAGAGAAGGCAGATATATCCGCTTCCCGTCTGGAATATCTAAAACCATAAGCGGATATATCCGCCACCCGTCCTTTATCGACAAAGACTTAGGCGGATATATCTGTCACCCATCCGTGAAGGGTTAAAACATCAAGATTTTCTGATTTCTAGATTAATGTATATGAAATACACAAGCAGTATCTATATAAATTGCAATTGACTTGTTTTATTGTCACCGCTGCATAGGCAACTATTTATTGTTATTTTTGCTAATTCCACAAAATATTTCACATAACCTTAAAGTTATAGTTGTGTTGACTGTTAGTGTGCATTATAATTGTGGTGAATAGTGGTAATATGGTATATTGTGGTGATAAATAGCATTCGTACCAGGCCAAAATGGTTTTGTAGCTCTCAATCGTTCAGTAAAAATCTATCTTGAGCCGGTAAAACATAATTTTCGGCCCTAGGTACGAAATATACTATTACAGGCATTAACACGTTCGCTACTGAGCTTCGCATATGTGCGACGCCGCGGTCATTGCCACAGACCGAGGTATACATTTGAATCTTAGACATAGACCGGCTGTCACTTGGTTAACAGTACACACAAACCACAGGTGAAAACCTGTAAAACAGTGATCATTAACATAGTAATGTGCTACAACCGTGTTTGTAAATAATTTATTCTTGTTTTTTTGTATTTGTTATAACCTTTTGTCGTCGCATATTTGCGACGCCCGGTCTACAGCAAAGTCAATACCTAGTGAAAATTATCATAGTTTTCTTGAAATAGACCAAAAGTCGCATATATGCGACAGTTCATTTTTGTTTGTGTTTTGAGGTAAAAGTAAGTAAAAAAACACAGATAATTCTAGAAAAGTTTATAACTGAACAAATATAAAAGCTACAGAGGATAATGCAGCATAAATACTGCATACATACATACAGTGATGCAGAAAAGTAAAGACCAGTTTTTCCAACTATCATATGACGTCACCAATCATCATATCCACAGACCAAGCGACGCAGTTGTGCGTCAGACATCTCTGTAGACCACTGCAGGGAATTCAGTGCCTTCAAATAGACCGTTACAAAGATATAAGCATTTTAATAACATTAGAACCCCGACGCAAATATGCGTCGTCAATCTATTTTAATGTGACTTATATATGTGGCATATATGCGACGGCAGTCTATGAGTGGAAACCGGCCGTCGAATATGTGCGTTGCTGGTCCATGTGAATGAAAAATTTGTACTATTGCAGTAGCGAACGTGTTAATAAGTTTAACCATTAATAGGTTTAACACAAAACAAAGTATTAAATTTACACCAATACACTGAACAATGTTACACCAGAATATTGTCTTATCACCTGTTTCAACTAAGATTTCAAATTCCTTTATGCTTTGCCGATTACTTAAGTGCTCTATCTTGTGTTACCTACTGGTTACTTTTAGCTAAGTAAAAATACCTGTGTAATAATTAGGGTAGAGAGGAATATTGAAGAAAAGGCTTTGGTTCACTAACATTTATTTTTGTACAAAATTTGTAGCTTGGTTTAAACTTTAAAAGATATTCATCAGTGCTCGAACTAGAAACCGCACCACAAGGATAGAACTGTAACAGAGACAAATGGCTAAAAATGATTATATATTTCAGGTCCAAAAAAGGGTAAATTTTCATTTTACGAACAAGAATACATGATTAACTCAATTCACAGGTACAATCACAATTACACCAGCTGTTGTTACTAGGCCGGCCGCACACCTGATACAGCACGGCACGGCAAGGCGAGGCGAGACGTCTTTGCCTCGCCTTGCCGTGCCCGATGGAGATTTGAGATGCATACGGCATGGCACAACAAGGCGACTTGAGCACCCACATGGTCGATCCTATGGTTTCTTAAAGTGAGATACTGTGTGTTATGAGGTTGTTTGTACATTTTGTGACACTTTGTACTACACATTTTGTGAGAATGGATGCAGAAGGCGAAGAAGAGGCTGCTGCCATCGCTGCTATATGGTACCATTGACTGTTGTGTTTATATAGTCAATGATGGTACCTAATGAATGTAATGGATGATCTCCCTAACAGAGAATCGTTGGTGCATCCCATCAACCAAAAAAGGACATGAAACCATTCATTGCAGAACTAAGAGCATATCCGGAAAAAATTCATAATTACTAATCGTTGGAAGTGCACAGATTTCGACGACAGGGGCTGTCACTGCGCTGAACGTGGTGTCGATCCTCGCGCATGCGCACATTGTTTTGCCTCAAGCTTTTTGCCTGAAAGACGAAAATTGAAAAGGCAGAACAAAGCGCCGTACGGTGCTGTTTTGACTTGCCTTGCCGTGCCCGATGATGTGTGCGGCACCCCCATTTGAAATAATAGAAAACTAGTCGTATAAGGCGCCTTAAGGCAAAACGTCGCGCTGTGCCGCATCAGGTGTGCGCCCGGCCCTACAGTGTTGCCAAGAGTTGGAGAGTGAAGATTGTTTACATGTTACCTTTAAATGTTACCCTAACTGTAGATCTTGTTCTAAGTTTGCCTGAATAGAAAATAATTTCATTTCATAACATTAACTTAGGCCTAATTGCATTTCAAGATCTCAACGCAAGGTTTAAAAAAATTTTCAATCCAGGAAATTTGTTATAAGAGAGTTGTGTGAAAAACTAATCCAGCTCCTGTCGCATTCAAGCAAACTAGTTCAAATCTGAGACCCAAAACCACATTCATTACTTGTCTACTACTAATATAGTCGGTTCCCACTCTCAAGCGAGGAGGAAAATCGTACAAATGTTACGATCACCCGTTAAACCGTCGACCCCTTATTCAACTTGTCTGTGTCAAAACATATGACTTCATCAACCTGTCTGTAAAAACTGGCAATGGACTTGATAGAACAGATGATGCCTTAAACCACAGTAATCTAATCACAAAACATTGGCCGACGAGTGTTGATTTCCCTTTGTATTATTTTCAGCTAGTACTGATAACACTAATCATTACATAAGGGTGGGAACCTGCTAGAATTGTAGTGGATAACGTAAAGAACACGGTGTTGGTCTCAGCTTTGAACTATAGTAGCTCGCTATGAGAAGGCTATGCCACAAAATGGAAGCTGGAGGAGACCTTAACCAACAGACAAGCCTCAAATTTTTAAATGTTTTAAATTTCTGGATGATGCAAAATAACAATTCAGTTACAGCCTTTCAACATGTACATTATGGTTTATTTTCTTGAATTTTTAAGTCATACAAAAAACAATATTTTAATACAAATATTTTGGTTATAATTGTTTTACATCACTTGTTACTAAGGCGTAATACCTAATTAACTGTAGCGGACTAAGAATACAAAGTTGACATTTCAAAATTTGCATTGGCAAATTTGCTTGAAAAATCAAAACTGGGGAAGAGATAAACACAATCTTCGATGTGGATCACTTTATGAAAGTAATATAATATCCAACCCAACCACATTTCTAACATAGAGAGAGAGAGAGAGAGAGAGAGAGAGAGAGAGAAAATTCTTTATTTATTACACACTGTTTTGCAGCAATAAATACAAAAAAATAAAAATATCACATGGGTCACAATGACCTGTGCGTGATAGAGTCCTTAGCTGTCTGCTGTCAAAATAAAAGTTCTTCACACTTCACAATACACATAAAAAAAGAACTAACAATAACTTGGTAAAATAACAATATACAATTAATACTACAACAGTTATAAAATGACCTAAAAAACCATATGCAACGTGCAATCAATAACAAGGGGTGCACATTGTTTGCAATACATCCGACTAAAGCATAACTTTTTTCTTTCAAACCAAATTTTTTACTGAGGCGTGGATTCAGTCAAGTAAGAGTGCTGTGGAAGGTACAATAGATAGTCCAGTTATCAGATGGTTAGGTCTAAACGAGATATTCTGGGCTGATAAGCGACTCTGTATTGTCAAGGCCTATCTCCATCAGCCAATTAGCGATAACCCTCTTATATACACTCAGTGACACTCGCAGGTCCCTAATTTCTGGAGGAATATTACGCAACAAGCAATTAGCAATGTAAAAGGAATTTGTTAAATTGATTGATTTGAGAACTCTTGGGACCCGTAATCCTATCATCACTGAGTTTCTGGTATGATAGTTATGAACTACTGGCGAGGCTATAAGGTCTAAATGAATGTATGAATAAGCTAATAAATCTTTAACATATAGCTGCCTTATTGATAAAAACTGGGATTCTTTGAACAGATGATCAGTAGAATAACGTCTCGGTTTTCTTAACGCAGCTCTAATTATTGATTTTTGAATTACGAACAAAGGTTCAATTACTGATGAATAAGCCCCTCCCCAAGCTATTAAACCATACTGCAGATGAGATTGAACGTAGGCGTAATAAATTCTTTTAATTTCTTCATGTCGTAAAATTTGACCTAATTGGTAAAAACCATAAATCATTTTTCTAAGTTTTGTTTTTAAAAAATGTATATGACTTTTCCATTTCAATTTAGAATCCATTATAATGCCCAGGTATTTATACTGCGACACAGTTTCAATAATTTGGCAGTTGCAATCGCTGCCTGCGGTGCCACATGAGTGCAAGGTTAGTCTGAGTTCGGCGGGCGGCTCGCTAGCGGGACAAAGTGCGATAGGCAAACATTTTGTTTTACTGACATTCATTGTTAAAATGTTTTCTGAGAACCATCTTTTTAATATTTGTAATTCTGATGATGCAATATTAAAAACCTCTTCCCAAGTACGTGCCCTAAAGATTACCGCTGTGTCATCTGAAATCTTTTGAAATTAAAAATTTCAAAAGTTATCCCTATTTTTAAAAAAGGTGACCGTAAAGATATAACTTGTTATAGACCTGTTTCATTGCTATCATCCTTTTCAAAAATATTTGAAAAGATAGTATACAATCAGTTAGTAAACTTTTTAGAATCGAATAATTTGTTAGATAAAGAGCAGCATGGTTTTCGGCAAGGGAAGTCCACAATAACTGCTGCAGTTGAATTTATTGAAAACATAATTGATGCAGTTGATAAGGGTGAAAGGGTGGTGGGTATTTTCCTTGACCTCTCCCGTGCTTTTGACAGTGTGTCACACCCTGTTTTAATTGAAAGATTAAAATCACTGGGTATTCAAGGAAAAGAGTGTGCTTGGTTTTCCTCTTATTTATGTAATAGGCATCAGTTTGTTGAAATGAAATATCTAGATTATGGTAATTATTGTAATTATTTAAGAAGCTATGTCTGTGATGCTCAGGTTATTAAGTATGAGTACCTCAGGGATCCATCCTGGGTCCATTACTTTTTTTGTGTTACCTGGATGGTCTGCCTAAGAGTACCAGCTTCAGTTCGATGTCACTATATGCAGATGATGCTAATTTAATTGTCAAAGGAAATTCCAGTTCTGATATTGAGCTCTCAGCCAATTTGGACTTAATGAGTATTCAAAATTTTTTAAATCAAAATAACCTTCTATTAAATACAAGCAAACCAATGATAGTAAGTTTCTCCACAAAACAAAATAAAATAGCTCTGGATCCAAAAATCAAAGTTGGCAATAACATAATAAATAAAGCAAATCAGACAAAATTTTTAGGACTTTTCATTGACCGACATCTATCTTGGAATGATCATGTTGATAGTGTAGTGAAAAAGATGTCATTAGGAATATATGCACTGTGGCAAATGTCAAAAATATCTGACCTTACAGTGCTGAAAACAATATATTATTCTTTAATACACTCTCATCTGGCATACGGAATTTGTATATATGGAGCTACCTCAATATATAATTTGGACAAAATTCTGATAAAACAAAAAAAAGCAATACGAATCATGTTAGGTTTAAAAAGCACAGAGAGTGTCGAAAACTTATTTAAAGATCTTAAAATTTTGACAGTTTACAGTCTTTATGTCTTAGAAACAATAAAGTATGTCAAAGAACATGAAAGTGATATATTTTTTGAATCCAAGCATCATTATGATACCCGAAATAAAATTATTTTTGAAAAACATAATCTGCATTTTTATAAAAACAAAACTAAATATATGGGCACCAAATTTTTTACTCAGTTGCCAAATTTAATTAGAAATGAGCAAAATTGCAATAAATTTAAAAAATTGCTGAAAGAATATCTTGTTAATAAAGCTCTCTATTCTTTTTCGGAGTTTCCTTAAGTGAGGGCTCCACTACTGGTTGCCTGGGTTTTATATATAGTTTTAAATATATTGTATTTTAGCTATATAGCATGAAAGTATGGGATTTTTAGTTATATGTGACTCTATTCTGATGCTGCAATGTATTCATACGAATAAAGTTTATTTTGACTTTGACTTTGATCTGCAAACAAAAATATTTTTCCAGAAATATCAATTTTATCTATGTTATTTATGTAAATTAAAAATAGTAAAGGCCCTATTGTAGAACCTTGAATAATTCCAAAATCTACATTTATTTGATCACTAATTACGTTATTAATGGATACTACTTGAGTTCATCACATAATAGTGATAGTAGGCCTAACGCAGATTTACAAACTAAATAATTAATTGGTGTAAATACCTGCATTTATATGATCAACGTGTTGCTAAATTGCAACCGGTTTCGACTCACAAAGGAGTCATCGTCAGGCTAGTACCGATGCCTTCTTGCTTCATTTGAAGGTCGTCAATTCATAATAAATAAATACATTTAACACGCACACGTACATAAAAACGAACATTTAGGGTTAAAAAAGAGGAGTAATACTACTGTAGAATGGTAACGGGACACGACGTGATCGGGCGGGGGTTAACACATAATGTCTAGACATAAGGTTATGCCTAGACATTATGTGTTAAATGAATTTATTTATTACCGTATGAATTGACAACCATCGAATGAAGCAAGAAGACATCAGTACTGGCCCAACGATGACTCCTTTGCGAGTTGAAACTGGTTTGCAATTTAGCAACACATTGATCACATAAATGCAGGTATTTACACTAATTATTTCGTATTTAAATGTTATCAGGAGGCTAAAATTCAATATAATGAAGACTAGTGTACCTGTTGCTCGAATTCGAGCAATTGCGAAGCATTACAGGCGACTCAAAGATTATGGAAATACTCACGAACTACACAACAGTTAGATATAATCAATATCTTTTGTAAATATCTTATCTTTTTTCAAAAAGCTTATCTTGTTTTTTAGTGTTTTCTAAAAATTGTTCCCTCTCATAGCCGCATTAGGTTGTCTATGACAACGATTATAAATGAAAAAAAAAATTATTTCTATTTTTTCTTCTTGGTTGTGTTCTATGACTTTTTCTATGTTTACATTGTTTGCAAATTGATTATTTTGATGATTGCTCAAGAAATGTAGAACAGTGTTCATTCAGTTTTATTTTTAGCCTATATCAAATTGGCCAGGATTTCTCGCTCTTTTCCATTGTAATAATTACACCAACCCAAGTTTCGTCTACAGATGCAATATTAAACAAATATCACCTACGTACAATCACCAAGAAGTGGTAAAAAAGGCAGAAACCAACCCATACAATAGATATAAGTTAACTCCAAAAGGAATAATTTTAAGAGTTACTGTGATATTAGGATTTTCCACTGATTTGGTAATAGAACATTATATTGCAAAACATGAATCGATGCAGAAGAAAATCCAATTTAAAATCAGAAAAACCCATTGCAAATAGGCTACTGTACTTCATTTTGACAAATTCAATAAATCACAATTTAAATATTAACAGCTGTTTCATTAAAAAGTATTATGCATATGGTCGTAATGTAAACAAATCTGAAGCGGCAACTTTAAAGGCTTCTGGGGCAGAGCCCCAAGGGAATTTACCTCGTTCCTCTTTTGATGGCTCATCTACAGACCAAGACCTTTCTTTAGATACCCCTACAAAGTTTCTACGCCCAGCCGTTCTCTCAAATTAGCTATGACAAAAACCCCGTTTTCCTCCATAAGAATAACATGGGATAGGAATTTAAAGGCCACTGGGGCAGAGCCCCAAGGGAATTCACCATGTTTCTCTTTTGATGGCTCATCTACAGACCAAGACCTTTCTTTAGACACCTCTACCGAGTTTCTACACCCAGCCGTTCTCTCAAAATAGCTATGACAAAGAAAAACTGTTTCAAATTAATATATAGATTACAAAATTTAATACAGTAAAGCAGTTGACAAAATACACTCCATCGGAGAATGAGAGCACAAAAATGGTTTGATAAAAATCAAAACCACTACTAAGCTCAATAATATTTAGCAAATTGGCATGAATAATTCCACCATATTTACATGTAGTATACTAGATGAAGATATATCACTCCAGTACCTGAACAATGTGATATATCCAGCAGGATACATTTTACTGGAGCGCATGAAGCGTTTGCCCATAGCCCCCGCCAAGGCATAATTAGTGAGTAGAGGGGTCAGCCAGTGGCGGGGGTTGTGTGCCGCCTGGTACACCCCCACCCCCAACAATCCACTGAACTGAAGAGATGGGACGCTACCTAATATACAAAAAGAGTGATGTACTATAAGTAGGTAAAAATTACCTGTGTCATAACAACGTCAAGTTTGTCTAAGGCTAAGCAGGCGTATGTTTAAGGGTGATTCAACAGTTTTATCAGTTAATAAATGTATTTAAACTCTATTGCTGGGTTGTAATCAATCTCAAACAATTGACTTTGAATACAACAATAATACATTTTGCACCCTATGATAAATCTGTAGCCTGTTTTTTATGTGTGTTTCATAATGGTGAGATTGAGTGTTGGTGTCAGTGAAATATTTTTATCTCTTGTAATAATGAAATTTAGGGTCAATTTTATGCTTGTCGCCCTATTTTTTTTATTACAAAACCAGAATACGAGCTTGTGTCTACAATTAGATTGCTTTATCTGGTTGAAATAGTTCTAAAATAGTAAGAAACAAATTTTAAACAAAAATATGCCATCTAACTGTACATGAACCAGATAGAACTAACAATATGAACATGCTTCCTAGGACCTGACATTCTTATAGATCATAAAATAAAGGTTCTAAAGCTTTAAGGTTAGTTCTAAAAGTTTGGGTGGTTTATATATAGCATATATATTTTTGTTTACTATTTGTTTCTTCTTTTTTTGTCCACTTTAAAAACTACTGCTTGTCCTCTGGCAGTATAAATTAGTTGAGCGTAAAGTAGAAAATCTTTTCTAAAAGAAGAGAGAAAAATTTAGTCATCATCAGTAGACCCAAATCTAATGGGAGCGTTTCACAAACTCCAAATTTCACAAACTCCAACGCTTAAAATATTAAATAAACAGAGCGGTTCATAACCTCCAAATTTCATAAGCTCCAAATCTATAACATTCAAATAATCACTGTTTCACAATGTCCAAGTTTCACAAACTCCAACGTTTAAATATTAAATAAACAGAGCGGTTCATAATGTCCAAATTTCATAACCTCCAACGGTACAGTCTGGGCCAGAAGTCTCTCTAGTGGTTGCCACAGTCAGATAGCAGGCACCGTTCGCCAGCGCTCAACTACTGATTATACGTACATTTTAACTCAGATGTGTGACTCAAATATGTGTTAGCACACAATGTGCAAATCAATCTCTTAAGAAAGCAATTACGGAGCAACAAAGATACTTCGTGTTGCGCCGCTACAACAGTAGAACGTGTAGCGCCTACATACCGAACCACGGCAACCTCTGCAGCGACTTCTGGCAGAGACTGTATCGTTGGAGCTTATGAAACTTGGAGGTTATGAACCGCTCTGTTTATTTGATTTAAACGTTGGAGTTTGTGAAATTTGGACATTGTGAATCGGCGATTACTTGAAAGTTATAGTTTTGGAGTTTATGAAATTTGGAGGTTATGAAACGCACTGTTTATTTAATATTTTAGACGTTGGAGATTGTGAAATTTGGACATTATGAACCTCACCCAATCTAATCAGCATGAAACCCACAACCAAACGTTCATTTGAAATTTTGATTTATTCTTGTCATTTCCCCATTAAAAAGTAAAAATTATATTTTAAAAACAGCTCTAACAATTTTGATTAAAATTTATTTATCTCAGCTCCGGCTGTACTTACTTGTTTGTTATTCGTTTAATTTATTACCTTATTAAAATCAGGTGTAATTATTTTATTTGTTTGTATTACGGTACTGTATTGTTTTGTTCATTTCAGCTTAACTTAACCAATCAATAGTTTTATTAATACTTATGAAGTCAAACGGGGTGAAGCAAGGCCCCACTAGAAAAACAGGCCATGCTGCAGGATCCATGACGTCACATTAGTGGATAGATTTGTTGATAAATTCACTGCCATATCACATATGTTCTAGGTAAATAAGCTGTTTGTCAGATTTTAACGGTAAGATTTTAGCGTTGCACTGCTCGGGCTGCAGCATGGCCTGTTTTTCTAGTGGGGCCTTGGGTGAAACCCATGGGTAACAACTAGTTGTAGTTAAATTAAAATTGTTAAATCTGTATTGTTAGTACCCCTATTAAAGTTTATTCCTGGGTTAACAGGTGTTAATAAAAATAGTTATGTTATTAAATAATTCAGTGGGTGGTAAAATAGTAAATTTCATAACAAGAGTAGAAAGTGGGTCATTACATATGCGAGACCATATATTAGAAGTTCAAGATTTATCGAGCACTTTAAATGTGGTCGAGAATATGTAAAGACTATACTTTCACTCGTGTTTTGAACGTTAATTTTTTTAGTACACTACAAAACAAATTATTTTCTTAATTAAAACAGACATTGGATATTTCTTTATTGTAGTTAGTAGGTTAGTAACTCATAGCATTTTTTTTAAAGCCTTCAATTTAAAGTTAAATTTTATGTTGATTGTACAGTTTTAGATTTTGCAAATTGAATCAGTTTATGAAACAACAACAAATCGTTGTTTGTTTACGTCGGCCAAATCCAAAAAAGATAGTTAACTTCACTTTTCCATTGTTAACATTTTAATTTCACACTAGTGGCAGTGAAAAAAAAAACAAAACGTGGCTGTTGTTTGATTTATTAATTATTACAGACAATCTAAACTTTGTGTAAAACAAAAACGCTTTCAAGGTTCCACTTCATTAGTTCTCAAAATATCAAGACCTTCGGTTTTAGTTAAATGAAACTTAAGTTTCTAAGGTTTACTTTTGTGTGTCCAAATAAACGAATATTTTCCAATGCCACAAGAGCCCTGAGTAGTGGCAAGTAGAGTTATCAATGTAAATGTTGATGGATACAAATTAATGCAGCATTTATAGATACTTTTGGCAAAATTTTACATTTTTCAAAGTAGGCTACATGCTGTGCTGGACATACCAGAGTTTCAATTATCTCAGTAAAACCAATATTAAACACAAGTCTACAGAGTGCTACATATTTAAATCAAAATATTAAGGTTATACTCTGCTTAAATAGGTACAAAAAAGATTTTTTTAGGAAAAATATGAATCTATGATTATTAATGAACCAACTCAATTACTCGGTTTCACTTACTTGCCTTTACATATCCCAAAGCACCTTCAACAAACACAAAAGCTGCATACCCAATACTGAGATAATCTAATTTGTATGTAGCCTCAGTCATGGCTACTCAAACTTTTATCTACAAACTTAACTATCATACAGACTGTAAGTTACTATCTAATGCAACAATACAGCAGATTCAATTCACTGATACAACATCAAACGGTAAAGTTATTTATTTCTTATCACGGTTTTGTTATTTCTAATCCCGATAGGTTTTTCATTTATTAAAAACTTGTTTACATAAAAGATTAAAGTAGGAATAAGTTTTAATATTTGATTACCATGAGTTTTGACCAATTTAAAATTAAAATTTATTATCAATAAAGACATATAGTCCAGTCAATGAATGATCCAAAAGTAGGTGTACAGTGCGTGAGCAGGTAACTAAGCGATTCCTTCAGAAACTTGTTCAGGGGGCTTAGGGTGTTAACATACCAAAAGTCCTGACTCCTAGGTGGTGAGCCAGTGGGTGGAGGGGGGGAAAAAGGTACGCATTTTGGGTTTTTTGATTATATCTCGAAAACTATCAACTTTTTGTATACTATAGTAAATTATAAAATTGAAGAAGATTAAATTTTCTACAAGAAAAGTATATAATGTGTTTATTTTGGTTCAACAGATTACGAGTTATAACTTATTTAATTGATATCTTATTAAAATACTCCTTCCATAAGAAATACATGTAAATTAGTATGCGAAATGGGGCGAATCCTATCCGCCCAAAGGAAATATAACTGATATTCTGGAAACCTTGACAAAATTTCCAGTAATTTGACACTTAAATCATGAAATTTTGTCAAAAATTAAAGCGAGGGTGAGCGTTTAAAAATGGGATGATTTAAGGTTTTTTTATATTTCCAATAAAAAAACACCAAAACTCGACATTTTGTTACCTCGCCCTCGCCTTAATTTTGGATCAATTTTAATGATTAAAGTGTCAAATTACTGGAAATTTTGTCAAGATTTCCAGAATATCAGTTATATTTCCTTTGGGCGGATAGGATTCGCCCCATTTCGCATACTAATTTACATGTATTTCTTATGGAAGGAGATTTTAATAAGATATCAATTAAATAAGTTATAACTCGTAATCTGTTGAACCAAAATAAACACATTATATACTTTTCTTGTAGAAAATGTAATCTTCTTCAATTTTATAATTTACTATAGTATACAAAAAGTTGATAGTTTTCGAGATATAATCAAAAAACCCCAAAATGCGTACCTTTTTCCCCCCCTCCACCCCCTGGCTCACCACCTAGGAGTCAGGACTTTTGGTATGTTAACACCCTAAGCCCCCTGAACAAGTTTCTGAAGGAATCGCTTAGTTACCTGCTCACGCACTCTACACCTCATTCCTTGACTGGACTAATATGTCTGAGCCAATTGCATTGAGGACTAAGCAAAATAACATTTAACTCAGAAGATAATTTGGTGATTTTTTATTTATTATAGTATCGTTTTGCTCAAATATATATTTAAAAAGTCAGTTGGCAAATGGATAAAAGATAACATATACATGAACTATCTAGTACAAAAGAACTTGCAGAAAGAATGAAAAAAAAAGTCACAATACAGTAATAAGAATCATTTTAAAGAAGGCAAAGGCCGTGATCGCAGCAAAATAAAAATAAAAAATTTGGAGGTACATCATCTCCCGCCGTCACGAAAAATCATCACTATATTTCACGATAACAACAAAATCTTGCACACCTTTTGCGGTCTTGCAGAAATCATCATCGTCTCCCATGGTCATGGAGACATCATCATTGACTTCCGTAATTGCAGAAAAATCTTGAATATCCTCAGCGGTCTTGTAGACATCATCGTCATCTCCCGGGGTCACGGAATTGTCATCCCTTTTCCCGAGATTGCGGCTCAATCTTGAATATCTTTCGCGATCTTGTAGAATCATCGTTTCCCATGGTCACGGAAAATCATAGTTGTTGTAATACTTGTAATCATAATCACGGGGAAAATTTGATTTTTTCATCACAAAATTATCGCAGACCCGTTATGAGGATTGTAATAATAAGAGCTCAGGTCGTCTCAGCCTATTTTCAATAAAATATCCCAAATCATTGTGTAAAAATCCCCAATTCAAATTGTTGATTATCCAAATGTGTTACGGTCCAAATTGATTCTGATTATTGGAGTTCTACTGTAATCACACTGAAGGTTGATAGCAAACAAGTAAAAATTTATTTCTCAAAGCATACAAGATACTTTAACTGATAGTGACAATACCTACACAAAATAATTGTACATATTACTAGTATAAAATTCCAAATATTGCAATTGATTACAAACATAATAAAAACAGTAATGGCTACTTCCCACAGGGAAATTCGCTGAAATATCTACCGTATCAATGGAACCGTGAAATAGAGTTTTGAGTTAAGAGTTTCATCACTCTCAGACTATTTGCATTATGAAGGTATGGCCCGAGGGGGAAGTTTGTGTGGACAGGCGGGCAGTGTGGGGTCACTCATGACATGTTTTACCTTTTTGTAAGAGACTCTTAACAGGAAGTAGCATTTGAAAGACTGCAGATAGTACAAATTGTTTTATTTATCTTTATAAAAAAATGAATACATTAGAACAATACAAATGTTGGCAGACTATATTGCAATAAAGCTCAATTCATAAACTCATACAACAAAAAATATAAATTCAGATTTAAATTAACATGTGAAGGGTGTACAAATACTGGTTAACAGTGTTTGCTACATTATCGACTACTCAACATTATCAATAAACTACATAAACAATGATAATTTGCAACACTCAGTATTTCATACAACTTAGGTGTTTAAAGTCTCCTTCACTTCATTAATATGAAAACAAGTTTATAGCAGGCAGAGGATTCTCAGTCTTATACCATTACCCACTTTTATTTCTTTGCTGAATTGCATTTACTGAGAGACCAGACAAACCTTGGACTTGAGTGTAGTAATTTACTTGTCTCGTGTGAAATTGTCCATGGCGTTAAGGCCCAGAGCCCTGACTCCAAGTCGGCAAATCATCATTACACTGAAAACATGAATTAAATCAGAACATTTGACTAGTTTTTCTTTAGAGCCTATTTAATTGATATAATGTTGATTTTAATTGTTTGACAAAATAATTTAAACAGGCTTAGAGTAACGAAATTTGAAATGAAAAGAAAAATCAATTATTTAGATAGGCAAATTTGGTGCACAACTTATTTATAATGAAACAACCTTTTACAGAAAAAAACTTAAATAATGTACAGTAGACTTTCTCTTATCCCCACATCTTTTAACCGTGATTACACTCGACGGAAATGACATATCTTTAACTAAATTGGCAGGAAGTGGGCGGTATTGAAACAACTTTTCTCAAGGGAAAGATTTGAGACCAGTGATCATGTGTCTGAATAAAATCACAGTCAATGATACACTGATATCCCAAATTTAAGTAAAATAAGCTATTTGGGATGACTGTTTAAATTGAAACCCCTCTATCTGGACTAGCCTCGGTACCGAGTAGTCCAGATTAAAGGGAGTCTACTGTATTCTGATTTTTTTACAAAGCAGTAAACTGCTGCAAGTATTGTTAACTATGCAAATATCGGTGTAATTTACAGTGATAAAATCTAAACTTAGCTTTTGTTTTCACAGACAGTAGATGTATGTTTAGTAATCTATACTATTATAAAATTGTATTCTATAAACTGCTGTCAAATGTCTGAATAAATTAACAAAAATCAACTCTTTCCATTCAGGATTATTTCATTAAATGATGATACATTCTAATGAGCTACCAAGTAGCCTAAGCATATAAGTTCATTGTGTTGTACTTGAGAAATAGGTACAGTGTGAAATTTTAAATACCGGTATTACATCCTGGCATTCTTGGATCACTGATAGTTATTTTAGTCATTTATCGAGACAAAAAAGTTCATTTAAATGATACGTGGATTTATTTATATGTTTTGTAACGAATACATACCTAAGAACTGTGATAAGTCCTGCAGGCATAAACCTTCCAGAGTTGTAGAACCTAGCACCCATCACTCCACCAAGCACCGTGCTGGTACCTAATAGAGTATAGTAGTTGTTGGGGTTTTGGGATGTCTGGTAAGCTCCAAAACCTAAGACACTTCCAAACAACAAGCCAGCTCCCAGTGACGGTATACTCCCTAGGAGGAAAGAAATAACGCTTAAGTTTGACATCAAGTATATAGTTGGATAACATACCTATTTTAAATCTGAAAATAATTAGCATTTTTAGAGACATGTGCATGTTATATACTGTATGTTGATAAACTCTTTGTACAGTAGTGTTTAAAAAAAATAATAGGACAGCAATCCATCATGTTGCTAATTTCATTCAATTTAGGCTACTATCAACCATTGTATTGTACTAGTTGTAAGTAAGTCTAGATCATAAGTTTGTACCTACCAATATCAAAATGGAGCTGTACGTTGAAATGTAAAATAAAAGCAACTAACTTAAAATTAATAAATAAAAGTTGTAATGGTTTAATTGGTTGTGTTAATGGCCTTGTGGTTAGGGTCTCAAACTTTGGTGCAAGAGGGTGAATTTGAGTCCCAGGTAGGCCTACACCACAATTTGAGGGGGATGGACAGCTTTTCCTGTATTAAAGTTTTTAACATTAAAAAAATTGGGAAAAAAACACTGGTTGACTTATATGTCTTTCAGCAATGGTGTATTAAGGGGGTTTCCCGAAGTGATCCACTAATGTAAGTCTAGACCTAAAAATAGGGTACTCTTCGGTCATACCGACCTCACCAGGTTTTAGCGAATTTCCCTATAGGGAAGTAGCTATTACTGTAGGTCTCATGGTAAGACCTAAGCCCGGGACCGATTTACTTTTTCATTTTTATGTCCCCAGAGGCCAAAAACACCATTATTGTTCAAATGTTTGTATACATCTGTTTGTATAATGTTAGCCTATATATAACTTACCTACATAGGCTATTATATACAAATTTGAAGAATGGTGTTTTTGGCCTCTGGGTGATTCAAAATGAAAAAGTAAATCGGTCCTGGGCCAGGTCTTGTTTAATAGCTACTGTACTTCCCTATAGGCCTAGGGAAAGCCGTTAAAATGCATAACTTGCATTTGAATGTTTGGTAGCTTATGAGTTATGACCTACCTAATCTGGAGTGATCGGTGATACAAAGAGTACCAAAAATAGTAGGGTATGCAAAGTTACCTGCTTTGACATATCCTATGATTCCACCGGCAGCAACTGAAGCGGCGTATGCAAAACTTATGTAATCAATGGCCATTATAACTTGAAGGCTTGCAATTTGTTTCACCTCAAAAGAAAAAAGAGGGTTTCAAAACTGCCTTGTCAGCACAGCCAAACTAGACAAGAAGTTTTCTCTTTCATTCAACTCAAACTTTTCCAAGGTTAGAGCTGAATACTTAATTGCAGTGGTTCACTATATTGTTTTGTTAGTTTGGTTAGGGTTAGAAACAGAACAGAAGTACAAGTAACAAAGCGAAAAAAGGCAGACGAAATAATTTGACAGCACGCACGGTCACGGTCATTGGCAGCAGTCAGCAGTCTAGTCTGAGTTCTGTCTGAGTCACTCCACTACATTTTCAGCCATCGTTTTTGTACTGCAACATAATTGGATTGGATTGAAAAGTTTCTAAAAACTTTCAAGTAATACTTGCGCACTTTTATACTAATGTTGCGGAACGCAAGTCAACTAATGAAATATTAAATGTTGTCATTATATCGAAATAATGAAAATTATAATTTTTAATTGTATAAACAGTATCAAACTTTAACTTTCTTTAGAGCTGAACTAGCTTTAGCTTAGCTAACTGTCTTCACGATCCCAATTTGCAAAACGGATCCAACATCTAATTAAGGAAGGATTAGGATTGGTGGGATGGAAGGTAGGAGGTAACAGCTGGCGTAAGTTTATAAAAGTAAAGATAACATAACCTCAATCTTTCTCTTATTAAAGTTGTTTGTTGTAGGTGGTGCAATCTAAAAGGTATAGGTTATAATTTGGGTTGACAGTACAGTACTTGAGAACTTAAGTTACACCAAACTTATCTTAACCTTGAGACATATTAATCTAGTAAAGCTAGATAACAAGTTTATAGGGAAGTGATAACAATCCTCAAAGGAAAAAACTCATCAATGATGGTGAATATTCCAGAGTCAGTGAGCAAGGTTTGCGTGCATACTGGCAACATTTTAAATTTAAATGAGGTGAAGAAGAATGCTGGACAAAACTCATCAGAAGAGGTAGGTAGCCCAATTTAATTATGTATACTGCATTAAGTTGCTAAAGGTTTACTTCAGTAATCGAATCAATATTTTCAATCGATATTAGGGTAAGTTAGCCAAGTTAAGAAACTGTAGGCCTCCCATCTGTAACTTTTCCGCTAAGTTACTTTAAATTCAAGCTACAAAATGCTAATATGATAATTAGGAAGCTATTACATATCGGAACGTAATGTAGGTCAAGGCCACACTAAATATGTGATCTTAGTCAGAAACAGCTGTTTTGTTAAAGGTTTGTTCATCTCCTGAACATTTTTAATGAACAAATAGCAATAAAGTTATAAATCGTACGATGTCTTTATGGTATAGGCCTACATGGCACGGTGCCAGCCTAAAATTAGAGTGTGATATTGTATCTTCTGTACAAAATTATCTGGGTAGCCAAGTCCAATTTTTCCCCTTCCAATCTGAAGGTTGCTGGTTTGATTCCACGCAAGATTAAATGCCATTTGTCATTACCCTTCCAGTTAGTTAATCGTGAAGGCTGTCGACGTTTGATAGTAGGAAGATCAGGGATTGGGTTCTCTTACAACAAATCTATGGTGTAAATAAGCACTAGGGAAAAGAAACATTTCAAATAAATTCTTTAACGTTGGGATTTTCTTCTAAATAACTTATTATATTAAGCTAAGGGACTGCCCAACAACCCTGAGCTGAAAAGACTGTTTCTGTCGGAAAACTCTGAATTTATAAGTTTATAAATGGAACATTATTAACATGAAGTTTTAATTAGCCTATCCGTTTTAGTTGGTTGAGAGTTTGAAAATTGCTTTAAAAGATTGGAAGCCTCCAAGTGATGTCATTGGCCCCGATCTAGAAGTTAAGATCAATGATGAAACAGTCAAAGTCTCAAATCCACCTGGCGTTGACAGTAAGGAGCTTCGAACAAGTGTAAAAGTGTTTATTACCAGTGACAAACAGGAAGCACTTCAAGAAGCAATAGACAAGTGTGAGTAGAATAACCTCGTAGGCTAGCCTGCACACCTAACTATTACAGTGGACTTCTTTTCGTATTAGACACAACAGGACAAGACCTTAGCCAAACTAAACTAAAATAATCAAAACCCCTAACATCTAGACTATAAGTTACAAGAAGAAAAGTAGGCCTACAACTTGTGTGCGAGTACAAAGGCATATGTAGGTGTAAGGTGCTAGAATGCGAGAGTAAGTCTAGTGTCATCAAATTAGCATTTAGATTACAATACATTGAAATTTTGATAAAATTTCAAATGCTATCATAGCCCAGGCAGAGATACAAATTTTAACAAAATTGCACAATGTGCATTATACATGTCATGTGTAGAAGTGGTAAAATTGTTGTTACATGATGAAGAATAGAATAGAATGTTTTTTTCTCCATTCAAATCGGATACACAGTACACAGGTCACAATTATTCCATAATGAAATTCACAGTAATTTAGTAACAAATACAATAAAAACACAAATGAACTTGAATACAGTGAAGATAAACCTTTAAATAAAAGTAGGCCTATGGATTTTAAGTTAAATAGTCCGTTGTTCCCATCAGGCTGACTTGTGACAAATTAAGAATTCTAAAATAGATAATCTAAAAACATGAAAAGAACATCTTTTAAGTAGCTTACTGTACAATAAACGTGACCTGCACATTTTTAAGCAGTGTAAAAGATTTGTAAAATGGTAAATAATAATTATGTTTCATTACTAAGATTTCCCCATACAAAACAATTAGGTAAGTTAGCTAAATTAAATGCAAAAATGATGTCAATCAAAAAGTTTAATTTGGCATATTTATTTCTCAAACACACTGAAAAAAATCATACCTCACGATAAGGTTTATTTTG
Source organism: Macrosteles quadrilineatus (assembly GCF_028750875.1). Classification (NCBI taxonomy): domain Eukaryota; kingdom Metazoa; phylum Arthropoda; class Insecta; order Hemiptera; family Cicadellidae; genus Macrosteles; species Macrosteles quadrilineatus. The sequence goes on along the minus strand of NW_026542598.1, from coordinate 53,794,819 downwards.
AAACTTGGGGTTCATTTATCACCCTAATAGGCTTCATGTAGAAACTCAGATAAAAGGATAACATTTTCATACGATACTTTAACCATCAACATGTTTGACACTAAGTGTGATTGCGTAGTGTTTCAGTCATTGGAGACAGAGAACATAGACTCTGTGGTTCTGGCTTACGCCAACACATCGGGCAACGCGAGTACTCGCCTTTCAGAGATCCAACATTTGTGGAAGGTCCTGGAGACAAACGTACAGAGTGGACGTGTCAGTCGTATCGGCCTCAGTGATGTGGACACTGACTTGTTTGTCACTCTTTACAACTCTGCCGAGGTGAAGTAATCGATGAATGGCTTAGGGCCATTCACTCTGGGGGTTTCACTATCAAATCAAATGCTTTTGCTTCTTAATCTTTATGATAAGCTATTCAAACTATTCAACTGAATAGTTGTTTCAACTTCAGTACAGAAGTTTGTCCTGAAGATTGATAGCTACGCATCCGAAACGTTGTCCTCTAACCTTACGCTTTCAACGATGCAATCATCACCCGAAGGTCTAGATTTGGCTATAGTTTCTTATCACAGCTTGAGGTTAAAAGATTTTGTGGAATAGAATAGGAATAAATGGACAATACAACATAGGCTACTATTCTTACCCTCTTGGATACAAATCATTAGGTAGGTAGTGTTCTTAATAGAAAAGGTTTATCAGTTTGGCCCCAACAAGGATATTTATCTTGGCTTTTGGGGTTGAAACTGCAATAACTACATTATAGCCCTACATAACTCTCGGGTTAACCAGCCGATACTTGGAATTATATAAAAATGTAATGTATTTCTGACCGTTCTCAACAAAAAATTTTACCTCTGACTTTTTTCAGTACTTTTTGTTTACTTCCATTTGTTTCTGGTAGAGCGTAATAAATCTATTTACAAAATATCTAACGTCATCTCTTATACTGTGTATGCAACAAGTCAGATCCAGTGGAGTCAGTAATGAATAGTAGCCTTTTAAAATATTTATAGTTATTTTTGTCAACAAATGAGCTAAAATAATATTCAAGCCATTATTAACGGAACTGTAAAAGTATATAATTTTATTCGGGGTTAAATTGCCTTTTTCGCTTTTTCACAATTGGTTTGTTTATCTAGCCTAACCATTGAGCAGCCTAGGCTTCATCCAGGTGTGGCGGGACACAAGAAATTCTACTGTATTCCTCATATGGTCTTATAAATTACATATTTAGATAGTTTTTTAGTATAGTTGGTACTTTGGAACTATCCGGAGGCCACCCTTATACAGCGCGCTGCGGCGGTTATGTTAGATTGGGTTATCATAAATATGATTGTAGGACTTTCCTTGTTTCGTTATGAATCGAACAATACCAGATGAGTCATACTTTTGCACGCCAAATCCCCTCCAAGTAGACCAAGGCCAGGTCGTTGACCGGAGCGTGCGCATCACCTACCGCATGTATCTGGGGCATTTGGCGGGCGAAAGTATGACTCATCTAGGGTATAGTTCGATTCATAACAAAACGAGGAAGTGCTACAAACATATTTATGATAACCCAAACTAACATAACTGCCGCAGCACGCTGTATACCTACTTGGCGGAGTATAGCGGCGGCGACACGGACACATTCAACTCAATCCTCGCTGACATTGCTGCCTTCTGGGAGGCAGAAATCAAAGGCTGCAAATCATAATCATGTAAAATTTGGACAGTAATGTCAATTAAAGTATCTTCTTTCCAATTATGTAGTTATTTTTGATCTCCGGTAAAAAGTCCCTCTAAAATAAGTGGCCTCCAGATAATACCAAAGTACCGTTTTGAATTAATGAATGTGCTAAATGATTTTACTGCCTGCGAAGGAATTATTTCCACTCAGAATAGTCTTGAGTGTCAGAAGTGCAACAAAGGTACTTTGATCACACTGGAGGCCTACACTTATAAATTTACCCTCTGTAAGACATAAAGTATGCAAATAAATATAATCACTGAATTTTTATTTCTAGACCAAGCCAAGCATCGTACAGATAAACCTAGCCAGTTGTTGTGTCGTACCACCAGCACTTCAAGAATTTTGCAAGGAGAATGATATCCAGCTTCTAACACACAACGACCCGTTAGGTAATTTTGCTAAGCAACCCAATGTATGTTCTTTTCAAATAAACATCCCGATTGAAACTGTTTACTCTTTGGTAAACTTAACTTGTTTTTTTTTTGTGTAAAACTTGGTTACTCATTCATACTTTCTTTGCACATCATATAGCTCTTCTGTTAAGTCAGTAGTTGTCCTCAGTAAATTTGTAAACATTTGTTGTTGATGTTGAAGCATTATAGCATGTCAGTGTTGTACACCCGGTATTAAGCTACTTATATTATGATAATTTTGCAAAAGTTTATTATTCTGATGGTTAATAAATTATTTTTAATTGTTATTTCATTCAAATTTATTTGAGTTTTTAAAAAACCTGTGACATTAAATACATTTAAAACATATATTTATGCTTATACTGTTACTCACAAGACGCCTAATTGGGTCTGATGATGATTGTAGCGTCCAATCGAAATCGATCACCACTTTTATGTAGATTTACCATATTAAATACATGTTGGCCTGTTGATTAATTTGCTTTACATTTTTAAAATCAGTTTCTACTGCTGCCATTTTTTTATTTTGTGATCCAATTTTCTATTTATTTTGTGATACATTTTACCTTTTACTTAAACATGTTATAAAATAAAGGAACAGGCTGATTTAACAATTGTTTTATAATTTTAAATCTTTCCCTAAGATTAGGAAGCCATAACCAATTTTGTATTTTTAATGAAAAGCTCAACTTGTTCACATTTTGTTTTGTAATAATTAGTAGGTACTGAGGTCGTCCAGTGGTCGAAAACTCGACCAAAATTATGTAATGTACAGAATTCTTTATTTCCACCCCACACTGTAAATAAAACATTTGATTGGAATTTCTTACATTTGTTTTGATTTTATTTTTATATGTCGTTATTTCGCCACCAGCATGGCAACCCATAATGCCCATTTGATTTTTTTTAATTTTTAATCAATTGTTGTACTTATTTTTTAGCCTATTTTAATTTGTAAAGGGATTCTGCACATCTACAGGAAAATATCTTTCCAACATTATGCATAGATTTCCCTGCAATGCACACAAGCTGAGAAAAAAGGTTTTAAAGAAACATGCTTGCTTATTAATATATAGAAGATTATTTTTTTCCTTATTAGGCCTATGTGTTTTATTATGTATTTCTTTGGGTTTGCTACCTACTTACAACAGAGTTTAGTGATCCACGTGTATATATATTAAGCACCTTTTTGATAGAGCAATACTTCATGCAGTTCCTTTAACTAGTTTTTCCTACCCTTCTTGCTCTTTGTACCCCTTGAGTATTTTGTTCACCTTCTCCATCCCACTATTTCCAAACTTAATGCACAGCTTCTTTTTTTTATGCACTGTCTTCATTTGCAGAGTTTTTGCCACCCAAAAAATTGCATGCAGCTTTAGGCCAGGGGTCTGACTTGCCAAGCTTCAACTACAGATGGATTTCTCGCTACCTCACGCTTCATTGCTGTCGCGGAGTGATTGCTGCTAAGGGCTACATACTGTCAGCCTGTAGGGTATAGCTTGCGTTGTATTCTGTCATCAGTAGATTAGCATCACAACTTTACTCGAATCATACCGCTCGTAGGTTAGTAGAATTGATTGAACACGGTTGCATGTGGATAGATTTAATAAATAAGATGGTATATTATCCAAGTCTAACTTTATAGGTTCCTTGAGGGGTTAGTTATGTCTATGTGACTTAACTTAAAACTTTAACTACGTGAGTTGGTATTACAGTTAAGTCCCACACATTAAGTCAGAGTAATGTGTACAGGCAGGGTTCCAAAGTTATTAGAATAAAGGACGCAAAAATAAAAATTAAGAAGTAATATAGTACATTTATCTTGTATTTCTCATTTACTGTACTCCATTTACAAACATTATGACATTGAAATATATGGATTTTACTTATTGAAAAAAACCCATAATGTACTTTTTCTATAACTTAAAATGTTTAGTGTATGCGCTGACAATAGACTAACTTGGCTACTAGTTAGCGCTCTGGTCGTCAAGTATGCAGCTGACTCACAAGTCCCAATTGCAACTTCTGCAAGTGCTACTAGCAGACTTACTGTGTAACCATTAAAGCTACTAAGTTCTGTATTATGCCATAGTTCTTGGAGTCATAATTAACATCAGTGTAGGGTTATGTGGAACTTGTGTGGTAATATTTGTTTTTATTATTACCAGTTGAGATGGGGACACTACCTAGGTATGTAATTAAATATTTAGTGGGTTGAGAAATTCGGACTGCTCCTGGGGAATCATGAGTATGTAGGGACATTGCTGTGTTTAAATATTGTTTTTACATAATCATATAAATAAACAATAGTTTTCTAATATCCACTACTAGAGATAAATATACAACATAGGCTAACTGACCTACAGTATACTGTCATGATGTATAACTTTTAATGGTAGAAGTTAAATGTGGGTTTTGTTTCCCCTTTTTAAAACGTTTTTATTAGCTCGCTTTCTTGTCCGGTACAAATTTTGCAATCAATTTTATACTAAGTTCCCGATGAGCTAGAGACTTGAAACTTGAAACATAGCTCACAAATGGATGACAATGCAATATTATATAATTTAATTTTCATATTTCCCTTGGGCTACGCCCCATGGGCTTGTTTTATCACTTCTAAATATTTCATCTGGCTCTTTCAGAATAAACTAAAAAATGGTTAACGAAGTATACACTATGATTACCGTACCTAAATTATTTATATGCTAACATTGAAAAAGTGTTCTTATTCTTAAGAGTCCAGACATTTATTAATATTTTCATAATAGATTCTTAAAACTACTGGAGGATTGTACATGACTATGAAATTCCAATTTTACACACATTTCTTAGAAGCTCTTAAACTCAATTTCACAACTGGACGATGTACTCTCACGTAACTTCTTCACTTTATCGTATTATTGCAAACTGCAGACATACCTGTATCTTTAATGAATTTATGTTTTACTAGCATCCTGCGTCACTTCATGACTTCTTATCCCTGTTTGCATTGCGTGCCCTATTATTTTCATTGCATGCACGATCTCTTCGAGGCATCTTAGTAAAATTACAAATTCTAATGAAACATACATATGAAAAACACAAAATCTTTTTACATTTTAAACAAATAACATTACAATATTTTACTTAAATTCCCTAAAACATACTATGGAAGGAGACACAAAATCCTATCACAACACGAAATCCAACGTAAGTCATTTTCTTCTTTACATTTTATATAAAAAAACAGCATTACGATATTTACTTGAATTCACTGAAACATCGCCAACTACTAAACAGATAACCCCATTTTTGTATGGATGTAAACAAAATTGTATTATTGCCAACTGCTATAATGTAAACAAATGTAAACTTGAAACAGTTCAGATGATTGACAACAGAATTCAGCACAAACTCTGAAATTGTAAAAGCCTGTTGGACAAAGGGCTTCCACGAGATATCACCCAAACCCACAAAAGGCACTTCTAGAGGATAAGAGCTTTAAATTGATACCCAATATGCTTATACTAATAAATATTTAGGGGTCGATTTGCTGCACACAAAAATCAAACAAATTCTTTTAATAATATAGATAAGCACATTCAGTGTACTTTTTTTCATTAGAATACCCTATATTTATAATTAGTGATAAGTTTTTAAGAAAATTATATTTTAAATTGATATTTTTCTTATTCTTATTTTACTTTTGGTAGAATGAGTTAAGACATAATCTATTAATCATTTGTATTTCTTGTTTGCAGATCTTTTACCAGTTGAAGCCATGGAGGCAATGTTTGCAGACAAGAATCGTCCAAGAATGGATTGGGCCGTCAGATTCCTCGTCCATATCAAGTGTAGAGGAGTGTTAGCATTTAAAGGATACATTGCCTCCATTTGTCTCGGCAACGGCTAAGCCCAGAATCAAACATACTTAATTGAATGACTGTATAGAATTTTAAGAAACCAATTGATGCTTGCATTAACCTTATTTTGTCTCACCAGGAGATAAATAGTTTTTTACACTAATCACGGACAGGGTAATATCTTATACTTATACAATGGTGTTTGTTGTTGACAATGTATTCGTACTTGTAGGATTTATCACCACAAAAGATCACATTATTTTTGTCCAAAATAGGCTAAGTTGACAGTCTATTTGGAGACTTAATTAACTAAGAGTAATCATAATCAAGGCCAAGAATAATTTATTCATTTACTTCTACTTAGTCTCATGAAAAATCTGGATGATTAATTTTCACTGATTTAGACAAAGCGTACGCAATATTAAATTTAGGCCTAAATTAACAAGTTCTAGAGGAGGGTTTGTAACAGAGATTTGTAAATGTTTATAAAATTTAAAATACTTATAGCTTGGACAATGTGGTTCTAACCTTTACTTTATACAACAAGGACCTACCAATGATTTCAAGTTTCACCTAACAAGCACTACAAGTTTTCATTTAAAAAAAAAACAACACAATTTTAAATATTGATTATTCTAATTCAAATCGGGTAGGTTTTTACATTCCAATGTGTTACATTTGAAAAATCCTATTCAACACATATTTTAAACTAATCGAAGAGCCTTACTACTCAATATGTTTATATACATTTATAAAGTTTATTTTATGTTTTAAATATTGTGTTATTTATTATATTAAGCCCTACTTACTCATGACCTTACTAAATATTAAATACTTTTGTGGTAATTTTTGTAGTCTGAATAACTTTGTGATCAGCATTTTACGTGCTTGGTTTCATAACACGGATAATGAAATTTGTACGGTTTGATATATAAACAGTACAAGTTCACTTATATTTTTAACTATTACAATGTGTCAGGCAATAAAATCTGACCAGAAAAACCTAACAACATCGGGCTTAATCAAACCCCAAGCAAGGACGTAAATTTAAAGCTCTCTCTTTGGCCTGATAACTGATAACAATTAATTAGTGTTTGCCAAGTAATTAACCCTTTGAGTGCAAAGACAAACCATATTGAACAGCCAAAAGCTATATTACTAATATTTAAGGTACATACCTTTACGTCCACAGTTCATAAATTTATGGTCAAACCCACTACATGTTTCGCCTATACATAGGCATTGTCAAGTGATCCTTCAAGAACGTGGCCTACTAAGTGTTAAATGTTTCGTACAATGTATCGTGTTTTATGTGTATTTATTTTAAATGTTTTTTGACAAGTCTACAATGGACGAAACGTTCTTGAAGGATGTCTTGACAATGTAGTGGGTTTGACCATACATTCATGAACTGTGGACGTAAAGGTATGTACCTTAAATATTAGTCTTATCAACAGTTCAGGGGCTACACAATGAATTTTAATAAAAGCTATATATTTGACGATGTGCTGCAACATCTGGAATTCAAATTTAGAATTATATGACTCAGAGGCTAGTGTGATCAATTGGAGCAATTTAAGGTCTAGCACTGTAGCCTACATTAAGGATTTGAATTCTATCTTAGTCAGGATTGGTGTACGTACAACTCATGAGGAGTTTAGCTGCATGTGGCATAATTTGGTTGGAAAGGTTTAAACAGTCAGTTACTAAATTATCAAAAACATTAACACTGTTAAAAATCTAAGTGAAATTGTAACTTTTTGGCTATAAAATACTGGGCTTATGGATTCAAATAGCTGTGAAGTCTGGTGGATACAGTGGACTATTGGTCAGAAGGTTGCCGGATCAACCTGAGAAAAGGCAGTAGCTTTTTGATGATTTGGAACTGGAGCCAGTTGTTCCAGTTGCTCTTGATCACTGAGTTTTTAATAAATGAGGTTGTTGATATCTCTACATATATAAAGTACCGGTAACACAAATTTGATATCAAACCAATTTAATATTGTAATATCATAAAATTAATCTTCATCACAACTCATGACATACTTAATCAAAACATTAATAAACAACAATAACAATAAAAATAAAGAACATATATGATCATTACCAACAATGGTCATATCAGCTAAAGAACCATTGATCTTAGTCAGTGACAGAGCTATCGCTTAATCCACTCGATTCTATCCTTCAATGATCTTTGTCTTTGTTGACGAACAAATAAAATCTTCAAAATATCTATTTTACTATGGGAGTATAACAACTACAGTAGAAACTTGATTGTCGGGACCAAGAGCATGACATTTAAGCGAGTAAACGCATAACAGAAATCCTGTTATAAACCTGTACAGTAAGGTGGGTTGAAGAATTTTTTTTTTATGCTATAGGTACTGAAAAACTTTAGGTATCTATGACGGGTTAAAAAAATGCAAAATAGGAAAAAAAAATCCATACCTAACATTCAGCTAGGGCATTACACTTGAAATTTCCAAATTTCACTCAAATTATAGTATTTATAGGCATACTGTAAATGAATACTGTAAATTTAAAAGGCTTATAAGCTTTTGTAATTTTAATGAAAGCATCTAAATACCTGCATATTGGACTGCTATAAATGCCCTAGTGATATTACATTAGAGCAGAGCCTTGAAAATACAATAAGTAATTGCAGAAGTTTAATCGTATTAATTTGTGGTAGCGCAATAGTCATTACAATAACGCATTTTTGAGTAAAGTGCGGGATAACGGCTGCGAGTTCGGGCGATGACCCGGCGGCCATGCCGGGCTCCCCCACCCATACTCTCCACATACCCACAATGCACTTCGCGGGGAAGACGGTGAGACGGCCTGCCACTCGGCAGTTTACGTCTGCATACGATTCTAGACTGACGTTTGATGTTGATGTTGTAAATTATGTTTTATAATTTTTTGAGTTAACTTAAGTTTATTGAGTGTTGTTTTATAGTTAATTTTTATGTATAGTTTATTCAGGTCCTATTAAGGACAAGAGTTGTTTTGGAAAGCAAATTATTGTATCTGAAAAACGCTTGATAAATAAATACCTTTTTATTATTATTATTAATAGGCCTAATTGGTGGATATATCCGCCTACCGTCTGCTTTGCACTAAATGATAGCGGATATATCCCCCTACAGTCCAGGAAGTTGGGTTAACTTACCTAATCTAACCTACCTTCAAAGCCTAACCTACCTACCGTACCTTCACACAAATATTCTGTAATTAGCCATCCTAAGTATCGAAATGTAAATTGACGTATTGACACTAGAATTAGGCCTACTTAAAGGACTTAACTTAATGCAGTCTTGAATTTACGTTAAGAACGACCTACTATAGGCTACTTACATGCCTTTTCTGACACCAAATAGAATTTGCCAATGTTATATAGGCCTAAGTAAGTTTGGTTAGGTTGAGTTGGGTAGGTTTCAAGTTTAGTTTGGTTTGATACAACACTTAGGCCTGTTTAGATTGAATTACCTAACTTAACTTACATGACCTGCTAAAATGAACATAATGCTAGAATGGACAATAACTTAAGTTATATGTGAAATGTGTTTTGGCCATCCTGTCAATATTTTAGCCAACCTTAAAAGGATTTCAAGGTAGTGTCCGCTCCAAGAAAGCCAGAGGAAAAACTTGCTTAAAATTGCCTAATTTAGCCAAATAAACCAAAAATTTGTAAAAAAAATAATACCTAGCACAAGTTCATAAAATACTGTAAGTGATATAAGTATATACTTAAGTACATAAGTACATACTTAAGTACTTGTACTTGTACTTGTACTTAAGTATATATAAGTGTATACTGGTTGGTGTGTAAGATATATTAAGTTATCTTGACTTCATCCGGCTGCACTTTATTTTACACACATTTTTCCTACACTCATTCGAATGAATATATCGATTATTTCATTCGATATATTAAGTTTGGTTAGCTAGGAACATTACATAACTAACCAAATGAATTAATCGATACATCGAATAATCAAAATTTTTCATTCTGATGAGTATTGGACGTAAAGTAAAGTGCAGCCCTTCATCATAGTAGGCCTATTTTAAACACCTAGACTACTGGTAGCTTATACACCTACCTGACATCAACTAGCCTAGGATAGCTTACTTGTTAAACATTCCTCAGACTTGTAGTCATACAAAACATTTCAACTCTGCAACACATAGATTACAGAATTCACGCCACGGATTACAAAATTGGATTATTATTCAACTCTCAGGCCTATCAGAAAATTAAAATACATTAAATTAGGCATATATTGATGTAGGCCTAACTTAAATGCCTAACCTAGCCAAGTAGTCTACTGAGAAAAACTCAAGTGAAACAGTGAAGGTCAGTGTTAGTAACTTACCTATTTGTATCTGTAAGATGATGAAAAATATATGAAAATAAACACAGTATGTTCGCACTATTTCATAATCACAATACTCCTACCTCTTACCATAACGAACCTAAGATATTTTATCTTACAACAAACGAGTAGCAAGAGTATCAGTATCAATAACATTTAACAACAACAACAACAACTTTGAATTCTTTCTTTCTTGTCTTCTTCTTTCCCGGCAATCGCGCCAATCGGAGCAAGGCCCCACTAGAAAAAACCGGAGTCGCGGGCTCTCTGTCACTCTGTTGGCTGTTCCTGTTCTCAGTGTTGGTTTGGTTTTGGTATTGTTGGTATAGACTATAGAGTATGAAAAAGCTGCATGGTCCGATTGTGATTGTTTATAAAAGCCTATAATTTCCCAAAAATTAAGTGGTTAGACTTTTTTTATTGTATAGAGGACTTTAAAAATAAAAATTGTAAGATTACCAAATCATTATATCACAAACTCATAGAAATTATATAATTACATGCCTATGTTATGTTTATTATTTATTTAGTTATTATATTTTTTATTGATACATACCAATGGCAGAGCCATTAAAAAAATACAAAACAGTTATACTGACAAACGACTAATAAATAACAATCAATTTATAACAAAGAAAGACAATAAGTAATGAATATCATTTAAGCCACGGGCACCTTTAAATCAAGGCCCCACTAGTTTAACTCCGACTTCAAACGCTTTGCTCCGCCACGGCTTTCGAAGATGCAACATCGCAAGTAGTGTTGTGACAGCTGTTTGGTTTGGAGGCAGCTTGTATTTGTTTGATTTTATTTTTGAGAATACGAAAGCTTGGTTAACTGGGCTATACAAAAATATTTACTCCACTTAAAATGTACAGAAACTCATTTTCAATTTATGATATTTATTTATGATTATTTATGGTGGCATGATAGCTCAGCAGAGATGGCAAAAGCGTAGCACTGGCGGAGTGATGAGTGCAGCGTTGCGGTCATCCTACACGCGCGGGTTCGAATCCCGTACGTGTGTGATCCTGACTAAGCTCAATAATGTGTGGCTTAGCTGGCGGGAGAGGCCCACAATAAATAAACGGTGTCCGGCTTGGGTGGAAGTTGACGGCATTATTGAGTTTACATGGATTTGTGAATGGCAAACAATACCTGTTTTGCAACTTTTTCCTATTAGAAGAGGAGGACACGCAATAACCTGACATTAAAAAATAATTAAATAAATTTAAGCGCTTTATTAAATGCGGATTCCCGTAAGTTTGTAAACTTTGCACTTCGGAACCATTATCTCAGGAACTACTACAGTTATCTTGAGGAATCTTTTTTGTTTGATAGGTAATTCTAAAATGAACAAATCTAACGGTCTGATTTTAAAATGTTGATTTAGAAAAAGAGTTATTCTGTATACAAAAAACGCTGGTTTTTTAAAAACTTTTTGCAAAAAAAAAACTGCTAACATTTAAATAAAAAAAAAATCCCTTCGTAAAAACTTCAGGAAACTACCAACTATCAAAACTATAAAAAAATATCCTGATACTATTACTAGTTACTGAGGAAACGGGCTACCGAAAATTTGAACTTTTAACATGAGTAAGATAGGGCTAATCGACCCCCCCCCCCCTTAACTCCAGGCCGCGGCTTTCGAAGTTGCAACGTCGCAAGTAGTTTTGTGGATGCAGCTATTGTATTTGTGTATATTTATTTTTGGGAATAAAAAAGCTTGGTTTACTATGGGCTATCAAAATATTGACTCCACTTCAAATGTACAGAAACTCATTTTCAATTTATATCTAGTTTTGATTTTCGATTCTATATGTTTCATTTTCAATATTCTAATGCATTTATTTTCTTAATTTTAAATTAAATTAATAATCCGCGAATTAATGAGCTGTTGTCACCTGTCTGCCATGTCTAATGGGACGTCTGACGCCTGACATTATTAACACAGCCCATTAATTAATCTAACACAGCCTATTAACACAGTTGTTAACATTACTTGTGACGTTGCTGACAGTAGTAGTTAATATGTTAATAACATATGGTAATTGTTCAGCATATGTTTTGTGTTATTGTTTGATATTTTGATTGAGTGTTTTGTTAAAATGGAAATACACAACCTTTTATGATCTCAGTATAATTATTTAATAATTAATTTAATGACATGGTGCCGAAACCCACACGGAATAGAAATAAAAGGTATGCGTTTAAGGAAGATGATGATATACATTCAAACCATACAGAAGACAAGGATAATAATGTAAAACCACCAAAATGTCTTGTGGTTTCAAGTACTCAGATGGCTCCTTCTTGGAAGAAATGGAAGCAACAGTGGAACTGGTACTACACAGCTTCTGGCCTTGATAGGAGATCAAATGCAGTACAGGTAGCATCATTTATGTCTAGTTTAGGCCCAGATGTTATAGATATATATAACAGTTTTGGTTTCATTGATGATGAAGATATTGAATTGGATGAAGTTGTTCAACGATTTGATAAGTTTTTTGTTGGTAAATCTAATGAAGTATTTGAGCATTTTAAACTGTGTCTTCTGATACAGTTTCTCGACTCAGAACTAGTGTTGGAAAATGCACAGAGCTTTCTAAATTGAAGGAGATGATCTTGAATGGATGGCCCGAAGAAAGAAGCACTGTTGACAAGGAATTAGTAAAATATTTCACTTTCCGAGAAGAACTAAGTTGCTATGATGGTCTTTTGTTTAAAGGAAGCCGTTTGATTATACCTGATGAAATGAAACTTGAAGTGTTACAGAATATTCACCGTCCTCACAAATGTGTTCAAAGTTCAATTAATACAGCACGTGACTATGTATATTGGATTAATATGGAAAAAGATATTGAACAATATGTAGCAAGGTGCAATGTATGCAGCAAATATCAACGAGATAAACCTCAAGATGTGATCCTTCAAGAAACAGTACCAGTGAGGCCATGGCAGTTCATCGGAGCTGATGTTTTTGAATGTGGAGGTAAAGACTTCTTAGTAGTTGCTGATAGTTACTCAGGATATTTTGAGTGTGAAAATCTTAGGAACAAAAGTAGCATCACTGTTATTACACACCTAAAAAAGTACTTTGCAACTCATGGTATTCCAGATGAACTAAGAACTGATGGAGGACCATGTTTCGCTTCTATGGAATTTACTAAATTCGTATCCGAATAGAAATTTAATCATAGAATTTCATCTCCTCATTTTCCAAGATCCAACGGGCTAGCGGAGAGGTATGTCCAAGAAGGAAAAAACTTAATTTTCAAGTGTCAAGAAGAACAGTCCGATATTTATCTTGCACTTCTTCATCACCGTAACACACCAAGAGGTAACCTAGGTTCCCCAGTTCAGCGGCTGATGAGTAGGAGGACAAAGACTCTACTTCCATCTACGACCAACCACCTTATTCCGATGGTCATAAAGAATGTTTCAAAACAGCTAGAAAAAATTAAAAGACGAGAGAAGCTATACGGTGATATGAGGAAGACAGAGCCTGATCAGTTTCAACTCGATGAACCAGTGCTTTTCAGATTCAAACCAAAGTGTTGGCTGAGAGCAAAGATTGTTCAAGTTGGTCCTGAACCTCGATCGTACTAAATCCAGACTGGTGATGGACGAGAATACCGAAGAAACTCATGGTTCCTAAGAAGAGACAAGTCATTCAGAATCTCCCATGATGTGAATAAAGGTCAATCGTCCAGGTCAGAATTACAAAACAATGACTCAGCTCCTGTTGTAAGACGAGGGGAAAGGATTAGAAGAAAACCAAATAATTTTGACTTGTGAAGGAGGGATGACAGTAGTAGTTAATATGTTAATAACATATGGTAATTGTTCAGCATATGTTTTGTGTTATTGTTTGATATTTTGATTGAGTGTTTTGTTAAAACGGAAATACACAACCTTTTATGATCTCAGTATAATTATTTAATAATTAATTTAATGACAGTTGCCAATTCTACCAGCTCAATATGACTGTCGATTTCATAGGGCGGCCAGACCGTAGACGCATATTTAAGTCCTTGTCGTCTGACTAATGAACAGTACCATAGACTAACCAACACAAGTAGACTTCTCATCACATTGTAACTTTTGAAGCACGTTTTTCGTGTCTAGTTCATGTACGTGACACAAAGGCGCTAGTGTCGATGAAACTTTGTTTCCATTATTTTAAGGTTAATTTCTTGATTTGTGCTTTACTGTTTGGTTATATAACTAGGGGACAAGTTATTGTTTATGATTAGATCGTATTATTTGGTTAAACGAGGTTTTAAATGGTTGTAATAACGGGAAACAAATTGTAAACAAAACACGACCTCTACATAAACCGTACATGAACTAACAATAAAATTGTCTTCAGCTGTTCCATAAGGATGAGAAATCTACTAAGGGAGTATGTTTTATCTATGACAGTACCTACCAAGGTCACCTTTAACTACATGCCGTGGCCTGTTAGAATTGGCAACGTCACAAGTAGTGTTGTTTATCGCCAGACGTCCTATAAACTAACATGGCAGACAGGTGACGCTCTCTCGTTTGTTTGCGTGTTATTCATATTGTTGATCATCACTACTGAAAATGTTGCCACTTCGAACGCCGTGGCCTGGAGCTAACGGACCGTGTTGTACAGAGATTTCAAAGCCTAGTGACAACGGGAACGGGTTCCTCTGGTTCATCACGGGAAGCACATGATAAATCCCAGCATGTTAAGGGATTACTCTCAACTCTGTAAAATTGCATTAACGATAATAGTCCTATCCTGTGTTTCCCTATTGAATATTGTGCAATTTCCTTGACAACATTAATTCTTTTAAGTATACACACTCACAAATATAATAACTCTAAAAATAGGTTATTATTACAGTATCATGAACAAAAAATTATAAACAACGAAACAACGAGCTATGTCACGGCCACCATTAAAGGCGGCTGTGGGTTTATTCAATACTACTAGTAAATTGTATTCTTACTCTCTGCGTTATTACTCCATTCCATAGCAGTTAAAGGTGCAAGAGTAAGGTTAGGTTTTTACTTTTCTCAGGTTTTAATTTTTAATGTAAGGATTACTGACTGAACTTACATTTTCTACTTAGCCTATAGAAACGTTACTTAGTTACCAATATATTCCCGGTTGATATATTGATTGATTGATTGATTTTTATTTTACGATTCTTCAGCATTAATATGGAAGAACTGCAGAAAAAGCTTCAAACTGAGCTTGACAGTTTGAAGTCAGCTCAAAAAGGTAAGTTTGAGGTTAATAATAGGTACCTAAGCCTGAATATAGTAGGTATTAAGGGTTGCACTTAAGTTAAGCCTACGTCCTAGTCCTACATTTAATATTTTCATTGACTATTGAACTATTGGTGATTCAGCTGTCCGACAAATGCTAGTTTTTTATGGATGAGTGTTGATGTATTCGAAACATCAAGTTTTTCTATCTTATGTTCGATGTAGTGATGCATGAATGCGAGATGTTACAATTGAAACGTTTCGATTGTTTGAACCTCTCGAGACGTTTCGATTGTATTTTGCTTGGCGAGAGGTTCTTACCGAGAGGTTTTATCAAGACGTTCATGACCATTGTTTCGTTTCAGCAAGCTTCTCTCCTCTCGTATCTTGCATTCGGCTAGAGAACCGAGAGGTGATAGGTTCTTAACGAGTGGGTTTAACAAGATGTTTGTGACGATTGTTTCGTTTCAGCACGGCTTCTGGTTCTCTTCTCTCGTATCTCGCATTTGTCTAGAGAACCGAGAGGCAAGAAGTCCATACCGAGAGTCTTTTGAGATGTCCACGGCAATTGTTTTGTTAAGTGCGCGGCATCGTCATTTATTATCACCTAATTTCTATTGTATCTGCCGGGGATAGACCTCCAATAAGTGGCATAGGCCTATCTTACTTCAAACCAAGGAAGGTTTACGGATATAATTTTATCTACGGAATAGTGACTTTACCACTCAATAAAAACTTGACAAGACGATATATTTTACAAACAAAGTGATTGTAGGCTATTTAAATCGAAATGTTTATAACGAGACAGGAGGTTCTCATAAATGTTATGTTAACAGTACCTCTTATTTACCATTACCCATTAATTTAAAATAATTTTCCATTTCTGTTGCCATGACGGAGTGAAGTAAGTGCTTATTCATATGCCAGTAATGTTGTGCATCAAATATTCAAGTTGACATACTATTATCGTTGAACGATAATAGTCTACTATTCTTTAACCCTCGAGCGGGCGCTTGCGGATTTTTCGTCCGCACTTGAAGTTTTTGTTAGGTAATATAAATAGGCTATGCATAATGGGTGTCGGCAGTCGTGTCCGGCTCTACACTTCACGCACCTCATCCCGGGAATGCCCCTTAGCTATTTTTACCCCCGAATTCCTCCTCATTTTGTTGTCAGTCGCAATTCAGTGATGCGGTGTCAGTTTGCGCAGGTTTACTCCGCTTGCACCCTATCACGCAAGTCTTTAGTGCAGAGTTTATTTCCTCATTTGCTCCTGACAAACTGTGTGTATATTTTATACATACGAAATTAGAAACATGTTTAAATTAGTATTATTTCATTTATAATTATTATCAAATATATTTTGTTTGCATGTATATGTATAACTGCATTATTGCAGAACAAAACTCTGCTTGCGCCCACTTTTGTAACACCGACAATGATACCTTTTCCTAGAAAATTGCTCAAATTGTTTATTTGAAATATTACTCATATTAAGTTAAACAAATATTACCTAATTTTATTAACAAAGAAATTAGGTTTCTAATTAGGTTATTCAACATTTACATAGGCTATAATATTTCGTTATAACATCAAGTAAAATGGGTAAAATTTATGCTATTTAGTGTTGCGGAATAGCTCCCCATGCGCCTGCTCCTGTTTTACTGGTGACGTGTCTCCTCGAGGGATAGTAATCTAGAAAAAGAACTAACATTCTCGTAACAACTCTCATGAAATGTAGACGGATGCGAACAGACGTTTAGGCTTAACGAATGCAACAAACGAGAGAAACATCTTGATTGTACAAACCTCTCGAGAAGGAACATTTCGATTGTTCAAACATCTCGTAATCGCGCATCACTAGTTTGATGTTTTTTACATCGATGGTAGGTCACCGGTACTCAACGATGTTTTGGTTATATCGATGTTTTGTCAAACATCGGTGTTTTTGAGTATTGAGTTTTTTAAATAGCCTATTGAGATATTGATGTTTTCCATTACCTACCATACTGGAGAGTACAAAAAACAGATGAAAAATTGAGAAAAAAACATTGACCTATCGATGCTCATCCCTACTTGTTATGCAAATAAAAACTATTTATTTACTGCTATTTTGGTGTTACTTTTGAATTGAAAAGGCCCCATTGAGGTGTAAAATGTTCTCCACACACTCCCACTTAGTTAGAGCTGATATGTGAGGGGAAAGGAGATTCCTAGTCAATAGGCTTTTGTCAAAGGGAGCAATGTTTGGCGTTTGATTATCGATTGTGTGTATATTGTAAGAAATGGTATTAACTCTAAACTTACGGTGCTCATCCATACCGACGGACACTCTGTTCACATTACACTTGGTTGAGTATTTGGTGTGAACACTCAAACTGTGGTCTTCTCTCCTCTCTTTATCCTCCGGTCCACAAACTCCAAGTCTACTCACCTATCCATCTTCTTCATTATTAGCACTTCTTCATTATTCATAGAAGGTCAGCCCTAGGCCTACTGGTCTTCACCTAGCTCACGTCAGCTAGGAAAAGAATTTTTTAAATTCATGTTCATGCTACAGCTCAATTCTGTTCATTACATTCGACTAAGTGTAATGTGAAAAGAGTGTCGGCATAGATGAGCACTGTGGGTTCAGGGTTAAATATACCTACCCTTTCTTACACTATCTATACAATTCTAAGTGAGGTTTTACTTATATTTCTTTGTGTCTATCATAAAGTATCTTTCGAGTAGTTAACCTATACTGCCCAGATATAGAAGACAGTGTAAGGCAATAAACCAGAACCAGGCCTACGTTTTAATTTCATGTGTTTATTAGAGATTTTCACTATTCCTTGATGGCCCTAACTATAGTTTGGGAAATGGGGACTGAGAATCATTTCCTGTTCCTTGAAACATTTTATTGCACAGGACCAGAGGCGCAACTTAAAAAATTGTCACCGATCACATTACATCATAGGAATTGCCAGTAAATACACAAGTTAACCATTGTTTCCTTAATTTTAAAATCTGTAACATTTAACTCACTGTCAAACTGTATTCACCAATTACAAAATATGTCTCAAAAGTTAATTGCACCCTTCTATATCCCACGAGTGCTACACTTGTGTGGCCGGAAGGTGTTTGATTGCCAAGTGCACAGCGTAATCGTAGGTTTTGGAACTGTACTAAATCATCCTTAATAGAAGGAACTCTTTAACACTAATGTTTTGAGGTAAACTTTTAGCAAAGGCTATTACTTTAAATTACTGTTTGTTTTTTCAAGCCTTACAAATTCAATTAACATATTTTTCAAGAGTAATCTAACTTAGGGCTTATGGTAACTTAAATATTTATTAAATTGATACTAATTTAACTATTTCAGAGTATCACAAGGCAATTAGTCAGCGTCAGACACTTGATGGACAACTCAATGAGAATATGGTAGTGAAAACGGTAAGTTTTAAAAACCTGATAGCCTATTTTTAAGTTCCTATTATTTGGTAAAAGTATCATTTGCAATTGACCTAGACTGGATCTGATTATTGTTGTTAAGTTATTAGGCACTTCATCTTGGAACTTAATTTGAAGCATCTCTTGGTGGCAGCCAATAACGACACTGCAACTACCAAGGGGTAGGAAGGGGGAATGTTTGTTTGGTGGTTTGTCATCTCAAATCATAGTCTTCAGTTGATTTTCATTCTCTGACAAGTGTGAAGTCATTTATTTCTGTGGTAGCAACCTCTACCTGTGATACTCAAGTCCCGATTAACCGGGAAAAAGTAGTGTTGAGCCTTCTCGGATAGTTAAAATTGTCAAGGTTAATCCGCAAAGTATTAAATGGGAAAGAGTATGGAAATACAATACAGTATTAAATTATGGTAATTAACATGTTTCTATAACATTTAACATACCAAACTGAATTTTGTATTTGACAGGAATCACAATGAATAAAACATTTATTTGAACACAATTACACTTAAGTAAATACGAAGAAGATTAAGTCTTCAAGATCAAATATAATATTTACAAGACACAAACTACTGTGAATTAATTTCTTTGAAAATAATCTGTAACAGTTTTATGTTTTTGAACAAAGAAATATATTTGTTGACTCTACTTTCATGTTTTGTAACACAATTTTGTCTCCAATTGGCTGTATTGCAACCAGGGTAAGAGGGGAGGGTCTATGACCTTGTTGGGCTCAGGTCTGGCCAGTGACAGCGATTTTATGGTTTGTTTACATCTTGCCTGCAGAGGAAAAGACACTGCAAATTTTCAAAAACATTGACTTACATTTGAAAACATTAACCTGTGTTGGTAACTAAAACAGTACCGGTATGTCTGCATTTAATTTTACTTACTTTCCCTGGAAGAAGCCGCAAGGCAGTTAATCCAATATGGAAGTTGAGGGTGCATGCTTTAAGCTTTTTAAGTGTTTCTTTTTTAAATTAACTTGTTATATTTAGGTGATAGTTAAGTAATAGTTTTAAAAAGTCATTCAGGTAATGAGACAATGTTTAGTTATTAATAAACACAATTAGGGTAGTTACCAAGATTATGCCATTATTTCATTTCATATGAAATCCTTTAAAACAACTGCCCAACAAACACCAAACTTCTCTGAATACTAACTTTATTTTCTATCAGTTAGTTTTTTAACTACCGTAACTAAGTAAATAACTTCTATCAGTTACTTTTTTATCTAACTAACTAATAACTCGTAGTTACTTTTCAGGGGGCTAACTAATAACTTGTAACGTTAGAATTTTTTACTAAATTTTCCAACTATGTAAAAGCTGTCCAAATAAATATATAGCCAGAAGACTGACTACAAAAAATTAGAAAAGTAACTTTTGTGACTTATTTTTCACTGGCACCGCATGCCTTATATTTAATCTTTTGGCCTGAGATAATTTTAAAATTTGACTTTTAGTTTATGTCCTGTGCCATTATTAAAACTTCTGAAGACCAACCTCATCATGAGGGGAGTTTTATCAGCATGACTGCTCTTGGGTGTTTTGCATGAAACTTTGTAAATGAAATAACAGCAGATTAATCTAAAAGTAAAACAATAACCAAAACTTTAATTTGACAAACAGTTAAAAATGATTACGTTAACTGACTTTAATAACTAACCTAGAAAGTAGATTTTTCATTTTTACCATTAAAAACCTCTCATGCTTTGTTGTGTCAATGAAATTGGGTGTACTGTATAGTGTTTTTCTATGTGTTATAGGAGCTCGACCTGATGAAACCTGATGGAGAAGTGTACAAACTGATCGGCCCAGTGCTGGTGAAGCAAGACTTGGACGAGGCTAAGCAGAACGTTGCCAAGCGTATGGACTACATTAGTGGAGAACTGTAAGTAATTTGTAAAATTTATTTTAAACTGGTTGTAGATTACAAAATTATGTACCTAAATTCATTTGTAAGCTATGCAAAAAAATTACAAAAATTACCAAACGGTTTACTATGACAAAAATGTAACTTATTTGTAAAAATGCTGCTATACTTCACATTTCTTTGCTAAAACTTCTGGTGCTTTGCATCAAGATAATAGGCGTTTAAGTTGTAAGTAATATCATTGACGTTGATACTGAAGTAGACATCCCATCTATTGGACCAGATGAAGCATAATTTTTATTTAGGCCTAATAGACGTATTTTAATGAGTCCCAAAGATTGCGCAAGCGCAACAGTATGTACCTTAGTTTCCTACCTTAGTTGAAATTACTGTGATAGTTAATGTGCAAGATGTGCTTTAGTTTACAATAAGTTTGACTTAGTTAAAAAGTTATCAAAAGACAGTTAGTATTGACAGCAGTGGTGTTTAAATAACCACCCGTGGTGCGGGGGGGGGGGTGCTGCATGGTTTTGCTGCAATCAGGTAACGAAGATTAGGCCTACATCATTTCCGTGGTACAGCTGCTCCATTCACATGGGATGCCTGATTCATTCGAAAATCTAAGTTTAAATAAGGTTATTGCTATTCAAGGTGTTAGAAAAATATTTTGTATAGGCCTACTGCAGGGTGGTGCAATGTGATAATTCGCTCAACTATTCAGTATATAAGCTATATCATTCTTTCATGTAAGCCTACGGTATACATGGGAGATCCAGATCATTACAGTTGAACCTCTATATGACGAATTTCAAGGGGTACGGGAAAAATTTGTACTATAGAGGTATTCTTAATAAAGAGGGTCGTTTTATCGAGGTTTAATGCTGCTGTTATTCTTCTTATAGAGGTTTCTCCTCACTCCAAGGTTTTTCCAAACAATGACTGAGGAAGGAGGAGGGATGGGTGGGGGGGTGCCCGTGGTGCGGGGGGGGGGGGGGTGCTGCATGGTTTTGCTGCAATCAGGTAACGAAGATTAGGCCTACATCATTTCCGTGGTACAGCTGCTCCATTCACATGGGATGCCTGATTCATTCGAAAATCTAAGTTTAAATAAGGTTATTGCTATTCAAGGTGTTAGAAAAATATTTTGTATAGGCCTACTGCAGGGTGGTGCAATGTGATAATTCGCTCAACTATTCAGTATATAAGCTATATCATTCTTTCATGTAAGCCTACGGTATACATGGGAGATCCAGATCATTACAGTTGAACCTCTATATGACGAATTTCAAGGGGTACGGGAAAAATTTGTACTATAGAGGTATTCTTAATAAAGAGGGTCGTTTTATCGAGGTTTAATGCTGCTGTTATTCTTCTTATAGAGGTTTCTCCTCACTCCAAGGTTTTTCCAAACAATGACTGAGGAAGGAGGAGGGATGGGTGGGGTTTCATGTTGAGACAAGCTTCTGTTGGTTTTGAAATCTACGTACTATGGAGGTTAAGATTATGATAAATTCGTCTTATAGAGGTCACGTTCGTCTTGTAGAGGTTTTGTGCTAAGAATATTTGTTGTATAGAGGTTAATCAGTCCTAGCCCATGTCACAAACAAATTCGTCTTATGGAGGTTTTTAACTTAATTACTACGTTGTATAGAGGTGTTTTTAGCATTGACCTATATGAAAGTGTCAAGGGGATTAAACAAAATTTGTCTTATTGAGGAATTTGTTTTATCGAGGTTCGTACAAAGGAGGTTCAACTGTACATTATTTTTGTATTTCATTAGGCCTATTTCAATTACTCTCCTTGAATTTCATTTTTTAGTCACAAGACATAATAAGATAAAGGAATACGGTTTGAATTTAAAGAGTCATTGATACAAGCAAGTTAGCTTAGTGATATTAACAATGTATGTAGGCCTACGTAAAGTATTCTCTGATATTGTTTACAAGTTTAATTTTATGAAGACATATATTTTGAAAGGTTGACTTCTGCTTGAAGTTCTTTGAAATCGTCTTATGTTTACAGTTACCATAGGGAGGCCTATAGGCGAAGAACTATGAAAAAGTATTGAAAGATATTTTTATGTTCTCAGAATATCGCCAACTCGTAAAATGATGATGCAGTTATTTTTTTCAAATATGCAAACTTGTTTTATCAGCCAACTTAAAAAACTTAACTTAAAAACTACTGTATATATGATTATTTAAACTTTCTTTCTTTCGTCAATACAACTTGACTAAGCCTTACGCCGATATAGTTTACCCAAGAGTTCAAATTTAAATATATGGTCGAAATGTTTAACACTAATACCGAAACCCTATCTAGGCTGATGTTAACCGAAACCCCCGGTCTGTGAGACCCCATTTGAAAAATAATGGACCCCGCTTAGAAACACACAAACCGAAACCCTCGGCCTGTGAGCTTTAAAATACACTAAAGCTGGGCTTCTGAGAAGGGCATGTTATGAACAGATAACCTGCCAAGGTCACGGCACCCTTGCGAAATGAACAAACAATACATCAATTGGTAGGGGAGGAAAAGGGGGGAAGGTATTGGGGGAATGGAATCTCCCAAGTGAACAGTGTTGAAAACATGCGTTTGTGAAAATTCCCGTGGGCCTGTCAGATCGGGGTTTCGGTATTAGTGTTAAACAACTTTGAATGATGAACCCACGCTTGTTTTAGGAAGAGGATAGAGGACACGATCAATGCATTAGACAGCAAACAGGAGACCCACAGGGAAAAGTTGGGCAAGTTACAGCAACAGTTTCAACAGGAGCAGGTCAAAGCTGCAATGAAGGCGTAACCTACTCACTCATCCTTTACGTTTAAGCTAACTCGTTACTATCTTTTTAACTTTATTTTTGTTCTTCTACTTACTAATTTGTAACACAATAAATTATTATAATTTTTTGGACTAATAGCTGCTCTTCTTCACCTGTGATTTTTTTCCAGTATAAATACACTTTTACAGCTTTTAATAGTGTTTTGTAGAGAGTAAAAGTTTTCAAAAGAGTTAACAGTTCAAATCCCTTAAACTTTGTGATATGGGAATTGGAACCTCTGCACTGAAGTTTGAGACACCAACCACTAGCAACATATCCAATTTAAATGTAGAGCAGTTTCAATTTAAAGAGGTATTGACATAAGCAAGATAGGTTAGTGATATTATGAAAATAGTAAAGTAGTCTCTGTGACTGTTTATTATACTGTACCATTTTCCTATCTTTTGGTTCAAACCAATGCATCAACTGTCATATAAGTCAAAGTGGCAAAGCCTGGTGATGTATAATCTTTTATACCAAAGAGGCATAATTGGTGCGCTATGAAAAACGATCACATTACTTAACATTGAGAACAGTGGTGTAGTGGGGTGGGAACAGCATTCTCACTCTGCTATACCCAAAGAACCTATATTGGGAAGCGATCTGTGTTTTTCCTGACAAAGGTGAGCGGTCCCAACACCATGAACTAAGATAGCCGAGGAGGAAACAACACAAGCCTTACGTTTGATTCTTAACAGTAATTATAGTTCCATTAATTAGAACTAGAAGGGTACCCACCAAAAACTCCCTAGCCTATTTCTGCTCTTTCCTCACTATCGTTGCGTCACGGTCATAAACTTCAGCCATCTGGTGTTAAATGTCAGCATCGGATTTGTCTCTTGTGCTCATAAACGTATTATTGACCTTTTCTCAAATGTTGGGGATTCAAAAATGAAAAAAAAATTTAAACAGTGAAGCGTACACGTCAGCTACAGAGCTGCAAATGTCATTCTGTTCACAAATTATGCCAGTAAGCAGCAAGGAGCCTTGTTGCAGTTAACTTGTGAAAAACAGAGCTGTACACAAAAATGACCCTTACCTTAAAAAACGACCCTCGTACCTTACAACAAGCAAACCACCTATTCCTATTACACAACCCAGCCATTCATTGAGGTTGTTTAAAAAAACAAACATAACAAATGTTTATATAACAAATGGTTTAATATATTAATTTGTCATTTGTACATTATTAAACAATGTCAGGAATTGAAACATGTCCCAACAAGAAGACTTATATAAAAATAACCATTTACTTTAAAAAATTACTTATATAATCTGTTAATATCCATTAAAAATACATAATACAATGATAGCAAACGTCAAACGTAGATAATGCACTTTGTTGCTTATAATACAGCTGGAATATGGCCTAGTTTACTCGTCCAGGCAACAGGTGCGAACGATGGTTTCCGCTACTTTGTAGGGATCACAGTTAGATGAGGGACGTCGGTCTTCCAAGTAACCTTTCTTCTCTTCAGCACAACCTCGGGGAATGCGGATGCTGGCGCCACGATTCGCGACACCTGTAGACAAAAGTTGCTGATGAAATACTTGCAAATTACCAGTAAGGTCTAGATATATTTGCAATAGGCCTACTGTTAAAAAGCTAATTACAAAGGTCACAAGATAGTCTGACATTTGTCGTCTACCTTCACTAATAATGCCTTCGATATAAACACTATACATTCCTTTTTCTTTTCTCACCGCTCAATAAGTGTGTAACATCCAGGAATCACACAACTTTACAAGACAGCTAATAATTAAGTTTGCTTGGTATTTTATTAGTCACAAAATTATACAAGCAAATTTAAAGAACTTAGTCAACAATCTTGCCAACTCAGCCTTTTTTTATAACCATAATCAAGCATGTAAACGATTTACTTTTTGAGTTTCGATAAACACCTGAATGAACACTAATGAACTATTAGGAACATGTGGATGTTGTGGTGATCTCTACAGATACAGTACCTGCAGAGAAGTCATGGATGGATGATGTCTCGTGTTTGCCAGTGAGTCGTCTCTCGTTGTCCTTCCCTCCCTTGGGATCGTAGGCCTGGATGTGACGAATGTGTTGCTTGGACAGCTTGTCAATGGCCTTCTCAATCTCTCTACAAACGTAAAAATATGAAGTTACCTTGTGAATATGAACAATTAATTTTCAGTTCCTATGGAAAGATGCCAATTCGTATGCTTTTGCGGCCAGTGAAATGAGAGTTCATGGTGGTGTTTTTCAACCACGTCGTCACTAAAACACTGTTGCCAGACGTTTCACCCCTACTTTGAAATGGCATCCTCAGTGGTTAGGCTAAAAAGCAGTTGTTGAGATCTTCTTGAACTTAATCAATAGTTTATCCATATCCTTTTAAAGATCATGTTTGTTACAATTTGTAAATAATTAGCTGTCTCTTTATCACTTAAAATAGTGCTATAATTTTAAGACGGAGACAAAACCAAGGCTTACGTTCACACAAAAAAGAATGGAATATGAGTATGGGATGAGTAAGATGCCTTATTTGTAGCTTTGTTACTGACTAATATCAGCTGTTTCTTCAGCCAGGAGAATTTATTACAATTCTAATTTTTAAGACATTATTTGTGTGCAGTTTCGAACCATCCAAAAGCCACTGAATTTCCTCAGGATTGTTCCAATGACCTTCATGTGAAATAAAATACTTTAAAATGTTCAAAAACCAATCTAAACTCACATGATTCCATTGTCTACTCTCATTGAAGCTGTGCTGAAGTTGCAATGAGCTCCGGCTCCGTTCCAGTCACCAGGCATGGGCTTGGGGTCGAGAGTAACACAGACGCCAAACTCTTCCGCAACACGGTGCAACAAATACCGAGCTACCCACAGCTCGTCTCCAATGGAAATACCTTCACATGGACCTACTTGGAACTCCCACTGAAACAGTACAATAGTGTTATATTCAGTTTAATCTGCAACATTGGATTTATGGGTACAGTTGATTCTCGATAACAGGTCTCTTTTGGGGTTAATTAAATACACGTTACCAAGGTAGATGTCTTATTGAGGTTTGCAGTAACATGAGATTAGGCATTCACAAAATCAATGGTATTTGAAAATAACACTAATTATTGAGCCACTATTAACTTCCACTGTTGGCTACGAACATTAATAAAAATACACACTAGATCAGACATTCCATTTCAATGTTAAAGCTGTAAAGCTGTAGCCAGATTTAGAGTACAAATTAAGATCCAGTCATTTTCTAATGGAAGTACTGCTACAGTGTTTCTATAAGCTGTTTTAAATATAACAGCTGATGAAAACATTGCGTATTTGTTTGTTTATTGATTTTAGTGTTCCGGTTTATGGTTAGAATGGTAATGCAGTGTCGTTTGTTTTCAATAAAACCAAAATGGTCATCCGGTTATGATGAAATTCCAATCAAAATTATTAAAGAATCAAAATCTGTTTTGTTAAAGCCACTTTTACATGTGATTAATACATCACTAATAACAGGCGTTTTTCCCGCTCAACTAAAAATATCAAAAATAATTCCAGTATATAAAAAAGGTGATAAAAAAGATCCGCAAAACTATAGACCATTGGCAATTCAACCTGCTCTATCAAAGCTATTTGAAAAAAGTTTACTTTTTCAACTAGTAGATTATTTTGAAAATAACCACTTATTAGATCAAGAACAGCATGGATATAGAAAAAATAAATCTACTACTACAGCTCTAATTTCTTATATTGAAAATGTATTACATAAGTTGGATGAGGACAATTATGTTGTTGGCGCCTTTTTAGATATGTCTAAGGCTTTTGATAGCGTGAATCATTTAAAGTTATACTGCAAAAACTCAGAGCATATGGAATTAGTGGTAAAGAACTGGACTGGATAAAATCTTATTTAGAGGGCCGCCAACAGTTTGTTAACATTGGGTATTTAGATGGAAATAAGATGTACAATGTTAGATCTAATGTTAGGGAAGTTAAGTATTCTGTTCCTCAGGGATCTGTGTTGGGTCCATTCCTGTTCCTGTGCTACTTGGGAGGGATGCTAAAACATTTATCTGAACGGGTAGAAAACAATGCCCTCTGCTTGTATGCAGATGACATAAGTATGTCTATACATGAAAAGAATATTGAACTTCTTGAAATAAAAATGAAAGATTCGCTCAAAATAATTGGAGATTACCTAAATGAAAAAAACCTTTTACTTAATGAAAACAAAACAACCTTTATCAAATTTGAATGTAAAAAGTCTGGCAAAAAGATATTTGAAAATTTTGCATGTGAAACCAAATTTTTAGGTCTAACCTTGGACAGTACACTAAAGTGGACCTCACATGTCAATAAAATATGTAATAAAATTAGCTCCGGTATTTTTACTTTAAGACGACTATATCCCCTTTGCAGTAAAGAAATTTTGCGTGTGGTTTATTATTCAAATATACACTCCCATATTGCTTATGGCATTGAAATTTATGGTGGAACGAATAAATATAACTTAAATGAAATTTTACATTTACAAAAAGAGGCCATAAGGTGCATCCTTAATTTAAATGAAAATGAATCATGTAAAAATCGTTTCAAAGAATTAGAATTCTTTACAGTTTACAGCCTCTACATATATAAGACTATATTATATGTTAAAAGCCGGGAGTCGCAACTGCAAAGACAGCAAGATGTACATACTTACAATACTAGACACAAACACAATTTTATAATTAAAAAGCATAAAAAAGAAAAATTTAAAGAAAGCCCAGATTATATTGGGGTTAAATTTTTTCATTCCCTCCCTTGTAGCATCAGAAATGAGGAAAACGGAAATAAGTTCAAAAAAAGGCTTAAGAATTTTCTAATTAGTGGAGAGTTTTATAATTTTGAAGAATTTACTGCACTATGTTCAAATATGTAAATAAACATGTAAATATGTAAAAAAAATAAAATGGATCAGGAAAATGGTTTTAGTATTAGTTATAGTTTAAGATTAAGACGCATTCATGTACACATTGTTGTATGTTTGAATAAAGATTTATTTGACTTGACTTGACTTGTAGTTAGAATGGTGGAATGTATCGTGTTAGGGGAAGACTGCAACTACAAAGGAGAGTTTTTAGGAATGGTGCACAGCATAGGGAATGGTTAAAAAGGGAAAAGGCCAAATTACAACAGAGGCGAATGGCAGCAATTGCTGCTATGGGCCCCTAGTATTGATTTAAACTTGTACCACAATTTCACATCACACACTTCCTGAACAAGAACAGCACACTGCCATATTGCCCTTTTTGAATTTATTTTGTTGAATTTCGGATTTCTAATTTTGTTGTTTATTGAAGCTTATTTAGTTATGTTACTTATTGGATGTTTTATTTCACATCAAATGATGTAGTGCAAAAAACTTAACGCAGAAAATCAAACTTTAACATCAGCACACTCTACGAGTGGGCTCATTCAACTATGTTCAAACTTTTGAATACAGTATCTCTTATTGGCAATCTGATCATGTTTTGAATCACATATTCGACAAGACAGTGTACCTGTGAAGGCATGACCTCAGCGTTGATCCCAGAGATGGTGATTCCTGCGTAGAGGCAAGCTCGGTAGTGAGCTTCTACGATGTCTCGTGCGTAAACTTTGTCAGCTCCAACACCGCAGTAGTAGGGACCCTGCAGCAGATAGATGATTAATTGTCGTATTTTAAATTTGTTTAATGGTAGTAGGTAGTGATTAAAGTTTACACTGTTGTTAAAGTTAAATTTTGGCCTATTCCCTGTATTTTACTAAAAGGAGTTTTCAGCTTTGTAATTCTTTGCTTGTGGGTTGAAAATGGTTAATGTCTTAATCCGATACTGGCATACCCCGCCAAGCCGGTAAAGTAGTATCTGCATTGCTGCCAATGGCTGCTAGCTATTTGTTGGAGATAATATTGTTTTATATGTGTAACCAAGCTAACAGGAAATGTTGGCGATTGACAATAAGCATTCATGTCCGCTTTCATCCATCTTAGGGCTTGCAACCTTCCTTCCTTTTGACATAATGGAATTGTATGTGTATATAAAATTTACTTTATGGAACTTTATTTTTTATGGAAATAATTAGAGAGTTAGGCCCTGGGGCCCTTTAAAGTTTCGTATTTCTCCATAAGATTAACATGGGGAAAAAATTGTTATGAAACTCCAGCTGTTGACAGAAATTAAAAGTGAGAAGAAGAAAACATGTTAATTGTAAACAGTCAATAAGTTTGCTACAAACATTTACTAACTTGGTTGAATTGAGATATTTACCATTTTAATTTGGGTTGGCACAAATATTACAATGGAAAAAATTGAGAGAGCCTTGATAAAATTATATAATCTGTTATGTACATCGTGAGTATTTCCATAATCTTTGAGTCGAATCTTTGTAATTCATCAGAAAGTATGACTGTTATTCGTTTAAAAATAACACCTGGAATACTTAGCAATTGCTCGAATTCGAGCAACAGGGACACTAGTTAAGTTAGATTCCTGAGAATTAATAGTTAATCATCATTGCTAGTATTGTGTGGAGTAAGTCATACCGTGGAGTGTAAAGTCACATTCCCTCAAGGGACTAACCATAAATCATTAGAAGGGTGGCAACTTATGTGGAAAGTCAAGGGTGGGGCTCAACAAGATAATTCATTCCACAATATTAGTTAATTAAACTTAGTTTCATCTGTAACTAGAGGTCGTCAAGTGGTTGAAAACTCAACCAAAAATATGTAATGTTCAGGCTTCTCTATTTTCACCCCACACTCTAAATAAAACATGTGATTGGAATTTCTTCAATTTGTTTTGATTTTCTGTTTATATTTCGTTTTTATTTTGACACAGCATAGCAACCCATAAGGCCCATGTTAATTTTTTTTTTATTTCAAATTAATCAAATTTATGTCATGTGCTTATTTTTTTGCCTATTTTAATTTATAATGGGACTGTGCAAATCTACAGAAAAATATCTTTCCAACAGTGTGCGTAGATTTTCACTGCGATGCTTACAATCTGGGATAAAATGTATGAAAACTAACTGAAAAGCTTAAAACACTACCGGTAATTTATAATCAGAAATCAGAAATCTACTAAAAGAAATCTCTTACTAAAATAAATCTGTCATGGGTAATAATAACATTTTATAATTTTTTTTATAGGAAACTCCTCCATACAACAAAACATAACTGACCAAACTGTGCTCACTAAAATTAATTTTTCTTAATAAATTTATTTGTGATATATTCATAAAATTTATTGTTTTTATTTTGAAACCTAAAAAATCTGATCACTCAATTGTTATAAAAGAATGAATAAGCCAATAAATTATGGTTGATATAATCTTATTCGGATCATACATCCACCAGGCCCACTGATTAGCACTTAATTGACAGCATTGATGTGTATCATCAATCAATTCAAGAGCTGTAATGTTTGAGACAACTCCTACATTTTAAAATTGTATTTAGGTTATAGATTAATGAGCACTGTTACTTTTAGACTATGGATAATGGATAAGCCCGGCCTATTGGGAAATCCGGCCGTATGGTCAGGCGAACACTTTAAACACTCAGCCACCTAGCATAGTGTGGTACACTAGTTATGATTACAAGCCAGTTGCAAAGTACCTATGTAAAGCTTTTTACCTGATAGTTTTCATGTGCAGTGGAAGGGAATATTGTGAGATTAATACACTACTAAGGCATATTACAACCAAATTATAACCTGCATTGTTAATAAGATCAGCTGTTTTATCCAGAACAATATTACAATTCCAATAATTAAAAATAACCTAATTCATTTTATTTCAATATTTTTTTTACTTTGACATACTACTTGACACGCTTAAAAAACAATTATAGCTCTGTTTTTCCATCACACTTTGAAATAAAATTGAGAACCAATTTTTTTCTTGATGTTGGACTTTAACAGAGTCTGCCACCAAAGTGGATATTGTAGCTTTTACACAGTGACCAACTCATATTGAAATTTTCTTCTGACAATAGTTTCTCAAATGTTTATCATGATTACCCATCTCAACCAGACAGAGATAACCATGCATCAGTAAAAAAAAACTTCATACAAATGATGCCCTGATTTACAAAAAGGTGTTCCAAAGCTGGTATTTACTTTTTCTTGAGGATGCACATAAATCTTTTCAAGGCTTTGACGAACCAGTATCTCTTTCTAGTGGTTGAGGATAAACCCACTTTTTTGGTCACATATTAGACTGCGGCTCGAGATAGTTTTGTCTCGAACTTAAAACGGTCGAGAGCTACAGCTGCGCCTAACGAATGTCGGCCTTAGTCACTAACAAGACTACAAGATCGCGCCACTCATCCTACACTCAT
Source organism: Macrosteles quadrilineatus (assembly GCF_028750875.1). NCBI lineage: Eukaryota > Metazoa > Arthropoda > Insecta > Hemiptera > Cicadellidae > Macrosteles > Macrosteles quadrilineatus. Next base: position 53,762,726 of record NW_026542598.1, on the reverse strand, counting down.
CTCCATTCATACTTGGCTTAAAATACCTACTTGTATGGTAGCCATTTAATAAGAAAGTATTAAAAGTACTGTCAAAACTCTTAAAAGGCTTAGTAAATTTATTACTTCAGGGTTTTCCCACATTGAATTCAAAATGGTGCTGTTTAACGTACCTTAAGAGTATTGATTTTATTTTTAACATTTAGCCTACCTGTGGGCCTGGAAAACCATTCTTAGGCCAGCCAAAAGGTCTTCCCTCCATGTCCAGTAATGTGTACTCTTGTTCAATGCCAAACCATGGTTTCTGATCTGCAGCCTTCTTCATCACTTCAGCACAAGTGAGGCGATGATTAGTCTCTGTATGGACAGACAGAGTGAAAATTTACAAGTTTTCGTCTATTCCCGAGGTCTAAACCAGCTCGTTCCTTAAAGAACTATACTCTGGTTTCCCTTCAAGACTAATAAATCTTTGGCCTTTAGAAAATTAATAAATGTATTTATTATTTTTGAATGTATAAATACGCCTTAATTGCTGTAGTCAGGAATGTTTGCATTTTTTTATATTTTACCTGTGGGTTTCTTGTTGTACTTGTATGTTTCACAGAGGACCAGGATGTTGTTTCCTCGGCGGAAGGGATCTTTGTACATGGCTACGGGGTAGAGGTATGTGTCGGAGTTGCTGCCTTCCGACTGATAACAAGAACTGCCATCGTAGTTCCAGATTGGTAGTTCTGAAACAAAATTACACATTTAGAAACTTACTAGTTGATTTTCCCTTCACTACAGGGTGACAAAGAAGAAAGTAATAGAACATGATGTAGCGACTCGCTACAAGACAATAGGTAGCGCAAGTCACGTGACACGGTGGCACGCGCAGTCGGCCCGGCAAGCACGCGCGATGAGAGTAGAACAGTGTGTGTGTCGACCGCCTGGAGCTGTACAACTTGACCGGATAAGTAGTTGTAGCATAAGATGTCTAGCTAATAGATATAGGGGTTGGGGAAGGGTGTAGGGCAGGGCAAACTTATTTTAATTTAATTATGTAATTTATTAGGTTCTCAAATGGTCGTGGTCTGGCAATCAATTTCACAAATTTAGAATTCACATTTGGTAAATCTAGTTACTTTTTTTACGAATTAGAATAAGTCCAGATATATATATATAAATTTCTCTGTTCACTATATTATAATTAGATATATTAAAGAACATAAAAGCTGGCTGTGATAGGCAGCTAAGGTAATATTGTGCACTTTGACGAGTTAGATAGTTTCCATGCAATAGAGTTGGGTAACGACAGGAAATGTGCGTGATTTGGTAGTGGTTAGAGAAAGATAAATAGGGCCCAGGTATCTTCATTTATACACTCATACTACTCCACATCATCACAATGACATTACAACAGTTTATATACAAACGAGGATGCTAGGCTCCAGCCTGGAACCGTTTACACATCCTTCAGGCTATCCAAGAGAGTCGTTATCACATAGATAAAATATTTAAATCCATTTGATGATTGGCAGGATTTGGTCCTTCGGATCAAAACTCCGTACTCTTCAAAATACACCAGCTTTGCCTTTAGGCCTTTAGCTTTGCCTACACTTCTGGATTAAATATTTTGTCAAAGCACAATCTCTTTTCCTTACAAGTCCAAAATGCTTTTTGACAACTAATGCTGGTGTAAATTAATACATAACCTCTCCATAAACCATGCCCATGCTCCTGTCTCTTCAACTTACAATACCCCAATGGGGTGAATTATAACAATTGTTTTACAGAACTAAAAATATTTATTTTCTTCATTAAATTATTTATGAAGAGAACTGAATTTGCAAAACCCTGTTACTCTGAGTGATCAAACCACCTCTGTAAATGTTGTTTACATTTTGAAGGTCACATTTCTAGGTGAAGGGCTTGGAATACATTATTGAGTAGACAATACACTCTGACTCACCCACTAACAACAAACATCAGTATCAGTCTAGCTGTTTACAATAGTCTTGGCTTGCGATCACATTCTTATGGGGTCAGAATACTAAGCATTTGTTTGTCACCATGTTAAGCTGTGCTCTTATAGTGTTGAGAAAAATAAACACAGTATTTAGTTTTTAATGAACTCAGTTGTATATTGTTATATTTCTTGGCAATGTTGATAGTTTTGTTTGATATTTTCCAAGCTGTCTGGTAAGAAAAATCTGGTCCCGGTAAGCAGAAAAGTATCTTGTTTATACATCTTATAAACAACTAGAGAACTAATAAGCTCGAAGAAGACAAATATGTTATATGATGTGATATTATCTTGCAGGTATTTTTATAAAAGCGGATTTAAATTTGCTGCTTTACCATACAGTACTTGACTTGTGCTATCCCTATTTTGTTGTACCGTTATACAACTTGACTATAACAAACTGTCCAATGATTTCTATGACAAGACGTCAAAGTCATAATGAGAACAGAGTTCAGATTGGTCCCTTACAAAAATATAGAAATACGGAAGGCATACAACCAATGGTGAAGTAGTAAATTTTCCAATGCGATAATCCTCACCATCAACTCAGAAAAAAACACATTGTCTATTGATAGACAGTAGAATCTTGATAACAAGACTCTCATGGGGATTTTAAATGGTTGCCTTCTTATCGAGGTTGGCATGTGATTAGAGGTAAAATAAATTCAAGGGAATTTGATAACTACGTTATCGAGGGGTCTTACCAGGTAATTGTTATCGAGGTTCTATTGTATAAGATTTTTTGAAAAATCAAAGTATGGGAACATCATCTAACTACACCACTGCATACAACATTTCCATTTTTGTTTAGAGATAAGAGACACACTAAAAATACATTTTGGAAATTTTATGGTGTAAAATATAATGTTAAGAACTTATTTGTGAACATATTTTGCACCTGCTCATGGTAGCTTTTAGGGCTGATAAGGCTGACAATGCTGCTTTTAGACACAATCTTATCACTAAACTCACTACTGGTTTGCCCATATGTGACACTTATGTCAGAGTACTTCACTATCTCTGGATAATCACACAGAATAGTAGTCTATTGCGATGGGCACTTGTAGCTGGGTAGCTAAGTAGTGCTCAACTAGTAATCAGGGGGTCAATTCAACCCTGTAAAAAGTCAATAGGTTTTTGATGGTTGAAAACTAACTAGGCCCAGCTTGATCATGTGTTTTTGATAGTTTTTCCTGGTTAAAGACCCAGTTACTGATCTTATTCAGTGAAGCTATCACCCCATTAAATCTAAAAAAATAATGAATATATTTTAAAAAGTGTCTTATAGTTAATGATTCACTACTCCCATCACTTCTCACCTGACAAACTCTTGGGTGTAAAGTCCAGAGTCCTTGTTTTAGCTCTGAGGGACTCTCCGGTTCCATCAATCCAGATGTATTCCGCCTGAACCTTGTTGTCGGGCTGTGGCAGAGAGAGGAACTTGTCCAGAACAGTCTTGTTCAGCTTGGCATTCGGTGATTCCGCTAATAGCGACATGGTGATTCACTCTGCAACAGACAGACTAAAAGTCAGACGATGGTATAACTTTTTGAAAGAAAAAGAAAAATGTAGATGAGACAGATGTAGCTACAACCTAATATTTGAATGGCCTTATTTTTAATCACAGAGGCAGGAACAATCAGTGGTGCCGTAGAGCGGGAACTTGTGGGAACGGCGTCCCCACTCTGCTTTGCAACACTCTTTATCCCGGGGTAATGGCAAGCATTCCCAAACTGAAATTTACGACTATCCCAACTGGGAACAATCAATCTCTTGGAGCTGCAATGGCTTATACGTTGGACACATGAGTAAAAACTTCCACTGACAACAATCTATAAGGGTATAATTGAGCCGACAGAACATACTCTTTGGATACTGAAGGAGAAATAATACCCCACCTATGGACTATCTGTAGCTTATTTTTTCCTCTAAGAGATCAGTTGAGTGATCCTTTCACAGTGAGTGTGCTACTGTAAAACTCTGTAAAATTCTATAGTTGTCAATACAATGATGTTTGATGTGACATAAAAGAAGCTGTAGCTCCTATAAATTGTACTTTTAGTTTGACTTGCTTGGTAACTTATATCATAGACAAAGAGAATTAAATGTAGACCGTCAGCCGCCCGGTTACCATAGGTTCTGGCGCACACCGCTGGGAGCGCCATGAAGTTACGGCGTATGCGCTACGTAATTACACGGCACTCCCAGCGGTGTTCCCCAGAAACTATGGTAACCACAGCATGGCTGACAGTCTATATTTAATTATTCTTTTTGTCCATGCTTATGAACCACAGAAATCAGTAATTTAAATCAGCACACTTAAGACTAAATTTTACAGTTATAATATTTTATTTTAAAATTGGATTTAAGTAGTTAATAAGATGTTTATTATAATTCAACATTCAATATGAAATAGCAATACATTATGTGATAATTTTCTAAACAAAAATATTTGACTTTAATTAGATGTAAAAAGACAATTAATAATTTACTCATTGACAAAGCTTCTTATTCCATTGAAGATTTTTTACACCGCTTTAATTTGGAATCTATTTCTCTGTTTGGTTTTAAGTTTGGTTTCAATGTTTAATCTTTTGTATAGAGTTAATTTTGACAATGCTCATATTCTAATGTTATTACATGTATATATGAAATGTTCTGTGGAATAAAGAATGTCTATGTCTATATAGCTTTACATCAAGAAACAACAACAAAGACACACAAAGTGAGAACAAAATACATAAAAGATGAAAACCTGACTCACAACTTTATACAGAAGTTCTGACCATGGAATCTCTCCTCTGTGGGCCAAGGCTAAGTTTGATCTGGCACAAGTCCTAGGTCTACTGTAGTTTAATACTATCATCTTTTATCACTAAATCCCCACTACATTCCACCCACAACAAAACATGACCAGGCCTTATCAGTTTAAAGGTCCCATATCTTATCTATGCTATGTTAGTTGATCATAAATTAGATGGGTTTAGAACATATTCTGTTTAGGAAGTTTAGCCTGTCCCATATCTTTTCCATGACCTTGATGATTTGTTGATGTTTTGAGAACAGATTTCTGGTTTAATATTAGCTATAAGTTAAAATTTTGTCCAATAGTGTGAGAGAAAAAAACATTTTTGTTGCCCCTAATGTTTTTAGCTATGTAACAATAAGATACATGTGAATAAAACATTCCAAGAGTTGCTCGTTGCTGACTAATGAAAACATTGACAATATATAAAAAACATTGGTGTTGCTACTGGTAATTTTTTTTAATTTTTCAATCGGCATTGTTTTCTTTTATGGATGTTACAAGATCTAGGTGATTTTTTCCTATAGTTGGCATGATTGAATCTATAAGTACTGTTAAAAATAACAGTATAAAGTAACTCACAGGTATTCATTCAAACGCCTAGAGAACTATAAAAATAATTTTAATCCTAAAGCTAACAGAAAACATGTATTAATTTGTCTATATGGCCACAGTAACAATTCAAACATTCTTTGCTAACATTTTTAATGATTAGATAATTTTATAAAATTTAACAGACTGATGTAATTTCATCATACACATTCAACAGAAATGAAGTTGATGAAATCAGCATACACATTTACTGGAACATGGATTTAATTCAATATCTATGCTAAACATAATTTTGAGTTTTTTTTCTCAATAAAAACCATTATCACAACAATAATGAAATTTATAATGGGGAATATCATTTTATGTTGGATATTATATGATAACAAAGAATATAAACAGCAATGAGGGATCGGATGATCAAATCAAAATTTTACATTTAAGATACGATGAATAACAAATTAAAATAGCAAAGCATTATTTGATATCTTACTAAATAAAAAAAAAATGGTCACTTAAATAATGAATTCTTATAATATAATAACTCTGTTTCTAAACTTTGTCCACAAGTTTAACCACATAAATATTAAGTGTTTGCAGATGATAAAATGGTTCTAAATAATAATCATACCTTTTAATAATCTTGATGGAAAACAAAAGATCTCTTAAATCAAGTCTATCTTTCATTAAAGGAAAGTAGTTCTAGTAAAAAATAAATGTGTTTCAAGCAGGTTGCTTGCATTTGGACAGTGAAAAGAACCGGTTTTCAATCGAATCTTGTCAGATTGGTTCTTGGTTGATTTTTCCTCACCATGCAACTCAGAATCATAAATATCTGATTGCAGCTGTTAATATAATGTCTTCATTGTGATTGAGATATAGATGAAGACCATCATTGATGAGATCACAATCTGATAAAAATGCTAATCTCTATATCATGTTAATTAAAATGTAATTAATTAAACCAATCAATAACTCAGTTTCTTTGGGTGGAATAATGCTAATTAGCAACTGAAAGTCCATAAAAATAAAGATTAAGTTTTGCATAAGATTTATGTCAAGTTTTAATGCTATTAAAGCAGCAATTAAGTTTATCCCCTAACAGCACCAGATATCCATTGAATATTCAAAGTGGTTGAAATATGTCTAAAGATCTCAAAATGTAATTAAATATATTTTTAAAATATCTTATCTAAGAAATCTGTAAAATATCTGTTAAGATATTCTATAGATATGTAATAGATATAAAAGTAGATATTTACATAATGTTTAGATGCAATATCCTAAAAATATTGTACATATATTCAGTACTATATATCTACGAACAGATATACTGTAAATATCAATCCTACATTGACGATTGGATATTGATTATAAAGACGATAAATGCTGATAGGTGCATTATTGTTTCATCTAGAATATTTAATATTACAGTTAGTCTTATCACACATGATCTAAAATCATCCAACAAATAAAAAAAAAACTAATGAAACTAAAACTTAATAGTAGTTTTTGTGTGGTTATTTTGGTAGATGAATTATAGTATGTTGTCTCCGTTACCCTAATCCTTGCTACGCGTTAAAAAAAATCTAATCATTTTAATCGAAGTCCAAAGTGGACAAAAATTGCATTAGCAATGTTTACGAGAATGACAGTGGCTACTGAAACATGTAAAACACAGCATTTAGCTTCAGATATACTTTGGAATAATTGTGTTTGTTACTTAATATTAACACAGTTACAGTATAACATGTTTTTATATTGGTGTCTAAGGAATGTCACTGACTTACACAACAGTTTGTTGATATTAAGCTCTTTGTCAAACATATAAATAACAGTAATTCTTCACTGTAACAGTAAGCCTTCTTGTCATATTTACTTTTACTTTTAGCACATTTTCCATCTAATGCTTTGCTTCATCAGGTATGAATTATTTTTATTTCGAAATCTGTTACTTAATAAACTATATAAAATAGTATTTAAACAATTAGGATGTTTAAAGTTCCAGTTAAAATAAAATTTTTGTAATAAACATTAGGATATAAGCTACACCAAGTGTTGTCTTGGCTACACACAACACACATCATTTCAGTGTTATTTGTACTTCCTACCACACTTGAGAACTTGTTCTGATCATAATCAGCTCACAATATTTTTTTTTAAGTTTCTTTTTCCTAAAAGAGCAGTTAAAGTGTTTGAAGTGGTGTTTACAGGCCCGTTAGATGTGTGAAGTGACCACACCACCACAAGTAAAGTGGACCACTTAGAGTTAAAGAGCAAATTAGGCTATATGTTTCATGTGCTTTGTTAAAATTACGTCAGTCATTTGTTAGAGTACCTAATAAAACAGTTTTAGTGGCACTATGGATATTCCTACTGTGTTGTTGCTTCATGTTACAAGAAATTTATAACCTTTGAAAAATTACTTACTGTATATGCTTGCATGGTTCTAACTCAGTCCGATCTCGATCAATGAACTTTAAAAAAATTGTTCTGGATGTGGAGACATCTGATCTTAGTCAGTAACAAAGAAACACAGATAATCTCACTCTAGTTAAAAAAAACCTTTGCAACCATATTCACCTGAAAATAGTACACTATAAGTTGGTTTTTATTTGTCTTATCGAAGTAATTATGTTCTTATAAGCCTACGTTGTTTTAAAATAAATGGTTTCAGCAATCTGACACGGCATACTTTCTTCTATTACTTAAGCTTTTCAACCACCTTTATTAAGGGTAAGCAGTGGGAGTAACTATGATATTGGGAAAATCACAAAAGTTGCAATAACTTTAAAACCTTAATTTTTACATCAATGAGGGTTTAACCATTTTTTCATCATAAAGACCATAGGTACTAAATTTTAATCAAAATAAATTAATCCGTATTTTTGAAGATCGGATTTTTTTGGCAAATTTCCCATATAGGGAATAAGCTATTACCGCAGGTCTCATGGTAAGACCTAGATCCGGGACCGATTTACTTTTTCGTTTTAAGGTCCCCAGAGGCCAAAAACACCATCGTTCAAATTAATATAGCCTATTACAACAGTTTACTAGGTACTGACAATAAGTTTGAGATAAATTTTACTAGTTTTAGGTTTGAAATACAAGTAAAGCTAACATTCTTTAAAATCCTAGGAAGACAGTTTTTAATGGAATTTATACAACATTACATTTATTTTTAATGTATTTTGAGTATTTTACTCAGTTTCACTGTAGTAAAACGAATTTCCAAGAATGAGATAATTTTGACTGTGAGTTTGAACTGTATTGATTAACTGTGACCTCTGATCTTGCTAATCTTGCAAAGCAAGCATCCAGTTATTTTTCGTGTGACTTCTGACCCCTTTATTCATTTTTGTGGCTGAGAATCAGACTCACAAGACTAAGTGCTGGTTTATCAAAAAGATAGCAGCAATTACATATTTTTTCAAAGGGCAAACTCTCGCTTTCTTCGTTGTTCACAAAGATAACTTGTGCCAAGATTTTACTTTAAAGCATCAAAAGATGTTTAGGTTTAATTTGCAAATTAAAATAATTTGTGTCTTAGGCTTCGGGTTAACACTGCCTATACCACCGACTCAAATGCAGATACAATCAACTAAATGAGTAGCTTATTACATCTTGTTTACAGCTGTTGTACTTTAAGACAGGGAATTTATGCTACCAGTACATATTTTATGTACTTATATGATTGAGAGATTTATAATTTCATTATGACAGCAGTGTATTCACTATTATGTAGCCTTCAACAACTAAGCAGAATTAAAAGTTTGAGTTGTTCAGTAATTAAGGATGACTGAAGCATTTATAGAGATAGTTTGTCAATCTTGAAGGACAGATGGGTCCAGCTTTGAACCATGGGAAGTCTACTATAGCTTATTAATTTTTTCAGGATATAACTGGCTGCATTCTTTATCATAACAGTGACAAGGCTACACATGTTTCTGCCAGAAATTGAGTGAAGGACTGGAGTAGAATAAAGTGGGATGTTGTGTGACTTTGCTACTGAAAAATACCAATTACTTATTTAGCCACACTCAAGTTATGATCAAGGACAGGGTTCAGTTTTGAACCATCAAGAAGCTACTAAACTTTACTGGTAATCAAATTGACTCTGACTCAACTCCCCTGTCTATAATCTACCTCAGAACAAATGTTAGCAAAATATCATCAGTAGCTATTAAATTTCTTTGAGCTTAATATAAACGTAGGCTAAAAAAAATACAATTAAGCTGACTGACTAGAGATAGATGTATTAACTCAATGTAATACACTTTATCATTTAAATATAGTGGAAATGAAACATAAATTAAAACTCTTAAAGTTTATAATATTTTAATTTTAGAATACTTTACACTTTATAGAAAAACTTAGTGTTTAGTCGTAAGATTAAATAAACTAATTACTGTAATTACATATTATGAGAGGAGCTCATTAGATATATAATTATACACTTTTAGTGAAGGTGAGTTATGCCATATTCAAAATAAACAATCTGTATATATAGCTTAGGTAAACCATGTGCATTATGATAATCCCATGGCAGTGTTAGCATTAGATTAGATAGGTACCTACTATACACTTGTGTATTCTTATCTATGGTGATAGTGTACATGGCAACTGGCAGCCTGTTTGAAAATATAACATTGTTTTACGTTTCCTTACCCACATTTATAACAAATGCGGTTGCATACTAATTGTGATGGTTTGTGTTAGGTTGTTAATTAAATATGTAAATTTGGAGTTGAAAAACAAATACAAACCATGTGTTAGTATTATTGTTGAGCAAAATGATTTTAGAAGAGAAATTAGTGTATTTGTTTTACCTGGTAAACATTTTCGATTATTTTCCTCGGTGGCTTTCCATACAAAAATTCAGGTAATTAACACAGTAAAGATTATTTTGTGTTTACTTCCCACTAGAGCGAAACACAAACCTTTATGGTAACATTTTCTAACAATAGTAACAGTGTTCACACCCTTTATCCATTTAACCTGTCAAACGTGTCTAAGCAAAATATTTAAGCAACAATGAAAGTATACTGAACCTACGCATTGTTGTTTTTCAACGTAATTTTATAACGCAATAGATGCGAAACATTTCAAGAATAAACATGATATGTTAGACCATACGCTAACCTAATATTCAAGTCTAAATATATTTTTAGTCACATATTTACCCATAAATACTTTTTGGTTTCCATTGAGAAACATTTTAAATTGGACACAATTAAACTGATGTTACTATCAAACAACTAAATAGCTCGGCCAAAAGTGAACAGATGAACTAAGCGGTAGATAACCTTGTAACATTGGTTATAAACACAGACTACAGTATCTACAACTCTACCTACTTCTGTGTTATGTTCAAACTGTCAGACAATAGGCCTTGTACTGCCTTGTAAGAAAGCTTTGTTAAGAGAAGGAAAGTGAACCCTATCAAGTTGTCAAGGCAAACAGGTTTGTCGTTTTACACAAGACCTTTTAACTAACAATCAGGAAGTACATAAGTATCACGAATATTTAGAGCAGAAACGGTATGGATCAAAAACATAAACAAACGTAAATGACCCGAATCATGTAAATATATAAAAGTCTTACTCAAGGATGGCTGGACCGATATTAATGATTTCTGATTCGTTGGATGTTGGATTCGACTCTGTTTCGATTAACATACTGTATAGGAATATTCAGTTTTGTATTCAACCTTACTGCTAAGCCCTACTGTAGCCTGCTAAGTTTTAAGCCTATATGGAGCTATTGGAAGTATGTAAATAATAATAATAACCTCTATATATAAATGCGAAATCCCGATCAACGCACAGGCCCAACCATAACAGCCAGAAGCATGAGATTTTGCATACATATTCCTCTCATAGCGTAGGCAGACAATGAGAAGCGATTTTGCAAAATTCCCAATGGGCCCGCCACACAGAAGGTCAAAGTTATCATAGAGTTCGTATAAGAAGAATATTTTTGGGGGATTTTTGTTTAAACATTATCGCAGATGAGAACTATATGAAATTTATTATTTGTTTAATGTCATTTATTGTATGATAATCTGGAACCTAAAAACTAATTATTGATTAAAAATTGAAACCCCACTTACCGGGTCTAGTAACGTAATACTATTTCTTTTGTTTATGATCCATGGCGTTTCTGTTCTTGTAATCGTGATCTAAATGGTCTTGGTCTTGACTAATTTTGTAGGTGTTACAAAATATTCGCCGAAAACTAAAAATTTGTTTCTTAAAATACAGACACTCTTGATATTACCTACTTAGAAAACCTAAAGCATCAGTCTTTCTTGCATGATCGACGGGTTGTACATTAAGTTTAAGTTTTGTAAAATAGTATTCTGCTTGAACATTTCGTCATCTTTTTCTGTTCTCTAATTTTAACAGATCCTTGTACCCTCTTCAAATGGATCCCTACTGGCATACTGTTTAAAAGTAAAATATAAACAGAAACTTCAACCAAGTTCGAACCTTACTTCTGGCATTTCGAATACCTATCACCGACAGAGTTGGGACGAGTTGTTGTCAGGCTTCCCAGTGTTGTCAGGGAGGTTGTTTGTTCTGTCGACTGATTGCCCCTTCTCCCACCAGCTCAGCTGATTGATTACCTCAATTGCCTCACCCTCCGACATGATCTGCTTGTTTCACTACTTGTTTAACATATGGCTTTATTCCTTCCAGAGACTATTAAGTTCGGTAATTAAATAAATCCTACTTTTATTATTTTTTCCACATGATAACAGTAGAGGCAATATACGGGTTTAACGCCACTTTAGGCACGTTTTCCCCATAAGAATAACATGGTGAGCTTTTTTTGACCACTTTTTTAAAAATCCAGCTCGCGGCCTATACAAGCCTATATAAATGTTCAATACCATTGTATAATACTATTAAAATTTCAAATCCACATCCATTCTCAAAATCATCAACTTGACAGTGCGAGGTTTGTACGCGAACTTGGACACGCTCCCCCATATAAAATGCATGCTACCCATATAAAATAATGTTAAATTTTTTTCTTACTTTTTGATTTTTTTATGTTGTAATATTGTTTATAATCAAAAGTTGACACCCACTACGTTTGCCAGAATTTCAACCGTTTTGCCGTATCTCAAGCCGTTTTCGAGATATAAGCGTTTTTAGATAGTTTTACGGACTTAGACGATTTTTCATGGTAAATTTTATTTGTACCCATATAAAATAATGTTAAATTTTTTTCTTACTTTTTGATTTTTTTATGTTGTAATATTGTTTATAATCAAAAGTTGACACCCACTACGTTTGCCAGAATTTCAACCGTTTTGCCGTATCTCAAGCCGTTTTCGAGATATAAGCGTTTTTAGATAGTTTTACGGGCACTGCCACAAGGGCCAAGTGAAGCGGTCATGCGACTGGGGAATCCCCATCTCGTGCGTGATGCCGACCTGTCAACACTGCGCTGCCTCGCTCTCCAAGAAGAGCAATTTGGTCCGCCACTACAAGCTAGTACATCAAATGAAGGTGAAACTGTGCAAGGTATGTGATTTAATCTGTGATGATAATGTGGTTCTAAAATCGCATATATTACAAAGTCATAAGAATTGTAATTTTTGTAAGAAAAATGTGGTTGGTCATTTTAAAAGACATGTCAATTCTTGTAATAATTGTCCATATACAATGATTGAATTTGTTGGTGAATCGATTAGAAATGAACTTAAAAATAATCTTCAGTCTTGTCCTCTGCCGATAAAATGGACTTTAGTAAGGAGAATTAAATTTATAAAATATTCACTGGATCAAAATGGACAATTAGTTAATGAAAAAGAATGTATTGCAGATTTTAGAAGCCTTACCACCTTAACTATTGAGAAAAGAGATTTAATACCCCAAATTGAAAATGCTCTTTTAAAGATTGACGCTTCCATGCACAAATACCAATCTCAGGGCAGTGGATGGATATATGACCGTACTAAATATTGGCAGTTGCATGTTTACAAGTATAAGCCATTAACTCCAAAGTCATACATTCCCACACCAGAGAGTATTAAATCGAAACATGCAGTTTTAAATATAAAAAATGTTGATAATAAATGCTTCCTTTGGTCAATTTTAGCAGCTTTATATCCACAGAACTCTAATGAACATGCTAATAGAGTCTCTAATTATCTACCCCATGAAAGTCAGTTAAATATGACAAACATAAAGTATCCCGTAAAAATATCTGATATAGATAAATTTGAAAGACAAAATAATATAAGTGTTAATGTATTTGGGGTTGAAGACCAGAAATTCATATATCCATTAAGAACAACCAAACTAAATAGTGATACTCATGTAGATTTATTATTATTACAACAAGGTCGTAAATCACATTACTGTTTAATTCGTGATTTTAATAGGTTAATGTTCCACTCTACAAAAGATAATAATAAGAAGCATTTTTGCAAGTTGTGTTTACAACATTTTTATACTAATGATAAATTAGAACGTCACATAACATATTGTAAAAACTTTAATGCCCAACGAGTGGAAATGTCAAAACAAGATACATTACAATTTAAAAATTATAAATATCAACTTAAAGCCCCATTTGTGATTTATGCAGATTTTGAATGCTTTATAAACTCTAACAACCATACTCCATCTGGATTTGCATTTGTTGTAGTAAAAGATTCTACAATTATTTCTGAAGAGTTGTATAGTGGCGAAAATGTTATGGACATGTTTTTCAAAAGGTTATTTGAGACTTATGACTTCATTAAAAGTCAAATGGCGATATATATTCCTCTTGTAATGACTCCTGAACAAGAGGCATCTTTCCAAAACTCAACACATTGTCACATTTGTGAAAAGCCCCTATATTTTGATAGGGTGAGAGATCATTGTCATTCAAATGGCCACTACCGTGGAGCTGCCCACAATGATTGTAATTTAAACTATAAAGTAACAAAGAAAATCCCAATATTCTTCCATAACTTAAAAAATTATGATGGACATTTAATAATGCAACATTTGGGAAAGTTTAATAAACGTAAATTAAATTGTATAGCTAAAGATATGGAAAAATATATATCATTCTCTGTAGATGATTTAGTATTTTTAGATTCATACAACTTTCTGTCCCTTCCATTATATAAATTGGCTTCCAATTTAAACACATTTAGATTCATACAAAATCCACTACTACAACGTAAAGGCGTATATCCCTATGAATATATGACGGGACCAGATAAGTTTGCAGAGTCTCTACCTCCAAAAGAAGCATTTTACAGTACTCTTACTAAAGAACATATCTCTCCCAATGAATATGAACATGCTAAAAATGTATGGTCCCATTTTAATATAAATAATTTACAAGAATATCATGATTTATATCTTAAAACAGATGTATTGCTGTTGGCTGATGTGTTTGAGACATTTAGAGACCTGTGTTTAAAGGATTATAAACTTGACCCCGTACATATGTATTCACTTCCAGGACTTACATGGGAGGCCTGTCTTAGAATGACTGGTATAAAATTACAATTATTTCAAGATATTGACATGCATTTGTTCATAGAAAGTGCAATCAGAGGAGGAGTCAGTATGATTTCTACACGTTACGCTAAAGCCAATAATAGATATATGGGCGAACATTATGATCCCAATCAAGAGAGTGTGTATTTAATATATTTAGATTGTAACTCGCTATACTCCACAGCTATGTGCGAGCCACTGCCTGTGGACGAATTCCGTTGGACTAATGAGATAGACTACAAATATAATCAAAATGATGAGTTTGGATACATTTTAGAAGTTGATTTAAAATATGATAAAAGCTTACATGATTTACATAATGACTATCCATTAGCACCTGAGAAAATGAATGGCAAATTAATACCTAATTTAAATGACCAAACTAAATATATTTTACATTATAAAGCATTACAAAAATATGAGGAATTAGGTTTGGTTGTTACAAAATACCATAGAATTTTAAAATTTAGGCAATCAAAATGGCTTGCACCCTATATTAATTTTAATATTGAAAAACGAAAATGGGCTAAAAATGATTTTGAAAAAGACTTTTACAAATTGCTAAATAATAGTCTCTTTGGTCGAACAATCATGAACCAACGCAAGTTTCGTGATATATATCTCAAGGATGAGTCACTATTAACAAAATATGTCACTAATCCAAGGTTTGATTTTAGCAAAAAGTTTGATAACAATTTACATGCTATACATTTAAACTAGGTAGCGTTCGCAGAGGCATCCACAAAATTGAGCGGAGTCATCAAGGGTTCATATTATATTGTTTTTGTCATACTGCAATAAAAATAGTCGTTTTAAGGTATGCGTTGCGGGTCTAAAGTAGCATTTTTACTCTTTAGGGAGTAAAAATCGTTTTTAGCCTCTATGGAGTAAAAATCAGCTGTTGTCAACTCAGTTGTAAATTTCGATTGTAAACGATTGCATGTATCGAAAATATGTATCGATTAGTGCTTCATAATAATTTTAACCTACAGTTTTAAGTGAATACAACATTTGTGTGGACATAAATAATAGGGTAATTAGTTTGGCTACACATTGTTTTGTAGTGAATGGGGAGTAAAAACACAGAGATGTCATTTTAGGCCTTTTCGGAGGCCTCCATTTACATTTAAAGTTTAAAACCTCTGGGATGGTCATTAGCTTTTTCTCAAATAGGGTGTTACAGTTCCAGCTCGTGATAATCTAGAAATCAACCCTTACAGTTTCGGATTCTACCATTTTGGCTGATTCAGTAACTGCATAAGAGGACTTCATGTGATGGTGATTATATAAGCGAAAACACAAAATATTTGGCATTCTCTCAAATCTGAGACCTTCATAACTACTAAAACATAACTAACCAGCCAACTATCTTAATATACTCAGTAAAACAAATGTATTTTTACAATGTCAAATATATAGATTGACTTTAATGTAATTGCCACATACAGTTTCCTCACTCTGCCCTGCTAGCCTTACTACTTCCTTCACCATTTCCTACGTCATAGACCTGTTTCCATCCCTTCTCATAGCATTTAAGTATTACAGATACATTTATCTAACTGCCCAAAAGGTCCCCCACTCTGCACTGCCAGCCTTTACTACTTCCTTCACCCCTTCCTACGTCGTGGGGCCTATTTCCTTCACTTCTCGTAGCATTTTAGGATTGAAGATACATTAATCTAACTGCCATAGACGGTTCTCACACTATGCTTATACTTTACTACTTCCTAAGCCACTTTTTACGTCGTGGACCTGTTTTCATCACTTTCCATAGCATTTTAGTATTTTAGATACGTTAATCTAATTGCCACAAACATGCCCCACACTCCGCAATACTAGCCTTTACTACTTCTTTCACTATATCCTATGTCGTGGGCATGCTTCCATTCCTTCTCATAGCATTTCAGCATTGCAGATACATTAATCTAACTGCTACAAAAGGTTTCCAGGTCCCACACTCCACACTGCTCACCTTACTACTTCCATCACCTCTTCCTAAGTCACGGAACTGTTTCCCTCTCTTCCCATAGCATTTTAAGATTGTAGATTCCTTAATCTAATCGTCATAAACAGTTCCCACACTCCAGACAGCTCGGCTTGACTACTTCCTTCCCCACTTCCTACTTCTCGGACCTGTTTTCCTCCCCTCCAATAACATTTTAGGATTGCAGATCCCTTAATCTAATCGTCATAAACAGTTCCCACACTCCAGACAGACAGACAGACTTCCTTCACCACTTCCTACGTCACGGACCTGTTTCCCTCCCTTTCCTTAGCATTATTGGATTGCAGATACCTTAATCTAATCGTCATAAACAGTTCCCACACTCCAGACAGCTCGCCTTGACTACTTCCTTCACCACTTCCTACGTCACGGACCTGTTTCCCTCCCTTTCCTTAGCATTATTGGATTGCAGATACCTTAACCTAATCGTCATAAACAGTTCCCACACTCTAGACAGCTCGCCTTGACTACTTCCTTCACCACTTCCTACGTCGCGGACCTGTTTCCCTCCCTTTCCTTAGCATCATTGGATTGCAGATACCTTAATCTATTGGTCATAAACAGATCCCACACTCCGGACAGCTCACCTTGACTATTTCCTTCCCTACTTCCTATGTCGCGGGCCTGATTTCCTCCCTTCCCATATCATTTTAGGATTGCAGATACCTTAATCTAATCGTCATAAACAGTTCCCACACACCAGACTGCTCACCTTTACTACTTCCTTCACCACTTCCTACGTCACGGACCCGTTTCCCTCCCTTTCCTTAGCGTCATTGGATTGCAGATACCTTAATCTATTGGTAATAACACATCCCACACTTCGAACAGCTTGCATTTACTACTTCCTTCACCACTTACTAAGTTGAGGACCTGTTTTCCTCCCTTCCTATAGAATTTCAGGATTGCAGATACCTTTATCTAATCGTCATAAACAGTTTCCACACTCCAGACTGCTCACCTTTACTACTTCCTTCACCACGTTCTACGTCACGGACCCGTTTCCCTCCCTTTCCTTAGCGTAATTGGATTGCAGATACCTTAATCAATTGGTCATAAACAGATCCAACACTCCGGACAGCTCGCCTTGACTACTTCCTTCCCTACTTCCTACGTCGCGGGCCTGATTTCCTCCATTCCCATAGCATTTTAGGATTACAAATACCTTAATCTAATGGTCATAACAGATCCCACACTTCGAACAGCTTGCCTTTACTACTTCCTTCACCACTTACTACGTCGCGGACCTGTTTCCTTCCCTTCCAATAGCATTTTAGGATTGCAGATACCTTAATCTAATCGTCATAAACAGTTCCCACACCCTGGACAGCTCGCCTTGACTACTTCCTTCACCACTTCCTACGTCACGGACCTGTTTTCCTCCCTTCCTTTCAGAATTTCAGGATTGCAGATACCTTTATCTAATCGTCATAAACAGTTTCCACACTCCAGACTGCTCACCTTTACTACTTCCTTCGACACTTCCTACGTCACGGACCTCAAGCGAGTGTCGTCATTTGATTATATCCATACCGTTTCTGTTCTAATATCTGTGGAATAATGCTATCAGCTATTTCTTTATCTACTGCATTCAAAAGTCAACAGCTGATCATATGTCTTTGTTTATGTGTCAAATACTGCTTCCATAAGGATTACATTGAAACTTTGAGACCCAGTGGGGCGGATTCCTGAGAGACTTTTTTAACGCCATATAGATGTTGGCACTCACCGATATGGTCTTTATCACCATGCAAAATTTGAAAACGATTGATTCAGCCGTCTAGAAGGAGTTTGCGTATTACGAAATGCATAAGAGTCGACGTATAAGAGCTTCGCTCGCTTCGCTCGCTCCGCTCAATAAATTAGTTGTAAAGTTTAATAAACCGATATATTTGGGAATGACCATTTTAGATATTAGTAAAGTAATAATGTATGATTTCCACTATAATTATATGTCAAAATTTAAGAATAAAAGATTTCTAATGACAGATACAGATTCTTTAATGTATTCTATTGTTACACAGGATTTTTACAAGGAAATGACTTGCACTATTTTGATACCTCTGGATATAGTAAAGACCATTTCTTATACTCTGATAAAAATAAAAAAGTCACTGGCAAGTTTAAAGATGAATTAGATGGTCATATTATGTATGAATATTGTGGTTTAAGACCAAAGTTATATTCTTACATTCCTCTAAAATGGTTATATGAAGAAGACAAACAAGCTTTAGAGGTGAAGAAAGCTAAAGGAGCTGATGGTGCTACAGTTAAACATCTCCTTAGACATCAACATTATTTGAACTGTCTTGCAACTGGACAAGATTACTATGAGAATGTGACAAGAATTAAATCTACAAATCATCATCTTCAAACCTTGACCATGAACAAGAAAGTACTATCCTTTGACGATGACAAGAGGTTTATTCTGGAAGATGGCATCAATACTCTTGCTCTTGGTCATTATAAAATTGATCAAACATGAATTGTATGTGTAGATATATAATAAATACAAATGTTAAAAAACTCCAGTCTTTTATTTATTTACCCTTACCATCCTCTTGATAGAATTGGTCAAACATAAATCTATATTTGCCATTATTCTTTGACCTTTTTTTGTCTATTACGAAAAAGCCATATTTAGTTTTATCCCAACATTGATGACAGAGATGTTTAAATTGGTTAAATGAAAAGTCATTACCAACATGATTGTTATATACATGTTTTAAATTTAAATCATCTTGTTTAAATAATATAAGGAAATTTACATTATCACGTAAATGTTTGTGTACTTTGCTGTAAGATTGACACAAGTAAAAACAGTTAATATTTTTATGTCGACCCATTGAGAAAAATTGTGTAATATTTGGACTATTTATGTCATCAAATACAACAACTGACTGTGATTTTACATCATTTGGTGTGATTTCACAGTCAGTAAACGTGTGTAATTTCACTTCATCACACAAACTAAATATTTCAATTATTTTTTTATATTTTTCTTGTTCTAAAGATTTAGATATTAAATATAAGTTTGTAAATTTTAATCCTTCCTTTCTTACAATTAAGTTATAAATTACAACCGTCTTCCCACTTCCACTTGGACCACAAATAACACATCTAATATTGGTAGGAAATAGACCCAACTTCTTTGGTATATTTTCCTTAGTATGTACTATTCTAAATTTGTGTTTTTGTTGAATAAAAGACATTTTTTATATAATAAAAATGGTAAAAAATGATAATAAGAAAACATGTAAAAAGGGGAAAGGTTTATTCTTAAAACCTTACAGGGGTCGAGGGTTATTGAATACTCTTATAAATAACCTTCCATTTCCACTTCACATACCATCTTATCAGTACTGTGGACCTGGGACGAATGTACGTGAGAATTTAGCTAAAAATGTACCTCCAAAAAATAAACTAGACTCTTATTGTAAAGAGCATGACATATTCTACATGAATAATCCTGATACCGCTGCTCGGAACAAAGCAGACATGAGATTAGCAGACTTAGCTTGGACTAGAGTAACGGCCAAGGACGCAAATCTTGCTGAAAGAGCAGCTGCTTATGCCGTGACAAATTTGATGAAGGCAAAAGCAAAAATGGGAATGGGATTAAAATTTAATAAAAAAGATGGACAACTACCAGCTGTTAGAGGCCGCAAAAGACATGCCTCACTTCAGGGGGGTGTACCTAAAAAACGAGCTAAAAAATCTAAAACCAAGAGTAAAAGAGTGCGGAATAGTTAATTTAGATAGCTCATCTGGTACACATTGGACAGCATATCGTAAAAATAAAGATATTGTAATTTATTTTGACCCATTTGGAATCCAACCTCCAAAAGAAGTAATTAAATATTTTGAGGGATATAAAATCTTCTATACAACCGATCAAATACAAGATTTAAATAGTTCCATTTGTGGAATTTTATGTTTATCATTCATAAAAAATATTTCTTTATAAAAATGGATTCATTTTTACAACACCACACACACACACACATTTACACATTTTTTTGTTTGGTGTACATTTTCGGGTACAGAGCCAGAGCTAAAGTCAGTGTTCTTTCCTCCCATAGAATTAAATGATGATTATGTAATTGGATTAGTAGATTTTCAAAGTTATAATTCTATATTTAATGTTAAAAAACCTCTAAATACTTTAACATATTACAAAGTAGAGAAAAAACATTACCAAAGGGAGAGATCTCAGTTGATGATTTAAACCAGTTATTAAATGGTAAACTTAAAGTTATAATAGATAAAAATGGAGAAGCATTAATTAATACTAAATCCAAACTTTTATTCAAAGGGCTTATTCCAAAATTAAATCAACTTAAAGGCAACAAATTAACCATTGGAGAAGGTGATGATGTTTTCTATTATGACCACAATGCTCCAGTTACAATAGAAATTTCTGAAGGAACATATGAGGTGGTTGAGCTTGCAAAGGAAATTCAAAAGCAAATCCCAGACTTTACAGCTAATAATAAAACTATGAAAGCGACATTACTTTCTAGCCACGTGTTTGATTTTACAAAACCATGTTTAGGGTCTGTTTTATTGGGATTTAAAGGTATTTCTACTCCTGGTGTTCAGTTTGAATCTACAAATAAAATAAACATTAATAATGTAAATGTGATTAGAGTAAAATGTAATATTGCAAACGGGTCCTATTTAAATGGCAACAAATCACACACCATACATAGCTTTTATCCAGAAGCTCCTCCTGGCTACAAAATTATTGAAGTTCCAAGAAATATTATATATTTTCCTGTAAATAAGAGAAGTTTAGATGTTGTCAGTATTACATTTGCCGATCAGCATGACAAGGCAATTGACTTCAATGGAGAAGAAACTACAATTACTTGTCATATAAAAAAGATATGAGAATTTATAAGAATTTATCTATAAGTGTACAAAATGCTAGGTTCCTAAAGTCAATAGGACTAAAGTTAAAATTTTCTATTAATAAAAATGGAAGATTTTCTAGACGTTACAGGGAAATCCCAATTCGACGATAGTGTGGTTAAAATTACAAATCACTCCTATGTTCCCCACAACACTTTAGCAATAAATAATTCTGATGAAATTCGAATATGTATTAATAATCAAGATTTGCTAACTCTCCCATGTAGAAGTTATATGTATATTAAGGGAGAAATTGAGAATCATGATAAAGGTCATTTTATAAATAATGCATTTGCGTTCTTATTTGATGAAATTAGATACGAAGTCGCAGGTAAAGAAATGGACATTGTAAGAAACCCAGGAATTTCTAGTCTCATGAAAATATTGAGCTCTTACAATAAAACAACTAAATTGTCAAATGTAGCATTTGATTCTGACACAAATTTAAAAGAGTTCCATAAAGGTGGCAAGTTTAGTACATGTTTGCCATTAGAGCTGTTAATGGGTGTATTCGAGGATTTTAATAAGGTATTAGTAAATGTCAAACAAGAATTGGTATTGAAAAGATCCAAAAATGATTTAAATTGTATATTAACAACCACTAGTGCTCCAGCCAGTGGCACTGCTGATATGATTCCCAAAATTACACTTAACTCAATTCAATGGGTTATGCCACATGTAATACCATCAGATGGGGAGAAGTTACAATTACAAAAGATGTTATTGCAAAATAAAAATTTGCAAATTGCATTTAGAAGTTTAGAGCTGCATGAACTTCCATCATATCCCAATACCACAAGACATACATGGTCAGTAAAGACATCTTCAAGTTTGGAGAAGCCTAGGTATATTATATTTGGTTTCCAAACAGCTAGGGATAATAGTGCACGAAAAAGAACTGATGAATTTGATCACTGTAAATTAAAAAATCTCAAAGTATTTCTAAACTCTGAATATTATCCTTATAGTGATTTAAATCTCGACTTTGAAAATGGAGATGTCTCTAAAGCTTATGAGATGTTTATGAGGTTTAGAGAGACTTACTATAATACTATCCCAGATCCTATGATTAGTAGGGCTGAGTTTATGAAGAAATATCCACTAATTGTAATAGACTGTTCTAGACAGAACGAAACAGTGAAGGAAGGAATTGTTGATATTAAATTAGAGATTGAAACTGCAGAAAATGTGCCAGCAAATACATCTGCATATTGTTTGATAATACACGATAAAGTGTTTGAGTATAATCCTTTGTCAAATGAGATAAATAAAATGTAAATAAAAGATGAAAAACATTCAACAAGAATTGGTTGACTCTGCAAATCAAATACGAGAGAAATATAGAGCTTTAAAACGTGGCAAGTTTCTAGAGGCTGAAGAGAGGTTCCAAACATTCCAACCTTTAATAGAGCCATTACAAGAATTAAGAAAAATCGCCAAAACAGAGAGACCTCGAATGGAGATTCTCCCAATGACTCCATCTAGAATATCAATGATACCAAGATTACAACCATTACAACCATCCACCCCACAGAAATTAGATTTTGGTCTTTTAGCATCAGACTATTTAGGAAATTACCTCAGTAAAAGTAGTATGACAGACACTACATATGGTATTAGACGAGAAGCAAATAAATTTTTTATTGGAAATAAGGAAGTTGATATTGCCAATGATGATGTTACAGTTGCAAATAAGACTTACAAGGGGACAAGAGGCTTGTGGCAGTTGTTAACTTTAAAAGAACCTGAGGATTATACTCCGGCTGATTTGCAAAATTATAAAGAAATTTTGGAAGCTACAAATGGACATTTAAAGAGTTACAAAGATGGTGCACCAATTTAAAGTAATAGACATACTAAATATCTTAATATAATTAAACCTCTATTTAAATCTGTTGGTGAAGGTTTGAGACAAGTGACTGGTAATAAAATAGACTATATTTATTGGGATGATCCTAATGAGCTTGTAGATAGGTTAAGACTTCTTTGGCTAAGTCGCCAAGCCGGTAACTCAGGAGTGGATAATGAAATAGATTCCATTATTGAGGAATTGAGAGAAAGTGGTATTATTTATTAAATAAAAATATGTTTATAGATAAATTTTATCGTTTATATAATCCATATAATAAGCCTGCAGAACCCAGGGCTAGTCATGAACCTACTTTAAATTTAAAAGACGATAGTTGGAATTGTTTAAACCGTAAAATTGGTAATGTTAAAGATGGGGAGATTGTAGATGATGTATCAACTTTGGGGCAGACATTAACTAGAAAAGGTGATGTCTTTTTACAAGGTAAAACTAAATATGAGTTTTTAGAATCTAAGAATAAAAATTGGAATGCTAAAAAACAGAAAATTACTAATGTGGAAAAGGGTGAAAGTTTAGATGATGTGCCCACTTTACAACAGACTTTAATACGTAAAGACGGTGGTACATTTGTACAAGACAATAATAATTATGAATTTTTAGAATCAGAGAATGGTGTTTGGAATGCTAAGAAACGGAAAATTACTAATGTGGAAAAGGGTGAAAGTTTAGATGATGTGCCCACTTTACAACAGACTTTAATACGAAAAGAAGATGGTAAATTTGTACAAGACGATAATAATTATGAATTTTTAGAATCAGAGAATGGTGTTTGGAATGCTAAGAAACAGAAACTTAGCGATTTAATGGAAGGTACAGATAGTAAAGATGCTGTGAATGTTTCACAAGTTCCAAAAATGGAAGCAGGCTATTGGGATTTTAATAATAAAAGGTTAGTATGTGTTAAACCTGCCATTGATGACACTGACTGTGTTACAAAAGAACAGACTATAACTTTTGATAAAAAAGAAAAATGTTGGGATGCCAAAAAACAATATATAAGAAATCTACCAATGGGGGAATATTTAGATGATATTTGTTTAATGTCACAAGCTATGTATTATGACGGATCAAAATTTGTATATGCAGGAAGATAATTTAATTTGATGGAATACAATCCTGATTTATTAGTTGCCGACCCTACATCTTTGAGCGGATTTAAGTATATAGATAATAGACCATATATACCAGAAAACTATGTATTTAAAAGAATGGAAGATAATCTATTGATTGGGGCTAATGGTAATATATTTACAGTACAAGGAAAGAATGATGTTATAAAAAATGAATGAAATTGCATACGAACTTCATAAGCCTGCAAGAAAGAATTTCATTATAAGGTCTTTTAAAGTATTAGGTATGAACGAAACTGTACAAATAGATTTAATTGATATGCAAAACTATGCTAGAGAGAATTCTGGCAATAAATATATTTTAACTTTAATAGATACATTTTCTAAAAAAGCTTATTCTGCTCCGCTAAAAAATAAGACAGGGTTGGTGGTTACAGAAGCCATTAAAACCATTCTACCCAAGGGGGTTAAAAACATTCAATCCGACAATGGAAAAGAATTTTTTAATCAATATTTTAGCAAACTAATGAAAAAATTAAATATTAATCACTATCACACATTTTCTACAACTAAGGCTGCAATTGTAGAGAGGTTTCAGAGAACTTTAAAGAATTGGTTATATAGAGAATTTAGTGCTCAGGGGAGTTATAAATGGTTG
Source organism: Macrosteles quadrilineatus (assembly GCF_028750875.1). NCBI lineage: Eukaryota > Metazoa > Arthropoda > Insecta > Hemiptera > Cicadellidae > Macrosteles > Macrosteles quadrilineatus. The sequence goes on along the minus strand of NW_026542598.1, from coordinate 53,737,355 downwards.
GATTTACTTCCAAAGTTAATTCGAAAATATAATAATAAGGTGCATAGATCTATAGGAATGAAGCCTAACCAAGTGAATATTAAGAACAGTAAATATGTGCATGAGAGGTTGACTTCTAAAGTAGTGCAAGTTAAAAAGGCAAGATATAAGGTAGGTGATAGTGTGAGACTTTCCAAGTATAAACATGTTTTTAGTAAAGGATATACCCCAAATTGGACAGGGGAGCTATTTACAATAGCAGAAGTAAAGAATACAAAGCCCGTGACTTATATCTTGAAAGATGAAAATGGTAATATAATCAGGGGAGGCTTCTATACAGAGGAGTTGTTAAAACCCAAGTATAAAGACATGTATTTGATAGAAAAGGTTATTAGGAGAAAAGGTGATTTATTATATGTCAAATGGCTTGGGTTCCCAAGTAGCCAGAATTCATGGATTTCCACTAAGGATGTCCAAGGGAGCGCGCCATGAGCCGGGAGCACGCCCGAGTTCGCGTACAAACCTCGCACTGTCAAGTTGATGATTTTGAGAATGGATGTGGATTTGAAATTTTAATAGTATTATACAATGGTATTGAACATTTATATAGGCTTGTATAGGCCGAGAGCTGGATTTTTAAAAAAGTGGTCAAAAAAAGCTCACCATGTTATTCTTATGGGGAAAACGTGCCTAAAGTGGCGTTAAACCCGTATATTGCCTCTACTGATAACCCCTATGAGATGTTCCAAAATGAACAAAATGAATGTTCCAGAAGGAAACATGACCCTTTCTGTCAAACATATGAAATTAAATTTTCCTCAAACTATGGTGTGTAAAACTTTAACTTTACCAATTGAAATAAGCAATAACATGTGCTTAAAAAGTGTTATTCAAAACAGGGAAATCAATCATCACATTCCTGTGCTAATCTATTTCGCGTGCAAGATCTTCCTCACGCAAAATTTGTTTGTAGGAGTTTAACAGCAAAACAGCCACTCTCGTCAGGGAAATTACCTTCAACATCAACAATATAATGACCGTCGTCATGGGATCTCTAAACACTCCATTATAATCAAATCGTCTTGGACATGCCAGCTTTGAAAACTCTGGACAGTAGGAGGACCGGATAATAAAATTGTTATTAACACATTAAGAAGAAGACAACCTTAAAAACAATGTCTTTATTTCCGTACACGTTTATCTGTATATAGATACATTTAGTCTTTACAGTATTCGCAATCCATATGTTATACACTACACTACTAACGTTTCGAAGATTACTACTCTATAGTCGGGTGCGTAGTGATACACTAGTCAAGTTTAAGTTTAAAACAAACATTAATAACAGTTTCGTATAAAATTTGCCTCCTCACTTTCAACACCAATCGCGCATATTTTGACAAAACAAATTTAGTTTATTTGTTTAAATACCTTTTTGTAACGCTACTCCCTTTATTAAAAAGTAAGAAACATGTACGTACATATCGTAAAAACCGCTTGTACGGGTTTCTAAAAGTTTACTCATCATATAACATTCTGACATGCTCTAGGACAGTCAACACATCGAAATACATTACTGGCCATAAATACAAAAGCAATAAAATAGCAAAAAAAGTGTGCTCTACCTAACATCCTGCATCCATTATTAATTTACCTTTCCGTCAAGATCGAAACATGAAAGTTGTCAGTCTGTAACTCTCCCTCGTTTGACAATCCTGTGAAGGACCTGCGTGTGTACTGTGTAGGCCTACCCTCTCTTCTGTCGCTCTTGTGTATTGATTGAATCGCTTAACGATGTTTGACGGAAAGGAATCGTAAATAATATACGTGACTTTCATTTGCGTGCTATGATGAAAACTTCTTCGCTCTTTTAAAAACACAACTTAATCGCCAGATCAATACGTTAATCTATATTTCTGCCTAAGGTGTTATTAAATTGCCCTTGTGCTTCGTTGGCTGGTTCGGTCATAATATTTGCATCATAGAAGATACATAACGACATATAGCTCGCAAAAGTGCTTAGCTGTATTGTATTGTAAACATTTTTAAATGCTCAATTATTAGGTCTACTGTCCTTGTAAAAAAAAAAACAAAAAAACAGACGAGATGTTTATGAAAAAATGTATTAGTTTAGCCTTATAATTTCCCCTACAGCAGTGAAAATACCGTCACAAACATAAAAGCCCATAAAACATGGTGTATTTGTTTTTAATTTCATTTGCAGTATCTTGTGTTTTGGTATTTTGCAAAACTTAAGTTTTATTTCGGAGACAAAACAACTTTAATTTAATAAAGTAATTACCATGTCCCATTAGTGTCAAAAGTATTTTTGGGTTAATGTAATAAAACAATTGAACTATTTAAAATTTTTCATTATTTCACAAGTATTATAGGTATATTTCTTATGTGCCGTAATTCTTATTCCTTAATGAAAGAGGGTTACAAAGACCTTAAGGCTAGTTAACCCTGGCTGATAAGAGGCTGATGTAACCAATCTTCGCTCGCATCATCTGCTAAATCCGTTCTTTCATCAGTTGAACGACCTCAATAACTAAACACAGCAAACACTATGTTCAAAAACCACATTTAATTGTTACATTGTAGTTTTTTTTTTTAAGCCATAAGGTGTTCATAACCGATTCTACACCAAACACAAAATTCACAAAATTCTGCCAAATTCAGTTACCGGTGATAAACTAGTGTAATATCCTCAATCTACAGCTTCACCGCACGAAAGCAAGCATAACGTTGCACAAAACACTGTTCTACAATAATCCAAATTAAATCATTCTACATTCACGCTGTACAAAAGTTAGACAGTTTCCTCAAAAAGGGTTTTAAATAAATTTCAAACCTAGTTGAGTTTGAGTGAAACACGCAAGGTGGGACCTAATCTCTTGCTCGGCAATGCGAAATATTATCAACACATTGAAACAATTGTGAAAGAACTACAAGATCTAAGTTCATAAAAAAACGCTCAATTCGTGTACAGTATTCATGCAGGTTTTCGAGTGGTATTTCCTTCAGTCACAATTTCCTTTCCAGAAAATAACGCTCAAAATGTTTATGGCAAACCTGAATTCTTGAATAGATATTTTGAGCAGAAAAGTCCTGAAACCAGGGTTTTAACCTCAGGGACATTTTATATCTAGCGTGCCCATAAGTGAGGTTTGAACGGAGACCACCAATTTTGTTCACGAATCCTATTGTGTCCAAGTTGGGGCTACATTCGGGTAGTAAAATTAAAACCCTGAGGTGCTTCCAAACAAAATATCGCAAATTAAGTGGTAATGTAGAGTCATGTTGGATAAATAATCAGTAGAGAAACATACTAGGTGTACAATGCAGTTGTTTGCTTGCAATATTGAGCGGAGCTAGCACTTTAATCCAATATTTTTCTAAAATAAATGCTATTAAGTCCCGGGTTCAAATCCCGTCAAATCACCAATGGATTTTAATCTAAGTGATGATGCCGCAACCGCAACCCCTAGGTCTAGCCTGAAATAATGTGAAAACCATTCCCTGGCTAGTGCCAATCAACAAGAATGATAAATCTACAAGGGAATATATGTTTAATCCATGCTTCAGACTTTACAACAATAGGATGAGAAGATAACTTACTGCACCAGCCCAAGTCAATGGTTGTACAATTCAATGGATATTTAACAAGCCTATCGCAACATCCTCAATCATATTCCTCCAACAATCAATATTGTTGGTTACAATCAATGTTTCCAAGTTGCCAGTTGTACATGAGGTCTACCATTGATGTTTCGTCGCGTGACGCTCGGCCACCAACCTGAGGTCATGACATGCAACATGCTAAACTTTGTCAGCCTAACACCAACCACCAACCACAGTTAATTCTGGACTAAAAGATAATAATGGGCTAACACTACGTTATACATTCATGCGAAATTGTTCTCCTCGCGCTAATAATTCATCTCTCCAGTCGTGCTGAATTCGCAAATTATTCTTGAGGTGCCCAATATCTGAATTTTTGTTGTGTGCTTGTTTCATGTTGTTAAGAGTGGGCTAAAAAGAATTCCTCTTTATTTTTACCAAAATAATTAAAATTCTCTTTGAAGTAGGATAACGAAAAGCAAAAGGTTACAAAATGTGCTTCACATTAACCTGAGTCAACTACTCATAAATTTACTAGACCTAAAACATGACAAATCTGCAATTGAGCTATAGCTATTTTTGGAAGTCTGTTTGATACGTCCATGGACTACATACACACTAGTCAATCTGTATATATGTCAATGTCAAAACTTTAGTCAAAGTGTTTATATGGTAAATTTCTCATAAATGAGACGTCCCATCACTTTCATAGATTCTTCCCAACATATGCAAAATCGTTGATAGATTCCTCAACTATAAGTCAAAATACAAAGTTAAAGTATTAATGTACATGTCCTACTTCATTATACTTTACAAAATAACTATTCGAAGAAGTTATGTTGTCTTAATACACTTGAGTCTAATCTGTAATCAATTCAACCGACTTGACCGTTACATAAGTCTGATATTGTGTTCGGGCAAGACCCTGACCTCAACTATTGACCATTTAACTGACCCAATATCACCTTACAAGATCGCATTTTCTTTTTCTATCGTAATTCAATCTAATAAACAATATAAAAAATATTTTCTATTGCATCTTGGCTTTGGTTATTGATACAACTAGACATTCCATCCCCATGTTAACGTTGTCACTAGTTTTACAATAAAAATCTTTGAAGTTGGTTTAAGACGACGGTTGTGTAGCTTACAGATTCCTATCGAATACTTGAACTTTTACCCAATCAAACAGAAGGATAGCAACTGACCCATCAACTATATCAACAACTAAAATTAAGGTAGAAAATATAATTTTAGACACTGACCCACTAACGCATTCAGTGACTGGCTCACTCAATTGAGTTTTTTTTATACAAAAAAAAAAACAGTTGGTATACTTCAGAATCCTATAGTCAATGATCTTGGTTTATACGTTTCTAGGAATGATCAGCAAAATTGTGTAAAAGTATAAAACCAGATGTTGCAATATGATCTCTTTCGTTCATTGCCGAACTCACACACAGCTGAGCCAGGTGTAGGGCGAGGCTTTAATTTAATTCAAAATGCCACTGATGTGGACACTAAAGTTCACTTTTCCTTTGGTTTTTCGTAAAACCGGAGTTTGTACATCTTTAATTCAGAACATCACTCAGAACGTAAGTTGTTTCTTCAAATCAAGGACAGTGAATGTTGACAAACTAATTTACAAAGAGAACCAATGTGAAAATACAGTATCTGTTTTATAACTTACACGCTATCCAATTGCGGTAGACTTCTGAAAGAGCGTAAATTGCTATTATTGTAAAACTTCGTACATAGGGACGACTTTTTCAAAGCGAGCCAACGTAATATATTTAAAACTGTTCTGTACCTTGCACGCAATCTTGCGACGGGAGACTCTTGAAAGAGGCAATTGAGGTTATCAAACAATCAGCTGGTGGGAGGAGGGAGTAATCAGCTGGACTCCGACAAACAACCTCCCTGACAACACTGGGAAGCCTGACGACAACCCATCCCAAACTTTACTGCTGGTTTGGGATTTGACAGGCCAAGATTGTTACACGCTAATTTCACACTACCCAATTTCGCCCGGCCGGGTAAAAATCGGCTGGGCAAATATTTTAGTTGACTCATGTATTCACTGGGTTTTAGATTGATAAATTATGGCGCATACGTCCCACTCAAAAATTACTACAAGAATCCATTAGTGATTTTAACTACGGTTATATAAAAATATTACAAATGTTTCACCCTTAAAGATGCGTTTGATATTTTTTGATAAGGCAGGTTTCGAGACCTAGGAAAGGAGGTCGGGACGATGTAAAATTTGCATTTATTCTGTTGAGTCAACGTTAGTCTGGCGACCTTTATTATCATTATAATTTTCATTAGATTGTGACAGGAGATCAAAGCTATGTATCCAAATATACATGAAGGATGACTGCAGAATGAAGTGAGATGCGTCATGTAGCTTTGTTAGGGACTAAAACAATATTTTAGCCAGGGTAATTCGTCAAAAGTCCAATGATCAAGACAACTGGGCCCAGTTTGAGTTTCTAACCAAAGAATAGCTGCTGAATTTTTTAGAAGGGAACTGGTGACCATTTGCTATACGTCACGAACACTATAACCATTCACCTGCCCAAACCTTTCCGTCTATCCTGGTCCCGGTAGCTAGCTACAAGTCAGTAGTAAAAATATTATGGGTAAGACATTTCATGGCCTTTGTGTAAACAAGCAGATTTGGCCCAATTAATTGCTAAATAGATCTAGATTGTTACAGCTGCGTTTCAAAGTATGGGAGGTTTGAAGGATCGTAGACAGAAAAATTGCATTATTCCAGTTATCTATACATCTTATTTGTCTGTGAAATAATATACGCTGCCAGCAGTGCTGATGGTGAAGTTGCGAACAACAATTTATGTGCCAGTCATGTCGGAGTCGCGACACGCTACGGAAATTAACTATCACGAGGAGGCTACATGGAACATATCAAGCCCAGCCTGTTTACGATTGTGGGCAATCACCTGGCTACATAGATAACAATGTGGTATCTTATCAATCTAAAACAGCTCTATGACTCACTTATCAATGTTACCGCTACATAAAAATTCTTACTTTTAAAAGAGGGATCTAAGCTACTAAGCTCTATAGAATTATGTCTTTATCAACTGTATCCTATGCGTAAATACTCATGAATATTGATAGTTGGTACAAAAATTACCTTATCAAGTAATTCGTCCTGATCCCATTCTACAAAAATTTGTTATCTAATAGTAACTTGTAATCGAAGTTCGTCATAGTCTAATCCTACACATTTGATATATTTTGAAGTAATACGTCCCAACTGTAAAAAGATGTCGTTTCTAGAGTAATTTCTCCCAATCTAACATACATGAAATCGTTAACAATAAATAATCACTGTCGTATTGTTTGAGAAAATCTTTATTCATAGCTGTATCAAAATTAGTTAATAAAATAAATAAATTACGATTACTGTATTGCGCATTTAAATTAGTTAGCATCACCGTTATCACTGGCTAAATTCAGCGAACCACGCGTCTAGATTTGAACAAACACAATTTTCCAACAATAAGTGAAAATTAGGTTAATTGTTACCACTTTGTGTTACCAGAAATCAAATCACAAAACTATTGAAAATTATAACAAACGGCCTCACGTTACTTAGCCTATGTTTACATGAATGTCACCTCTGTTCAATCATGCATTTGATCAAACACACATCGGTTTTACCTGTGGATCAATACCTCATTACCTATTTGTGGGAATAACAGCACAAATAGTTTGTAACATTTTTGGGAACACAAATTTATGGGCATAATACAAACAGACAGATTTTTAAATCTAATTTTAAAACACTCAATTAAATCCTAAACCTAGTGTTGTAGCTATGTTAACCTTGACTATCTAAGTATATATAGACTGACAAAACTAGGTTGCCATGAGTTGGAGAATATAGGTTAATGCGTCAAGTTGGGATGATTTCAACACGATCGTTGCGTCGCCGGGGGCCAAGAAAGTTCGGTCACTGACCTGACTTACAGAATACAAACAGTTCGAGCACTGGTGGGACCCGAACCATTAAATATGGTCAAAATATACCTTAATAACCGAATTTTCCAGCAATTGGATTAGAATGAAACAATATTTTGTGAACTTATTGTAAACGAGCAGTAACATGAATTTTGGATCCTGAAGAATCCTCTATTTTGGCTACTACTATGGCTTTTGATATAATACTTTTTGTGGGGTAATCTTTTGATATGGCTGAATTGCAAACTCAGTGGATATAAAATACTCACGTAGCTATCAGCTGATTGCCTGTTCGATCCTGAGAAAAGCCAAAATCTGTTTTGGTTGGATAATGGATCAGTGGACTTTCAATCAACGATTCTGGTTAAAGAACCATCTCTTACAGTAACAAAGCTGTCATCTCATTCATTCAATATAGTCCTTATATCTTGGCTTTAAAATACACATAAGTGTCATAGATGTATTCTAAATAATAAAGCGATTTGTTTATCGTTGGCGCCACAAAACCAAAAGTGGTTTAATATTTCCGTGTCACGCGTCGGTTGCTGTGCATTTACCTCGACAATGAAGACCGAAGGAGAAACTTGAGAATTCAACAGAGTGTCTGGTTGAGACTACAACAAAGAGTTGCCATTGAGTGCAAGTAATATAATCTCCTCTGTTACACTTTACTTCATGTGTACTTTTTTGTCCTCGCTAGGCACGAGCCCAGGATTGTTGTTACATTACTTCAGGCTAGACCTAGGGGTTGCGCATTATCCCTTAGTTTAAATCCATTGGTGATTTTACGGGATTTGAACCCGGGACCCCTGGGACCAAAGTCCCGCACTCTAACCACTAGACTAGATCGCTCCCCCACTTAATGTGTACTGCAACATCAGTAAACAATAAACGCTTAAAACCTGTATGTATAATGGGCTAACCCTAACTAAATGAGCTGAGCAGTGACAATGTTTTCAATCTCAAAATATTGTTATTCGGTTGACACATAATATGACTGTGACATTTATTTATGCATTTTTTTAAAAAACGATACCTTATTTCATTTACTAAATCAATGAATGAAAAGTTACTTTCGAGTGAAGTTAGTAAAGCAGTTTAATCACAATTTATTGTAGAATAAATATTTTTCATCATCTCAATATAGTGAGTACTTGTATTGTAAAATTAAATACTAACAAACATCTTTATATTTACCTTGTAGAACATGTACTCAACGAACACGACAGTGAAGGAGATTCTGGATTAAGTCTTTCGATACACAAGTTTTGATGAATAGTCTTAAAACTAAACCACACAGGCGCTCGCATCCTCGCAAGAGGGACAAAAAACTAACTTAGAACCAAAAAAGATCGCACGTGTTTATCAATCGCCATCGCAGATTTGCCTACATTAAAATCTGTTCGAAAGCAGAAGCAGATATTTTTGCACTTAGGCCTACATAATTTATTGTTAACGTATTGTTTCATTACTACCCTTGTGTGTATTAATGTTGAACGTTGAAGCTCCACAACGGTTATAGAGATTGTTAACTTACAATCTGTATTGAGAACTTACATTGTTAACTGCGTTAAGCTTAAATTTCGGCGTTTGGATACTAGTAGCCGGAAAATAGTTTTATATCAAAATTATTTTAGTGGAATGGCCTTTTCCACCGAAACAACATAAGATTTCGCGCCCTGAAAAATACCTCCCAGCAGGCACCCGTTTATGTGAACCATTGGACACTTCACTTATCCCTGTAACGCTTTAACATTCTTTGGCACGGATGGGCGCCGGCGTAATTTTGGGATCCGAGCCAGCAACAAATTACCGCCGCCCACGAGTTAGGTAACTTTCCAAACAAGTTGTTCCAGGTAGAAACAAAAACAATCAACATTCAAGTCTTAAAGTAGCATATCAAATAAGTATCGCCAAGAAGTGTTTGGCTGCGTATAGGCATAGATTAAACATTTGTTAAGAATGGTTACGACTCTGTGATCTTTTTGTAGTTTGAATTTAAAATACTCATAATTTGTACAGTGACTTTTGTTATAGCTTCGTATTTCGGCAGAATATAAGTAAGTGATGAGTGTAGCCTTGTTACTGACTAAGACCAGCTGTTTATCAGTAAGTTTATCGGTAAGTCAGGAACATTTATCAAAATCCCTTGGTCAAGGACAGCTGGTTCCAGTTTCAAATACAGTAAACAAACTAGCCTACCTACTGCCTTATACCACAGATTAAACGAGTAGTAGAGTGTCTATATTACTTTTACCTAACCCGCCATGTTAAACCTCCCTATCCCAAGCGTGATGTGATGTATACAACTTCCTTACTTCTCGAGTGATGTAAAGTTGAAAAAAACTCACTCGGTGATGTAATGAAACCCATTTAAATAACATTGAGTGCTTAACTTAAAAAAATATACCTCTATGGAGGCATCGACGTTCAACGCTAGAAATCAGCTGTGCGCTTGAATGTTATTGTTATGCTTTAAAGTATTTTCATAACCTAGCTTTTGTTTGTAAAACGTTTTACAATGAACGTTTTTAGACGATGAGTGAAATGGATAATGAAAAATATTGTACGTAACCCCATGTATATTGTCGGGTCAGGTAAAAACGCTCTTACTACACTTGTAATGTAAATAGCTATTACCTATGCTTATGTATCACCAAAAAATAATAAATACAAGATACGTCAATTACCTCAGAAACTCCACCACTCAGCTTATGAGCTATTTATTAGATTGTTAGTTCATCAGCTTATTAGATTAGATTTTATTAGATCTATAACACACCAAACCAACCAAGTGGATAAGGACGAGTGTTAAATTATATGAATTAATGATGACTTTGGTGCCTTCTAAGATCCGATGTCTCTAAAACAAGGAAAATTCATCATGCTCAGTTTCAAGACATCACTGAGCTTCTGACCTTGCTCAAGATTGATCCGGTGGCCATCTGACTATCTCAATATCGACTCACTTACTCAAGATTGATCCGGTGGCCATCTGACTATCTCAATATCGACTCACTTACTCAAGATTGATCCGGTGGCCATCTGACTATCTCAATATCGACTCACTTACTCAAGATTGATCCGGTGGCCATCTGACTATCTCAATATCGACTCACTTACTCAAGATTGATCCGGTGGCCATCTGACTATCTCAATATCGACTCACTTACTCAAGATTGATCCGGTGGCCATCTGACAATCTCAATATCGACTCACTTACTCAAGATTGATCCGGTGGCCATCTGACTATCTCAATATCGACTCACTTACTCAAGATTGATCCGGTGGCCATCTGACTATCTCAATATCGACTCACTTACTCAAGATTGATCCGGTGGCCATCTGACTATCTCAATATCGACTCACTTACTCAAGATTGGTCCGGAGGCCATCTGACTATCTCAATATCGACTCACTTACTCAAGATTGGTCCGGAGGCCATCTGACTATCTCAATATCGACTCAGATACTGTACATAGCTTTTTTCAATTTTTCTCAGTGATAATATTTTATATCTCAAAAGAAAAAATAAATAAATAATATAATGCGAACCTCTCTTAAATTTGGCTCGACTAAGTGCTTGCTCGTTATAGCATTGATAAAAGGAGTAGAGACATGATATATATAATATATTCAGTTTTAGGTTTAAAAATACGATATATTGAGCTCTCAATCCTTACGATTGTGTACCAACTACAGTGTATTGTAACTACAGGCTCTTTTTTGTTGGAATTTTTATGAAACTTTACCATGTCTAATTCTTTTAATCTATGGTTATAGCCTATCCATAAACTATAACTCATCTTTATCGTGCTATGGTCATATCTTACCCATAACAGGGTTTTTATTTTTAGTACGAGCTGTGACTTAAACGATCTTTAAAATACCTTTAATGACCAACCATTATAATGATGTACATTTTATCAGAAAAACAAGTTATGCAGTTTTAAATTTTTATCGATAACACAAGCTTCTAGAACTCTCAAAACTCAAAGAGACTTGCTGATCAAAGTGATTTGGAGTGAAAATCCTACTTCAAATGTCTCCCAACCACTTTAGAACCAACTTAGGCCTACTCACACAGTTGCACGCGATCTTAACTATTCACGGCGTAATTATTTAGTAAAACATGTTTCAAGTGAAAAGCATATACGTTTCATTTTGAATTATTCATTACATAATGCTATTTAACGCTATTCAATGCTATGGCAGGGCCGTCCCCAAATTTAATGTTGAGAATGCAAAGAAAAATTATTGAAATATTTGTTTCAAAGAGTTCAGACGTTGGAATTTAATATACACATTACTATATTAGACACTTTAACTAACGTTATTGATTAATTAATCGAAAAGCTGCATCCAAAACAAAAATTAGCAAGATTTTTTCGCTTTTCTAGCTTTTTTGCAAATCAATTTTTTTTAATCCCACAAATTCCAAACATTTAAGTTTTGATCTTTCAAATCCGGGAAGAACTATATTTTTAATTATAGTTATAACAAAAATATTCTCGGAGAATCAAAAATTCGACACTGTCTTAAAAAACTGTTTATTCCACTGTATACACTGTTTTTATATTCACTCCAATATTTTAACTGAGCGATGGAAATATGTCTTAACGTATGAGTTGTTATCACGAATAAACATAATACAAACGTCAATGGAACGTTAGTTTATTATTGATCATATTCTAATACTTTATTTGCTGATGTTGTCTTCAAGGGTCGCTGTATTTGGTGCGTCTGTTAACATTATACTTGCTTGCAGAACCAAAATGAAATAATCTAAGTTTAAAAGTCATCTCGTTTTTCACCCGGAAAGCGATAGTGACATCAGTCCAATGACCCGTGGCAAATTTTGAGGATGTATCCTATTTTCGGTAACATTGATAATATTTGATTAACTAGGCTATAGCATGTAATATGTAACTTGGCTACTGTATTGGTTTTACCTACAAATTCAACATTTCTTTGTACCTTTAAATTAAAATATAGCCTAACGAACAAATTACTTTCATTACTTTTCATTGAAAAGTATAAAGTAAGTGTATTAGTTTGGTTGTTACAACCGTCATTTTGTTGTGGGGTTTTAAAGCACAAGTACCAATATTGGTTGGAACATATCATATTGTGCATGTTTAAATGCATTTTATAGCAACAATGTTAACAGTTAACAGTGAACAGCAATTTTAACAAGCTGTAAACATTTGGATAGTGAGATTAGGAGAAAAATTAGGATTACATGTGCTTACAAGTTACATCAAACCGCTATTTCGTGTAAATCACTAACAGTATCAACACTATTCGAGTTCAGGAAGCAACTGATGCGCATTTAAACCAAAATGAAATGAATATGCGTGTGGGATGAGCAAAATGCCTCATGTTTGTTTAGTTTTGTTACCGACTAAGATAGAAAGATCAGCTGGTTTTAGGAACATTTAGTCCCAAGTCCCAGTCATCAAGGACAGCTGATTACATTTTCGAACCATGAACAAGTAATTACTTTGCTCAGTATCGAACCAGAACCAGCAACATGATGGTTCATAACCATGTAGCTACTCAGCTATAGAACTGCTCTCTTAGATATGTCAAGACTCAAGAGAGTTTGTCCATTCCAATACACCGCCTACCATCACTTGTAATGTGAGGCAAAATCACAATCTTTCTTCATTAAATTTCAGAATTTCCCATACAAAATCCATGAAAATGTACGAACGAAATATGTTATGATTTTATTCAATCATCTTATCACTTTTCATGAAGGCCTTGTCAGTAAGTTGAGTCAGTCACGTCGACTACTGGCTTGGTTCCAATTGGCGGGAGATTTTTGCTCAGCTGTCTTGGGACAGACTCGTGGCAATCATATCTTTATAAACTATTATCATAGATATTACTTCATATATGCTATTATAATCTACATACTGATGACCCGCTCACACTCTCAGACCACACACTACACACACTACTACGTAATAGCGTGATCTTGTATTTCGCGATTGATTAGTAGATTAGTGCAATGTTATAAAACAGACGACAGACTATGTTATTTCCTAAGACAGCTATGAACTTTTGTACCTATTTTAAGTCGAATATAAACACAGGGAGTGTAGGGAGTGTAAACTAGAGAGTGAGATGCCAAAACTTCATGACTATGTTCCGTCGTATTGAGTTTACAAAACGTGTAATTTTAATTTGATCCGATATTACTACTACAGTACACAATTTAACAAAGGTAGTAAGATAAGATAATAGGTTAAAGCTCCCATTCACAATAGTTTTCTTATAAATAGTACAAACACACACACTTCAAACTAGATTCGTGTCGAGTGCCCCTTCTCAGATAATAATATTGAATTGCTGGGTAGCTGAGTGGTTATGTAAACCTAAATAATGTTTCAGTTGGAATGGACTTTTTATCGGGCTAAGTAAAAATATTTAACAGATATATTCAGTTTTAGGTTTAAAAATACGATATTTTGAGCTCTCAATCCTTACGATTGTGTACCAACTATATTGTAATTACAGGCTCTTTTTTGTTGGAATTTTTATGAAACTTTACACATCTGCTTTCTCGAAATATATTTATAGCTCAAAACATTAATCAGCGAGAAACCCCATGTGCTCTCTTCAAGTTTTTATTCTCAACAAAAAATACGATGGCTGATGACTGGCGTTGAACAGCTGATTATTTTATGGAAGAGAGAAGTCGACCTTCGTAAACCGCGAGACGCATATCGATGTCTTCCAACCTTCAGATATTTTATTCCTCCGAAATTATTATGTAGCAAATAAAATCTAAACAAATGCAATGCTTGGGTGATTTCTCAGCCCTGATTCACATACCAAGTTGAATTTATGTGAACCATTTTGTAAATAATACCCCCGCCGCAGCAAACCTGCCGTCTAAGCGAATTTCCATTTGGCCGAATTGATTTTCAATTGATCTATTTAAATAACATTAGGTTTAACGAGTACCTAGGTTTGCTGCTACAAGGAAACTAATAAAGTAGTGTGTTTTTAGTAAAATATTGATAGCTTACTATAAAATAAATAAATTTACCAAGTTTGATCAAAATATATCCATAAACAAGCAAACTACAACATTGTACAATATTCTCCATAAGAATAACATGGGAATTTGAAATTTACAATTTTTTTAGTTTTCTCCGTAACCAATAACCGTACAAAAACACTTTGATATACTGAATTGTTTGTTTTTTTAAGCTCTTTAAGACGGTTTAGAGAAAAATTGGGAAATTTTGTATTTTGAGGGTAAAAAGTGAGAAAAACCAATTTTTACCCCATAAAACCCTGTTCCCATGGTCCGATCATGCTGGATCGCGAACTCATTCAAGTTTATCCCGCCTTACACCTTCAAACCAAATTTCATCAAAATCGGATAAAAATTACTCAAGTTATCGTGTTCACGGACACATATATATATATATATATATAAATCTATATATATATATATACCTATATATATATACATATATAAAAATTTGAACGAATGGTGTTTTTGGCCTCTGGGGACATTAAAATGAAAAAGTAAATCGGTCCCGGGCCTAAGTCTTACCATGAGACCTACGGTAATAGCTACTTCCCTATAGGGAAATTCGCTAATAATTTTGAAATTTCGTTTATGTACAGATAAAACTTGATTCTTGATTATTAAATTATCGCTATTATTTCGGACGCGTTGCAGAAAGTCAACAGTCCCGGAAGGTCAAATAATTTATACCTGTGCCGCTAGGTCAAAAACTACAATGTTTGCAGTGTCTGTAGATCAAAAATCCCAGTAAGTCAAATAGTACAGTCCGAGCTAAAAACGTGGTCTATGTTAAAGCAATTGACTTATTGGGAATTTGACCTAATGCAACAGCAGTTTTAATATAACGAAATAAGATAAAATATAAGTTCAGTTTCGCTGAGTCAACAGTGCCGGAAGGTCAAAAGTATAATCTGTTAAAAACAACGATAGTCCTCTCGACGCATGACTTCAATAATTTCGTGTTTTGGTGTACTTAAAGTTGTGCTAAAATTTTGAAAATTGGCACAGAGCTTCTTGGTTAGTCCTACTCGATGACTGTTTTGTTGGAACTTTAAACTATTTACCGATCTAATTAATAAAAATTTATATGTATGGTGAAATAGTTTTAAATCGTGATCTCTAACATGAAAAAGTTAGCATGCGAGATTTTTGTTTGTTTTTGGGTTAGAGAGGTTTTGTCTGTGGCAAAGTTGTAGCCAAAAGTGTGATGCGTAAAATAGATATGTTTTTGAATTTTTTACAATCAGTGGTTCAATAGAACTTGGGTTGAAGAGGACGGCAAATTTAGCATTTCGCAACGCATGGAAAGAACTACATCGTACGATGCGACTGCTGAGTTGACTTTTAATTTACAGTTCTAAGAACAAGAAAAAGATGAATATACAGATCACCAGTACATTCATATTATTTATAAAACATCTTTCTGTATTACCAGCTTACATTTTTCACTTATAAGAATACACCATAAACAGGGTGTTAAAAATAAGCGGGGAGATACTTTACCTAGTATTTCCTTGGGTCAAAATAAACAGAAAATCAAGGATAACATTTTTTTCCGAAATCGTTTCGTTAACCAGATATCCACCATTTTGTATTTTTTACATACAAATATTTATCTTTGCACTTTTCCTACCGATGTTTATGAAACTTGGTATGTATGTTAAGGTAGGAGAGACCCATGTTATAAAAAAAAATTCATCTCGATTCACCCTAAAATTTCAAAATTTAACACTTAACTACAATATAATATACTTTACTACACCACAATATTTACGTATCACCATAAATCTTTAACAAAATAAAACGTTAACATTTTTAAAATCCAAAGTAAATCAATATAATATTTCTTTTTTGAAAAATATATTTTTAAAAAAGCGATGGTAAAATAACGACAGGCGAGTTTCGATCTGGGTGTTTCAGGTTTGTATCTAGGAGGATTTAACATTAATTAGGTAACATTAATGTTTAATCCTCCTAGGTTTGAACTGATTGAGAGGAATACATGAAACCGAAGGGGGAAGGTAGCAACAAGTGCACTAGTATTTACTAGTGTCCAGTTACAATTTGATGGATTTAACCAAAACCTTTTCTGTTTAACTTATTTTCAGCTGTTAAATTTCAAACGATACGTTTTTGCGACATCATTAACGTTATTATCATCATCATCGTTTGAGTTTGGGTTTGCGGCAATGCATTTTTATGAATAAAACCTTTAATTTGATACCAAACTTGACCTCTGCTGCTATCAATTGACTGTATGGACTATTAATTAACAGCTGTGTCTAAGGATTATGTCGGCCTTAGTCCCTAACAAGACAACAAGATCGCTCCACTCATCACACACTCATCTCCATTCATACTTGGCTTAAAATGCATACATGGTCGTGTGGCTTCATTGGCAACAAATAATGCAAATCAAATAGCAATATGGCATTTCCAAAGAGAAAAACATACTGTAAATTGGCTGTTACGTAAATATTGACGTTTACATGCATTGTTAATCAACTTATTAAGGATAATGTGATCTAGTTTAAAAGAAATATGACCTTTCTGTCATGACAGTAGCTGCTTAAATAGTATTTACTCTTCCAGCCAAAATATCGTGTTACTTTCAATGATGTTACCAACCCAGTGGGCCACAGTCCGTAATATAGGCCACTACAAATAATGTGTTAAGATAGGTACCATTTTAGGCAAGGTTTTTGTGTTTTGATGTTATTAGACACGATAAGAGCACACTGAACTTCTTCTGCAGATGAATAACTGTTGGAGAAATATAAACCGATTCATAAATTAATATCACAATGCGAGTTTAAACATTTTGTAACTATATGAGAAAGTTACATAGTATTTTTTAGACTGCTGCTCAGTGCACTTTAAGAATATGTTTTTTAGAGATAAATTAAATTATTTTTGTTGCTGAGTAGCGCTAGTAAACATGCACAACGCTTTTTCGTTAGCTTAATAACATTCAAAGGCTCTCTCAGAGTTCAAGAAAATAACATTGCAAATACTTCCTTTTGGACAATTCAGTAACTCTCAATAAATGTGTGTTGTTTAAAATACTATTAAAAATGAACAGCTGATTAATTAAAAAGTATTACCACCACCATGGCCAAAATGTAAACAAATCTGTGGAGGTATCTTTCAAAGGCTTCTGGGGCAGAGCCCTAAGGCAATTTACTTCGTTTTTCTTTTGATAACTCATCTACAGACCAAGACATTTCTTTGGACACCACTACTAAGTTTCTACGCCCAGTCGTTCTCTTAAATTAGTGGAGACAAAGTTTACAATTAAATATTTAGATTCTCCCATGTTAATCTTATAGGAGAAAACCCAACTGTGATGGAAGATCCAGCCCGAACTAATAAAGATTTCCAAAAAATAAAAACACTTTGCATAACTACAGATCAGGGCCATTCTTTTGACACTTTAATTATCAAAATCGGTCTAAAAATGAGGGAGGAGTTATGTTTACAAAAATCGGCTTAGCGTATTATATATATAGATAGATAGATAGATGGTAATAATGGATGGTAAATTTATTAAGAAAAACAGTACGTTTTTGAATGAGAATTGCCCATAATATCACGTTTCACAAAATAAGGTGTCCAATTTTCTTTATAAAACTCAAAATGTTCAGGCAGTAAAAAACTTCACCATTTTATCTAAGCCTATAAATAGTAATATAAAAGAACATTTAAACTAAATTATTTGACCAGTTTAACCAAACCAAGCCACCTTGAAAAATATCCGTTAAATATGGGTTTCTTCATTATTTATTACCATTTCGGGACTTAGTTTCCACAATTTAATTAAATTATTGTATTTCAGTCACCAACAATGGATGAGGTAATCGTTGAAACAGCGAAATCAATGAATAAATAACTCAAGTTAACCTGTTGATTTAAGATTTGTACAAATGTTTTTTCATACAAGAACGGTTTATCGCAAGAATAAATAGTTTAACCTTTACATGTATATATCACTGAAAAGAAAAACTTTTAAAACGTTATATTACAACAACACTGGATTATAGGCAATTTTTAATTAGGTACTTGGTTTTGAGTTTGGAAACCTAAACTATATTAAAATATTGCAATCCAGCTGTCCGTTTCCGAGAGATAGAAGTATGTAACAAAATATGTTCCAACTGCATAATAAGAGTTGACAGCATATTTCCTATCCAGTCAAAAGAATTAGAGAAAACTTTAAATGGGGAACATTCCTTTATTTTCTGTGGCAGTTAAAAATATGATTTTGGTATTTTGAAATTCAGCCGCAATTTTCCAAAATGGCGGCCAACTTTGAAATTTCTTGTGAAACACCCTATATTTGATCATGTTTTAGGATAGAATATGCAATTTAAAACAAATTTTACCCTTGACATTTTTTCGATAAACCCAATCGTTTAGGAGTTACAGCCTATGGTAAAATGACTTCCGGTGTACATTTTACATCATGTAGCGCCTAAATAGGTTTATAGCGAAAATGTAAGGAGTAAAAAAGTCTTAAAATTGCATCCACATTCCAAAAAGACCATAGCCTAATTTTTTTTTAAATATTAATTATATTATTTCAATAATGGCGGTCATTTTCTAAAAGGGCGGCAAACTTGAAAAGTGGAAAACTGTTTATTTTATAGTCTTTATGGAATGTAGATGTAATTCTATGACTAATTTACTTTTTGCAATTTTGCTCTAAACTTACTCGTTTAGGAGCTACATGATGTAAAATGTACACCGGAAGTCATTTTTCCATAGGCTGTAACTCCTAAACGAGTGGGTTTACCGAAAAAGTATCAAGGATAAAAAAAATTTTAAATTGCATATTATATCCGAAAGCATGATAAAATATGGATGTTCCAGAATAAATTTCAAAAGTTGGCCGCCATTTTGGAAAATGGCAGCTGGATTTCAAAAAAACTAAATTCATATTTTTAACTGCCACACAAAATAAAGGAATGTAATGTTTTCTCCCCCATTTAATGTTTTCTCTAATACTTACCATTTCCGATACCCAATGGTGGCCTCCTTGAGTTGATCACCCTGTATATATGAATTTGAACGGATCGTGTTTTTGGCCTCTAGGGACCTCAAAACGAAAAATTAAATCGGTCCCGGGTCCAGGTGTTACCATGAGTACTACGGTAATAGCTTATTCCCTATATGAGAAATCCGCTAAAAACCTAATAGTTCTGTAGAATAACTAGCTGTACCCACTGGCTTTGCCCCGTTTAACTTATTAATTTTCAAGATGAGCTCGTTCGCATGGCTCAATCACGTCCTGGTTGAAGTTAGTTCGCTACGCTCACTCACCTTTAGGTTGAAGGTCATTCGCTACGCTCACTCACCTTTTGGTTGCAAATTAGCTGTTGTCATAAATTGTTTAATTGACACAGCTGTTAAGATTCATTAATTCCTTTTAAATATGAAAAATCATAAGGTTAACATGGGAAACTAGCCACTGGGGCGAAGCTCGAATGCCCTATCATAATAAAAATTACTCAGTTTTCCTATTTAATTCCCAAAGAATCGGTGTACAGTATCGAATTTCAGCCTCCTAGGTAAATGGGAAGTGGGAGAATTAGTGATGATGAGTGAGTGAGAGTGAGTGTGTCAGTGAGGGCTTTGCCTTTTATAAGTATACATAGCACATTCAACCAGCTGCTAGTTAAAACAAATTATATTGGACTAAAACAAATCGATGATTACAAAGAATACTTTAAAAAAATAATTTGAACATCCTACTACTGTATTTTACTACGCATATTTAATTAATCTGCCATCCTCGTACCGAAGAATTAAATGTATCAATGGTCAGCATTACACATAGTATAAATAAGCCAACCATAAGTATGTATTTGAATTTTCTTCCAAATGCTGAATTTGTGTCACAAATGCTGAATGTTACAGCTGTTATGTTAAGCAAATTATATTGTACTAAAAGCTAGCTAGAAGCATTGACTTATTGGAGAAGGTTAGCATCGGCTGCTAGACTTTTTAAAAACTAAAACTTAATTTATAAAAAACTGGGACACTAATTTTAAATTATAGCTTTGAAATTCCCTAGTTCTCAAAATTGTCTTTCTTTCAACACAAAACTAATGAAAATCCATCGTCTGGTTGATTCAGAATCGTGAAAAAACCCCATTTACGTTTTAATAATATATATGATAGTTTGGACAGGTTTCAACCCTTCCGAGGCGTAATACATTTACACAGTTTATATGTAGACTACATTATAACTCATAAAATAGTTCTACAATTAAATGGATCTCCTTTTACAAACGTATATAATAACCAGAAATTTTCAGATCGTCCTTGCGGGTATTTTATGCCACAAATTTTGACGAAAGGCTATACCTATTTACAGTGTTGACCAAACATTTGGCAAGAAGCATTAATAGAAGCTATGTACCAAATATGATAATTTTAGCTCTATTCTAATTATGACAAAACACGAAGTAACTAAAAGCGAGTTTTGTTGGTGTAATAAGCGTTGCAGGAGGTCTACTTTACACTGAATCGACGTTCACTTTTATTGCTTTTGATCTTCCGACACTGTTGACTCAGCGAAACTGAACTTGTATTTTACCGTATTTCGTTATATTAAAACTGCTGTTGCATTAGGTCAAATTCCCAATAAGTCAATTGCTTTAACATAGACCACGTTTTTAGCTCGGACTGTATTATTTGACTTACTGGGACTTTTGATCTACAGACACTGCAAACATTGTAGTTTTTGACCTAGCGGCACAGGTATAAATTATTTGATCTTCCGGGACTGTTGACTTCCAGCAACATTCCCATTATTTCTATCTCAGTGTTGTATTGGGAATGTTGCTGGAAGTCAACAGTCCCGGAAGATCAATTAATTTATACCTGTGCCGCTAGGTCAAAAACTACAATGTTTGCAGTGTCTGTAGATCAAAAGTCCCAGTAAGTCAAATAATACAGTCCGAGCTAAAAACGTGGTCTATGTTAAAGCAATTGACTTATTGGGAATTTGACCTAATGCAACAGCAGTTTTAATATAACGAAATACGGTAAAATACAAGTTCAGTTTCGCCGAGTCAACAGTGCCGGAAGATCAAAAGCAATAAAAGTGAACGTCGATTCAGTGTAAAGTAGACCTCCCGCAACGCTTACTACACCAACAAAACTCGCTTTTAGTTACTTCGTGTTTTGTCATAATTAGAATAGAGCTAAAATTATCATATTTGGTACATAGCTTATCTATTAATGCTTCTTGCCAACTGTTTGGTCAACACTGTAAATAGGTATAGTTTATGTAATGAAAAGCCTTTCGTCAAAATTTGTGGCATGAAATACACGCAAGGACGATCTGAAAATTTCTGGTTATTATATACGTTTGTAAAAGGAGACCCATTTAATTTTAGAACTATTTTATGAGTTATAATGTAGTCTACACATTAACTGTGTAAATGTATTACGCCTCGGAAGGGTTGAAACCTGTCCAAACTATCATATATATTATTAAAACGTAAATGGGGGTTTTTCACATTCTGAATCAACCAGTCGACGGATTTTCATTATTTTTGTGTTGAAAGAAAGATAATTTTGAGAACTAGGGAATGTAAAAAGCCATAATTATAATTAAGGGTCCCAGTTTTTTAGAAATTAAGTTTTAATTTTTTTTAAGTCTAGCAGCCGACGCTAACCTTAAGCTAGCTTTTAGTACAATATAATTTGCTTAACATAACAGCTGTATACATTCAGCATTTGTGACACAAATTCAGCATTTGGAAACAAATTTAAAGACATATTTAGAGTTGACCTATTTATTCTATGTGTAATGCTGACCATTGATACATTCAATTCTTAGGTATGAGGATGGCAGATTAATTAAATATGCATAGTAAAATTGTAGTATGTTCAAGTGATTTTTTAAAGGAATCTTTGTTCTCATTGATTTGTTTTAGTCCCATATAATTTGTTTTAACTAACAGCTGGTTGAATGTAATATTGTTCTATATAACTATTAGGTTTTTGGCGAATTTCCCATATAGGGAATAAGCTATTACCGTAGTACTTATGGTAACACCTGGGCCCGGGACCGATTAAATTTTTCGTTTTGAGGTCCCTAGAGGCCAAAAACACCATCCGTTCAAATTCATATATACAGGGTGATCAACTCAAGGAGGCCACCATTGGGAAATCGGAAACGGTAAGAATTAGAGAAAACTTTAAATGGGGGACATTCCTTTATTTTTTGTGGCAGTTAAAAATGTGATTTTAGTTTTTTGATCATGTTTTTGGATAGAATATGCAATTTAAAAACTTTTTTAGCCTTGACATTATTTTGATAAACCCACTCGTTTAGGAGTACAGCCTATGGAAAAATGACTTCCGGTGTACATTTTACATCATGTAGCTCCTAAACGAGTAAGTTTAGAGCAAAATTGTAAAAAGTAAATTAGTCTTAGAATTGCATCTACATTCCTTAAAGACTAAAAAACAACAAGTTTTCCACTTTTCAAGTTTGCCGCCATTTTTTTAATACAGTAATATAATTCATATTTTTAATGAATTTTATGGTCTTTTTGGAATGTGGATGCAATTGTAAGACTTTTTTACTCTTCGCATTTTAGCTATAAACTTACTTGTTTAGGAGCTACATGATGTAAAATGTACACCGGAAGTCATTTTTCCATATGCTGTAACTCCTAAACGAGTGGGTTTATCGAAAAAATGTCAAGGATAAAAAAGTTTTTAAATTGCCTATTCTATCTGAAAATGATATAAGCAACGGTTCTTGCAATTTATTGTTTATTGTTTTTTAGAGTTGTTTCGGACTTACTCACACTCGTATAAGGTTGTCCACATTTGTCAATGATAATGTAGACATGTTACACCCGTTGTCACGAATATGTTTACAAGTTTTCCGACTGTTTTTGAATAGCGATACATTTTTTCACATACTTAAGAACCACCTGATTTCGTGCATTACATGTTCGTCTCAATTTTATTTGCTTTAGTAGGCATTCTTTTGGTTGATGAGGACTTCAATAGGTCCTTTGCTCATGAAATATATTACTTAATTAATTTTTATTGTTTGGTAAAATGGATTAAATTATCCAGCAAACCCAAATAGAAATAGTAAATATAGTATTTCAAAAAAATCAGTAACATGTTAATAATGTAGCCTACATTATTTCCTTGAATTGCATAACAGCAATTAATTGAGCTGATCCTTATATAAATAAATCAATATGTTCTTCATAGGCATAACATGGGTTCTTTAAGAGCCACTGGGTCTGAGCCCAAGGGATTTTAAAACGTAATGTTGGTTTGCAAATGTACGTGACACGCTCTTTCTAATGAGACATGAATGGTCAAAATCGCCTAAGAAATGCGGAAGAGTTCAACGGAAAAATTTCGTGTTGGCGTTACAGTATGGTTGAAAAGTCCTGGATTGGCTATATTTTTTTTAACAATATAGATAAAGTAGTGAGACTTGGTATATCAATAATAGCCATAAATATCTACTGTCTTAAGCTATTATCACTTTTTTATCCCTTAAGGGGGGTGGACCACAAAGACTAAGACAAAATTCTTATATAATTTTAATACTATTTTACCTGTTTTTGAAATGGCGACCATACAAATGTATGCATTTTAAGCCAAGTATGAATGGAGATGAGTGTGATGAGTGGGCTGTAGGCGGAAAAATACGAACAAACTAAACTATTTATTAACAAAACTTTTTTTGTGTTGAAATTTAAAGACAATGGTCTCAAACTCTACACCGAATAATGCTAATTCATAATGGTTATTATATCTATGATCGATAATGTAGCCATGTTGCTTTGAAATGGTGACCATACAAATGGATGCATTTTAAGCCAAGTATGAATGGAGATGAGTGTGGGGTGAGTGGAGCGATGTTGTTGTCCTGTTTGTGACTAAGGCCGACATAATCCTTAGACACAGCTGTTAATTAATAGTGCATACAGTCAATTAATAGCAGCAGAGGTCAAGTTTGGTATCAAATTAAAGGTTTTATTCATAAAAATACATTGCCGCAAACCCAAACTCAAACGATGATGATGATAAGTCGCTAAAACGTATAGTTTGAAATTTAACAGCTGAAAATAAGTGAAATAGAAAAGGTTTTGGTTAAATCCATCAAATTGTAATTGGACACTAGTAAATACTAGTGAACTTGTTGCTACCTATCCCCCCTTCGGTTTCATGTATTCCTCTCAATCAGTTCAAACCTAGGAGGATTAAACATTAATGTTAATTAATGTTAAATCCTCCTAGATTCAAACCTGAAACACCCAGATCGAAACTCGCCTGTCGTTATTTTACCATCGCCTTTTTTTAAAATATATTTTTCAAAAAAGAAATATTATATTGATTTACTTTGGATTTTAAAAATGTTAACGTTTTATTTTGTTAAAGATTTATGGTGATAAGTAAATATTGTGGTGTAGTAAAGTATATTATATTGTAGTTTATTATGTATTCTTATAAGTGAAAAATGTAAGCTGGTAATAAAGAAAGATGTTTTATAAATAATATGAATGTACTGGTGATCTGTATATTCATCTTTTTCTTGTCCTTAACTATAAATTAAAAGTCCACTCAGCAGTCGCATCGTACGATGTAGTTCTTTCCATGCGTTGCGAAATGCTAAATTTGCCGTCCTCTTCAACCCAAGTTATCTACTGAACCACTGATTGTAAAAAATTCAAAGAAATATATTTTACGCATCACACTTTTGGCTACAACTTTGCCACAAACAAAACCTCTCTAACCCAAAAACAAACAAAAAATCTCGCATGCTAACTTTTTCATGTTAGAAACCACGATTTAAAACTATTTCACCGTACAAATCAATTTTTATTAATTAGATCGGTAAATAGTTTAAAGTTCCAACAAAATAGTCATCGAGTAGGACTAACCAAGAAGCTCTGTGCCAAATTTCAAAATTTTAGCACAGCTTTAAGTACACCAAAACACGAAATTATTGAAGTCATGCGTCGAGAGGACTATCGTTGTTTTTAACAGATTATACTTTTGACCTTCCGGCACTGTTGACTCAGCGAAACTGAACTTATATTTTATCTTATTTCGTTATATTAAAACTGCTGTTGCATTAGGTCAAATTCCCAATAAGTCAATTGCATTAACATAGACTACGTTTTTAGCCCGGACTGTACTATTTGACTTACTGGGATTTTTGATCTACAGACACTGCAAACATTGTAGTTTTTGACCTAGCGGCACAGGTATAAATTATTTGACCTTCTGGGACTGTTGACTTTCTGCAACGCGTCCGTTGTATTTACATTGATATTACTACACAGCTGTTTGCATTGTTGTATTCTTGTTAAATCAATATCTGAGGTACCAGTAGAAGCTCAATCTTATCTTGTTATTTCAATTATTTTAGCACAATATTAGCGTATTTTTGCATGATTTTAGCACGTAAAATAGTAAAACCGAATCGAACGTTTTATTTGAATACTATATTGCTCATACTCTCATTTTACTACAAAATAGTAAAATGTGTCCTAAAATAGTTGAGAAACATTTAGCCAGCATTGCACTTAAGAGAACCGCAAATGAATCACAACAAAACATGCTTCCGAATTCACAATCAAGAAAACTACTTAAAGTTCTTAAGACAATGACAAACAATGTTCGTATGCATTATGTGTCTTATCGACAACATGACCACATAGAGTTGGTTAGGCTTAATGATTCATACATATGCGTGTTGTCATACAACATTCACATCAACAATACAACGACGCAGCGACCCGTTGTCACTACCGCTTTGAGTTGGTCTTTGCATATAAAATGACAATTGACCAACAGTTAAGGAAGAATGACTCCTTAGTTATAAATAAGGGGGGTGTAACATTTGGCTGGCGCCAATGTCTTAAGAGGTGCTAGATACAAATTGTTCATCAGGGTAAACAATTCATTTGAATATGCTTTGTTTAGTTGTGAGGATTGATAATTTATGCTACTAAAAAAAACATCCTTAGCAATACGAGTTTAGGTCTACGTTTTACAAAAAAATGTAAATGGATTAACTTATTGTTATCCAGTAGTTGGTTTGAGAAGAAGGTTTGTTATCCAGTAGTTGGTTAACAAGAAAACAGGCTTAAAACAGGCAAATGCGATCAATAATTTTGTTAAAGAGGGGTCCATGGTTCTGCACTTGGTCAGATAACAGAAAGAAAATAAACCTTTTTGGCACGTAACTATTATAGCATTGGTAAACGTCCAGACGATGTGAAGAAAAGCGAAACAACACTTTTAGTACAGTAAAAAAAGATACTGACATATCAACCTAACTAATAATAACAAAAATTAACTCTAATTGCGTACGTACTCATAAACACTGTGTGGTATTTCCCCTTAAACTAAAGTAAATTTCCTTCTTTTCAATAACAATAATAGCCGTAGTTGGTTAGTGAGTTATAACACAGACAAGGGAAACAAAAGCTAACTTTTATTATAAACTAGCTAATAATAAGTTACTACAGAATGAAGTAATACGAACAAATAATCACACCTGGTTCTAATAAGGTAATAAATTGAAAAAATAACAAACAAATAAGTACAGCTGAGGTATTTTTAACATTAGGTACATGGAAAGATGGAAAGTTCCCTTTAGAAAGGGATGAAATAATGGATAGTTTTGCGCAAGGTTTCTCGTCATGACGAACATTTTAAGTAGCCTATATGGTTTATGGGGGTGTGACTTCTCAAAAGTTCATGGGCACGTTCACATTTATATATGGATTCTTGTTTGTTATTAAACATTGTACACTAGTCAATTATAACTGAGTCTTGCCCGCCTCGAAGAAATAACCTTTGGTAGATAGGATTTGTTCCTCAGGTTATTCTGGGAGTAACCAAACAGGAAAGGACCTTTGTTTAAACCCGTCTGGCAATTATCAGTCTAAACTCAACAACTCTCTCTTCTACCTATGATGACAACAATTTCTTCTTTGAAAGTTTACATTGAATAGCGTTGGTTTGTTTGTCGGAAGATCCTATTTAATCTCCAAAATTCCAGTTAATCAAATTGTAAATATTGTAATATACGAAAAGGATTATCTTTGTATCACTAGTACTAGATTAAAATGCAACTAGCCTATTTTAAAGGTGTATTTAGAAAACTACAATGAATTAAAGGTGAGTGCCTTATTTATTTTTATTTTTTAAAGTATATTTTTTACTGACTGAGATCAGCTGTTTCTTTTAAGTGGGACCATTAAAAAACCCAACGATTGGAAACAGCTGAGTTTCTAACCATAAAAAACTACCATTTTACCAAACTACCATTAAGTACCATTTTCAAAATCGCACCAGCTTTTTTCTCGATTATGGTGTGAAAAGCTATCTTCAATAGTTCACTGAATGTAAAGTACACAAGTCACGTAGAAACTGGCTCAATAAAACGTTGATTGGCTAAATTACTTTGTAAAATAAGCAAGTTGAATGCCACAGACAATATTCCACTTCCATGTCTTACATTAAACCATCGATCAAATTGCGTGTTCTAAACAAAGAAAAACCATGAGTCAGTTACCAAAACAGGTTAACATGCCTCAATATTTAATTGAT
Source organism: Macrosteles quadrilineatus (assembly GCF_028750875.1). Classification (NCBI taxonomy): domain Eukaryota; kingdom Metazoa; phylum Arthropoda; class Insecta; order Hemiptera; family Cicadellidae; genus Macrosteles; species Macrosteles quadrilineatus. Next base: position 53,709,091 of record NW_026542598.1, on the reverse strand, counting down.
AACTATTAAACTTGTTTGCGATTATTTTGAGCCTACTGTACTTACTTATTCTCCGGAAGCAAAAGTCTAGTACAATCCAAATCTCACGAAATACAAAATGCTTTACATGATGGAAATAGTGGAATATATCTATACTTCAATCGTCAAATCGCGAGCTGTCAACCAAACATTGATCCACCCATTTAGTGTCGATCCACGATCGACTTAAGAGGAAGTTTTGTATAGTTAGCGACTCCAGCTAAATCCAGACAACTATTTTGGAATGCAACTCTGAGAGCACACGCATGCGCTAATCCAAAGTCGATGAAATGTTTATTTTGACATTTTGATCGCTTAGTGATTGTTTTGAAGACAGGCAATCGTGAATGCCAATGATCGTGATCGCGATTGTATACCTTCCAAACTCTTTGATGCTGCTCAAAATCGAAAATTAAAAATAGGTAACAACAAATCTATTGGCCGCAACAGCAATTAATTATTGTCAGAACCGATGGTAAGTGTTTTTTGTCGTATGGCCCTTCAAAATTTAAATCTCATCGTAAATTAGAAATTTAGTACTTTTTTAAGAATATTTATGTAATGCCTAGAAAGTAATAATACCACAGACACGAATATGGCTACTCTCTGTGATAATACTACTGAAGTTAAATTGTAGTTCAGTATTCCTTGGGGATCAATATATTATTTTAACTGAATATGGCAAAATAATAGAATAATTAATAGATTTCATAAACTAAAATGGATATTCAGTGAACCTATTATAGTAAAAAATCGGATATATTTTTAGTTTTCATTTATTTTAAATCAAAGTTTTAAATCAATTTGACCCATGACTACGAATATAAGTAAAATAATCTAAAATCTTTATCATTGACCAACCTAATCGCACATAACGACGACACTCCTATAATCTAATTGATAAAAATAAAAAGTGGTAAAATTACAAGTTTTGACACCGCATCCCAGAGAGAGATTCATATACAGAACAAATTCAAATAACTTTGTCACATAGAACTATATCGTATTTGCATGTTAAGTGATGGGATCCTACCTGTTTTGATCAGCTGTGAGGTATGTTGTCGTACCGTGTCTTCAGATCGACTGCAAGCAATCCCCTACATACATGTACAGAACAGCTGGTCGCCGATAGAATGCGCGCGCATCGCAGATACCACTTCTTATCACTCCACCGTCCGTCGCCTCGTGCCTTCACTACTTTGAGTGTCATGCACTTAACTTGGTGACAATCACACATTCACGTAAATGAGTGGTTACAATTAATTCGCAACAATGGTAAATAGTTTTAACTAGGAACATAAGAAAGTCGTCCTAAATAATAAGCTACTGTACTAAAAGCAATGACTGGGCACAGACTTTAAAAATAGATAGTAAAACAGCCAAAATGTATATGAAAAATAGTCCTAGAATATATCACAAGAAGAAAGTATAACAATTTGTGATAACAGAGGAATCTTCGACACAATAACCAGGAAACAAACGAGATGGTGTGTCAATCATTGAGTTAACTTGCTTCTCCTGTATTATTAACAAGAGGACTTGTTTCCCTAAAATACAAACTAGCCATTAAAACATTATTGTTAATTCGATATTTTGAAAAAAAAAACTTTAGGGTCACAGTAAAACTTAAACTAAACTTTCAAAAAATCCAAAATACGTAGTTTTTAAATGGTTAAATAACAAAACATACAACGTACAATAACGTCCGCTAACGTCGCTACAAAAACAGGACCGAGACAATTTATTGTCTCCAGCAGATCCATAAGGACGACTGATATGTTAGGGAGCATTTTCAGTCTATGCTTTAATTTATCATGGTATCACGATTTTATTTCAGTGCACTTCTAAAAGGAAATAAGCCCCCTCAATAATCTTACTGGCCTTAGAATTGTTCTCAGCCGATCCATAAGGATGATAGTCCAGTCAAATGGGGTTTAAAAAGGGTTTGAAGTGGAAAGTTTACAGGTAATTGTTATTTAGAGCTCACTTTATATATTTGGTGGTGCTGAACACGAATCTGAAGTTGTCCAACAAATCTATTTCGGCAAATATGAGAAAATACAAAAAAAATCTTTATAGTCTAAGCAAACAAAAAACAGACACATGGGTCGTTAGTAAATTGCAAGAAAATGTGTCATGGCTTTATTTTGTAGTGTTGGGTGTGCATGTTTGAAATACTACAAGTTATACTAAAAGTTGGGCAAAATCGATGCACTGGAAACCCCCTAAAATCACGACTACAAATTAATTGTAGCTATTCCCAACATTAGACAAATAAAAAAATTACCACATGAATTTGTTATGGACGTTTTTTTGAGAAATTGACTTGAGACCACCATCGATATTTATTGGGTGTTAGTCCTTCATTTCGATAGGGAACGCGTTTTTGGTCGCCAAAATATAAATGATTTTTTTATGTAATGATAGCGTTGTGACACATTATTATAAACTAGATTTTCACGCTGATTTCAATGCCGAAATCCATTAAATATATTTTTTTCGTTTTGAAGATATATTCAAACAAAAACTCTCCCCCATACATTTCTTATGGACGTTTCGTACGTTTGTAGATTTTTAAAGATTATTTTTCTTATATCGTATTACATCTTATATTCCTATAAACTTTTCACTTCCAAATACCTTTTACTGGACCATGACTAATATAGTAAGTTTTATCATTTCACTTTCCACAGCAATGATTTCACACGATGTGAGCGTATGTGCGACAAAGGCATTTCTGTTACATTGTTGCAATCACGTGACTCATGATTGTTACAATCACGTGACCAGGTAGGCCGACCACGTGTATTTGTTATCAGTCACGACCCACTAGTGATAACACCTGTGTCTTATCACTGCATTGTTAACAGCTTTAACAGCTCGTCTGCTACTAACAATGTTAACAACTCCGAGAATCGATCATCCATCTTGTACTCTGTATGCTTTGTAGTTGTAGTTTTCCTCTTACCCGAGTACCAGCATTACTATACTGTAAATAGGAATGAATGATACAAAATTTAGCAATAGGTTAAACAGTTAGTTTTTTTAGGTTAGAATTTTTATTACCTACTTTTTGAATTGGTTTCATTGTCAATTGTGTACACCAATCTTAATTTAGTGAGCATAAGCCAATGGCCATACAATTTAAGCAAAATTTGGAATCACTGAAATAGGTTTGTTAAATAAATATGAATATTTTTTTATGAGACATCATAATATTAAAACGACACCTAAAAATTTTAAATTCCATTTTTGCTTAAAAAAAGATTTTTGTAGGCTATATATTTTTAAATTTTTTTTGTAAGGGAATCTTGGTATTTTTAAGTATCATTAATCCCAATTCCAATGACCAATGAGTCAACTCCGCTTTGGCACTTGGGATCATACTAGCAAACTTGAGTTTTGAAGGCGAGCTCTTTATCCAATCAACTACTCAGACTAAAGTTTTGCCTGGACAGAGAAATTCTTAAAAGGAGAAACACAACTTAAACTAACTATGTACCGGTAGTTATAGGTTTAGGTTAGTATCTTTAAGCTTCCAAAACAACACAAAAGGTTTATAGTTGTTCATAAATCATGTTTATCTTTATTCCTCATGTTATCTACCTACTATTTTACTAAATAATACATTTCTGCAATCACAAGAACTAGAATATTTTCTTCCTTGAACATTTTTTTAAGTCTTCAATGTTTCTTTTAATAGGTAAGCTATTGTTCCATCCAGACAACATAATTATGTCACATAATGTACATTATGTGTAATATGTAATGTTAATTGTGGTTGGTAAATAAATTGACCGATTTTATAATTTTATATTTTTTAAGGTCTGAAAATAATTTATTGGACTCGAGAAGAGGATTCACATGAAATGTTTTATAGGGACAACGCAGGATTTAATATCGTATACTGTATCACAGTTAACCCCTACAATCTATTTGGAAGAAAAACAACAATGAAGGTGGTTGACCCTAAATAAATAAAGACAGCCTTGGTTATTTATAGTTTAATGTTTTTATAAGTATATAAACCTATTCCATGAAATTCTACACGTATGTACCAAGTTTCGTGGCAATCGGTTCAGCGGTGTCTGAGTTTATCACTGCCAAATATATATACAAACATCCTCTTTTATACTTATAGATATCAATATAAATTCTAAGAAATCATTTATACTCATTCTCTAATTGATCAAGATCAAAAATATTGTTATTTTAATAAGTTAATTTTTTCTTCAGTTTAGCCTATATTTTTATTTTGTTATCCTTTGTGTTTAGCAGTTTGATCAAGAAGGATATAATATATTTTTTAGATAAATTATCTTTATACAGGGTGGCGCATAAAGAACGCATGGATTTGAGTTGAGTGGTAAGAGCAATAAAAGCGTCCGTGGAGGGACTGGGCCTGGTTGTTTTGTAGGTTAGGGCGTCCAGTTTTAGTAGTAATGGTGCAATCAACCTGACGCATCGCGTTTTTGCTGTAGAACATTTATTAAAAAATAATGAATCTTATACAACTGTTCAATGGCTTCTCCGTGCATAGTTCAATGGTTCAAAACAAAACCCCATCGCAACACAATACTTTGTTGGATAGCTCCTTTTCGCACAATTGAATCAGTTATGAAGCAGAAGTGGTTTGGTTGTCCTTGCACGGCGCGAACTCCACAAAATGTCGACAGAGTAAGGGCGTCTGTTACACTAGGCGATGCGCTCCAACTGTGTGCTTGTCTTGACGCTCGTTGCAGGGCAACCTGAAAGACGAGTTAAAATTTCATCCTTACAAAATTATGATCGAACAGAAGATTTATGAACGTGATTACGAAAATGGAAACTGTTTTGAGAGAATGGTTGATGTTCTTGCCACTGATGGCGTTTTGTGTGTGATGTTAATGATGGAGCGCAGTTTCATTTGGATAGTTATGTCAATAAGCAAAACTGGCACTATTTGGCAGCAGAAGACCCAAAAGAATTGCATCAAAAACCACTGCACGATTTGAAACTTAACGTTTGGTGTAACTTTCGTTATTTTTGGGCCTTACCGTACTTTTTTCAGGACTCGCGGAACATTGAACTTTGTGCAGAAAAGCCGTTGAACAGTTTTAACAGATTTAATTACTTTTGAATAAATGTTCTACCGCAAAAATCCGATGTACCACGGACCTCTGCACCATTGCTACTAAAACTGGACACCCTAACCTACAAAACAACCAGGCCCAGTCCCTCCACTACGCTCCTATCGCTCTCACCACTCAACTCAAATCCATGCGTTCTTTATGCGCCACCCAGTATAATGTTTACGGATTTTTATTCTTATACAAAAACTAATGGAAACTTATTTCTGAGGGTAAAAAAGACATCAAACAATACATGAAATTTATAAAGGAACTTGAAATGTTTGATTTTATGACACTTAATATAAATATAATATGTTATGATCTGTAAAATTTATAATTTTTATTGAATACTACCATTATACTACTAAATAATGTAATAAATTAAGTAAATATATACCTACATGTGCTGTGTCACACTATAAATAGTATTATTACTTGTGTGAATGAATTATATCAAGAAAAGGCTACTTTCAAAATTCACGTAGTTAAATTTTTCAGTTTTCAAGGTATCTCCTCAAATCTTTTTACTTCATAAATGAAGTGGCACCAGAGTCCTTTGAATAAATGAAGTGTTAAACTTAGTAACTGTGCACATAATGTTATCTGAAAGCTGCTTAATCTGTGTATCAAAGTGTCAATCTATCATTGTAAGTTTCATTCAAATGTCTCTGAAATGTTATTAGCAAATAACTATCGGCACTTTTTTCTCAGTTGGTACCTCTCCGAGAGTCTGTAAACTTTATAAGTATTTCAATTTCACTATTTAAGGAAAGAAGAAAACTGATTTCCGAACACTCTTGTCGTAGGAGGCCCAAATTGACTAAATTTTTTTATTCTAAAACCATGCTACTAGTGCAGTAGAAATAATTGAAAATATAGCTTAAGGTGGAATTAATTGCAACATAAATGATTTTTGCTGTGAATGGTAGGTAGTATGCTTCTAATCAACATACTAAAAATATACATCAATACTGTGGCGCAAAATATGTTTTTTGGCCACCATCTTGAAAAAAGTGTCAAAATTTTATAAAATATTTTTCCTGAACTGATGTGTTTTCAATGACAATGTTATCTCGCCGAAACATGTAACTTGATTGTTACTTTTGGAACTGCTTCAAAGGTACCTAGTAAAAATCCACACAGTACTCAATACCTTTTAGTTTGGATCTTTGGTTCCAAATTTCATCCCTGTAGACTAAACAGGGAATGTTATCTAATTTGGTTGATACAACCTTCAACATTCAATTTAATTCTAAAAGAGATATTTCCCTACTGGAACTTTGTCCCCACACGACTGTTCAGCATGGCATCAAAGTACACTGAGTATACACTGATCAATTACACTGATTTACAGACACAGCAGAGCAGTAAAAGTTGTAATTCATTTACATTTATATTGTTCAGACATTGTAGGACATCACATAACTTTTATCACAGTTTGTTCTAGAAGAGAATTAAAGACTCAATTGAGTATTGAAGAGGATTACCAGCTCTTTACAACTTTATCAATAGAGAGGTGTGTGCTTACACTTCATGCTATGATAATGCATCACATGTTCTGATTAGAACAACCCTCCAAAAGAACATTATCACCAGCTCTCCACGTTTATAAGTAAAACTGCTTTACAATAAGTTGTAAAATATTATATCATAATTTATAATGTCTGTGCTAGCTGTATTGCATTTCTTTGATAATGCTACGCAATTTGGATCAGAGCTATCATCACTATCTATAGTTCCTCCCTGTGGCGGCCTTAGAGATTGAGAGGCCCAAGGCGAAGTTCAACAGCGAGCCTCTCTTAATACCTGAAATACAACTGTGCGGGGCCCCTGAAAAGCAGGCACCGCCTTGTTCGCCTATATGTAGGGCCGCCTCTGCTTCCTCCCACCTACAAAATAAAAAACCCTGAATGTCCTTGACAATTTTGTTTTTAACCAGTGAATAAAGAAACAGCTGATTAGAGTCAGTATTACAGCTACCCAGTTAGCACTATTTTTATTACAGGATTAATTTTGCCAACAGTGTCATTTGGAGGCTTCTGATTGACTATAATGAAGGTTTACTAATCAAAAAAATAGTTCTGTTCATAAAATACAATAATTAGGTATATATGCCTCAAATTCAATTTATTATGTTTTAATTATAAAATTAAACTGTCATAACCTAACCAAACTTGCTGATAATGAAAAAATCGAATGAATAAGGTTTAATAATCGAAAAAATAGTTCTGTTCATAAAATAAAATTATAAATGCCTCAAATACAATTTTAATTTTTTTTTTTTTTATATAAAATTTAACTGCTTGTCATAACCTAACCAAACTTGCTGATAATGAAAAAATAGAAATCGAATGAAGGTTTAATTGAAAAAATAGTTCTGTTTATAAAATTAATAAAACTATAAAAATGGTTTAAATTTAATTTTATAATGTTTTAATTATAAAATTAAACTGTCATAACCTAACCAAACCAACCAAACTTGCTGATAATGAAAAAATTGTAGACATAAAATTAGTGCTAACAGCGGGATTCGAACCCGTTACTTTCAGTTTATCAGCCCGACACGCTACCCACTAGACCACGGAGGCAATATATTGTATTATTGTATCGTTAACCAAAGTTTGGTTAATGATATTCCCACAGCCAATCAGAAGCCTCCACATGACACTGTTGGCAAAACTAATCCTGAAATAAAAATCCAGCACCCAGGTAATCTCACACCATTTTACACCTACCATATGTGAAATCTATATATATAAAATCTAAAATCCAATGTATGTTTTTTTGTATGTATGTTTGTTTGTTTGTCCTTTATGGACTCCGAAACCGCTCGACAGATTGTAATGAAACTTTCAGGCTTTATTAAGCATTATTCAAGGATGGTTTGTGTGAAGTTTGGTGCAGATCCGTCTAAAGGGCTCCGCCCCAGTGGCTCTGGAGTTTCCCATGTAAACCTTATGAGTACTCATATTTAAATGGAATTAAAGAATCTTAACAGCTCTAATTTAACTAATCAATTTGATTCTGTGATGCTCAATACATTTAAAGGTTAATAGGTTTAACAACAGGGTGCAGCCCTATAATTTTTTTTAATTTATGACAACAGCTAATTTCCAACCAAAAGGTGAGTGAGCGTAGCGAACGAACTTCAACCTGGAGGCGAGTTAGCGTAGCGTACGAGCTAAGCTGAAGGCAAGTGAGCGCAGCGAACGAGCTCTCTCTTAAAGGTGAGTGAGCGTAGCGAACGAGCTCACCTTGAAAATGAACGAGCTTTTAGCATTATACCACATTAGGACAGTACAACGTCTGTCGGGCCAGCTAGTATTTAATAAAAGTACAACCATACATTTACAAAATTGCTTCTTGTACATAACGAGTTCAAACCAACTAACTCTTGTTTACTCTTAGTCATTCTAATTGTTCCAGTTTGTTATGCAAATTAAACACAGCTTGTTCTGGCAACAACATCCAGTTAAGGTATACAAAAACAACCTAATTATTCCCTTGCATAATGTATCCCTAGTTCACTCTGCTTGCCTCTTTACACAGATATAAAAAAAAGTTGAACAGTTTACTTTACCATGTACACTGAATACTATTATTGTCATAGATTATACATAAATAATCACTTGAGGATTTATCAAACTTGTGGATCAGCTGAAGGCAATTTCAAGGTTAGTTCCTGGCATTTTGTTTTTTTTTAACATTTTTCTTGTAAAATATAAAAATCTCAAGAAAATAAAACAATCTACTTAAGAATTATTATTTAAACAATTGTTCATCCTCCTTCCAAAGAGCAAAGAAAAATCACAAAATCTACACTAAGATAACAAAGGAACGATTTTTCCATTAGAATATTCATAGATCACCAAGATAAAACCCTAATATTGTCAATAATAAAACACACATAGGTAAACATAAGCCTTGTAAACACAGGATTCAAATTTTAGAAGAGTTGAAGGACTCTGATTTTAAAATTTAAAAACAATGTAATTATGTTTTTATCAACTATTTTCATTCTGATATCACTTTATGGTATTTAACTTAATATGTGATGAAGATACGAATTTTAAATCATATTATGTAACAAAAAGTTCCATCGCCTCGACAAAAAGTAAACTGTCAAGGAGGAACTGATGGATTATACCCTGGCACTTTCAATATTTGTTTTATACTCTAAGTATCATTTGTAAAACTGTTTAAAACTATCTAATCAAATCAATTATACAATACATGTTCAAACTATTATATGCTTTAATTACCAGTATCTAATTGTTATTTTACCAGCTTATTATTAACTTACTAGCAGAGTACCCGTCCTTTGTACGGGATTGGCATAAAATATAAAATGCTTATTGAAGTTAATCCCAAGCTTTGCGTTTGCGATGGGGGAGGACACAGTTTTATAGAATTTGCTTCTTTAAATTTACGGTATGCTATAGTATAACACATCTACCTTAGCCATAATGCTCTACCACTACACACAAACAATATAGAAAAAAATTTTCAAACATTGGCACAATATCACAAATTATTTGTTAAATTAAAACATAACTGTAAACAATCATACTTTTGACAGTTCTCATTGTGTATCACAGCGTTTTGTTGCTGCTTAGTTCACATTAGCTGTTACTATAAAATAATGCCAAAAAAATAGCGCTGCCTGTTGGGAAACCTTATAACTTATTAATGCTATTGCATATCGTAGAACCAACTTGATTAAGTTTAGATGAAACAGCTGACTAAATTCTTAATTACTTTTAAATATGAATACTCATAAGGTTAACATGGGGAACTACTCAGCTACTGGGGCGGAGCCCAAAAGGATTTTAGTTTTAGTTTTGTCTATGGTTTTAGTGATGTAACTTGTGGATGCTAACTAAAATTACCTGGTTCAATAATTTCTAAAGGTCACACCATATATATTCAAAATTCTTATATCTAATTGAACACAAAAACTTAAGTAGGTACCGTATGGATAAAATAAGTTGGTATAGACCGATTGTAAAATAAGTTGATTTTACTAAAGAGAGTATGTGGTTCCTGAGCCACGTGAACACCTTCTGATTTACTAGCTGCTAATGTGTCAGCTATTTATCACACACTAAGTACAAAGTGTGAACATATTTATATGCACATGGATAGTGTTAGTGCTCATTGTAAGTCAAATCAGTTGCAAAAGTAAGGTGACCAGTGGACTAACTGTTCTTGTGTTAATATATTCTAGTCAAGGTGCTAGAATATAATAAAGTAGTAAGGAATACGAACGTTGATACCTACAATATCAGTTAAATTGATGTTGAATTGAAACTGAAAAGTCAATTAACCATAAATTAAATTCAAATTAATTAAGATAAAAATAACCTTCAGAATTTACAATGAGATTGAGTGATCATCTAGCAGTCAATGTAGTAGTCCACTCAAGCAAGGCAACACTATAAACTACACTCAAGTGCTTTCAGTGAATCTTAATCAGTGTATTCAGTGCCAGAATAAATTGTTAGGGTTGCCATAAGTTTTCTACTTCTCATAGCACTGACAGTGTCATTAGTTGCAGTCGTAATAATTTTCTGCTTATTGAATCTAGGACAATTGCTTCAAATTATTCTGAAGCACACCATTCTACAAGGAAATATATACAGACTGTCCCAAAAGTCCCGGACCGGTTTGATATTTTCCAAACGACAACAGATAAATCAATAATATTTTGCACATCAACACCAGACTTAAAAATCTACTTTTTTAAGGAACTATCAATTTTCTGTCATATCATGGGGACGTCCCACAAGGAGTCAGAAGGAAATCTTAAATCGAAGCATAGGTTAATATGCACATCAGTTTAAAGGGCTTAGATAGCAGAGTTCAATGCCGGAAACCGCGCCTCAAAAGGACCACCCGTTACAAAATGGCGGCCGTTCAAAGATTTCCTGAACCTGCCATTTTGAATCTTTGAACGACTGCCATTTTTTACTCAGGCGTTCTTTTGAGCTTGAATTTACGGCATTGTAATCTACTAGTGAAGACCTTTAATTTGATGTGCATATCGACCTATGCTTACGTTAACAATTTTTTTCCGATTCCTAGGGCTGTGCCCCCAAATGCAAATTAAATGAATCTTTGATTTGAACCACTGTCATTCTTGACTTGGTTGTCCGTTTGAGTTCAAATTTGCAGCAATATATTCTGCTAGTAAAGACCTTTAATTTGATGTACATGTCAACCTATGCTTCTATTTAAGATTTCCTTCTGACTCCTTGCGGGACGTTCCCATGATGTGACAGAAATTCGACATTTCCTTAAAAAAGTAGATTTTTAGGTGTGGTGTTGATGTACCAAATCTTATTGATTTATCTGTTGTCGTTTGGAAAATATTAAACCGGTCCGGGACTTTTGGGACAGTCTGTATATCCTCCCTCAAGCTATAAGCCCACATTGATAACTCTCTCCTTAGCCAAAGGAGAGATGATAAGCACACTTGTTACACTTTTTGGAGGATACCTCTCAAGGGTTTGGAAAAGTATGTACATTAAAATGTTAGTGTATATAACGGGACCAGTGACTCATAGTAGCACACTCTGTCAGCCGCTTAGGTATATTGTGTGCTAGGTTTCAGAGTGTGCTTCCTTCAAAATTATATTTTCTAAGTTTTTGATACTTTGATGAGGAATAAAACATGCTATAGTTTATAGCATGATTACTAGAAAAATACCGGTATGGATCATTAACATAAACAAATGACGTTTTTGGCCCGAAAATAAACATTATTTAACATTGCTTAAATGGAACTGCCAAATCATATGTTCAATGCTATTAGTATAGGATTCGGGCCAACAACGTCATTTTGTTTATGTTTATGATCCATACCGGTATTTTTCTAGTAATCGTGGTTTATAGTGAAGATGTCCTTTCAGTTTGTTTTGGTATTTTACATGAATCATACTTGACAGTAGCAAGCTCTGGTTGTACGCTCAATTCATATTAATTTCTTTATTCTAAAACTGGATACAACAACTGCAATAGAATCGAATGTCTTCTGACCATGGTCCAAGCTACAAAACAAAAATAATGTTGTTTGCAGTAGTTTGTTTCATCTATTGTTATTTAGAGTTGGGAACATGCAATGTTGTTTGGCAGTGTCATTGTTGTATAATGTGTTTGACATTGAGACCCCTCAGCATGCAATCAATCAATCCTCTCCTGGCCCTCCTTCCTGTATACAACAAGGACATCCTCACTGCTAGCTACTGCACCACACGCACTTCTCTGTAAAGTACTCACTTTCAAAGTTCAAATTCACCTTCTAATTCAAGCCTCTCATGCAGTTTGGTCCAGAGGATTATTGTAGTTGAGACCATTGTTGTAATTTTACAATTATGACTGTTTAACCATTTTTACGCCACATAAAACTGTTTCAACGAACTTCCCACCTAAGAATTTAGTACAGAAAACAGCTGTTTGTCACCAGCTTAATCAAATAAGGTTTCATTACGTATTCCTGTACTGTAATGAGTTTTTACCGACACCACCCAGCTGATTATATTGGCAATGAGTGGTTATAATAAAAAACATAGACTCTCTTAGTGGTTATGAGAAGTGATTGTTAGTCCTTTACTCCTTTAGTTGGTGGTAATTATAAGGATTTGTTATTGATAAGTTAAAAGCTTAGAGTAGTAATAATACTGTAGAGGAGTACTAACCAACTATCTAATAAATACTGAAAATCCATTAAAAGAAACTTACCATTAGTAATTAGAAGAACTAACTTAGTATTTGGGGCCATATTATCCAATAAATATATCAAGGAAATGGGCAAGGGAGTGTCATTTGACATTTTTCTATTGAGAACGAATATACGTGTGTGTCAACTATTCACATCCTACTCTATGTTTGTTATGAGTTTAAAAAAAAAATAGCCAATAGTAAATAAATAATACTAATGATACAGAGTTGTGTCACGTTGTTAAGCCGAGAAAAACTAAGCTCAAACGGTGCAATTTATAACAAGAGGTATGTAAGTCTGGGAAATCTTAGCACAGAAAACATACAATAGTAGTATGTTTTCTTTGATATTAGCCAACTAACTTTTTCTCACTCAAGCTATTGTTATTGTTATTTATGGCTTCCTGTGTTCAACTAAACATCCTGACATCCTGTGTCCACCCCAGTCAACTCAGATTTAGAGTACCTCAGGGGTCATTTCTTAGTTCTCTTCTCTTTTTGTGTTACCTCAGACGCATCACCAATGATGCACTTGTTCACTAAACAACAAAACAATATTTACCTCCAGGTAGATTGTTCTAATTCGATTATTTCATCAAACCACAGAAAAAACTGAAGTAAGCGTTAGTTGTCCTTGAAAGTGTTAGCGTTTTCAAAACAAAATTAACTACAAAGAAAAATATGCAAAATAAATTTTACAAGATATAAAAAGATTATTTCTTCAACCTGGCATATTATTCCTTTTAACGATTTTCCACTTCTCTTGGAAATTGAAATTACTGTACTACTATTCATATGTAAATACCAGTACCTAGTTTTCAATATTATTTTAATGTAAGATATTTGTGATATTAGCGAATTTCCCATATAGGGAATAAGCTATTTTTTATTGGTAGTAAGAATCTGGTGCTCTCAATTAACTGTAACATTGTTTAAAGTGTGAATATAATAGTGTAAAATTATATTTACATTGTCATATTATTTTCTGTTAACCAACAATAAATTAAAGACTGATTATTGGTTACACATGCTTGTCCTGCCACGGGTGTTAATTCTGTCACTCTTAGTTGGAAGGTGGAGGGGGGAAGTGTTGTCATTAGTCTAGTTAACCCATGTATCATCTACAGATAAACATAGTAGTCTAATAGACCAGTGCATATTATTTTTTCTCTCCGACGGTAAACAAAATTACCGTAGGTAAGTTTAATGATTAGAACGTCACCATAACACCCTGTAGCATCTGAAACATTTTAATTCTGACATGTAAAAACTATGTCCAATTCCAATACTGCCACTAAGCAGTGTGCTTGATCAGAGCCATATCCTATCCTATACTCTAATATGAGCAATGTTTGCTTGAATACTTGCTTACACAAAGATCTCGAAAACAACTTTGACGATTTTCTTCATATGTTGTAAATAGTTTATTTCTGGCCTAAAAACGTGTTTACTGCAGTTAGAACTGCCAACAAAAATCTAATTACGTGGAAAAATAAAACTGAAAGTCACAATTTTTTTACATGGGTCTTATGGGTTGCTAAGTAATTATGTTGATTGAACAAAATAACAAGGACAGGACACAAAAGTTAAATAACAAACATTGATGAAATTCTTTTTTAATCTGAAATGTTGATCACTATATTTATAAGAAACCTCTTAAATGGATAAACGGATAAAGTTTTAAAAACATTATCCAATTTTTTAAAACATACCGTACCTAATGCTCATCTGTAAAACAATTATTAACATAGTATTTAAAAAATAAAACTGCTTCTTCTTTCTCAATAAATATGTCTATTTGTATATGTAACTCAAACTATTCTTATGCTTGTGCTTTATAAATAACAAAATGGAAGCACACATAATAAGAACATTTCTTGGGACATGTGCACTTTAACTCGTACAAGACGACAAATTGGTGTTCAATAGGTTATTTACAAATTCAAAAAAAATGTTATAAATTTATCAGGCAATAAATAAAGGAGGTAAGCGATGATTCTAATACCTATACACTAGTTTACATCAAACCAACTGTTTTAATATTATGTATTATTTTTATTAAGTATCAAGCTCATAAAGTTGATATAATGTCTATTTATACAGCTTACACAGAAACTTTTAAAAGTAAAAATATTTAAATAGCAAAATATTAAAAAATCTAAAAAATATAAAATATTATAACATAGTTTCTAAACAAAATTTGTTTTCAAGAACAGACTGGCATTTCGAATGTCATGCAAAAAACACAATCTATATCATACAAAATAGCTAAGAAAGTCTAAAACCTGAAAAGTTTAAAAAAATATATATTCTTAACAAAAACCAGCTACATTTGTTAAATTTCATGCATGAAAGTACTGGATATGTACCCAAAACGTATTATTTAAGCTTGTAAAAACTATTAATCGATATTACAACACACGCCACGAGCAACAGATAAAAGGAAGAGCAGACTAGTTTCAAAATATTTGCGACTGATATCCATATTTTATTTTGAAATGAGATAATACTTAAGAGTCTTTAGAATGGAAATTGCACTATTGGTCTAAGCTGTTCGAAGGATGATATGTACACCGGAGTCAGTGTGGACAGGTTCACTGAGTTCGCCGATTTTCAGAGCAAAAGCCGCCTGTTCAAAGGGCTTCTGCATGGCGCCATGACCAAAGGGTCCCAGATCACCTCCGCGCTTGGCAGAACTGCAGTCCGAGTACTTCTGGGCTAGCTCGGCAAATGACGCTCGTCCGCTTACTATTTGCTCTCTGTATGCTGCAAATGTAAGAATAAATTTTTATCTAGGCATCCTATCAATTATTTCAATTATCAGAAAAAACCTGATTGTTTAGAACTTAGTCAGTCACTATCATTGGTACACCAGTTTATATTAGGTTCCTTTTTTTAAAACAAAAGAGAAACAGGATGATTCGTAAGCATACGAGTTTTTACTGTAATTTAGGGGAGATTTTATTATTTGTAAACTCTGACAGTCAACAGACTGATCTATCTTGTTAGTGAGATTAGTATTTTTATTATTTGACAAGATGTGACTGAAAGCAGTGAGGACTCGCTATTGTTTATTGGTTAGATATCTACACCTTCTCTGAACTGGTTGCAAAGCCCAGTACTAAAATTCACTGTTGTTAATAGTGTAATACTAAAATCTAAGTACAAGTTGCATGGCCAGGAGAAATGCTACTAAACTCACATTTGACTTGCTGCAGTGCCTCTTCGGGAGACCGTGTGATGTTGTCCTCTCGCCAGGAGGACGGACGTCTTGAGTTGACGTGTTTGACCAACAGATGACTACACTGTACCTGGTCTGGACCACTGCTGGACACCGGCTCAGCAGGCTTCTCAGGCCTGTCCCATTGTGATTCCTTTGTGTAAACATTCAGGTAGTAATGCTGGCCTGTAACAGCATTGAAGGTTGTCAGAAATATTTTTGATTCTTATCAATAGATAAGTCATAATACAGTGTAAGAAGCTTAAGGTGTTATGATTCAGAGCAGGGTCTCTCACTACTAAGTTCTCCCCCTTACAATGCCGTGGGGCGCATTCAATAGATAATAATAAAGAGGGGGTGGCTATTGATAGGAAACAAACATTCACACAGTACATCCAGTTTGTATGATTTACATCTATATTTCCGATTTGTAAATCAACTATTGCATGTGCCCCACCTACGTTTTTATTTTAAATCTTACATGTATTTTCATAGCTACAACATATTTACAATAACAAATTGTCTAGACGATCTATATGTGGAGAGAATAAATTATTTAATAATTTTTAGTGCAATTAAAAACGTGGTATTTTAAAAAGTGTTTTTATTTATGAATTATTTTCCTAACATTGCAAAAATTTGACTAATGGTGATTATTGGGGAATATCCAAAGATATTTGCCAAGACTTAATTAAATAATTTATGTGTTTTTTGGCCCAAAGCGCGGGGCCCTGTGCAGCACCTATAAAAGGCTCTGATAAAAAGTATGTCTAGACACTGGATATCAATTAATCTAGGAAATGGGTCTTTCAACTCTTTTATTTAAAACCTAGTAAATGTTTTCTTAGATTTGCATAGCAATGTGAAGTATATTGTGGACTGATTTTATCAAACTAGATAAAATGCTATCAAGCTATCTAGTACGGAGTCTAATGGTAGCAAAAGGTGGTACACAATGTCTTCAACATCTTGTTCAAATGGTCTTTTCTACTAAACTTGAAACAATTAATTTTGTTACAAAAAAATAAACTCCCCACCTTTTCTTTTAGCATAACCTTTGGCTATTGATACAACTAGACATTCCATCCCATTTTTAAGTTGTCGCCAGTTTTTAAATAAAAATTGTCACAGTTGGTGTGAGCCACCGACAGATTTCGCTGATCTAAATTACTAATCTCTGTCCAAGGGATGTCTACTTCAGTATCCAATAGTCAGTGGCTATACACCTTTACAATGAAAATTTTCACTAAAGTTCAAGCTAATAGGCCTTAACAAGATATATTGATTATATATACAATGTTTGGACACTTAGTTTATAGTTTATGTCATATTCTCATACTTTGAGCTGGACATTTTTGAAGTACCGTAATTGATTTCTTCAGTTTTTTTTTGTGTATTTGGGATGTATTCTGAGGATTGCTTCACTTTCACTACAAACAAAATTGCAATAATTTGTTTTTTTCTGATTACTAAAAAAACTACAAGGCTTGTCCAGAAAGTAAGTACCGTTTCGTTCTACCGCTGGCACAGCTCTAACAACGATGTTACGGGCATGTGCAATAGTATCCTTGGTTTATTGTTGAACAGCTGACACAATGAGGGAAAAATTGAGTTGTGTTTACATTAGTTAGTGTGCACTCAAAATTTTTGAAACAATTTCTGATCCCGCGGACTGTGAAGTGCGTTCTGTAATACGATTTTTGAACAGAAGAAAAAGTTATCAGTGATGGAATGTTAAGAAAATGAGTTCGGCAATTCAATGATGGGGGAACCAATGTTCATGATGAGGCTCGCAGCGGGCAGCTGAGTCAGGAATTGGTTGAAAAAGTAAATGAAAAATAAGAATGTTTTCTGATGAATTCCCACAAATTTCAAAATCTCTTTTGCATGATATTGTGGCTTGAATTATCACAAGATACGTTCCCGTTGGGTTTCGAAAATGCTTACGGCAATATTTCTCTTCAATGGCGGCATTTTTCTGTGAAGGGGGTTTAGAAAAGTTGATTCCTCGCTACGACAAACGTCTAAACAATAGTGGAAACTATGTCGAATATCCTCTTTCTTGTAGAAATAGATTTTGTGCTTTTTAGCGAATTTCCCTATAGGGAAGTAGCTATTACCGTAGGTGGCACGGTAAGACCTAGGCCCGAGACCGATTTACTTTTTCATTTTGATGTCCCCAGAGGCCAAAAACACTATTCGTTCAAATTTTTATATATGTATATATATATATATATATATATATAGATTTATATATATATATATATATATACGTCCGTGAACGCGATAACTTGAGTAATTTTTGTCCGATTTTGATGAAATTTGGTTTAAAGGTGTAAAGCGGGATAAACTTGAATGAGTTCGCGAACCAGCACGATTGGACCATGGGAACGGGGCTTTACGGGGGGTTTTATGGGGTAAAAATTGGTTTTTCTCACTTTTGACCCTCAAAACACAAAATTTCCCAATTTCTCTTTAGACCTTTTTAAAGAGCTTAAAAAAACAAATAATTTAGTATATAAAAGTATTTTTGTTCGATTATTAGTAACGGAGAAAATTTAAAAAATTGTAAATTCAAAATTCCCATGTTATTCTTATGGAGAATATTGTCAAATGTTGTAGTTTGCTTGTTTATGAATATATTTTGATCAAACTTGGCAAATTTATTTATTTTCTACTAAGCTATCAATATTATACTCAAAAACACACTTAAGTTAGTTTCCTTGTAGCAGCAAACCTAGGTACTCGTTAAACCTAATGTTATTAAAATATATTTAACTGAAAATCAATTCAGACGAATGGAAATTCGCTTAGTCAGCAGGTTTGCTGCGGCGGGGGTATTTTTTAATGGTACTTACTTTCTGGACAAGCCTTTATTAACTTTGTGTGAAAAATTGTACTCACCAAATTAAACATTTACAACAATTTACATTTTACTAACTGATGAGATCCATAGCCATGATAAAATGTTTGGATAAAAAAAAAATAACCTAATTTTTATTAAACATTGTGTACCGTACTTCCAAGATTGAATGGGGCAGATTCCTTTTTAGCGAATTTCCCATATAGGGAATAAGCTATTACCGTAGTACTCACGGTAAGACCTGGACCCGGGACCGATTTTTTTTTTCGTTTTGAGGTCCCTAGAGGTCAAAAACACCATCCGTTCAAATTCATATATATATTTATATATATATATATATATTTATATATATATGTGTCCGTTAGCGCGATAACTCGAGCAAAAATGATCCGATTTTGATGAAATTTGGTACAAACGTGTAAACCTACGTTTATTCGAACGAGTTCGCGAACCAGCATGATCGGACCATGGGAACCGGGGTTTATGGGGGCTTTTATGGGGTAAAAATGGGTTTTTCCCATTTTTGACCCAAAAAACATAAAATTTTGCAATTTCTTTCGAAACTATTTTGTAGAGCTTAAAAAAACAAATAATTTAGTATATTGAAGCGTTATAATGCGCCTAATGGTTACGGAGAAAATTCCAAAAAATTGTAAATTTAAAATTCCCATGTTATTCTTATGGAGAATAAGTAAACTGTTGTAGTTTGCTTGTTTATAAACATATTTTGCCCAAATTTGGAAAATGTTTTTATTTCTTACTAACTATTAACATTTTACATAAAAAACACTTTTACCCTCCCTGTTGCAGCAAACCTAAGTATGTTTTAAACTGATTCTATTTAAATCCTACTAATATTATAAATGAGAAAGTTTGGATGTATGGATGTATGGATGTATGTTTGTGACAAGTGAACGCAAAAAATACTGGTCGAATTGGGCTGAAATTTGGCATGATGATAGCTCACATTCCCGATTAACATATAGGCATATTCTTATTTCAAAAATCCTTTCGGGCTCCGCCCCAGTGGCTCTGGAGTTTCCCATGTTAACCTTATGAGAAATGGAATTATTGAATCTTTACAGCTGTTTCAATTAAACAAGATGGTTCTGTTCTATGATGTTCAATAGCATTAAAGTTACAAGGATTACCAACAGGGTGCAGCACTATTATTTCTTTTACATTTATGACAACAGCTAATTTGCAACCAAAAGGTGAGTGAGCGTAGCGAACAAACTTCAACCTGGAGGCGAGGTAGCGTAGCGAACGAGCTAACCTGAAGGCAAGTGAGCGCAGCAAACGAGCTCCGACCTAAAGGTGAGTGAGCGTAGCGAACAAACTTCAACCAGGACGTGATTGAGCCATGCGAACGAGATAATCTTGAAAATTTAGAAAAATTAAACGGGGCAAAGCCCGCGGGTTACAGCTAGTAGGGAATAAATGTGATATTTTTAAGGAGACATTTTAGTGTAAATCCATTCAGGGAAATGGAAATTCGCTTAGTCTGCAGGTTTGCTGCGGCGAGGGTATTTAATATTCACATATGTTTCAGTACAGTATCATAGACTAAGCAACACAAGGGAGTATATTTTTATCAATGACAGTATCTTCATTACCACCACCAGATTATGCATTTTACCCCTTTCAGTGGCCGTCTTCATCCCTCTTCATTTCCTTAAATTGGTTTGATTACCATAATATAAGTATACTTCTAACAGGAAGTATTTTTAACTAGGTAAGTATTTTTAACAGGAACACTACAAGTTTGATTTTATTGTGCTGATCACACAAAATTTGTTGTCAAGTCATACTGTGAGGTTTTATACAGACAGAAGTATGTTGCTACTTCATAGACAACGCTACGAAGACGCTTTATTACAGAACGGTTGCTCTAATTTTTATTGAATATGTTTAGCAAAAAAGTCTATCAAATCTGGCAATGAAATTTTAAAAAGAATCTAATACCATCTCAGTTAAAGTTTCGTGGAAATCATGTTCCTCAGGCAAAGCAAAGATCATATTTGAGAAACAACTACTTTTATTTTTATAGATACTTTACAGATACATTAGTAAATTATAGGTTACTTTTATGCATGTATTTTTTGTAAAATCCCTATCTGAACCTGACACTTTTTTCTTTTCAACCCCCATACAAAATAATTCCATGTGCATAGAAAAACAGCGTTGTCTAATTACTTTTTACCAATTCATTTATTAAAAGTACTGCCAAGTTGAATGAAACAACAATCAGTTGAAGAATATTTTTGTTATTATTGAAATGTAATAACTTCTAAAAGTGCATGTTTTATGTAGGTCTTCGTTATATGTTGGATTGTTTGGCTTGAAAGTGTACAAAGACTACAAAAGGATTTTCAATAGGCCTATGTAATAATCGGCCGATTGCAGTTTTTTATAGTTTTTTTTATTTTTCTACTTTAAGGGACTTGTTTGGTATTAAATACTTCAATGAATGCAATTTTTTGGTAACTAGACGTTGATGATTTTGTTGGAAATGTGTTGACTGATGAAAATATGTATCCCCACCACATTCACAGATGTATCAGTGACTCTTTGTCTTCCAGCCTTCGATCCACTGTGGGGATTTTCATTTTCCCCTCTTCCTTGGTTTTAAACCTCTTCATGTTGATGATCAGATCGTGAAGTTTCAGAGACTGCATTCACTTTGGTTGCTCTAAGACTATAGTTCACTTTCACCTATTTTATCTTCCCTCACAAGCTCTTCACAACCAAACATACCGCTATGCAAGTAATAAGTAGTGATGCCTGATGAATACAGTAAAGTTTGGGAGCAATTCTAGCTTGTAAACCATGTGGTCACAGTGACGGCGTGAAAATAAACTGTACCGTAGGTTTTTTCTAGTTCGCTATTGGGAAGTTTGCAAAAATCGATGAATCAATGATCAATGTTCAAGAAATTTTTGTATGCATTTAAACACAGAGCATGATTGTTTAAAACATATTTACTTCAGGTACAAGTGCAATAATCATGTCGTATAAATCAACCAGACGTATCTAGATACTGATTCAATACCGTATATCGATAGATTCAATAATGTATATGGATACTGATTTCCCATGAATGGAATTGATATTTTGATAATCACTGAAACAAATCAGAATTTCGATGCATCGCACACCCTTAAAATGTAATCCCATCCCAATGATCGGGAATACACGATCCAGAATTTTTTTTTATAATTTTGGGATCCGCTCATCTCTAATTTTCAAGGGTTAGATTATTCCAGGCCTTCAACTGAAATTCATTCCTTTTTCAGGACTTTTCCCTACCTTTCAAAATCCTCGACTTAAACCTAAATTTCCCGGAATTCCTGACTGGTGGACACACTGAGAATGCTTTCCAAATTCGCAGGATGGACATAGAATTTTTCCGTAGCCTAATTTGAAGGCGATAATAGTATTCACAAGACCGTGGAAATTCAGTAGGTATTTTGCCACAATTAAGGGAGACGATAAACTTAACAATGTTTACATGTTAACCATAGGAGTTATTAAGGAGGCGCCACGATTGCCGAAGACAAAAGGGGCGTTTTCCAAGTCCGCGGCGGGATTCATATAGAATTTTTATGGGATTGCAGAAGATGATAATGATATTTATGTTACCGCAGGAGTTATTCAGGATTTTGTCGTGATAGCGGAAGATGATGGTAATGCTTCCGTGATTGCGGGAGACATTTTATTATTTTCCATGATCACCAATAAAGACAATGATGTTTCTGTAATCGCGGAGAATATTTCCGTGATTGCAGGAGACAGTGATTAACTCATGTTCACAGGACCATGGGGAATGGTTACAATATTGCCGCGATAACATTGTAATTGATAGGTGATAACACGGTTGGATTAAAACAAGAGTTGGACTATCCGAGGTCGGATTAGCGATGTTCTACTGAATGGAGATTTAACTTCGATAAATACATTTACATTTTTTTCTGTGTAGGCCTATAGAAGCTTTCCCTCTTTACTTCCGAAGAAATCGGCCTAGGCTACGTCCTACAGAAATCTGATATAGGCCTAGGTATCTAGGTTGACTTTATTAGACAACCTTAAATAAAAAATTTCTATTTACTTAAATGAGTTTACGTCTCCAGTCCTCATTGAGGGTAAGAGGTAAGTAAGGTTACTCGGGTAATAAGTTAAGCACTGCAACAATTTGAGCCTACTAAGCCTTACAGTACTTAAGTAGGTTTACACTGACATGAACAATAAAAAAAATAACTTCTTGATCAGCATTGTACGTGTTATTAAATTTACGGAAAGTAAATAAAGATACGTCTTAACACTTAAAAACATATATTTACGCTTATACTGTTACTCACAAGACGGTAAATATACAAAAGATGGTAAGGTTAACCACAAGACGTATCTTTATTTACTTTCCATGGACAATCAATCATATCATAGGAAAACAGCTATTGCTGATGTAAACTCCAATTGAGAACAAAATCAAGTCAGTTTGAATTCAACTTGAGTAAGCTAAGTTAAACCATCTTTGTCAAGACGGACATGAGTAAATCTGAAATGCCCTAGTCACTCTATCCGGATACATGGTATGACTTAGCTATAACTGTTGACTCGACTAAAACATTATAAGTTATTACTTAGGCTAGGCTGAAACCAAGTGACCAAGTGAAGTGGGGTGTAGGCTGACTCACAAAATTAACACCCTTGACCAAAAGCGAGACGATTGACTCATTCTGTTAAGAGTTGAGTCTGACTCATCTTGCAGTTCGTTACACCACGATCCCAGATGGAGAAGCCGAATGTACACAAACTTGGAACCAGCTGCGATCGGTCTAAGTCAGACTAGACTTCAAGGTATTCTTGAGCCAACGGTAGCTTAAGAGTACTTGTTACATGACTAATAAATTAAGTTCAAACTAAGTTAAAGGTACAGTTTTTTAACTGGGGGTACACTTCCATATCTGTTGGCACAAACAACCAAATGAGTAATATTGATTATTGATTGTTTAATTCGATATATCGTTTGGTTAGTTAGGTTAGGTTAACCCTACCTAACTAACCAAACGATTTATCGATCGATATTACTCATTCGGTTGTTTGTGCCAACAGATATGGAAGTGTACCCTAACTGGGCTAAATGCTAATAACGATTGCAAATATACTTCCATATCTGTTGGCATAAACAACCGAATGAGTAATATTGATTAGGTAGTCGATTGTTTAATTTGGGTAATTTGTTTAGGTTAACCTTACCTAACTAACCAAACGATATACTGTATATCGAATAATCGATACATCAATCGATATTTTCATTCGGTTTTTTGTGCCAACAGATATGGAAGTGTACCCATTTGATTAATGAACCTTCATTAGATTTTTTTCCAATATCAGCAAGTTTGGTTAGTTAAGTTAGGTTAGGTTATTATAATGGTTTAGTTTAATAATTGATAAAGTTAAAAATATTGATTATCAATCGATATTTTCAATTCAATAGTTTCAATCGATATTAGGCCAGGCATAGCCCAGTTAAGAAACTGTACCCGAACTAGGCCTAAAACCTTTAAAAAAGTGTTTCCATCAGAATAGGCTAGCCTAAATAAATAAAGGCCTAGGCCTTGGAATTGAAAAGATAGGCCTAAATTGTTGACCAAAATTTGTAACCTCAGTCAAATTAGTAACATATCTTTCATTCTACATTCAAACCATGATAAAATATGCTAATTTATCCTAATAGTTCATTTTTAAACACACCAGTAGACCGGCTCATCCTTTTTTCCCACCCAGAGGGTAAAGGTTCTTCTGACATTATGTACAAAAAAGAATTCGATTAAAATATTAACTAGGTTACAATTAGGCTTCGTTGAAAAAACGACGTAACTTATTGACAACTAACTAAGTTAGTATGAAAATAGAAATGAAATGATCAAATGCAAAACACAAGCAGCAGCAACAGCAACAAACAAGGACAACGCCGTTCGCCGAGGACGACAGACAGACAACCAGAGCGAACCAGCCCCAGACAACCGACCGACAGCGGAGTTTTTATTTCAGGATTAATTTTGCCAACAGTGTCATTTGTATAGGCTTCTGATTGGCTGAGGGAACACCATTATCGGAACGATACAGATTGCCGTCATCGGCCTCGGTGACATGTGGGTGGATAGAGTGCTGGAACGCTTACACCGTTGCCTGGAGTGGATGGGGTTGTTTATGATTTTTTCCTTCCACCATGGTTTATGATGGTGACATTAGTTTTGACGACAGTGAGATAAGCGATGATGAAGCTATCGACTGTTTGTCCTCTGTCACTTCCGACAACCAACGAACTCTGGAGGTGTGTTCAGTAAGGTAATTAAACATAGGACATACGATACATTGTTACACTCGATGTCTTTAGGTCACCACACAGTGTTTTCGGACAATGGGGACGGGCATTTGAGGATGTTTAGATAAATAAATAAATAAATTATATACATAGGACAATATCTAACTAAACTGTATTAACTATATTACAACAACATAAGAATCAATCCTTCAAAGTTAAAAACAAAAACCATTTAGTTGACAGTTTACAGAATGCAAACTAAACTAAACTTATTCACTTCACATTTACATCAATAATTTGATGGTGATATCAATAACAAAAGCATATTTCAAATATAAAACATATATTAATAATACTGTTTTTTTTATTATTGATTAGGCTACTGGGTGTATCATGTGTGCGGGGTGTGTAACACTGGATCGGTCGGACGGATCCACCGTCACGGAAGTGTACTGGAGTTCGTAGCTCCAGACTTTCTATCGGACATGCCGAAGATGCGGAACGCCGTTGACGGCCGTGTTGACACAGTGAGCGCAAGCTTATTTGATTCAATGTTTTTAACTTTTGGGAAAATCCCGTACCGACCCAGTGGGCACGCAGCTTTACATGACACTGTGAAACATTACATTTCTGGTCGTATAAAAATATAGAGAACATTAAATAATTGTACACATGTTTTGTTTTCACAGTTACTTTGCCGGATACGGGGTAAAATCGTGTTTGAAGAAATTCAAGTGTGACATCTGCTCAAAAGAAATGCGAATGGAGCCGACAAGTACCCCTGGCCTTGACGGAGGACTTATTCGAGAAATCTCCACATACAAATTAACGACAGTTAGGTCTAAGCAGTTCACCTTTCCATGCCATCAGAACGTTACATCAACTTGCTGACGACGAAGGAGGGTCCTTCCCAGCAGCAGCCAAAGTTCTACGGGATAATACGTATGTGGATGACGTCATCTGTGGAGCTCATACTCTCAACGAAGCGAAAGAACTACGAGATCAGCTGATTGAACTTCTTGCACGTGGTGGTTTTGAGCTAAGAAAATGGACATCCAATTGCCCAGAAATACTCCAAGATTTGCCTCAAGATCATCTAGAAGCACCAGTCTTTTTGGAAGCCACTAATCACCCTCATTTTGCCATTCTTGGACTACATTGGTCACCCATTTCAGATTGTTTCACTTACAACTTAAGTATCCCTGATGGTCCTCCTACAAAACGATCAGTGCTGAGCATTATATAGCACGCATTTTCGACCCTACCGGATTTTTGTCACCCGTGACCATGTGGGCAAAAACCCTCATGCAAATACTCTGGTCACAGGGTATCCAATGGGATGACACTCTTCCAAATGAACTCGCCGAAAAATGGCACATTTTCGTTGATGAAACCTCTCTCCTTTCAAGTATTAAGATCCCTCGCTCGTTCCATTTCACTACCACATGTTCCTTACAACTCCATGGATTTTCAGATGCCTCCGAAGTAAGATACTCAGCAGTCTTATACTTCCGCTGTGAGTTTTCAACTGGAGAAATCATCACTCGTCAGATTCTCGCAAAAACACGTGTAGCTCCTTTGAAACGTGTTACTCTACCCCGCTTGGAACTATGTGGTGCACACTTACTTGCAAAACTCAGTAAACTCACAACTTACTGTTGTACAATTTTCAAAGAAAAGATTGACCTTTCTCAAACTACATTGTGGTGTGATTCATCAGTAACCCTCACTTGGTTACACACCCCCTCATATCGACTTAAAACGTATGTTGCCATCAGAGTTGCTCAAGTCCAAGAATTGATCCCCTCTCACTCCTGGCGCTACGTTCCCTCAACAGACAACCCCGCTGATTGTCACGTGGTTTGCTTCCCGCTCAACTCATTGATCATCCTCTATGGTGGAATGGCCCTCTATGGTTAACTCTTTCAGATGATCATTGGCCATCTAATCGCTTCGTTCCCATCAACTTGCAAGACACTCAAGAATGTAAAACAACTCCTCTAAATGTCCTAGTTTCAACCCAACCTCCAGAATGGGATCTTCTCTCCAAGTACTCATCGTGGTCTAAACTACTTAGAGTAACAAGCTATGTCTTGCGGTTTATCCACAATGCACGTAGCTCTGACCGAAGACATGGGCATCTCACCGTCTCTGAACTTAAGAACTCAGAGCGTACGATCATCAAGTGTGTACAAGCTACATGTTTTACGAACGAATTGACTCTACTTCACAAAAACAAACCCAGTACCTCTAATCTTCAACGTTTAGACCCTTTTCTGGATGCTTCCGGCATAATTCGTTTGGGAGGCCGGCTTAAGAAGCTATCGCTGAAATTCAACGTCAAACACCCAATAGTACTTCCAAAGAAGCACCATATCGTTGATCTTCTCATAGACTTTGTCCACACTACTCACTTACATTCCGGACCACAACTGACCCAAGCAATCCTTTGCCAAAACTATTGGATTCTTTCGGCTCGTCGAGTCATACGGACACGTATTCATAAATGTGTAAAATGTTTCAAAGTGAAACTAAAGAACATCACTCCACTCATGGGAGATCTTCCTACCGCAAGAGTAACTCCAGCTCGACCATTCACTACCAGTGGCGTTGACTATTGTGGCCCTTTTGACATGAAAGTTGTCAATCTCCGCGGAATGTGTCATATCAAAACCTACATCTGTGTTTTTGTTTGTTTTGTGACAAAGGCAGTGCACTTAGAAGTTGTAGAAGATTTAACAACTGAGGGATTCATCGCTGCACTCACACGATTCATCTCCCGAAGAGGATTCTGTAAAGATATCTATTCCGACTGTGGCACGAACTTCGTAGGCGCCGATTCTGCACTGCGTCGAACAATCAAAAACACCCTGCGCTTTAAGGAATCTGAAGAACAACTATTGCATTTCACTTCATCCAGGAAAATAAATTTCCATTTCAATCCTCCTGCTTCGCCCCATCAAGGTGGTCTATGGGAAGCAGCAGTGAAAAGTGTCAAATACCATCTGCGCCGTGTCATGGGTGAACACATTCTTACTCTCCTAGAATTCATGACTCTGACTACACAAATAGAGGCAATCCTCAATTCCCGTCCTTTGACGCCATTATCTAACGACCCTAATGACTGTTCAGCACTAACTCCAGGACATTTCCTCATAGGATCTCCGCTGGCATCAATTCCAGAAGAAGACCATGCTGATATTCCACTAACTCGGCTCAAAAGATGGCATCTAGTACAAGCTCTCCACCAAAGGATTTGGAAGCGCTGGCAACTAGAGTACCTTCATACACTCCAGCAACGATCCAAGTGGACTCATAAGACAGAAAACATAAAAGTTGGAGATCTAGTCTTGATCCACTCTTCATCGCCTCCTTTGTCCTGGCCCCTTGCCCGTGTCACACAGTTGCATCCTGGCACAGATGGACAAGTCAGGGTTGTTGATCTGAAGACTCAACACGGTTACCTTACTAGACCAGTTGTTAAAGTGTTCCCTCTCCCTCAAAACTAAGCCATACAACTTAGAAAGACCTGTAAATAGCTGTAAATAATATTCAGAATATTCTTCAGTGCTCCGTTTTTTACACAATTTTGTGTTCATTTGTTATAAAACTATCGTTTTATGGAGGCCGGTATGTTCAGTAAAAGGCCAGCTGACCATATGAGCATAATCCCCACATGTCAACAACAATACAATAATAAAAAAATTTGAAAATGTAAACATTCCAAGGTAAACATTCTGGTTCAAAAAGTGCAATTTCTCTCTCTTGTAATATCGTTTCTTTGTGTTACATAATTCATTTCTCTCTCCTTTTATTTTGACTTATTTCATTTACCTTTTCCTTTTGTGTTCATCAAATAAACCTTTTTTTAATTTGACTAAATTCTGTGTACCGTGAGAACATTTGGACATTCATGAAACATATCTTCTCAACTAGAGACAACATTCGACCAGATCTTCTTTCAAGACCTTAATAACGTCAAAGTGGTAACATAACTATAGTTCAGTGTTAAAAATTATACCAAAAGTCCATTATTTTCTGTTGTCAAAATTAAATTAATAACCCATATACAGTCCACTTTATTATTTCTACAATAACCTTTTGATTACGCTACATCAGTACTATCCTGAAAATTAGACCAATTCGTTAAATATACCAAGGAAAAAATGTGGTTCGGATTCCACTCTAAATTGTAGGTCCCTTAGTTGGCATTAGCTGTATGGGCTATTAATTAACAGCTGTGTCTAAGGAACATGTCGGCCTTAGTCACTAACAAGACTACAAGATCGTGCCACTCATCCTAACTCATCCTTCACTCATATTTGGGTTAAAATACGCACATTGATAATGGGACGTATGGCACTTAACAACACCATACAACACTTACTTACGGCGTTGTCAATTCTAAAACGTCAATCGGACTGTTCGGCCAAAGTCTCTATGCGCGCGACAAGATGTGGTTGGGTTTCAGGCGAGGGGGTCGGCGGGGGTAGTCGGCGGGGGTACTTTTGTTAAAACATTTTTGTCAGCACTGCCAATAACCGGTACCTGTATGTTTTAATTCGGATAGTAGCCACCCGTCCGCGTGCACAACATTTTTGGCCGAACCGTACCCACGTCGGCCACCTCAGGCACGGCCACCTTTAACACCAGGCCGCGGCTTTCGAACTGGCAACGTTGCAAGTGGTGTTGTAACAGCTGTTTATTTTGGTAGCAGCTAATGGTATTTGTGTATTAACGAAAGCTTGGTTACTGGACTATGACAATATTGACTCCACTTTAAGGGTACAAAAATTGATTTTCTATTTAGGCCTAAATATTGTTTTTGTTTTAAATCTTATGTTTTATTTTTAATCTTTCAATAAATTTATGTCAATAATTTTTAATTTTAATGAATAAAACGCAAAATAATGAGCTGGTGTCACCTGTCGGCCTTGTTATCTTATGGGACGTCAGGCGCTAGACAACACAACTTGCGACGTTGCCAATTCTACCAGGCCGCGGCCTGTAGTCAGAGGTGGCCGTGCCTCAGGACGTAAGGTATGAAGGTCCCGCTGTTTTTTAACATTCCTTCTGATGAGAATTTCTTGAACTTTGGCTCTTTACATCAAATATTAAGTCGAAATTAATTAAATTGTGGCTTCTGAATTGTACACCCGTGAATCCGCGGGTAGAACCTCTTGTAGAAACAGAAAATAGTAAACCACACTCGATGCTTTAGTTGAAGAATTAGACTCTTCAATTAATTGTGTTATGTTGGCTACACTGAAGAACTGTCATTTTCCTCAACGCTGTCTGCTGTCTGATCTGCATCGCAACACTACTTTCTGGTTCTGCACCTTCAATCTACCGAAAATTCATATAAAATTCTAGTATCAATTTAATTTTACACAAATGTTTGTTAGTTTTTGGATTTTAAATAATCAGTGGCAAAATTTTGTTTCTTCAGAGTAAATACAGATTTTCATTGAAAATTGTTCTTATTGCAAATTTAGATTATTATCAAGATGCAAGCCGTTTATGATGACATGCAATTGTAAGTTTAGGTTAACAGTTTTGTTTTAGGCCTAATAGGCCTACACAACTAATGTATATTTTCTAGTATTTTCTAGTTCCATCTGCTGACACCAAGAGTAATTAAATTCAAGTCCTAACTTCTGAAATTAAATCTAGTCCTTTTAATTACCTAGGCTAGCCTAGTGAAGAACCATTTTGTAAGTTTAGGATATTTCTGGATTAGGAATCTGGTATTGAGAGATGTATCTACCAAACACTTCTTCCATTCGTAACAACAAAAAGGTTTGCTATATAAGTTAGCCCATGATCACACTGCCACCCTAACTGTAATTCACAATATTCTTGAAAGTGAATGATTTGAATATTTGTAACAAGACTGAATATCAAGTCCTGATCAATCTCATAAGTTATTCGTAGAGCCGTTTGTTTCAATCCTCCAAGCTACTGGTACATAATCCTCTGGCTTAGCAAATATTCTGGGGGTAATTCTGAGCAATTACTTGGTCAACCCCAATTTTTTCATATTTTACTATGGCCATCAGGATGTTCTCAGAAAGCAAGGAACATATAATTCAAGTCCCGCAAGGCCATCGCACAGGTTGTCGGGCGATAAGAAGGTTCAAAGTCCAAGCGATAACAGTGGCTTGCGGGACACGCGCGGAAGGCCAGTTGTGACAGTACCGTTATGGCTATGGCTAGTGGTTCCTCCGATAATCCTTTTCTATGTGACGGGTGTGAGAGAACACGTTACTTAGTTTCACGGTTTTAAGTGAAGATCAGGGAAAGTTAACACGTTTTTTGTACGAACACAGCGTTTTGCAACGTACCCTAGGTACCTCAAGTGTGCCCACAATGTGGGTCGATGACGTTAAATGAAGAAAAACACACGTTTAACTGTTGAGTTGGAATAGAATTACCGGTATGTTTTTTTAGTTTCACATACATCTAAGGCCAATTGTGACAGAACCGTTATGTTTAATTACCTCCTCCTTGACCGAGACCAGCAGAGCCGGATAGGTTGCGTCAATTTTCTATTTACACTATATACATAAAAACTTCCATAGATTGAAGTATGAACTAGCCTATATTAAAAGTACTTTGGTGGTGGATGATTTTGCCGCAGGCTTATTGACTTGACTTAAAGTTTCTCATTAAAATAGTCTTGTAGGCTGTAGTATGGTTTCTCCCTCAACAAGTTTTTCAGGGCTGTACGAAAGGCCGTTTCCCCTTGGTTTTTGATTGACGTAGGCAGGTTGTTGTAAATCTTCAGGACAAGCGTTGGGAAAGAGTTTTTGGTTTTAGACAGCCGGCAGAAAGGTATGTCCAGGTAACATGGAGCGATGTCTTGTACCATGGCTATGAACAGTATTTCTTGTAGGGAATTTATGTAGGTTTGCCTTCACATGGTCGGCTGACAAAAAAATGTAATGACTGACAATAGTTAAAATACCAGTGCTGACAATCAGAGGTTTGCAATGGTAATTTATTTTACTAGAAGTTAAAATACTTACTGCTTTCTTCTGCAATTTGAGAATTTCATGACATGAAGGTGCATGGCCCCAGAGAAGGAGACCATAGCTTAAAATACTATGGAACAGAGTGTGGTACACTATAATCAAATAAGGTTTACTGACAAGCCTAGTCAACTTCCGAAGTAGATGGATCACCCTGGACAGTCTTTTACCAACTGATTGAATGTGTTTATCCCAAGCAAGTTTTGGATCAATTGCAAAACCAAGAAGATTTACGTTGGGTACATCTTGTACGTGGTGACTTAGAGTACAAGTAAGTCTCTGCGTCTTGTCTTCGTTCAGTTTTAATTTGTTGAACGCAAACCAGTGTTTCGCTTCCTCAAATTGGATGTCAGCTGTCTCAATTGCAAGAGTAGGATTTGCACCAGACGAGAAAATGGTAGTGTCATCCGCAAATCTAAGGGCCATACCATTTAACTCAAGGTCATTTATGGCAACAAGGAACAGTACCGGCCCCTTAATCGAACCTTGGGAGACTCCATAGGCTACAGTCATGGCCTGGGATTTTGCACCACTCAAAGAAACCACTTGCCTTCTATTTCCAAGATAGGATTTTAATGTGTGTAGGGCGACGCCACCCACACCATAACGTTTGAGTTTGTCAATTAGGATTTTGTGGGAGATACAATTGAATGCTTTGCTCAGGTCGCAAAGTGTCAATGACAACTTGTCTGAAGATTCAAAAGCATCCTGCACTCTGGTTACAAGTTTGGCCGGTTAATTAATAACCTAACCTAACCTAAC
Organism: Macrosteles quadrilineatus; assembly: GCF_028750875.1. NCBI lineage: Eukaryota > Metazoa > Arthropoda > Insecta > Hemiptera > Cicadellidae > Macrosteles > Macrosteles quadrilineatus. The sequence continues at coordinate 53,676,039 of NW_026542598.1, read as the reverse complement.
TTAACCTTGCGGGGCTTGAATTATATGTTTCTTGCTTTCTGAGAACATCCTTATGACCGTAGTAAAATATGAAAAAAATTGGGGTTGACCAAGTAATTGCTCAGAATTACCAATCTGGGTTGAGGACTGAACCTATAATATCAATTTACCCATTCTAATACATTGGTTTTAGGAGCAAGATATCTGTCACAAAGATATCCACCATCCCAGCTTACGTCTCTTTCGAACATTGCTGATTGTTGTTATACTTGATTGTTGTTATGCTTTCAAACAGCTACATTGCTGATCTAATTCAATGTCTTCTGCCAACTTAGCTTCCATCAGTAAATTAGCTATGTGCTCAATAGAACAAAAATATTATGATTGAGAAACAAATATCCTTATGAAACCACATGCACAATAGGGCTGTAAGCCTAAGGCACTTCCTTCAATGATTTTATTAATAAAGTGATGGCAAATTAAACCATAGACAAAAAGAATTAAATATATTGAATGTCAGCTGTGCTGCGGTTACCATAGGTTCTGGCACACACCGCTGGGAGCGCCGTGTAGTTACGTAGCGTGTACGCCGCAACTACATTGTGCCCCCAGCAGTGTGCGCCTGAACCTATGGTAACAGCAGCCCGGCTGAGGGTCTATATTAAATTCTTTTTGTCTATGATTAACTTGAACTTGCCTGTAAATTTTGTAACGGATCCTTTCACAAGAGTTATTTTCAATTATGCTACCAACCAAACTTTGTGTTATATGTATTTAGATTTAAATTAATAATGCTGTATTGCACAAAGTATGACACTACATTACCGTACATTACTAATGATGCTTGTTTGTTTTTCTAGATATGTGACAGGAGATAGAATATTTATTGAGCCCGTCTCACCAAACACCAAATTAATTGTAATTGACAGAGTGTCTCATGATGTCACTGTTCAAGGTAAAATAAACTCATTATGCCCTAGCAATAAATTTGTGCTAGTTCCCAAAAATAACCAACTCTTTTTTTCAGACCCAAGGGTTATCCTTAAATCTTTTTTATTACAAATTTTAAACTTTAGGTTAAAAAGTACTAAAAACAGATTTTTTAATTTTGAATATTTTTATGAAAACCCTATGTAACCTATAGGTTACGTTGGGTCTCAAATAATACAAAAATAGGTCGTCATCAAAATAGGTGGAGGCCCGTAATATCATTATAATTAGACAAAAAAACTCCACCATACTTTCTGAAAGTATCTGAAAATACTCCACCAAGTATCTGAAAATAAAACTGAAACAAAAATAATATGAAAAATGTTACACACCTGTAAAAAGGCAGTAGCAGTTGAGAAAATGAAAATCTGCATTTTGTAGTACCAAAACAGATTTCTATGGTAAGGTTCAATGTCACGAAGCATAAAAAATGAAGAAACAAAGATCCAATGCAACCCCTTGATGTTGTAATGAAGCCAAACAATTCTACAGTAGGCCTAATCAAAACTATACCAGGACAATCTCTAGAGTTTCTAAATGTCATGTATTTTTTATAAATACAATTAATATAGAAATGTATATTTTTATATAGGCCTATTACTTAGTAGCCTATGTGGAAACATAGAAAGAATAAGAATAATTTATTCCATTGATCTTTTTACAAAGAAATAGGACACGTCATACAATACATACAATACAAAATAATCATCTTAATACAATCAAATTTCTGATACCTACATCAAAATATTACCTAAAATACAATTAGGCATAGTCTAATTACTTATTTTAATTAAAATTTAACATCAAAATTGTACTTGATAAAGTCACTTAGGCTGTAAAAAACTAAATTATAAATTCTCTTAAAAAATATTATAATCAACTAATTTTGCACTGTCAGGTAGTTTATTAGAAAAGCAAATTGAGTTGATTTTGAAGGAGTCACCTGTTTAAGCCAGTCTTTGAGGCTTCATGCTGAGCTTACCTCCACCCCTAGTACTCATGAGTGTCAGATTTAAGGGGGAAAGATTGCAAGTTTGACTTGGTGTAGAGTAATACTTGATTAATGTACAAATTAAATAATGTTGGAATTTTTAACTCTATGAAAAGAGGTTTACAATGAGCTAGGGATCTAGAATTAGCAATATTACGTTCTGCCTTTTTTTGAATCGACAGAATATCAGCTACATGAGGGGAATGTCCCCAAACTAGAATGGCATAAGAGTATGTGGGACTGAAACAAGCCAAAATACGATAGTCTCAAATATTCTTGGTTAATAATTTTTTTTAAATTTCCATAATAAGCAATCTACTCTTGATAACTTTTTGCAAACCTTCTCAATGTGAATTAATTAACCAACTTAATTTTGAATCAATATGAAATCCTAAAAGCTTGGCAGAATCTAGTCTGATTTCCTGGCTAATTGCCATAGCCATAGGCCATCTTTGTCTGCTTTTACCCTGGCGTGTCAGCGTCGTAAGGATCTAATCTTTCTTTAACCGCTATTTTTCAGACAATACAGGCCAAATTCCCACTGGTGCTTCGCCAAAGCACATTTATGGTGTGTTAGGTGTAATATCCCTACTGGCTGGACCCTACCTCGTTGTTGTCACTGGGAAGTCTCGGGTTGGCACTATCGCAGGACAAGAGATTTGGAAACTAGACTCGGCAGAACTAATATGCTTTCAGCGGACCTTGACTCATCTGACGGATACTCAGGTTAGTTTTTGTTTTAAGAGAGAAGATATACCCTATTTTTGGACATATTAGGGCCTACTCATGGTTTATCCTCTGGCTGTGTAAAACAGCAACCAACACTGGAGATGCATTATAGCTACGCCTTAAAAAAGGTAGGAAAATATATAGTGTTTATTTATCTATATGATGACAAGAGTCAGATCACAGAATAGAGACCTTACACAGAAGCCCCATTGAGCCAATGAAAACATATTTTTTTAATATGCTATGTTAGTTTCTTCCCTAGAGTGTAGGTGCGCTGCTGTCGCTGTGATTTTATAAAAGTATACTTTAGGTTCATTTGAATTATGATCAACTGATAGCAACAGTGTAGTGACATTAGTTCTCTCTTCTACCGCCCCCACTCCTAGTCCACCAGCGACGACAACAGTGCTCATAGATGAGATGTAGACTCTAGCAGATTCAAATGCAACGTTTTTCATGGTTCAGTGAGAGTTCTGGGTTAGGCCTTTTTTTGTCAGACCCATTGACTAACCCTCTTTAAAACACTTGAAATTGGCAATACATCATTTTTAAGCCTACAGTATAAAGTATGGATGATTTAGCTTCAATCCGTATTGATATATCTAATTACTGTACTTTGATAGTGTGCGATATATTGATGAAAATGCTTACAGTATCCAAGGTCAATGGTTCAACTATAGGCCTAACTGTGTGACTTTAACACATCCTAGTAGGCCTAATCACAGTCTCAGGAATGGATTTTTGTCAGCAAGGTCTCTCAAAAGCCTTATTTTTAGTAGAAGCATTAAAAGATGATGAAATAGTTTACCGTACTTAAACATCTATAAAAATTTAGCTTAGGCCTACTGAATATGTTCCTCATATTGTTTTAGGAACAAATGAACAAAGTGTACATTTCCATGGTGGAGTCAGTGCTGGCTACTCCTTACTTCTTCTTCTCATACACTTACGACCTCACTCACTCCCAACAACGTCTTCACAATACTTCTCCTGAATTTCTCAAGGTATTGTACAATTTTTTATCTTCTTTTTAAAATTAGTGTGCTTAACAAAAAATTGAGATAGAGTAAAGTTTAGTTGCCCATTTGAAAAGGAGTTATTGATTGTCTATGTTGAGCACATAAACCTATGTAAGCAAATGATGCAGTGTAGAGTAGGATAAAGGTGGCTTAAGAAAAATTGATTAAAGTAGGGTACCACTAAATAAAACAGATTACACAACCTTGTTTACACTCATCTCCATTCATACTTGGCTTAAAATACCTACTTTGTATGGTCGCCATTTCATTGAAAAGTATTAAGTTTTTTGTCAATCACAGACTTATAACTTCTCGTGTCTCAGTGTTTGTCAGAAACTCCTTCAAAAATACTTGTCCAATTATTATGGAATCTTGTGTGTATATTCAGTAGGTATAACGATGGAATGTAGACAATTCTTCATAAAATTTCTATACTAGGGCTCTCTATAAAAGGTTGCCATTGCTTTTATCAAAGTTAAACAGCTGTTAACAACAGTTATGTACAAACATACCTGAAATGTATTTAAATTCCCCCTGCCGCAGCAAACCTGTAGACTAAGCATATTTCCAATAGCCTGATTTGATTTACACTAAAATGCCTCCTTAAAAATATCCCACTTATTTCCTATTTAAATAGAATTATAGTCTTAGCAATTTGGCAATGTCCCTGGACGCCAGGTCAGTTCCCTTCACACGTACGCACACTTACCCTTACGAGCAGAGAGGATTAGGACCAACCCTCGCCACCCTAAACCGGCCGCCAATTACTTTTTTTAGATACCGCATGTAATAAAAATGTCTCTTTTTAAAGTTGTAATTTTAAATAGAAACGGTTAACACATTTTAATTCCCCTGAAAATTACAATAAAATGATACCAAACAACCCATAATTTACTTAAATATTACTTCACAAAACATAACTGCAATATATTTCAGGTCGCCGATGACCTGTTGTTCCATTATTTTTTAACACTTCCTCCATAGTTGTTTATTTGCATTTGTAAATATTAGTTTTCGTGTATTTTTTTTTTTTTTTAACCAGTTATAGTACGACAATGTTACCATATTAATCCATTTTTGTTTTAAGGCTTTCACTATAGTTGTTTATTTGCATTTGTAAATATTAGTTTTCGTGTATTTATAACCAGGTATAGTCATAATACAATGTTACCAATTAACCCATTGTTTATTTTCACACTTTTATCATCGTTTTTATCTGTAAATGTCGGTTTTAATGTATGTATTTTATTAAATCGTCTTCACAGAATGTTACAAATTATTTACTGATTTATTTCCACACGGTTTTGTAACTTACCTTATTTACCATTTATAAACTAAAATTATGTACATACAGCGTATAAAATTAACAAGTAATTATTTGACTTTGGCATCTGTTAATATTTTTGTATTATAATCGTGCCTATAAACATGTAAATAATGTATACTTAGTAAATAGTATGACAATATGGTTTATTCATTTGTATTTCTTGGTACAGTATTCCCACTGCTACTTTGTGTTTGGTATCTATTTTCTCGTGTTGATGAGCAAAATCAATTACTGCTAACTAAGTTTTTTTAAGTTCAATCTTTAAGTTAACAATTTTTACATTTGATAAAGGAAATGCCACTTGTGACTAATTAACAGAGCGCGGGACAGAATGTGGCCAGTCTTATTAATCCCCAGTCCTTGTGTATGTGAGGACTGAGTGTGTGTGCGTGATTCTACCTGGCGTTCAGGGACACTCCCGAATTGCTAAAGGTATACTTTAACGAGTAGCCTACTTAGATTTGCTGCAACAGGGAGGGTAAAAAAGTTTTTTTTGTAAAATGTTAATAGTTTAGTAAGAAATTAATGTATTTTCCAAATTCGATCAAAATATGTTCATAAACAAGCAAACTACACCAGTTGACTTATTCTCCATAAGAATAGCATGGGAATTTTAAATTAAAAATTTGTTGGAATTTTCTCCGTAACCATTAGGCGCACAATAACTTTTCAATATACTAAATTATTTGTTTTTTTAAGCTCTACAAAATGGGTTGGAAAGAAATTTTGTAATTTTGTGTTTTTAGGGTATAAAATGGGAAAAACCTATTTTTATCCCATAAAACCCCCCATTAACCCCCGTTCCCATAGTCCAATCATGCCGGTTCGCAATCTCGTTAGAATAAATGTAGGTTTACACGTTTATACCGAATTTCATCAAAATCGGATCCTTTTTGCTTAAGTTAACGTGCTAACGGACACATTTATATATATATGAATTTGAACAAATGGTGTTTTTGGCTTCTAGGGACCTCAAAAAAAAGTAAATCGGTCCTGTGTCCAGGTCTTACCATGAGTACTACGGTAATAGCTTATTCATTCCCTATATGGGAAATTGGCTAAAAGGAGATTGTAATTTAATTAAACAGTTTATCAGCTGGTAATAATAATAATTACCTGAAGAGTACATTCACTTGCAAGACGCTATTGCGAGCAACCCCAAAACTGCTGAAATCGGTAACCATATTATTTTATCACCATCATACATAGGCAGTCCACGTCACATTCTAGAATACTTCCAGGATGCTATGACTTTTGTGTGCAGATACAGACGACCGTATATAATTTGTTTTGTAATTTGACTACAAAAATATTAACTAGAAATCCTTTACACGGCAACACGTTTGCCAGGTCAGCTAGTTTAAATATAAATCTGTCCTGTTGTCATCTAAATATACAGTGTGTAAATTAAGTATGGAAACAAATCTGTATTTTTAAAACCGAAATAGATAGAAATATTCTATTTGTGGCAATAATAGTTAACAAAGATTCCGCAATTTTTCACATGAAAAATATTTTTTTACCCCCCTAACAGGGTAGGTGGAAGGGGGTGACTTATTTTTTTCAAATAGCAACCCCTATTGAGTGACCCCTCATTTTGAAGAGTTTGTCAAAAGAAACACAATGACGCAAATCCGAGGTGAATATCTCACTCCTAGCCCAAATGGCGGATATTCCAAAATTTGATTTATTGTACGTGAAAAGCACCAATTTCACAAATAATGGAAAGAAATCTGTATTTTTAAAACCGAAATAGATAGAAATATTCTGTTTGTGGAATTGATTGTTGACATAGGTTCCGCAATTTTTTTAATCAACAATATTTTTTCAACCCCTTTAACAGGGTAGGGGGTGGGAGTGACTTATTTTTTTGAACAACAACCCCTATTGAGTGACCCCTCATTTTGAAGGGTTTGTTAAAAGAAAAAGAATTACGCAAACCCGAGGTAGATATTTCACCCCTAGCCTAAATGGTGGGTAATGAAAAATTTAATTTTTGTAAAAAAAGCCCATTTTGGAATATCCGCCATGTTAGCTAGGAGTGAGATATTCACCTCGGATTTTCGTCATTGTGTTTCTTTTGACAAACCCTTCAAAATGAGGGGTCACTCAATAGGGGTTGCTATTTGAAAAAAATAAGTCACCCCCTACCACCTACCCTGTTAGGGGGGTAAAAAAATATTTTTCATGTGAAAAATTGCGGAATCTTTGTTAACTATTATTGCCACAAATAGAATATTTCTATCTATTTCGGTTTTAAAAATACAGATTTGTTTCCATACTTAATTTACACACTGTATAAAAGGCAAAGCCCTCACTGACTGACTGACTGACTGACTCACTCACTCATCACTAATTCTCCCACTTCCCATTTACCTAGGAGGCTGAAATTCGGTACACCGATTCTTTGGGCATTAAATAGGAAAACTAAGTAGTTTTTATTCTGATCGGAGTTTCGGGCTCCGCCCCAGTGGCTCTGGAGTTTCCCATGTTAATCTTATGATTTTCATATTTAAAAGGAATTTCTTAACAGCTGTTTCAATTAAACAAGTTGGTTCTGTTCTATGATGTTCAATAGCATTAAAGTTACAAGGATTACCAACAGGGTGCAGCACTATTATTTTTTTAAATTTATGACTACAGCCAATTTGCAACCAAAAGGTGAGTGAGCGTAGCGAACGAACTTCAACCTGGAAGCGAGTGAGCGTAGCGAACGAGCTAACCTGAAGGTAAGTGAGCGGAGCGAACGAGCTCCAACCTAAAGGTGAGTGAGCGTAGCGAACGAACATCAACTAGGACGTGATTGAGCCATGCGAACGAGCTCACTTGTGAAGTTGAACGGGGCAAAGCCCGCGGGTACAGCTAGTATTGCATACAGTGACAGAATTTGAACTACTTGTGTGTCAGCCCAGATAGGTTAATTGTCACTGATACCTCAAATATGTTTACACAGTATTGGTCATTTGGGTTAAACTTGATTTCTAAAATTAATGTTGTTCATTGACTATTTTGATTTTTTTTTTAATTATTTCTTTGTGTGTGTATTTGATGTGGGATATTATAACTTTAACTTAATGTAGTTAAAATGCACTGGGATTCTTAACTGTTGTTAAGAACACAATTTGTTAATTGTGTTTTTAATGCACAGGATTCAAATAGATAATTTTCTAAAGCTGTCCTCAGAAAACAATGGTAATTAGGATTGATTCATATCTGAAGGTTATCTGGAGTTCAGATGTTCAATAACCAAGGTCATGCTAGATAACGCCTGGAATTGAACTCCTCTTTTGTAAAAGTGAAATAATTTCTATAACCACACTGTTGAGAATGTAATCTTATGACAAATTAAGCGGTCAAATAGTACATTTTACTGCTTCCAAAAAAATCATAGCCACGTTTATTTATCAATCTAAGAATATTTGTTCACCAATAACTTATATAATAAATATACAATAGTTATTTGTGAAACTAGTGTGCAAAGTGGCCCTTTGCTGCACATGAGAGAAATGTTTACTCGAGTGCAGCAAAGGCACTTTGCGCTTTCGTCACACATTATATTTGTCTTACAATGAATTATTCATTGAATGAATTTATTCATTGACTATTCATTGTATGAAAAATATAATGTGTAACACGAGTGCAAAGTGCCTTTGTTGCACTCGAGTAAACATTTCTCTCATAGGTACAGTAACTATAAAGCATATAAATATTGTCTTTCAAACACTATACAACACTTTTTAGGTTAGGTTAGATCCAAGTGTTGAATAAATTGGGAAACGCTTAACAGCTGATCGATGCGTAGTATCTTTTTGTGTTACCAACTATTATGTCCCTAATAAAAGCACACAGTTTTGTGTTGTTTGGTGGGAATACTGGAGTGGGAAAAAAAGAGCGTCAAAAATATGAGTGTGTCAAAATAAGTAAAAGCAGTAATTAGCTACTTGGGGTGCTATATAATCAGTGTAAGGAAGCCCACTTTGTTATGTAACTGTAGGGAAATATATATTTGTTCCAGGGAAGTAGCCTATGAGTTTACCTACATATTGACAGTAAAAGTATTTTTCTCCTAATTTCACCTTTCAAACGTGTTGTATGATGTAACCAACAAGCTGTAATCTTAATTTTCAAGCTTTAAACAGTTTAGTAACAGTAAAAATTTTAAGGATCCATATTTGGTATCATTTTATACTTGTGTAATTTATTTTAATATTTAATTTAAATATAGCCTATTGTTATCACACCGGTTATAATCAGGTCCATTCAGAGACTGACTTAAAAATCTAAATACTGACTTGTATTTTAACTTAAACATTTTTTTTACAATACTAGTTTAGTTGTATTGCTAATTTGTCAACACCTAAAATGTTGATTGAGAAGATCCCTATTTACAAAGTGTTGTGTGTTTTACAGATGCCACTTCACAGTAGAGCAGACCCAAGGTTTCTGTGGAACGGCCATCTGTTACGACAACTCCCGGAGAATCCAAGCCTGGACAAGTTTCTACTCCCCATCATGCATGGGTGTATCCTTTACTATTTCCATTATTCTTTTTTGATAGTAAGGAAATTCCCATATATTGTTGGAAAATGTTGGATTTGAACCATTTGTCTACTATCACTTTGACGACATCAAAATATAATGTATTTCCTTTTTCTTTTGCTGTACCTAGTAAAATGAATTAGAAGCGTCCAATTGCACTGTTCAATTTTGGTCTTTAGAGATGACCAAACTTTTAGAACCTTGGCTAAAACATTGCTTGATGTTTTAGATGCATTGCAGCAATCGAGCAATCATATTAAGTTGAGTTCTAGCTTGCTCAGAAGATTTGCAACTCATCTGAAACGTATGCTAGTATTTTCATGTGTTCAAAAAAACAGTTGTATTTCAAAGACCAAGATTTGACTTATTAAAACTAACTTACCTTTGGGTCATCAAGGTTAGTTAATGGGGAGCTAGCTGGTCTAGTGGTAGAGTGTGGGACTTTGGTTCCCGAGGTCCTGGGTTCAAATATGGACTCCCCCATTGGTTAATCACCAATGTATTTCATCTTTTTGATACTACTTATACCCTCTAGGCCTAGGGTTAGTTTAGTTTACTGCCACATTGAAAAATTAAATTTTCCCTTAACCATATTTAGTCATCTCAATCAATTCATGTTCAATCAACGGTAAACCATTTACCTGGAGCATCGTTTCGCGCCGTAGCTGTCATAGAGCCGGAACTCGTCTGTTTATGCGCGGCATTGACAAGAACGGCAATGTTGCCAACTTTGTAGAAACAGAGCAGATCGTCGAATCATCTGGGGATAGAAGTTCATTTGTTCAGGTAAGCCTTTAGAGTGTTTTCAATTTCCCCTGACCATCTAACTTAGGATATTTAATTCTTAAGTAGAGAGGTAGTGAGTTTGTTCAGCAATGTATGTCTACAGTTAGAAATATTTTCCATATCCTAAGGTTGTGAGAAAACTATGAATTATAGAAGTACAGAAAAAAAGATAGATTGTGGAATACTTCTAGAAATCCCGACTGTTCTGAAATACAATAATAAATAATTATTTTCAAGAAATATACTATTTGTGACTCATGTACTATAATCCTTTCTCTTTTATCAGGTTGGGAATTCAGAGTGGTTTTCTTAATTTGTCAGTGTTTTAAAGCAAGGTAAAAATATTTATATTTTTCAGAAACATTCACTTGAAACGGTATAAGTTTGTTTACAACTTGTCATTTTCAAGCACCAATGTAGTAAAGTTAGCTCCTAATCCCTCTGGCAATGTCTTGTTTACAGACGCGAGGTTCAATCCCTCTGTATTGGCAGCAGCTACCAAACCTCAAATATAAACCAAGACCAACTTTGATAGGGACGGAAAATCATACGGAGGCCTTCATAAAACATTTTGAGGCTCAAATCATGGACTATGAGCGTCAAGTACTTGTCAATCTTGTGAGTACCCTATTTGTCTGTAGTTTTTTTGTAATTATTGTTGTAGTTATGTGCTACTGCTTTGTATAATCTCAGTGCCACATAAGGGGAACATGAAGTGAGGACCATTTATAGATTTCAGCTGTCATTTTGCATCCTTTTCTAATCCTTTTCTAAGCTTTTTAGATTCATTATTTTGACATTGTTAATGAATGAACCGTTTGAAGTAAAGTAATTTTAATTTTTACCCAATATAGAATATAGAATTGTATATGCATACAACTAAATTTTGGTTAAAAAAATAGCTTTGTTGCAAAATAGCACAAACCAGAATAGTGTATATCAATGAGTACCTGTGTTAGTGTTTTGATTAAATGTAAGTTGATACCGCCGCTTGTATCTGCATTTTCTACTAAAATCTTTGAATTAAATGGTTTATATTACCTGTCCATCAGTGATCCTATTGTCGTCTTAGGCGACCGGTTTTGGGATACAAATCCCATTATCAGGCTGTTAAAAATATCATTTCACTAAAATTGAGATCGTCGGTAAACACAAAAACACACACATAAACATTAAACACGGATGGACATTGTACAAATATTGGTAACTGGCCCGTACAGGACACTACGACGTGGCACAGGTAGATGTGTGGTCATGACTGAGGTGTCCTCGCTCCTCTCCCGTTATCTATGGATAATGGCGATTACTACATTCAGCATGAAGGTCTAGCAATGGGATCCCTCCTATCCGGAATTTTAGCCGAAATCTCTCTAAACAAGTTTGAAAATGAACACATCCTTTCTGGCAAAAATCGTAATTTCCATAGATGTGTTGACGATCTTTTGCTGTGTGATGATTTTGTAATGTTGCTTTTCTTTAGTTCCTAACAGTAAATACCAATTTTTCAGGTGGACCATCGAGGTAGTGAAGGAGAAATTGAAGAGGCTTACAAAAATATGGTTAACAGAGTTGCAAACCCAGAAATAAGGTGGGTGATGTTACTTTAAACTTAAACAACCAAAGTATCAAAGTTTTTTGGGATACAAAAGGGTGTGTAAATGGTATGAGTTTTGTTTCAATAGTCATTAGTGGGTATAATATTATTTTCTGCAATAGATTTAAAGAACCTCATCAATCTTTTCTGTGTCCTCGCCCAGTTGGGGAGCACAAAGTTCTTATTTGACTTAAACTTATACTCTTACCGTACTTAATTCATAGATGCACGTTATATGATGTACTTCCAGAACATCTCCTTAATATATTAACTTGCTACAAATCTATCATGACTAATTCATAGAGACTCATTTTTTACTTTCATTGTTTTACAAATTTTTCTTACTTGTTTAAAACTATTTTATTGCATAAGACATATTGTTGTATATTTTACGTTATAATCTTAACAATGTCATCTGTTTTTTTAGCTATGCTATGATTCAAAACTTTATGTGACAGTTAAGAATGAATTATTTATTTAATGATAGTTTTTCCTTCAGATACGAGTCGTTTGATTTCCACCACGAGTGCCGCAAGATGCGGTGGGATCGGCTGGCTGTCTTGATTGACCGTTTGGCTCACGAGCAGGATGAGTTTGGCTATTTCCTACTGCTGCGTGACGGCACGCTTTCGTCACAACAGACAGGCGTGTTCCGGACAAACTGCATAGACTGTCTGGACCGCACTAACGTCGTTCAGAGCATGCTCGCCCGACGCAGCTTGACCACTGTACTGCAGGTAAAGTGATTGGTCCTTTCTGTTACTTTTATTCCATTAATTAACATTGTTTATTAATTCAACCATGCCAAACTTATTATTGTTTTCTCTCATTATATATTTTATACTTCTCGCTATTTGACAAAATTCTTCTTAAAATATCAGAAGGCCTATTGTATTAGATCAAAACAGAGAACGTAACGTTTAAATACAGAGAACGTCTTTTTGCATTCAAATTATGTTGTAATGGAATCAGTGACTAGACTTTTTTCTGTTATGACCACAGTCAGCAACACTCAAGAATACTCAATATTTGGGCTTGAAACTGTTTTTGTTTTTATCTTTTGCTGGAGAAGTCCTATGATATGACAACATATCTGGGCTATGTTTTTGACCTAATCTATTAGCTGCTGGACTATAATTTCCCCAAAAATAAGATACCTGAACTCTACTCTTTTTCACAAAAATCCCAAACTTATTTCCTGTTCCAGAGGTTGGCAATCCTGCGGCCTGGTCAGACGGTGGAGAAGCAGGACCAGTTTGAATGGCTATTCAAGAACGTCTGGGCAGACAACGCGGATGTGATCAGTACTCAGTACAGTGGCACGGGCGCGCTCAAAACTGACTTTACCCGAACTGGGAAACGAACTTACCTCGGCGCTCTGCAAGACCTCAGCAACTCTGTCACACGGTATTACAAGAATAACTTCATGGACGGTTTCAGACAGGTGAGATGAAGTTTTGCTTTGACTGTTGTGTTCTAAGGTTGTCAATTTATTAATTAGATTTAAGTGACCGGTTAGTTGAGCTTGTAGTGGTCAGAGACGGTGTTTGCAGAGGTAAGGTACAAACCTCCTCTCTACATCAATCGGGTCATTAGAGTGTTTTTTTGTCCTAGGATGGTAGGCTCTAGCCTGGGGTCGTTTTTCACACCTTTTTAGTCTAAATCTAGGCGTAGTAGAATTATTCCTTGCATCAAATAAATCCATTGGTAATCTGGTGGGATTTGAACCTGGGACCTCAGGGACCAAAGTCGTGTGCTCTACTACATCTCGCTCTTCAAGCGGTCATGAGAGTGGCATCGCCTATAAGCCCATGGCTGTGTGTATTAAATTGTGGTCGAGGTGTGGATTTTTCTCTTGCATTGCTGATAATTATCTTCTTATTCATTGATAAAGAAAATTTTTTGTTTTTTCAAATTTGTAAAACTTGTTGAGATTAGTTTACATATCAAACGGACGCACAAGAAACATAACCAAACTTCCACTTACACCTGTCTATGATAGTACAGCAGCGGTTCCCAAACTATGGGTTACAACCTACTGGTGGGTTACGAGAGCAATTTTAGTGAGTCGAAGGAAGAGACCAAACATTAGAAATGTTTATTTTTTATTTTTACCGGGACTCATTATTTCATAATCAGAAATGTCTAGTGATCATAATGCAGTATAATAACAGTACTGAGTGGGTAGCAAGGGCCACAGCTGTACATTAAAATATTTTCAGAAATTCACAGTTTAACGTGACTGCTAGCTGTGTAAGTTCCAATGTGTCGGTGGGTCGCCAGATTAAAAAGTTTAGGGACTGCTGTAGTACAGATCCGAAAAATTGCTGAAAGCTTTAAATGAGTGCTGCAAACTGGGAGTCCATTTTAGAACTAAGCTTAGGCTTTTTCATGACCAGTGTCGTCAGTTCGGTTGAGCATTATGTCTAATTAATAGCCGAAAAATCAAAGGCTTCATGTTTCAGTCCAGAAGGCATCACTGTTGATCAAGAGCTCAAATCCTGTTTCGGCCAAGTCTGGTATGCAACAAAAATTTAACCGTTGACCTTCTAATTACTAGACGAGCACTATATCAACTCACAATGTTCTTCATATGCATAACTATAACGGTTCAAGCTTGACAATATTGTAAGTCAAAGTTTTTCCTAAAGATGAGTTGTTTTGCAGGACTCTATTGACGTGTTTCTGGGCTACTACCAGGTCAGCTCCAAGGAATGTGTCACTGTTCAGTGTCCTCTGACAGTCAACAGAGGATGGAAGTATATAACAGTCAGTATCTGTATTTCATACCAAACTCTAGCTTCGGATTAGCTTATTTACTTAATTAGAATCTAGAATGTGATGTCTTGCAAAAACCTTGGATAAGAATAGAAAATGTAGTATAACTCATCACAAGGGCCGAGTGACTCTATTTACAGCTCTTGATTACTAGAGGTAAATAAGGGGTTGAAAAAAAATACTTTTAGCTTGTTTGATTAACTATATTTTGGCCACACTGTGCGTTTTTCAGGGTAGTTAATTAATTTTTGTATTAAACTTTTATTTTCTATAATAATTAAGCATATAAAAGCTTATATATATATATGGTTTGCCATGTTATGGTTGTAAGAAATTTAAGATGAAACAAACATTAAAATAAATTAAACATAATGTCAATCAAAACACGGTAATGAAATATTTAAATCCCTGGGATTTCACAAATTAAGAAGATACAATCATCTATTTCGGATGTCCTTGGCTCCATTATTACTTAAGGGCTTCAAAGAACTACTTGCGCCCAACAACCCAAATTGGAAAGGGCTATTTTTGTTGCAGGATCGCAAAAAATGTAAAAATTGCATATAGAAAAGTTATTTAAACACTATTTATTGTCAACTTAAAAATGTATCAGCCCTAGTGGCCCACTAGTACAAATTAGGCATATTTAAATCTCATAAAAATATTTCTATTTCTTTTATCTTTTCGTTTTCTTTTACAGTTCCCAATGATTTTCTGCGTTGCTGTTGCAATGTTCTTCGCAAATGTAATCACTCCGACAGGTAAATTATATGCTTATCTTGTTAATAGTGTAACATGTGTCCATGTATTTTTATAATACAAATTTTGTCTACAAAATGATAGTTTTATGGTTATTGATGCATGAGCCTGGCTCTCTACAATGGCTATTTTTAACTTGCTCTCATTTATTCAACACTAGCAGCTATACCCGTGCCTTGCAACGGGTCAGAATGCAAAAGAAACAATGTTGGTTTTCTGAAAATGTCTTAAAAATGGCATAATTCAACATATTATTATTTGACTGTACCTTAAAATATTATATTTTAAGGTATAGTCAAATAATAATATGTTAATATGTTGATATATATTTTAAGGTATAGTCAAATAATAATATGTTAAATAGTTTGTAATGTAAATGAAAATAAATAGCGAGTTGATACTTGATTAAAATTTTAACACTTTTGATTCCTTTTGAGTTTAAGATCACAATACATAGACTTAATGATATAAACTGTTCTGATTGGTCCTTTTCTGTTAATTCAGCATTAGGCCTGCGATGGAACTAGGTTAGTTTAGGCATAGGCAAATAGAATAAATATAGACTGTCTGCTGTGCTGTGGTTAGCAGAAGTTTTGGCGTCCACCGCTAGGTTTGCCGTGTAGTTACGGCGCACACTGCTGCAGCGTCAGCTGGTCGCATACGGCTCCTGCGCTCCCAGCCTGCAGCGGTGTGCGCCGTAACTACACGGCAAACCCTAGTGGTGGGTGCCGGAACCTTCCTTTGACAGTCTATATTTATTCTATTTGTCTATAGTTTAGGTACGGTACCTAATCTATTAGTTTGACTCATTTGGAAAAAAAACCCACTCTCTTTCTAAAACCTGAATAATACGTTGTATTAATAGACAAAGATAATACTTATTGTTTTTACATAATAAACTGTCCAATGTGTTTAACATCTTGTGACAGATAAATTTTCTTGACTGTTTTTGCTTCTTTTAATTTGGCTGCTGGTGTAGCACACTGCCCAGTCATTACCAATCAATAATTGAAATATACTGGAAGTTCTAGAAGAATAAATTACTATAAAGTATCTACCTAATTTTAAATGTTACTGGGAGTGAAAAAATACTAAGTCATTGGAATATAAAATAATATTGCAGTAATATGTGGTATAAGGTAGGGAGCAAGCTGGCCAGTGGAAAGGGCAGGTCTTTTTTCTCTGAGGCCCCAGGTTCAAATCCCGCCAGTCACTAATGGATTTTATCCAAGCGATAATGCTACGACCATCTAGGCCTAGCCTGAAGTACAGTAATGTGTAAAATGATTCCAAGTTAGAGCCTAACATCCTAGGATGTGAAGGTGGGACCAAAAAGTACCAACATTTTAAATGGTGGTGAATAAACAAAATAAATGTTGTGAATGTGAAAGAGTATAAGGGTGATATGAGGTTAAGTTGTACTGTGATTCTTTACATCCTAAAACTAGGATCTTTCTGGTTTTAGAATACAGTACAGGCACTCTGTTATGTTTGCTGTTCTGGGGCTCTATGATCACTGCCACGGGTGCGACAATCCTCTACTACGGCCGTGAGTTTGTCGATTATCCGTGCCTGAGAGAGATCTCCTACCCGCCACAGTCCCAGCCCTAGCGGTAAACACTTGTCTTGCCAGCAACTGTAATAAATCACAGGAGACTTAGCAGTTTCTCCTGAAACCACTGTCGAACTTTCCTTTAGTACTGCTGTTAATGTATATAGTGAAAGATGATGAAGTAAACAGATATAAAAAATATTTGTATGCAACTAGTACTCTAAATTATTTTGAAAAATTGTATAATACGATCCTGAAGAGTATGATTTGCAAGTGTAAATTTCATAAATCTTAAAAAGTTAACTTCCATCTTTCTTTATTGCTAAAAGCAATTAAAACTTTATTGTTAATAGTGTTGACTTGTACAGTTGGCTACTCCTGCACTCTAGTCTATTTATAAAAATAATATGTGCATTTCCAACCCCATAGTTTCTTTTAAACTTGCCAAACAAGTTGGTTTGTTAGAGTTAACACTTATGTTAGTTAAGTGAAACATTCTGTAGTATGTAACGTCATTTTATAGAATTACAATATCAATCTATAATATATTATTATATTTGTTTTGAAATCTTACAAAATCTTGATTGCATTATACTGTTCCCTTCAGGTTGTGTTAAATCGTTAAATGTTTTAACTCATGGAACGTAGTTTACCTTCGTTTGAATAACTGCCTCAATTGTGATGATGCAACAGGTATTGGTTAATGGTTACAACGCATGTTTTAAGATTTATAATACTTTTCAGTTTTAGTGAAGTAACAAACAGTTTAAATACATATTTAAATGTATAATTAATTACCTAAACTTTTAGAATGGAATAGAAATAACTACAAGTTGATTAATCAATTGTTGAAACCATTTCACCAATCAAGCTTGATTACTGTGGCAGAGTTGGTTATTGTTAGGCTGGATCACAATAGTGTTAACTATTTGTGTTTCTATTCTTTTTCTACACAATGTGTATTTCTCACTAAGCCTACTCAACAAATGTCATGTCAATTGCATTTGTTGCTTGTTGCCACAACTTCATTAAAAGTGAACATGCTTCCTTAGAAGTATAAAACATGTACTTATCAAGTAGCTACAATTGTGTGTGAAGCTGCCATTTGTTTTCCAAAGGTAATTATCTGCACGTAGTGTGGCTGGTCTACAGGTTAAGTGCAGGTCTTAAGTTTCAGGCTCCTAGGTTCAAATGCCAATTACTAATGGATTTTACTATGTTTTATTTAAGCATTTCTTAATTTATCGATAGACCTAGTATATGAGGAGGAATTTGTTAGTAGTTTATTGGGTTGCTGAACTTGCTTAGTAAACTGAAGGTTGCATGTTAATTCAAAATTAAACTCCTCCTGTTATCAAGTGAAAGTATACTAATGCTACATTACTGGCCTTGCCTCTGTGATGTGAAGTTGTTACCTGGTTTCTGGCCGGCTAGCTTGGTGGCGGAGTGTAGCGTCAGTTTAGTGTTTTGATTGTGTCTTTGTTTAGCTGTAAGGTTGTAAGTAAAGCAATATATTAACAGTTCTTCTTTTCAGTGTGTTTATATTTTTCTACTTTTGCCTACTTACTTACTTTTACCTACTTGATCTTTTTATTGTTATATATATATGTTGTAAATAGTTGTTTTTTCAGCAAGTTTTTGTGACTGAACACCTTTTGAGGGTCAATTTCCAAATTTCCAATGTAGCATTAGTATATTTTCACTTGGTGGGAGGAGTTTATCCACCTCCAGAAACATGTAGTTTAAAACACAAGACATGTTGGAAAAGTCCAATTAAATAATATAACATAATTTAACCTCCACCTTTGCTTCAAAGTATGTACTATGTTGTGTCAAAGTCTATAATAATATTCAGTTTCAGAGATCTCTCTCATCAAAAGCCAACTAAACTGTCTTTTATACATGAGTAAATAACACGGGTTGCTTAAAAACCTCGTAGAAATTACAATCATGCTTTTGTATCAGTTTTACACTAGGAATGATAACGTTTTTTATCTGTTATGAATAGGTGAGAGCAGTGCTCAATTTGTAAACAATTGAGGTGCCGGAACTGTAACCTATTTAACGCAATTAGTACCTACCTATTTACGCCAATATTTTTATCCTTAAAGAGAGGTACCAGACTACATTCCCCCTCAAATCGAGCACTGGCTGAGAGATTCACCTCTGCATTCAATTTAAATTCCATAGTATGTAATGCTGAACTCAGGTGCTCATCTAGGATCTAGACGTGTTCTTTGTGAATTAATGTTGTCCACATTTCATAACTTGGTAACTGCATATCACATTCGTAAGATGCATGAAATGTAATTTTGTCTGACATGTCCCCAAGAGACATTTGTATGCCACGTGTAGTGTTGAGTAAATGTAATTTCCTGTCATGGCAAAATCAGCATCGCAGCCAGTTGCTTTTTTTGTAAAAGAATAATTTTTGCTATCCACATAGCTTCAATGAAATCTGAATTACCAAGGGAATTGACATATACTTCACTGTTTTATTATGTATAGTTGAGCATTTTCTTTTAGGGTACGTGTTATATACATTGTTTACGTCTTATTTTTGTTTTCTAAGTATTTTATGAGTCTACGAGTAAAACTAAATCATTAATCAATTATAATATGATATAAGCCTAAATCAGGGCTGTCCAACTGTTGGTCTATTCCTTGGCAATAATTTGTTTGTACTGTCATTTAAGTATTTTTGTGTGTGTTTACAATTATATTTTTAGTATAGGATGTTTATTTTGGTGACCTATTCATGTTGGAGATCCCTGGTTTGTATTTGAAAATAATCTTTGTTGTTGACTCCAAAATTACTTTTACATGCTGCGTTTGTTCCTACAGATCTCCAACTAAATCAAATCTTCCATTACCAAATTAAATGCATTTATTATGAATATGTATCATCCAACAACAAAAATGTAAAAATGTGTTATAGGTTAGCTGCAATTTGTTATAAACTTAAATAATATATGCTGTAAATAAGATCCAATATTCAATCTTTTTCTGTCTCAGCTAACAAATAAATACTTTTATCTTTTTTGATAAAGGTGTAAGTTCATTTTAACCCTTCCATGGCTAAATTAAATAAAGGACTGGAGCTTAATTATTTTTTGCCAAAATTTAAAAACTGGTTGGTTATGTTTTGTATTTAATTTGCATTAAGTAATTCATGGGTTATTAATAGATTTTCCCTACAGTTACCTAACAATGTACATGTTCTCTCACTGATTTGAGAAAGCAAAGTGGCCATTTCGCTCATCAGTGAGACAATGTTAACGTTGTCTCACTCCAGAATTGCAATGTGAAGGCACGAAATAGTGAGCGCGTAACATGCAGGCAACGTCGGATGCGCGCGAAATACGTTGGCAGCACTGGCTGTAAATCAGCTGGTCAGCTGTTATACTGTTGTATTTGTCACTGCACATTAAATGTTATATTAAAAGTTCACTTCTGTGTAAAAATAGGTTATGTTTCTTCACCAATTTATTTGTTTTATGGTAACTGTAGGAAAAGTATAATGTGCAACTCGAGTTCAAAGTACAATTGCCTCACTCGAGAAACCATTCCTCACTCGCCTACGGCTCGTGAGTAAGGATTTCTCTCGAGTGAGTCAATTGCTCACTTTTCTCACTAGTTGCACAAATAACTATTCCTTAGAGGTGAACTAATTACTGTACAAAAGTTATGAAGATAATACAATTTTATTTGACAAATAAGTTATATCTTGGGCTAAAAAAACGTAAGGTCGACGGATATATCGGTCTGCCACCCTTAGAGATTATATTACAAAATATGAATAATGCCAATGATCTTGAGTATTCTCCAGGGCGGCAGACAAATATATATGTTAACCTCATTCCTTCCCTTGTTCTATTTTTTACCTAACAAAATGTAGGCTATCTATCATTCCGAAATAAATCCAAACTGAAACCACAGTGCAAAAATTGTTATAAGGAAAATAAAACAAACTGTATCAAGTTTTTACATATATTTTCAATCCAGCCCCTAAACCTTTAAGTTAGAGAAAAAATAACAAGCAATAAAATTACTAAAGTACGGACAAGTGACTTATGCTTTGGAAGTAGTCTCCTGCTGTACGTACAATCAAGCAAGAAAAATGTAAAACCTTGTGGATAACACTGCTGGAAGAAAAAGAATTTATATTTTACAGTCCAGTCAAAATATATAAATTAATGACCCAACCTCTGAAAAAATCTGAAAGTTTTGAAACTTTGCACAAATATTTCTAGGTACCTAGGGAATATTATACCAAAAGTTCCCATACATATGAGGCGAGCTCTAGCGGCAATTAGCAAAAACTGGGCAACTTTTTTTGTTTTTAGCTAAAATCTAAATCTCAAGAACCGAATCTCGAGAACTGTTAGTCGGGGTTAAAAGTGGCTACATAGCAAATGAAAGCCCATTAAATTTTCTACAAAAATGAAATTTACACTTTAATTTTACCTAATGGTTACCGAGTTATAAGGTGGTAAATTATGGCGTTTTTTTTTTCTTTCTCAAACTGTCTGTACTTAACTTTGCACCAGTGTTCGCACCCCAACAGTTTAAGAAAAAACGCCATAATTTAAAGCCCTATGACTCTGTAACCATTAGGAATAAAAAAAAGTAAATGACATTTTTGTTTAATATTTAATGAACTTTCATTTCATATGTGGCCACTTTTAACTCCGACCAACGGTTATAGAGATTTTTGCCAAAAACCAAAAAGCCCTGTTTCTGCTAATTGCCGATAGAGCTCGTCTTATATTTATGGGGACATTTGATATAATCTTCCCTAGGTACCTAGAAATAAGTTTGCAAAGTTTCAAAACGTTCAGATTTTTTCGGAGGTTAAACCTTTTTTGACTGGACTGTTATATCAACCAGATCATTGATTGTGGTTACAAAAATCTCTTTTGCTAAATATAAAGTCTATAATTGAGCTATTAAGAAAATTTTGTTGAGTACACTCAATTACAAGTTCCAAAGAAATTCGTATATTTTTTAGCCTTATGATTGAATTATAATATATTGCAAGTGTAATAGTCGGTAGAAAATCTTTCTTTGAAAGTAATGTGAATTACCTACTGTTTTTTTCATTTTGAAGGAAGGCTTTACCGACTGTAATCTTCACACCTTGTTAGGCCCTTCATTTTACAGTACAAGGGGAATTTGAGATAGAAACACAAAAGTTAATTGAGTGTACTGTTTAACATGAAATTTGTTTGTTGAATAGCCTATTTTGTTTTTACTTTTTAGTTGACAAAACACTTAAAACATGTATGAAAGCAATCTAAGATAGGCTTGGATTGATCAATCCTGCTTGAAGAATATATTTAACATGTTTAGTAAATTAGTTTCAACGTTGTACAGGCATTATCCGCGGGATGTGTATATTTCCTTTATGTAACAAGCGAGTATTAAATACTGCGATAAACTCTGACACAATTAAATCAATAATTTCTTTCCTACCGTCCATGTACAAGAAACATGCCTGAAAAAAAAAACTCCTTACTAAAATATCTACAACCAAGGCCGAGTTCTATTGACATAAAAGAATTTTTAGGAACTTTTTGTATATGTTTAACACAACATTCCTGACAGGTGGGGCTGATTTAGTAACACATTGTATGCACAAAGCAATCAATTCTTCAGACGGAATTCTCGTTTTATTTGTATCTTTAAAAACTCAAAAGTTTTCTGGTTGAAACTGACAAACTTACACTTAAAGCGAACCTAATAGGTTTTTAATATATAACATCAACAACTTCTTTTAGAGTGTTACTTAACTTATAGAGAATATATTCATTATTTTATTAGATTACAAGGATCAATTAATTAATATATTAACAACATAAAACATACTAATATGTTCATATAAATGGCCACTAATTTAATTTAAGCATGGCATTAAGTGATAAAAAAGTTTATAAAATTAATATACACAATAAATACAATGAAATATTACAAACTCTCGAAGAAAAAATATTGAGCCTGAATCTAGTGTTGTATTTACAGAGGACTCCATCATAATGGAAAAGCTTTGGAGCCAATTATTTAAAAAATTGTCTTTAGAAAACCTATTCAAAAATGCTTTGTTGATTAACTATTTGGTTTGTTACAAGATTTTGTTCACTAAATGAACTATTTAAGTTGGACGATAAATAACTTAAAAACTAGGTATGTGTGATTTTCAACGAAAACGTCTTTGTTATAATTATCATGCTGGGCTATCTTAGATGTCATGAAATGAGTGTCATGAATAAGAGAAAATGTAAGAGACAAACAAATTAAATATCAATTAATTAATATTCTAACATGTATGTCTTTAAGAGTAAAAAAATGAAGGAAGACAGAAATTTGAGTAAATAGAAAAAGACTAATTTTAGCAGTTAAGCTCTGGTTGGTTTTATAATCTATACATTTTTTTAGATGGTGAAACATCTTTATATATATATTTGATGACAGAATTTATCTGTAAAAATAAATTTAACAGCTTACCATACATGAACAAATTTAGTTTTCAATATTAACAATAACTTTTTCACACTTAATACTAAAGCACCATAACAGATATAAAAAAAAACTTTAGAACATACAACAAGAATAAAAAAGTCACAGTAAGTTACCAATTTTTAAAAGGACTAGAATGTGTTTAATTTTGGTTGAAATTCTGTTGCTACAAACAACAGAATTTCTTTTGACAAAACGAACTATAAAATTATACTTAGGCGTAATTATGATTAACCTAAGGTTTAAGCAGTTTGAAAGTATAATACAAAGCACAAATTTCATGAACACCAAAATTACAGTCTCACAAAGCTGTTTTGTGAACACAACGACAAAAAGCAAATGATTATCAAAACACAAATATTTACAAGAAAATAGGCCTAACGTTTAAGAATATCACATTTAAAACATTAGTTAAGTATTGTTCCAGTTGAAGTAAAAGCCATTAAAAAAACTAAATAAGGGTGAAGTTCTTTGTGTATTTTTATTTTTAGGTAGATTAGCATAAAAAAGCAAGCCAATTGCAGTCGTTTTTTTTCTTTCAAAGTATACAAAAACCATAAATTGATATATACCAAAAGTGTCGTATTACATTACAATTAGTTATTCTATTAGAAGCTGTCTGCTATGAATAGCACACATTCACAAGCCAAAGAAGACAAGAAGTTTCCTAAATCTAACTCTCACAAGATATATACAATTTAACAATCCTCTGTCAACTTTTTAGGGATTTAGAAAGTGGATCAATTAATTCACATTGTTGCATGGTGTAAATTAAACTACATTTACTGTAATATATCTAATCTAAATAATCAAATCCTATCTTTTTCACGTGATTATGATTAAAGAAGAGCAATTTCAAGGATTATATATGCTGTTTTCTATGCTAATTATTTATGATTGTCCTCCATGGATAAAATAATAAAAAATTGTAAAATACTGTAATTTCTTAACCTGATTTCCAATTATTTCTCCAATGTTTCATTTTCACATTGTTTTTAGACCATTATTTACAAGTCTATATGAAATAAACTTCATGGTTGCGCCAATTTTTAACTGAGAAATCAGGTAAATTGAATGAAGGATTTAACTAGTTTAATTTACAAATTTTTATTTTCTTCAGGATATGTTCGAACCCCCAATATGAATCATTGCACTTAATAGAAACTACTAAACTGATCAAATATTTTTTAAGAAATTTTTTTCTAAACAAAAACACACACATGACTTTCAATGAATACTACTAATAGCCCAGAAACCACACCAATACGTAATCTTGAGCCAAACTTTACTAGTTGATACCATCACCGGGCGGGGACGAGAACCAAACCGAGCTGGGTATATTTATGAAATATTTCCAACTCCTTCTTCAAACATTAAGGCAAAATATCTCGTAAACAGTGCAGCTACCGTGAAAACATTTATGTAATTACAGAAAAGATATGTGAGTTCATTTACAATACTGCTGATTGAAGACAGATGAAAAAGAATTTGTAATCTATAACATGTTTTACGCATATTTATTTACATCCTAACAATACTGGAACATATTTTACAAGCGTAGTCACTAGAAGAGAGAGCAGTCACCACAGTGGCTCTATGTTCATGTTGACAAATCCCGGACTCTTGCGAACCTCCCAGTACTTGTGGTTGAACTCCCACGTCTCCTCGCCATTGTCTGTCGCGCTTTTCCTGTCAATAAACGATTTGGCATCAGTTATCAATGTTATCATATTAGGAGTAGTTGTAATCTTGACACTTAAACTTAATTAAAACAAATTAACAGGCTTTTGATTGCCAAATAATATTTAAAACTGTTTAAATAACTGCCAAAAGGCTATCAATTTAAATTGTAAAAGCAACTAGTTCCGTCATGCACCTTCATAATCAGGTGGCACAAGGATGTTTTTTTTTATTTTTCTTCACATGACAATCGTCAAATTTAAATAACACAAAAGTAAACATTTAAAAAGGTTAGACACATGCTTCAATCATGTGCGTGGTAACTGATCAGTAACAGATGAAGTTAACCCTGCGAAGTTTAAGTCCACTGCAGTATTCCTGTTGCAAAGAGCATTTTTGCTAGGAGGTTAAGATTTTGTTTTGTGTTCGCACGTCCGTATTGTTGAGGTAGGTGATCGGCTCAAGCTGGTCCGTACTGACAGGATGTATATTTCAGTGTTCACAGTCAAAGTTGATGTCATGCTTAAAGATGTGCTAAAAGTGTTTTTTCAATAACAAGATTTTTAAAGTAGCTTACTGTGAAGCTGATCTAATAATACATGCCAAATCTAAACTTGTGAACGGTATTTCCCCTATTGGTACCTTGAGGTTTATTGTCTTATTGAATTCATCAGTGTTATACACTTCAGCCAAAAACATATAATTGGTAAGTACAAACCTACATACATCTCAAAGCTAGGAAGCCATTTTAGACATTTTTAAAAGGCAGTGAGTTTTGAGCAAAGCACCAATCTACTGAGTTGTCTGTTTATGATCCTTGAAAAAAGTGTTGTCAGTAAAATTTACTTTCAAGTGGGATTAATTTTTAATATTTCATCAGACTATTTTTTATCCTACACATGCATGATAACTTTTTTGTTTTCCTATATAATACAGTTAAATCTAACACTAACTAACTAAGTATTAATTGTTAATCATAGCAAAGCTTTAACACGTTCACTGCGGGCGTATCCGATCGGATATGGGCCGAGCGCTGTTCAGACGCTGCCGTAACCGATCGGATACGCTCGGCAATGCCTTTCGTATATCATGGTTTTTGCTCTAGCGTCGGTCGAAGCGAAGGCAGACCTATTCCACGTTAGCGTGTAGTGGGTGACTTGCTTTTTGTTGTGTTGTAGGTTGGTAGTAAAATTTCTCTATAAAATCCCCGTCTGGCAAACTTAAAAATCAACTTGTTGTCCCGTCTTTCTCCCTCCAATTGGCAATACGATGGGGCCGGCTACGTTCCAAGCAGTGCTGCTATATGTGAGAGTTTAGCGAACTACGTCGACTCTTGTTATAAAACAGGACATCACCGCACGTTATTTGCTATTCGTCATACCGAAATATGAGAGCCAAACACCCGGCAATCGGGTTTGTTCGACGCTGCGGGCTGCGCCGCACTGGGGCTACGCCTGCCATTTGATGGCCCGCAGCGAACGTGTTAACAACCTTAACAAGTTAGAAACACTTGCTTAACTTAGGGGATATGGAGTATTTTTTTTAAATTCTGTTTTTAATTACGACACTTTAAAATGCAACAACGCAGTTTAGCAAGCACACACTATATCTGACAGTGGACTTTGGCAACATTGATAAGCTTTTGGAATTAGGCTAACTAAGCTCCTGCCATTCAGCATACAAGGATAATGTTAAACATTTTTTTTAATAACTCACTCATCCAACATTTCTAATTCCCGATATGGACAAGACCTGTAATTTTTATGGTGTAGTAAAATCGTAAAGTAAAACTATAACTGAAAGTATCAATTTACATATTTGGATTCTTTTAAATGACATAAGTATAGAAATACACTAATAACACCAATGGATATTGCATTTTACAAAATAACTTTATCCAACATTAATTTAATTTTATGTGATCTGTCTGTTAATTTAGTTAGGTATTTGTTGTTCCTTGGGTGAAGTAACATTATATATATAATTTCATTAAGACTCATACATGCCCTTCAAGTAAGGGCAGAATTTGAACTAGATGTGTCAGACCCATCTTTTGAGGATAAGCTGACTTCCACTGCCCAACACAACCTAACAGCTGATGAAAGAAAAGCCATCTCAACCCTGAAATCAAATCAATCGATCATGATCCTCCCAGCAGACAAAGGCTCCAACAACTAAAAGGCTCCAAATAAATCCAACAACATTTCCCCTAAAACTGCAAGTTTATTAACTCCAACAGAACCCATCACACCCAAAATATACATCCTACCTAAAATCCACAAAGGCACGATCCCCCACCCGGTAGACCCATAGTCTCAGGCTGCGGCTCCCCAACAGAGAGGATATCCTCTTGCGTTGATTCTTTTTTACAACCACTGGTCCAAAACCTAGCCTCATACATAAAAGATTCTAATGACTTCCTCATCAAACTCAACAGTATACCCCAATCTCTACCAGATGGCACACTCCTTGCAACGATAGATGTAACCTCCCTCTATACCAACATCCCCCATATCCATGGCCTAACAACATCAGAACAGTATCTACAAAACAGACCTAAAGGTTTACTCCCTACAACTTCCTTTATCATGCAGCTGATTAAATTAATTTGGGAAAAAACAATTTCCAGTTTCTTGATAAGCACTACCTACAGATTAAGGGGGCCGCCATGGGGACTAGAATGGCACCGTCTGGTAACTGTAAGAATGGAAACTGTGGACGTCTGGTAAGTCGCAGAAAAGTGGGAGGGGTCTTAAATTAAAGGTCTTGACCCCAGGGACTCGGGAAAAATACCAGAATTCCCATAAAGTTACCAGAAAACGAGATATAACGTAAAATATCCAGCATAAGATAAGCATGGGGACTGAAAAATGTCTGCATTCTAATCAGCTGTTACTTATTTATTTGCAATGTTTACATTTATTCCGAAAGTCAATGTTGTTAAATAATGTTTCAAAATGAAATGTATTTGTTTAATTTTTTTGGTTTTCCGTTTTTATAATGAGTGAAGTAACTAGACAGGGTAGGGCAGGGGGGGGGGTTTATTGGCCTGCAAAACGTGAAAGAGTATCCAGGAGTTTTTTTGTTTTTATAATGAGTGATGAAGTAACTTATCAGGGTAGGGAAGGACCTGCAAGACGTGGAAGAGTATCGAGGAATTCAACTAACACAAGAAATGCAGAAAGAGAACGTCATGTAAGGCCTAAATATGAAAGAAATCCACAAGCTGGTTTACAACCTGCCTTCAGAAGAACGCTGGAAAATGAGTTGAGTGTTGTTTCTCACAATCTAGGTCCTTTTAACAGCACTTGCATGTATTTAGGCGCATTTCACTTCACAGAGGAGGCCACAAATTGACATTTCAACGCATGTTGCCCCAATGGACTCATAAACATGCCACAAACACAATTAAATGACAAACTAAAAGAAATGTTTTTACGCCACACTACACTATTTTGATGAACTTCCCACGCAAGGATTTAGTCCAGAAAACAGCTTAATCAAATGGTTTGCTGTCAGCTTAATCAAATGGGGTTTCATTGCGTACTACTGTACTGTAATGAGTTTTACCGGACACCAATCAGCTGATTATACTGTATTTGGGTGGCAATGAGTAGTTATAAACAAAAACATAACCTCTCTTAGAGGTTATGACTAGTGATTTTTAGTCCTTTAGTTGGTGGTAATATATAAGGATTTGTACAGATTTAGTAGTGTGGCGTAAACTACCGTAAGACACTCGTCCAAAATGTGTTTACCGGACTCGTATGGTAATCCCTTACTCGACTTCGTCTCGCACGGGAATGACCACACTTGTCCGGCAAACACTTATTTTCAGGACTAGTAACGTAATATACTATTACATAGGGGTGTGCGAAGCAGCAAAAAATTTTCGATTCGAAGCAACGATTCGATTCAAAAGATTTTCGATTCGATTCGATGCAACTCGATTCGAAGCAATACGGTATTTTTCTATTCATAATTGTCAATTGAGTGGATTAACAATAATTAAAATGTATCACATTTGTGTAATACAAATTTTTGTTGATGTGGTATTAGGCCTATTTCATACTTAACATATGAATTTTAGGTGAAAAAATATTTATTTTCAATCATATGTATTAGAATAACTGCTGGAAATGCCAGTGAGCTGCTTTACTTGCCTATTTCATAATTTTTACTTGAATTGGCTCAACTGCAAGAAAGAAGAAAATATTTTTTTTATCAAGACATTCATTCTCATTTTAATAACTGTTTAAATAACTAAATAGGTGCCGGTAGCTAAATTACAACAAATTTGAATGGAACTTAATATAAAAAGACCATTAAGAAATAAATTTACATATCACAAGTTTAGGGCCTGTGGACCGGCTTCAGGACTGCAAGCAAGAAGAAAATAAAAATAATATGTTTCCACCATGCAATATGTATCATTCATTCCCTGCCTCCTAACCTCCTTAGTATAATAACCTCACACTTACATTATTTGTTACATCATCATAAATAAAGAATTATTATTGGCATCAGTAGGCCTACAGCTTTACCTAGGCATTATTTTTATAGGGCCTAAAATAGTAATAGGCTAGAAGCAACATGTCAAGTGGAGAACTCATTGAAGAAAAGATATTGTGTAAACTAATTTCCTATAAAACTCAAAAACAGTAAATAACATACAAACATTGTTTATGGTATAATTAATAAGGACTAAAAAATGCATATCATGTCATACAGTAGTATAGACCTACTGCAAGAGATTAAAATCCTAAAACAACTGATTTTGATAGCTAATGAATGAAAAGAATTAAAAATCCATAAAATAAAGCCAAACAATATCACAACTAATTAGGTACCCGAAAAGTAACTCTTAAATAATATATAGAAGATTAAAATAATATTAAATCAAGAGACAAGAAAGTTAAATGCTATCTTCTAGCCTAGTGCCCTTGGCAACACAGGTCAATGTTTTTAAACTACCCTCAATGTTTTTGGAACAGCAGGGCCTTTTTCTCTTAAGGAAGGGTAGTAGTATGTCAACAAAAACAATGAATCAGTCTCACCAGCCAGGCCCGGGCAACGATGTGTGAATTCAAGGTCATAGACCCTCCCCCTCCCCTCTTACACCACCCAGTTGCTTCAATTGCTGACAAAATGCAAGTGATGAAACAAGGGAGTAGAGACAAAGAAATATATTTCTTTATTCAAAAACACAAAACTGTTAGAGATTATTTTCAAAGAAATTAATTCAATGTAATTTATTGGATCTTAGAAATATATTTTTTTAACCCCATCTAACCAAGATACAGATCTGTTCACTATATCAGATATTTCTTTTGTTTATAATTTATTATGTAAAATAATAAAATATATTTTTAATTAGGTATTGAATAAACAATAAATGATTATACTAGTATGTCTGGATAAATAGTCTTTCTATTCTTTTGACTTTGTTTTCTTTGCACTGTTAGTGTTGCGTCACGGCTTTTGTCTTCTTACTCTTATCAGTAGACGACTAGACCTGGCTCTGGCTAGTGGCAGTGCGGCAATTGCTCTGTTGTGTCTTTATTCTTAAAGGTCGTGAGCCAACTTAATTTTTAATTCTCATTTGAACATTTTAATTCCTCTGTAATAATAGATATAATAATATAAGAGTGTTTCTTTGGAAATAAATTATTCTTTTTTTTCTTTTGCCCCAACAAAAATTCGGGGACGGGGACCGGCAGACACCTAACAAAAATACCAAATGAATCAGTCTATAACATTAATCTTACTAGTTAAGTATTAAGTAACAATTTTTCAGACTTATTTTTAAAATGATTTTGGAGTAACCTACCTTGTTTTGGCTAGGTTCACAGTAGTAAAATATTTCACACACTGCTTACATCAAGACAAAAAACAAACCTCTAATCATTTGCAATGTCAAAACAAAAAAATATAAAACAATTAAAGCTATATTATTTAATGCAAAGAATGTATTAAATAAGAACGCCTTCGTAAAGGAAACGCAACAGCAACGCGCTCCTGTATTGCGGGTATTGCATTGACTTTCTGCAGGCGTTTTTCGTATATGGATACTGACTCCCTCGTGAATCGAATCGTTTTTTGACCACCACTGAATCGAATCGCGATTCGATGCATCGAATCGAATCGAATCGAAATTTCGATGCATTTTCGATGCATCGCACACCCCTACTATTACATGATTCTAACTTCATAAAAAACATAAGGCAATACAGCAGAAAATAAAAGAAACGTCTTATAACACTTAAAACATATTTACGCTTACACTGTTACTCACAAGACGGTAAATATACAAAAAAGATGGTAAGTGGTGATCGATTTCTTTGATATTTAAAATATACATAGCCTATATTTATAATATATCGAGCCTAACCAAGAATCTTCTCCAAAATCTCCATCTCAAGTATACAGACAACCCTCAAAATCTGAACAACTTACTTGTACATCCCAAACTACCAGACACTTCAGAAAAACCTAACCCCAGCTCTTACCCCTGTAATGAGAAAAGGTGCAAATCTTGCAACATTCGCAAGCCAGCAGAAACATTCTACAGCTCTTTCCACAATAGACAATACAAAATCAAAGGACACCTCACCAGCAACTCAGAAAACCTGATTTACCAATTGGAATGCACCCAATGCCCTGTCCAATACATTGGCCTAACAACAGAAACTTTACGAAAAAGGATGCATGGACACAGTCATGATGTTAAAACCAACAAAGAACAACCCATAGCACAACATGCCCTAAACCACAACCTCCAATTTGACAGTTGCTACACCACAAAAGCTGTAAAATCCCTACCAAAGAACCAATGCAATAGCTCCATGCTTAGAAGATTGGAATTGGCCTATCAATTTGTTAAAAATTCACAAAATCCACCCAACTTAAACATAAGATAAACCCAAATTCCTTCCAAAATATTCCTTACCCACACAACTAACAACAGTAGTACAGTAAAATCAATGGTGTAAATATATATGTGTATATACAGTTTATAATTTTTTGTGTAGACAAAAGTGTTGGCAAGCCTGCCAGACATTTAAAACAGTGCCAGAACTGTAACTGCCATTCTACTTTCTACCTCTGAAGAAGCTCTGAAAGGGACGAAATAACAGTTTAATGTGTACTTTTGATGTGTTCTATTGACCTCCTTTGACTCTTTATTCAGGTGGGTTGGTCGTGTATCCTTCCTTTCTCCTCAATAATTATTCAACAAAGTATTAATCAACTCCAAAAATATCCCAAAGAGCACTCTGCCATAAATGTCTTACATTAGTGTGCAGTTAGGTTTTTAACACCATGGTCAATGGTCAATTAATTGGTTATTATCTTGTGACAAAATCTACACACAATTATCATTTATTACTAAATAATTGTGTTTTCGTAGTTAAATTTTAGAGCATTTTCTGTTTTCAAATCACATAGAGAAACATTGACATTATTCATCTGGTCTCTTAACTGCACATTAATGTTGGACAGGGGGTGTTTCACAGGGTAAGAGTGACTATAACTCACAACACATACGTGAACCACCGAGGTTCGTGAGCGGCCCCCGACTGCTCGTAGCTCTTGCGTCGCTCTCGTTGCGCTTGCTCCAGCTGCAACTTCATCGCTTCAGCTCCATTCAGATTACCTTCTTCCAGGAGTCTGTGGAGAACAAGTTACATTATTGCAACAGCTAGTGTAGTAATAGATTTTATTGCTTCTATTGTAGTTGTGCATGCCGCTACAATTTCCTCAAAGTGAACAACCAATGCATTAGGTTGGTATCACATCCATACTAGGGACCACGAGAGTATGCAGTTGGCGGCAGCCAATAGCAAGACTGGACTAGCGCGACGTTGCAACATCACCCGTTCACTAATTCTCGACACTAATTAAAATATACTAAACAATATTTTCAAATCATCTGGTATTCAGCTGGTTATCAGATTTGGCAACACCGCTTTATCCTCATTGGCTCCTTCAAAGTCCTGTGGTAAATAGGCTCCTCCCTCAACTGCAGACTCTCGTGGACCGTACTGTAGTAAGGTTTGTGCACAATGGTTATATGTCTGTTCTACTAGTTTTCACAACAATTAACATTCTCACCTTTGATCAGGACGGAACCTAGTGTCAGTGTTGGGCAGATATTTCGCATGGTCAGGGTTCAACTCGTTGAGCTCCATTGCGAACCTTGTAAAGCCATAGTAAAGCTCGTAGTCCTCTGGCATTGCACCTGTGAAACAGAAGGTGATGAAAACAAATAACACAAGCACATTTAAAATATATATACATAGAATAGGGTACTAACAAATTGTACTAATTTGGAGGTAGAAGCGTTGTAACAATTTTATGAATTTTGAATTTTAAAATTTTGTCATTTATTCAAAAGTAAAGAAGGAGGTCTAACAGTTTTTTTGATCATGTTGTAAGCCTGTAACCACCATGAGTCCTCTGATTTGCTGTTCCTTGTTCGAACCAAGTCAGAGTGCATACGTCACAAAAGAGGTTATAAAAAGGCTCGGACCATGTGGCCCAATCTCATTTTGTTAGAAGTTTCATGTACTGTATTATAATGTGAGATTGATTAGTGCACCTTTTCTCCGTTGTGTTGTGGGTAAGTCTTGGTTAAAACTTAACTCTATTTAATGTCAGAAATATGGAGGGTACAGAAAGTAATCTTTTTAGTTAATCATTTTATTTCATATAGCTCTATAATTTGGCCCTTCAGGCAACTAAAAAATATCTTTTGGTTTTAGAGCTCATGAACTAGTGAGGATTAATGGAGTAAATGGAATTGAAATCAAGAGACTTATTTTGAAGATTACCAACTATCAATATATTTTAAATACTGTTTTTTACAAACCTTTAAAAGATACTTTACAGTTTGTACTAGTTGGAGAAGATTATCTATATATTAATAAAATTTTATCTTAAAATTAAACGGTACAACATAAGAGTGTCAAAACGTGTAATCGAATATCACACATCTAATATCATTAACAACCCCCCACCCGAGTATTAGTACTGGTTGGGAAGTTGTCCAACCTGTGCTTAAATTGTATCAAGTAAAGCAAGGGATAAGATAGTGGAATACAGGAATGACCAGTATTGATACATTTTGGGTTGCAGAAATGAGACACCAACTAACAAAATGGTTTACTATTTGAGCAGTTGTTTTTATAAATTTCAAATAAAATGAGTGAACATCGTTGAATATCTACACACTATTGGCCGATATGTAGCCACACTCCTTGTAATATGGCAATTGAACGTCGGATGAATACAAACCTCCTGTTGTCACCATAAGTAAACCACAGTTACTCTACATTCTCCACAACGAACAACGCTACAAGAGGGTGATTCTAGCTGTTTTTTAGCATCTTGTAAGTATATGTTTTGTTATGTTAGACTCGTGCCCCGTTGCAAAGCTACTCGAGACACTGACCTGGCCGCCAGACACACTTGGCTGTAGGTGCGACGCCACAATACAACGCTTCACTCCACTTGCCAAACAAGTTCCTCACCACCTTGCCTTCGTCTTCGTCTACCACCGACCCGTGGATCTCGTGCCTCTTGGCCGACCAATAGCTCGCCTGCATAACACACCAACACCATATGTCACATATGTAATAGAATGGGTGATATGACAAAAGCTTGTTTTAAACTTGAAATACTAAATGTAAAGCCTTAAAGCAGTACTATGACAAAAATCATATAACATTTCAGAAGTAAACATTGAATAATATTAGCAGGACAGGCACAGTGTGACTAAATTCCAGGACTTTAATGCAAGATTATTTAATAGTCCTTGTAATGAAAATCAAAAACAATAGATGGCTTTGTGTAAGTTAGTAGTGAATGTGTTAATATTTCAAAATATCCCTAACCTTTTGAGAAGTTATTCAACATCTTTTAACAAATGGGTTTGGTAAAATCCATAGTACAACTTTTGAATCGCCCGTTTTATATATTTTTTTTTTATTTGGTTTATAGAATAAAATAAGAATTGTTCAGGGATTTTCTAAATTAGTACTAAGCTATTAGTGTATAAACTTGTGTAATAAAATTGAGCATGCATTATAAAACTTTACGTGTTTTGGGGAAAATTTAATGCCAACTGAAATATTGGGGTCTTGTCTGGTGCCTAGACATCTTCCATATTGAAATCTTGTATTTAAGTAGTAGATAAAGCAAAACTCAGTAAGTATATTAATACTCTAAGTACTCTAACATATCAGCAGCCCTATTCCCTGAACACACCTGAATTAAAACATAAATGCAATCTTGTAATAACATCACTGACATTTTGTCGTTGGGACCGAGAACCATTCCAAGACAAAACTTTTAATTTCTTCCGAAAGAAAAAAAGTATTCACCAGCCATCATATATGATTTATCCAAAAATATACTACTAATTTCCAAAACACAGCAGTTGTCACTGACCTTGACAAATGTGAGTTTGCAAGTGATCTTGCCAGAGGTTATCTTGAGTTCCCCGTACTGGTCGACCCAGCGCTGGGCGTTGAACAGGTTGTGTACACAGGTTGTCACCTTGTTGTACTTGTACAGGTCGTAGCCTTCACCCCCCGGCCTCATCAGCTTCACATGGACGTAGCCTACACAGTGACGATTACCTCATGTTATTGTACTCTTAGTTTTTGTAACCATTTACATTAAGTCTAAAATTTTATGTTCTCTCTTTTAATATTCTTTAAACTCAGAAGATGAGATTTGATTGTAATTTGTCAAAAATAAATTACAGGGGGTCTAAATTCTTTTAAACTAGGGGGTGCCTGCTGAAGCGGTTCTGAGTGCCACACTTTAAGAGTTTTTATCCTAAATGTTGAGATTTAAGTCTATAATCAACAAATACCATCAACATATACTCTTTTATAATTTTAGAAAATCAGACGATCAGAGGTTATTAAAGACGAGACTAGCTGTGTCAATATCAGGAACAATGCAACACTAAAAAAGTTGTTCTGACAAAATGATCATAATTTCAAAATTGTTTGTTGTTATAATTTTTAAATCCATTGTTTATTGTTAGAGGTATATAGATAGTGAAATTTCAGTTCGGATCGGATATTTAAGGCTCGGTTCGGATCGGACCGGATAATTAGAGGTTCGGATTCAGATATTTTCGGGATTCGGATAGTTTGACGTTCAAGTACTTAATAAGTACTTACTGTACAATTTTGATATTTTAAGTCAATAATCTTGGTTCGGTTATAAAAACTGAATTTTAAATTCCCAGCCTACTCAAACTTAACAAAAAAGTATACCGTATATCTTGATGCAAACAATTTATATGGTCAGGCAATGCCTTAGTGTGTACCTTGTATTTAAATGCCAACAATTTATATGGCAAGGCAATGTTTTAGTGTATACCTTGTATGTTTATGCCAACAATTTATATGGCAAGGCAATGTTTTAGTGTATACCTTGTATGTTTATGCCAACAATTTATATGGCAAGGCAATGTTTAAGTGAATGCCTGATAATCGTGATATCAGAACGTGTGATACCAAAACGTCAAAATATATCTGAAAAAATCGGATATGTAACGGGTAGTGTCGGATATCAAATTTGGGCTTGGTTCGGATACGGATATCCAAACCGAACCGAATTCGACCCAATTTTTCGGATATCTGCACACCTCTACTCATTGATTATCTTCATTTTATTGAAAGGTATTAAAGTATTAAAAAAGTGTAGAAACAGTTTACCCTACCTGTTGGCTGGAATTCCATGGACTTCCCCCAGAATTTAGTTTTTATTCTGGCGTCTTGCCAAAAGATAAAGTTCCTACTTTCCGCGTAGCAGACGCTGACAGGCGGGTGATGGCTCACCTGCAAAATTGTAAAATATTTAGTGTGAAGCCTTGAACGTCCAGTAAATATCACGAACACATTTTAATTAGTACAAAATTGATTTGTTCTAATTCAATTCCACCTCACATAAGGTATAAATAGTTTCACTTGTACCTGTAGGGGGATACAAATTAATCGCTTTGTGATTCACTCTATACCAGCCAGTGATATCACAAAAAGATTCAATAAACAATATACAGTCGATGACAAAAGGACCAAGTTCATACTGAACAACATTTTAACCTCCTTTAAGAGAGTCTTGATTCACAAAAGAATCATCAAACTGAACAGAATGTTTTGTCAAAATCAATTATGACAGCAATGAATAATTTAGACAAAGAACACAGAGAAATTAACAATTTTGTTAGGTTGTAGATCTAGTAATAACTATTTAGTGATTCGACGTTTTACAAACTAATCTGACCACGCCTAATTATAGCACAATTGTACAATTGGTACAACCTAATGTGATTTTTTTTTGTTTTTGTTTTTTTATATTACTTTCAATACCTACACAAAGACATCCAAAGCCCATGTAGGTTTTCCATTTTTTACAGTACAAACAGTTATTTTATTGTTTCATTATGGTTTTAGAAAAATGTGTTAAACTATACTAAACTGTAGTTTGTGGAATAACTCCATTAATTCGCCACTAATATTTTTACATTTTGCATGACGAGTAAGAAGAACATTAACACATTTACATTAAGGAAGAAGTTATGAGCACACAACTAAGCTTTCCAAAAAAAGTTTTAGACGTTTCAGTTTTGTAATTGCTATTCCATCATTTCCCTCTCCGTTCAAGAAGTCTTAAAGGTGAAATATTAAATTAATTTTGTTGCAAACTTATTCTGTTCTATCAGCTGTCTGCTACTCCATTCTTGGGTAAGTTAGTTGTGTTTCCATTACATTCTCCTGATATATTCGTAAGTCAAGTGCTCTTTTCTACAAAAACAAGTTTAGCACGACTTATTTTAAACCCCACATTTCACAATTATAGCAATATTCACCTGTTCAGCAACAAATCTGAAGCCCTTGTCTTCCCTGATGCACTCGTAGGTCTCGCCCAGTAGAGGGTTGAAGGGTTTGGAGCCTGCTCGGAAGTAGGAGGACCCGTAGCTAGAGACTGCAAACGCCGCGACGTACACCATCCTGTCGTAAGGGTCAGACATCTCACTGGCCTTGTCTAGCAACTCACTGTACTCCAACTCCTCACACAGCCTCTGAAACACGACAAACAGATAAGTTGGCAGAAATGTAAGATCTGCCTGTGTTGTTTCGGCCAAAGGTAAGTCATTCGTCTGTTCCTACTTGTGGACGGAGTAATGTCTTCTCTAATGTGCCAATTGTCTTAAGATAATCAAACTTGTCTAATTTGCTGTGTGTGTAAACCATTATCAATGTTACTCGTAGGGATTTAACTTTCTTTCTGGGTGGAAAATGGCACCCCGCAGCATGTAACGATTGTTACAATTGGAACTTCTGGCAGGTATTGTAAATACATATTGGTCATTAAGTAATACTTTTTGCCTAGTAAAGAAAATCAAATTTTAAAACCGCTGATTGAGCCGACCATTTGGGGTTCAAGTAAGATGGGCCACCCATCGACCAAGTGTAGATAAGAAAACCAAAAGACATAACCTAACAGTTTCAGCTTTGATGATGTTGTAAACTATACTCTCGTAATCTTAGGGATGTATTTACTTCCTATATAAAATAAACAGTTTCTAGGACAGTTTGCACAACACAGACCTGCAGCATGTTGAGAGGTTCATTGAGCGCGACAGGCATGGACACCTGAGAGAGATCCTTGCCGATGTTTTTACACAGGAGGTTCCACAGAGACAAGCCCTCGGTGTTGGGTCGTGTCGCAGGCAGTTTGGTCCTACGACCTGTCATGTTAGCACCACTGTTACATACGTCCACTGTAACAATTGACAATTCCCCACTTTACTTCACAATGCTTGTGATAAGTTTCCATCACAATTTGATAAAACAACATTAAATTGACAAAAGACAATAAAAAAGAGAAGAGCAAAAGGAGGAAGGTAAAAAGGAATAGGTAAAAATTATGTGATAAATGCTCGTAGATAGATGTATCCACTAATAACGGTAGGCCTCTCTATTATTATTGGGCTAGTTAAAAAACATAATGTCACGTACAGTATGAGCTTTTAATCAAAATTGAACATACAAGTAATCTATCAGGAGAGAGGTTTTCAAAGAGTAGCAGTTTGACCAAAGTCCCTTAGTACAAGTCATCACTGATCATCAGACAATCAATCATTTACGGAAAGTAAATAAAAGATACGTCTTTTAACACTTAAAATATTTATTTACTCTTATACTGTTACTCACAAGACGGTAACTATACAAAAAAGATGGTAAGTGGTGATCGATTTTGATGGGAAACTCCAATCATCATCAGACCCAATAGGCAAAAAACATTCTAATATTATCAAAAAACATTCACCTATTGGGTCTGATGATGATTGGAGTGTCCTATCAAAATCGATCACCACTTACCATCTTTTTTGTATATTTACCGTCTTGTGAGTAACAGTATAAGCGTAAATATATGTTTTAAGTGATACAGGGAGCGGCAGAAATATCTGACGGTTTTCAAGCGAGTACCGTCCGGCAGCCAAGTGGAGGAGGGTGGTGGG
The DNA here is from genome assembly GCF_028750875.1 of Macrosteles quadrilineatus. Lineage (NCBI taxonomy): Eukaryota > Metazoa > Arthropoda > Insecta > Hemiptera > Cicadellidae > Macrosteles > Macrosteles quadrilineatus. Next base: position 53,636,255 of record NW_026542598.1, on the reverse strand, counting down.
GAGCGGCTCATTCTCAAGGCCAAGTGAGACAATTTTAGTCGCCATTGAGCAGTGGACCGGTATACATCGCGCGTTTGTCGTTGAGGCGTATTTTAAAAATGGCGATTTTGTTGTTGATAGCAACGTAAGTTTCGTAGGCATTTTAATGTGGCTCGTGGGGAACCTATCCCATCCCAAAACACAATCGGATACCTTTAGATCCACAGGATCAACTGCAAAACGTAGGCCTACAGGCCGTCCAATTTTGCTGAAGTTGTTGGACGATTGCTACTTTATATGGGTGAAAGTGAAGGTCTGAGTGCAAAATTCGTCGAGTAGAGCGCTCAGACATGCCATGAGCAGCAGCTTGTCCACGCGCCGGGCGATGCGGGCTCGTTAGCACAGTTTGTCGCACTCGCTCCACGTTCTCCGGCGTCCTCACTGACCTTGGACGGCCTGTAGGCCTACGTTTTGCAGTTGATCCTGTGGATCTAAAGGTATCCGATTGTGTTTCGGGATGGGATAGGTTTCCCACGAGCCACATTAAAATGCCTACGAAACTTACGTTGCTATCAACAACAAAATCGCCATTTTTAAAATACGCCTCAACGACAAACGCGCGATGTATACCGGTCCACTGCTCTATGGCGACTAAAATTGTCTCACTTGGCCTTGAGAATGAGCCGCTCCCCACCACCCTCCTCCACTTGGCTGCCGGACGGTACTCGCTTGAAAACCGTCAGATATTTCTGCCGCTCCCTGTATAAGACATATCTTATATTTACTTTCCGTAAATTTAATAACACGTACAATGCTGATCAAGAAGTTATTCAATCAATCATTTAAATATAAATCATTTCTTTTGCCAGAGTGGACTCTTTCATTCAGGTACTGTGATCCTAACAAAACTCCTCAAAACCTAGAGATGAATTTTAAATGTTACATCCTTATTTAAGTGCTTTTTGATGGTTTTCTATTTTCAGCAGGACAATTGACAACACTAGGTCGTCTATATTGTGTTTAGTATTCTTTTATAATCAAATGTTATTAAAAAGGAGTAAGGTTTCCAGAGAGTAGCAGTTTGATTCAGACCTAACATGGCCACTACAAAGTAAACAGTTGGATGTACGACTCACAATCTTCCTTATTTCTTTCCATGTGAACATTTTTCAGAGGGCGACTTCGCCTAAAGAATTTCCTTTTACATTTACCACTGAGACTAGGAGAGGTAGAGGGTCCTGGCAAGGCTAGAAGGGTTCCTGAGGGAGATTCTGGAAGGGATTTCACTGAGGAAGATTCAGCACAATATAGTTCCGAGGGTGAAGGCAGTGAACAGTAAATAATGGACATGAGGATATCGGCAACAATCTGTTCACCCTCATTTTGGTTCTGCTCTGAAAAATGTTTGATTTTAACTATCTAACTTGAAACTTAGGATTAATTAGGACAAGGAGAGTCTAGGGGTGTGCGAAGCAGCAAAAAATTTTCGATTCGAAGCAACGATTCGATTCAAAAGATTTTCGATTCGATTCGATGCAATTCGATTCGAAGCAATACGGTATTTTTCTATTCATAATTGTCAATTGAGTGGATTAACAATAAATTAAAATTTACCACATTTGTGTAAGACAAATTTTTGTTGATGTGGTATTAGGCCTATTCATACTTAACATATGAATTTTAGGTGAACAAATATTTATTTTAAATCATATATTAGAATAACCTGTATTGCTGGAAATACCAGTGAGCTGCTTTACTTGCCTATTTCATAATTTTTACTTGGAATTGGCTCAACTGCAAGAAAGAAGAGAATCATTTTTTTTATCAAGACATTCATTCTCATTTTAATAACTGTTTAAACAACTAAATAGGTAGCTAAATTACAACAAATTTGAATAGAACTTAATATAAAAAAGACCATTAACAAATCAATTAACATATCACAAGTTTAGGGCCTGTGGAACGGCTTCAGGACTGCAAGCAAGAAGAAAATAAAAATAATATGTTTCCACCATGCAACATGTATCATTCATTCCCTGCCTCCTAACCTCCTTAGTATAATAACCTCACACTTACATTATTTGTTACATCATAATAAATAAAGAATTATCTATTATTGGCATCAGTAGGCCTACAGCTTTACATAGGCATTATTTTTTATAGGGCCTAAAATAGTAATAGTCTAGAAGCAACATGACAAGTGGAGAACTCATTGAAGAAAAGATATTGTGTAAACTAATTTCCTATAAAACTCAAAAACAGTAAATAACATACAAACATTGTTTATGGTATAATTAGTAAGGACTAAAAAATGCATATCATGTCATACAGTAGTATAGACCTACTGCAAGAGATTAAAATCCTAAAACAACTGATTTTGATAGCTAATGAATGAAAAGAATTAAAAATCCATAAAATAAAGCCAAACAATATCACAATTAATTAGGTACCCGAAAAGTAACTCTTACTTAAATAATATATATAGAAGATTAAAATAATATTAAATCAAGAGATAAGAAAGTTAAATGCTAACTTCTAGTGCCCTTAGCAACACAGGTCAATGTTTTTAAACTACCCTCAATGTTTTTGGAACAGCAGGGTCTTTTTCTCTGAAGGACGGGTAGTAGTATGTCAACAAAAACAATGAACCACTCTCACCAGCCAGGCCCGGGCAACGATGTGTGCATTCAAGGTCATAGACCCTCCTCCTCCCCTCTTACACCACCCGGTTGCTCCAATTGCTGACAAATGCAAGTGATGAAACAAGGAAGTAGAGACAAAAAAATATATTTCTTTATTCAAAAACACAAAACTATAACAGATCATTTTCAAAGAAATTAATTCATTGTAATTTGTGAGTTGTAAATATTGTATTGGATTTTAGAAAAATATATTTTTTAAACCCCATCTAACCAAGATACAGATCTGTTTACTATATCAGATATTTCTTTTGTTTATATTATGTAAAATACTAAAATATATTTTTAATTAGGTATGGAATAAATGATTAAACTAGTATGTCTGTATAAATAGTCTTTTTTTTACTTTGTTTTCTTTGCACTGTTAGTGTTGCGTCACGGCTTTTGTCTTGTCACTCTTGTCAGTAGACGACTAGACTGGCTCTGGCTAGTGGCAGTGCGGCAATTGCTCTGTTGTGTCTTTATTCTTAAAGGTCGTGAGCCAAACTTAAACTTTAATTCTCATTTGAACATTTTAATTCCTCTGTAATAATAGATATAATAGGCCTAATATAAGAGTGTTTCTTTAGAAATAAATTATTCTTTTTTTTAAACAAATCTTTGACCTGACCTGAAAAATTCGGGGACCCACAGACCCCTAACAAAAATACCAAATTTATCAGACTAAAACATCAATCTTGCTAGTTAAGTATTAAGTAAAAATTTTTCAGACTTATTTTTAGAATGATTTTGGAGTAGCCTATCTTGTTTTGGTAAGGTTTAAACAGTAGTAAAACATGTCTCACACTGCTTACATTAAGACAAAAAACAAAACCTCTCATCATTTGCAATGTCAAAAAAAAAAATTATAAAACAATTAAAGCTATATTTAATGCAAAGAATGTATTAAATAAGAACGCCTTCGTAAAGGAAACGCAACCGCAACGCGCTCCTGTATTGCGGGTATTGCATTGACTTTCTGCAGGCGTTTTTCGTATATGGATACTGACTCCCTCATGAATCGAATCGTTTTTTGACCACCACTGAATCGAATCGCGATTCGATGCATCGAATCGAATCGAATCGAAATTTCGATGCATTTTCGATGCATCGCACACCCCTAAGTACTACTAAATATAAACTTAAACTATCAAAGTCTAACTAGCTAATTTTAGTCCTGCTTATCTTCTGGCACTGCAAATCTCAGCAAAACTACAGATACTGCAAATTTCATTAATCGAGAGATCTCTAAACCAAATTTCAAAAGTCAATTGAACTAATTGTTTGAAGTTACAAATTATGGTATTTCCTTTAAACTTATTTTTAAGAGATCTGAAATGAAACAAGAAAGTGTTTAGTATTAGCCTATTAGGACGAGATTTGTTTCATTGTGCCATGTATTTGGTCAATTAAATTAAAACTGTTTCTAAAAAATGCTTTGAAACAAGTTAGTAGTGCACAGCTACAGAGTATGAGTAACTAAACCAATGTTTCCACCGCATTGTTTTAAATATTTTGCTACTTTGTGACATTTTCTCAATAATTTTGAACCCAATGCCTCAGTTGTCATTATTTGGGGGTATAGTACAAAGGTCCCTTGAACTTACAAAGCAACATACTAATTTAATTTATGTAATATGCATTTTAGAATATGTATAACACATTTTACACTTGAAATATTGTTTAGTTACAATATTTTATTAAGTAAAATAATTCCAAAGTTTTGTTTAATAAAAGCTCAGGTTTAAAAACTTACTTCACACCTACCTCCTTCTAAGGTTGGCACTCCAAAAATTGTAGTATATATATTTCTAATAAAATCCACAAGGCTTTGATAGCACATTTAGAAAAACAATAATCACAAGGAAAATAACTGTAGTTAAAAATCCTATCAAATAAATTATTAACATAGGTTACTTTATAAAAGATCTTTATATTTGTAAACAAATTATGACAACAACAGGTTTGAAAACAAAACCTTTTTTGTTTAAATAACATATGATGTTAGTTTTACAAAAAATCAGATGATCTAAATCTCCAATCCAACTGTGAGTAAACAATTTTAAGTTTTTGGGCATTGAATTTTTTTTGTTTTTCTCAATGTAGGCCTATACTATAAAATAAGTATGGTCTACCAAAATTTCAGTGTTATTTGTTTAGGGACTAATCCAAGTTTATTAGCATTTCTTACAGTTCTAAGGCACACATCATTAACACCATTAAGATGGATATTTTTAATTAATACACGGTGAAGGAAAATAGCAGAAAATGTTAACAGTGACTTATGATTCTCTAATTGTGAATATTAATACCTGTTAGTTTGTTCAACTTAAAAATAGGCTTACATTACAAAATTTCACCCTGTCGTGTCCACTTTGTATAAATCCTTAATTTAATTCAAACGATGACTAGGGAGCAACAAACACTTGTGGGTGGGGTTTTTTGTCTAAATATGAATTCTGAGTGAGTGTTGAATGAAGTTAGCTAGTTAATAATGTTCATTGGTGTTACTGGCTAGAATCATCTTGCCCACTTTCACTTACTCCTGTGGCCATTTTAAATCAAGTTTATTAATTGCCTCACCAGCATACTGCCTCAACATTCTTTGGTCTACTTCCATTTCTGAAGCCAAACTAAGCTAACATCCTTTACTTTGTCATTCCAGGGCATTGTGGGTCGTCCTAGAGGCTAAACGAATAGAAGCTAGACTGGGACGGGTGGCGTCGTCCTGTAATCCAGCTACTATAGTCCTCGCCACCTTAACTTGAGGCAGCCCAAGGCCGCACTAGATATACGGCGTGCGGCCTTGGGCTGCCTCAAGTTAGGGTGGCGAGGACTATAGAAGGTCCGAATTGTGGATATTTATAGACATGCACTGTGGATGCAATACTCCCTGGTGTGGATTAAAGTCTGCATGAGTGAGTACTACGACTATCCACAGTACTATCCTGATAATTAAACCAATTCCTATATACCAAGGCAAAAATTTGGTTCGGATTCCACTATAAACTGTAGGTTCCTTAGTTGCCATTAGCTGTAAGGGCTAATTGACTATTCCTGTAATGTCTGGTTTATTGTGCGATTCTTGATTTTTGCAGTTCTCTGGTGTTCTTTCATATTCTCGAATTGCCATCTTAAGAGGGTATACAAAGGAGTAGGCAATGTTTGTATTTCGTACCGGCTAAAACCACCTTACTTATTCAAACCTTAGATTAATGGAAACCAAGTTGGGTTTTGACCAAAACCACCTACTTAATTTTTTATCTAGAACTAACTGTAACCCTTAACTAAAAAATGTACAGTATGTAAAAAATGTAAAAAATGTTTTCTGATTTCTGATTTCTAAAAGCTCGATGATCAAAATTACAACTTGGTCCAGTTTTAAACTTAACAAAATTTTACATATTTTTCTCCAAACCGAACTAGCAGCCTTCTAAGACAAACACTCTTTAATAAATAATATATAATCACTGCTTAAATCACGACACTTACAAGGCTGCATGGGGTTGTACTCTGAGCCGCCCATCTCACTGTTCTCGCTGCTCACACTGCCCTCCTCACTGGTGAGAGAGCCGGCCTCAGACGACGTATCACTGCCTCCCCCTCCTCCTCCTCTACCCTCCCCACCAGCACCTTCTCCCTCGCCACTCTCTGCGTCGAAGAACTCTGACGCGCTGAGACACGAGGAACTGTACGAAAGCGACTGATGCAGAGGTTTTTGGAAGCAGTCGTACACCTGGAATTAGGCAGTGATGTACTGTATAAGCAATATTATACATTAATATGATTATCATTCATTTATTCCTTAATTAAAGGTAAAATACTTTATTAAAAATTTAGAGGTAGCTGGATAAAACTGCTAACATAATGTGTCACTATTATGTTTACTCAATTCAAAGGACAAGTTAACTACAACCTCTTCTCGACACATTAACTATCATGGAAAGAAAACTAAGAAATTAAATGAAATTTTAATTAATAGAACATTCAGTAGACTCATTCATCTGAATTTTTTTAAATCTTATCAGTTTTCTTCTTTTTTTTACATAAAAAAACAGATGATACCTAATCTATAAGATAAAATATTTTAAATTATTATCATCTAGAAGATATAAGGGGCCCTAAAACAGTATGTAGTCTTTTTGTAGTTTAATAAAAAAATTTGTCATACTCAAAGTTTACATACTCATGATGTGTAAGAATAAGTCTAACAAAGCAAGCAACTATAATAAAGTGTGTAGGTGAATAAAATCTACAAAAGCAAGTCTTTTAATGTGATTGTGCTGCTAAAACCAGTTCTGAACTACACAAGTGTTCAATTTTGTCTTTATTATATAGATGGTGAGAGAAGCGAAATAGAGGAGGTAAATGTGTAAAAAAATTTATGATATATTAAGTGATAATTGTTTCTGTGAAAGCATAGAGTCTACTGAAGTAAGCCATCAACCCAAAAAGTAAATCTGCTATATTTTCGGGTTGGGTAAATAGTTGGGCTGAGGGAGCATTTATAGCTGTAATAGTTTTTGGGCCAAGCTCAGGCCAGGTCATAGATGTGTGTGAGCTTTAATTTTCGAAGGTATACGATAACAAATTGACAATTTTGCTAAAATCGCAGAAGACAATTATAATGTCTCTGCGACAGTGGTAAATGTTCACATTTTCACTGACCGTGGAAGATGATCCCGATTCCGCCGTGACAGCAAAAGAGGTTGCGTGAGATAATGTACAATATTGTTTAAGCTAATGCAGTATTATAATTAAAATAATATTTTAAAAACATACTTTCCAAAGTACCTACCCTAAATTTTGGCCCGAGATCCATGCCAAAATATTTGACCTGAACATTGTAAAACTAGCCCAAAGACCCTTACAAACAGTTTCTAAAACCAACATCCTTGTGCTTTGTGTTACATCCTTAACCTATAACTGTGAACTATGGATTTTTTTACAACAATATTTTGTCACGGGTAACATTTCTTAACCTAACTTATTGCTAGAAGCAAAGTGCGAGTGACTCACTACTGGCGCCGGGTGCTGTGGACTCACAGTTTCCGAGAGGTCACTCAGGTCGGAGCTCTCGTGTATGCGGTTGAGTCGTGCGCGCAGCTCGCTGTTCTGCTGGATGGTCTGGTGCAGCGTGTTGCGCAGCGTAGCAATAACTCCGCTGTTGCCTGCACTGCCTTCAGCTTCCAGGGCACTCTTCAACCTCTCCCGCTCCGTGCTGAGCGTGTACAGGACGGACTTCAGACTGGAGTGGACTGGAACAACCAACACCAAAGTTTGCAATAACACTTTGAAGACTGTGGATTATTCACTGATTCCATTGAGCATTTTCTGTTATGGTTTTCCTCTACACTCAACTTCATTCAAACTTGGATTAAAATACTTACATTCGTATGGTCGCCATTTCAAAATCAAGAATTAATATAAGTATTAATAAAGTATCTTAGGTTTTTTAAAAATCAAAATTATTTAAGAACATTTTTGTACATATAGGAGACATATTAGTGGTAAGCAAAAAGTAACAAAATGTCAGATTTTATGTGCAACTCACAAAAAAATCACCCATCCTACCCATTTTAGTCTGAGCCATCCAAAAATTATTAATTATTAATTTACTCCAAGATTGTTTTAATACACATTGATTTCAAAATTTTAGGGTCAATGCATGAAAACATAGATGTTTCTTTGTCCAGTTTTCATAGTGGGAATAGAATGATTTTGAAATTTTCTAGGAAAAAAATCTTGCAATATTACCATGTTCACAGAGAGCGTCTGTAAAGATGAATCATCAAAAATGCACAATATTGCTGTGATCAGGGAGATAATCACAACATTGCCAAAAAATTGTCCACGAGATTATCAAGTAAACACAAATTCTGTTAACTACCCAATCACAATTAGGAATAGTTAGGTTAATCACACATCTATTATGCTAAATAAATTCCATAAAACTAATTAAAACTCACGTTCTTTGGCCAGCACGAGGTAGTCGCTATGCAGCTGGTTGTCAGGGGCCTGCATGGCAGGAAGTCCAGTGGTGGGGGGAAGGGGAGGGAACAAGTGATCCCCGGCAGGGAGTGACTGTGGCCGAGTCACCCCCACCCCCGCCGTGGTCAGAGAGGGGTTGCTGCTACTAAGCACTGCCCCTACTGCTGAGATGGAGAGACCACCACTGCACGAACAAGTCTGTGGATCAAACAAACGTGTGTCATGTAAGACGAACGAGTGAACGAACAAGTTGAACTATGGATGGCTTAGTCATTTTTCCTTTAGCACAAAGAGACAGTAAATGTACACAAAGGTATTATTTTTTTTATTGCATGGAATTTTTTTATTGTAGTGGTAGTTGTAGTAATTGATTGGAGCTCAAATACAAAATTCTGGCCTAATTGACCAAATGTTTCTAAACAAATAATGTTTTCAAATTTTTTTCCTAAAAAGGTGGAACAAACCATCAGGTGATGGCATCATCACACAGTCATTCATTGCTGATTAATGAGATTAGAACTCGAGCAGAAGTACTGTGCTCTAACCATTGGATCAACTCCGCCATTCGAGAATGTCAGTAATTAAGTTTGTAAGTAAAAATTCCAAACCAATCATCATCAAATCTGATATATTGAATACTTATTAAGAATCAGAACCAGAATCTGAGTACACATACACAATATACATGAATAGTGTTAGTATAACAAAACAAAAATATTAACAAGAACCAGACGAACAAGAATGGTTTGTAATTAACTTTAGAAGAACCAGCTGAAAGAGTTATTTGTGTAGCTAGTTTGCGAAGTGGCACTTTGTTGCCAGTGTTTCCATTCGCGGGATTATTATCCCGAAAACGGGATTTTTAGACCTTGAGCGGGATTAAAACGGGATGCGGGATAAAACGGGATTTTCGGCTGTGACGAGTATTTATATTTTTTTCTACTCAATTTTAGAGAAAAACTAACTCAAATTGTTTAAATACTGTAGCAAAATATAATAGTGATGTTTAAACAACTTATAAAAATGATACGTAAAGTTTAATACAAGGAATTGTACCAAAAAAATCATGCGGGATAAAACGGGATTTCTCAACCCAGTAAGCGGGATTATTTTTTTGGTCGTGTGGAAACACTGTTTGTTGCACATGACAGAAATGTTTACGCACAAGCCACAGGTGAGTGTGGAAAGTTTCTCGAGTGCAGCAAAGACACTTAGCACTCGCGTTACACATTATATTTTTCATTCAGTCTAAAGAAAATTTTTTGTTTCTAGGGTATGTTGAGTAAGTTAGTCTTTGTGTCTGGTGTCATAATTGTGATTGTCCTAACTAACAGAAAAGTTAGAAATCTTTAGTCTTTTAAATATTAGCAAGTAAATAATTAACATCAGCCAAACATTTCTTGAATTCCTTTCATAACCTTTTTAAAATGGCCCATCAAGCAACGCCAAATATGTGAATAGATGAAAATTCAAATTGCATCGAGTTCCCAACCCAACTTACCGAGAGTGGAGAAGACGACTCATTTTCTACAGTGGTCTTGTTGGGACTAGAACCTGCATTAAGATCCACAGAGCTGCCTTTCCCACTCTTCTTCTTCCTCAAACCAAACTTGCGCCTGTCTTTCTTGACATTGGGTGAGAGGCCGTCGGACGCACTCATCTGTGAGACAGAATGCTTTATCACAAACCTTCCATATAGGGGATAATAACTAAATAACATGCCTACTCTTAATATTAAAACAGTGACACTTAAAACCTTTCAAAGATAAGACCAATTTATTTAGGTAATAAATTTTGAAATAAGTGCCATTCATGAGAGCATATACCTTTCAGTCAGCAAAAACTGTTTATGCAAGTTTCAACTAGATTGAAATGTTTGTAGAACTTTGGTTGTTTATGTAAGTTTGGCTTTTAATTTGAATTAAAATACTAAGACTAAAATACCAAAGAACTAAAATTGGTTTTTAATCAAAACAAACACAGCATTATTTTAAACTCAGAAGCGATTATAAAATAGCACATGTAAAATTGTAGTGAGACATCTACAGGTCAATTTTAAGATCACTCATATTGTTGCTTTGGACAATCAGAGATCCGGCAATGAATGAGGAATTGGTTTTGTATTTCAGGGAAGTCAAGTCACTTCCTAACTTATTTATAGCTTACACTACACATATATAGTTGCAAAACTTAACTCTGCACATCTACCAAGATCACGTAGTTGAATGAAATATCTTTGTTTCTACGGCCCATCAAAATGTTTACTTAACGTTTACTTTTTAGTATTTATTATGTTGTACTAATTCAAGCTCTTGTCCAAAGATTTTAAACAAATTTTAAATGCCTCCTTCATATAAAATCAATATTTAACCTTTAACAAACATGGAACAGAATAGTACACGAAATACTGCATTGCCTGACTCACCATCAATCAATTAAAGTACCAGTAGGCCCATTTGACTTGTTAGTGTTATCGTTTTATGAATAGAAAATTAATTAAATTATAAATTTTAAACTGTATGACCATGCATTCCTTTATCACTTTACAATTCCATTCTAAATTAGCAATGAATACTCTTTAAGATTTGTTGTCTCTAAAATGTTTGACTGAGTAATCCAAACAAACTTTACATTGTATAAAAAAAGCTCAGATCATTTATGAATCCTATACACTGAATCTAGTTCAAAATAATTACCACACAAAACCAAAACAGGTAGAAAAGAAAACAAATGCAGTAGTCAACCATGTGGTGGATGGGTCTTTCGATAAATACCACACTTCTACTATACTCAACAAAATAAAACGTGACTCAAACTGTCTTATTGGGGAATGTTGCTGAAAGTCAACAGTCCCGGAAGATCAAATAATTTATACCTGTGCCGCTAGGTCAAAAACTACAATGTTTGCAGTGTCTGTAGATCAAAAGTTCCAGTAAGTCAAATAGTACAGCCCGAGCTAAAAACGTAGTCTATGTTAAAGCAATTGACTTATTGGGAATTTGACCTAATGCAACAGCAGTTTTAATATAACGAAATAAGGTAAAATACAAGTTCAGTTTCGCTGAGTCAACAGTGCCGGAAGATCAAAAGCAATAAAACAAAACGTCGATTCGATTCAGTGTAAAGTAGACCTCCTGCAACGCTTACTACACCAACAAAACTCGCTTTTAGTTACTTCGTGTTTTGTCATAATTAGAATAGAGCTAAAATTATCATATTTGGTACATAGCTTATCTATTAATGCTTCTTGCCAACTGTTTGGTCAACACTGTAAATAGGTATAGTTTATGTAATGAAAAGCCTTTCGTCAAAATTTGTGGCATAAAATACACGCAAGGACGATCTGAAAATTTCTGGTTATTATATACGTTTGTAAAAGGAGATCCATTTAATTGTAGAACTATTTTATGAGTTATAATGTAGTCTACATATAAACTGTGTAAATGTATTACGCCTCGGAAGGGTTGAAACCTGTCCAAACTATCATATATATTATTAAAACGTAAATGGGATTTTTTCACGATTCTGAATCAACCAGACGATGGATTTTCATTAGTTTTGTGTTGAAAGAAAGATAATTTTGAGAACTAGGGAATGTCAAAGCCATAATTATAATTAAGGGTCCCAGTTTTTTAGAAATTAAGTTTTATTTTTAAAAAGTCTAGCAGCCGACGCTAACCTTCTAAGCCAGCTTTTAGTACAATATAATTTGCTTAACATAACAGCTGTAAACATTCCATCTGTGACACAAATTCAGCATTTGGAAACAAATTTAAAGATATAATTAGAGTTGACTTGTTTATACTATGTGTAATGCTGACCATTGATACATTCAATTCTTAGGTATGAGGATGGCAGATTAATTAAATATGCATAGTAAAATAAAAGGATGTTCAAATTATTTTTTAAAGGAATCTTTGTAATCATCGATTTGTTTTAGTCCCATATAATTTGTTTTAACTAACAGCTGGTTGAATGTAATATTGTTCTTTATAACTATTAGGTTTTTGGAGAATTTCCCATATAGGGAATAAGCTATTACCGTAGTACTTATGGTAACACCTGGACCCGGGACCGATTTCATTTTTCGTTTTGAGCTCCCTAGAGGCCAAAAACATCATCCGTTCAAATTCATATATACAGGGTGATCAACTCAAGGAGGCCACCATTGAGAAATCGGAAACGGTAAGAATTAGAGAAAACATTAAATGGGGAACATTCCTTTATTTTTTGTGTCAGTTAAAAATATGATTTTAGTTTTTTTATCATGTTTTCGGATAGAATATGCAATTTCAAAACTTTTTTAGCCTTGACCCTTTTCGATTAACCCACTCGTTTAGGAGTACAGCCTATGGGAAAATGACTTCCGGTGTACATTTTACATCATGTAGCTCCTAAACGAGTAAGTTTAGAGCAAAATTGCAAAAAGTAAATTAGTCTTAGAATTGCATCTACATTCCTTAAAGACTATAAAATAAAAAGTTTTCCACTTTTCAAGTTTGCTGCCATTTCTTAAATAATATAATTCATATTTTTTATGAATTTTATGGTCTTTTTTGAATGTGGATGCAATTGTAAGACTTTTTTACTCCTCGCATTTTTGCTATAAACTTACTTGTTTAGGAGCTACATGATGTAATATGTACACCGGAAGTCATTTTTCCATAGGCGGTAACTCCTAGACGAGTGGGTTTATCGAAAAAATTTCAAGGATAAAAAAGTTTTTAAATTGCCTATTCTATCCGAAAACATGATAAAATATAGGGTTCGATAAGAAATTTCAAAATTGGCCGCCATTTTGGAAAATGGTGGCTGAATTTCAAAAAACTAAAATCATATTTTTAACTGCCACAAAAAATAAAGGAATGTCTTCCATTTTGAGTTTTCTCTAATTCTTACCGTTTCCGATATCCCAATGGTGGCCTCCTTGAGTTGATCACCCTGTATAGCCTATATTTATTTATTTATATATTTTTCCCGGGGGGAACCCCAGGACCCCCCTCCTTTTTGGGGGGTATTCCATACCCCCCAGGCCCCCGGTGACCCCCCCAAAATATATGTCTAGGACCGCCCTTGTCTTCTTTACCTATAAAACACATGGGATACAGCCTTTCTTCACCGATCACGTAATGTGTGATTTTCTATAAAGTGTTGGAAAAATAAAAGGTAAAATAGATAGAATACAGGTGTACTGTATGTGGTTTACACACAAATATTCATCAAACTGTGTGATATTTTGTTATTGCAATGAACAATTTGGGAGTATCGTATTGTTTAAGTCGATGGAAAATCTTTGTTGATCTTGTTTTACAAGCAAACCAAAAATATACAGTAGTCACCACTCTATGCGACATATTCTAACCAGAAAATTGTAATCGTATGATTCTATAAGCATTGGTAGGATTGCAAAGTACTACACAAACATTATTTCAAGGGTAATAACAGTCACAATTTCCGCCGACTTTAAAAGAGTCAACTAAAATATTATACTAATGGACACACAACTAAATGGAACAACTAATGGAACAACTCACGATGTACATATAACAGTTCGATATAAGCATTGAGTATACAAGTCAGTGGATACGTGTATACCCAATGATATAAGCAACGGCGCAACGGTTCTTGCAATTTATTGCTTATTGTTTTTTAGAGTTTTTCGGACTTACTCACACTCGTATAAGGTTGTCCACGTTTGTCATTGATAATGTAGCCATGTAACATGGTTACACCCATTGTCACGAATATGTTTACAAGTTTTCCGTCTGTTTTTGAATAGCGATACATTTTTTCACATACTTAAGAACCATCTGATTTTGTGCATTACATGTTCGTCTCAATTTTATTTGCTTTAGTAGGCATTCTTTTGGTTGATGAGGACTTCAATCGGTCCTTTCAATGATTGCTCATGAAGTATAGTACTTTGTCCATTAATTTTTATTGTTTGGTAAAATGGATTAAATTATCCAGCAAACCCAAATTGAAATAGTAAATATAGTATTTCAAACAAATCAGTAACATGTTAATAATGTAGCCTACATTATTTCCTTGAATTGCATAACAGCAATTAATTGGGCTGATCCTAATATAAATAAATCAATATGTTCTTCATAGGCATAGCATGGGTTCATAACATGAGCCGCTGGGGCTGAGCCCAAGGGATTTAAAAATGTAAGGTTGGTCTGCAAATTTACGTGACACGCTCTCTCTAATGAGACATGAATGGTCAAAATCGCCTAAGAAATGCGAAGGAGTTCAACGGAAAAATTTCGTGTTGGCGTTATACAGTATGGTTGAAAAGTTATTATCACTTTTTTATCCCTTAAGAGGGATGGACCACAAAGACTAAGACAAAATTCTTATATAATTGTAATACTATTTTACTTGTTTTTGAAATGGCGACCATACAAATGTATGCATTTTAAGCCAAGTATGAATGGAGATGAGTGTGTGATGAGTGGAGCGATCTTGTTGTCCTGTTAGTGACTTAAGGCCGACGTAATCCTTAGACACAGCAGTCAATTAATAGCAGCAGAGGTCAAGTTTGGTAGGTATCAAATTAAAGGGTTTATACATAAAAATACATTGCCGCAAACCCAAACTCAAACGATGATGATGATAATAATGTTAATGATGTAGCTAAAACGTATCGTTTGAAATTTAACAGCTGAAAATAAGTGAAATAGAAAAGGTTTTGGTTAAATCCATCAAATTGTAATTGGACACTAGTAAGTACTAGTGCACTTTTTGCTACTTCCCCCCTTCGGTTTCATGTATTCCTCTCAATTAGTTCAAACCTAGGGGGATTAAACATTAATGTTAATTAATGTTAAATCCTCCTAGGTTCAAACCGTAAACACCCAGATCGAAACTCGCCTGTCGTTATTTTCGCCTTATTTTTTTACTATATTTTTCAAAAAAGAAAGATTATATTGATTTACTTTGAATTTTAAAAATGTTAACGTTTTATTTTATTAAAGATTTATGGTGATACGTAAATATTGTGGTGTAGTAAAGTATATTATATTGTAGTTAAGTGTTAAATGTAGAAATTTTAGGGTGAATCGAGATGAATCTTTTTTTATAACATGGGTCTCTCCTACCTTAACATACATACCAAGTTTCATAGACATCGGTTGAAAAAGTGTAAAGATAAATACGGTATGTAAAAAATACAAAATGGCGGATATCTGGTTAACGAAACGATTTTGGAAAAAATCTTATCCTTCATTTTCTGTTTATTTTGACCCAAGGAATTACTAACTAGGTAAAGTATCTCTCCGCTTATTTTTAACACCCTGTTTATGATGTATTCTTATTAATGTAAGTGAAAAATGTAAGCTGGTAATACAGAAAGATGTTTTATATATAACTAGCTGTGTACCCGTTCTACGCACGGGGATCTTATAATATTCAGTTGAAACCTTCTTATATAAAGAACAGCAGTTGGTTTGCATATTTTAAGATATGCTGGCCAAACTATTATACATAGCTTCATTTTATGTTGTTTTTTGTTGTTCCGGATCGGTATGACAATCAATAAAAGGTTAAATTACCTCTGTGTCTGCCGGTCGATCCTATAACGGTAGGCTTACTTTTATTTTTACTATCTGATCTCGTTTGCATGGCTCAATCACGTCCTGGTTGAAGTTCGTTCGCTACGCTCACTCACCTGTATGTTGGAGCTCGTTCGCTGCGCTCACTTTCCTTCAGGTTAGCTCGTTCGCTACGCTCACTTGCCTTCAGGTTAGCTCGTTCGCTACGCTCACTCGCCTCCAGGTTGCAAATTAGCTGTTGTCATAAATGTAAAAGAAATAATAGTGCTAGTGCTGCACCCTGTTGGTAATCCTTGTAACTTTAATGCTATTGAACATCACAGAACAGAACCAACTTGTTTAATTGAAACAGCTGTTAAGATTCAATAATTTCATTTCTCATAAGGTTAACATGGGCTTCCAGAAATTCCACGTCAAAAATCGACAAAAACTTGATTTTCAAGGGTTTACTGTTAAATATCTAACTGTCTCATATTCGATGAAATACGTCTAAAACCATCTCATATATGTATAGTATTTGGAAAATAAGTTTCAGGCGGGACAGTGCTATAGTTATTGAGGAGTAGTTGTAATAAAGTGCGTATTTTAGCGTTACCAAGAGAATGACAGATAGACAGACAGACAGACAGACAGACAGACAGACAGAAATTGAGATAAGGTTTGATTCGGTTTCTCTGACCTATGAAATGTAAAAATAACCAAAAAGTTCATTATTCTAAGCAATGTACAGACAAAACTCTAATTTTATTTATATAGATATGAATGTACTGGTAATCTGTATATTCATCTTTTTCTTGTCCTTAGAACTGTAAATTAAAAGTCCACTCAGCAGTCGCATCGTACGATGTAGTTCTTTCCATGCGTTGCGAAATGCTAAATTTGCCGTCCTCTTCAACCAAAGTTATCTATTGAACCACTTATTGTAAAAAATTTTTAAAAAAATATATTTTACGCATCGCACTTTTAGCTACAACTTTGCCACAGACAAAACATCTCTAACCCAAAAACAAATAAAAATCTCGCATGCTAACTTTTTCATGTTAGAAATCACGATTTAAAAATATTTCACCATACATATCAATTTTTATTAATTAGATTGGTAAATAATTAAAGTTCCAACAAAACTGTCATCGAGTAGGACTAACCAAGAAGCTCTGTGCCAATTTTCAAAATTTTAGCACAACTTTAAGTACACCAAAACACGAAATTATTGAAGTCATGCGTCGAGAGGACTATCGCTCTTTTTAACAGATTATACTTTTGACCTTCCGGCACTGTTGACTCAGCGAAACTGAACTTATATTTTATCTTATTTCGTTATATTAAAACTGCTGTTGCATTAGGTCAAATTCCCAATAAGTCAATTGCTTTAACATAGACTACGTTTTTAGCCCGGACTGTACTATTTGACTTACTGGGATTTTTGATCTACAGACACTGCAAACATTGTAGTTTTTGACCTAGCGGCACAGGTATAAATTATTTGACCTTCCGGGACTGTTGACTTTCTGCAACGCGTCCGTCTTATTGGGCTGATATACTGAAAAACACATTCCAAATACATCAATAGGCTGTGCCTGTTGGGAACACATTTTTTTAATAAAATATTTTTTGTTGTCATGTCTGCTAGGTAGTGGAAATAGTAAAGATCAACGTTGAAACTAGAATAATGAAAAGCCACCATGGCAGTGGCTCAGAAGATACTCATAGGAATGTGACACGTACCATGAGTGCAGTGGATGGACAGTTACTGTTGAAAAAGTAAGACCCTGTTTATGTTAAATACCCACTGAGAGTGATTTGTGATTATGCAAGTACTGAGATACAATTTGCATCCTTTTTTGGAGTCACTACTTTTAAAAACTTAGACAGGTTTGGAGAAACCAGGATGGTGAGCAACACTACTTTTCTCCTCCATGTAGCATTTAATGCCTCGGCTTATTAGATCCAAGCTGTATACAAGTGAGTAATACACCCAATTTCCTCAACTGTAAACGTGAACATACATAATGAATCACCATCTGAGAGTCCAATCAATGTCTATTGTCCAATCAACTATTGTATACTCTGACTGAGAAAATATCCAGTGCTCTGAAAGTTAAGTGAATTAATTTAACAGCCCTAACCTAAATTCCCTTCATGCACAGCTGAGCCAGGTAAATGGAACATCTTCTCCAGTATCTATAGTCAATGTGTGTAGTACATAAAACCAAACTACCGGGTCCACCCGTAACTGAAGTGCATGCCTTACGCTTGGTGGTCCTGAACCCACCCGACACCCTATGCCACGCCTCTGCTCGGAAACTGTTGAAATTTCTCGTCAAAGGCACTCTAAATAACTGTGCACCAAAACAAAAAAAAAAACTTAAACCTTATGAGACATTAAAAAATAGTTCTAGATTATTTAATAGAATAGTAAATGTGTTACTGGTAGTAAAAATGAACAGACTTTGACCATTTACTGTATGAAACAAGTAATTATTATTATTAATTTCATGGTATTAATACGTTGGAATTTTGAAGACCATTTTAAATCTCAGATGATCTTTTTTTATGATCATTTTAAATTTCAGATGATTTGATAAGGAACTACAGTATGGTCCACGATAGTCTGCAGTTGAGGGAGAAGCCTATTTACCACGTGACTTTGAAGGAGCCAATGAGGACAGTACGGTATTGCAAAATCTAATAACAACAGCTGATTTGAAAATATTGTTTAGTATATTTTAATTAGTGTCAAAAAGTAGGGAATGGGTGATGTTGCAACGTCGCACTAGTCCAGTCTTTTTATTGGCTGCCGCCAACTGCAGACTCTCGTGGTCCCTAGTATAGGGGTTAAAATAGTCCTACTGTAATGACTAAAAGAAAAGACCAATCGAATCCCTCACTATTGTATACAAGAGGATCTAAAAGTATTTTTACAATAGGTATAGTATTTGTAGTTTTTCAGTTTATTGGTAAGATTATATAGAACAGATTCCATTTGTTTCAATGCATATCTGATAGGCCTACTTAAAATTTACATAAAAAATTGTTATTTGGTTTTTTTTTAGATTATAGTAAATTGTTAAATTGTAACTGACAAAAGCAATTTAGGAAAGTTCCTTGGTTCTGTATGTATTTTAATATTTTTTTTTCTGTGAAAAAAATAAAAATGAAGGAGAGTTAATAGTCTTAATAGAAGTGTTGAAAGTAGGCATAGTGGAAATATGCAAACCAACAAGTACAGTGCTTTAATTTGTTTACTTGGAAAATTCTAGAGAATATTCAACTTACTAAACTTAGTAGTTTTCATTTGACCTAGAAATTACTTGCACTACACAAATTTTAAATTGGCCTACAAATTGTAAATAACGCAGTGTTCAGAGTGTTTGGGATCTACAATCTTATTCTCTCCTTCAGGTATAAAAGTACCAAAAGATTTTGGTTTTTCTTTGGTAATTTACCAGCTTTGGCTGGGTTTTGCAGTACCGTCATCAATGTTTTAGGTACTTTTTTACCTGAGAACAAGATGATATTATGGATCTTGAAACGATGTGAAAACTGGTTTTTACTAATCCTTAATGACAAAATATAATCCAATACAACAAGTCAGTTAACACGCTGCAATGGTACCTCAGTATCGGCTTGTGATGATGTCTCCAATTGTTCGACGAGTCGCGCCAGTTGAGCCAGTGACTGCTGAGCCTGGGTGAGATCTCGTGCCGCCATGTCCAGCGGGGGGTTGGCCTCTAGCAGCCAAGCGGCCAGGCGGGGCACTTCCCTCCCCACCTCTGGCGACAGCTCTACACACATTACCAAATTTGATAAACTCGACCCATCCTGCATACATGTATGTCAAGAGCTTTTGGCTTAGGGATGCAATGGGGAAAAAAGAAAGAATTCACAACTTAAATCTTACAGATGAAAAGAGTTCCAGACATTTACCATACAAAAGGGTCAAAACACAATTAAATTGATATTTTGTCCCTACAAAAAGGCTTTTATCAGGAAGTAGTAGAAAGCATCGTTCTACTACAGAAGTAGACCTACTCCAATTATCTGGACCTATTGGTACCAGCGGACCCCATTTGGAATATAAAAATATTTGGATTTTTCTGGAAAAAAAACACCTCTTACCACAAGACAGTGGCAATAGGCAGAACTCATCATCCCCGATCTATATAACAAGACACTACAATAATGGACTCAACTAATGATGGATACAATTAAGCACACATTATAATGTATAACTAATTGCCATAAATCATAAAAAACAACAATAAACTTAATTTTTCAGGTTGATTTTATTAATTTTTTATGCTATCCTAATAATAGGTGCTCTTACGATAGGAGTTCTGCTGTACTTTGTATTGAATACCAAGACATTTTATACACATTTTATGACAAGTAAATTGAAAGGAAACTAATTGCAAGGGCGGTCCCGGGGGGGGGGGGGGTCAGGGGGGTTATGACCCCCCCAAAATATTTTTTATATAGCCTACATAAACTATTATACCAGGGCAACTTTAACAATTGTTATTGCAAATCGATCTACCAATTTGAAATTCATTGTACTCTTAACACTTGTGGCAAACGAAACTCTAATTACAAACTCTAACCTAAAACTCGGGATCGTTCGAGTCTGACTATTTTTCGTACGTTATGAAAAGTAGGGAAGATCGGCAGACGACGGACGCTTTCAGCCTATACAGCAACGGCAGTGTCCGATGCTGGTGATCGACGTTCGGCCGCATTCTTCTTATTTAATTTTTCGGCATTTAAAGTTATCATTCATTTTAACCTAGATGATTGAAAACTTGAATTGGGTATTGGATAAAGAAAAGAAATTGTGTCAATAGTCAAAGCTTGAAAGGTAGTTGAATATTAATTTATCAGAGTTCAGCGTTAGGAATTTATAATTACAGTAATGTAATTCAATGATTACCGTAGCAAATTTCAAAACTTTCAATATTAAATAGTATTTATATTTAGAGCACCTGATATCATATTTAAGAATACCACAACCCAATTGGCATATTGCTAGCCACAAAACAACAACAAAATGGTAGTATCTTAGACTTATGCGGAAGGGACGGATTTAATTCCCCACACAACCACAAAAACGTTGCACAAAAACTTTATTATCACATTGACCCCTTGTAAAATGCCACTGGCACTGGCGTAGAAAAAAATTAGAGCAATGAGAACCAATTCTTCAGATGGTAGCAGTGACGGGACGCCGACGGCAACGTTAGTTGGGTAGTGTACTTTGTGTAGGTTAACTGTTGCTTACTGGGCAGGTATAATGCAGTCGTGTTGGGTGCAAGTTCTTAAACACTTCTTAGATAAAATAAGTTCTCTGGTTCGAAATCTTGGTCTGATTTTGGACATTTTCTGTTTAGCATGCACATCGGCACCAGTTGAAAGGGTGTTTTAAATCAATAGTGCTTGAATGTGTTGTAATGTTGCGGTATTCCTTTGATATTAAAACCACAAGTCTCAATAATGCAAAAACATGACATTATACAAGTTTATTTTTAGAAATTTCTTTGACCTTTAAATAAACTGAAAAGCTTGAAGACATTAAACTAGGTCCTCAAAATAGCTTAAAACCCACTCATGTTAGCAAGTTATTTCCAAATTTTTTCCGGACCCCCCTCCTTTGCTGGGGGGTATTCCATACCCCCCAGGCCCCCCGGTGACCCCCCCCCAAAATATATGTCTAGGACCGCCCTTGACTAATTGTAAACTGTAGCATCTGTTTGGTTACAATAACTATCACAGCTAATATATAGATGAGATGTCTAATTCAGTGTCCGATGCTACTCACTGGTGCGGTGGACGTTGTTGGGAGTGTTCTTGTTGTCGTCGGACAGTATAGCATCTCTTGTCCCGTAGGTGAGCAGATGTTGCCGATACAGCCTGTGCTGCTTCAGCTGCTGCACCCACTGTTGGAACACTTCGTACTGCTTGGCCTGTACACAAACATTGTTGGAGATCTTGGTCACTTGCATACCAGAACTGCTATACAGATATTAAAATATACTTAAATCTTTATTCTGGCCTGTCTCGGTTTTTACAAGCAAAACATAAGTTTTTAAACAATGCAATAATCCTGCTCAGAATACTTGTATTTACGAAGAAAATTTCAAGTTCTACTGCTTCCATCGAATTTCCATCGAAAAAGGTAAAAAAAAGGAAACTAACACTTCAAATGACGTCCAATGTAAATACAATTATGACACCTCCTGTATCTATTATAATAAAATGTAACTGCCATACCAAAATCATGTTTTCGGGTGTTTTTTGTAGACCTTACCAAGCAATTTTTAGGGTTACTTTTTGTGTAAAATATTACATTATGCAACATTACTGCAGCGAAAAAAGGTTTGTTTAGCTATAACACAGTAAGGTCTAGGCATAATCAGATATGTAAATCAAAAGACACAATTTGTCAGTTAACCAGTTTGTTTGGTAGTCTTTGCTGGCCACAGTTTGCAGTAAATTGAATGTAGTTAATATCACACCCTCAACTACCACTAAACACACTTATCGTGAGGGTGTCCAAGGACATCAGAGACCCAACAGGAATATTGAGGAGTTTTCCAGTACGGTAGTTAAAAGATATCAGGTAGAAATAACATGTAATGACTAAACCTATAGCTAAGTTCAAATACATAAAAATAGTTTTCTCAACAATTTCCTAGCCAAAACCAGAAAACAATGTATACCTGTTTTCGTTTTGATTTCTTTCAATGAATCAAACCTTACACAAAACAACAGGAGAAAGTTAGCTGATTCTATTCATACCTTGAGATGATGTATGAATTCCTCAGCATCGATGTCAAGCCGTTTGCGTTTGCTCTTGGTGGAGATCACAGAGAGTCCGATATCCACGGATCCGTGTATCTTGCCTCTCGCCACGTCTCCTGGGCTCTTTCCGTACACAAGGATACCTTTGTCTAAGACAAAGTACCTCTGGAAAATGTCCAATGTGGAAGTTACCACCAGGATATATTGGTCATTTAAACTAAACTATTTAACTTCTAGGTGAATAATTATTTGATTTGATTTGAAAGAAATGTAAAAACACAGATAAAAATAAATTTACAATTCTCATCCCACCTTGTGCCATCCTTTGAGGGGCCATTTCCGTTTTTTGTGCAAGTACCCAGTGAAAACTTCAGGCTTTTTTTCAAATCTCTGTCCATCTTTCAGACCTTCGACAATCTCCCACTCTGAGCCCCTTCTATTGATTCTCTTGAGAACTGTAAATAAACACTCATATTACAACAATTTCTCATATAATCCAATGTTTGATTGTATAAATATTTATAATACCTACCAAAATAAACTTTAGAATAATAAAACAACACTTTGTACTAATATGTAAATGATTTTTAACCAAAGAAACAAGCTTAAAATTGTAATGGGGTCAAGGTGTGAATTTTTCACATGAGAAAAGTCTTTAAAAGCGAGGACAAAGAGATTGCAATAAAACCTATAACAATATTCAGGAGTATCTTGGTGATGTAACTATTTACGATTGACAAAAATGTTTTAAAATAAGTAAGTTGTACTTCTTGCCAATCTCCCTAGCTACCTCAGCTGTGCTGGACGGTGGAAATTGTTTTCTGACAGTAAAAGATTTTTTTACTGGGTCTTAAACTTTAAGCCTACAAAATAATATGATTCGTTACATGATGATCCAGTCACAGCTACACACATTTAATTAAGCTAGAGCAGACCTGTTGTGGGCGACAAAGTGGTTTACAGTTGACACAACGTAACATAACATACAGAGACTCATTTAACTCTTGCATGGCTTTCAATGTGGCATAATAAAACAAGCAAATTGACACAATGAGAATACTTTGGTCCTTTAATTAAAGGTAAATGCAGATAAGGCTTATTTAAATTTTAATGAAAGTGAAGGACGAAGGAAAAAATATAGATTTTCATTAATATCTAAGATTCATCTAATGTTACTTTGTGACTGATACACCAGGCAAATAACAGTGAAGGATGGGTGCCAAATCCATCAAATCATAACAAAGCAACTTAAACTAACACTACGGTGCCGATTTTTATTTTGAATTAAGAAACATCAATTATATACTATTCCAAAAATATAGACACACTTGCTGCAGTTTTCACAAATGTCTTGCTTCCCCGAAGCTACTCAACCGATTGACATGTTTTTGGTGTCATTGGAAAGAGCGTAGCATGAAGTTGTGCAGGAAACTTTCTTTTTAGGGAAATAATTAGAGAGTTAGGCCCTGGGAGCCTTTAAAGTTTCGTATTTAAGGGGATTAACAAGGGAAACAAACATTGTTATGAAACTCCAGCTGTTGTCAGAAATTAAAAGTGAGAAGAAGAACATATATGAAAACAGTCAATTATCTATGTTGTATTAAAAATGTGTATAGGTTTGGATGTTGGTTTATTTTTGATATAAAATACATCCAACAAGTAAATAATTGGTAGAAATAGTTGGTAGAAATTAATTTAAACCAATTAATTGACAATTGACTAATTTTCATTAAAAACCAATATCAGCTTATGAAACATGATAAAATATTTACATGAAATGTTGATTATATCGAACTGTTATGTACATCGTGAGTATTTCCATGAGTTACAGACCGGTAATCTTTGAGTTGACTCTTTTAAACTCATTGTAAATATGACTGTTATTCGTTTTGAAATAATTTCTGTAATACTTTGCAATTGCTTGAATTCGAGCAGTATGTACACTAGTATATGAAAAAACCCAAAGATAAAACCTTTTGCCTAAATTAAAAATTGCTTTTTTTACTTTGAAAAACACCTGTACCTATCTCTATATATTAATAGGCAAGCATGTTTCTTTAAAACCTTTTTTCTCAGCTCATGTGCATCACAGGGAAAATCTACGAATACTGTTGGAAAGATATTTTTCTGTAGATGTGCAGAATCCCTTCATAAATTTAAATACTCAAAAATAAACACAAAAAATTAATTTAAAATAAATAAAAATATTTTGGACCTTAAGGATTGCATGCTAGTGACGAAATAACAACGCAATACAAACAGAAAATCAAAACAAATTGAAGAAATTCTAATCGCATGTTTTATTTACAGCGTTTGGTCAAAATAGAGAAGTCTGTACATTACATATTTTTGGTCGAGGTTTCAACCCAAGGACGACCTCTTGTTACATGTCAAAATTAACACATCGATATGAATATAGGACTATATAATAAAGAAAGAGTAAGCTTGTTTTAGCGAATTTCCCTATAGGGAAGTAGCTATTACCGTAGGTGGCACGGTAAGACCTAGACCCGGGACCGATTTACTTTTTCATTTTGATGTCCCCAGAGGCCAAAAACACCATTCGTTCAAATTTATATATATATATATATATATGTATATAGACTTATATATATATATATACGTCCGTGAACGCGATAACTTGAGTAATTTGTGTCCGATTTTGATGAAATTTGGTTTAAAGGTGTAAAGCGGGATAAACTTGAATGAGTTCGCGAACCAGCACGATCGGACCATGGGAACGGGGCTTTACGGGGGGTTTTATGAGGTAAAAATTTGTTTTTCTCACTTTTGACCCTCAAAACACAAAATTTCCCGATTTCTCTTTAAACCTTTTTAAAGAGCTTAAAAAAACAAATAATTTAGTATATAAAAGTATTTTTGTTCGATTATTAGTAACGGAGAAAATTAAAAAAATTGTAAATTTAAAATTCCCATGTTATTCTTATGGAGAATATTGTCAAATGTTGTAGTTTGCTTGTTTATGGATATATTTTGATCAAACTTGGCAAATTTATTTATTTTGTACTAAGCTATCAATATTTTACTCAAAAACACACTTTATTAGTTTCCTTGTAGCAGCAAACCTAGGTACTCGTTAAACCTAATGTTATTTAAATATATTTAACTGAAAATCAATTCAGACAAATGGAAATTCGCTTAGTCGGCAGGTTTGCTGCGGCGGGGGTATTTACTTGAGAGTGTATTCAGTGAGAAAATTATCTTTCACGCATATTGATTGGAAATCCATTAAATATTTTAGAACAGAAATTAAAAAGTTTAATCTAAATTTTGTAACTCATAAAATTATGACACAGCCAAAAAGTAGCCAAATGTATCACATATATTCTATTATTTAAAAACAAGTTGTGTTTACTAAATATCTAATCAAGTAAATAATTCAAAATTTTACATTAATACATTTCTTATACAGAATCAGCAAAGGGTAGGGACCTACTATTTTATAAGGATCAGGATCATGATTACAATTTATTTTTCTCACTTATCAGTGCACTCTACAATAATGACAAAAATATATTATTCATCCCAAACACTCAGTTCTATTTAGAATTTGAATGTGATTCAACCATTTGAATTTAGCTATGACAAATGTAGTGACAAAACCATAAGAAAAACTATATGACGTGAAAGTAAGAGAGACAGAAGACTGTCATGTGTTTTATAAGTCTGTTACACATATAATTAATACGCTACATGAAACTTTGTCGGTTGAACTCCTCCGCCATTTCTTAACCGATTTTATCCATTGACGTCTCATTGGAAAGAGCGTGTCGCGTAGATTTGCAAACTGGCCTTACATTTTTGAAAAAGTCCCTTGGGCTCTGCCCCAGTGGCTTTGAAAGTTCCCATGTTATCCTTATGGAGAACTTAGTTGTTTACATTTTGATCAGCTGTATAATTTAATTGCTGTTATTTATTTTTCAATTCAAAGTCTTTTAACCCTTTGCACTCGTTTTACATTAATACAACTCTTATACAGAATCAGCAAAGGGTAGGCACCTACTATTTTATAAGGATCAGGATCATCATTACAATTCATTTTTCTCACTTATCAGTGCACTCTACAATGATGACAAAAATATATTATTCATCCCAAAAACTCAATTCTATTTAGAATTTTATGTGATTCAACCATTTGAATTTAGCTATGACAAATGAAGTGACAAAACAATAAGAAGAACAATATGACGTGAAAGTAAGAAAGACAGAAGACTGTCATGTGTTTTATAAGTCTGTTACACAATGCAAAGGAGATAATTGTCTGAGAACAACTGAGTAAGCTACAACCTAGTATGCATTTGGAATGCAGTCAAAACAGTCAACTAAGCATTAAATCTAGGTAAAAAAAACTTGAACGTTGCTGTTTATTTTAAGAGCTATCCTTTGTTTTCCAAGTACCCAAGCCACGAGTTAAGGAAGGTTCTACATAATGGTAAACAAACATTAGTTATAGTACTAGAGTCAGTACCGGTAGGCTTACCTGGTCAAAATAAATTGTAGCCTAGGTTTTTATATCAGTACAGTTGGTATCTGAATGAATAGTATAGGCTACTCATATTTTAAAGTAAGTCGTATTGACACTTTTTAATTGTGCAACATAGGCCTATTCATAATATATTGGTTACATATAAGTATGTGTCTAATTGTTTAAATTATGAATGTGTTTGTAATTGGAATTTAGAAAGGAGCACAATTTAAAAAACATGGGTTGGAAATTGTCCATGGGAGATAGTCTAAACTTCAGGAAAATCTCCTAATTTATAAGCAACCCCAAAACCAAATCAACCACTTTAATTTTAACAACAACAACTAAATTTAAATAACAGATTAATTATTCGCCTGTATTGTAGCTTCCAAATTATTAAATTTTCAATTACAACAATTGTAGAAAACCAGGAAAAATGTAGCGATTTTATTTAATTGTTGAATAGTACCAGGAATTTTTAATTTTAAAATAATCACAATTTGCCTATGGCTGACGCCCACTCATAACTGTCGATCCGTTGGTTCTATACTCAAATATAACAATATATGTGATAGGAACATCAAAACAAACTTCATATTTTACAGGAAGAATTAGAAGACATGCACATTTCAAACTCAATGATATAGGTTGCATAACAGCTGTTAATTCAGATCAGCTGATTCTATTAATTCCAGTAGAGTAGGCCACAGGTCAAGATTAGCATCTAATACACAACCTTAGCTGCAGCTTACTGCAATAACTCCAATATCTGAATGTTAACACTGAACAAACCTGGTTCTTTTGACGGGGGTATCTTTGACACCTGGTCATTGTTGGAATCAACAGAGAGACTGTTACTTTCAACACTTCCATCCTGAAACAAACAGAGAATGCAATTTATAGGTTTATTTCAAATCATAGTAATACAGCATCACTCCTACAAACTCAGTGTAATATGGACTGGAAGAGTACATAGTTAGAGAAATGACAGTGTAACGGGAAAAAGGGCCAAAAGTTAACTTCATTCTGTGTCTGTTATAGTTTGTTTGTTTATGAAAATATTTTGATCAAATTTGGAAAATTTATTTATTTCAGCCTCACCAAAAAACACTCTATTAACTTCCTTGTAACAGCAAACCTATGTAATTGTGAAATTAAAGTTATTTTAATAATGAATCAATCTGACATTTTTACGGGGATATTTTAGTGATAATAAAATTAGGCAAATAGCAATTCGCTTAATCTGCAGGTTTGCTGAGGCGAGGGTATTTTAATTGTATTGTATTTAGGTTGTATAATTGTATAAATGTACAGCCTATTTTTATAATTAACAAGTATGTTTTATCTATGGTCTTACTTATCTCTGTGATCTACTCATTTCTACTAATCTTACTTATTTCCTATAATCAAGGACAAAATCATAGACTAAATAAAATTACCTCATAGTTCTACAGATTTTTTTATATCCATCCAGCTGTTAGTCCGAACAAATTATATTGCACTAAAACAAACCTAAGATCTTAAGGACTGCTATAAAAATTAAATTAGAACAGCTAATATTTTACCATGTATATTTAAATCATCTGTCATCCTCTTACTGAATAAATTAACGTATCAATGATTATAGTATTACAAATAGTATAAATAAATCAACCCTACGTAGTATCATAGATAAAACATACTCCCTTAGTAGATTTCTCATCCTTATGGAACAGCTGAAGTCAATTTTATTGTTAGTTCATGTACGGTTTATGTAGAGGTCGTGTTTTGTTTACAATTTGTTTCCCGTTATTACAGCCATTTAAAACCTCGTTTAAACAAATAATACGATCTAATCATAAACAATAACTTGTCCCCCAGTTATATAACCAAACAGTAAAGCACAAATCAAGAAATTAACCCTAAAATAATGGAAACAAAGTTTCATCGACACTAGCGCCTTTGTGTCACGTACATGAACTAGACACGAAAAACGTGCTTCAAAATTTACAATGGGATGAGAAGTCTACTTGTGTTGGTTAGTCTATGGTAGTATGTCATTTGATTTTAAATACTGAATTTGTGTCACAAATGCTGAATGTTTACAGCTGTTGCGTTAAGCAAATGGTAATGGTACTACAGTAGAACCTTTAAAACAAGGACTCTCATGGGGATTGTGAAATAAGACTTGTTATCAAGGTTAAATTCTTATCGAGGTTTGTAATAACATGTGATTAGGGGTAAAATAATTTTAAGGGGATTAGAAAATGACACTTGTTATCAAGAACGACTTGTCATCAAGGGTCTTCTTATCAAGGTTCCACTGTATATCAAAAGCTATTCTAGAATGTTAGCGTCAGCTGCTAGACTTTCATTTATTTTTCTATCACATGTAGGACATTTTCAATTCTTTGACAACACACAATAGTCTCTCTAATGTAATGAAAGATGATAAATATTTACAATTGCACTATCCAAACAACTAAATTTATTCTGTTATTTTCTCAGAACAATATGTTTTACAAACTACAGAACTACTTTTATTAGCCTTACTATAACTATGTTAAAGAACGCTAAGTCTATTTTGACTACTTCAAGTATCATGAAAAAATCTGCAAAACCTACCTACTTTAAATGCTATCCACCTAAATAAATATAGGCCTACAGTCGTAGCAGTAAAATGCATTGGCTGCAAAAATATTGTCTACTAGCTGTAGATATAGCATTTACTGCAGAAAAATAAATTGCCTAAACTGTATACCTGCCGTAACTGTAAAGGGATGGAATTCAGCTATCCTACCTGAGAATACCCCCGGCGCAGCAAACCTGCAGACTAAGCGAATTTCCATTTGCCTGATTGGGTTTACTAATTATCTCCTTAAAAATATTACATTTATTCCACATTTAAATAGCATCGGTTTAACGAGTACTTATGTTTGCTGCAACAGGGAGGGTAAAAGAGTGTTTTTTTTGTTTTTTGTGAAATGTTAATAGTTTAGTATGAAATGAAAACATTTTCCAAATTTAATCAAAATATGTTCATAAACAAGCAAAATACAACAGTTCATTTATTCTCCATAAGAATAGCATGGGAATTTTTAATTTACAATTTTTTTAATTATCTCCGTAACCGTTAGGCATACAACAACGCTTCAATATACAAAATTATTTCTTTTTTAAGCAAAACAAAATGGTTTGAAGAGAAATTAAGATATTTTGTGTTTTTAGGGTCAAAAATGGGGAAAATCAATTTTTACCCCGTAAAACCTCCTGTAAACCCCTGTTCCCATTGTCAGATTATGCTGGTTCGCGAACTCGTTCGAATAAACGTAGGTTTACACGTTTGTACCAAATTTCATCCAAATCGGATAATTTTTGCTCGAGTTTTCGCGCTAACGGACACATATATACATTTATATGAATTTAAACGGATGGTGTTTTTGGAATCTAGGGACCTCAAAACAAAAAAGTAAATCGGTCCCGGGTCCAGATTTTACCACAATTACTACGGTATTAGCTTATTCCCTATATGGGAAATTCGCTAAAAATTACAGATATTTTGTCATAATATAGGACTTCTTTGGAGAATAGATGGAAAAGAGCCATAAGTTCTATTTTTTGTTCTCTTCAATCTACTATCTAAAGAAGGCCTGCACTAGTACAAAAACTCGATTATGTTTTGTAACCTTTTGTTATGTATCTATTAGCCCCTGGGCTCTAATCTTCTCAGGAAAGCTAAATTCTATTCCTTTCAAAGCCAAAGAACAACAAAATCGGTCACATGTCTTTGCCCTTTAATATATTACATGAGAAAGATAGAACAAAGTGATCTGTTAATTTGCTACCACAGCCACATATTACACTGTATTTCATTACACTACCATAGCTGTATATTACAAAAGTTAGATAAAGGTTACCTACCATAGCTGTTGATTACATTAGCTGCAGAAACAATGAGTAGCTATTACCATTGACTATTGGATTGTTACTAAAAGAAAATGTTGCACATAAAACAAAAGATAAAATCTCAAGGCGTGTCTTCAGTTGAGATAAGTCATTTTTACTGTCACACTGACATGAAACCATGAATCAGTAAATTAAAACAATGAAGAGAAGTTTAATCAAGGTTCCACTTATGTCAATCTTAAGTAATCATAAGTTTTATTTACCCTTAAAAAATAATGCATAATCATATTTTAGATTCATTAAAATATCAAACTGTTATTATTAATAGCAAATGATAACTACTTTGATTTCTCATTCTCTTAAGAAAATGAAAATGCAATATTTTTGGTTAACACTTAAGGTACAACTTCAAAACGTACATAAGAAATTATTAAATAAAATATTGCGTAGGCCTAACAGTTATTAGTTTGGCTAATAGATCAAAACCACTAATTAGGAGAAATAGTTATTTGTGCAACTAGTGAGAAAAGTGAGCAATTGACTCACTCGAGAGAAATCCTTACTCACGAGCCGTAGGCGAGTGAGGAATGGTTTCTCGAGTGAGGCAATTGTACTTTGAACTCGAGTTGCACATTATTCTTTTCCTACAGTTACCATAAAACAAATAAATTTGTGAAAAAACATAACCTATTTTTACACAGAAGTGAACTTTTAATATAACATTTAATGTGAAGTGACAAATACAACAGTACAACAGCTGACCAGCTGATTTACAGTCAGTGCTGCCAACGTATTTTGCGCGCATACGACGTTGCCTGCATGTTACGCGCTCACTATTTCGTGCCTTCACGTTGCAAATCTGGAGTGAGACAAAGTAATTAGAGTGAGACAATGTTAACATTGTCTCACTGATGAGCGAATTGGCCACTTTGCTTTCTCAAATCAGTGAGAGAACATGTACATTGTTAGGTAACTGTAGGAAAATAAATTTAATATTACTTGTGTTATTAAAAAGATTTAAAAAATAATATTAGAAAACGCTAAACCGAATGTATTCAATTGATCAAATAATGGTGAATCAACTGAAACAAAATCAAGAGTGTTTCAAAATCAGAATCCCAAAATGTATATCAATCCAACTGTTTTTGCGATCCCTGATTTCAGTAAACCTTGGAAGATGGTCAAAAGATCCATTGCTTGGATTCCAAATTTAGTTATAAAAAAATATTCTTTTGTATATTCACTTATATTTTTTAAAAGCTGTAAACAGAGTATAGTTCATATTAAATTTGATCAAACCACAAATTAACTTTTTTTAGTGACACCCAAAAACTTAAAACCCAACAGTTATTTAAAGAGAGAAACCCATCTTCAATATCAATGACGGCTTATTCTATTGGTTGTAGCGTTTGCTTCTGCTGTTTACCAAGGTGTAGCTGTTATCTATGTACACATATTAATTACAAATACCCCCACCGCAGCAAACCTGCAGACTAAGCAAATTTCCAATTACCTGGCTGGATTTCTACTATAATATTACCTAAAAATTGTCAGATTTATTTCCTATTTAAATCAAATTAATATTAGTGATTACTTAGGTTTGCTGCTACAGGGAAGATATTGAGGTGTGTTTTTTTTTTTAATGTGAAATGTTTAAACGTATGGTAATTTTAAATTTACAATTTTTAAAACTATCTCCGTACCCGTTGGGCATACAACAATGCTTCAATATACAAAATTGTTTATTTTTTAAACTCTACTAAACTGTTTGGAGAGAAATTATGAAAGTTTGTGTTTTTAGGGTCAAAATGGGAAAAATCAATTTTACCCCATAAAACCCCCCATAAACCCCCGTTTCTTTAGTCTGATTCTGCTGGTCCGAAAAATTGTATGATGGGTTGGACCGAAAAATTGGTTATCCAAAATGGCTCTCCCCTCTTTATTTCGGTTAACTGGGGTTCTACTGTATAAATATATAAATTTGAAATGATGGTGTTTTTGGCCTCTGGGGACCTCAAAACGAAAAAGTAAATCAGTCCCAGGTCTAGATCTTACCATTAGACCTACGGTAATAGCTTATTCCCTATATGGGAAATTCGCTAAAAGAGTTTTCTCTGTCACATGCCTTTTCCAGCCGTCCTACTAAACCCATTTTTAATATTGATGGGTCATTTTAAAGTTTATGATCTCGCAGGATAGCGTTTGATTTATTTCTAGACTTCTCTTTCAAAGATCCAGTGATGCTGTCCAACTTTCTTCATATAGGTTTAAAATGTGAATTGTAGAGTAGATGAATCGTGAAATTAGTTCAATTGAATGTTTAACATAGTTAGAATTTAAACAAGAGACAAAACAGTTCATAAAAAAGGATTTTAAATAGGCTACTTTTCTTGATAAATTGTAACCTGAATGAGGTAAGTAAAACTCTTTATGGTGTGAATCTAAAATAGTTATTTGTATAACTAGTGTGTAAAGTGGCAGGTGTGGCATATGAGAGAAATGTGGAAAGTTTCTCGAGTGCAGAAAAGGCAATTTGCGCTTGTGTTACATATTATATTTTTCCTACAGTTACTATAAAGCATAGAAATAATAAGTCTTTTAAACACACAACACGTTTTTAGGTTAGGTTTAAACCAAAGCGTTGAACGAAATGAGAAACACTGCATCAGCTGATCGTAGTCGTACCGCAGTATCTTTAAGTGCTGCCAACTTATTTACAAGCGTAGACGTGTCTAGTAAAAGTAAACTGTTTTGTGTTGTTTGGTTTGGAATACTGGAGAGTGTGGCAAAAAATAAGTATGGCAAAAGTAAGTAAATGCATCAATAGCTACTTGGCGTACTATAATCAGTGCAAGGAAGCCAACTTTGTCAGGTACGGTAACTGTAGGAAAAATAATTCGATTAATAATTGTAAATCAGTAATTTTATTCACCTAATGACTTTCTTACAGTAAACAACACAAATCATAATCTTTGAACATTAAAAAAGGTAACTGCATTATTTGGCTTTGCATTGGAAACCAGTTTTGAACACAATTAAAATGCGCAATACACGCACGAATCCCCTTGATTTACTTATTACGCTAAATTAATCATGGTATATTTTAGTAATGCCTTTTAGAAGCGACTACTGAATAAAAGCATATTATTTTTTTGACCTACTTCACTTTCGAATCGAAATACCATTTTATTTGATAAAAAATCAATAAAAGGAGTGCAATACGAAGAATTGCAAATTTAAGATTTTAAAAATTTGAATGCAATATAAGTGATCTAAATATAGTTTGTAATGCAATTAACTCACCGACTCCACCATTTTCAAAGAGAAAGAACCTTTTCCAGCAACCATTCTGATCAGGTCATGTTTTATCAGAGTTATCAATGTCACAAACACACTAATTGAACCGGAGAAATCTCACATTAATTAGAGATGAAATGTTGTTTATAAAAGTCCGAGTGATTAGAGTAATCATAAAGCATTATTAGATGAATCGGCCGGTTTCAACATTAAGGAACAGAGTTCACAAGACGGAAGAAAACAGAGTGTTGGCAGAGAATGTTAAAGTTATCCAGTAACGACTTTGTAGCCTGTAGCCAAGTGACAACATTTAGTTAAGAAAAACACATTGAGGAAACCTTGCTAACGTTGTAGGCTACTACCTAGTCTAATTAGGAGGATATTTGATTACCTTTCAATAGCAACCTACAGATTTTAACTGTTTATTTTTCATTGCCAAGGTTTGTACTTGTACCTACTAAAAATCTAAGGAATGTTTTCAATTTAAATAATATTTTAAACATTAAAAATTTAAGTGAAAGTTCTTTATATCAAAACGTTATTAATATCTAAATCATATGGATTTAAAAGGACCCTAGGTATAGCTACTACGGGAGTTGGAGTTATTCTTTTCAGACAGTAGCAAAAACGCTGTTTTCAAAACATGCTTTGTAAATTGCAGATCTAGCTCTTTTTATCCTTAAAGTGAAAAAGTCATCAACTTAACTAAACATCTTAATTGCTTGAAAATGTTTTAAATTTTCTTCTGATATTCTTTTAAATCTAACCAAGGATTAAGACCGGTTATTGATGACACCATAACTTATCAAGAAAAACCTACCATAAGTATAACCAGTAATAATAGTGAAATAAATACCTACTATAAAGTCACCAAATTTTTAGGGATAGAGGTTGATAATAATTTGAGTTGGGATGCCCATGTTCAAAAAGTAACTACAATTTCTACAGGACTATATATTTTATACAGGATGTCATTTTTATGTAATTTTGTTACCTTAAAATCAATATATTATATGCTCATATTCATTCACATTTATCCTACGGGCTGGCAATTTATGGGGGCACTACAAAGCAAAACTTAAATACAAAATCTTAAAACTTCAAAAAAGATCTTTGCGAATAATGCTAAATCTACAGCATGACGCATCGGTAAAAATTTGTTTTGCAATTTAAACATACTAACGGTGTACGACCAATATATTTTGAAGTGCATAATTTGTCAAGAAGTCAGCTCCACAATCACATCTTTCTTAGAGATATACATTTACTATACTATAAATAGAATTACAATTAATTAACATTCCCCAACATAAATTTAGCTTTTTTTAAAAAAGTTTTTATTTGAATCACCTTTTATACTCCGTTCAAACAGCCGTGGCACCTGACGGATTAGGAGAACCCATGGAGACCCTTGGGGCCTCCTAATCCCTCAGGTGCCACGGCTGTTTGCACTATAAATCTAAAAACAATCTTAGTTTTAAATTTAGGTTTGGAGAGAAAGGGCTAATTGCCTGAGAATAGGTGTGAGAAAGAATAGGATAAGCAGGCTTACCTTAAGAAATGTAGGCATCCCACTTCATTCACTACAGAACACAGAAGAAAATACAAACAAAATGAACACTGGATATTTCGAGGCCACTGGCCCCTTTCTCAACATGGAGAGTCATATTAGATATTTCATAATATAGCAATATTCATATAATATTCATAATATCTAATATGACTCTCCATGTTGAGAAAGGGGCCAGTGGCCTTGAAATATCCAGTGTTTATTTTGTTTGTGTTTTCTTCTGTGTTCTGTAGTGAATGAAGTGGGATGCCTACATTTCTTAGTTTTAAATTTATCAGTTTGTAACGTATATCTTTTTTCATATTTGAATTTTTGCTTATGCTTACTGTTCTTAATGTATAAATTTGTTTCTATTGAAAATGAAAGTTTTTTTTTTTTATAAAACTAATATTATTAATTAAGATAGCCTATGTAAAGATTTCTGTAAACTTTTGGAGCCTATTTATTAATGTATTGACTCTATTCATGTATGTACATACAGACCGAATAAAGATTATTGATTTTGATTCTGATTATCTCACATTCACATGTGAACTCTAAAGCCAAAATGTGCTCAGATTCATAAATTTGTTTTAAATGCCAATATTTTAAATTTGTTATCACTTCATGCATTTTAGTTTGTGAAAACGCAGCTTTTCGCATAGGGCCTATTGAGATTATAATTTAGGCCTAGTAGTTAGTTTTAAGGGAACTATTTTAACAATAAGTAGTTTTGAATTAAAGTGTTTTATTTTGTGGGTCTACTTAAAACTAACTTACTAAAAGTACAGTAGGCTTAGGCTTGTTTTTATAAACTTTAGGCTATTATAACTGTTAAACATTAAAATATATTGGGTTACCGTATTGCAATATTCCTGGATCTATTCTGTTATGTAATAGGCTAAAGTATTCTAAGCTGCGTAAGCTACTCGCAGTTTGCAGTAGCCTTAGTTGCTAATATTACAAGCGTCATTAACGACTAGGGTCTAAGAGATTTCAACGGAGAAGTAAGATATATCTTACTACTCTGTGTAGATGTATCACAACAGATTATCCTGATACAGTAGAACTTCGCTAATTCGGACCTCAACAAATCTAAAACCTCTATAATTAGTTTTAATCGTCTGTTCCCCTCAGAAAACCTCTAAAATTTGAAAAAAAAATTGACTGATGATTCAAAGTGATTTTTACGCTTAATGCAGCCTCTACAATTCAAATTTGTACTTACTCGAGCCTCTACAATTCAAATTTAGTTGCCGTAATTCGAACTGTTAGACTCTAAATTTGGAGGCAACCTCTACAATTCAAACTCCATTACCGTAAACCTCTGTAGGCCTAATTCAAATTTAGGACAAAAAATATGCCTGTTGATTGAAACATTAACTGACGCTCTTATTGATGTTATGGCGATGGGTCAGGTGCAGACGATGAGACTAGAGCAGACGAGACAACCTTCACTTCATTACAATAAAGGAAGCGCGGCGTGCACTCAAAACCATTCACACTTTTATTGAACAATTGAGTGATATTGGTGATAACATATTTTCAGCCATTGTATTGTAACTATTGAAAACAGTATTGACTATTCAATACAAAAGAGCGTTAAAAGTAAAGAATTACAGGCTTTTTTAATACTGAATGAACAATGTTTGTAAATAAAGTACTGTTGAATACCTAATGCATAACAATTAAATTTTGCCATTAATTTGTTTTGCTTAAATATTATTTTATTTTAAGTTATAGTCTATTATGTTATTTTGTGTGTACAGTAGCCTATTCAATATGTCCGGTACGGTAATACATAGATATTTACAGTATTTTGACCAAGAGATGTGTTTGAACTACAGTAAGTTACCGGTATTCTGTTAGGTACCGGTAAGCTTTTAAAAAATAAACTAGTAGGTACATCTATAGTTCAAACTTTATTTATTTTGACCCTTATAATTCAAACTCTACACTAAAAACTAGGACGTCTCCATTAGCCTATTCAAATTTTATTTGTTCTGACCTATATAACTCAAACTTCCCATGATTCGAAATATATTGTCTTTCCTAGCTGTAATTTGATTAAGTTAGCGAGGTTCTATAGGTACTGTACCTATTTAGAACTGGACTCCAGCACATTAAGTTAATTCATGTTAACTAGACTTTACTACAGGTCTATGACTTAAGTTAGTTCTAACTTATTCAAATACATAAAGACATTTGAATACATGTTTGTGCCAAGCCTCCTTTTGTCAATTCACTCTGCAAGATTCTCAAAGCAATCTTGGCTTCTTTTCTACTAAGTTAAGTTATTTTCTTTTGTAGGTTGGATTCTCAAAGCAATCTTGGCTTCTTTTCTACTAAGTTAAGTTATTTTCTTTTGTAGGTTGGCTGCACTTTAGTATCCGCCCTACACTCATTCAAATGAATATATCTTTCGATATAGCCTATCGATTATTTCATTCGATATACGGTACCAAGTTTGGTTAGTTAGATTAACCAAATGAAATAATCAATATATCGAATATTCTATATAGGCCTATCGATATTTTTCATTTGAATGATTGTAGGTCAGATACTTACTAAAATGCAGCCTGTAGGTTGAATCCTATAGGTAACTTATATGTATTAATTTAAATGGACAAAAGACAGATTCCTATGTATCAGTGTTAAAGAGATACCTTAGGTGTCTTTTAACCTTCCAAGAGCGAGTTAACTCTTAATCAAGCCAGGGCATTGTACCCCAACGGATAAAAAACAAATATGCCTATATACCGGCCTCAGTACCCCAGGCCATGAAAAACTTTAAGCTAAACCAAATGAGTTCTTGGTGACTTACCGAATCAGATGCAGTACCGGCCACTGATTTCATCTTATTACGCAGTTGAGGGCTTCTCTTTCTATCCATGGCGGTAAAGGGTTTCTGATTAAGATTTGCAGGTTCAGTTGCGATGTGACGGAGTCCTGTGGTCATCTTATGAACCACAGCTAGGATTACCCGCGCCACAATGCACTTTCTTCAAACTAAAACATAATCAAAATAAAAATCCTATGTATAATTGCGTGTGACAGTCTGATATCATTATCAAGGTCTACCAGATATGGGTTATCCTAGTCCTAAAAGGCTACCAAACTGTTGCATAAAGGTGTTATCTTTTTGTAAGCAAAACACTATGAAAAGATCCCACTTTTAGACACTGACCTGAAACACTTGCTCTAAACTAACATCAAAATATGATGTTATGCTGTCAAACAAAATAGAAACATAAAATTCATTGGAAACCTCAACATTGCTACTAGGTCATTGCATGATACACTAAAATAGAATGACTTACCTCTTTGCATTTTCCCGTAATTTGATTGGCTCATGGATGTCAATAAACCGCAGTACCAACAAGTTGGAATTTGGAATTAACTTACTTGAATTTTCTGCAATGCAGATAGAAACTGTTCCTAATGAAAATATGAAAATAAATTACGCGACTGGCTTGGAAAGCAGTAATATTATAATTTACAACCGACGCAAAAGGGTAATCTATCCGAATGTATTAATTTTAGACTTTGTATTGAGACCACTCAGCTCAGACTCAGGACGAATCCAAAAGTCTGTTTTTACAACAACAAAAGCATTCCTAGATGAAGACAGATTTCTTTTGTTTGAATTTAACGTAAGTTGAGTATGTTTTATCTATGGTTGAAATTATATTTTTATTGTTTAGGTAGTATCATAGTATGTTATGAATTAACCTTAAACACAGACAGTTTAAAATATAAGCCCAAACAAAAACATTGATTTTCGTCTGCTACTTTAGGTTGTACCTCTATGCTTGGCAAAATAACGATCATGTCAGAAGTTTGGAATGTCAGCTGACTGACTATCATATGTTCTGCTGGCGTTGTGGGCGTTGGTTGGAGTTGGCGCGAACCGCCTGTGATTGTGAATGGGAATATTTTTGGACGTTTTGAACGTTCGGTAAAATATTGTTCTTAAGAACATCCTTATATATAATTCTGTAAGACAAAATCTTTACCAGAAAATTTTGGACGTCTGGTAATTCGCAGAAAAGTGGGAGGGGTCTTAAATTAAAGGTCTTGACCCCAGGGACTCGGGAAAAATAGCAGAATTTCCATAAAGTTACCAGAAAACGAGATATAACGTAAAATGTTCTCCATAAGAATAGCATTAGAAGCCATTTTCTGCTAATTTTTGTTTACTTCATACAGCTGATCGTGATTTATCATCAAGTCAGTACGCAATGTTAACATTTGGATTATACTTATTTGCCAGTAAGTTCAGCAATGTACTAAAAACCAGGGATAACGTTACCTATAATAAGACTTTTTAGTTACATTATATAGAATATGGAAATATATTATTTTACTGTGAAACTTTTCAAACTTGTGTTTAACAAGAAATAACCACATTGAATAAATAATTAACGAGCTACCCAGCTATTTACCAGTATAATAAACCAGTATTTATTCACAACCAATTAGGTAAATGTTTGCTGCCTTTATACTGTGGCCTTGCTTTAGCAGAGTTAAATCTATGTAGTGATTCGAATGATTTATTGAAAATAGCATCAACAAAGACAAACAACAAACTGTTTTTTACACAAAAGATATGGCATATATACAGGGATATCTATTCTGACACATAGATAATATATTTCTTTGTTTAGAATAATTTGTTTTATATTATTGAGCATTTTAGGGACTTATGTCTCTACAAGCCACTAGTTAGAACATAAATGCATATTTAATTATAATTTAAGATTTAAGTATCGTAATCATTTTTGTAATGGTCTTTGCCGTTGGAATGCAAATAAAATAAAAATAAAAAATAAAATAAAACATAAATAATACGAAGTAGCCTATGTTAATTTATTCTTTTCTGTACTGTAATTGTTATTCAATATAAAAAAGACTAGAGATTGAATCGCTCCTTCACAAAAAAAGAACAGATTGGGATGTCTTGGGAATAAATAAATAAAAACTTACCTATCAGCAACAATTTATTGACCACATGGTTACCACATACTTTCTCCCATTAGCTTGTTGACAACCTTTGTCATGGGTAAGCGGTGGGAGTAACTATGATATTTTAGGGAAAATCGCAATTTTTACGGCAATAGGGGGTTCCACTATTTTTTTAGAATTAATTACAAGGACCATAACACACTAATTTGATCAAAACCAGATTTTTTTCTCAAATCTTACGTGTTTAGTTATTTTATGGGAAAATAACATAAGTTACAATGAATTTTGAACTGTATTTTTTATGGAAATGGGACTATGGTACCGGTACAATTTTGTTCAGAATATAAAGGACTATAACATACTAAATGTTTACCAAAATCATTCTGGACATTTTCGAGAAAATCTAATTTTCCGTTATTTTATGGTGTGTTTAATGGGGGAATCGCCATTAGAAATCAAAATTTCCAAAAAATTAAAAAACATGGAGATACCTTGGATTAATGCCTATATACAAAGTCAAGTTCTGTACACATCCACACATACAGGACAGACACACACAAGGACAGACATCACTTCGAAAACCACTTTTTTTGGATTCAGGGGGCCCAAAATAGATATACCCACTCAAAAATCTAACTCGAAAATTTTTACGAAAACAATACTTTCTCCATATACTATTTATAGGGGGGGGGGAGTAAAAAATGACTACAACTTGCAAATTATTACACATAAAAACCTATGATAAATGAATGCAGTTTACTGTTGAATTGGTTATCCTGAGCATATAATTTTAATTAAGGTATGGTATGGGTTAGAGATTGTAAAATCATTTGAGCACAGCTGAGTGACAACTATTGTAGGCTGTCAAAACGTCTTGATCACGAAATTGCTGTAACCGTTGGACATGTGTTTACTTAGTTTGTCTTATTATTAGAAAAACCTATCGAACAATGCAGTTCACCACTGAAGCGGTTATCCGCGTGTCGTTCCAATTGAAGATACGGTTTCAGGAGAATGATTTTGGAAGCTATCAGTTCAGTTGATTTGTTGCGCTTAAGTCCATGCTGGTGATATAAGCTTGTGCGTGAGTAAGTTGTGCGTGAGCGTGCTATTCGTGAGTGCGTGCGGATGCGAGTGCATATGCGTGCGACATGCCAGTGTGCGTGTGTCGGTAGATTCGATTGAGGGTTAGAATTTTATAATACAACCTTATTCCACTACTCGGGACATGGTCTCCACATGAACAAGGTGAGTATGTTGGTTACATTAAGCTGTGTGTTGATACAGAGGTTATGTCACTTAAATTTGCTATACCGGTACTCTAGCATGTATTGCATAGCATGTTTTTGGGTATCTCAATTCCCAGTTTATTTATATCACTAGCAATAGCGTTGGGGTTAAATACAACGGTCTCTATTAAAATAATGGTTATGAAATCCATACACCACTTTACTCACTAATATTAATGGTACAGATTAAGAACATAACAACATAAGAAACACACTCCTTTAAACACATGTGCAAATTGTTAAAAAAATCATTCAATCAAAGAAAAATTGATTAAAAAATATAACAATATAACAATAAGCTGTTTAATTAATTAATAACACACGTTTCGTATGATTAGATTATGCGGTACTTGGTAAACCAATAATTTTTTCCATCTATAAAAATTATTGGTTTTCTTTTCCGAGTTGGGTTAGCTCTTCTACCCGACCAATTTTTATAATTTTGGCCTTAAACTAAAGGTATGGACGCAACACAGATTTACCATCAAGCATCGGCATTCATTTTCATTTATATTTCGAGTTATGTACAAAATGCGTCCCCTGTACATTTCTTATGGGAGTTAAATTTGTTTTTTCTTTTCGATTTCGTTTGGGATTTTTGTAATTTTGGTCTTAAAATAAAGCTATGCAAGCACATATTTGTCATCAAGCATCGTCATTAATTTATCAAATTAATGTATTACTCAACAAATAATATAAATTATATTTTTTTATATTTTTACTTCAATTAAAGATGTATTCCAGCAGTTCTAGTTACATTACCCTAAGCTATGTTTTGGTCTAAAAACCTTTAGTAAAATACCAGCTTTAATTTGAGCTATTGATTATTAAGATTCCGTTCTTAAAAATTCTACCTAAAGCACACTGCTGCTGAATCACGAATCAACGGTAATTATAATCATTTTACTACTTATCTGCAATCAATGATACGTAACTATATTTTTATTACAGTTATTTTATATGTTTTGGTCTTTAAATGATTCAAAGGCTTTCACTTGAAATATTGATCGTTTTAATAAGTTAAGTTAAAGATACTGTATATATCGCTCAATCAGAAAACATAAATTTGATTGGGAATTTAGTTATAGATATATTTACTCAATTCTAATTAAGTTATTCTGTTGGTTTTGACCTAAGAACCTTCAGTGAAATACCAGCTTTCATTTGAATTATTGATTATTAAGATCGGACGTACCTAAAGCACATTTCCAAATCACGAAAACCCCAAATTGTTAAAAAATTGAGTTATTTATCATCGATTTATAGTCAAATGATCTTGCTTGCAACCTCAACAGTAACTGTCGATTTTGATGGGTTCCACCTAGTAAATCTTTAAAAAAATTTTATCTAACTTTCATAATCATTTGCAAATCTACATGAATTAGATTTTCCAATGACCTATTAATTAATAAAATCGGTTCAGTAGAACTGTAGATTTAATTGTACAAAGTTTAACAACATTCAGTGTTTTCTCACCACTATAAATTGGGAGGTTGCTTTACGTTTTTGCAAAATTTTGAAATGGTGAGGAAATCGACCAAAGTGGAAGGTGATATTCTGATAGAGAATAAGATTTACTACAAATAACTACTCTGCATTTCTTGAAAATACTTAATAAAGGCAGCCAAAAGCTGGCTAAAATATAAAATTGAATCGTGTACGCCTTGCCTCTGGGGGTGTGAGAACAAAAGAACTCTGTTTTTATTCCGCCTTCAAAAGAGGGCAATTAGAGCCATCTTTTCAATGAATAGACGTCAGACTTGTAAACCAGTTTTTCTATCATCCGAAATATTAACATTCCCATGTCTCTACATCTACAAGACATTATCCTTTCTGCACCAAAACACTGGCAAGTTTAACACTCCAACAGACCATCATTATAGTTTGAGATCCCCAAATACCCTCCCAGTTCCTAGACACCACACTTCCTTCTTTCGAAACCATCTCCGATATAATGCAATAAAAATGTTCAACTATCTTCCCTCTCACCTCAAAGCAGTATCAAACCATCTGAAATTTAA
Source organism: Macrosteles quadrilineatus (assembly GCF_028750875.1). NCBI lineage: Eukaryota > Metazoa > Arthropoda > Insecta > Hemiptera > Cicadellidae > Macrosteles > Macrosteles quadrilineatus. Next base: position 53,591,764 of record NW_026542598.1, on the reverse strand, counting down.
AACAACCCTAAAATCTTGTCTTTAAAAAAAGCTTATTACAGCGTCCGTAAGTTCCTGGCTGACGGCTAAAAAACTATCAAACTTGTTTGATTATAGGTATTCTTAGTGTAAGTTAAAAAAAAAAAAACAGTTATTATTTCTTATTGAAGTCAAGAAACTGTATGTTTTGTTAAATGACATAATGCATGTGTATGTTTATTTTGGTTAAATAAATGACTTATTGAAAACAGAAACTTGAAAAAGCAGTTTTTTATGTATTTTTGATATTTTTACTTTTTCACCACAAATATTTAATAAAATCAAACTTTCATAATTATTTCCAAATCTACATGAATTAGGCTTTCCAATGGTTAGTCTAGATTTAGTTGTACAAAGTTTAACAAAAATATCCCCAACTCAAATTGACATTACTATAAATTCGGAGGTTGCTTAGCTTTTTTGCAAATAACTTTTAAATGGTGAGGAAATCGTCCAAAGTGGAAGGTAATATTCTGAAAGAGAATAAAATTTCCCACAAATTGATACCATGAACTTCTTGGAAATACTAAAAAAAAGACAGCCAAAAGTCGCCCCAAAATAAAAAGTGTGAAAAACATCGTTTTGAATGTATTTCTTATGGAAAACATGTTTTTTTTTATTTCACCATAAATCATAACATAAACAAAATTTCATAAAATTATTTTCAAATCTACGCGAACTAAGCTTTCCAACGACCCATTAATTAATAAAATCGGTCCAGTAGAACTCTAGATTTAGATGCACAAAGATTTTTAAAACTGAATTATATTAGATAGATACTGTAACTTTAACTGCAATTGGAACGGTTTGTGAAATGTGAAGTCATATTGACTAGCGAATATTTTACTATACGTACACATATACTCCTAATGTTTTATCTTTTCTACTGTTTGAGTTGGCCCCACTGGCTATTTTAGTCCATCATACCTTCTTCAACTTCTTTTCTTAGTTTAATCAACTTCACTGTTTTTCAGGTTATGTTGGGCTTTGCTTTTGCTTACTTTGGGCTTCTAATAAAAATGAATATCAAGTGTTTAGGCTAGTTTAGTAAATAATAGCAGAAATGCTGGTTTAGTATGGATAACAATATCCCTCAACATATATTTTTTAATTTCTATTGATAAGGAATCATGAATTGTGCCAGCAATAACTCTGAATCTGAAGAGGTTAAACAGGAAGATGAAGTTTTATGTGGGGAAAGATCGAACGACAATAATTCATTGTTGCTATCGTGAGTAAAAACTTTATAGGCATAAACTAGTCCTATTTCTCTCAAACGTTCAATCTAACTTAAACACTTTTATTTTCAAACGGCAACATGATCATAGTTTAAAATTATTATTAATAGGCCTAAGCCATGCAAACCCTTAGATAGGCTATGTCAACCAAGTATTAAACCAAATTAAAGTAGCCTACTGTACATATGTATTTCATCCAAGAGAACCAAATGACCGGTTTATTCTTATCATCCTTATTCAAGCAAAAGAGTAAGTTGTGCAGCGCTCACAATGCAAACTGTTAGAAATTGCAAGACAGGCCATTTTTACACTGGAGTTAGGAACAAAATGTTTGGAACTTATTGTTGATTATTGCGTAATTTCCCATTGGTTTGTAGGCTAAAAAAAGTTAACAATAAGCCTAGGCCTAGGCTAGATAGCTTAGTGCATTTTCTTTAATAATTGTTCAAAACAAATTAAGTTATTTAAGCCGTTCCTGTGGACCGAAGTTCGTCGTTCTTGAGATGTCTTGAGAATAGAATGTTTTACTAACTACGGCGGCTTTTGTGATCATATCTAAACAACGCAGACTGAGACGGTACTGGATGAGACTGTCACTTCAATCCAGATCAAAATAACGCCGGGTAATGACCTGTTGGAGGAATTAAATAGGGATGATGGGCTGTAGACCTCCTATCGGGAGAGCTGCGGATTGACGGGAGTTTCAAAAACGTTTTGAAACTGTTCAGTGCTGACTCTGAAGATTTGACCCATACCTAGTCGGCTAAAAGATAAGCAAACTGGAAACCAATTAAAGGAAGGCTAACTTATTTCTGCAAAAGAAAAACTTAGTTAAGTAGTTGCGTGGTAACTTACCTTACGCTTTCAGGATAGTGGTGACTCATACACAAGCTTGAGCTATTCGTTCAGGATCTCAAAATTGGTCATGTGGTGGTAGATAGGCGCGGTAAAGGGGGGCAGGGAAGTGTTGTAAACAGCTTATAAAAACGGCTTACTAAAAAATGTTTGGAACACTTCCTGATTTTTACCGACTTCTGACGGGATGATTTCTGTTGAAAACACTAAGAAACTGTTCCGATGTTAATCAAATTTTTTTTTTTTCAAAAGTACCGGAAGTGTTTCTTGTTTTGCTAAGAATTATCTTAGGAACATAGGCCTATATGGTAAACACAAGCTCCAAACTCCAGTATAAAAAAGAATTAATTTAGTTAGGCCTACAATTTAAGGCACAAATTCAAGAAATTAACTGTAAATTATTTTAAATATAAAATGAAGCTAGCATTATGTAACATACCGGTAGTTTTTACTTTATTTGCCAATCCTAAAAACACAAACAAACAATTAAGTCAGCTAAAAAACTATTAAAATTAATGTATCTGTTATAAGGCAGTACAAACTCTTCCTCCAGGAAATAATTCATTAAAGGATAATGTGAATTCTATGTCTTTTCGAAGTTGCTTTATGTGCCGTCTCCATAGCGTGTCATCAACAGCAACGGAGTACATCACTCTTCCAATTCTTTTCTTTATTTCACATTTTCTCCAAATAATTTTGCCATTTTTCATAATTTCTCTTACCAAAACTGGTTCACCTTCTTTGACCTCTCTTATATTTCCTTTGAAAGACGTATGTCCTTGTTGGGCTGTGGGAAAGGTAGGTTTCAACGTTGACTCCAATGAAGGTCTTAACTCATCTAACAAAGTCGTCCGCAGTTTTCTTCCAAACATCAATTTCGCCGGACTTTTAGTTGTTGTCGATGTCGGTGTTCGCCGGTGGGATGAGAGAACTTTAAGAAGTTTTTCTTTTAGGTTTCCCTTTGCGTTCACTTCTTTTCTTAAGTACCTTTTCACTTCTTGAACATAGCGTTGCTTGGCCATTGCTTTGCGGATTATAGGGTGCAATAGTTCTATGAATAATAGGTACCATTCTGTTTTAAGTAGGTAATTACTAAACTCTTCTGATTTAAATATCGAAGCATTGTCACCCACCAATGTAAACGATAGGCCGAATTGTGAAAAAATATCTTCCAAAAACTCTATGGTTTTCTTTGATGTTGCTTGTGTCATTTAACAGGCTTCTAGCCATTAATTTAGAGAATGAGTCTACAACCAGTAAAACGTATTGATTTGAGACAGGTCCTAAGAAATCAACATGTATTCTTCTCCACGGTGCATTTTCTGGTTCCCATGGATGCTACACTTTAGCAGGATTCTTCTGATTTCTTTGGCAGGGTGTACAATGTTTCACGAATTGTTCTATATCGAGATCCATGTCTGACCACCTGACATAACTTCTTGCAAGGGCCTTCATCCTAACATATAGCCTATTGAAAAAATTTATTAAACCCCAAAAGATTGCTGTAGCTTCTTTATCGATTTGAGAATACGACCGTTCCGTGGGTGTAAGAGTGGGAGAAGCGAAACATATTGGTCTTTCCGATCCGAGAGAGCGTGTGAAAGAGTAGCTCGAAGCCCTACTGGACTGGCATCAACTGACAGAATAATTGGCAATTTAGGGTCATAATGGAACCAAAACTCTGAAGCAATTTCCTTTTTTGTTTGAAGCCAAGATTTCTCACATTCTGAGGCCCAGGTAAACTTCCTACCATCTCTGGTCAGTTCATACAAAGGGTGCAACAAGCTTGAGAGATGATTGACAAACCTCCCATAATAGTTAACGAGACCTAACTAACTTTTAAGCTCATCTTTATTGGCCGGTCAAGGATCATTTACTACAGCCTCTACTTCCTCTTTACATTTGTGGAATACCCTTTTCTGATATTTCATGCCATAAATACAAAATCTTAGCTTTAAATAAATTACATTTCTTACTATTGAACTCTTTTGGGTTGTTTTCACATGTTAATGAACCAACAAGGGTGACAGAGAGGTCGGAAACTTGCATAGACTACATAATAACCAACCAGGAGGGAAGTGAAACAAGGGTAGTTGATTTCGGATTATCTGACCACAATGCTCAACTTTTGAAATTGAATCTTACAGACAAGGTAAAAAATAGCAGTAAGTCATCAAGTCAACTTAAACGTGTTTTTTCAGAGAGAAACAAAATTAATTTTAGAGAAGTTTTGTCAAATATTGATTGGAATAATGTGTTTAATGTCAAAGATGAAATAGATGTAACTTTTAGATAGATGACAAAAAGTTAATGACAGAGTATTTTAATAAGTTTTTTATTGAGAATCCAACTTCTCTAGCTCCGATACCCTGTGGGACTGGATCTATGCGATGGCTGCGTTCTTTTTCCCCACAGGTGGCATCTTCAATGTTTCTAGCTCCAACCAAGGAAGTCGAGGTGTTAAATGTCATCGGCTCGCTAAAGAGTAAGAACTCATGTGGGTGGGACGGTATCTCTCCAAATATTTTGAAATTTTGTGGTCATCAGTTGGCTTACCCTGTGTCTATTTTGATAAATCAGTCCCTAGAGCAAGGAAAATTCCCATCAAAACTCAAATTCGCAAATATATTCCCTCTTCAAAAAAAGAATGACAGCCACTTGCCAAATGACTTTCGGCCTGTTGCTTTGGTGTCGGCATTATCAAAGATCTATGAAAAGGTTGTTCTTAGTCGTCTCTCTAGTCATTTGTCAAGGTTTAATATCATAAGTCCACATCAATATGGTTTCCAAAAAGGGAAGTCCACTCTTTCTGCTCTTTATGACTTCACGAACCGGATATTGCGATCCCTGGATGAATCGCAGAAGACGATGGGGGTTTTCTGCGATTTATCCAAAGCTTTCGATTGTGTGGACCATTCGATCCTCTTGGATAAACTTTTTCATTATGGTGTCAGAGGCATTGCTCTGCAGTGGTTCCGCTCTTTCTTGTCTGGCCGTTATCAAAAGGTTCCCATAAATAGTTCCTCAGGTCCGATCTCATCGTCCTACATGCTTTCTCGGCGAGGGGTTCCCCAAGGATGCATTATCTCTCCTATTTTATTCCTATTGTACATCAATGATCTCCATTATGAAGGAAATGACTGTCACATGAATTTATTCGCTGACGATGTAGCACTTCTAATCAAGGCCCCAAATGCAACCAGCTTAGAGAACAGATTCACTTCGGTCATCAAGAGCTTAAATAGTTGGTTTGAGTACAATGGTCTTCTCCTTAACAAAGACAAAACACAATGTCTCAATTTTGGTCTGATTGGTTCGTCTCAGAATAATCAAAGTAGTCCTGAAACGCAGCTCACTAATCCCTCATTGACCACAAAATTCCTAGGTGTCATTTTTGATTCCTCCATCAAATGGTATGGTCACGTGCAAAGTGTTGTTAACCGCACCAGTTCTGCTCTGTTTGCCATTCGAATTCTCAGTTCAACTTGTAGCAGGGAAGTTCTTGTGGACGTCTATCGTGGATATTGCGAAAGCATTTTGCGTTATGGCATTGCCGTTTGGGGAAGCTCTTCTGATTTGGAAAGAATACTTAAGCTCCAAAAAAAGATTCTGAGGCGCATTTTCGGTCTCTCCCATCGCCATCCTTGCAAGGAAGTGTTCAAAGATTCTGGCATCCTTACAGTACATTCGTTGTACATTCAGCAGGTCCTCATTTTGACCTTTGTCAACAGGGATCAATTTCAACATCTAGGGCATTTCCATGACCACCGGACGAGAAATGGAGGCATCCTCTGTTATCCGAGGCACAGAACTGCGGCCTTTGAGAGGAGTCCGTTTTACAGGGGGATCGAATTTTTTAACAAATTGCCTCAGGCAATAAAATTCCAAGACTCTTTGTCCCTATTTAAGAGGAACTTAAAATATTTTCTATGCTCAAATGCCGTTTATTCCGTCTCAGAATTTCTAAGCCTATAATGTGTATATATGTAGATTCTCATGTTGTATGTTTTAGTTTTAGTTTGTAAATATTGACGATGCATGATATTTGTTACATGTTATTGTATACAAATCTAATGTGCAAATAAACGATTTGATTTTGATTTGATTTGATTGAATCACAAGTTATTATTGGATAACCTTCTGAAAACTACTCTCAGCCGATGTTTGTGCTCCTCTAACGTTTTACTCACAACTCTAATGTCATCATAAAACACCGTAACACCTGGAATGTTGTCTAGAGCTTGAGGGATGAATCTTTGCCACTCAGCTGTCCTCAGAGCATTTTTGATTCCGAACATGTGTCTATCAACAGCATATACATACACCTTTATATGTGCTAATGGCCTGTACTCTGACACTTTCGTTGTCCATGGGAATGTTTAAATACGCCTGAGAAATATCAATAGTCGAAAAATACGTACAGCCACTCATGCTCGCAAATATGTCATCCAAGGTTGGAATTGGATAATGATCAGGTTCCAAGGTCTTATTAACTGATACCTTGTAATAAGCACAAAGTCGAATATTCCCATTGATAGCAGGTCAACTTTGAGAGAATTCCCTCCTTTTCTAACCTGTCAATTTCATCATCGACTAACCCCCTTAAAATAAAAGGAACAGGACGAGGTGGCAGGTAAACTGGCTTAGAGTTTGGTTTAAAACTCAAATGAGCTTCATAGTTCTATGAAGCTTCAAACCTCATAACTATGCTCCTTTCAAAGCTTCAACTTTTTCCAGAGCTTTTTTACAAGCAGCTTTTGAGCGAGTACGTCGTTTACACTGAGCTATTTTACTAGTTGCGTGTAAAAAATCCGGCTTGTAGCTTGTAAACTCGCCCCGTGTGAACGGGGCGTATCCGAAACCTGGTTATAGAAGCTCTCGAGTTATTGGAGGTAGTTTTAAGCCTAAATATATATAGATAGGCCTATTTTATTACATTTTTGTCAGAAAACAATCATTACGTTAACGTATGTTTTTGTTTGCAGTAGGCTAAAGTAATATTTGATTTGATAAAATGAATACCTAGCCTACTTGAAATAATCATTAATCTACAAGAAGGTATTATTTTCAAGTAAGGATGATCTGCAACAACCAAGAAAATGAAAATCACACACTACTATGTTGGCTACCAATTGTTGTTTAGCTGGACATGTCATCTCTAGAGAGAACATAAACAATAGCATTGGCATTTACGCTCGGGTACTACCCGCTCGCATCGTGTTTTGTCAGTTACCACGATATTTTGATGTTGACATGATCGTGTCAAGTATTAGTACAGCTCAGGTTAAATTCAAACAAAGATAATTTTATACTTTTTAAACTTATTGTAAAAAAAGAAAAAGAAAGATTTAAATTGTTGTGTTGTAGCGAATTTCTTATATAGAAAATAAGATATTACCGTAGGTCTCATGGTAAGACTTTGACCCGGAAGCGATTCACTCTTTTGTTTTGATGGTCCCAGAGGCCAAAAACACCATCTGTTTAAATTCACACATATATATAGACTAGGGTCTGTGTAAAATTATCCGATGTTGATGAAATCTGGTATAAACATCTAAGCCTACATTTATTCAAATGAAGTTGTGAATTATCATGATCAGACAATGTGAACACTGTTTTATGAAATGAAAATGGGTTTTTCTTCTGAGACAGGATAGCCAACATCTTTAACTTTGCATCCAGGTTTAGTCAATAAATTAATTAGCTTAAATTAATGAGCATTAAATTTATGAGCTTCGATATGTGTAAAATACTGGACCAATAGCTCTTCAAGGTCCCCATTCGGCCATAAAATGACTGATTGGCAATTATAGGGTTAGTAAGGGAATGAATCTCATATTTTTATGGAGATATTGTAGTAAAAATACAATAAGGCAAATAGAAATTACTTTAGTTTGATGTTAGGTTTGATGCATAGGGGTGTTTGGTTGGTAAAATCTAGTAATGGTAGGCCTTCCTTATTAAAGTCAAGCTATCCTCCAAATCGTTGACTTTTGAAAAAATAGGACACATATTTATCAAACGATAATTTTTACTGAATACACATAATATGTTTCTGGTAAGTGTGCAATTGAAAGAGATTTTTTTTTTAATTTTTTAACCCCTTTATTACTAAAGCTGGGTTTTCCTAGGCGCGGAATCGGCTAGCGGAGAGAGGAACGCGGAGAGCGGAATTGAAATTAACATGGCATTCCGCTCCGCTTCTAGGAAAACAGTAACATTAAATTGCTTAAGACAAGTGGAGTCCGCTCTCCGCGTTCCTCTCTCCGCTCGCCGATTCCGCGCCTAGGAAAACCCAGCTTTAAGTAAGGTTACTTACTCAAATTTGGGAACAAGGCCTAGTCCAATCAAATTCTATTACTGGTACCTTGATATTGGAATCATCCAAGTTCGTTTGGGTTTTAGTGTGAATTGCAAGAATTTTTATTTGATTGGCAATCTGTTGCTTTTGGAACATAGTCGTTGCCTTGATTGAATAAGGAGACTAGATTCTATCTTTCTTGGATCAATACAACATCAGTTTCCAGTGCCTAATGAATAAATCTTAAGTTTAACCCACCAACAACTTTTATTTATTTATTTTTCCAGGGCCCCATCTTCAGAGCAATCATCGACTTATCTCCTAAATCCAACCCTTCAGGTAAAATATAGTCTAGGCCTACAACTTTGATATTTATGGCTAATACAGAAAATTTGCAATAAACATGTAGGCTAGCTTTTTATTGTCTTGATCGTTACACAATTGATACAAATTTAATAGGCAGCCTTTTTATTGAAATTTTACTTTGCATTTGCCTGTCTACATAGGCCACAAAGAAACGTATCCTAGCAAAGTGGTGAGCCGGTGCAGTACAAGGGTAAACTGGACGGGAGTGTTGCACGACGTCCAAGTGCCACGACGTCCAATAATATTTTTCCAGTGCCACGACGTCCAAAACATAATTTTTTAGTTGTTGCACGACGTCCAAGTGCCACGACGTCCAAAAGTACAGTAACTGTCAAAAATATAGTCTTTCTACAAGCTTTGGACGTCGTGGCACTTGGACGTCGTGAAACAGCGCACTATATAATTGTAAAGACGTATCATTTGCACCACGTCCAAAGCCTCTGCCAGTTGCACGACGTCCAAGTGCCACGACGTCCAAAGTGCCTTCACACTGTGAACACTGTTTGCCGACCTCAGTGCATACAGTTCGCATTGCAATTATCTAGTCAACTGTTTGAAAGTTGTCAACCGCTTCGTCTTCGATTAATGTTTAAATTATTCAATATTCAATGGTTCTAATTGAACTAATTATTGCATTAGCTTAAATTTTTTATATGTAAAATAAATACTATGTCACCGTAAAATGGAATGATGCAGTATTTCTGTTGTTATGATTGCATAATTGATTTCTACAAAATAGAGCTATGTCATAGAAACGAAATAAATAAATGACTACCTACACTATTCACTATATTGTATGATTAATACAATAAATTAATCACTAGCCCAAAAGTAAATATGGTTGGTTTAATGTGAGTAGTGGTAGAATTCTAAGTACTGCAGTAGAATAGAATTGTCATACTATATCAATTGGTAGCAAATTTACTGGTAAGATAAAATGTATGCACAGTTTTATAACAGCTGTAAGACTTCCCATTTAAGTACCGGTATCATTGAAATTGTATAACTTCCATTGAACAGAAATGAGATAAGTAGATATTGATACACAGATATATGAATTTTCATACACTTATAATATGACGAATTCAAAAAAGTTTTATCCATCAAATGTGCTAAATATTATGTAAACTATCTACTTTTTAAGCTATAATGATAAGCCATATTTATTTATATTTTCCTATTTGTCGGTATGGAACTATTGTGATAGCTTTTTGTTTACAGTGCAAACCATGGATGTATGGATGGATGGATGGATGTTTGTGACAAGCAAACGCGAAAAATAGGCTACTAAACCGACAAGGTTGAAATTTGGTATGATGATAGATGACATCCCCGATTAACACATTCTTACCTCAAAAATTCTTTTAGTCTCCGCCCCGGTGGCTCTGGCTCTGGACTTTCTCTAGTTAACCTTATGAGAATTCATATTAAAAAAAATTAAAGAATTTTGTCAGCCGTTTCAACTGTACAAGTTGGTTCTATGATATTAGAAAGCATTAAAAAGTTATAAGGCTTGCCAAACAGGGTGCAGCACTATTATGTTGTTTGTTTGCATTAATGACCACAGCTAATTTGAACCAACTAGCAAAAAAAGTTGTGGTACACAATGAGAACTTTACTATTTCCATTGTCTAGGTGCAAGAACATCAGGACTATGGTAGATGTGTGCCACACAATAGGATACCGTATAAATTAAGAGACCAGTTTTTTTTTTTTTTTAATCGTGTCCTCTTCCATAACTGCAATAAGCATTTATACTTATATGTCAACCCCGTACGAAGGACGGGTACTCTGCTAGTAACACAATAATACAAATACAGTATACTAATACAATAATACTGTAGGTTTCCGTAGTCTGTAGCCATAGGTTCATCTGAACTGTCAATCAATTCTGAGAAATTCACAGTTGTAAATTCTACTAGTCTTTTTCTAAGTTCACGTCGCACTCGCAATTAGTTCGCATGTTTTATGTATAGTGGGGGAGATACAGTAAAAAAACTATAAAAAAACTGCAAATTGTGATAAGAGTATGCCCTTTGGTGGGAATGTAGTTTAAGGTTAGGCAATGCAAATAAGATGGAGAGGCACCAACCAAAGTTGCTATAATCCAAAATGGCGGCGATTTTTTTTAAATGGCTGCCCGTATTTTGGGTTTTATATATTTTCTTTTGATATACATCATGCAAAATGGTGTTTCTGATCATTTTTTTAGTTTTAAGGTATAAGGTAAGTAAATAAGTTAAAGAATAATGTAATAAACGTAAATTTATTTACAGAAAATTTATATCACCAAATAAAAAACACGCTATATTTTATAAGTTGCAGAATATTTCTACCAACACCATTTTTAGCTAATTTGCCTAGTTTACATAATTTTAGCTAGTTTACATAATATTACCGTAGGTGGCATGGTAAGACCTAGACCCGGGACCGATTTATTTTGTCATTTTAATGTCCCCAGAGGCAAAACACACCATTCGTTCAATTTTTTATATATGTATATATTTGTGTGTGTGTGTCCGTGAACGCGATAACTTGAGTAAGTTTTGTCCGATTTTGATGAAATTTGGTTTAAAGGTGTAAGGCGAAATAAACTTGTAAGAGTTCGCGAACCAACATGATCGGACCACAGGAACGGTGTTTTACAGGAGGTTTTATGAGGTAAAAATTTCGTTTTATAATTGTTGAACCTCAAAACATAAAATTTTCCAATTTATCACTATACCTTATTAAAGAGCTTAAAAACAAATAATTTAGTATATCAAAGTGTTGTTGTGGGGTTATTGATAACAGAAAAAATAAAAAAAAAATTAAAATTTAAAATTTTCATGTTATTTTATGGAGAATATTGTAAAATGTTGTAGTTTGCTTGTTTATGGATATATGTTAATAAAAATAGTAAATGTATTTATCTTATACCAAGCTATTAATATCTGACTAAAAAACTAACTTTTTTAGTTTCCTTGTAGCAGCAATCCTAGGTACTCGTTAAACCTAATGTTGTTTAAATATATTTAATTGAAATCAATTCAGACAAATGGAAATTCGCTTGGTCTGCAGGTTTGCTGCGGCAAGGGTATGATTGTTCACATTCATTGTATTTGTACAATAATGTGCAAAATAAACGAGCAGTTCTGCAGCTGCACTTGTTTTTACATAATTTACAAACACATTTTATGAGTTCTTTGCAGGAATCAGAAATTTCTATTAATTCCGACCATTTCAACTACCAAGACTCATTATGCAAACTCCAACCTCGATTGTTTAGTGATTTATTTATTTATTTATTATCAACGGTTCCACTATTTTTACAATGTCAGTTAATAATAACAACAATCAAGACAGCTTGATTTCAAATTACTTAAATAATGAACAATATATACAATCAATTAATAACAAAATTACAACTACAATCTATTTACAATCAAGACTTTGCAGTTTAATAATAATATTATAAGGTTACATGCAAGTGCAATAATGCCGAAAGATAATGAAAATGCTCTTGATAAATACAGTAATATAGACACAACAAATTCATGAAACAATAATGAGTTCCAATCAACAAGTTAACATGCTACTACTTTAAATGAGACAATAATGGATATAAAATCAAATATGCAACTATACAAACAAAGGGTTACAAACAAACATTTGAACAAATAATGCAATGGTGGGGTGTGAGAATGAATGAAGATGAAGATAAGGCAAAAAGAATTAAATGAATACAGAGAGCAAGAAAAAATAAATGACCTATTACAGGATTTCCATTTGATCTATTTCTCTTCTGAATTTAGAGACAGATGTTGCACACTGTTTAGATGTTGTTTTTAGAGAGTGATGTTGCACACTACGCAATACTTGCTGTAGTAATGCACCTTTTATTGGTGGAAGACTTTCTAGTGGATGATTTTTGGTCATGAGCAATTTTTCTTTTCAAACTAGTTTATTAATCGACTTATTTCTGATTTTCTGATTCATTTCATTCCACACCGATTTCCATTAAAAACATTTATATCAATATCGGCGGGTAAACCATTTATGTCATCAAAGTTCTGAAAGTTTTTGACAAGCGTTACTATCTGGGGCTACAAGCATTTACATTTTTATTATTTTTAGGACAAAGCAATCTATCATTATCTGTCTTTTGGCACAGTATAAAAATGATCCGATCAAGAGCTTTTGGTTAGTATCCACCCAAGTCACTCTGAGGAACTAAGTGTAACTGCTTTTCCATTTTTAGAATCCAATCTTCATTCACTCGAATCAGAAAAAAATAAAAACCCCCAGGACTGTCACCGTGTTAGGCCCGGTGTGACGGCCACATTTGTACAGGGTTTCCTAATAAAACTACACTCAGAACGTGAGTGACACATAATAATAAACACAACAATGACCTGTAGTATCAGCTGTTTGGCAATATTTGTCTATTTAGCATTGCCAACCTGGTAGAGAAAAATAATTGAAAGTGTCATAATTTTGTTGAAATTTTTATCCTCTTATTTTTTATGGAAAAAATATCTTAAGGAAGAAGAAAAAAACTCTCTTTCCAGTGAATTTGCATAGTTTGTATTTTCCTTATGTCTCAAAATGGATGTAGGCAAAGTTGAAAAACACGTTGTAAATAAAACGTTGTAGGTGAAAAACTTAACTCTTAAAATAAAAAGCTTTTTGATGACCTTCAGAATTGGCTGAAAATGAGTATATTTTCAGCCTTATATTATAGAGATGATATAATTGTAATATATTACAAACTTGGTATTAAATTAAAGGCCGGAATCTCCAGATTAATATTATACCAATATTTAATAGTGTTAATGCCATTTTCAAGCTTTTATCAGTGAATTGCTAAGTAAACACAAAATATGGGCAGCCATTTTGAAAAATGGCTGCCATTTTGGATTATAACAACTTTAGGCAATGCCTCCCCATCTTATTTTAGTTGTCGGACCATAACCTACATTCATACCAAAAGGAGTTTTCTTATCACAATTTGCAGTTTTGATAAACGTAGCTCCCCCACTAGTAGGAAAACAGGTATGCCCTAAGTCATAGCATTTGTAGGTTGGGTATAATAATAACAAACATGCTTATCGTAGGTTTGTAGGCATACTTGTTCAAGAATATGCCGTGGTAGGTTTTGTTTATACATTTTATGTTTTAATTCTTGTCTAATGACGATATTGATTTGTATTAGTGCGAAAATGTTAATTTATTTGTCAAGGGCATGAGCGGCCCTCTAGTACATGAAGCACAACATGAAAAAGAATAAATTAAAGGAAGGTAAAAAACGGATCAGTTGCTGAAGGTCTAAATCTCGGAAGGTCTAATCAGACCTTCGACACACATTTTGCAGTTTGTACTTGATGCTGAGAATCCCATGAATCCTGTACAAAATAAAAAAAATGTTTCATTCAAACTACAATTTTATTACTTTTCCGAGAACCAGCCTTTATCAGGACTTCCGCTCCCACGCTAGTTGGCAACGTCAACTGTGCTATATGAAAACAATAAATCTTGAGTAAATATACTGTAATGTTGAATTTTGAGGTTGTGGTGTTCCTTCGTAAACACATTCAATTATAATCTAGGAATATGTAAATTTATTGTTATACGTTAACTTTATTGATATTCGATTTGCTACAGTACTATTAAACCTATAACATTTTCAATTCATGTGCGTTGTATTTTAGAGTTGGGGAAACAAAAGAACCCTGCGTGCAACTTATTTATATGATACTAGCTGTGTGCCCGTTCTACGCACGGGGATCTTAAAGTAGACAGTTGAAACCTTCTTATATTAAGAAAAGCAGTTGGTTTGCATATTTTCAGATATGCTGGCAAAACTATTATATATAAACCTTCGCAAATACAGTATCTGACAGTTTCAAGCCAAAACAAATCTATGAGGCATAGCCCTAAGGCCTATAGTTGAAAGTTACTTCCCACAATGGTTAAAGGCATTTAAAGTACTACCTCAACCTTACCATTTAACACTTTATTCGGGTTGACATTTTCATTATCAAGGTGCTCTTGTCCTTTTCGTGACACTGAGATATAAGAACATAAATGCGTTACCAACAGACATACACACAAAAATACAGAACTTAATTAGGGAATTTGCTACGTTTTAAGCATAACAAAGTACATATAAAATTAGAATTTGAAATCTTTGTCAATGTCATCAAATTTTATCATAACAATTTATATTTGCTTGGACCGAAGATGGCCCGAAATGCTGTCGAAATGACGGCTTACTTTATAAAATGAAGTACTATAGACAATTTAGATTGGTAATGGTAATTTAACCTATAATAAAAATTACCAAAATAGGCCACGAACTATTGATACATAAACAACGTAAATCGTAAACAATTCATGATGGTTTGCTAAACAAATGTTTTACTTAAATGAGTTATCATTTTCATAGCATAAACTAACATTTTGGAATCCAGACAGAAAAAGCAAAACTTATACAGTTAAGACATCAATTAAATTGAATAAGGCTGTAATACCACTGTATAAATAAGGTGCAACACCAACGATAACTAATTTGTAAATTACAGTGATGTGTTGGTACGTAAAAATGATTCTTGCTGCTACCAACGGTTCTAAGGAAAAATACCCCCGCCGCAGCAAACCTGCCGACTAAGCGAATTTCCATTTGTCTGAATTGATTTTCGGTTAAATATATTTTAATAACATTAGGTTTAACGAGTACCTAGGTTTGCTGCTACAAGGAAACTAATAAAGTGTGTTTTTGAGTAAAATATTGATAGCTTAGTAAAAAATAAATAAATTTGCCAAGTTTGATCAAAATATATCCATAAACAAGCAAACTACAACATTTGACAATATTCTCCATAAGAATAACATGGGAATTTTAAATTTACAATTTTTTTAATTTTCTTCGTTACTAATAATCGAACAAAAATACTTTTATATACTAAATTATTTGTTTTTTTAAGCTCTTTAATAAGGTCTAAAGAGAAATCGGGAAATTTTGTGTTTTGAGGGTCAAAAGTAAAGAAAAACCAATTTTTACGCCATAAAACCCCCCGTAAAGCCCCGTTCCCATGGTCCGATCGTGCTGGTTCGCGAACTCATTCAAGTTTATCCCGCTTTACACCTTTAAACCAAATTTCATCAAAATCGGACAAAAATTACTCAAGTTATCGCGTTCACGGACGTATATATATATAAGTCTATATATATATATATATATATATATATACATATATAAAAATTTGAACGAATGGTGTTTTTGGCCTCTGGGGACATCAAAATGAAAAAGTAAATCGGTCCCGGGTCTAGGTCTTACCGTGCCACCTACGGTAATAGCTACTTCCCTATGGGGAAATTCGCTAAAACCAGTACCAAAAACCAACGTTTACAGTTAAGAATTACGTCCGACAAATTAAATGCGTTAATCAAGTCCCAAGGTTATTGATTTCTTGGTTTTGGATTTCTCGTGAAAAGTTATCGGCAATCAAAATTATTTCCCAATAATTGCTTTATTCGTAAACAACTTTTAATGTAAACTTATTCAGTAAACAAAAAAAACAACCTTATAAAAACAACTGTTTGTTATTTAATAGATTACGCAGGCCTATTCTCTAAACAATGATTGGTATATCTTTTAACATTAGAATGAAATGTGACAAAAATCACGCAATGCTGGGTTTTTGGACGTTTGTAATTTTATTTCTTAAATAGGGAGGCCGTGTATTCTAGGGAAAAGTACCGGTAACAAGGATCGTCGTCGAAAAGGTTGTTATGAATAATTGGGTAGGCGTAAGTACCCAAGAGATGGGCTATGGGCCTATTGGCTGTATGGTCCAGCGATTGCATCATACGGTGAGTAGGAACAGAAAGTGACACATTGGAAAAGCGAGTTTAGTATCATCCATAAACCGTAAACCTCTGTTACAATCACCCACTGCAGTTGTGATTTTTTACTTTACACTTTACACTTTACACAACCACCATTGAAGGGCCGTCAATGAGTTAGTAAGGTATTGGCGACGATCATTAATAAATTCAAGTTTCCCAGCCCTATACAACACTGATTCAAGGTTATCAAAACTCAAGAACAATTTTATACACAAAGAATCTCTTGTTCCTAACCTGGATGATGTTATTAAATTTCATTTACGGTTACACTATATTATTCCACTTGCGGTTAATTAAATCCGTTATGTAAGACAACGATTTTAATCTCACTTAGATAAATGGGCTTTGCCTTCAAAACGTGATCGGAAATGGTTGTGGTATTTGTAAAATAATCTTGATCCGAACAGCTGTTCGTTATTTCATAGATCATTATGTGATAAAAATTGGACGAAAACTTGACAAAAATCGCACAAAACTGCATTTTTTAAAGTCCGTAATATTATTTACTAAGTAGTGAGGCCATATTTTAATGGCTAAAGACACTCTCGCCAATCCAGTGAATACATTAAAATGACTTGGATCTTGATAGGTACTCTCGTTTTCCTGGAGAAGATTGCGTAAAATGCCATCTTGAGTGTTACAGAAAGACAGAAAGACAGACAGACAGAAATTTAGATGAGACTTGTTTCGGCTTCTTTAATGTATAAAACGTAAAAATAACCTACAAATGAATGATTCTGAGCAATGTACAGACAAAACTCCAATTTTATTTATATATATATATTCTCATTGGTTGCAATTTAATAAGTGGTGTAGCAAAACACAAACACAAAATTTATTGAAATGAAATTAAGTCAATGTTAAGTGAATACTATTAATAAACATATTTGCGACATATAGACATTTAATTGAAGCCTAAAAAACAGTTCGAAAAAGGCATTCTATTCTTTATACTAGTAAAAATTAAAATGAGGGTATAAAAATAGTTTTCAAAGATCATGTTGATCAATGTACATTCATCTAGTCTTGAAAAAATAAGTATTTAAAAGCTTACTCCAAACATAATGAAGTTGATCGGTTGTTAACAAAATGTCATCATTTTTCAAACCATGTAAACCTTATAGTTTTCCAACTGTTGCCTTGTTTATTTTTTTATGTTTTTTTTACTTTATGATGTTTCAATTAATGGTTCAAATATTCATAGTATATATATTTCTGAACAAGATCATATACCAATGTATATATAACTAATAAACGTTCCATAAGCATTTTACACGAGAGAACACTATTCGGCAAGTAGCCGGTCATCGTAACCGGTCATCATGAAGGAGCTTGGACGTCGTGCAACAGCGCTGAGCTATATTGGACGTCGTGCAACAGTCAAATATTTATTGGACGTCGTGGCACTTGGACGTCGTGCAACACTCCCGCAAATGTAACTTTTTTACAATTCTATAGTGCGCTGTTTCACGACGTCCAAGTGTCACGACGTCCAAAGCTTGTATAAAGGCTATATTTTTGGCAGTTACTGTACTTTTGGACGTCGTGGCACTTGGACGTCGTGCAACAACTCAAAAATTATGTTTTGGACGTCGTGGCACTGAATAAATATTATTGGACGTCGTGGCACTTGGACGTCGTGCAATGCATCCAACTGGACTACGGTAATAAAAAGTAGTAGAGGTACCAGGATTTGAACCCACGACATCGCTGCCTTGGATCCGAAGTCCGTAGTGCTAGTGCTGCCGACTGAGCAATCGACTCAGTATTTTTGTGCTTTAAGGGTTTATTTAACTTAATAAAATTATATGAGCTGTTATACCCGTGCTTCGCAACGGGGGGAGTATGGGAAAGAGAAAAATGCTGTTCTTTGGACCTGCTGAATGAAATAGTTACAAATCTATTATGTACTTTAGAAAAAAACTATACATCTATATAATAATTGCAACTACCAGCTGTTTTATTACATTATTAATATAAGTTAAACGTTGAAGCTTGCAAGACGTAGACTTTTAGAAATCGGCCTGTGGGACAGAGCCTTGAGGGAATTCATTCATACCAATACTTTTCAGCAAATCTACACACACTGAGCTTCATTTTGATAAGCCATATGCCTATATTTTTATTCAGTTGGCCTTAAATGATGACCACAAATTTGACTGTAATTCTTTAATAATACAGGGCTATTAAAAAAGAATGGTGCAAAAATAAACAGTTCTTACATCTGATACCGTGATTTTAAATAGCCGATTGCTACACCAATGGAAAGAGTGTGTTTATAAGTGTGGTGATGTGAAAATTATCACCTGATAATTTTTATTAGTTTATTTGTTTGTAAACATTGTATTTGTTCTTAACTAAAACATGGTTGTAATTTTGAATGAATAAAAACCATATACTTATAGTTTACTAAGTCTTTCTCATAACAATAAGTTTGTTTTACAAAGTTATGTTTTGTCTCAGTTGCTTAGTTTAGTACTGTACCAGGAAGCCTGTCAACTAAATCGAAGAATATCAACAAGAATCAAAGCTTTCATGGCAAAAAATATGTGCGTTTTGGCTTGTCAGTAAACTTCAATGCTTATAATGACTGCAGTTTATAGGGGTTTTGTTTCAAACACTTACGTAAAATCGTGGACTGCGGTACGTGAAGTTTCCTAACAGCTTTGACTGTGGAGGTTTTTAGACTTCGATTCTCTCCACAGCGTTTGGCGAAGTCTTACGACGGTCCAAACTCTTTCTGGCACACAAACATCCAGTTGTCTTGAATTACCTCATCCAACGAGCTATGCAGTGCCAATGACGAGTCTCCTTCCTAATTTTGGTCTGAAAGTTCCGCTGTATATTAACGATAGCATTAGTACGAGCAAATTCTAAAAGATAAAATGATTGTTCTTCTTTTTTAGTAGCCATTTGTTGACAAGCTTCGTGTTACCGTACTCAACTAAGTAACTGAGACAAAACATAACCGAAATCACGGAAACGGACGTACCAACCATTTAGTTTTGCACCATTCTTTTTTTTATAACCCTGAATAATAGAGAATGAAGTTTCTGATTCTCTTTAGAATGTAACCCATTTCAGCTGGGTTAATACAAGAGTGAGCCCGGAAATGCGTTTGACTTAGCGTCCAATGGACTAAATACATTTTGCACTGGAGTCTGATCATAGCACATGACGATGTGGCTGAAACCTAGGTCACTGAAAAAAGACTTTCTAAAAAAGTCTGCTGGGTTTTTATTAGAAAAAGCAAACCATATGGAATTATTAGAAAATAAAAATAAACCATTGCTTACCAGTTCAGGGACATTTCCAGTTCCATATATCATGTTGGTTGTCAAAAATATAAAGCTCCATATAAAATGGTTGGTGGTACCATAAACTACTTGAACTCAACATATTGAACAGTCACAATAGAAATTAAAACATTGTGATGTTATAATCTAAACTTATTATTTCTTGTCTCCTGTTTTTATGTTCATGGTAGCCACTACAATTTATGTTCACGTTTAAAGTAGGCCTACAGTAAAGTATCTTGAATTTGGTCATCCGATAAATTTGGTCTAGTCTTTGAGTTATATTTATTTGGTATTGTAATTTAATGTGAACGTGATCTGTCACAGATGAACCAGGAGGAAGCCCTAAGGGGAGTCAGTCTAGAGGCCTTGAGTCACATCATGCAGTCGTCCTGTCAGCCGTCCAGCTCACAGTTCAGCATGTTGAGTGATAGCTTCAACCATCACCAGTCAAGCCCCACCTACCAAACACCCAGCTGTACCATCCAGACGTACAACAACTCTCAGGAGAAGAATGACCCACCTGTGTCAGAATCTTGTAACATTCAAACCTTCAAAAACACACAAAACAAAGTAGAAGCCCCTGCTGCTGAAGCTGTGTACTCTGACGATGAAGAACACAACTCTAGTGACATGAAAATCTTTTGTTCTGGGTGTGAAATAAAATTCAATAATGCTGCCGAGTTGGCGACCCACAGGCGAACAGTCCCACACATCAACCGTATAATGCAGCCTTCATCACCTCACTTTGAAATTATATCAAGCAGTTTTGTGCACCCATCTTATCCAGAACTCTCGAGCACTTTACCAAACTATATCAACACACAAGAGAAAACGGAATCACCAGTCGCTGAAGCTGTTTACTCAGATGAAGATGAACATAATTCTTCTAATGGTTCCGGTGTTGAATGCTCAGTCTGCAAGAGGAGATTTTCAACCTCTCTCGAGCTAATGAGCCACAGACGCTCGGTTCATCGAGGCCAAATAAGCTGCGAGTTTTGTGGTAAACACTTTGCAAATACACATAACTTAAAAATTCATTCTTTTTCCCATACTGGTGACACAAGATCCAAATCCTTTTGTAATACTTGTGGGAAAGGATTTGTAAAGCCTTCAGATTTGAGGCGACACGAACTCATCCATGCTGGAAGATACTCCTGCTTAGAGTGCAATGTTACGTTCAATACTGCTGATGAAGTAAAAGAACATGCAAAAACCCACGATGACTATTCATCCAGTAACTGCTCTGATTGCAATAAGGAATATATTAACGATGGACCTCACTTAAATCATAACCAAGAGCCGAAAAGAGAATTGTTTTCTTGCGACACCTGTGGTTTAGCTTTGGAAAGTAAGTTTGACTTGAAAGCTCACTCACTCAAACACACCGGATCATCCCAGAATGTCTGTGGAACTTGTGGAAAAACATTCAGCCGACCTTCTGACTTGAACAGGCACTCTGTCATTCACACTGGGGAACGCCCCTTCACTTGTGTGGAGTGTGAGATGAGTTTTACAAACCAGAGTAATTTAAGAATGCACCTTATGACCCATTCTGATGTTAAGCCGCATCCTTGTTCGGTTTGTGAAAAATCATTTCGTAGATCTGCAGATTTGGAACGTCACTCCTGTATTCATAGTGGCGCTAGGCCGTTTAAGTGCAACTTATGTCCGATGGCATTTACCACCGGTTACAACTTGAAGATTCATCAGTTGAAGCACACCGGTGGATTGCCATACCCTTGTACCCAGTGTGAAAAAGCTTTCAGCAAACCTTCAGAGCTTCAGAGGCACACTTTGACTCACTCTGGTGAGCGTCCGTTTACATGTCCTCAGTGTGGAATGAATTTTTCCAACTCAAGTAACCTGAGAAACCACATGATTACTCACACAGGTCGACGGCCCTTCCCTTGCAATATCTGCAAAAAAGCATTCACCAGGCCTTCAGATGTCAAAAGACATGTTCTAACTCACACTGGAGCTCGCCCTTTTGCTTGCACAATTTGTGGTTTGGCGTTTGCTGATTCTTCTAATCTAAAGAAGCATACATTAACACATTCCAAGCAACCGAACCCTTCGAACAGACTCATGCTTGGCCCTCCATTTCATTGTCAGGTGTGCGAAATAACATTTGCAAATTCGGGCGAACTAGACACACATATCAGAACATCTCATGCCGATGGATCTAAGGACTTCTTAGCCAAGATAAACGGTACCAAACAGTACACTTGTGCAATCTGTGGTTTACGCTTTACCCACGCTATTCATCTTCAAGAGCACTCGCTCAGTCATGACAGAGAGCATTCGTTCCAATGTGAGATCTGTGACAAATCTTTCTCTCAGGAAATGTTTCTTCAGAGACATCTACTCACTCACACTGAAGCACGGCCTTATGAGTGTCCAGAATGTTTTAAATGTTTTAAAAGCTCATCACATTTAAAAAATCATATCCCTATCCATTCAGGAGTTAAGCCCTTTGTATGCCCGACGTGCAACAAAGCATTTTTGAAAAATGCTTCGCTGAGGCGACATCAAACAATACATGCAAGAGGAAATGCTGTGGCATGCCACGTTTGTGGGAAGAGTTTTTTGAACATGGAGTATCTTAAGAAACATAGTATTACTCATGAGTCATAACCTTATTGATAACTTTTTTTTAATTTTTAAAGCTTTCTGTGATACTTATGCTACATTAGTTGGCGCTAATAGTTGTTATTTAGTTTTAATTTTAGTGCAGTAGAATCCCTCATAATATTTGATCTTATAACAACTGACCCTAACCATAGATAAAATAGTTCCTTAGTAGATTTCTCATCCTTATAGAACAGCTGAAGCCAATTTTATTGTTAGTTCTGTCCGGTTTTCTGTAGATGTCATGTTTTATTTGCAAATTGTTTCTTTTATTGTAGGGTTAGTTTCTCATTATTTGTGTCTCGCTGTTTGGTTATATAGCTAGTGGACGAGTTACTGTTTATGATTAGATAGTTTTATTTGGTTAAACGAGGTTTTAAATTACTGAAATAACAAGAAACAAATTGTAAACAAAACACAACATCAACAGAAACCCGGACAGAACTAACAATAAAATTGGCTTCAGCTGTTCCATAAGGATGGGAAATCTACTAAGGGACTATGTTTTATCTATGCCCTAACTCAAACCCTTGACCCAATCGTGACACTGTCTTCTAACAACAATCATTGTTCATATTTAAAAGAAATATGATCTAGTCCCATTCATAGGTGTCCATTTAACCATTGCATACGGTAAGGCCCCAGTTAAAAGAGAGGGTTCTGGAAAATGTTTAAAATTTAGGTACACAATTGTTGATTGTATGCATTTTTGTACCGATATATGCTTGGTCAATTTATTTTATTCATTGGTTTTAAAATATTAAAAATGTGGTTAAGAAGGGTACCAAAGGGTCTCCCCTCTTATGTCTGTATGCATTTTTGTACCGATATATGCTTGGTCAATTTATTTTATTCATTGGTTTTAAAATATTAAAAATGTGGTTAAGAAGGGTACCAAAGGGTCTCCCATATTGATGGACACCCATGGATTATCAAACCAACAAAAGATTATTGCATAACTGTTTCAACACTTTTTTCTCTTTTACTATGACTTTGTTTATCTTTTTTATGAAGGGTTCTACTGTATTCTAAATTTTAATTTCACTATCCTATCTGAAACGGTCATAGTTATTTATTTAGGCATTGCATGGATCATGCCAATTTATTTTAACATTACAGAATTTATTTGTATTAGTTTTAAAGGTTTTTTTATATTAGAGGTTGTTGGATGGCAAATAATCAAAATTATTTAGCCTCAATAGCTTTGTAAAGTAAGATTATATTTTTTATTATAAGCTTTATTTTCACTAGGATATTAATTTAAGCTATACCGGTAGTTCACTTTAAAATTTATTTTATTTTTGTAAAAATGTGCAGTCTTTTGCAATATTTTGTGCGGAGCGAAGCGAAGTTCTTTGGGGTCGGCTTCAATGCAAACTTTTTAACACTATCACTCGATAACGGCTGAACATATTTTAGCCAAACTTACCAAGGTTGTTTCGACAAATGTTTGGAAGGTCTAAGACGAAACAATTTCAGTTTTGTAATAACACCTATATAATTTAAAATCAATTCAAAGTTTTTAAATTTTAACATTGGTCTTATTAAACATAAACATTTCCTATACAGGAGACTCCCTCTTATCCAGACATTGGTTTAACCGGACCACACTCGGTAGAAGTGACATCTCTTTATCCGGATAATTTTTATCAGCACATCGGTTTAACCGGACTAGATCGGCAGGAAGTGGGTGGTACTGAAAGGACTGTTCTCGTGGGAAAGATTTGAGACCAGTGATTACGTGTCTAAATACAATGCTCTCCTAATTTTAAGTCAAATACTGTATAGAGTATGCATTTAAACGATCCGTTTTAATGAGATTTTGGGGTCGTCGGTTTAACCGAAAAAACCGTTATCCGGACTGGCCTCGGTCCTGAGGAGTCTGGATAAGAGGAAGTCTACTGTACTGTCTTTTATAAATTAGTGCAACAGCTGTTTTGGTTTGATGGGACAGTGGTGTTGCCACTTTTGTCTCGCCACGGCCTTGTATTAGAGTAGGCTATGGATTGGGACACTACTTAGTTGTTTTTAAACCCAAATATGAATGAAACATGACTGTAGGATAAGTGAGATACCTATGTGGCTTGGTTGTGATTGTATTAGTCGGCTAAGGCGCGCCTACATTGGAAGCAGAATTTGACGGAGTGGGTCCGTCTGAGTCTACCGGAAACAAACACATGTAGCGCTGTCTCCTCTCCTACACTGGCACTGATTGTAGTGTCAGAAAGGAGGAATGGGTCTGAGCTTGTCGGAAACGAATCTTTTTTCACGCGATCAGACCAGACCCAGAGACCCAGTCGCTTTGAATTTTGAAACTTTGACAGAGGTTAGTGCATGGTTGAGGTTATTTATTTTGTCTGTTTGTTTTTAAGATTGTGCTAAAATGGTTGACAAAGGAAAGTAGTTGATGGAATTAGTGTGTGAGAAAGTGGCTTTGTGGAACCAGAAAGACAAATACCACAACCACAACCTAAATTGCAGTCCAAACATTAAATCAAATAGTTCCTCATCCATTTTGCAAACTGAAAACAATAACAAAATACCCCCGCTGCAGCAAACCTGCAGACTAAGCGAATTTCCATTATCCAGCCTGGATTTCTACAAAAATATTCACTTAAAATTTTAATATTTTCCTATTTAAATAACATTAATTTTAATGAGTACATAGGTTTGCTTATACAGAGAAGGTATTGAGGTGTGTTTTTATTGGAATTTATTCTCCATAGCTTAGTATGAAATAAACAAAATTGCCAAATTTGTTTAAAATATCCATACACAAGCAAACTCAACAGTTAATTTATTCTCCATAAGAATAACATGGGAATTTTAAGTTTAATTATCTCTGTAACCGTTAGGCAAACAACAACACTTCAATATACAAAATTGTTTTTTTAAAGCTCTACAAAATGGTTTGGAAAGAAATTGTGAAATTTTGTGTTTTTAGGGTCAAAAATGGGAAAAACCTATTTTTACCCCATAAAACCCTGTTCCCATAGCCCGATCATGCTGGTTCGCGAAATCGTTTGAATAAATGTAGGTTTACACGTTTCTAACCAAATTTCATCAAAATCTGATTATATGCTCGAGTTATCATGCTAACGGACACACATATATATATTTAATTATAGTAGTAAATAAAGTACTACTGAGCACCCTGAATATTATTATATTTATTATTATTCATATCTAACCCCGGGGCTAAGAAAATTTGCTGAACAAATTGATCTTGTTAGCTCCAAGCCGCTGCAGCTTGCCTTTTGCCTTCACAGCTATATAAATATGTATACATATTGAATGCTTGTTTTTGTCCTCTGGGGACATAAAAGTAAGGTTCGGACGTAGGTCTTAACGAAATTTGCTAAATCAACCCCTAAAGCCCCATGATTTGTTTTTCTTAAACATAGAGGATACGCGTCCGGTAACCGGACGTGGATAAGGCGTACGGCAATGACGTCATGGGGTTGCGGGAGCCTTGAACGCCTTTACCACAACAATACAATGACCAGCCATCGGTGTTCGTGGTGTAGTGGATAAGGTGCTCGGCTGATATGCAAGAGGTCCAGGGTTCGAATCCCATTGATGACTTTAACTTTTTGTCGTAGAGTTTGCATTGAATACCATTTATTCTTAACTGTACATCTTTTATTAGAATTTTTGGCATTTATAATTTTTTTTTATAGAGAAAGAATTTCACCTTAATTCGATTTTTTCACTATCAGCAAGTTTGGTTGGTTAGGTTAGGTTATGACAGTAATTGCCGGACGTCTAATCCACGTCCGGTTACCGGACGCGTATCCTCTGCCTTTCTTAAACTTATGAATACAAAAATTCCAATATTATAACCCAAGATTTTGGTGAACTCACATAGTATGGATGGGTAATAGTCTGGGACGGGTGGCGTCGTCCTGTAATCCAGCTACTGGGAGGTCACGAATTGTGGATATTTATAGGAATGCACTGTGGATGCGATGCTCCCTGGTGTGGATTAACGTCCGCACTAGTGAGTACTACGACTATCCGCAGTACTATCCTGATAATTAGACCAATTCGTAAATTACAAGCAAAAATGTGGTTCGGATTCCACTATAAACTGTAGGTCCCTTAGTTGCCATTAGCTGTATGGGCTATTAATTAACAGCTGTGTCTAAGGAACATGTCGGCCTTAGTCACTAACAAGACTACAAGATCGCGCCACTCATCCTTCACTCATATTTGGGTTAAAATACGCACATAGTGGCGTCCCCATCTTAAATAATTGATAATTGATATTAACATAACCTCATATTTAAGGGTGCAACTTGCAAATAAATTACCCAAGCCATCCACCATGTGTGGGAAAGTCCTCTTGAATATGTATACTTTCTAGATATGCTTTTAAGGAAAAATTTATTTTATTTTGTATCTTTAATCTTCTCTAGCTGTGTATACTTATACTTTTACAAAACTTGTTTGTTAACATATATTTTTATGACAGTGCCATACTTAAACCCGGTATGTAAACAAGTGATTGCAACTGAACTTAAATGCTTTAACTCAGGTAGTTTGTAAATATTTTATGTATAAAAGTGCATTTAACTTGTGAAGATTTGACACCCGTTGTATTTACTTGTAGTGTACCATTGTAACAAGTAAATACTATCGTTAAAAAATATTAATGACATATCCCGAATAATATTATATAAATATTGTACAAGTATATATAATAAAACTTACCCTTTACAAAACTGAATCATTTATTTGTTCCCTGAGTTGGTTAAGATTACAAATGGAAATGATCATGTAGTGATTGGTTGGTCAAGAGCCTGCAGTACTTCCCTGACCCAGCTAATAATTTAAAATAGATTTTAGCCAGATAACTCAGGCAAATTTTTCATGCTGGTTCAGATTTCTCCACTTTTTCTATCAAATAGTCCTATCCAATAAAAAAATGTTTATGAATTAACAGTGGAACCTTGATAAGACCCTCGA
This sequence comes from Macrosteles quadrilineatus, assembly GCF_028750875.1. Taxonomy (NCBI): domain Eukaryota; kingdom Metazoa; phylum Arthropoda; class Insecta; order Hemiptera; family Cicadellidae; genus Macrosteles; species Macrosteles quadrilineatus. The sequence goes on along the minus strand of NW_026542598.1, from coordinate 53,564,201 downwards.
TAACAAGTCACCCTTGATAACAAGTGTAATTTTCAAATCCACTTATAATTATTTTACCCCTAATCACATGTTATTACCAACCTCGATAAGTAGTCAACCTTGATAACAAGTTTTATTTTATATTTTGTTTGAGTTAAGAATCACTGATCAAAACTTGTACTGGTGAAATTAGTAATTACCTGCAGTCAAGTGATCCTTTTGACCTTGAAAGGCGACATCACGGTCAATGTTTCGATCCTCACGGAAACATATTTTTCGTACGCAAGAACGAAAAGACGATGACGACGTCCGCCTGAAGATGATCCCGTGAGGATCGAAACCGGTCGCCTTTCAAGGTCAAATGGATCACTTGACAGCAGGTAATTTCACCAGTACACGTTTATTTTACAATCCCTATGACAGTATTGTTATGAAGGTTCTACTGTATTTATTTTCAAAATTCTAGATTCCTTTATTTGGTCATTGAGCATGAAATACAGTAATAGACCACGTCGGATTGTTAAGTGAGGCAACATATAAAATATTTCATTTCAGGTACGTCGTGAATATTGGATATTCAAATAAAGTTTAGCTTATAAGAAATGTTAAATTTTAGTCATGGTAGATGTATCAGTATTGTCAAGATTCTGAAATCAATACTGAACAGTGAACACCTTACGAGATTTAATCCGTAATCATAATTATAATACCCGACACAAAAGCTGTATTTTATACCTTAAGCACAAATCTTCAATTTTGGAATCTTCTCCCCACTATCCCAAGTTAAGTTTTATAATAACCTTCCGATTAAATCTGCAGCTTCCCTCAATTAGTTTCAAAAGCAGTTATTTAAGTTTTTAGCCAATAAATGCTGTTATAAGGTAAATAAAATGATTTTACAGAGACTTGTAAAGTAAGATCTTTGTTTTGTAACGACTATTGTATTGACACTATTCATGTATATTCTGTACAAAATGAATAAAGAATCATTTGATTTTATATGAAGAGTTTTACGACTTGCTTAGGATTATACAAATAAGTTAATTGAAGAGTTTTATGACCATGAATAATTTGTGATATTTTGCAAAACTTTAATAATTTATTTTTCTCTATTGTTTCGGTGAAGTGGTAGAACATTATGGCTATGTTAGATGTATAGTACCATTGACTATATATACCGTCAACTATAAAACTGTCACAGACAGTGCAGGACGTCAGTCGTGGAACGTCCTTTGAGCCTTGCGGGATCTCGACCCATCAGGGTACTACACAGCTGCCGGACACATCGGTGTGTCCACACTTTGGACGAAGCTATGTAACTCAAACGGAGGGATTCATTTTTGGGGAGGCTGGATGTCGCACATAGTGATCGTCCGCGCTAGTGTGGTCGTGCTTTACTAGATGGAAGTTTGAGTGGTAAATAAACAGATCAAAAGTCCACCACAGGTGTTTTTATTTTAACATGTTAATGTGATAAAAAAAACTTTACAAGTACGGTTCTGGGAACTCGAATTTCACTTCCCTCCCTGTCAACTTCTTGTAGACTGAAGCAAATGTGTCCAGCTGAAACACAAACAATGGCTACATTAGGTGACGTTCTTACTATGTAAAATTTAAGTTAAGGGCAAATAAATATACTTTCTAAGCTGTTAGCGATAGCCACAGAAAAAGCAACAAAAGTTGCTTACCTGAAGCCAGAGCTATTTGTGTGGCACTGTTGTGGACCGATAATGACATTAGTACGTCTTCGGACTTGTGTCAGTGCATTTCCCATTAAAAATCTCACACAAAACTGACTTTGTATAAACTAAACTACACTTCACCCCACTTATTCAGCCTGCCTTGTACTTAATATCATAGCGCCTATCATAGCGTCATATATCTTTGTCTTGATCACAATTCTTAAAAATACATTGGAATAACTAGTGCAGAGTCGGATACATTTATGTTATTGTACGTTAATATGATCATGATTAAAAGTGGCGGTTTAGTTTTTATAAAGGCTTTGATACTAGACATGTTCTTCTCTTTCACGACCTTGAGTTCCAACAGGTGACAAGGTGTCTGAAGGAAGTTTCCTGTAGCACCTTGGAATGAACCATCAACAATACAGCTGATATTGAACCCATCCTGGTGCATTATGTTGTTTGTTAGCATTCCTCCTGTTCACCAATTGGGCCTAACTAGTTACCCTAAAGAGAAAATGTCTGCACATTCATAAAATTATGCTGAGGGGTATAATTTAAAAATATAATGTTTAACTTTGATCATGTTGAAAAGCTTACAATAACAATACCACAAAAGGCAAATTAGAATGATTTACTTTTTCATTTTGAGGTCCCCAAGGGGCCAAAAACACCCTCCGTTCAAATTCATACATATGTGTGTCCATTAGCGCGATAACTCGAGCAAAAATGATCCGATTTTGATGAAATTTGGTACAAACGTGTATACCTTTTAAACTGAGTTGAATCGTAATAGAAATACAAATTTTAATTTTAATACAACATGGCAGGCTGAATAGTAAAGTTTCCAACCAAACTTCAGATTATAAGTGGTCAATTCAGCACATAAAAATATGAGTGGTGCATGACTCAAAATCATCATCAGTAACATTTTCAACTCTTGAGGTAGCATACTAAAGAATAATCTGCAAGAAAAATAAAAAATAACCATTTTTGGTTTATTTGAATTAAAAAAAAATACTAGACATGTTCTTCTCTTTCACGACCTTGAGTTCCAAAAGGTGACAAGGTGTCTGAAGGAAGTTTCCTTTAGCACCTTGGAATGAACCATCAACAATACAGCTGATATTGAATCCATCCTGGTGCATCATGTCGTTTGTTAGCATTCCTCCTGTTCACCAATTGGGCCCAACTAGTTACCCTAAAGAGAAAATGTATGCAAATTCATAAAATTATGCTGAGGGTCATAATAAAAAAAAAAAAAATAATGTTTAACTTTGATCATGTTGTAAAGCTTACGTTAACGATACCACAAACGGCCCATGCAGCGTTAATGGCTAAGTTGTCATTTCATCTTCTATACCCGGATAAAACAGTGTACATTTCTTTTACATCTGATACTGCTGTAGGGGCTACACAATTTTATTTTTTGTTAAGAATTGAATGGATCGGATCATTGACAAAATTCATTAGATCGGATTATTGGTTTCTTGAAACAAAATGTATTACAGTTGTTAATGATTTAGAGTCTGATACTAAGCTATAGAATTATGTTCTCGTTTTTCTATCAGGAAAGTAATTTTTGTGTAAAACTAAATTAAAGTTAAATTTTTAACATGGATTTAAGTGGGACTTCAGATAAAATATGTCAATCATCACTTATCAGAGTGGTGCATGACTCAAAATCATCATCAGTCAGAAAAAGGTACCTATTTATTTACAAAAAGATCTCATCTTTTCAAAACTTGGACTGACCTAGGACTAAAAATTTATTTATAACATAAATTGAAGGCTTCCAGTAGCGGATCTAGGATAGGTCAAAGGGGGGGGCTGGGGGCCCTTACCCGGAAATTGTTTAAAACTTAAATGTTGAACGACACATTTTTAGGCCGTTTTTAACTCTTATTAACCAAAGTTTAGAGGTAAAAAACTAGGGGTTGACTCAAGAATATTCACTTAAAAATAAAACCGATTTTGAAGCCATTAGAATGTTTTTCATTAAAATATCATATCAGACCCTTTGACTATAAGAATTTGAACGTTGAAATGTATTACCTTTTTATTTGAAGTACAGAAATACTTTTAGTACTAATATTAAATTTTTATTCAAATGATTACGTTTTTAAAATAAACCTGAATGTTTCTACTTTATAACAAGTTTCTATAATGCATTAATGCATTACTTATTATTCCTTATTAGAAACGGTCTAAAGCAGAAGTATTGTACAAGCCTTAGCTGGATTACTCTTATCCTGAATTTAAAGAGTAACAGTTGAAAAAAATACATATGACGAAGCCAGGTAACTTAAACCATTTAGCTACCAAAAATATATATATATATAAGTTGACTATTTCAAAGGACAGTAATAATGTAAAATACCTTTTCAAAAGAAACTTTAATGTTACAACTTCTTTTAATAGTTCAGTGCTATGAATATGTTATTCGATGGCCCAATTTGACAAACACATTTGTCTTGGTTTTGACTGAAAATGATGTAAGACTTTGTTTACATAGATTTCTCTATGAGACAATCAATAACCTTGGTCGGGCGTGCGGATTCCTCTCATGTTCGGCCACCGAACAAAACAAATTTCCCATTTTTAGCGAATTACCCCTATAGGGAATAAGCTATTACCGTAGGTCTCATGGTAAGACATAGACCCGGGACACTTTTCATTTTGAGGTCCCCAAAGGCCAAAAACACCCTCCGTTAAAATTCATAAATATACGTGTCCGTTAGTGCGATAACTCGAGCAAAAATGATCCGATTTCGATGAAATTTGGTACAAACAAGTAAAACTTTTAAACTGAGTTGAATCCTAATAGAAATACAAATTTTAATTTTAATTTAACATGGAAGGCTGAATAGTAAAGTTTCAGCCAAACTTCAGATTATAAGTGGTCAATTCATCACATAAAATATGAGTGGTGCATGACTCAAAATCATCATCAGTTTACAACTCAGATATTTACAATTCTTGAGGTTGTATGCTTAAGTATAATCTGCAATAGAAATATAAGTTACTAATTTCTATTTTTTACTAGTTTATTTGAATTAGTTTAAAAAACCACACAAGTGCTTCTGTCTTTTACAAAAATATCTCTTCCCTCTATTGTGTTTAACTGAGTGTAAAGTCAATTTGCATTCATAACTTAAATATGACAAGCTGAATAGAGGGCTGGGTAAAAAAACTTCAGATATAAGTGGTCAATTCATCACATAAAATATGAGTGGTGCATGACTCAAAATCATCATCAGTTGACATTTACAACTCTTGAGATTGTATGATTAAGTATAATTTGCAAGAAAAATTAAAAATAACCATTTTTGGTTTATTTGAATTAACAAAATTAAATTAAAACCATAGAAGTGCTTCTGTCTTCAACAAAAAGGTATCACCCCTCTCCCGTGTCTAACTGAGTGTAAAGTCAATTTGCATTCATAACTTAAATAGGCCTATGACAAGCTGAATAGAGGGCTGGGTAAAAAAACTTCAGATATAAGTGGTCAATTCAGCACATAAAAATATGAGTGGTGCATGACTCAAAATCATCATCAGTTATGTTTGCTACTATCTTATAGATAAAGAAAATCTTCAACATTGATAGTAATAACAGATGTGCCGTGATAAGATACACTATCAAAATCGTAGCTTAAATGCCCTCAGAAACAAAAGATGTTTCTTTGGCAACTGTACCATCAGTGCAATATTATTGTTGCTTAAATGTGTGATGTGTGTCGATGATATTGTATTTATAAGAAACTGTTCCTTCAGTTAAAGAGGGTCAATCATCACAGATAAATATGAGTGGTGCATGACACAGAATCATCACTAGGAACACGAATCACACACCGGGTTTCAACCCACTGGTAAAAGAATTTTTTATGACTTAAATGAGAAAGAATATCACTAAAAAATTAATTTGGCTTGGTTTAAAACAGAGTCGGAATGTCACACAGGTAGCCTACTAATTGTTATTCATATTACAGAGAGGTCTATTATCATAAAGGGAGACGAGTGGTACATGACTCGACAATCATTAGTAACATTTTAGCCAGTTATCTATTGATAATTTGTTAAAATAGAATCAGCAATAATGTGCCACAACATTTCTATATATTGGTCAAGAAGGGATTTCAGCCAGAGGACAAACAGTACTTAGTCAGCAAAAACATTTTAAAACATTTTTAAGATTGGATGTTTTGCTCCCTTAGTGATGACATGCCATGAAGACAATTCACCGTGGAAGAACAACATTTTTGTTCGTCCAAAATGACACTGAATAGTTAAGAACTACACAGCAACACAAGGACGGTTGCTAAAAAACATCTAATAGCAAATTGTAAGGTGGAATTGGAGATGAAAGCATGTAGCTAGATATCAAAGTTGTAACAATTTAACTACAGTATGTTCAAGTTTTGCAACATATGGATTTTAAAGAGCTAACAATTAATTTCTGAAAAGAATTACATATATCTGACAGTTCTTCAAAGAGCCTGCATTGAACAAGTTTTAAAAACTGGCTGTCTTGTTCCCTTAGTGATGAAATTCCAAAAGGCTGTTCACCGTGGAAGAACAACTTTACTGTTTGTCCAAAAAGACACTGAATAGTTAATAACTATACAGCAACACTAGGACGGTTGGTTTACAACATCATCTGATAACAAGGTACAATGTATAAATTAAACTATATAACTTATAATATATAATACTAGCCTATAACTAATAATAATTCAACTATAACTCAACATTTTAAAATAGGCATAAACATGTGCAAATGAAAAATCTGTACTGAAAAATATAAAACTGCTCAATTAAAAAAACTTCTACCTAAGTTATTAAATGCAGCAGTAGACCTGCAACGTACAAGACTGAAATTTACCTTGTGGTCGATGTTAGTTTGCTGGTTCTTATCTAAGTGGACTTTGATGAGTTGTTTGCCATCCATCTTCACCTGTATTCTCTTTCCTACAATTTCAGCGGGGTAGACCAGGTCCTCAAGAATAGCATCGTAGACAGCAGTTAGTGTACGGCTGAAAACCAAATACTAGATGTCACAAATGTTAGTCAGAAATAACTCAACACATAATGTTTCTTAGCTTAGTTATTGTTTTGTTCCCTTAGTGATGACATGCCAACAGGCAATTCACCGTGGAAGAACAACTTTACTGTATGTCCATCTTGACACTAAGTAGCTAAAAGCAACTTAGCAACACTAGGACAATGTATTAGAGTTTAGTTTATAGATAAACACATAGAAAACACTTTCATTGGCATTGGTTTTCTTTCACTAATGGGAGATGATCATCATTTCGCCTGTGGGACACGGATGATGATATTCTCGCGATTACTGTAGATGTTTATTATTTCACCAGTATGACGATAATGTGTCTGCGTTAGTTGGAGGCAATAAAGATAGTGTCGCGATCACAGATTAGTCATTACAATATTTGTTAATTTACGTAATTCATAAAAACCAGGAAGGTAGCAGAAGTCACATCCCGATCCAAAAGCACAACATTGTTCATCCCTAGTAAAATATGAATGCTAGGGGCAAATGCGATTTTCGGATTCAGACTAATTATTTTGTTCCCTTAGTGATGACATGCCAACAGGCAATTCACCGTGGAAGAACAAATTTATTGTCCGTCCACCTTGACACTAAGTAGCTAAAAGCAACTTAGCAACACTAGGACAATGTATTAAGAGTTTAGATATAGATAAACACATAGAAAACACTTTCATTGGCATTGGTTTTCTTTCACAAATGGGAGATAATCATCATTTTGCCTGTGGGACACGGATGATGATGTTCTCACGATTACTGGAGATTTTTATTATTTCACCAGTATGACGATAATGTGTCTGCGTTAGTTGGAGGCAATAAAGATAGTGTCGCGATCACAGATTAGTCATGATGTCAAAGAACAGTGTTTATTTGTCATTAATGCATTAAAAGTATTTTTTAATTAGGATTTTAAAACAAATGAGGTTTTACGTGTTACATGGGAGAAAAAATCTCATCCCAAAAACCAGGAAGGTAGCAGAAGTCACATCCCGATCCAAAAGCACAACATTGTTCATCCCTAGTAAAATATGAATGCTAGGGACAAATGCGATTTTCGGATTCAGATTAATTGTTTTGTTCCCTTAGTGATGACATGCCAACAGGCAATTCACCGTGGAAGAACAACTTTACTGTATGTCCATCTTGACACTAAGTAGCTAAAAGCAACTTAGCAACACTAGGACAATGTATTAGAGTTTAGTTTATAGATGAACACATAGAAAACACTTTCATTGGCATTGGTTTTCTTTCACAAATGGGAGATAATCATCATTTCACCTGTGGGACACGGATGATGATGTTCTCACGATTACTGGAGATGGTTATTATTTCACCAGCATGACGATAATGTGTCTGCGTTAGTTGGAGGAAATAAAGATAGTGTCGCGATCATAGATTAGTCATGACAATATTTATTTACGTAGTTCATAAAACCCAGGAAGGTAGCAGAAGTCACATCCCGATCCAAAAGCACAACATTGTTCATCCCTAGTAAAATATGAATGCTAGGGACAAATGCGATTTTCGGATTCAGACTAATTGTTTTGTTCCCTTAGTGATGACATGCCATCAGGCAATTCACCGTGGAAGAACAACTTTACTGTATGTCCATCTTGACACTAAGTAGCTAAAAGCAACTTGGCAACACTAGGACAATGTATTAGAGTTTAGATATAGATAAACACATAGAAAACACTTGCATTGGCATTGGTTTTCTTTCACCAATGGGAGATAATCATCATTTCGCCTGTGGGACACGGATGATGATGTTCTCACGATTACTGGAGATGGTTATTATTTTGCCAGTATGACGATAATGTGTCTGCATTAGTTGGAGGCAATAAAGATAGTGTCGCGATCACAGATTAGTCATGACAATATTTATTTATTTACGTAATTCATAAAACCCAGGAAGGTACCAGAAGTCACATCCCGATCCAAAAGCACAACATTGTTCATCCCTAGTAAAATATGAATGCTAGGGACAAATGCGATTTTCGGATTCAGACTAATTGTTTTGTTCCCTTAGTGATGACATGCCATCAGGCAATTCACCGTGGAAGAACAACTTTACTGTATGTCCATCTTGACACTAAGTAGCTAAAAGCAACTTAGCAACACTAGGACAATGTATTAGAGTTTAGATATAGATAAACACATAGAAAACACTTGCATTGGCATTGGTTTTCTTTCACCAATGGGAGATAATCATCATTTCGCCTGTGGGACACGGATGATGATGTTCTCACGATTACTGGAGATGGTTATTATTTTGCCAGTATGACGATAATGTGTCTGCATTAGTTGGAGGCAATAAAGATAGTGTCGCGATCACAGATTAGTCATGACAATATTTATTTATTTACGTAATTCATAAAACCCAGGAAGGTACCAGAAGTCACATCCCGGTCCAAAAGCACAATATTGTTCATCCCTAGTAAAATATGAATGTTAGGGAACAAATGCGATTTTCGGTTTCAGGATAATTGTTTTGTTCCCTTAGTGATGACATGCCAACAGGCAATTCACCGTGGAAGAACAACTTTACTATATGTCCATCTTGACACCAAGTAGCTAAAAGCAACTTAGCAACACTAGGACAATGTATTAGAGTTTAGTTTATAGATGAACACATAGCAAGCAAATACTTTCATTGTCATTGGGTTCCTTTCACTAATGATGGGAGATGGTCATCATTTTGCCATTGTTGGACACGGATGATGATGTTCCCAAGATTACTGGAGATGTGTATGATTTCACCATTAAGGCTGTCCCAGTAAAACTCTTTGCCTGGGAGTGTCCAGTCCATGGATCGGATCACTCTAGCTCTAGGAAGTGTTTGCCATTAGGTGGCTAAGTGAGCCACAGCCACAGCCGGACTGTGTCTTGGCTATTTTGGATCCCAAATCGCCGACGAGCACACCTCTATATACCAACAAACCTTTAACATTTAGGCCCAGATCACACAAGCGACTTATCTAGCTCACTAGGCTGTGACTAGGTAAGCAGGACTAGGTAGCAGACCACAGGATCAAATGGAGCTGTTCACACGAGCGTAGAGCGATCAGCGATCGAGCCACGTTCGAGCTTTGTGTCGCAAATCATCGTCAGGCCCCGCTTCCCAGCCAAGTCACCCGCTCTAGCTGCGTAGCAGTACACGTAGCCTTATTGGAGCGGTCGGTCGTCGCGCTGCAGCTCGCATACTTCCCTTTGTTCTCATTAGGCGCCAGTGATGGATCCGAGTGGCTTTAATATCGATATTTTCATCTAGTCCGTGGACTCGTCGCTCGTGTGAACCAGTGTATTGTCGGGTCGCAAAGAATGCTAGTCAATGGCAAGTCAGCTAGGTAAGTCACTCGTGTGATCCATAGTCCTTAGTGTGAGGAGACTGTAACACTGGGTTGACGATAATATTTCTGCGATAGCAGGAGACAAAGATTATTGCGAGCTGTGATAGATAGATTACTCATTACAGTCATGATGGCAAAGAACATTTTACTTATTTATTTTTTTTTTTTTATTTAGACAAAACACAGGAAGGAAGCAGAAGTTTGTCCCTATCTTAAGTCCTGCCTATCCCTATGTTAATTAATGCAAGGTGAAAACATGTTTTTTTTATTTAATTGTATTGCTCCCTTAGTGTTGACATGCAAATGGGCAATTCACTGTGGAAAAACAACTTTACTGCATGTCCATCTTGACACTTAGTAACTAAAAACAACTTAGCAACACTAGGACAATGTATAGCTTGTGCGATTCCCTTCAATAATGACTGCCAGCCTAATCATGAAAACTAACTTTCCATGGCTTTCTTATGTGCAGCAAACGAAAACAGAGTGAGTTTATTTCCATTTAAAAATTCAAGACTAATTCCAGATATTTCATGAGTTTTTTTCAACAATAATTAGGGATGGGTTCATAAAAAAATGTATCGAGTCTCCTATCTTGATACCAATTTTTATAATTTAACCAAATTTTCAAATTCTACACCAACCCCTGTCATTATGTCATAAAGATTCAGTTAATAGGGTGTTTTTCAAGTAAAGAAAAAATGCAGCACTGGAAAATTCTGACTAGGCAATTTAGATTTTTAGGATGATGAAAATCTTCCACGACCAAGTAGACATCATCATTGACTGCCACGGACACAGAAACGTCATCATTGTCGTCAGCGACCGTGTCAAAATCGTGAACATTTTCCTCGATATGATCGTTGTCTCCCTCGGTCACGGAAACACAAAAGAAAGACAACTCACCATGAAAGAACAACTTTACTCTACCTTCTAGGCCTCTTCTGCTTGTTTTTTGTGCGTGTCTTCCTTGTAGGCTTAGGCAAGATCTTGCGCTCCCCAATGAAGACGACATGCTTGGCACTGAATTTCTTCTCCAATTCACGGACAAGCCGAATCTGAACCTTTTGGAACGACTTCAGTTGTGGGATTGGAACGTAGATGACAATAGACTGAAACACAATCTTATTTTTAGCAGAAGAATCATTTGACAGGAAGAGTGGGGTTCTTTCAAACAAACATCAAACATTTTAGCGAATTTCCCATAGAGAAAATAAGCTATTATCGTAGGTCTCATGGTAAGACCTGGACCGGGACTGATTTAATTTTTCGTTTGGTGGAGGTCCCAGATGCCAAAAATACCATCCGTTCAAATTCATATATATTTTATATATATATATGTATATAGAGGCTATACCGGTATGTGTCCATTAGCACAATAACTCAAGCAAAAATGAATGGTATGAACCTACATTTGTTCGACCGAGTTCACATACCAGCATGATTGGACTATGGGGGTTTTATTTGGTAGGCTAACAATGGGTTTTTCCAATTTTTCTCAATAAAAACATAAAATTTTACAATTTCTTTCCAAATCATTTAGTAGAGCTCAAAAAAACAAATACTTTATTATGTTTAAGCGTTTTATAAAGGTGTAAATTTAAAATCACTATGTTATCCTTATGGAGAAAAAATAAACTGTTGTTGGTGTGGAAAATGTTTCAACTCCATACTAAGCTATCGATACTTAAATAAACAAAAATAGAAAAATGCATCTGTCTTCCCTGTAGCACCAAACCTACAATCTACCTACTCTTTAAAATTAAGTTAATGATATTTTTAAATAAGAAATAATTTAATGGAATTCCACCTAGGTAACTAGGACTAAGTAGGACTAATTTGATTAGTCTGCAGGTTTGCTTCAGGGGTATTATTAATGTATCCTATTACTGGGTTCTTGAGAAATAATAGGCTATTACAGGGTTGAGGAAAAGAAATCAAAACTTTCTAATGCCTACTATATTCTTGTAGAAGGTAATCCATGGTTAGTTTAGCAAGAAAATAGTATTTTTCAGGCTGATTCTGATTCTATACAAGTGGAATACATATTTAAGGTAGGTGTAGTTAATCGGTTTTAACCCTTTCCGGACTGTAGGCGGATATATCCGCTAGCATTTTGTGCAAAGCGGACAGTAGGCAGATATATCCGCCAATTATTATGACAGTAAAAAGATATACATATTTTTTAATAAAAATCTGTATAGCCTACATACTATAGGCCATCTGGGAAGGGTTATTATAGATTTAGGCTACATGTCAATGATGATTAGATTAAAGTAGGCCTAAATAATAGAAATGGACAGGTTCCAAAAAATTAAAAAAAATTTGGGAAGATATAGGCTATTTTTTTAGTGAGGATGAAATTTAATATGGAATTTGTGTCAACTGTCAGAATATTCCGGACCCGGGAAACAACAGATTATGTCTCCACAATCGCTTGCTGTAGGCTTAGATGTTTATGGATTCACCAGTAGGCCTATGGGGGGTGATGATAATTACTCTGCATTCACAGATCTTCATGATTTTGACGCTATACCACGTGAAACAATGTGTCTGTTTTAGCGGAGACAATCACTAGTGCAGCGACTATAGATTACAATACGATGGGAGACATAGAATAGTGTGATAATGCTGAAAATTGATTTTTTTGTCATTGTTGGTGTTTGCAAGACTTATGTTTAGGCTACACAAGACTTTACATCAAGTTTCCCTTGCGGTGTGGGAAGAAAAGGCAATGTCCCGTTCCGATCTAAAGTACAGTAGGCCTACAATCCCGTCCCAACCCTAGAAGATGGCATAGGCCTATTAGGCTATTAGTGCAAAGTGAATAGCCTATTCAATCGCTGATTTACAGGATCAACTTAATTGTTTTGTTCCCTTAGTGATGACATGCCAATGGGCAATTCACCGTGGAAGAACATTTTTACTGTATGTCCGTCTTGACACTAAGAATGCTAAATGCAACCTAGCAACACTAGGACACTACCCTATAACATTACCATTTCCTTCTAAGATCAACTTTTTTTGATATCCCCTAAAAACATTTGGGCAAATTTAAGTTCAACTGATGTAAGAAGCTATACTGTAAGATATGATGTAAGATTTATTTAGCCTACTAGTTTGTGTTTTAGGTTTCAATTTTAAACAAGTTGCAATAGCCTCATTTTAGCCTAAAATTTGACCTAGAAATTTAATGAGAATATTGGTCTTTTGCAGATATTATAACAAATACTTAAAAATGTGTAGGCTAACTTACTTTCTTGCCGTTGTTGTATTCAATTTCCCTCGCTTTGGTAATGTAAAGTTCCCGAAGCTGGGCTTTTAAATCACTGTTCATCTCCAGCTCCAGCAGTGCCTGAGAGATTGACACCTCGAAGGGGTCAGGCTCTGACCCTCCAGCTTTGATTATTTTTGAACTTGCTGTAAACATCTGAAAGAAATGATAGGGAGATTATTGTTTCGAAATCGTAACCTCGTAGTTCAAGCAACTACTCCAATTGCTAAAAGCCAAATGGATAAAGCATAATTAACAGCTGGTAGGCTATAACCTAATTTTTACCTTCCTAATCAAAACTACCTTCAAAACACTTAGTGCTGCCACGAATCAACATAAACCCCAACCTATTCTCCCCACACGCCTTAATAAGTAGTGAAAATAGGCTACAGTAGAACCCCGGTTAACCGAATTCGGGTTAACCCAAACGGTTCCATAAAATAATACACGTCTCAAATTAAGTAATGTAAAATGCTTTAGTAACTTTAATTGTTTAGTCTAAAGTATTTTCTAACCCATCGTCACATTTCTGTAGCTGAAATAAAACACTGTATAGGCCTAATATAAACATTGGGGATTGTTTTTAATTCATTTTCCCCACACACCGTGGTAATACATAGGCTATTTTTAGCATATAATGGGTTAACCGAAAAATTGGTTACATATTTGAAACGGCTCCTCCCCCTTTTTTTTGGTTAACCAGGGTTCTACTGTATAGATATATACGTTGGCTATATCACCAATTCCAATGGCTAACTCATTTCCGGTCTCTTCAAGACGAAGGCTGACGTCACCAACAAAGACCAATAGCAAAGGTACAACAACCCTGGTCACAGTAGTACCACACGACGGAAGTATAGGCTGACAGTGACTAAATTTCCCCATTTCAAGATAATTCCTCCTTTTTTAAGGGCAAACACCCCGTTCCTCCCTGCCAATTACCAATTTTCTCCGTTAAATTACCCTTTTCTCCTGCATAATTACCCTTTCCTCTCGTTGATTAACCATGTTAATTTCCCCCTACCCAAAACCCTGAATTCCCACCGAGCCCCCTAGAACGTAGGAATTATTGCTGATAATTCCAATTAGTAATAAAAGGAAGCCTCTCCTCCAAAAAAGTTACAAAGTTGTAGCGTTGATGTCAAAGAACAGTTTAAAAGCGTTTAAGAACGTTTTTTTGTGACGTGTGGTACGTAAACAATAACCTGATAAAATAATAACTCAACTTCCCTTTGAAAATATAAGTTGTACCAGTAGGTCTACTAAAAATTTTATTATTATTAACTTGACATAACTTTAAAAACAACAATTTATATATCAAACAACTTTCGGATTTTAATACTGTCTGGTCTGCTTACAGGAACTAGCCTACATCTCAAAAGCTGGAACAGACCCAGGAAACTTGTGTAAGTCTTTGACTTGTCTTTATTAGGCCTATATAAGCAGGTGGCGTTCGCAGAGGCATACACAAAATTGAGCGGAGTCAGCAGAGTTCATATCCTTCTCGAAATTGAGCTTCATAGTTATTTTTACCTACAGTTTAGGCCTACCGCACACGAGAGCTGACTGTTTTGTCGTAGTCGGGAGTCAAAGTCGAACCCATCTGAGCGCACACACAGGCCGACCGCAGCCAGACAATCGGGGCATTTTGGGGTTGACCGATTTTCCTGCCGACTGCTCCCCGAGTCAACTGTAGTATCATATTGATAAAGGCATAGAGAAGTTTGAGCCCGCAGACTGACGACTAAAAGGTCTGTCTGTCTGTCAGTCTTACAGAGTTTGGTTGTACAGTAATGATAGCAAACTAGACAAACCACCGTTGGTTTTGAATTATTTTAACCATGAACCCATTGCAATCCCATAACCAAACTTAGTGTACACATTACTGATAACATGAACAACTTTATATATTTTTTAGAAAATAATCAAAAACGTGTTTTTCAAAATATTTTATTTTAAAAATATTTTTGAATTTGAAAAAAATGTTGTCATAACCTATTAGGGTATGTGTTATATATCCATTAGAAAGGGCATAAAAAGAGCTAAAAAATGACACCTTTCCCATGTTTCTAACTTAAACAGGAGACGAGTTATGACTATTTAAAAGTTATACCACAGCGCGATTTTGGCCGTTTTTTGAAAACTTTAACCCTCCGAGTGTTATTTGTCGCTGCAGCGACACATAACACACTTTGTGTAGTGTTTTGTGTCACTGCAGCGACTCACAAACACTGTTTACGGCGAAGGCTCTATAACTGACAAAATCGGATTGAACTGGATCGAGTTAGGTATCGTTTTATTTGTCAGATTCAGAGCTTTCTCCGGAGGTCTGTCTCTAAGCGCTTTTCATTTTAGTTCCGAAAATATTGTAGCAGACAGCTGACGTGCGTTTTTGTAAACAGCTTGGTTAACCTCGCACCGCGGACTGATGTGTTTTATTACGTTTGGGTCATTCCATATCAAATCAACAAGGCTCTCAACCTGACCATCTTGGATTTTGATGAAATTTTGCATACTTGTAGTATTTTGAGTCCTGAATCCAAATATGCTTTTTAAAAAAATCTATCTTTTATAGTTTTTATGATATAAATATTTGAAAATGGTAAAAATTGGCGTTTTTTACCGTGCGCGCAAATCTAAAATGTTGTCTAGGATGAGTTCTATTGGTCCTATCAAGTTGTACAATGGCTCATTTTAAAGAGGATTCAAATGCCTTTAATCTGATACCAAACTCAACCTACTTTGGTAAAAATTAATTTTTTTTGAAAATTTCAAAATATGTTTTTGAAAAAAAATGTAAGATAGTGTTTTTTGAAAAATTTGAAAATTACATATGTTAAAGAATGTAATCTAGTAAGTTCATTATAAAAATTTCAAAATGGGATGATGATGGGATCAGCAGTTATGATAAAAATACTTGACTATGGTTCACTGTTTCCAAGCATTTTGGCGCATACAGCGTGTACGTACTAACCTAAATGTATCATTTAATAAGAGTCTATTAATTATATGATTAAAATTAAAAATATCTGCCTATATTTGAACTATGTATGTCATATTTTGCTATAATATAAACTAAATCTAGCAAATAAACAACATTATTCAAGTTAACAGAGTTTCCGTCAACCTTTGAACATGGGGGCTACTTTGAACAAACTTTCCACTTTTCATATTTTATTTTTTTTTCATATTAATTTCATCTTTAAATGATAATATTTATTATAATTTTCTATTCCCAGATAAATACTCTTCTTAAAAAAAATATTTAATAGTGCATACTATGGTTCTACAAAAAATTAAAAATACTTATTTTTCACTGAAATTTTTTAGTAAAAAAAAGTCGTCCAAACTTCCATGTCTACAGCAAACCCAGTAAGTTTATGATTTATGACTTAAAACCATAATTGAATAGCCCATTTATCTGGGATTAAGAAAATACCTGCTTTGATTACTTTATAAGCAGTAATGACTTTACAAAAAAGAAAGAAAAAATTACCTAATTTGCTGACCCTTACTTATGGCGTCGCGAAACCATAGTTCTGGAGCAAAATTTCCCGGACATGAAAAAAAAAATACTTGGGTTTTTAAGTGTTATTTTTTTAAATGATTTTTCTAATGAAAACAGATGTTTTGAGCTTTAGTTAGCAGCCATAATCCAATTCCTTTATTTGACTGCTATGATATTTAAAAAATAGGCTACCCTTGCAAAGTTAAAAAATAACCGGACGGACATTTTGAAAATTCTCCGTAACTTTTTTTAATTTTTGACATATCAAAATAGAAGTTATACAGAAATGTGGTATGCGGTTTGTGGTATTTAAATCCACAAATCAGTTTTCACTAAAAAAATTTTAATTGTTAAAGTAAGAATACATTATTTATACTTATGAGCAGACATTTCCCCAAAACTAAATAATTAGACTATCATGGAATATTATCTATGTATCAATAATAAGGTTACTACAGGATTTAAATAGATTGATCACAGTATATTGTGTGACAAAATTATCAATGCTTGTTTGTCTCTCTCTCTTGTCACGAGAGGAAAGACAGACAAACATGGACCAATGGGTTTTGGTTGAGGTTCCTCAGTCTTTTCCAGTTAGTTGTGTTGCAACGATTTACTGTAATTAATCTTTAAGTCTGCCTTTTCACTAGGCTGGAGACACTAGTCAGCCACTAGATCTGTGCAAAATCACATTGTGAAGCACTTTACGATTACACTATCAAGTCGCAGCGACCCACCTCGGCAGTAGCGACCCGGTCTTGAGAAGTTGTAATTTGTTTGACAGGTACACAGGTCTAACTTATGTTTGTCAGTCTTTCCTCTTGTCTCAAGACCGAGTCGCTACAGCCGAGATGGGTCGCTGCAACCTGATAGTGTAAACGTAAAGTGCTTCACAATGTGATTTTGCAGATCTAGTGGCTGACTAGTGTCTCCAGCCTAGTGAAAAGCCAGACTTAAAGATTGATTACAGTAAATCGTTGCAACACAACTAACTGGAAAAAGACTGAGGAACCTGAACCTTACCCTTACCCATTGGACCATGTTTGTTCAAAGGTTGACGGAAACTCTGTTAACTTGAATAATGTTGTTTACTTGCTAGATTTAGTTTATATATAGCAAAATATGACATACATAATTCAAATATAGGCAGATATTTTTAATTTTAATCATATAATTAATAGACTCTTATTTAATGATACATTTAGGTTAGTACTTACACGCTGTATGCGCCAAAACGCTTGGAAACAGTGAACCATAGTCAAGTATTTTTATCATAACTGCTGATCCCATTATCATCCCATTTTGAAATTTTTATAATGTACTTACTAGATTACATTCTTTAACATATGTAATTTTCAAATTTTTCAAAAAACACTATCTTAATTTTTTTTTCAAAAACATATTTTGAAATTTTCAAAAACAATTAATTTTTACCAAAGTAGGTTGAGTTTGGTATCAGATTAAAGGCATTTGAATCCTCTTTAAAATGAGCCATTGTACAACTTGATAGGATTAATAGAACTCATCCTAGACAGCATTTTAGATTTGCGCGCACGGTAAAAAACGCCAATTTTTACCATTTTCAAATATTTATATCATAAAAACTATAAAAGATAGATTTTTTTAAAAAGCATATTTGGAATCAGGACTAAAAATACTACAAGTATGCAAAATTTCATCAACATCCAAGATGGTCAGGTTGAAAATAATTTTTTATTTGTTGATTTCATATGGAATGACCCGTTTATCATTGTTTTTGTGTTAGAAATCAAAAGTAGTGATATACGAGGTGCATTATAAGAAGATTTAAGTGATTTTGAAGGGCTGGTTGATGATCCTGAAGAAGTAGGTAAATTATCAGCCAGATTCCTAGCTATGGAAGTAGGCTATATATTTGTAATCCTCATAAAATTTAGAACAAAGTCGCTATTTTCAAATATTTATAGGCCTATAATTTATACAATTTCATTGAGCGCAAACTAATTTTTTTTTTAAAAAATTTTTCAAAAAAAGGACATTTGTTTAAAAAATTTTTTTTTGAAACAAATGTCCCTTAGGCCTATGTTCTATGTATAATATTGAAGCCCATGATTTTCCAAACAAAATGGTATATAGAACAGCATAATTAACATTGTTTTCAAGCTTCTCAGATCCGTTTTAATAAAACCTTGCAAATGAGCAAAAAAAAGGCAGACATTAAGGCCAAAACAAGGGACACTAGGAGGGTTAAATGGCCGCATTTTTCAAACTGTTTGAGATATTGAGTTGAAATTTGGTATTTTTTTAATCTTTATAAAGGTAACCTCTGTACCAAATTTCATAAAAATCTAAGATGGTGAGGTAAAATAGGTGTGTTGATTTGACATGGACTGAAACCCCCACCTAACCTATAAAAAGTAAGTACCATAGGCCTACCAATTGTAGGACTATCAACCAATAGCCTTAACTTAAGTGTAACTTACCACAGGTTGGTAACTTAAGTTAAGCTACTTACTGCTATTTTGAGTTGGACCTAACCAAAAACACAAGAAAAAAAATGGAATTTGGCTTAGTCTCTGATAGGACCTTTGACTATTAATACTTTGGTCCTGTACTAGGCCCATAGTAAATCGTACAGCCCGAGCCCAGTGAATAATAATAGCCTAGCATATTGTTTGCCTAACCTATTTGGTGAACAGGTTTTAGATTTGAAGAATCAAACAACCCAAATCTCGTTGAATGTAAACTTTAATTACATTGATCCATCAATTAGTTCTTAAATAACGCTGAACATACTCTAATAGCCTACTTGGTATGTTCCAAATAAATTAGGAAGTACCCCACAGTCATAAGGTTAAGGTAGTTGTGTCAAGCGAGACACAATACAAATCCATTTACATCAAAGTAAGTACATTGGGCTTAGTTGTAATACGTACAGGTAAAGAAAGTTAAATAACAAATAAATTTAGTCTATAATTAATACATTAAGTTAAGAAGGCAAAGTAAATAAATAATAATTATAAATTTTCAAAAGTTAACAATTCACGTACCTTGTCCAGCCGAGATGAGAAAGAGGGGACATCAGTGCTGCCACTGCCACCGCGACGCTGATGAGAACAATAAGAAGAAACGTAGAATCTGTTTCCGCTTATAAAAAAAGATACAATACTTTATACAGAGTACAATCCGTGTATAACGACGGCGGCCGTGGTATAACCATAGACTAACCAACACGTTTTATCTATGGTATAACCATAGATAAAACATACTCCTCAGGTTATAACTATGGTGATACAAAGAATAACGATAAATAATAAATTAAGTACTATTAAGGGAGTATGTTTTATCTATGCTATTATCAAGAATAATAAATGGTATCAGCAATCTGACACAAACTTTCTCCCAAAAGCACAGCACAGACTATAGAAACCCAGACTAATCACTGGGCGATGCATAGGGCCCAGCGGGCCCCATCATTCGCCGTCATTATAGTATTCCACAGGGTGTTCCCAACTTGTCTGGACATATTTTGTAGACTTGTTCCTTGGGCTAAGACAAACATAAAATACCTTATAAGTATGGATCTAAAATCAAAATGTTTGTCGGTCTGTTCGTGATTTGTAATAATTATTTTATATCTTAAGCATTTTTCAAGATAGAAATTTTAAAATTGGTATAAATGTGTATTTTAGTAGGTAAAAAGAGCTTACAAAGTTTCGTTACAATATCTGAAGCCGTTTCAATATGACGGCCATTTAAAATTTTTAATGCCAAATTTTATAAAAACCGTAAATATTAAGAACATAGTTTTTTTGAACCAAAAAGATACAGAACTTAAATCCTAATCATATGAGACCTTGTTTGTAAAAATCGGATGACAAACATCCAAGTTATCAGTTTTTTCTACATTTGGTTACGCATTTTTGGGACTGCCATAGTGCTCTGTAAAATAACAAATAATAAACAAAATGGAAGTCCCTGAGGAGTATGTTTTATCATAGACAACCTGGTACGAGACTCTGGGGTCACTCGCCTAAAGTCAACAAAATTCTGGTTCTGCAAAAGAAAGCGATGAGAGTACTTAGTGGAGCCCAGGATCTCGCGCACTCCAAACCACTGTTTCTCCAAAACAAAGTCATGACTGTATATAATGTATATATTTTTCAATGTCTCCTAGAAATTAAGTCCAATGAAATATACCTTCCTAGAAATCAGCATGTACATAGCCATAACACTAGAAATAGGTTTAATATTTTCACTGTAAGGCACAGACTGAGTAAATCAATTAATTGTTTTCCTGTTCAGGTTGCAAGTATTTTAATCATCTGCCTCTTAAAGTGAGGCGTTTGCCTTTACCTAAATTCAAAGCCTTTCTAAGTAATTGGCTCTTAGAAACACCTTTATTTGACTCTAGTGAGTTCCTTAAGACAGAGGTCCACCTGTAATTAGATAATGCATGGTGTGTGCTTTTTTTTAACTGCTTTTTGATTTTTTTCCTCCAAATGTGCATGGTTTAAATCTGATTTATAAACATTTTTATTTTGCCTGCTATTTGACTTGAACTAAGCATGGTTTGATTTTATTGTTAACCAATCTCTGATGATGGTTTTATTCTTATTTTATTGAATTATGTATTGACATAGCCTATTATGTATGGTTTATTGGCCGAATAAACAATTTGAATTTGAATACCCTTATAGTAGATCCATCCTTATGGAACAGCTGAAGCCAATTTTACTGATAGTTCTGCCCCCGTCCGGTGTACTGTAGAGTCGGGTTTTGTTTACATTTGTTTCTTGTTATTTCAGTAATTTAAAACCTCGTTTAGCCAAATAAAACTATCTAAATCATAAAAATTAACTTGTCCACTAGCTATATATGACCAAACAGTGAGGCACCATGTTTTGTCTATGGCTCAGGAGACCCAAAATGGATATATTCACTAAAACCTCAATTCGAAAATTTTGACGAAAACAATACCTTCTCTTAATACTATCATTGACTATTTCAAAGATACTATCTAATAAAAAACCACTAAGTGGTAACACTTTCCCCGCCAAGTCAGCAATCCAAAAAAAATTAATAAATCATTGCTTTTTTCGCCAAGGAAAACAATGTAATATGTATGGCTTGTTAAATACTTCAAAACATTGATGACATCTTTGCAATGGCAAAAGTTTACTGTTACCTAATTTATTTTCTGTAGTAAAATTACATCATTTTGTTGGTTTCTACTTTTATATTTTATTTTTTAAATCACCAAGTTTGGCAACTTGGCGGCAGACTTTTGCATGTTTTTTTTTTCATTAAAGCTACGTTCGAGGATAATTTCATAAATCAACTTCTCTAATTAATTAGTCCAACTAACTAAGTATAATAATTTCGAGGTAATCAGTAAATATAAAACCATCACTATTATGATTTTATGAAATGTAGCACAAATAAGGTCAAATTTTGTAAAATAAGCTCTCACCTAGCAATGTACTATTGGGAGAGATACTTTGCTCAATGAAACTAGTTTTATGGTATTTTTTAAAGTGATCGAGCAAAAGTCTGCCGCCAAGTTGCCAAACTTGGTGATTTTAAAAATAAAAAATAAAAGTAGAAACCATCAAAATGATGTAATTTTACTACAGAAAATAGATTAACAGTAAACTTTTGCCATTGCAAAGATGTCATTAATGTTTTGAAGTATTTAACAAGCCATACATTACATTGTTTTTCTTGGCGGAAAAAAGCAATGATTTACTATTTTTTTGGATTGCTGACTTGGCGGGAAAAGTGTTACTACCACTTAGTGGTTTTTTGTTAGATTTTATTTATTTTTGTAGAAAATTAACAGTTAAAATAAAAATCCTCTTTTCTCTGAAAAAAATTTAAATAAATTTTATTTGTAACAAAGTAATACCGTTAAAACAAACCGAGCTGATGGAATTTTACTACAATTGATTACTGCTGGTTCTACTGTTCTGTTAATAACAGCATGTACACATTCTTTGAACCAATGGGCCATCTTTGCTTTGCTATGTGTTCATCATTGGCTGCTGTATAAATATGTTTGCATCTGGTGGCCTACTTAGCACCAATTGACTTAAAATTCGGGCAGAAATTAACAATTTTTAATTTATTTTTTATTTTTTGTAGGGTTATGTTTAATGTTTTTCGAAAATTTGTGTAAAAGGCATATCCTTCCAATAAAAAGAATAAAAGAAGCCATCTCTTTATTGTAAGCATTTTATTGAAATAAATTAACGGGCCATTTAGTTAAATTAAAAATGATTATAAACAGTTTGGGTGAAATATATAGACCACGGCACATCTCCATCTCATTTCATTTCAATAATATTGTTTGTGTAGAACTAAATTCTACATTTTTTGTCTTATCTGCTTTAAACCGATTAAAAACTGTTTGACACACGTACCAAAATTACTATTTAACAAACCCCCTGGGCTTAAACTCAGTTTCAAATTGCTACGTTTGAAGTTTTTGAAAACACGTGTTAAACAAAAACAATATTCTTGACAAAATCAGAAATAGAAAAAAACCGCCCTTTTGACTACAACACGTTTAACACGTGTTTTCAAAACACATTTTACACAAATACACACTTTGCAACTGCATTAAATTATTTTAGTCATCATCCATTAATATAGGTTCTGTGTCCGGGGCTGTAAATTCATCAATGTTCATCTTGAACAACATAAAATGCGTTGGTGTTACATAAGTGTTCTGATAATTAAACCCGTATATCTAAAGACTAGTGTAATTTGATCCCTTATTATTGAAGTAAAAATGTATTGTAATCAAACAGTTTAGGTTTGCTAGAAATAGCATAAGGCAAAACAAATATTAAAAAACTATAATTTATCCGAAATTTACATATCACTTTTTAATTGCTTGTTTAACATACGTATAGAGTGATTTTCCCGATTGTTTTATTTGTTTTAGTTTATCAGAACATAAAACAGACCTTAGGGTAGTACTATGTTTCAAGTTCCTAGGTTTCATTTGTAGTATTAAACTGTTAAAAATGACGAGCTGCTGTACCAGTGTACCATCGGTACACTGCATTTTTCAATGGAAAGTATCGGAGAATATCATTGCTCTAAGTAATTTTATATAGTAAGTAGTTCAAATCATTCGGTTTACCTGAAAAAAAATACTTTATATAAAAGTTTTAAAATAATTATCATATCAGCTGTTCCTATGAATTTCTCTAACATTTAAATTAATTGAGATTTAATCGCAGCTGGTCCTTTTTTGTTTTGATTTTAATCCCATGTTATTTAAATGGCCCAAAATCGTACTTTGAGAGCCTGCCAAGGGTTTATGGGTCAACGCACCGACTTGAGTCCCTCAAAAGGCACATCTACACGTTAAGGGCTTTCAAAAAACATAAAAAAACATTAAAATTGAGCCAGTGGTTTGGGCTGTACGTCCGTCAACATTCGGTGCCGTGTTTCCCCCGGACGTGCGTGAGGCGGACAGTGCGTGAGCCGGACAAAACTGGTTCGGGTGGGTAATTGAGCGGACGTCTCCCTGCATCTACCCGGCTCGCGGGGAATATCCCCGTTACCGAGTCGTCCGAGGAATTATCGCGTTTTGCCTCCCAGCGCCCAGTTCTTTGAACCACACCTAAACTACCGAAGCTCTGATTTTGTAGGTTAATAGCTAAGAGACTATGTTTTATCTATAACTAGCAGAGTACCCGTCCTTCGTACGGGGTTTGCATATAAGTATAAATGTTTATTGCAGTCATGGGAGAAGACGCGGTTTAAGACAATTTGGTCTTTTAATTTATACGGTATCCTATTATAGTGTAACACACATCTACCATAGCCCTAATGTTCTACCACTGCACCTAAACCATGGAAAAAAGTAAAGTTCTCATTGTGTACCACAACTTTTTGTTGCTAGTTGGTTCAAATTAGCTGTGGTCATTATATGCAAAAAACATAATAGTGCTGTACCCTATTGGCAAGCCTTATAACTTTTTAATGCTATTTAATATCATAGAACCAACTTGTGCAGTTGAAAAGGCTGACAAAATTCTTTAATTTCTCTAAATATGAATACTCATAAGGTTAACATGAGACACTCCATGGCCAGAGCCACTGGGGCGGAGCCTGAAAGGATTTTTGAGGTAAGAATATGTCTATATGTTAATCGGGAATGTCAGCTATCGTCATACCAAATTTCAACCTTGTCGGTTTAGTATTCTTCGCGTTTACTTGTCGCAAACATCCATCCATCCATCCATCTATCCATCCATCCATACATCCATATACATCCAAACTTTCTTACTTATATTATTATTTAGTCGGATAAGTAAACTGTTGTAATATTGCTCGTTTATGAATAGATTTTCTTTAAACTTGGCAAATTTATTTACTTCATACTAAGCTAATAATATTTTTCTAAAAATCACACTTCGTTACCCTCCCTGTAGGCAGCAAACCTAGGTACTCGTTAAACCTAACGTTATTGAATTAGATTGAATTGAAAATAAAGCCACACAAATGGAAATTTGCTTTGGCTGCAGGTTTGCTGCGGTGGGGGTATTATGGAATTGTAATTGATGTAGAAATAAGACTTTGTGGTAGTACATGATTTCTAATGCATATAAGATACTAAATATATCAATCCCGTTGGTCAAAATTAGTTGTTGCAAATCAGCGCTACTATTCGTATTTGCTAGCAGCTATACCCGTGCCTTGCACCGGGATCAGTAATAATATAATAATAATAATAATATGCAAGAGATACACATAGGTTCTTTGAAAATGCCAAATGGTTTCACTCCTACCATTTAATTTAGAAACAAAATTTAACTGTATTACTTAACTTGACAATAGTACGTTTTTGTTAACTCATACTGTTAATACTTATTTAGGCTCGGCCTACCTACGATACAAAACCAATGATGGATTTAAAGGTATAATAAAATAATGTGTTTAATGGTTTGCACTGTAAACGAAAAGCTATCACAATAGTTCCAAACCAAAAAATATAAAAAAAGGAAAATATAAATAAATATGGAAAATTATGGGTAGTTTTCTAACATATTTTTGTGAAATTATAATCAGGCAAATGGAAATTCGCTCAGTCTATAGATTTGCTGCGGCAGGGGGATTATATATTTCTGGTTTACACAAAAATAATTCAAAGAAATAAACCTCATAAAACTCACGATAAGGGCCTAGGTTGATACGGCAATGATTATAGAATATTAATTAGTTCCTATACCGGTATCTATAAATGAATTTTTTACAACAAATTTTTCCCAGTAAAACATTATTACAGCATTTCACAAATATTAGAACAGACTCAGTATAATAGATCATAAACATAAACAAATGAAGTAACTGAAAGAATCATATACTTATGAAATCACATTAACATATTATGGTTTGACAGCTCCATTTAAGTAATGTTAAATAATGTTTACAATAGGGCTAGTGACATCATTATTTTAAATTTATAATCCTTATCCTCTCTGTTTTAACATTCGTGCAGTATTTAATTTGTTTGAACCAGCTGTGTGGCATTGTGAAATCAAAATTCATTTGTCAGTTTGTTAGTTCTGCTTGTTTACATTTTTGAGCTTTGTAGGTTTGTTCTTTGTTACCATGGATACCATCAATCAATATTTACTTTTAAATCTCTTACCTCAAATTTTTGAAAGCCCACGGGGCAGAGTCCTTGGACAATATCGAAGCGGGAATAGTTCTATATCCTCGGAGCTGTAGCTACAGTTGTGTGCAATTTGAGCCCAGTCGGTTCAGTAGTTTTTGAGATTATCTCATACAAACACACAGACACCACCTCTTCTTTATAATAGTATCCTTATATGTATAATACGTGAAGGCAATTTCTACGAAACACTACTCCTCCGTTAATAATGGACGGATTTTTACAAACGACGTGTCAAAATAAAGTATCTTTTGTGTAGACACCCCGTTCACCAATACCTGTAATAAAAGTCCTCCGGCTTTTCCCCACAGGCCATCAATGTTGGAGTTTCTCCCATAAGATTAACATGGGTGAATCTAAATATTTAATTGGAAACTTTGTCCACACTAATTTGAGAGAACGGCTCGGCGTAGAAACTTGGTAGAGGTGTCCAAAGAAAGGTCTTGGTCTGTAGATGAGTTATCAAAAGAAAAACTAAGCAAAATCCCTTAGGACTCTGCCCCAGAAGCCTTTAAAGATCCCTCCACAGAGTTGTTTACATTTTGGCCATGTGAATAATACTTTTTAATGAAACAGCTGTTCATTTTTAAATTGTATTTCAAACAACACACATTTATTGGGAGTTACTGAATTCTACCAAATAAGTATTTGCAATGTTATTTTCTGATTAAACAAAAATTGATTTTCTTCTTTATCATGTCATGTTTTGCAACGTTCCATTACGAAATCAGTGGAATAGTATATTTCATTACTAGGACCGAAAGTGGCATTTTCCGTTGCGCGCTCAAGTTTTTGTGTGAGGCGAAGCCGAACACAGGGAACCCCAATTTCACGTGCGAGGCGAAGCCGAGTATGTGAGAGCTATTTTCACGTACGAGGCGAAGCCGAGGACGGGAATAATGGAGCAAGTGCCGGATAATAACTTTCGGTACGAGTTATGAACGATACTTTTCATCACGACGCAAAAATACACAAACACAGAATAGCAGACCTCAGTAATATTAAAACTATTTTATTTCTCAATTAATTTGATTGAACATCAAAATAAAATAAAATCTTCTAAAAAGAAACCTACGTATATTTCTCAATAAATTTTGTTTAAACATCAAAATAAAAGAATAACACAACTTTTAAAAATACATACAGCTGATTAAAATCATTAAATTAAACCGTAACAAAACACTAGCGCGCGTAGTGAAAAAATGGAGAACTAATTGAGAGCGAGGGAAAGTAAATTTAGAGCGAGGGAAAATCAGCTGATCGATTTTCCCTCGCCCTAAATTAGAGCTTGGGAAACGACTACTTTCATTGATGTCAGCTGTTATCGAAAATAGTTACTTTCGTTAAGGAGTGATGAAAAATCCTTTTATCACAGCAATTCTTAAATTATTTCTTATTGAACTATCTTATATCTATTGTACGGGTAGGTGTCTGCTTTTTCACCATTTTTGCCTACATTACATTTTATCATATTATTCTACACATATCAAATATTTATGTGGAAATATCTGCTCTTATCGTGTCTAATAAAATCCAAACATAGAAACCTTGCCTAAACCCTACCCATCTTGAACAAATATTTGCACCTGCCTTTGTTACGGACTTTGGCACACTGGTTTGGTAACATTATTGAAAATAACACGACGTTTTGGCTGTAAAATATGGCACAAAGAGAAAATACTATTTAAGCAGCTACTCTCATGACAGAAAGGCCATATTCCTTTTAAACTAGATCACATAATCCTTTATAAGATACGTTGATTAACAATATGTAAACGTCAATATATACACGTAACAGCCAATTTACAGTATTTTCGCTTTTTGGAAATGTCCCATTGCTATGTCATTTGCATTATTTGTTGTCAATGAAACCGCATGACCATATGAACTAGAAGGCCCCTAACAGTTCAAGAATAAAAGCATCACTTCAAGTATTCCACTACACCTAACATTCCGTAGAGAGATTATATTGACAACTTTATGGATAAGGCTGAGACAACTAACTGACATCCCCCATGTCAAGGAATTCCAGCAGTAAACGACAATCAATTTCTCAAAAATATGCTAGAGGGTTCATTCATTAGCACAGAAGTACGATATGAACTGACGCGACGTGACGAAGGAAAAATGAAACTTACACTGTAACGGCTATAACCCTTTGAAGTTAGAATATGTCTTCCCAAACATTATTTTCTTTTGAAATAAAACCATGTTACAAATCACGGAAGTGTTTAACTACAAAAGATCCACCAATACCATTTTAATACTGTTTAAAATTTCTTCCTAAGAAAGAGATACAATATAACATACTAATAATAACACCGATGACGTACGGTATGGGGAATATGTTATTCATTGAATTATCAACCAAATTTGGCAACTAACGCAATTAATATCATTATTGTTGTTACACTTATTACTCTTAAAACAATGCTAAATGCTCAAAATGTGTATATTTCACCCAATTTATTGCAGTTAGATGAATTAAGGTAAGCCTTGAAGAAAGTAACCGTCGATTTCGACGGGTTTCACCTAGTAGATTTCTAATAACCCAATTACAGTAACATGTAGGCCTATTCACCTCTGGTTACTCCCCGTGGACGTCCAAATTTTAAATGTTAACATTTTAGAAGGGTTAGACAAATCAAGAAACTCTAAAATGCTGTGGAATCCAACCAAAAATAAGGTAGAAAATAGAATTTAAGACAAACATTCGGTGATTGGCTCACACATCTACATGTTTTTTTTTAGTTACAAAATGGCGACAGCTGGTCCATATAGATGGGATGTTTACTTCAGTACCCAATAGTGAATACGGTGTACATTACATGTTTTGGTCGAGTTTTCGACCACTGGACGACCACTAGTATTATTTAATTTATAGATCCCTTGACTTGATTAAAGTAAAGCCATAGATCAAACATACTCCCCTAGTAGATTTCTCATCCCGTATGGAACAGCTGAAGCCGGTGCATAACCAAACAGTAAAGCACAAATCCTTAAATTAACCTTAAAATAATAAAAAATCCGTCGACACTAACGCACGCAGTGTCGCCGAACATGAACTAGACACGAAATACGAGCTTCAAAATTTACAATAGGATAATAAGTCTACTAGTGGTTGGTTAGTCAATGGTTTCACCTAGAACAAAATGAGCCTTACGCGCAAAACTGGGGTTTTGAGTGTTCGTATTTTTTATTTCCAATGGACATAGGCACGTTTCAAGTAATTAAAATCCTTCTCAAGCTTGTAGAGAATACATCAAAATAGTTTCATCGTGATCTGTTTGTTCGTTTTCCCATCGAAGAGAGCGTAAAATAACATCTTGTGCGTCACAGACAGACAGGCAGAAATTGAGTAAGCGTTTCTGCTTTCCTATCGTATGACTCGTTCCATACGATGAAACTAACCGAAACATTTATCATTCTAAGCCATGTACAGACAAAACTCTAATTTTAGCGAATTTCCCATATATTCCATATAGCAATTACAGCAGGTCTCATGGTAAGACTAGATCCAGGACCGATTTACTTTTTCGTTTTGATAAGGTGTTTTACGGGGTGAAAAATGATTTTTCCTATGTTTGACCCTAAAAACACAAAGTTTTATAATTTCCCTCCAAGCCATTTTGTAGAGCTTACAACTTTTTATGAATATTTTAGTAAAAATCGAACCCGGTAAATGGAAATTCTGCAAAGTCTGCAGGTTTGTTCCGGCGGGGGTATTATTTACATAGATTTTTGGTTCTTATGTCACTGAATTGTATTCACAGCATTAGTCATCAACATAAATTTCTGTGTATTCAAAATATACTGAACTAATAAGTAAACGATTGAAACATAATTCAAAGATTTGAATATAGTCGAGTAAATCCGTAAGACAACCCTAAGAAAATTGCTTAATTAAAGATTGGTTATTTTGACTAAGAATTGTGTGCATTTAGCCTACTAGTGAAACGGTGTAAAGAAATCGGAGTCTCTGAAGTCCAAAATTAAAGATGGCGTAAACGATTTTTGTCAAATACTTGTATACTGTTCATTCAAACATTTTTTATTTATGAGTATTTTTTGCTTGAAACAATCATTGTTGGGGAGAGTGTATTTAATTAATCTGTTGGGTATATTTATATTTATGCTGTTAGGAGATAGTTACGTTTCTAAATTTGAAATATTGTCAAACATCTAGAGTTGTTTACGATCGCATAAACCACTCATTCGTTCTGCTAGGGCAATTAGTCGGCTTCTTAACAAAGCAGTTGAGACCGTCCTTCTGCGTAAAGAACAAATACGGTCACAAAAACTCCTTTTCTATCTAGGACCGTGGGGTGGTAGTCCTATGTGGTCTGTGGTCTATGTGATCAGTAGCCTACTGATTGTCGTGTCAGCCGAGTAACATTGTTTTCTTTCAGCATCTAGTCAATGATCTCTCGTATTTCATTAGTCTTAAATTATGACTCTTAATCCACATTTAGTAGTTTCGTTATAGAAATTAATTTATTACAGCTTCACTATACAGTCCACTGATATAATTTGCTTATATCATATCTACATCAATAAAATCATAGTTTAGTTGAAAGTGTTAGTTTGTATTATTACCAAAACATTGGCGCATCACGTGTCACAACAATTATTAGTAGGCATGAAAATAAAGAACATAAGCTAAAGATCAACATGTATATTTTATTTACTTAAATATGTCATATTTATGACGGAAACCTTATCTTAACCTACATTAGTTTTGTATTTAAAATAACGGCATTATAGCCCAGTTCCGATTGCTTATACAATTATTAACGTGGAACACATGGGTTATGGTTTAAACGCTTGAATCAATGCAAATGTGAATGTCAATATAACTTTTTTAACGATATTTTTCGTATATATTTCGTGGTTTCGCTGATATACTCACCATCATGTCCTCTTATGCAGTAATTAGTGGCCAAAATGGTGGAATCCGAAACTGTTAAGGATTTATTTCTAGGTTATAGGCATAGCTAGCTAGAACTGTACCGCTCTGTTTTAGAAAAAGTTCATGACCAATCCTGATGGTTTTTAATTAACATGTAAATTCAGGTCTCCGAAAATGTCTAAAATTACATCTCTATCTGTGTTTTTACTCCCCTTCATTACGAACAACGTGTATCTAATTACACCAATACCTATCTTTACACAAACGTTCTCTTCCTTCACTTAAAATGGTTGGTAAAAATAATTATGAAGCTCAATGGTGAAGGTCAATAACAATATACTATATGGAACCCTGATGACTCCACTCAATTTTGTAAATGCCTCTGCAAACGCCACCTAGTTAATATACAGTATATAGATGTGTCATAATTAAAATAATCCGGAACCGCAGTAAAGCAGTATATAAAATACAGGCTGAGAATCATGAAACAGTCTTGTTCCCATCCCTGGTTCAGGACTAAAAGTGAAGTTTAAATTTTGATTGTAAAATAGACACCTAAGTAATCATTATCAAGTAAATTGTTATGGAACATGCTCAGGTTCATTGTTCATAAGCTTGTGCAATATTTGATGTAATACTAAAATTTAAAGGCTTTACTTTCAATTTTTTAAAAATTTTATTGTTAAATTTAAAAGTGATTACTAGAACCAATATTTATAATTTATAATACTATAGATTCCGTTGCACATTGCAACGTGCTTGCAATTATACAGGTCTTATAATAATAATGTTTCATTTTTGAAATCCGAAAGGAATTAATAATAAATAAACGTTTTTTCTCCCACTGGTAGCTACGGGCCAGTTCTGGTTACGATAATTATAAATCTTTGTGTTTTGAGGGAAACGCCACCGAGCGTCCTTACTCGATAATGGGGCGAAAGGTGCCGAATTACCCAACCGGCCTTGGCGCGGGGATTTCTAAAGCGTCCGTCCGCGCGCACCACCATTTTGAGGGTGTCCGCGTCAAACACGTCCGGGCTAAACACGGAGCCCAACATTCAAGGAGAAGGAGGAGAAGGAGAACACGGAAAATTTGCGAATTTTCAAACTAGTTTTTCTTGGCTCAAACACAACCGTTTTTTGAATTCTTTTTTTTTTGTTGAAAATGAAAACCCCTATCTAGTAGATGAACAATTATTTTAATAGCTTTGGTTTCTTCAGAGCTATAGACGAGTAAAAAAGCCACTTTGTCACGTCATGTATATATACACTGCAGCAGCTGTGTATCGCTGGGGGACTTGGCGGGGCGGAACGCTTCCGCTTTCCTTAATGTATAGAGGGAGAAAGTAAAAATAACTCCTCGTATGTTGTATCTATGGTAAAACACATAGCTACATCAATGCTATTCCTACTATACAAAAAGTAGTGTTGCTATTCAACTGATACAACTTTACGAGTTGGCTAAACTGCTAGCAGACCAGACTAGAATTTTGCATTTAGCAGTTGTTTTCTTTTCACTCGCTAACTGGTGACCTTTTGTCGGACATATTTTCACGGATTACTATCATAGTGAAAATGGCTTCGTTAACTTTGTGTGGTCGTTTATTATCCCGTTGTGCGTCTCGAACAACTATCCCTCTTCGCAACATTTCAAAAACTAGCACCAAATTCGAAAAATGTAAGTTATTTCACTCGTTGCATTCACAACATTTGCAGCCCATAGCCTTAATTGGACAGACTAGCCTAGTTTTTTAGTTAGATAACTTAACTCCCAAGTTAATTTTTAAGCCTTCAGGATCTGTTGTAGTGCTTAACGAAACTCTTTACTCTTAACTTTTATGTCCAAAATACTTTAAACAAATTAAAACTTAAGCCTATCTTTAACTTTTTTTCTAATTACCTAACCCAACCCAAATTATAACATGCTTATAACATTATAACATGCTAAGAAAGGTAGCCTATGTAACAGCAATCTGGATAACGAATTGGATATACTGTAGGCGAGAGTTAAGAAGTCCTCTGAGCAGAGCGATATGCAGGAATGTTGGAATGTTGCCGCACGGTATTTGCAGGTGCACCTCCCTCTCTCAGCAAGGGGCGAGTGATATTTCACGGTTTTAACGCTGTGGATGTGAGCCCTGACTTCCGCGTGGAACACGAGCATGCGTCGAGCCGTCGAGTAGCAAGTGCCTGCATTTTTAGAATAGGCCAGGGCTCAGGGGACTTCTTAAGTCTCTCCCACAGTAGTGCCCACCTTCTAATCTGAAATATGCCGGTTCGATTCTATGCTAGATTGTATCTGGACTCAGATACCTTTTGTCATTTGGCCATCAATGTTAAGTAAGTTAGCCTAGGCCTACCGGTAGGCCTACATGATATGTATAAGTTACTCCCCAGTGTGGATTAACGTCTGCACGGGTGAGTACTACGACTATCCGCAGTACTATCCTGATAAGTTTAATTAGACCATTTCGTAATTACCAAGGCAAAAATGTGGTTCAGATTCCACTATAACCTGTTGTAGGTCCCTTAGTTGCCATTAACTTAGCTGTGTGGGCTATTAATTAACAGCTGTGTCTAAGGAATGTCGGCCTTCACAAGACTACAAGATCCACTCATCCTATACTCATCTCCATTCATACTTGGCTTAAAATACCTAGGCCTACTTTGTATGGTCGCCATTTCATAGAACAGTATAAACAGTACAGTAACTTACAGTACCGGTACACAAAAAAAGAAAAGAATCCCAATGGTTTATTTAGATGCCAAAATTCAAAAGAGTCTTTGAGGCCTTAGGATTACTTTCATATCTAGGTAGGCCTAAGTTAGGCTTACTTACTTCCCCTGCCTGACACATTTTCAAAGGAGGAAGGTTGAGAGATAGGCCTACACAAAAGCCTTTTGGGAAGCAGTTTGAACCCATAGGCCTAAGTTATGATTTGTGGGTGTGCTGAAAATTGAACCCGTCCCTTTTACACTGAAGTCCGAGACGCTAAACACTAGGCCTGATAACCAGACTCTCTAATGAGGTGGTCAAAGATACATTTTTCTTCATTTTCGAGGTGTTGCTTTCCTGATCACTTAACGATAAATTATTAAGTTACTTAACTTACTTATTCTAGAGGTTAGGCTACTGACTTATAACCCTCTAGAATAGATTCAGTAAACATTTTTTTTATAAATTCCGTTGAACTATTTGGGCGGCCCATGTGTAGGGCCTACCTAACTTAGGCTAGCTATTAACTTAACAAGGCTGTTTTAAAGCGGAGTTACTATACGTCCGGACAGTCTGGATTTGAAACGTTAGTCCGGTTTTACGGCTGACGAGCTGTTTTTAAATTTGTTGCATCACTGGCCCGTGGTCTGCGTGTAGGCCTACTGTGTACCAAGTGTCACCCGGTCTAGATGTGTAATATTAAAATGTATACCTCGGTCCGTGGCAATGACCAAGATGATGGTGGTCCGTTGCATATGTGGCAATCAGTAGTGAACGGGTAAAGTTATTTTTGGTGAGAGCTATCCTATCTAATCTAACCTACAGGTACCTAATTTTTTTCTTAACATAAATTACGTTTTACTTACAGTATGTTTATTACATATTATGTTTTAATGTAAAAACAGTAAGTTAAGGAAAGAGTTGGTGATCTTGAAGGGTGGCTTTCCCCCAACTAGGGGCACAATTCGGCAGCTTCTTCATATCGGTTTCTTGTTGACTCCTTGGAACATGCCTATGGTTTGAATTGACATGTAAGCCTAAACTTCAAGCACAAGCATGTTACCATGACTATGGGATACCAGACAATGAAAATTAAGAGTTTAGGCCTACCTTACGTCCTGAAACTTGGTAATGTTTTAAGGATATTGTGTGTAGGCTATCATATCTCATATCATTTATCATATGTATCATATACATTAATATATGTTACATAATTTGCAGGTTATCTGTTGGATCTTTTCTAAATAAAAGGGCTAGAGATAATTTGTTGAGTTAGCTTGTAACAAGATGTTCTAGAATGGAACCATTTAAAGAGCCTTTAAATGAGTTAATGCATTAGGCCTACAGAATATTTTAAGCCTACCTTTACATTTCTAGGTCTTACACTCTTAATTATTTGTCTTTCCTGTAATAACGTTGACTGGTTTATTTTCAGTGCTTGACGATCCTTTAAATGTAGCAACTGGTCTGGAGAAGAGGGAGTTGCTAGCTCAAACAGCTGGTAATGAGGTTAGTTTTCTTGTATTATTTGTTGTATTATTATTTAAAGCTAAATAGCTTCTTGATCAGCATTGTACGTGTTATTAAATTACCTGAAAGCACGTAAAATACGTCAAATAACACTTAAAATAATATATTTACACTTAAGTTATACTGTTTACTCACAAGACGGTATGTCTACATATTTAAAAGATGCTAAGTGGTGATCGATTTTGATTGGACATTCCAATCATCATCAGACCCAATAGGCGAATGTGATTGGAGTGTTTAATCGAAATCGATCACCACTTACTATCTCTTATATGTATTTACCGTCTTGTGAGTAAACAGTTTAAGTGCAAATATATTATTGCATGTGTTATTAGACGTACTCTATGTGCTTATCAGATTATTTTAAGCCTATTTGTTATTTAATCTGTGCTTTTATAAAAAAAATTGGTTTGGCTATACACAATGCATTTGACTGGAAAACACATTTGTCATTCAACAAATTTTGAGGCTGGTTCCTTGTAGCTTTATAAATCTCATTTAAAATGTGATTAATTTATGTCCTTTTCTGCAAATGTGTAATGGTTTTAAATTAGCATTAATTTGAATCCCTCATAAAACTAAAGAGCTCACAACTAGATGATACAGGAGGCAGAGGACAAAGTCCAAGATAATAAACCAGGAAGCGGTGCACCATCAGTTGAGTCTCGGCATGCGATCAGACCTGTACTATGTGACGACCGTTTGTACCAAAAATTAGTTAGTAGGCCTAAGTTACGTAAATGTATTTTTGTCCGTTATTGTGTTTTGTACACGTGTGTGTCGGAAAGACTGTGACGTGACCATTATGGTTAGACAAGATTTTTGTAAGAATTGACAATGAGGCATTGACGTCGAAACGCGTGTAATCCTATTTTTGGACTTCCATGGATCACTTGGCGATTAAGGTAATCTAACCTCATATATATTATATCACAGTGATTCAGGAAAAACAACATACAACATGTAGCCTTTTCAATTCAGTTCTCAGAATTGAAAAGATTCACTTAACAGTATTGTTTACTTACTTAACAGCATTGTTTTGTTACTTTACAGTACAAGTTTTGACCATTGAGGTTCAAGAAATTGAGAGAAAAGAAGTAAAATTGTAATGCTTCAAACATCAACTTATCAGCTGTTAAGGCCAATTTAATTGATTATACAATGTTTAAGTGGTTGGGACAATGAGTCAAATGCATCACAATCAGTGGCAATGAGAGGTTCAGGTTATAAGCAAAAACATACCGTCTCTAAGACGTTATGAGTAGTGATTGTTAGTAATTAAAAAACGGTCGTAGAAAAAGTAGTGTATGCAACCCATGTGCGTAATTAGCCTTTAAGACACTCGTAGAAGTTTTAAAGGCACTAAAAAAAGGCAAAGTTTTAAAGGCTAAGGGCACCTTAAACTTTCTACTCGTGTCATACACGATCGCTGCGTAAACTACTATTTCATACAGCACAGCTATTGGACATAGTTATTCCCTTTAGCCTTCTCTTCCCGTTCTAAGCACGGATATGACGGCTAGTTTCTTTTATATTTTTAAAATGTTATGACTAGGCTTACCTCAAACTTGATGGACAACACCACATCTGAAGGAATACTCTGATTTCTTGATATTTCTTCATAATGTGTTGAATTACTGACCATCGATTCATCTTACTTAATATTTTAATAATAAATTAAAATTCATTCTTTTAAGAGTTTAGCTGTCATTTTTCGTTTGTCCGCATAGAGGCCTATGTAGACAAAAGAAAAATGGCCTGTACAAGGATCTTATCAAGGAAAGCAAGCTAGAGATGAGTTACATGAATGAACTGTACTGATGGGGCAGCACCAAACTTTTAACATTGCACCACCAATCACACCAATCTCAGTCTATCGCACTACCGACCGAGCTGCCAATTCACTAACTTATTAATTACAACTACTTAACTTATTTATCCCCTAATCCTTAACCATATTTTTTTATCCTTAATAGATTAGGTGTGTTGCTATCGTTGCTGATCTGGCCTGAGTACTGGACACAGGTTAGATTCTTGGCGAGTAAGCAATAAGTCTATGCACTTATGGTTGCAATTGTGGACATATTTCAAACATATGTTTCTATTTCAGAATCCTTTCGATTTGAAAGTATTGAAGAAGGAAAAGGGCACCAAGGACTGTCCGACTGAGATTCCCTCAGCTTTCGACTCTAGAATCATCGGATGTATATGCGACGATGACGCTCCAGCCATCTCATGGATGTGGCTCCACGCTGGTCATCCCAAGCGCTGTATGTGCGGGCATTGGTTCAAGCTGTCCTACAAGCCTCCTGTATAATAGATGTAACCTGCTTAAGATAAGATACTTGTAAACCGACACAAACAGTATCTTGTAGTAAAAGTCTACCTGCCTGACACTGCGGCTAGAGTTATCGACAATTTAACTTATGGTCCTTTGTTAATAAAATATGTTACGTTCAGTTTTGCGTTAAACAATAAATTTCCTGTCTTTTCGTTGCGGCTGTATTGTTTATTTGTATATATGAAATAAATGGAGTAATAGTTGTTGTAATTATTTTAATTCTGTTCTTTTTTAACTGGGCTGGAGTTGAGATGTAAGATTTTCATTATTCTGGAATACATGAATACATTTGCAGGATATAGCAAACAGTAATGGTCCATATTAAACAAACCATGCAGACCTGGGATAAACACTGAAGAAGTTTTTGTGAGATTTTTACAGCTTATTAATTTAACAGGCTAGAGGTTTTTTTCCGGTCTGTGTAATTTTCTCCTCAGTCAGAGGAAACCATTCAGTCAAATGCCTTCAGGAAAAAAATGCCTTAAGGAGGAAATGCCTTAGGTCAGGAAAATTTGCACATGAAACAGAATCGCAATAAAATTAAATTTTTAGGATGTGAAATGTGCTTGTGACATCCAAAATTAAGGTTTAAGCTAACCTGGGAAATACAAGATTGTAAAAAAATTATTAAGTTTGGAGTATAGATTGTGGAAACAAGCCCTTTTGTAGTATTTAAGGAGTTAATGCTGAATTGAAAATAAAACAATCATTGTTAAAATCAAAAGTTGAGGTCTGAGTTACGAGGTAAGTTCGGAAAGCTTGCTCTTGTTTGGATTGTCGAACCCATCATCTCACCATTGCATCACTCATTACATTGTCCCCATGAACCTCACAGATTTGTCGGTAAATGTCCATTGCTTTAACGTTTTTTGCATGAAGAAAACGAATCGCCGATCAAGTTTCTCAATCGGCGGTATTCTCAATTAACGCAGCCATTACGAACAAGCGTTACGAAGTCTACGACGAAAATAGCGAGTTCAAAATGGTGTGATTTCCTTCCAGTTGACACAGAGTTACTACTGCGCATGTGCTAAACTGAGATCGCAGCACTACCTCAGGGAGTAAGGGAAACAGAACTTACTTTCCGAGCGTACCTCACATATACAACTGCTTTCTCTGTTTTCCACTGCTCAAATAACTGAACAAGTTAATATTTAAAATTAAAAATTCACATTTTGTTTCGAAGAATCTGTTGCAAGAATGTAAAAATAGTGTTGAGTGGTTTATATTAACAAAATTTGAAATATTGAATAGGTAGTTACTTTTTATCCAAGCTATGGACACATTCAGTTACTATGTTATCTCCATCACTGATACAGCAGACAGATAACATTCATGACTAATGCCGAAATTCAACTGTGTTTTAAAATACAAACTTCTGAGCGTATGGTGAATTTGGAATGAGTAAGGTTCCAATTTTTTTCCAATTTTCTTCTCATTCCAATTTTTTTCAAGTGTTTTGCTAGTCTGCTGCATTGGGTTTTTAAACTTATATCATTTGCAACTTCATGGATTATTGAATTCATGGAGGGTAACCCAATTCAGTGAGTGAACTATGCATATTTTAACCATTTTTTCCCCTATCATTTTTCTGGAAATGATAATCATTTAATACACCTGCTGCAGCGAACATGTAGGCTATACCTTTGACGGCTATACTTAGCGAATTTCCATTTGCCTGTTTGTATTTTTAACCAAAATATTTTTACAAATATTTCAGATCTATTTTCTATTTAAATTACATTAGGTTTAAAAAGTACTTGGGCTTCCTGCTTCAGTGAAGGTAACAAAGTCTGTTTTTAGTGAAATTTTAATAGCTTCTTATTATGAAATAAACAAATAATGTTCAATATTTGATCAAAATATATCCATGAATAAGGAAACTACATTTTACTTATCTATACTTATAAAAGTCAAATACTACTCACTGATCACTATATCTCAAAAACTACAAGCCAAAAAAACCCAGAAATTTGCATGTAAGTTCCAATAAACCTCCAAGTGTGTCGTAAGAAGTGTTTACAAGTAATTCCATCAGGGTTCTGCCCCAGTGGCTTTAAAGTTCCCATGTTATCCTTATGGAGAAAAGATTTGTTTACATTTGAATACGTCAAGAATACTACTAATGAATACAGAACGATAAAAGAAGCGAAACCGTCATATTAAAAGAGGCGACGCTACGAAGATTGCCGCCAGCCGTAGTTCACGACGAATACGGCTGGCGCTGTTAGCTCTTCCTACATAAGTCTTTGTGAACTACAGCTGGCGGCAATCTTTGTAGCCTCTTTTAATTCGCGTCATTATAATGTTCTGTATTCATTGATAATACTAATTAATCTCCATAAGAATGACATAGAAATATGTAATGTAAAGTTTTTTGAAATTTCCTTTGTAAATATTAAGCCTACAGCAACGCTACAGTAGGTCTAAACAAAATCATTTCTTTCAAACAAAATGTTTTAATAGTAAATTGTGAAATGTAATGTTTTCTGGGACTAAAATTAAAAAACCCAAATTTTACCCTGTAAAATCCCATTTCCTTAGTCCGATCATGCTGGTTTGCAAACTCATTCGAATAAACATGTCCACCTGTTTGTACAACATTTCATCAAAAACGGATAATTTTTACACCAAAGTTAGGTGTAATAATAGCACACACACATATATTCATACAGTGTTTTACAACAGATGGGTGTTTCTGGTCTTTGCGGACTTAAAAAAACCAAATCGGTCCCAGACTTAGGTCTTTCCAAGAGACCTACGATAATAGCTTAATCCTTGTATTTATAGAAAATTCGTTAAAACCAGTTTTAAGTGGAAAACACCCACTCACATTGATGATAAAGCAAAAAGTATAAAAATGTATAATTTATTTATTTATTTATTAAAATACATCACATAACTCCTAAGGGCCTTCTGCTTGCAGGCAGGTATATTATCAAAATATACATTGTGTTTGTGTACTAGTATAGAATAAAAGCAACAAGTACAAAATAAGTTAGGTTATTAGCAAAATTTACAAATAAGTTATGTCTACTACAATCAGACTGAGAAAGATTCCTCAATGCTGTAAAAACAATTATTGTCTAACAGGTAACAGGTAAGACAGCAAGTGTAATCGGAACTTTTTAAATGATTCCACCTCTTTCTTTCCTTTTTGTTTTTTTTTCATAAAGGAAGCTTATTATATAAAAGAGACCCATATAAAAAGTAATGAAATGAAATTATGTTTATTTCCCAACTAAAAAGTACAATTCATGGTATTTTACAGAATAAATTACTTAATCCTTGTCTTAAAAATAACTTACAAAATAATATTATAACTAAATGGCACGAAGAGATAAAAAAAAATACCTAATCAACTTATATGGAAATGTGTCTACATAGGCAGGGCCTGTGCGTAGACATGAGTTGCGGGTAATTTGTTTAGTGAATGGGATTTTTTTTTGAAGTGATTGTTATCACGTCTGAAAATAAATGTTGTCTTGCTTGGAACTGGACAACGATATTTCTCTGAAACTAAGTAGAATCTAAAGTGCTTCTCAAAAATCAAGTGATAGGTTGAGCGGAGAGGAGTGGCGGGTTGTGTATTAGTTAGTCATTGAGGTGGTGTATCAGTGATTGTGTGTTGTAGTGTAGGGTCAACGGTCAGGTCAGCCCGACGCGATAACAGCCTTGGTGTCCTCTGAACTCAGTCCTACAAGCCACGCTACTACATGTCTCTTAAACAAAGAGAGAGATGGTGAATTTAAAATTTCAAAAGTACTCTTTTCATAAGCAGCAGATTTATGTATTTGAGTTGTAATTCATGGAGATTCTATTCATCCCCAGCAACATTTATTTCCATCAGTTGGTCCTCTTCCAGACAGATGAACACTCCTCTTGCTAAGTTGCGTACCGGACCTGAGAAATGTGTGGTATGCCACTGGCTTGGATAAGAAGAAAAAAACCTGATTCAACATTTGACCGCTTGATCTACCATACTGTTAGATCATAGACAGTGGCGTATCCAGGGAAGGGGCTGCCCCCCAAAATTTATTAATACATATTTATATTTGGTATGTGTTGGTTCTTGATACCAACTTTCGATACTTGTACATTGGTATCATGAATCGATCGTCAACATGATTCTGATACAGATACCAGACACTTTTGCAAAGTTCGCGCAATCGGAAAATAACCGCTTTATACGCAACTGTGGAAAACTATGATGGTGTGTACACGGCTATGGGAGATGATCAGAATTATGCCGCGATCACTTGAAACTTGTAACATAGCTCTCAAATGGATGACAATGCAATATTATATCATTTAATTTTCATACTTCCCTTGGGCTACGCCCCATAGGCTTGTTTTTATTAGCTCATTTTCTTACAAATCTTGATATCAATTTCAAACAAAGTTCCCGATGAGCTAGAGACTTGAAACATAGCTCACAAATGGATGACAATGCAATATTATATCATTTAATTTTCGTATTTCCCTTGGGCTTCCAAATTTTCCATGTTTACATTTTGTAAAAAAGTAAATATATCTTGTAGTGTCAGCGTTCGCCGCTAGAACTGCTAAGTTGAAAAAATTTTAATTAATTTTATAATTTATAATTATAAAATTAAACTGTCATAACTGATAATATAAAAAATATATAACCTAAGAAAAAAATCAAATGAGTGTTTACTTGTAAGTTTTAATTATAAAATTAATTTTAAAATTAAACTGTCATAACCTAACCTAACCAACCAAACTTGCTGATAATATAAAAAAGATACAAGATAAAAATCGTATAAAGGTTTACTATAAAAAAAAGTTCTGTTCATAAAAAAAATTATAAATGCATCGAATTCTAACAAAAGATGTACAGTTAAGAAGTAGTCGCATTCAAAGCAAATCCTTGACAAAAAGTTAGTGTCCCCGGCTGGTTTCGAACTGGAGACCTCCTGAACACCAGTCCGTAACGCTATCAACTATGCCACGAACGTCGTTGGAATCACATCGTCTCGTTACAGTAATCGTGTTGCCTCAAGAGAAGACACAAGCTACTAGAGATATGACGTCACCACAGCTTTAGCCATAGTCCCTCCCGTATGCCCATCCGCCAACCAAATCCCAAGTGAGCAGCAGTTCTAAACTTGACTCACAGGCAATAATAATAATGACAATAATAGATTTTCCTAAAAGCATTTTTATTGGTTGTGCTAATATAGTAACAGAATTAAAATCATTGCACATGTCAAATGCAGCGTTCAGCCTTTTTTAAAATATACTTACATAATTATATGGTTGGAAGTGAAAGTTTGGTTATGTACTCTCTCTTCCAGGGCAGCATTAAGGGTCAGTGGAGCCCTGGGCTAACCCAAAAGCAGTACCCCATTTTTTCATAGTGCGGGCAGGCGGTGGTTGAGGGGCGCCCCCAAACCTTCAGCACCCCGGGGCATATGCCCAGTCTTTTCGTTTATAAAAATGGGCCTGCTCTCTTATTATATAGGCTAGTATTATCCTTTGGAGCTCAAAAGGTTAACTGGACTTAAGTTTGTGTATTGTGAAAATGAATAAACTTCAGCTCATTTGAACAGTTTATTACCCAATAACAAAATCAAACAGTAATTTCATGTAGTAACAGTAAATAATGAAGATCATGTATATATTTTTACAATCACAAGGCACTTAAGTTACATAATACTTACAATTTTAATAAAATATCTAAATGTAAAATACTTTCTATAAATCTTAGTGTTAAAATAAAAAGTTAATTATAATTATGTACAAACTATGGTATAATCTAACCTCCCTTAATGAGCTGCCATGAAATTACTAGACAAACACAAATAATAAACCCTTAAAATAATTTTCTTGGTCCCTATACGTGTATGAATATTGATCTTACAAGTTCTGCAAAACTAACCCTATACAATAAATTCTCTTCATAATCTTACAGTAAATAACAAAGATTAAAAAGCAAGTTTATCTAAACTTTTATGAAATAAATACTGTGTATCAAACATATTCTATCAAACTGTTATATTACACTAAATGTTTAGGTGAAAGACTAAATTTAGAAAAAACTTGATTAAGGCAAGACCAAGGGATAATCTACTTGACCAAGAAGTCTGCATTGTCCTTTTCTTCTGCTCCGACCAGAGTTCACTCCTCTAACATATGATCCAGAGCTTCTGTATCAATATCCAGCTCAACTTCTTCTAATGATGGACCAGTGGATAAAGAAGGCCCTAAAATTGTTAAATTAAAAAAAAATAGCAAAGGGGTACAGTGGTAGGGGGGGGGGGTTTGTTTTTTTCTGTACTTTGATAAACTAATCATTCTTGTCATTCCGTTTGAGCATTGGAAATTATAAAGACATCTGTAGAGTGGAGACACTCTAAAAGTGCTATAAGAGCAAACATGGAATGCATAGTAAAGTTGGATTTTTTTAGGTAGAAGCAGTTAAGGTGTGGTGGAATATCTTTGAAGATGAACCTTTTTGGCTGTTGTGCAATCATGTGTAAATCCGTTTCAAATTTTGAGGT
Source organism: Macrosteles quadrilineatus (assembly GCF_028750875.1). Taxonomy (NCBI): domain Eukaryota; kingdom Metazoa; phylum Arthropoda; class Insecta; order Hemiptera; family Cicadellidae; genus Macrosteles; species Macrosteles quadrilineatus. Next base: position 53,519,641 of record NW_026542598.1, on the reverse strand, counting down.
TAAATCAAAACAAACAAAACTGGCATTATATTCTTGGAATTGGCAATAGTTAAATTTAAATATACTTCAAACTTACTCTAGCCTACTTTTATAAAAGTATTTGGCCATTTAGAGAATATTTAGTATTTACTGTGACATAGAAACGTGATTCCTAATTCCAAATCAACTAATAATATGTGAATAAGAATAAGTCATTATTTAATTATTGTCTCCAAATTATAAGTGATGGTTGCTTTGAAAATAATTAATTATAAGAGCAAACAGCAGGGCCGGCCTGAGGGTTGTGCGACATATGCAGCCGCAAGTCATTCTTGGTAAAAAAATTGGCAAATTCATAGAAATAGATTTAAATGTTTGGGAAGCGATATTTAAAATAGGAACATTGCCTCAAAACTGTTATAGTAAGATTTCAAAGATAAAACCAAATATCTACCCCTCCCCCCTTAGTGAGTTCTGAAATACAGTAGCCTGATGCCCTTGACTAACGTCCAAGGTCAGTAGAGCAGCGTCTACATCTGTGTGGCGGGACGCGGGAAGGATTGTGTTTGTGACATATTTCCCTCCCCTTCCACGGGTGTTTTCTATTTTTAGCCAGTAACCACCGATATTTTTATTTCACCCATGAGATATGCAATTTATCCGATCTGGCATACGGTGATTCCAGCTCCAGCATTTGCTATTTATTCTGAGAGTACTTGCAATGTGACTACGAAGCCTAACATCGTAATAGTGGCTTAAGGTACAAACAAGTATATAACCTATCAAGTAAATCAATATTAAATCAAATTGAGAGACAAAGAGGCTCAACAACTGTGCATTTAGACCTTAAATTTAAAAAATTTCCGGGGGAGGACCCCCGCCATTCCTTTAGCCAGTCCCCACCATGATATGTGAATCTTGCTTACTTGAAATTTTTTTCTGAGGCCGGCCCTGGCAAATAGATCATTATATTAATAGAATAATGTGGTTGCTGTGACTGGGATACACATAAAATAACTGTTGGGACATACAGTAACGATGACTTGCGTTTTGTTTAGAAATCTCTTAACAAATATAGACCCACCTTTTCAGTTTAAAATTAGGGACCAGAATTAAATACTCTAGAGATGACGAGATTAACCTTTATAGACTAAAGTTTTGACCAATTTAAATTATAATTAACAGCTAATTGTATTGGTATTGCTGATAATTCAATAAGATTAATGCAATCTGATAAGTCACCAACAAACAGGATAACGTTATACGATAGGGCAAGGAAGCAAGATTCGAGTTTGATTTATAAAATTCAGTAGCCTAAATAATGAATGTTTCCTAATAAATTAGACAGTTTAAATACCCTAAATTAATTAATTTTATCTTTAGTAAGAGTATTTTTCGAAATGAAATCTTATAGTTACGGTAACTTATTACTTTCTCCCATACCCTACAACAGGGGAGCGAGCTGGCGTAGTGGTTAGAGCGCGGGACTTCAGTCCCTGAGGTCCCGGGTTCGATCCCCGCCAAGTCACCAATGGATTTTATCTAAGTGATAATGCCGCAACCCCTAGGTCTAGCCTGAAGTAATGTGAAAAACAATCCCAGGCTCGTGCCTAGCGTCCTTAGGAAAAAAAAAAAAAAACCCTACAACATACCTCTCCCGTTGCAAAGTAAGGATATAGCAGCTTGTTTGTAATATCTTCACACCTGAAAGTGTAAGGTGTCCTCAAAAGTTGTAATGACTAGTGCAGTCTAGCCACACAAGATGGTAACTATTAGTCCTCATCACTACGCTTTATATTGTTTTGAATTGTTCCATATGGTAAGTGTAAGTGTACCGGTATAATAAATAGTAATACTTACTAATGGTAGGAACAACTCCTGTTTGTCTGAAAGTCTCCAAATCATCTTCAAAGGCCTTTCCAAATGTTTCCTGTCTTTCTTTTTGTTTCTTCTCGAATTCTTTTTCATACCGTAAGACTTTGTGTCTATGTTCTTCTGACAGTTTGGCTGTAAAACATAAATTTTAATGAATGTTAGAGAAATTCACTGTTAAGTTGACACAACGTTCAATTACTAATGTCAGGTGCAAAATTGGATACATGGAAAATTAATTGTATGTAAATGAATAGTATTTCATTTACGGTATTGCAATAAACTTATATGCCTTAAAAAAGAGAATCCCAATTTTATCCGTAACAGAATATTAATTTATCTAATCAAAGCGCATCCTTTGCAGTTATTTGTGGTTTCCATTGAACCATGAATGTATCTGATTTAGTTCCAACAATATTGTGTTGAACCATAAATGATAGAATAACTCTTTCTTTTGTTTCTCATTTACGTTATTGCCACATTTCCTAAATCCAAGTTTCATAATGTTCAAATATATTTCTATAGTTACATTACAGTACTCAAATAGACATGAGACTCCTGCCGGAAATTTAGGGGGAGGGTTGCCCGTGTTCACTTAAAGCAATGCAACTTTGCGATTTAGTTTCAACAAATAGTGTCCAAGTCATTGACTGGTGACAAAAGTCACTCCTGAAGCCCAACTAGAAGGTTTCTCCAGTTTGGTGTTGTATCTTACCTCTAAGAGAGTCTAGTTGTGCCAATCGTTTCTCACTATGAATCGCCAGTTGAAAACGTTTGTCAAGTTGGCGTTCCTGGAGCTCTTTCAGCTCAACTATGTCCGCCAGGTGAAGTAACGATGCTTCAACTTCCTCAACTAAACGCTGCACATCCTCTATACACAAACAACATTAGTTATTATAAGAACAAAACAATGGAAAAAATATGTAATGAACTTGTTAGTTGATTTTTTTTTAGTTTGTTATTTAAGTACTTGTTTGGAGAGTCAAGCGGCTGATATGTAATTATTTTGGAAAGGGAGTTCAATGTAAGTGAACAACTTTACAACCCAATGAAGCATTACTAACTAATATATTTTTTAGTCCCACTTTCACATCCTAGCATGCTAGGACGCTAGGTTCTAGCCTGGAGCTGTTTTACACATTACTTCAGGCTAGTCATGGAGAGTTGCCGCATTATCACATGGATACAAATTATTGGTGATTGGCGGGATTTGAACCCGGGACCTCGGGCTCCAAAGCTCCGTGCTCTACCCGTAGACCAGCTCGCTCCCTTATTAACTTGATATATTGGAGAGCTATATTTATATTTATATTTTTGATGACATGGTTACCATATGCTTAGATAAGCATCTAGGCAGCCAGTGCAACTCCGAGGATCGTAGATCAGATCTGAAAACCCCCACCACCGCTCCGTGCCGATGGCATGGCGTCAACCATTACCGCAACGATAAGGAGCTATGTCATGAGCCTTGGTGGTGTAGTGGATAGCGTGTCGGGCTGATAATCGAAAGGTGCCGAGTTCGAATCCCACTGGTAGCACTAACTTTTTGTCAACAATTTTTTTCATATCAGCAAATTTGGTTGGTTTGGTTAGGTTATGACAGTTTAATTTTATAATTAAAAAATTATAAAATAGAATTTGAGACATTTATTATAATTTTATTTTTATAACAGAACTATTGGTTGCACTAACTTTTTGTCAACAATTTTTTTCATATCAGCAAGTTTGGTTGGTTTGGTTAGGTTATGACAGTTTAATTTTATCATTAAAAATTATAAACTTGAATTTGAGACATTTATAATTTTATTTTTAGAACAGAACTATTTTTTCGATTAGTAAACCTTCATTCGAGTTTTTCATTATCAGCACGTTTGGTTAGGTTATGACAGTTTAATTATTTTAAATTTAAATTTAACCTATAAACTATACGTTTTGACAGCGACAGTGATAGAGATATCAATTTTCCGTGAACAGTTAGGCTATGCTGATGCGCCGGCATGATTCGGAAGCGTACGACATGGTGCGGTGGTGGGGGGTGATCTGATCCACGATACTCGGAGTTGCACTGGCACTGGCAGTCTAGACGCTAGTTATGCTTAGTATATTAACTGATCAGCTGAATCATGAAACAAACAAAAAATGCTGACACTTTAAGTGTAGGCCTACAAATAGTGTAAAAAAAAAACAAAAGCTGGCCAAAAAGGATTTTGCTATGGCCTCATTGAACAAAGGCCAACTTAAATTACAAGAATTAGTTATTGATAAATACTGACCATATGTTGCTACGGTCAACACGCAACAGACATGAATTCCTATTCCATGTAGCAAAACTTTGACAGGTTATAATGGCGGTCTTGGCAATTGCTTGTTTTATAGCCCCCAATTATAAAAGTGTGTGCAAGGTGCTTGAGTAGGCCTATACCAAGGCGATACTAAATAAACAGGCCGTAATGCTCCTCTGGCATGACGTCATCGTAGGCGACGGCAATGACGTAATTTTTGCCGTTTGTGATCAGTTGCTTGTTTTAATCTTTTCTTGGAAAACAAAAATATAATTTAAAAAATAACATTACCGGTACGTCATTGCCGTCGCCTGCGATAACGTCATGCCTAAGGAGCATTACAGCCTGTTTATTTAGTGTTGCCTTGAGTATACTCACTTAGACATCCAAAGGATTAACATTGGAGTCTACACATAAAACATCTTATATAAAATGGAATCATTATTCTTCCCAAAAGAGCTGCTACCAGACCCATAATTTTAAATGGTGGTAGGGTACTTTCTAAGGTGAAGTGACAAACCCTCCTTTCTCTAAATAAGGCAAAAAAAACTATTATCTGTTCTGGCGACAAATAGTAATGTTATTATTATTTTGTTTTGGCTGTCACTCAAGCACAGATCTAACATACCTATTTGACATATAATCTGGTCTGTTCGAGAACACAGAGAAGGGACTGTATTCAGTGCGGCTGCAAGTTGAGTCATTCCTTGCCATTGCCTGGTGACCTCTCCATGTAGATGACCAATGCGATCATCTACTTTCTGTACAAACAAACAACAATTAATTGCAACAAACAAACAAACAATTAGGAATTTAAATTGCAGTTAAATAAGGCCTAATAATCATGTGTTGTAGTGAATTGCATAATTTTTCTTTCACCTCATTTTACAAAATTATTCCAATTATTTTATCCAATTTTCTAAAATGCTATTTGGAAGGGGGGATACAAACACCCATCAGTCACAAACCTTGACCTCAACCCTCGACCTCTAATACAAAAGTTAAGATGTTGGCTTTACCAAGTCCATAGCTACTTTACTCAATGAAATCTTACTATTTTTTATCTTACTCTATGATAGGAAATGTTACTGTAACATTTTTTATGACAGTAGAATACAAATGTAACTGTTCTTTCTCGTTGCTCCAGATATGGTAGAGGCTTAGTTAAAAAGTATACATTATGATTTTTATGAGGCTTAGATTTCTATGGTCCTTGCCAAATTTAAAGATGGCTGTCGGGAGACTGAATTTGTGGTATTCTGTGCGTGTTCCAATGTTTCCTAAAATTTGTTGATTTTTACAAGTCAATATGACCTACATTATAAGACAATGTATCCAATATATAAGTTTATCAGGGCAGAATTTATTTGGGTCATAAATATAATAAACAGTACCAGTAGGCCTATGATTGTATCATAGACAAACAATTAGGCCTAAAACGAAACACAGTTTGCTAAGATGAAGAATGAATTGTTCTTACAAGTTGGTACCAGCTTGTATTTAGCCTACATAATTGGAATATACCAACTTCATATTGGTAGTTTAGAACTACAGAATCTCAAATTCAACAATCAAAGAAAATGTGTTTTAATATCCTACTTTTGCTATGTTAGCATTTTCCTCTGCTAACTTGTGCATTTCCTCCCATTCTGCTTGATATTTGTGAAGAAGTTCCGCACCAGCATTCACATCAAAAGTCTGTTTTGGAGATTTGGGTGAAACAGGCTCAGATACTTTCAACACTCGAAAACTGAAAAAAAAACCAGAGACAAACATATTTAACTTATAGCTTATACAGATTGATGTAGGCCTAGGTATAAACTTAATGCTAGTTGAGCCAAGTTTGATAAGTCATTAGGGGTAACCATAGTGCTCGTAAATTTCAAGGAAGTGCAACATGTAGGGTTATACATAGGGTGTGTTTCACCCATCTGTTAACGAGGCACAGGTAGGGTTGCCATAGTTTGTTGACCCTAGATCCGGACATCAGCCAAATCAAGGGGTCTGGGGGAAGATTAAAACAAAAAAATACCCCCCTCCCCCCCGGCGAAGAATTTTTTTAAAATTAGACCCTGGAATTGGCGGTATTGGGCTATTTTGAGCTATCAAACTATTACCTTGATTAACTTATTAATCCTTGTTCTGTCAGAGGATGACATTTCCCGATTTTACCACCTTATCTGTTGTTTATTCCTCAGATCCGGACACATTTTTCAAGTCTGGACTGTCCGTACAAAATCCGGACGTATGGTAACCCTAGGCGTAGGCTATAACCAGGGCTGCACTTTAGTTTATGTCCTACGTTTACTCACATAAGTTTTAGGCCTTACTGCAGTTTGGTTTAAGGTTAGGTTAAGTTTAAAACTGTTTCATTTTATAATCAGCTGGGGGTACAAATTTTCTTAACTGGGCTACGCTAATATCAAATTTTCGAATATCGAACTATCGAATTTAAAATATTGATTAAAAAGCGATATTTTAAAATATATCTATTATAAAATTAAACTATCATTACCCAACCTAACCAACCAAACTTGCTGATGGTGAAAAAATCGCATGAAGGTTTACTAATCGAATAGATAGTTTCAATCGATATTAGCGTAGCCCAGTTAAGAAACTGTACCCATGGAAAATATTACCTTGTAGTTATATTATCTTGTACAGACTGCAATTTGTCTTTAAATATAGAAAACATAGTAACTCTGATTGTGAAGTGTAGGCAAGCTAGATGAAAATGAATCCTTGTAAGACACCAAGCAATAGATGAAAATAATAATACAATAACCTTAAAATACTGCCAAAGATTAAATTGACGAACACATTGATGTGTAACAAAACAACTGAAACTCTTACTGTACAAACAAAAATGATGTTATCAAAGCAATCAATAACATATTTTTGAAGTCATTTCGAAAAACGAAAAGATTGAGATTAGGTTAGGGTTATGATTGATTGAATGTTTGGGTTTTTGTTTTAGTTGACCAGTTCACCAGTTTGACGTTGGCTCTTTGGCTTTTCCTAGGCATAGGTGTAGCTAAATTTTTGACTATGCAACTGTGAAAAACCCCATAACCCCAAAAAACCTTATTTTCAATTTCTCTTTCTTTGGTTGATTCTTAAACTTTGTTATACTATCACTTTATACAAAATCTACAACTAGTACATTAGTATTTTATTTTGTGTTGTAGATATTTATATATAAATTATATATTGAATTAATGATAAGCATAAATGATTGATAAATAAAAATAATGGATAGGATAAATAACAAATAATAGATAGGACGAAATACTAATATCTATAAAATTAATATATTTTGTAATGTAATTGTTATTTGTATTGAGGCAAGGCCACCTTTAACTCCGGGGCCCATTTCATAAAAAACTACAAGTTACAAGTTACAACTTGTAACTTGTTATTTCCATTAGATTTGCATTGGGCAATCAGCTGATTTACTAATAATATTAGTTTGTACTTTATTATGAAATGGGCCCCAGGCCGCGTCCTTCGAAGTAGAAACGTCGCAAGAAGTGTCGTAATAGCTGTTTTGTTTGGAGGCAGCTAATGGTATTATTTGTGTATTTTTTAAGAATACGAAAGCTTGGTTAATGGTTACTGGGCTATGAAAATATTGACTCCATTTAAAATAAACAGAAATAGATTTTCAATTTTATTGTTTTGGTTTTCAATTCTATATTTTTTATTTTCAATCTTATATGTCCATAACATTTAATGAATAATACCATAGATAAAACATACTTTGTGTTGGTTAGTCTATGATAATACGCTAATTAATGTGCTGATGTCACCTGTCTGCCATGTTATCTAATGCTATATAAACACTATATAATCACTATATAAACACTAATGCTATCTAATGCTAAACTATATATGTTTATATGCGTCTAGCGCTATATAAACAGCACTACTTGCAACGTTGCCAATTCTACCAGGCAGCGGCCAGGAGTTAAAAGTGATAAAGTGACCATGTTTGAGGCACGGCCGTGATTGAGGCGAGGTGACTTTGCTGATAAGTAAGTATTGAAATTTGCCTTGTTTATTGTATGCCATAAACTGTGTGCTTTGTTTATTAATTGTTATTGTTTAGTTTAAGTTATTATAGTTTATAAGATAAATTGCATTTTTTATGATCTATTTCTGACTTATCCAACGCATTTATCAAAATCTGGCCAAATAAATGAATTATTGAGGTGGGTCATAGTGAAACTGGCTAAGTGACACTTTTTTTCAAAATTGAGATTTTGACGTTTTATTATTCTATGGGAGACAATACACCAAACCGTGTGCTCAGTTTATGTCAAAACTGGCTATTTGTTATTTAAAAATCATTTCATTGAATGGTTTAGAGCCCTCCAGCGGTTTAGCGGTTCCAGCAATACTCGCCTTTTCCATTCCGACTTTTGTAGCAGAACTGGTCATTTGCTGCCGACCAATGGTAGCGCAGCTTATTATCACGTGACATTCAGTTTGTTTACAAAAATATTCCTGGAGCCCATTTCTGGCCATTGGGAGTATTACTCAGAACTTTTAAAAGTTTGCAAGCCCCTTGACAATAATAATTTGGGCTTTGGGTTTTGGTCGTTCAAAGTTGAAAATATTTAACTACATACCGGTAAGTCCTTGTTGAGACTCTACCCAGCTCCTAGAGTGTGTCTGTGACCTCACAATGACTCTCAATTCAATTGCTAAAACTGGCTTATAGAATTAGATGTAAATACTAGAAATCGTGTGTGATATTATTTCTCAATATTATGCATTTTTCAAACGGTACTACAACAGTCTATTTACAGTAAATGTGTAAGTTAGTGTGTAAAACTTCGTTTTACGCTGTCGTTTCAAAAAAGGAAATGCGTTGGCACAGTGTCTGTCGGTATGGATGAAATTTGACGTTAATATGTTATTATGTTATGTCTTACTGCATTTGTTTGGAACTATATTATTACAATATTAGTAACTGAAATAATCAATTCTGTCTTGATATTCTGACTGGCGATTAGATCTCAAAGATAAGCCTGATCAGTTGACAAGCGGCGCTCGCACAATGAATACTTGCAAACACAATGACTTATTCAGAGCAAAGCAAGGTGAGCTCCTGTTCAAGTATGGTGAAAATATCTGTTCTACTATGCAATCTAACTCACCAGACCCTATGGAGGTGGCAATCATGCTCGTGCTACACCTGGTGATCGTTACAGACCTACAAGTAGACAATAATCCACGAAGTAGTAGCATTTTGAGATCTTTGGCCACCAGCGGAGGACCTATGTTTCTATCGAGGCACCATCGAGGACTCTTCTTCAACAGATCTGGCCTCACGAATACAATAGGATGGACCAAGAGTCATTACAGTGCTGTCAGAAGGAGCTTCGACAAGAACAAACACACGTGGACCCAAATATCTAATGATTTACGGATATTCAGAAGTTTAAAGTGATTGTGAAGTTTAAGCGTTAAACAAATTATTGCGAAACCAAAAAGATGCCATAGTTAATGTTTATATCTACACCTAATTTTGGTTGACATATAAAACAATAAATTCATCTTTTACTTTGCAAACTATGCTTCATTCGGCTTCAAATATGATACCAAGTCCTACCGTATACTATGATAATTTAAGTGAATGCCATAAGGATAAATAATTGTAAATATTCCTTAACAGTTAAGTTTAGAATATTATTACAAGTGTGATGTACCCTTGATGACTCTGCTCAATTTTGTGGATGCTTCTGCGAACGCCACCTAGTATTACTTTTGGTGAAATTAAAGTTAATCTATATATATAAAATCCAATGTATGTTTGTATGTTTGTATATTTGTATGTTTGTCCTTTATGGACTCCGAAACCGCTCGACAGATTGTAATGAAAATTTCAGGCATTATTAAGCATTATTCAAGGATGGTTTGTGTGAAGTTTGGTGCAGATCCGTCAAAAGGGCTCCGCCCCAGTGGCTCTGGAGTTTCCCATGTTAACCTTATGAGTACTCATATTTAAATGGAATTAAAGAATCTTAACAGCTGGTTCAACTAAACTATCTGATTCTGTGATGTTCAATAGCATTAAAAAGTTAATAGGTTTACCAACAGGGTGCAGCACTATATATTTTTTCAATTTATGAGAACAGCTAACTTGCAACCAAAAGGTGAGTGAGCGTAGCGAACGAACTTCAACCTGGAGGCGAGTTAGCGTAGCGAACGAGCTAACCTGAAGGCAAGTGAGCGCAGCGAACGAGCTCCAACCTAAAGGTGAGTGAGCGTAGCGAAAGCACTTCAACCAGGACATGATTGAGCCATGCGAACGAACTCATCTTGAAAATGAACGAGGATTTGACATAAATCCACACTAGGACAGGACGACGTCTGTCGAGCCAGCTAGTGAAAGAATTAATTGTTATCAACTCTTTTATTTTCTTACAAACACAACACTGAAAATATTGAGTAAAAAACAACATATGTAAAATGTAAAAACATATGATGGTCCATCACTAATCCAGACTAGATGAGTTGGGTTGCAATATTCAACATCCCCCTCACCCAACTACAATTCATATATGCCAATAACTGCGGTACCATAGCATAACTGCCAATAACTGCATAGCAAAGTTTGAGTTAAACGAGTAATTGATATACCAAACAAAAACAATTATAATCAAAATTTATATCTATAATTAGGCCTATATAGATGTGTTTTCATCCAACCTTAGTTTTTGATATTTTACGCTATTTATTTAATATTTAAGTATTGTCTATTTGAAAGTTTTTAATTCGTGTAAATTATGAAATTGTCTAACGTTTGAAAAATATATTTAACGAGATTAATTAATACAGTAGAGAAAAATTCCATTTGGAAGGAAACACGAGATAACAAAGATGAAACAGAAAATGACGAGTTGAACCTTTGCACCTTTGCAGAACAATGCGATAATATTTCAATTTTATTTTGAGATCCAAAAAATGTATATAAAAATTCACCTGCCTGTCAGAAAAATACCTATTTTGAATACCAAAGTATGGTTCAAAAGTTTCTAAATTGATATACATTAGTTACGTTTTATTCAATTGAAAATCACATAATAATCCCAAATTATAAACGCATTTTAAGTAATTAAATATTTATCTTCTAAGACATTTGAACTTAAACGTCGTCAATTGGTGTAAACCAGAAAATAAATTAAATAACATACAAAATAAATGTGCTGAAAAATGAAATATCCCATTCATTCAAGCGTAACTTGATTTCGTCAATAACGTTCGTTAAAATACAATAAACTAATTCAACTGTACCATGCATCATATACTCAGATAAATCAATCAGTATTGGAAATGCTATAAAATATTGAAGCTTTACTACTGTACATATTGCTGGTAAAAACAGATTGTTGCTATCGTTCGGCTGCTGTAACAACGTGACCTGACCACACTTTTTATTAAAAACTAGCTCTGTACCCGTGCTTCGCAACGGGAAGATATACTATACCGAATAATCCAAACAGTTGTTAAGTAGTTCGAATTTATAAACAAAAGCCACCAAATTTATACAAAAAAGTACGACCTACATTGAACTGTCTTACTCTTAACATTAAAATGTATCGATAACATAATTGTCATGACTTACGGTTATATAGAATCTTTCTTTAATTCCATAACCAATGACATAGTTTTAGATATAAATGTGTAAAATATTTGATTAAATTTGTTTGGATCAGCTGTTTGAAGTTGTCAAATAAGCATTCAACAGTTTTGATTGTTTACATAGAATTGTCAACACAAAGGTAAACAAAGGTTGTGAATTTTCTCATGCTCCCATGGAGACCAATTAATATTTAGCCTACTTTTGAAAACCTTACCTCAAAACTTTGAACTTCCAAGGGGTGTAGCCCGAGAGGAACTCAGGGAAGTGAATAGGCCTATGATATTCCTAAATATTGTAGTGATTGTGAACATTGTAATGAGGAAACATTGTAGTGGTTGTTAGATATCTGGTTTTATGTGGGACGTGAAACGTATTGTACGTGCGCAATAGGATTAAGCTAGATTTTCAGTAATAACTTACTCTTGCATTGCACAAACTGTTAGAAAAAAAAATCACAATCAGACTTACCAGCGGGATCAGCTGAGGAGGAGACGGACGTTGAAGCATAGATTTAAAGAAGTAGAAGTAGGTAGTTACTCCTTTTATCTATGGTTGAAGGCTGAACTGAGAACTGATACGAGAAAGAGTCCATCTGTGTCTGGTGGTCGGGCGTGGGGCTGAGGGAAGTCTTGATGTAAGGTGTGGTGTCCTGGTAGGTACCCCAGGAGTCACAGGGAGGGTACGAGGGGTACCCGGGAGGGTAGGCAGCTGTGGGGTACTGCTGACTCATGTGGCTCATGGGGTACTCCTGTGGCTGGTGTGTAGACAAGGTGTCGTACTGCGGCATGACTGGGGCAGTGCTGTAGTACTGGGGGCGCTGAGGCGGCGGTGGCTGACGACGGCAGAACCCCCTGGGTCGGCGTCGCAACGAGCCGTCCTTGAACATTGGCTTGGATGACGGGTCGATCACCCAGTAGTGACCCTTCCCCGGACGTCCGAGACCCTTGGGCAGCTTCACGAAACATTGGTTGAGAGACAAGCTGTGTCTGACCGAGTTCTTCCAGCCCTGGTAAGCGCCGCGGAAGAAGGCGAAGTGTTGTAGAAAGGTGTAGATTTCGTTGAGTGTGAGCCTCTTTGACGGCGAGCTCTCTATCGCCATGTATATGAGCGCTATGTACGAGTACGGCGGCTTCTCCTGTCGTCTGAAACCCGCGTTGCTCTTCTTGGCTTAAGAGTTTTTTAAACGGTATTCAGTGTTAGCTTTGTTAAAATAAAATTAGAAATGATTTCGTAAACAAAAATCCATGTTTATAGCAATTCTATTCAATGTTTAATAGCTTATTGGTTCACCTTAGTTGATAAATAAGTATGCTATTTACAATCAATTTTAGTTAGATAGATAAAATCCAATCCAGTAACTGCATATTGTAAAATACCAAATTTAAATTACTTACAAAAAAGGTTATTGTTTTTTTTATCTGCTTGGTTTCCCAATAGATGAAAGATTACAGATTTCAAATTGTATTCTACATTAGCTGAAAGCATTAGTTGGAAGCCGTCAAGTTCAAAAAACGCGAGGACAGCCTTGATTTTGAAGGAATTACTATATTAACTGTCTTTGCAAATAGATACGTTAGTCTACGAATATTAACACTATAAATTATTGTAATATATCCCTAGAAATTTGAGCAGATATCTTTGATTTTTTATAGCGAATATAAATAAAATGTGGACATCGCCTTAAAAAAGTGTAATGCAATTTAAGCTCAGCACCTAAATTGCATTGACACAGATGAAGGCGTGACTTATTCGGCAGACACCCGGTCAACTTTGTAGACTTGTTACTTCAAAATTCTTTGTTGGTTGACACCACTGATCTCCAAACGAATCATCGAAGTAATATTTATTACATGTTTTTGTTATTAATAAGCATTTTTCGTATAAAACTCAACTTTTATTATTAGAATACTTCACACTTATGAAACTCACACAACATAAACAAAATGTCATTAGGAAACTAAACCATTAATAAATACAGCTATATCTTTCTTTAAATTAATCCAATAACAACATTCCCTCTAGATTTTTTTTATCACAATTTTATTTACAATCTAATCATACTAATATTATAAAAATGTGAAAGTTAGTGTGTTTGTTTGTTTGAAGTTCAATCGCGCATTAACTACTGGTCGGATTGGGTTGAAATTTGGTATGATGATAGCTCACATTCCCGATTAACATATAGACACATTCTTATCCCAAAAATCCTTTCGGGCTCCTCCCCAGTGGCTCTAGAGTTTCTCATGATAACCTTATGAGTATTCTATAACATTAAAACGAAACGGTGTTTTTTTTTTTATTTCACGATTCTGAATCAACCACTGGACGGATTTTCATGATTTTTGTGTTGAAAGTAAGATAATTTTGAGAACTAGGGAATGTTGAGGCCATAAATTTAGTTTAGGGTCCCAGTTTTTTAGAAATTAAGTTTAAATTTTTTAAAGTCTAGCAGCCGACGCTAAGATTCTAAACTGGCTTTTGGCATAAAATAGTTTGCTTAACATAACAGCTGTAAACATTCAACTTTTGTGTCACAAATTCAGCATTTGGATAAAAATGTAAAGACATACTTAGGGTTGACATATTTATACTATGTGTAATGCAAATCATTGATACGTTCAATTCTTCTGTAAGAGGATGACAGATTAATTCAATTATACATAGTAAAATACTAGGATGTTCAAATTATTTTTTTAAAGCAATCTTTGTAATCTTTGATTTGTTTTAGAGCAATATAATTTTGTTAACTAACAGCTAGTTAAATATAAACTATGGAACTATGAGGTTATTTTATTTACTCTTATTTTGTCATTGATTATAGGAAATAAGTAAGATTAGTAGAGATAATTAGACCTCAGTCTAAACCACAGTTTTAACCAAAATTAATTAAACCACAGTACAAATCGAGGCTCTGTACACGAATCTTAATAAAAAAGGATAAATGCCAATTATTTTACTATTCCACGTTTCGAGGAAAGAATAGAAAAATAACAATGTTTACATGTTTTAATTCTTCATGGTAGCTCTTTGTTTACAATTAATGTTTGTCTGCTTTAACTTTGTTTGGATTAGGCCCGGAAATATTGATGTCATAATAAGAAGATCAAGAATAATCAGTAATCACGATTTTAAATTACCACTACAACCTCAGCCGAGTTTTATACAAAGATTGAACACAACGTCAACATTGACCTAGGATACTACAATAATTAGACAAACCATCCTTTTATGAAATCGTGTTTAGTGTGGTTATACGTTTGGGGGTGCCTATCAGCGCCCGCAAACGTGAAAATATCACTTTTATTTCAACTATGAATATATTGTAGTTTAAATTAACTAATATGGGAAATTACGATGTACACTTATTCAATGAGGGTGGGTAATTATTAAGGATAGAACTGATAACGGTATGGATAATAAACATTGACAATTACGTCATTAGCTTTACTAGCGTGTTTACTTTTTATATTCATGCTACATGTGACCAGTTCTTTTAGTAATCGTAAGTTCTTTTTTTTCAAATGAATGTTATTTGAACCAAACAGCTGTTACAAAACAAAGTGTTATTGTTCTTACTTTTCTTTGTTTACACTTATTTATTTAACAATTAATGCAGTGAAATTTATTTAAAGGATAGGTGTGACAATTTATGTGTACTGTGAATTTTATTGGATATCGTTTTATTTTAGGTCGTTTCTATTCAGACCTACTGGAAATTGTGTATAGTAGTTGTATTGTGGTGATAATAATTATGGAAGAGGCAGGTATGCTATGGAAGGTAGTATCGTTGACTAAGTCTATACACTTCTCAATAGACTATTACAGCTATTACTCTCTCTACTGTAGGCTACTTATAATCAGTGTGCGTCTGTGCGAATCGGCTGCAAATCTCACTTCAACGCTTTTCACATCGTAAAAATTGCAGAATTGCTGTTTTATTGTAAAATTATCGGATTTAAATTCATATCATATAGGCCTATGATGGAATAAATACATATTTGGTCACACAACATTTGTTTACAAGATGATTTTTTACATTAAAACTGCAAGAAACTTTGTCTTTATATGTGTAAACTAGCTGATCTGAATTGTACACGGTTTTAACTGACTACTGAATTCCCGTACGTAGGACGGGCTAACTTAACACCTCGTTCATATTTAAAAGGAATTAAAGAATTTTTCCAGCTGTTTCAACTACACAAGTTGGTTCTATGATATTCAATAGCATTAACAGGTTATAAGGTTTACCAACAGGGTGCAGCACTATTAATTCTTTATGACAAGAGGTGATATCCTTTTAGAATGTTCACAATATCCCACCACTATGCATTCTTCAGACTTAACGTCAAATTTCTCCCTTTTCTGCTTTGGCACAAATGCACCATGCTTGACATCCAAATATTCTCAAAAATTATTAGGTAACAATACTAATTTGAAGCAAAACAATGTCACTAGGTCGGAAGTTTTAGCTACAAGCGTGGTCATGTATTCCAATTATTATGTTATACTTTCAGTTTTTACTATACAATATTTCTGTTTGTCTGAAAAACATTTAAAAAATAAAATCCCCGAGTCATTTATTTGATCATTAATAAAAACCTTTAACATCATGGGTCCTGCACATGGACATTCCATTCCATTTTTTTCCAACTAGCAGAGAACCCTGTTGCTCGGGTCCAAATACTATGCACAATAAAACACATTTTAAAGGAACAATGTATCAACGTTTATTTTCTTTAAACATGTTTAGATTCCCTTCAGCTGGAGTGTTGGTGTAGGTCTCACGTTCACAGACTGAGCAGGTTTGGATTTTCCATGCAATTGTCATCATTACAAGTCTTGCAAAATTCATTGTTCGTCTTCTTGGTTTAATTTACCTTGACAAATTATGTTTTTTCATAGTTGGATTCAAGTCCTTGATCAAGATGTCAATCCTCCTCTATCTTGTCAATCCTCCATTTGTGATCTGTTTCAATCGTTGTTCAGCAGTCTCTTGTTCCTCAGCTTTTTCTCCATCCTCTACAGTTCCAAGTAATGACTCCATTGATCATTTAGCGGCTCACAAATTTTATGCTCATTTTACAGGTAGCTTTAGCTTTAAGGCGTGGCTTGTTAAATAGTCTGCAGGTTTGCTGCGGCGGGGGTATTTACCCTTACTGGGTCTTTCTGTTCTTGTTCTTGTTTTCTGTTCTTGTCGTTGCCATACCCCCGCACTTGTCCCTGCTCTTTTACCCCCCGGCTGCTTGAGGGTGGCCGTGAAACGCTACTGCCCCACCTAACACAGGAGGAGCAGCAGCAGGAGGAGGAGGAGGTCCCATCACTTGGTCCAACAGCCAATTAACTGCCAACCCAACACCTACACCTACCGCAATAGAAAGTATATGACTCATTGTAATTACTTACGTGTCAAAAAAGTAGAATAGAATTATTAGTAAAAGAAATTAGCTTGTGTTGGCAATTCTCAAAATAATGAAAATGATCCGTCTCTATGGATACTTATTTTATTGTTACAGTTTGGCTAGGTTTAGGATAAATCATAATATTTAATAATGTCACTTTTTTAATGATCAATAAATTTCCTACTCAAACTGGCATTTAATAGCTCAAAAACATTATTGCTAGCCTTTAATCTTCTAGTCTCTGGTTTGATTCCAAGTGAGATCTTTACCAGACCCAGATGCCATTTATCTATGCTAACATATATTTAATTTATTTTAGGAGCAAAACTCTATTGCGTACAGCTTAGTTTTGCGATATTCTCCTCAGTTAAATTAAAATAGTGTTGTACAAAAACACAATCACTCATTTTTTCTCTATATGTAAAAAAAAGGTTAATTCTGAAAATACGATAATGTTTTCTGTTACAGTTTGACAACTCTGGTTCGATATCAGATATCAGAATTCTTCTCTCAATTTCCAAAGTTGTTCTAATAAAAAAATCAAACACTAAGATTGCTACACATGGCACATTTGTCCAAAGTATACATAACTGTTTAACAGGGTTGGACGAGACTGGATTTTGAGTTTGAGACAAAATTCTATTTTCTCATCATAATTCGAGACGAGATCGAGACAACATTATCAATTAATCAATTTGTTTATTGAACAAAAATTGGATACATGTATGTTATAGATATGTGTGGATCTTATTAATTTCGGAAAATATTCGATGCGCAGATTTACAATGGTTAATAAATAACAATAAAACTATAATAAAACAAAAACTTAAAGTGCAATAACTAATAATTTATTACAAAAGTCGATACAAAAAGAGTGTAGAAAATAACAAAAGCTTACAGAACTTTAATAGTTATAAAATCTTAAATAAGAAAAAATCAAATGAAAACAAGACATCTTTAATGTAAAACTGCAACATGCATACCATAACTAACTGTCTCACAACAGTTTTTAAGAGTCAATAATAGATTATAGATAATAGATAGATAATAGGTAATAGATATAACAGTCTATAAAAGACGACAGAATTGTAGTATAGCACTAAAACCTCGGTTATCCGGTATTCATTCATCCTCGATTTTGGTTTATCACCAAGGTTACTGCTTTAAACCTAAATAATAAAGTCTTGTATAAATCGACTAAAGCCAAAGAGAACTGCTGTATGAGATGGTGCATTGTAGTAAATAGCCGATTATTACTTGGTATTTGAAAAACAATTTAAACAACCTTTATGCAAAACATATACTCCTGCCGCAGCAAACCTGCAGACTAAGCGAATTTCCATATGCCTGATCGGATTTCCAATTAAATCTATTTAAATAACATTATATTTAACAAGTACCTAGGTTTGCTGCTACAGGGAGGGTAATGAAGTGGGGGTTTTATTTAAAAATATTAATATCTTAGTACAAAATAAATAAATTTGCCAAGTCTGATCAAAATAAATCCATAAACAAGCAAACTATAACAGTTAACTTATTCTCCATAAAATTAAATAACATGAACATTTTAAATTATGATTTTTTAATTTTTTTTTCTATAACCAATAACTGTACAAAAACACTTTAATATACAGCACTAAATTATTTGTTTTCTCTCTTTAAAATGATTTAGAGAAGTTGGGAAGTTTTATGTTTTGGGGGTCAAAATAAGAAAAAATCCTATTTCACCCCATAAAACCCCCGTTCCCATGGTTCGATCATGCTGGTTCGCAAACTCATTCAAGTTGATACTACCCTACATCTTCAAGCCAAATTTGATCAAATATCAAACAAAATATTCCTTAAGTTATCGTGTTCACGGACGTAAAAAAGAAAAAACTGAAAAAAGACTTCACATGTCTCCCATTACTTACTTACATTGGTTAATTTGATTGATACACCATAAAAAAACATTTGACAAGTCAAAATTCAAAATTAGTTACAACAAGAAATAACTCCTTTAGATTAATACCCCCCGCTGCAGCAAACCTGTCGACTAAGCGAATTTCCATTTTCCTGGATTGATTTTCAATTAACCTATTAAATTAACATTTATGTTTAACGAGTATCTAGGTTAGCTGCTACAGGGAAACTAATAGAGTGTGTTTTTTATTTAAATATCAATAGCTTAGTATAAAATAAATAAATCCGCCAAGTTAAAAAAAAAATATATCCATAAACAAGCCAACATTTTACATTTCATACTGTATTCTCCATTAGAATTCCATGGACATTTTTAATTACATTTTTTTAATTTTCTCCGTAACCAATCACAGTACAAAAACACTTTGGTATACTAGTTTTCTTATTCGTAGACCTACGAATAGAGATTATTAGTTTTTTAAATCTCTTTATAAAGGTCTGGAGAACAATTGAAAAATTTTGTGTTTTAATGGTAAACAATAATTAGAAAACCCCATTTTTTACCCATAAAACCCCCCGTTAAACGTTCCCATGGTCCAATCATGCTGGTTCGCGAACTCATTCAAGTTTATCCCGCCTACACCTTTAAACCAAATTTAATCTCTACTAACATTATATTTTCCACATTCGTTTTTGTTACTGTGAAATGTGATATGACACAACTATCCTTATCAGGAATAAGTCATCTAGATCAGCGTGTTCGGTAGCTCAACTAACTTAATATGTTAACTTTATTTTAATAATACTGGCTAAAACTTAAACAAAGGAAAAAAATCTATCTTTGCATTATCTAAGGTAGCAGTAAAATACAACATTTTACTGAACTAGTGGCTTGTAGGGACATAAGTCCCTAAAAAGCTCAAATGTAAAACAACTTTTTGCAATACCGTTATTTAAACAAACTCAGAATAACATTATCTATGTGTCAGAATAGGCATCCCTACACCATATCTTTTGTGTAAAAACCAGTTTGTTGTTCTTCTTTGTTTGCTTTTGTTGATGTCATTTTCAATAAATAATTTGAACCACTCCAGTGGTTTAACATGAAAAGGCAGCAAACATATCATTGTTTGTGAATAAATACTGGTTTACTAAGGTAGCTTTGGTCTTGTGGTTAATGAGGATAAATAAAAGCTTCCCTGTTTGGAATTTTAAAAATTCATTGGAGGTTTGCCTTCAGATGAATTGAAGACGCCTGCAATTTCATCTGCAGTAGGCTTATTATACCTACGACGATCCATATTTATCCTGTCTACAAACCTAAGTTCTAATTCACTGTCACCTTGTACAACCATTTCTTCCGAAGCTCTTTTGTAAATTTGTGCAAATGGATTTTCTAATAGAATTTCAGCTAGTTTTGACAATATTTCAGGTTTTAAGTCACTAATTTCTCGACGCCTTTGACGAATTTCTGTTGCTGTTGATGTGTCAATAATGTACAATTGGCCATACACGGGGTCTTCATCATGTTGAGGCAGCAAATCTGAGATTGAACGATAAATCTGTCCTTGAATTTTGAAACAGTATGGTCCTTTTCCTGGAATAACTTTCTTACTGGCTGAAAAATAAGCAAAAGCCATCGCACTGTTGCATTGTCGAATGAATTTATACAGTTGTGGGCTCTCGTCAAACAAACTTTTAAGTTCTACATTAGTTTTTGACTGAGGAAGGTTAATAAGTCCGTTATGGCAACATGTCATAAAATGATTATTCGTTAGTTCTTCTCTAAAATGAAGAGCACTACATTGAATGCACTCTTGGTCCAGTAATCCTGCATCATGGATCTTTACATTTCTCTCGTCTACCATGGGTCTCCTAAAAAGGGGTTGTAACATATCTTGATTAAGTTAATCATTATCTACTCTTGCTCTCCTACGCGCACTGTCATTCCTATGAACAGTTCCCCGCCTTTGTGGTATTCCCCTGGCGTTCATATTAATTACAGTACTTATAATGAAAAGAATATATATCCAGCAGCCTACATACCAAAACATCTTGAATCCCTGGTGATTTTATAAAAGTATGATCGAATATGATTGCTCTACGTTGTATATTCACTGCACTAAAAAAATTTACTTACGAAGGAATGCAAATACACCATTTTAGAACCAATAACATTTATAGGTTATTTTAGTTGTATATATTTACACAACCTTAACCTTAAAACGTGTAGAAATATAAAGAAAACAACATCATTTAAAATAAACTTGAACATATGATTTAAAAATAAAAATAAAACAGAAGTTAGATTTAATTTCGACTCTTTGATTATTTATACAGAATATTTATTCTATGTCGTTTATTCCTTTAACACGACAATAACGTAAAAGCATGAAAAAATGAAACTTGAGTATATGATTTAAATATAAACAAAGAATTTTCCTACTAATCTTCAATATTTCAGTTTTATTGTAGTATACATTTCATAGTTGACTGGCTAAAAGTAAACCAAATGCGTGTATTGATCACTGTTTTCAGATCTGTGGCACAGCTGTTTTAATTTCAAAAGATGTAAACAAATTAAACCCCATGTTGTTTTAATGGGAAAAGTTTTATTCTGTTGCGAATTTGTGGTAAACAAATAAGAAAAATGAATAGTTTTCCCTCAAAATTCACGTCAAGACCTTTAAAATAAGACTCCTCCCATCCTTCTACGGCCATCCAGTCACTCACAATTTCTTTACAAAAATTTGACTTACGGAATTATATATATAGATAATATTTAAAAAATTAATCAGATTCGAAGTTTTATGTAAGTTGCACTAGTTTGAAAATGAATTTGAAATCCAAAAATATAATCCTTCGAGCCGGATTTGAACCAGCGACCTATGGATGTCTTCGACTTTCCTCTACAGTCCACCGCTCTACCAACTGAGCTATCGAAGGCGCTGAAAGTGATCCGATTACTTTCACTTTCTCACTGTCAAGTATCAGACTGAACAGCTGGGTTAACTGCAAAAATTCTAATCATTTAGTAACAACGATTTTGATCCGTTCTTTGAAACGGGGTATTAAACACCATAGTGTCCCGCTAATCTGAACCCCGCTAGTCCGAACGTTTAGTTAATCACAAATGATTGAGAAGAGGTTAATGTATTTAATAAAAAAAAACTATTTATTCTGAAATACCAACCAAGGTAAACGACCGGTAAACTGAGGAAACCGGGAAATGCACGTGAATTTTAATGGCCGGGAAGAAGTCCGAGAAATGTTATGTACTGTATATTTTTCCACGACCGTAGAAGACGACTCGATACTGATGTGATCGCAGGCGCAATATATGACCATAATCATGAACATACAAAGTTCTTATCTTCATTTGCAGACTTGCGCAACCGGTGTCATCACTAAATCCTTGGTCTTCCGCGTCAAAGCGGTATTATTTACCTATTTTGAGGATGCCACGTCATAGTGCCAAATGTCTGTGTAAATACTAACCACCGTAAGACCAAGGATTTACATTGTTTATATTTTGTGTGCAACTTAACTGAATCCTGACTAATGCGAATAATTTACCAATTCGAACTGGGTCTGGCCCCGATTAGTTCTTAGGTTAGCGAGGCTCTGGTGTAGAAGGAGTTCTAATATAAAAAGAAAGTTCTCAGACAAATATCTTTTTGCAGTTGTCTAGATCAGTTAGTATTAGTACTCTTCGTACCTAATAAAGTTATGTGAAAAGTAAATGCCTAGTTCTTACTGAGGTAAACCAAGTTAAAAAGGAGTTTGAATTGCTTGGAATTACAATTATAGAAAATATGCAAATGCTTATGAAACATCCAAAGCTTTTGAAATTGATTAATTTTTCGACAAGCGTTTTAAATCGTTTTAAACTTTTAATATCCTAAATTAGAGCGCTCATAGATTAGCGCGATGTAAACTTTTTGAAGTCGGATTTGCAGTATTTTACTAAAAGCTAAAATTATCCAAATATCAATTTCTTAACCAAACTCCAGATACTTACATAAGGGTCTGACATTAGCATATTGCTAAAAATACCCCCACCGCAGCAAACCTGCAGACTAAGCGAATTTCCATTTGTCTGATTGAATTTATACTAAAACTAGCTGTAACCCGCGGGCTTTGTCCCGTTTAACTTCTTAATTTTCAAGATGATAGGTTTCCCCTAAGACAGACCGATGGAAAGAAAGTACCGTTACGTTTAATTTTCAAGATGATCTCGTTCGCTTCGCTCAATCACGTCCTGGTTGAAGTTCGTTCGCTACGCTCACTCACCTTTAGGTTGGAGCTCGTTCGCTGCGCTCACTTGCCTTCCGGTTAGCTCGTTCGCTACGCTCACTTGCCTTCAGGTTAGCTCGTTCGCTACGCTAACTCGCCTCCAGGTTGAAGTTCGTTCGCTACGCTCACTCACCTTTTGGTTGCAAATTAGCTGTTGTCATGAATGTAAAAGAAATAATAGTGCTGTACCCTGTTGGTAATCCTTTTAACTTTAATGCTATTGAACATCATAGAACAGAACCAACTTGTTTATTGAAACAGCTGTTAAGATTCATTAATTCCATTTCTCATAAGGTTAACATGGGAAACTCCAGAGCCACTGGGGCGGAGCCGATTGGACGGATCACGAAATTGATGGTGTATAAACCTATTCCATGGCATTCTACACGTATGTAGCAAGTTTCGTGGCAATCGGTTCAGCGGTGTCTGAGTTTATCACTGCCAAACAAACAAATATATATATATATACTAGCTGACCCGGCGAACTTCGTATCGCCTAAGTTATAGGTTTCCCCTAAGACAGACCGATGGAAAGAAAGTACCGTTACGTTTAATTTTCAAGATGATCTCGTTCGCATCGCTCAATCACGTCCTGGTTGAAGTTCGTTCGCTACGCTCACTCACCTTTAGGTTGGAGCTCGTTCGCTGCGCTCACTTGCCTTCAGGTTAGCTCGTTCGCTACGCTAACTCGCCTCCAGGTTGAAGTTCGTTCGCTACGCTCACTCACCTTTTGGTTGCAAATTAGCTGTTGTCATAAATGTAAAAGAAATAATAGTGCTGCACCCTGTTGGTAATCCTTGTAACTTTAATGCTATTGAACATCATAGAACAGAACCAACTTGTTTAATTGAAACAGCTGTTAAGATTCATTAATTCCATTTCTCATAAGGTTAATATGGGAAACTCCAGAGCCACTGGGGCGGAGCCCTTTTAAGAATTTCGAAACGGGAAATAGTTTACGTCCGATTCGCATACCTACAGAATTTACACACCAAATTTCATAACGATCGGTGAAGTCGTTCCGGAGGAGTTTGCAGACAAACACTGTGACACGAGAATTTTATATATTAGATATACAAACATCCTCTTTTATACTTATAGATATCACATTTATTCCCTATTTAAATAGCACTAGTTTAACGAGTACTTAGGTTTGCTGCGACAGGGAGGGCAAAAAAGTGTTTTTTAGTAAAATGTTAAATAGTTCAGTATGAAATAAATGCATTTTCCAAATTTTATCAAAATATATTCATAAACAGTCTAACTACAACAAGTTTTCTTATTCTCCATAAGAATAACATGGGAATTTTAAATTTGCAATTTTTTGGAATTTTCTCCATAACTATTAGGCGTATGACATCGCTTCAGCTTCAATATACTACATTGTTTGTTTTTTGAGCCCCACAAAAATGTTTCGAAATAAATTGCAAAATTTTATGTTTTTAGGGTGAAAAATGGGAAAAACTAATTTTTACCCCATAAAACCCCCCATAAACCCCTGTTCCCATGGTCCGATCATCCTGGTTCGCAAAATCGTTCGAATAAATGTAGGTTTACACGTTTGTACCAACTTTCATCGAAATCGGATGATTTTTACTCGAGTTATCGTGCTAACGGACACACATATATAAATATATATATACATATATTTAAATATATATATACATATATTTAAATATATATATATATGGATTTGAACGGATGGTGTTTTTGGCCTCTAGGGACCTCAAAACGAAAAAATTAATCGGTCCCGGGCCCAGGTCTTACCATGAGTACTACGGTAATAGCTTATTTCCCTAGGTAGGCTACATATATGTAATGTGAGTATGCGTAGTACTAAATCAACGGCATTAGCGTTGCACGACAATATCCAGCTGGGAACACGACCACGTTGGCCACACTGTTTCCGTATCCGCCGCACTCGACGCGCGGGTCGGCTACGGTTAGCGGCCAGCGGCTCGTATCGTAGCTCGTTAGCTCGTAGCGTAGCGCTAGTTTAGTGAGTGACACCACGAGAGATGGACGCAGCCGCTGCGCTGCGGTTGTTGGTTTTGATGGCGGCGTGTCTTCGCCCCGGCCGCCCCGAGTATTTGACACCCCCGTACTTCAACTTGGCAGAGGGACGTCGTGTCACAGCCACCGCCACTTGCGGAGAAGGTGTTAACGAACCTGAACTTTTTTGTAAACTTATCGGTGCCAATTCGGACGTACTTAGGGAACAAGACAATTTACTGATACAAGGACAAGTAAGTCTTAAACATACCATTATTTTTAATTCTACATGTAATGTTAATTTGTCGTTATTAGTTTTATTTCACTAAATGTAGGGCCAGATCATTGTATTGAGTACTTTGGATCAACTACCAACTACGAGTACTGTATATACAATCATATACAATACAATATTTACAATATTATGACGTCTTAGTATTTGCTAATCTACTTAAAAATTACAGCGATTTGTAGAAACTTTCTTGAATTTAGGATGCTATCTTGATACACTTAAATCAAGCTTTCTAATCTCTTTATTACTATTAGTTAGAAACGCTTTATTTGGGTTGTAGAGTCGAGCTAACTCCTATGCCGATGCTCGTAAAAGGTAGTTAAAAAAAATTCAAAATATCAGTGTGCTTAAAAATCCAAAATGTAACAAATGTTTTATGCCAACTTCTAGATCTTTTTAATTCGCTGTTGGGTTGATTTTGAACATTCAAGTTGCCTACAACCTTTCCATGCAGGTCTGTAACACAAAGCCAAAGTTATATTTTGCCATTATTGGCAAGTCCAATTTTGAAAAAAAAACGCGAACTAAATATTTCCGAAGGAGTGTTGTAAACGTACTTTAATTTCAACTCTTAAGGAACAAAGTTCAGTTTTCTCTAACATTGAATATTTCCTCACATGTAAAGAAAACGTGATAATGAATTTCATTAAAAGAGGGGTTCTCGTTTTCCCGTGAAACACCAACATAGCCTATGTGGTTCATATTATTCAGCGTAACCGGAAGACATTCAAACACACAAAACTGGAAATAGTCATACAAAATTGTTATAGTGTAGTGTAAAACTAGAAACACCAAAGATGACATACAAACATCCAATCAATTTTGTCCAATCGCCCCTGATCTGGTGTAGGTTTGCGATCATTGTGACCCCAGCAACCCTCTCAAGACGCATCCTCCGGAGTACGCCGTGGACGGGACAGAGACCTGGTGGCAGAGTCCTCCGTTGTCCAGAGGGTCAAAGTACAACGAGGTCAACCTCACAATCGACCTGGGTCAGGTGAGTGACTATCTATTTATACCATACACTAAAATATAATTTAAAATTAAAACTGACATTGATTTGCATGTGAACCAAAATTAAACGACCTAAAATTAAGTTACGGTCGACCGTCAAATGACCACGTCGTTGATCTGGTGGAAATTATACTGGTCGGAATTTTGGCCAGTATTTTCAACGGTCATCTCCCAAAGATTCAACTGTCTATTTTGACCATAAAAGCATACCCTGTCTGAAATACAAGAAGAAATGGGACTCCTGTTATTTGAAGGCGTTTTTTTTATTGTTTCCAGGCGTTTTTTTATTTTTTGGATTTTTTAATTATGATTTTCCCATAAAATACCGTAAAAATTATCATACCCATTAAGACTTATTTTTAAATGCTGTTAGTGGAGACCAGTGAATACACCCTATCTATACTTCTTGAATTATTCTCCAAGTGGAGGTGATAAGGGAAAATCTAAGTTACGATGGAAAAACTAATCTAAACTATAAAACAAGCAGATGTATTTCTGATGAACAAAATTGGACTAACAAAACAGACAGTTGATAATAAATAAACATGCATATAATCTGTAGTATGACTATTTCAAATAACAAAAGGCAGGCATTTTCAACAATACTTTCCTAATTTTTAAAGCAACAATAATAAAAATTATAACCCACCCCCCAACGAGAGAACAACTTCCCTTTATATCAACGGTTCAAGAGAAGGGAACAAACTACCTGCAGTCCCTAAAATAATAGATTTTCAAAATTTGTAAAAAAATATATATTTTATAAATTAATAAATTGTAGTAAAGCGAGGGTTAATTAATAAAAATTGAAAGGATTGTAAACATATAATATACAATTAATCTATAAAAGCACTAGTCTTAAGTTGCAAAGGAAGAATTAGCAGTGCAACCTCTTATGCGAAGTGAAGGATATCCTCCTACCAATGTATTGGATAAGGAAGGGGTCCAGAATTGCCCAGTCTATTAGACCGAGACAATAATTTAGCTTGATGTAGGTTAGTGCTTCAATTTATTTATGTATTGTACTCCCTCAATAAATTACCTTAAACCGCTTGTATTTAGTTTCCAAGATTTCTGCAGATTTTGTTCGGAATGCAATTGGCCCAGGCGTAAATCTAATCAATGATTACTTTAAATAACTGTATATTTTCGCATTTTTATTTAAACCAAGTTGAAATTGGTGACATTTCGAATTTAATTGAAATTGTAAATTGGTTTGCAATAATATGCTTTAGCGTAGAATTAAAATAATTATTATTTAGAATGTAAATTGTTTATTTAAACTGAACGTCGGTAGCCAGTCTTTTCAATCCAAATATTACAGAAGTTTATCTTGAACTAGTGGAGAACTAATTTATATAGTTTCCTACAAATTCTAACATTATTCCATTATTGGGTTAAAATACCTACTTTGTATGGTCGCCATTTCAATGAAAAGTATTTAAAGTATCTGCATACAGTAACGTCCTTGAGCTTAGGGCCGCTAAATGATTTTTAAAACATTCAATAAGTTTAAGTCCTTTTCTTGTCTAAAGAACCTTTTGTGGGGAAAATATGTGTGAAGCTCAACTACAAAGAGTCTAAAATCAGCTGTTTTATTGTTGTGGCCGCTTCAAGCGTAGAATCTCGCGTTCTTTGTCTACAGTCTTGCAGCGTCCAAACATGATGGGATCTATAGACAACTACAACAATACAAGCTTTTAGTTATAGCTGTTCAAGTATTTATTATATACTAGTGTACACGTTGCTCGAATTCGAGCAATTGCAAAGTATTACAGGAGTTATTTCAAAACGAATAACAGTCATATTTACAATGAGTTCAAAAGAGTCAACTCAAACATTACCGGTCGGTGTGTAACACAGACCATGTTTATCTTCGTTATTTTATTGATAAACCTAAAGCATTCCGGCCTGTTTTCTCCTTCCCAAAATGCCTCGCTGTACAGGCAACACAGGTCATTGATAGAGGGCTAATTGAGAACAAAAAGTCGTTTTGGGGTAGTGTTAGGGCGCATTTATAACTTAATAGTTGAGATTGTCCAGGGTCAGGTGCTGACTTGATGAGTTAAGCCTATTACGCGCCTCTGTTCTGTAGCTACGGTCGTTATCACGATTACACCTCCTGTCTATGTTTCGTTGTCGTCACGTCGTAGACATTTAAAAGAAAAAAACAACAATTAAACACATTATATCTACACAAAACAACGATAAATGCACAAATTTGAGATACAACCATACTAACACGATCCGTCTTGGGGGTTATGTTTACACAAACTCAAATACTGTAGTAAATAAATGTACTCAATGCGTTTCATTGAATTGAAAAATAAATAACAGCAATTAAATTATACAGCTGATCAAAATGTAAACAATTGTGTTCTCTATAAGGATAACATGGGAACTTTCAAAGCCAATGGGGCAGAGTCCAAGGGACTTTTTCAAAAATGTAAGGCCAGTTTGCAAAACTACGCGACACGCTCTTTCCAATGAGACGTCAATGGATAAAAGGAGGAGTTCAACCGACAAAGTTTCATGTAGCGTATTAATTATATAGATTTGTTGGAATTTATATAAGTCAATTTTGCTTTAGCTAGACACGTTTTTCGTCATACATATCTACTGCAGCAAAATGGACGTTTTTGTTAAATGCTTGGTTGAAAACATCACCTGGTACTGCGATTTTTAGCTGTATTTACTCCGTTGTAAACTGATTTATACCCTATTTTTGAAGCTAACTTATAGCTAACCGATTTTTGTCAATAGGGTAATTAATGATTCCGTAAGTAGACAAATTATTTACAGTATCCAACCTCGGTTTCACCAGAAAGCTAATTAAGCTCGAGTTGAAGAGTATCTACATAGTGATGATATGAGCGTTTTTAAAATTAAAATTATGAGGCAACCCCTTAAAACCCCTTTTGAAACTCCTTAGTCCTTGGGGACGTCCAAACTGAACATTCTTCAGTCATATTTTAGAAATTCTCTTAAAAGTAAAGTTGGATTGTGTGTAGATTTTGTGTAAGTTAAAGAAATTATAGTTTTTGAATAATAGCCGCCAATATTGTGCATTCCTTGTGATGACGGCGGAAGATCCCGGATGATAACGATGATTTTATGATTGTAACAAAATAAGCATCTAGGCAGCCAGTGCAACTCCAAGGAACGAGGATCAGATCTGAAAACCCCCCACCACCGCTCCGTGCCGATGTCGTGACGTCAACCATTACCGCAACGATACGGAGCATTGTCATGAACCTTTGGTGGTGTAGTGGATAGCTTGTCGGGCTGATAATCGAAAGGTGCCGGGTTCGAATCCCGTTTATAGCACTAACTTTTTGTCAAAATTTTTTTCATATCAGCAAGTTTGGTTGGTTTGGTTAGGTTATGACAGTTTAATTTCATAATTTAAAAATTATAAAACTGAATTTGAGACATTTATAATTTTATTTTTAGAACAGAACTATTTGGTTGCACTAACTTTTTGTCAACAATTTTTTTTCATATCAGCAAGTTTGGTTGGTTTGGTTAGGTTATGACAGTTTAATTTTATCATTAAAATTATAAAATTGAATTTGTGACACTTATAATTTTATTTTTAGAACAGAACAATTTTTTCGATTAGTAAACCTTCATTCGAGTTTTTCATTATCAGCAAGTTTGGTTAGGTTATGACAGTTTAATTATTTTTAATTTAAATTTAACCTATAAACGATACGTTTTGACAGCGACAGTGATAGAGAGATAACAATTTTCCGCGAAGAGTTAGGCTATGCTGATGTGCCGGCATGATTCGGAACGGAAGCGTATGACATGGTGCGGTGGTGGGGGGTGATCTGATCCTCGTTCCTCGGAGTTGTACTGGCAGTCTAGACGCTAGTTGTAACAAATGCTCACAGATGTTACCATTGTTGCCCACGTATTTTGCCGCGATCGCCGGAGATGATTACGACGTTGCAATGGTCGCAGCATATGTTCACGGATGTTGCCGTAATCGCTAACATAATAATTATAACTTTTTACCATGAAAGTCAAAGTTAATGAAAGTCGGAGAATATTTACAGTTGTCGCAACTTACTACTCAGACAAACACGATATCCGATAAGTCCACTGGCCCTGTCCAGAGTCTCACCATGTTAATACCACGGTACAGTAATTCATATTTCCCTGGAGGTAAATAAATATGTAAAAATCTCTACAATACACGAGAGTGGTTGTTATAATCGACAGCTGGTTGACAGTTAATCGTTTCGTCTATTACTCAGCAAAATGCTGACGCCTTCTGTACGCCCTCTGTGCCGTGGAATGCTGATCTCCAGACAGAGGCGCCTCAGATGCTGATCCTGGTGCTGCGTTACGTCTGTAAACTCATCTCTGCATCAGCACATTTCATATTTACATTTGACCGGGAAAAGTAACATAGAACAATTTCTTTGCCGGGCTCGGCAATTTCTCAGTTTTGTCACATTTGCCGATTTATCACATTATGACGAATAAATGTAAAATTATTGTTGCAATATCTCTGGACAGATAAAAATGTATCGTTAAATAAAAATACAGTAAGGCAAGTTTGGTAGTTCAATACTTAATCTTTATTTTATATCAAATTGGTCTTAGCAACGACGTCAATTTTGCACAGAATAGTAACGACGGATGGCTAAAACATAATGTGAATTATAAATAATAAAAGACATGCAACCTGTTTATGTATATAACATATTACAACATACAAAATCTGATGCCACAGTCCTATTTTACAATTAATCTGTAAAGTAGGCATACGTATATGTGTTAAGATCATGGTAATCAGCCCGGTGATTTACAGAGTTCTTTTTAAACGGCTTCGTAAACAGAATTAATACTTGATACTTTAATACTTTTCATTGAAATGGCGATCATACAAAGTAGGTATTTTAAGCCAAGTATGAATGGAGAGGAGTGTAGGATGAGTGGAATTAGCTGTATAGGCTATAGAGTGGTATAACCCATGAAACTCAGAAACTTAGTTCTATAGTGGTAGCAAAACGGGAGTGCCGAGTTCCCTATTTAAATAGGGAATAATTTTGTGATATTTTTAAGGAGACATTTTAGTGTAAATCCAATTGCAAATGGAGATTCGTCAAGTCTGCAGGTTTTCTGTGGCGGGGTTATTTTTATTTATTTTTGGTGTTTACTGTTTGAAAAGAAAATCACTGAAGGTACTGTGCAGTGCAATATTAAAATGGGTATAATTTAGTCTTACTTAGTTTTATAGCTGGGACATTTGATTTGGAAGTAAAAGTTTTCAAGACAGTTTGTGTTCCTAGCTGTGAGATATCGCGGCTGCCTAAATAGAACAGAAGATAACAGATGACCCGTGACCTGTGTGACCTTTGATAAGTTTCTGAGTCCTGTCTCCGTGACCGGATGTGACGTCATCATGGTGGTACTTATAGGTAGAATCATTAACTTGGAATCATGGGAATTTATGTTCGAGAGAAGCGGGTGAAGTGTGGATGGTCAGAGTGGTTTAGCAGTAGATGGAGGGAGCTGAAACAATAGGGGACATTCAGTTTGGTCAAGAGAAGCAAGGAGATGGAAATAAATAGGATAAACGTTATTTTACATTCCTTAACATTTTAGGTCTTCGTTAATTACTTTATTTAGAGTTTGAAGGTATCAAGTTACAAAAAAAGTAAAGTCGCGCAATTTAAATGCAAGAATAAATATTAGTCTATGGAGATTTAAATGCCAAAAATATGCAATAGTTTAGCCATGCTGCTACTTGAATATACGCAACAAAACCAATGGAAAAAGTAAATTACCTTGCTACGTATCAGATTAAACATAGTAGTTTATGGATTTACTATCCTAGAGGATCGGGCGGATACGATTTTAAAGTACGATTTTGTCCTAGTAATAACTAGGACAAATTCGTACCTTAACATTGTATCAATAGCTGGGGGATTTTGTGGCTTACTATTATTTTTTCTTGACCAAACTTTAAAACTATTATTGACTCAGTCAATTTGACTGACTAAAACTATCTGTTTTTCACTGTTCCTTGTCCTTTGATATTATATACAAAGAGCAAAGCACAACCTGTAATTACCACTATCAAAGAAATAAAGCAATTTAGAAAATATATGTTCACTCTAACGTTACCAATACACGTCAAAACAAACTTTAAATTCAGCACTAGGATAGAAAGTTTGCTTGCAATCAGCAATACTCAAAATTCAATTGCTAAACTAGTGATTCCCCAACTGTTAGCGGAAACCCACCTTAATCCTGGATTTGTTTTCGTGGAACATCTATTAGATCATTATAAACTTAGTAACTATTACTATTTATTACTGTCATATTCGTATTGTCATATAAATGACTACTTATAAACATACCTTCAAACAAAACTACAAATGTGTAGTCAATGGTGATCGTAATGAAAGCACAGTATTATAAGTACAAAACGAAACAAGTTGATTCAAGGAATGTTACAGTAGAGTAATTTCAACAAATATGTATGAATTGAAGTTAAACAGTGTTACCGATGGTCATTTTACACAGATCCCTTTATGATACCTCTTAATAGGCTACACCAACGTCGAGGCTCAAGTCTTCGCCACCTCCGCGTTGTAAAATAAAATTAAAACAAAATCATTTGTGAGGATAAATTATCAGTTTACATTGCCATTCCAGAAACATAAGCAACAGTGTGAACGACTCCTTGTTAAAAGAGGCTTATGATCTAACTGCCTGCTGGAGATGATAAGACACGCACACTAACACATAAACACATAGACACACACACATAGACAGCCACACATGTGGCGCACATGGCTATCTTCTAGCCCCTCCCGAGGTTTTTGCTGTCGAACTCGCACATGTGTTATGTGTTAAGAATGGGGAAAATTGGGATATTACGGTCACTAGAGAAGAGAAGGTTGTTTTGTCTAAGTCTTACAACCTTTGATCTATAACACAATATAAAACAATTTGAATGGAAAGGCGGCCAACGTATATTTTATATACCATTGTATGTTGCAAATATTCCCACTCTTTAATTGCACATTATTAGTTACATCGTTTTTGAAATGAATTATTTGCTATGGGAAGGGAACGCATAAAACACTTGAACACATCAAAATGAGCAGAAGCTAATATTGTGGGCGACCCGCTGATGGTGTTGTTACTTCAATGTTTTCGACGTATACTGTAGGTATCTAGTCAAATCAAATTTAGTGAACTATTATGACGACGATGCTTTTAGATGATTTCTCTGGTAGATTTTTAGGGTTCGATTTATAGGGTGTTCTATAAGCCTGTCGAAGTTATGACGTAGATGTACATTTTTGCTAAGACAAGCTGTTTCAATAGCCAGGAATGTTTGGATTAGATTAGATTAGTTAGACGCCGACAGACAGCTAGGATGCGCAGGCCTATTTCAAAGCAAAGATGAGTGAAGGAAGGGCGTTGAAGAATAATATGACTACCTACTTTGATACTGACGAAGATTTGCCAGATCTACAAAAATGTCAATTTGTTGAAAATCCAATGACCAAGGTCAAGTTTTTAATCATCAGAAAGTCTCAAATCTCCTCGGGATCGAACCTGTGACCTTATGATTCTTATGATAACGAAACGAGCATGTCTATTGTCTACGCAGCTATCCAGCTGGACCATTATTTAAAAGCTCGAGGGCCAATGTCACCAGGGTCCACTTTTGAACTTTCTCAAACCCAAGTTGACCGTATGAAGAACCACTTGAATGGTCCCACAATACACAATAGGCCAGACAGAAGGCGTTGACAATACGGCTACCTCAGTAAGTGTGGAGTAGGTAAGTTTTTGTGGAGAGTTATTATGGGTCGGTAATAATCTGCTGGGAGGGCAGTCTTGAGTCTACGTTAATAACCGGCCTTCCGCTCGCCGCACCGCGTCGTCGCTGACTCGCTGTCGATGGCAACAAGATTGTTGACGTATTTAAAATATCGATGTTGTTTCCATACCTATATCAATATATGCCACTTTGTGTTTGTCATAGCTTCTGATGTATTGAATATCCAATACATTGTTTTTAAATACCGTTCACCATAGCTTATCCTGGGGGTTCTGTTAAATTTGTAGATGACACGTACGAATACAACAAACAATTCGCGATAGAATCGAAATATTTGTAATATGTTTATGGTGGCGGTTTCAGGACGGGGTTCATCCATTGAATATGACAAAATATCATAATCAAATCTGAATAATTAAAAAAAAAACTTATATAATAACTAGCTGCTACCCACGGGATTCACCCCGTTTGACATCATAAATCAAACTACAATGAATTAAAAGTAAATTAAAAATTACAGTTGGTGAAAGCAAACATATTCTGTTTTTAAATTATATTTATTTGTCAACATTGTAGTTCCAAAATTAGAAATATTATATTTCTAACAAACCACTCAAAGACAGTTGGTATATATATCTAACACACTGAATAAAAATATTCATATAAGGAAATGGAACATTTTTATACATTTTTGACAGTAAGAACAAAAATAACTATAACTTGTACAAAGTATAATCTACTGTACATTATAATTCAGTAATCTTAGCCTCAAATTACACGCACCCTGAGGTGTCGATACGGTAATAACAATAGTTGGTCATTATACAACCTATAACAATGGTTTTTGCAAACTAAGCATCGTTAATAGTTAATTTATAATTTATGACAATATGAGGTAACGTTATGAGCATTTACGATTACTAGTGTACCTGTTGCTCGAATTCGAGCAATTGCGAAGCATTACAGGCGACTCACGAAGATTATGGAAATACTCACGATCTACGCAACAGTTAGATATAATCAAAATCTTTTGTAAATATCTTATCTTTTCTCAAAAAGCTGATCTTGTTTTTTAGTGTTTCTACAAATTTTTCCCTCTCATAGCCGCATTAGGTTGTATATAATAACGATTATATAAATAAAAAAAAACCATTATTTCTTTTCTTCTACTTGGTTGTTTTCTATGACTTTTTCTATGTTTCCATTGTTTGCAAATCGGTTATTTCAATGATTCCTCAAGAAATGTAGCATATTGTTAATTCAGTTTTATTTTTAGCCTATATCAAATTGTCCAGGATTTCTCGCTTTTTTCCATTGTAATAATTTCACCAACCCAAGTTTCGTCTACAGATACAATACGCCAAAGAATATCACCTACGTACAATCTCCAAGAAGTGGTAAAAAAAAGGCAGAAACCAAGCCATACAATAGATATAAGTTAACTCCATAAGAAATAATTTTAAGAGTTACTGTGATATTAGGATTTTCCACTGATTTGGTAATAGAACATTATATTGCAAAACATGACACGATACAGAATAAAATCGATTTTAAAATCAGAAAACCCATTGCAAATACTGTACTTCATTTTGAAAAATCCAATAAATCACAATTTGAATATTAACAGCTGTTTCATTAAAAAGTAGTGTAGAATTATGCATATGGTAAACAAATTTGAAGAGGCAACTTTAAAGGCTTCTGGGGCAGAGCCCCAAGGGAATTTACCTCGTTCCTCTTTTGATGGCTCATCTATAGACCAAGACCTTTCTTTAGAGACCCCAACCAAGTTTCTACGCCCAGCCGTTCTCTCAAATTATCTGGGACAAAAAGCCAGTTTTTCCTCCATAAGAATAACATGGGATGGGAATTCAAAGGCCACTGGGGCAGAGCCCCAAGGGAATTTACCACGTTTCTCTTTTGATGGCTCATCTACAGACCAAGACCTTTCTTTAGACACCCCTCCCGAGTTTCTACGCCCAGCCGTTCTCTCAATTTAGCTATGACAAAGAAAAACAGTTTCAAATTAATATACAGGGTGAATTTTAAATGAGTTCCCCCCCTACTTTTTTCTACATTTCTTAAGATATCAACTTCGGACCACGTCAGATCATTGTAGTGTAGTAAGTACTTCATTTTGACTGGATAAACATTTTTGGCCGCCATCTTGGATCCGCCATATTGGATACAAAATGTTTTTCAAATGTAAAGGTAGGGTTGTGACCCATTGTATCAAACTAAAATTTTACGCTGATTACAATGCCGCAATTAGTTTAAAAAAATCTTGATCCGTTCTAAAGTTATGAGGACTTTTTATAACTTTATTTTTAGCCCATTTTAACATTGTGCATTTACAAACTAAGACCATAATCTCAAAATAGTGCTAGATAAAGATAAGTATACACCACCATTCATTGTCGACCTATTATCACTTGGTTATGACGGATTAATTTTTTTCGGTCGCCATCTTGGATCTGCCATTTTGAGATGTGATAAATTAATTTAAATATGAAGGTGGTGTTGTGACCCATCATTTTGAACTACTTTTTTATGCTGAACTCAATGCCGCAATCCGTTTTTGTTTCTCATGCTTTCTTGATGAAATATTAAAATTATCTTACTTAAATTTCCAATATTTCAAAAAACAAATATGAAAATGCAAAACGGATTGCGGCATTAAATTCAGCATAAAAAAGTAGTCTGAAATGATGGGTCACACACCACCTTCATATTTAAATTAATTTATCACATTTCAAAATGGCAGATCCAAGATGGCGGCCAAAAAATACATCCGTCATAACCAAGTGATAATAGGTCGACAATGAATGGTGGTGTAATACTTATCTTTATCTAGCACTATTTTGAGATTATGGTCTTAGTTTGTAAATGCACAATGTTAAAATGGGCTAAAAATAAAGTTATAAAAAGTCCTTATAACTTTAGAACGGATCAAGATTTTTTAAAACTAATTGTGGCATTGTAATCAGCGTAAAATTGTAGTTTGAAACAATGGGTCACAACCCTACCTTTACATTTGAAAAAAAAAATTTTGTATCCAATATGGCGGATCCAAGATGGCGGCCAAAAATGTTTATTCAGTCAAAATGAAGTACTTACTACACTACAATGATCTGACGTGGTCCGAAGTTGATATCTTAAGAAATGTAGAAAAAAGTAGGGGGGGAACTCATTTAAAATTCACCCTGTATAGATAATGCTTGTAATCAATGGTTATAGACAACCGTGCCCCAACCTGTTGTACTCTATGGTATTATATTTTTAGCTAAAAAATGTGTCTGCATCTCATCGTGATGGTGATTGTGATTGTGTTGTGTTGTGTGTGCTTGTTGTTTGTTTGGCCAACAATGGAGTAAACGTTTATGAAAATATTCATACGAATTTACAAGATTACATGAGTGAATACTAACTTAAGTGGTTATTCAACTAATTAAAAATAAACTACTTATATGCTGCTTATTTCGTTATGAAGAATTCAATGAAGTGGACTGTAAAACCTTAAATATATAAAATAAAAGTTGTTAATATTTATTAATAGCTTAATAGGAAATCACTGGTATCTAAAAGGCTAGGCCTATTTAAATTGTTAACGTAAATAATTCTTTATAAATAATATTTGATCTATTCTCTAATTTTCTTCAAATATGAGTTCTAAAAATGGTATGTAGCCTAGCTTATTATTTTTCCTTTAATTTATTACTTAAGTTAGATTAAGTTACTCATTAATTCAATTTAGGTAATAAGGTATTTAGACACAACTTAGGCTAGGCCTAATGTTTTTATTTTTTACCTTGAATGGAGTGAGCTGCCTAGTATAGTTTTGTTACTGACTGTATAACTTAATTAAACCGGCTATTTATTCACATACAATAATGCATATTTTTTAGGGATCGCCACTCATCTAAACAATGTTCTAAAACTTATGATTTAAACTAAAGTTGTGAATTTGACCATCAATAACTTATATAAACCAAAATTGACCAACACCTTTTTCCTAATCATATTGTTGCTTGTTAATACTAGATAATAATTAGGTAAAAAAATTAGGTTAAGTTATAATATCAAGCAGGTTTTATCAGCCAATAAAAATGTTTTAACAGTCCACAGGCTTTTGAACCTATTTAGTCAGTATAGGATCATGGGTACCGAAAGGTTTTATAGTCAACAGCACAAGCGGTTATTTTTAAAAAGTAACCTAGGATCTAGGATTCTCTCTTTTATTGTCCAGAATAGAGCACAATGACTGCCTACATGCTTCCTCTGGGCTTATCTTTTTGATAAGAAGTTCCTATGAACCCACGCCTATGTGACTATCTTCACAAGTCCCGGTTGACATAAGCTCATCTTAAACTTGTTTAGTAAAACGATTTTTGAAAATATATTATTTAAGTTACCGTAAGTTAAGAACACTCATTACAACAAATAGGCCTAGACTTCGCTCTATTATGCGTTTATGGATTCCTTCAAACACAAACCTTGTTACGTAGAGACAAGTATCGTTAGCCTACTTTGATTCTGCAAGACTAATTTTATCATCTAGGTAGTTGACGACATCTATCAATATCTTTACCAGGGTTTTTGAACCGTTACAAAAAACGGTTAAATTTGGCAATGGCAGTAAACATCACAAAGAACAAACCAAATCTCCAGACCTACCCCTATCCAAGTGATTCTGCAAGTAGCCTAGACTAAGATATTTAGATATAGATTTTAATTATAATTCTGTAAAAAAATGTCATATGAATATTGCTTTTAATTGTTGACACAATTCGTCTACCTTATTAACCATTCATGTATCATATGAATAAAAGGGTTCTTTGATTTAACTTGTCAACCTTGTTTAAAATCTGAATCACGTTTTGATATGTGTTTAGTGGCTGGTATCACACAACATTTGCCTTGGGTGATTTGCGTGATTTTAGCCCATGCTTCAAAGACAGAAGTCTAGTGCTCCAATCACTAGACCAGCGGTCTTACACCTCACATTTAAAATTAAATTCAACCAACTACAACAGCTAACACAACAACTAAGTAATATTATTAGCTTACTATTTACTCATGAAATAATTTTATCACATTTTTAACTGTTACAGGAATTTCACGTAGCATACGTTTACATAAAAATGGCAAACTCGCCTCGGCCTGGTGTATGGATTTTAGAAAAATCAGCTGACAACGGAAAAACCTATGAGCCGTGGCAGTACTTTGCTGATACAAAGGCGTAAGTAGGCTAATTGTTTAAATTGTTACTTACATGATTAACCCTTAAACAAACTAATTCTCTTAAGTAGAAATTTAAATTTTTTTTTAATTTTTACTTTTTTTGCCCTTTTTATAGCACAGAATTTCTTCTTTTAAATGGTGTACACTTACTTTTTTAATTACTAACCTAGAAATGTATGAAAAATAAATTTTCCATAACATTGCAGTGACGTTTTAAAGGTAAAACTCGAAGACCCATGGAGGCTTTTCTTACCGATTTCCGCAACTTTACTTTTTACAACTTATAAATATAATTTTTTCAGGACTGCTAATACATACAGCTGTGAAATTTTTACCATGTCTTAGTGACTTATTCTAAACGCAGACATAAAGATTTCATCATATCTTTAGTAGAAGCCAGTAAAAAAAATTAAATTTTTTTTTAAATATTTTAAAAATCTTAAAAATAAATCATAAAAATATTTTAACATTATAAAAGATAGGACCTCGGACTCCCCTTAAGAGTTTTTTTTTATTTCAAGAATTAATGTTTAAAAGATCTACTGCCTCTTTCATTATGACTGAATCGGCTATAATACTATTTTTGTACCAAATCCTGAACAAGCATACCTCACTCTAGCCTCCTAGGTCCTCAGTAGTTAGAGCCCTACATTCCCTTATATATAGTAGGCCCTAACTCAAAACATGAAATAATGACCCAAGGTATTCCTACTGGATGTCCTGGTAAACTTTAAAATAAGGAATATTTAGCCTATAAGGCTAGTGTGGTAATGTTGTGGAAGTGTGAGTGAAAGACAATTTTAATTCCTGGAACCGTCACACAACTTCAAGTAAACATTTTTCCTTTGTAAACATCTGTGAGATTTTTGGGAAGAACTTTTTTATAAGTTTAGGTTAGAAGAATACTTGCAATAATAGACTTTTTTCAACTACTGTTTATTATTCAAAGACGTTTACAATTTTTATACTTTTACTGATCATATACACTTTTGCAAAACCCAAAGTTCACAATTTATTTCTAAAGGATTCAATTTTTACAGGATAATCGTATCGACTTGGATACGATCTTTGACTATTAATACAACATCCAATAGTCAATGATAGGATATAAGTTTTTATAAAGCCTATTACAATCAAAAACAGGTGTAGGTAGATGACAAGACAGGTATTTTTAATTGAATACATTAAACATGTAGAAAACATGAAAAACCAAATTCATGACCTTGACAAAAAGAATACAGAATGTTAGAATGTTTAATTTTAACAGTTCAAAAGTTCTTACCAGTTAAAAATTAACTATCCTAGCTTTGATCTTGGCAAATTCTTTAATTGCTGAGTCGACATCAATCTGGTTCAGAACACCATTTTCAGGGGAAGAAAGGAGGGGGAAGTTTCTTGTTGTGGTGGCGCTACGCCCTTATCTCGAGCTTGAGTCATGAAATTAAACCCACAGGCGCCGCGCTGTACGCTGCCGAGCGTCAGCTCACTTCAAATCGAAACTGCAAATCAATGCATTGAGTCCTTGAGTTGAATTGCTGTAAAAGTATACACATTTTTCAAGTGCTGTTGGTACAAACAGAATAAATGCCTTTGGTGTGGTGCTTTGGATACTTGAACTCTGAGTGAAAAAAACAAAATTAAGTTGTTCACTTGTCAGTAAAGTTGTTTCCAATTTTGTTTTAAAAAAAAGGTGTCCCGTTGGCGCCACTTTTTTGTGGCGCCACCTGCGACTGCGTAGTTCACCCATGGGTTAAACCGGCCCTGCATGGATTAAGTTAATAGCTTTTAAAAGATGCATTTAAAACTTGTTGCAGAGACTGTGTGAGGTGGTTTGGACCAGACAGTCTTGAGCCTATTAACAAAGACACTTCTGTTGTCTGTGAAACTCAATATTCCAAAATTGTTCCACTCGAAAATGGAGAGGTGAGTGTTTTAATCGTAAATTGCTACTACATTACCTTTCTCTAAAATTTGGATGTCATACTAAGAGCTAAATATATTCTTTAGCATCATTAAAAGGAATATTAAATTTTCCTTTTCGTGCTTGAGCTATTAGAACTTGTCCATAGATGCGATAATAAAAATTTGATTGTTACCGGTATTTGGATAAAGTATTACATTTTTTACATTTTATTAAGGTTCTGAAACAGTCTGATCCAACTTTGGAAACGGAAATTAAAAGGGGGAGTGTGACCTCAAACATTTTCTTTGTCTTATTCAATACATTTTTCACAATTCAAATCTGTTCAAAAAGACAGATAAAATTATACTCTACACGTTAGGACTCCTATAATCCCTAAAGGCAAACACACTGACGTTTCCCATTCTATCTGTTTTAGCAAAAAGGGATGAGTATCATATTGGTTTAAAATTCTTCCATCAGCAAAATATCAATTATTAGTAGAAAAGTTTTTAAAAAGAGAACTAGTAGGCGTCAGTTTTGTTGTCTTGGTCCAAAATGTTTCAATGCGTTGAAAAAAATGGTCGGTAATGAAGTTTATAATGATAAAGTCTAAAGCTTTTTTGTTTTCTGTTAATCATAGTATAGCATAAATAATCTGTAAAATAATAACTTATTTTTAGCTTTGTTTAAATTAAATAACTATTTATATTTGCATGTAGAATTTTTTCTATAACCTAATTGTCTTTATAAAAAAAGCAAGTTGTATGTTTTTCATCTGGCGTGGGCTTTGCATGGCTCTTGGTAATTAATTTTAAAATTGCATGAATAAAACTGTTAGAATTGAATTGAATTTGTCTGCTTCTTTTTATTAGATTTTTGTGTCTTTGCTGCTCAACCGTCCGTCAGCCAACGACTTTGTCAACTCGACCTCACTGCAGGAGTGGACCAGAGCCACCAATGTCAGATTCCGATTCCTTAGGACTAAGAACCTGCTTGGACACTTGATGGCGGTCGAAAGACAGGACCCCTCCGTCACTCGAAGAGTGAGTTACTAGGCCTAGTTGTAAACGTAATACTGTACCTAATATTTTGAAGTCAGACTAATAATATGATACGACTATTAGTTTTTGTTCTGACTACGTAGTACTTAAATTATAACTCTAACTTGACTAATTTACATTTTCCGCCTGTGAGAAGCTTTTATGGCGAGGTAGTTTTGCTACCGTATCTTACCAATTTTGTATTAATCATGGGTGAATTTTAATGGCCTTTTATTTTATAAGGGTTTCC
Source organism: Macrosteles quadrilineatus (assembly GCF_028750875.1). Lineage (NCBI taxonomy): Eukaryota > Metazoa > Arthropoda > Insecta > Hemiptera > Cicadellidae > Macrosteles > Macrosteles quadrilineatus. The sequence continues at coordinate 53,476,715 of NW_026542598.1, read as the reverse complement.
TTAAACAGTGTCTATTTGTGAGTTTGTAAGTTAAATATGTGGAGCTGGATATTTCCTCATAGATTTATAGAGTAGTTATAAAAGTTCAGGGAATAAGCTTATGCCAGTTTAGTAATGTTAAGGATTGGGCAAGCTTATTCCAAAATACAAACATACCATGTGTATTAATCCTTGTGTGGGAACTTCAGATTAGACTAGATTTTTAATTATTATCAAAATAGGAACACACAGCTGAAAAATGTCAGTGTTCTATTGATTTTCCTTTGGGATTGAGATTATTATTTAATAATTTTACTGTTTAACTTGTCATCCAACCTAACGTCTTACAAGACCGTCAGGAACCAAAACAATGGATTATTTTCAGTACTTCTACTCCATCAAAGATATCAGTATTGGAGGGCGATGTCGTTGTAATGGCCACGCAGACTCTTGTGAGATCACAGACCCCAAAGACGCCTACAAACTTCTGTGTAACTGTCAGCATCACACCTGCGGCGACAACTGTGAGCGCTGCTGTCCTGGGTTTGAACAGAAGGCGTGGAGTCAGTCCAAGGCAAATAAGCTGTTTGTTTGTGAACGTAAGTTAGAAATTATTTAATCATCTTTTGATTGAAAACAGTTATTTTGTACTACCATTGAATGCTAATGTAGGATTTATAACTGATTTATCCATAGCAAAACATTTTATCACTCTAACGCCCATAAAACTCATATATATAGTAACAAAAAAGTGTAATAAAAAAATAGCTCAAATGATATTGATTAAAATTTGGCATTTTATGGAGCTTTTAACTCTAAAAAAAATGGTACAACCCCAATGCTGTAAAAATTGTGGTTATTAAAATTTGTGTGATTTTCCCTATAAAATATCATAATTACTCTCATGATAAGGGTTGTTGACAAGCTACTGGAAAATAGTACATGGTATGTCAGATTGCTGATACCGTTTGCCCTTTATTATGTTTAGCTATGACTCTTTATTTTGAAGCCCTTATATTTTGTTTCCAGCATGCAACTGTTTTGGCCACACGGAGCATTGTGAGTACAATGCAACCATTGACCGACTGCAGCTCTCCCTGGACATTCATGGTAACTACGAGGGTGGGGGAGTGTGTCAGAACTGTAGAGACCACACAAAAGGCATCAACTGTAACCAGTGTGAGGACGGCTACTACCGGCCTAACGGCTACCACTGGAACCAGACCGACGTCTGTCAACGTGAGTCAAAGTCTTAATACTTATTTACTTACTGGAGTGGCCACTGGTACCTTAGGAGGTACTTGGCATCGCCCACACACTGCCTCCGAGTTTCGCTTTCTTGTGCATAATTTCTATTCCTTCCCAATCTTCTAATGTCTTTTTGGAATTGATCCCTCCATCTTAGCCTAGGCTGCCTCTTCTCTGTTCAAAGAACTTGGGCAAAGCTGTCCCCTTGATTATTGTTTTTTTTAATGAACCTGACTGAAAAAAAACAGCTGATTTTAGTCAGTTCAGTAATAAAGCTGTACAAATCATCCACTCCATTCTATACTTCCCTTGCATTCTTGTTCTACAATTAATCAAAAGAGTGGTCATCAAAAATGTTTCATTTTTTGCCTGTGGCATTTTGTAAGTTATTGTAATTGTGGACCATCTATTCTCTACCATGAACAACTATTGGCATAATCAATTCGCCAAAAATAGTACTGAGTCAAAAATTAATTCGTCAGTCGTGTAAGGGATTAAATCGACAGCGTCTCTATATGAAGACCAGCACTTTAACACTTAACTACACAGTAAACTTTATATCTAGTTTGCTTGGTTTCTCTTGACAATTAGTCTGTATAATCTGATAAATTCTTTAACACATTTTGTGGATTCCAACTTTTATAACATGTTTGATACTTTTCAAAGTGGTTCATTCTCAATGAATTTGAGAACTGTGAAAATTCATAGCAATAATAAAGAAATTTGACAGCTAAGTTGTAGTTGTAATGGTTTATATCGTTTGTAGCATGTCAATGCAATGATCATCGCTACACTGGCAACTGTGAAGAAGGTTCTGGGATTTGCGAGTGCAGGGTTGAGTATTTGGCACCCAACTGTGACGACTGCAGCTATGGATACTTTGGGTAAAATTTATGCTTTATTTTTTCAATAAAAATACTAAAATTATACAGGATGTTTTAAAAAGAATGCTGGGATTTCAAACGGTTGTTGCTCGGGGACTATTCCAGATAATTAAACTATTTAAACGTCAAATTGAAGGGAAAAGAATAAAGTTTTTTTCTCATTCTTTCATACGATTCGGAATGATTTAATAAAATTCAGATTTTCATCAATCTTATATGAGCGTAAAACTGGCAAAGTCCTTACGCTTAGGGCGATCTGATGTCTTAACTGAATCTTTTTCGGTACAAAAACTCTATCTTTTATAGATAACATCATTAAGTGACCAATTTAGGTTTGTTAAACTGAAGACTTCGTCAGGCAATTGATTCTTTCGGGCTTCTGATGCAGAATTTTCGGATTTCTTTGACTATGTCATCGCTTGTTTTTTTAGCCGGAGAGGTGAATGTCTTTTCAAAACACTTCGGTGCTACAAAACTCATTAAACCAGCTTAAAGTTTCTTTATCATCAAATAGATTTAAATTTAGTTTAATTTTGCAATAGATACAAACTCTACGAACTACAGATTACAATCTCTGTGCCTTCTGTTGCGCCGTAAACGTTGTACTGGCGTCAGGGGTATGAGTCACAATAGCGGCCTATCACCCCGCACCTGTTTTACGCATGCCAAGGTCAAAGTTTTCTCCCATGCTACACGGGAAACAAAACTTAGTTACTTAGCTTCAATTTGACGTATAAAACGTTAAGTTACCTTGAATAGTATCCAAGCAATAACCATTTAAAATCCCGACATTCTTTAAAAACACCCTTTACATCTGATTACAAATTAAGCCGAAATTGATTGTGTAATTTACTAATTATCAGAAAACTTTGGTATCATACAGGTGACCACTTTTCAATTGCATTCTTATTCTTGCATTAATCTCAGTTTCAATGTATTTCCTTCTTCAGATATCCGAACTGTCGGCCTTGTGAGTGTTTTCTTAACGGCACCCGCAGTTATGTCTGTGAAGCACAGGGAGGGCAATGTCCCTGCAAACCCAACTTCGGTGGCAAGTTGTGTAGAGAGTGTAGCCCAGGCTTCTATGGCTTCCCTGAGTGCTTGCGTAAGTACTACATTCATATTGAGCATTTGTTTTAGTTTTTTTAATTTTGATGCCTTCGATTCAGTTTTGGTCAATGTTTTATTTTGTCTGAAGGAATTCTACAGTAAAACAAAAATTGTTTTATCTTTTATTTGTGTTGGTTGTCTTATCTATAGGGTACACATTTGGGCTCTAATTTTCTCCAGAGATTGAACTTTGCCTTCTTTAAAATATTTGTATTTTGAAAGAGACTTGGTTTTTTTTTTTGAAATTTCAAGTTTTTCGTGTACCTTTTTAACCATCAAGCAATCAGCACTTAAATTAATGACCTAAATCAACCAGCAAAATGAGAGTGACAAAACAACGTTTAAAAATTAGAATCAAATTTCAAAAATGCGCCTTTCCATTCAGATTAAATAGTTTTAATAAAAATGTGGACTTGCAGGAATTTGATCTATAATTCTCGTAAGACTAATACCCGTGTTTGTGGTTTGTTTGACAGCCTGTGAGTGTAACCCTCTGGGCATGACTTCTGACATCTGTGACGCAGTCAGTGGCAACTGTAGCTGCAGCAGTAACTTTGGAGGTCGGACGTGCGATCGTTGCGGAGACGGATACTACGACTTCCCACAGTGCAAGTGTAAGTAGAAGAAAATATTGCATTAAACTGTCCGAGATGGCTTTCACACTTGTAATTTTATTTTAGAATCAGAAGTAGATTTTCATGTTAAAAAACTATTAAAATTTTTTTACTTTTGAATTGTATTATATATTATATTATGGTATGGGAAGCACTGCATGGTTAGTTTCTGTTTCTGAACGACATGCTTTTAGGCGAGGTGTTATTTATTCACGAAGATTATTGTGGGCTTCACTCACCTTTATTTTTGTCTGTGATGTCCGGGACTCGTCAAAACACACATATATACATCACAAAATCGTCCACGGCATCAAAAGTCCGACGTTTTGCGGAACTCAAACTTTTGATGCCAGTGACGATTTTGTGATGTATATACTGTATGTGTATTTATGTGTGTTTTGACCAGTCCCGGACATCACAGACAGTCAGTTTTTTGAACATAGTTTCCTTGTACTGAAACCTATGATTTCCTATAAGTTTTTTTTATATTTTTTTGTATAAAGAAATCTTGAGTTTAATGTGAATTGCTGATTTTATTTAAGATATTGTTCGGTTAACCACTTTGATTTTTGGTTTACAATAAATAGTTATGATTATCAACTCATCTTCCCATATTTTCTATATGCAACACTAGCTTGATGGTTTGGAACTGGATCCGTTTGTCCTTGATCCCAGTTGCTACTAAATAGTTCTGGTAACAGAACTAACTGATCTTAGCCAGAAACAAAGCTATCATATTGTCTATTCAACACTCTTCAGTCACTTTCGCCTTACGTAACACACCCTGGAGTGTGTCCCTTGTACCAATCTACCAATCTACTAATCTAAATCCATACATCTACTTACAGTTGCCTAATCAAAATTAGTTTTGCTATTTGGCTATTCAACCACCTTCAATACCAGTCAAGTAAAACAATTTTATTTTCTCCTCATCAATAGTATTAGTTAATAATTTTGATTGCTTTGGTAAATGTATAAAAAGTCTTACAGCAAAGAAAAATAAAGTTTGTGCTAGTGTCTAATCCTGCTAATGTTTTTTAGATTGTCAGTGTGATGTGAAAGGAACAGAACCCGGAGTTTGTGACAAGTCAACAGGAGCGTGTCTGTGCAAGCCGGGCTACGGCGGACCGCGGTGTGATCAGTGTGTGGCCGGTTACAACGGCTATCCTGACTGTAAGCCGTGTGGCTGCAGTGAGGTCGGCAGTGCGTCCAAGGTAAATTGAGACAGTTGAATGTGAATCTGTGGAGCTTATTTGGATGTAGGCCTATCTGAAAAATATTTGGTTTTAGTTTGTAATAATAAAAGTGTCTCCAGTTATCATACAGCCTCCAGTGCCTCCAGTGGCCATACAGGGAGTGAGCTGGCCTTTTGGAGGTCCCAAGTACAAGTCCTGCCAATCGCCAATCTTTGGCTTTGTGATCCATTTTAAAATTTTCCATTTTTTACTTATGCATTTAATTCCGCTTTTTTGGTAATGCACCTCAGATAGTTTTTTCTCTTTCTTTTAAATAATGTAAACGTTGCAGGTTTGTGATGCCTCTGGCCGTTGCCCTTGCCTATTCAACTTTGCTGGCAAGACTTGTGAACAGTGCAGTCCCGGATACTACAAATACCCGGACTGCCTTTGTAAGTAATCAGGTTTTAAATTGTTTTGAACATATATTTACACGAAGGATTCAACTAAACATGCTTTGAGGATGATAAATTATATATAGGACAAAATTCTTCTGAAGAATACTCATACATGTTTAATTGATTTATCATATGAAAATGTTTTGGAAGATTCGTTAAAGTAAACTTAACCATAGAATTAATTGTATTCACCGTTTTTTACTGCCTGAGTAATACACATCACAGACTCAATACTGCTGTTAATGTTAAACATTTTTAAATGGTACCGTTCTTAGATAATAATTTTCTTAAAGTTTTGAAATTACACATTTTTATTCATGTTCTTTTTAGTATGTATGTGCATGGTTCTCATTTAAAGAGTTGTCTATACAAATATTATCAATCAAACTAGATAATTATCTTAAGATATACATAAAGTGCTGTGAATGAAAATAAAATCTGCTGTGCTGTAAAAACAGTTAGTTCATAATCATAAGTCTTTTGATTTTCTTCTACATTTGAATTATATACAAAAGTACAAGTCATGGTACATTATAGTGTTTTCAATAGTTTTGAACTAACATTTTAGACCAAAATAACAATTAAATTTATTATTATTTATATTTCCAGCTTGTGACTGTAATGCCTACGGCTCCATCGGTCTATCGTGTGATAACGAAGGCAAATGCCAGTGCAAGCCACAGTTTGACGGAACCCATTGTGAAATGTGTAAAGAAGGACTCTACAACTTTCCACTCTGTGAAGGTAAGTTATATATTTGAGTAAATACACTACCTTAAAAATACCCCACCTAATTAATTGATTGGGTAGGTCTAATTTGTGTATTATAATGTTATATTCACATATTATCATATGTTAAATGTATATGTTAGTTGGAGGTAAACAATATCAGTCAAGTCAAGTCAAGTCAATCATTTATTTTCACATAACGTTTTACAGATCCAGCATAGCTGGGAAACAGGTGAAATGGTCATGGACAATTAAAATACATAAAACTATAATAACTATACAATATGCTAAGAAATCAAATATATACATCATTTAAAAAATCATCAACTTTGTAATACCCTTTATTAAGCAGCAATTTGGTAACTTCTTTTTTGTATTTTTCAAAAGATTCTAATGATTTAATATTATCAGGCAGTTTATTATACAGTTTTTTTCCCTAGGTATTGTGGAAGGGTTTCTAGTGAGGTAAGTCTATGAATGGGCAGTTGTAAATCATTTCGATGTCGTGTTAAATAATTATGGTTATGGTTTTCATTCATAAAATATTCAAGATTTTTTTTAATAAATATTAATGTTTGCAGGATATAAACAGACGGAAGTGTTAATATTTTCAATTCTCTAAATAATAATTTACAGGATTGCCTAGGCTTTGAAAATGTCATAATTCTAAGGATCTTTTTTTGAATTTTGAAAATGGTTTCGGCATTTGAGCAGCTGCCCCAGAACTCTATTCCATACAACATGTTTGACACAAACAAAGCATAATAAACAATCATCCTTGTTCTGAGGTCAGTAACATGCTGCAGGACAGACATCTGGAAACAGACTGTATTTAGTTTATTAGCTAAAACTGATGTGTATTTATCCCAATTTAAAGTGTTTTGTACCTGAATACCTAAAAATTTTGTAGATGACGTTTCATTAATAATTTCCCCCTGAAAATTAATATTTAATTTGATGGTTTCTCTGTCATGAGTAGTTTTGAACCTGACAATTTGAGTTTTAGAACAATTTAGACTCAGACCATTTGCTCTGAACCATTTGTTTAAATCTTCAAAAGTTTGGTTTATCAAATTTTGTAAATTGTTAGGGCTGTTTGATTTTAATATAGCTGTTGTGTCATCTGCGTATAGAACAAGCTTTGAGTTTATGTTAAAAGGCAGGTCGTTAATATAGATTAAAAACAACAAGGGTCCCAATATAGAGCCCTGAGGTACAGTTTAGATAGAGTCACGTTTATGTTTCAGTCTTGAGTGGAATGGTAAATAAACTTCTGAGCTTTAAATGTTAAAGGTTCTAATTTTATTTATATTTTCTAACTAAAACAATTTGTGTACCTTAAAAATAGAGATTATTCTAAGTTATCGTTGTGGCCATTTTTAGAATTACAAAATAACTTATTTCAATCAAGCCATTAATAGAGGGTGCTAATATAAAAATCAGCCATCTTTTCCCTTTGTAAATTATTTAGTTTTTATAATTGTATATTTAACTATCGGTACGATAAATAGGTACCCCTTTAGGTACGGCAATATACACCTAGACTCTAATTTAAATGTAATAGTATTTCAGTAAATTTTATTTAGACTTTAATTCCTTATTGGATTGGCGCAGTTATATCTCGTGCATAATTTTCTAAAAAAAACTAAAACGGTTCAAATAGTTAAAAACATTAGAAGCAGCTGTTTGTTTGTTTAGCAATTCCCGGTGGAAGCAATTTTGGGAGGTCTTTTCGAGAAATATCCAAGATTTTTTGTTTTGTGAATCATAGCTGAAAGAACAATGCAGTGCGACAAGTCAACAACATGGGGACAAAAGTATCTTTTTGACATTTATGGCTTATTATCTTTATCTTTCCAGAATGCAACTGCAACCCGGCTGGCGTGGTTGACTCGTTCCGCGGCTGTGGCTCGGTCCCGGCCGGAGAGTTGTGTCAATGCAAGCCCAGAGTGACTGGTCGTATTTGTGACACTTGTCGTCCGCTCTACTACAACCTGCAGCCCTACAACCCTGAGGGATGTGAAGGTAATCTAATTACGTGTAGTTTGACTCAGATAGAGTTTCAGTAATAGGAAGCTATTCTAGATTAAATTAGATTTTCAGAGGGCAAATAAAAATTGCAACAGGGATAAATCTTATCTAACTACATTTTAAATTCTCTTACATTCCTGCAATTTGAAATATGAGAGAAAATGATCCAACTGAATGAAATTAACCTGGAATTTCCCAGGATTTCTCTATTTTAAATGGCTAACTGTACAAATTAATAGCAATATACAAATAAATGTTCATATAATCCTTTTTGGTCTTAGAAGCACTACGGGTGCAGCATCTTCCTTGTACATTTGTGCACAAACTAATACAAATTGTATGCACAAATGTACAAGGAAGATGCTGCACCTGTAGTGGTTCTAAGACCAAAAAGGATTATATGAACATTTATTTGTATATTGATATTAATTTGTACATTTTCTTGTTATTAGCTTGTGCTTGTCTGAGATTTTTTAATACCTCATTAATTTTACTTTTCAGAACTCATTATTGTTGGTGTGATAAATTTTTTCTGTTCCATTTGATTACAGGTAAATTTTTTAGCGATTTTCTTTAATGTGTAAAATTAATTTCTTCTATTCTTTCAGTAACTAATATCAAGTCTGTTCAATCATTTAATTAAATAAATCAATTTTTTACATTTGTAGTGGGATGTTTTGGTTTTTCTTTTTAAAAAATATTATATTTTTCCAGAATGTGACTGTCATGTGGCCGGTGTGGTTGGCAACATTGCCGAATGTAACCCCAAGTCAGGCCAGTGTGTGTGCAAGCCTGCAGTGTCCGGACAGCGCTGTGACACATGTGCGCCGGGCACCTATGACTTGCGCCAGGACAACATATTTGGATGTACAGGTCAGTTGCTATAGAGTATAGGGAAAATGAATAGAGTAAAGGGAAAATGAATATAGGTTTTATTATATATTTTTAAATGTAGTTTGGGAGTGAGCTATGAAAAAAATTCTTTGGAAATTTGATATAAAAAATTTAGGTAAACTAATTGCTCTGCCCGTACTTTGTCACAGGGTGAGAATACAGACGAGAATAATGTGGTTTAAGACAGATGTAATAGCTAATTCATTCAATATTATAAATTTGATTAAAACAACCTTTAATTAAGATCTTGAGATGCTGTGTCCAAGAGTCTGCCAGAGACATGTGTACCATGCACCAGTGGAAACTGTGTTTTGTTAGGTGCCTGCTCGAGGATTGTGGGTTTATAGCACTAAGAAACAACTTATGCTAACCTTTGATATTTTTTTCAAGTTTTTAAAACTTTTAAATATTTCTGAACTTGAAAAGTAGATATTAATTTTTTTCATAACTTTTCATTAAATCTCGTCCCAAAAAAAATCCCATCCCGCCGAGATTTAAAAAATTTCTCATCTCGTCTCATCTTGAAGTGATAAATCTAGTCTCGTCCATCACTACCCTACAGTATAATTTATTAATTTAATAGTTTGAAAGGGAGCTCAGCAAAAAATATAAGCAACAGATTGATACTTCTAGATTGAAAATTACCCCAAGGATTAGAATAATTCTGGAAACTTTGACGTCACAGTTGAGCTCCCCACTACTTTCTGAGGTGGTTTTGCATACCGCCAAGCTAGAGTCAAAGAAGCTACACAGCTAGTACCGATAGCACCTTTGGCCTCTTCTGTTGTTGAGAGAATGTCAACAACTCTTATGTGGTGTTAGGTTGAAATTACATATGTCTGATCCGTTGGTCCAATCGTTAGGCTACCCTCTAATAGCAATACTAGTCATTGGGTATCTTTCTGTGATATTTAGGGTTTAGAAAATGTGTTTTGTCAGTATCTGTAAGTTTAAATAATTCGCTAATAAACAAACCTTTGTTTTCACACCGAGTAGTTATTCAGTCACCCCACCCATTAAAGAATTCAACAGTTGCTGGGTACCTTGTCAAACCAAACACAGTATGACAGCAAATAGAGTCTTAATTTGACATCCATAATTGATTTGTCAGACTGTGGCTGTGACGTGGGTGGTTCCGTGACCAAGGCTTGTAATAAGGAGACTGGCCAATGTATCTGCCAGCCCCGCATCACCGGACGCACCTGCAAGGAACCCCTGCAGACCCACTACTTCCCCACACTGCATCAGTTCCTGTATGAGGTGGAGGACGGTATTACTCCGGACAAAACACCAATCAGGTACAAGTACGACGAGGATATCTTCCCTGGATACTCCTGGAAAGGATACGCTGTGTTTTCACCAATACAGGTACCGGATGGAATCAGTTTTAGGTTAAGATAGTGTGAAAAATATTTCTTTACAAGTTTTGTTTCAATTTTCCCTATTAGTTTTAAAATTGCACCCTTTAAAATGGGATAGCAGTATTTATTGTTCTTTACTTTGTACGAAAATAATATATTACACATTTTAAACTATTTTTCCTTAAAATCTTTTCTTTATGGATCAGCTAAACACAATTTTAAAGTTAGTTCTGTCTAATTTGTATGGAGGGTGTTATTATTTTGTTTCTTCTTGTATATCTAACCATAGACAAATAGAATAAATATAGACCGTCAGCTGTGCTGCGGTTAGTATAAGTTCTGGCGTCCACCACTAGGTTTGCCGTGTAGTTACGGCGCACACCGCTGCGGCGCTGCAGCGTCTGCTAGTCACATACGGCTCCTGCACTCCTCGCCTGCAGCGGTGTGCGCCGTAACTACACGGCAAACCTAGCGGTGGGCGCCGGAACCTCCCTTTGACAGTCTATATTTATTCTATTTGTCTATGATCTAACTTACTTTATCCAAATAACCATGTAAGTATACAGTAAACAATAGCTTGCCCCTGGTTTTATAGCCAAATTGCAAAGCAAAAATCTTAAAATCTACTCTTACAATAAAAGAGCATCAACTCATTCTAATAAAAAGTCACCAACATAAAACACTGATAAAAACAAAAATTTAATTATATGGGGAAATATACTTGCACCATACTTAGCCAATACATAAATAAAATTTGATACGCTCATAAACACTCAAAACCCTGAAGCAAAATGTTGTAAATTTTTGGTTCAAATTGATTTTGAGGTGGTATTTTAAATATTATTTTAAAGGAGGTGTAACCTAGAACAGTTAAGAGCACTTTGGTATAAAGGAAGAGATGTGAGTTGTAAACTCAAGATGGTTTTTTGTTTTGTAATTTAACTTTCCTACTAATGTTTCAGATTTTTATTTGTAAAACTTACTGAATATAGAGTTTATTCGAAAAATAACCCTTTAATTTAATCAGAAATGATTCTATTCATTGAATACTTCTTTTTCTTCAACATGCAGAGTTGTTCGTTTTAGTGAAAAGACCCAGCAAAAAGTGCAAATGGTTAGAGTAAATGTTTACTGCGACAAAAGTAAAACTTAAATACGATATTAACTTTTTTTTACTTATGTATTTGTAAATTATGCTTTTAGGCAATATGTCTCTCTAACTAAAATATTCTGAACAAAAGAGTTAATTTTAAAACACACTCATACTATACATCCATGAGTGATAGAATTATCTTTGTTTTCAATTTTCTCAGAATGAAGTGATTCGTGACGACGTGTACATTGTGAAGCCCTCACTTTACCGAATGGTGCTGCGCTACGTCAACTTCAACAATGAGACAGTGACTGGACACATCAAGATCACGCCCGAGAGTCAGAGCGACACGGAGCAGACGTTTGTGGTCGCGTTCAAACCCACAAGAACACCAGCGTTTGTCACTGTGGCCGGCCCCAGCAACGGAATACCTTCACCTCTTGTCATGAACCCTGGGCAGTGGGCTGTGTCGATCAAAACTGAGAAGAATTTGTTTTTGGTGAGTTGGACAGGATTTCAAATGACAACACTGGTATTTGCTACATCATGTGGTTTTACTACATCATCAGTCTTTTGGTATTATGACACATTTGTGACCACAACTCTGCTAAATAGATAACTAACTTATAAACTACCACAGAGTATTTTTATATTTTCTTAGGAAAAGAGTATGGTTTAGCTAAATTAACCAGAGAAAATTTTGCTAATTAGTTGTTCCACCTTTCTCAGATAAGCTAGCTAAACTATCCATTTGAAAAAAGAAAACCTAATCAGTCATTGAGATTTCCTCCTGAATATAAATTATCGAAGTCATAATAATGGCCTTTTTTTGAAGACCTTAAGGTTATTTATAGTTTTAAATTGTTTCTTTTTCCCCAGGACTATTTCGTTCTTCTACCAGGAGCGTTTTACGAAGCAGCCATCTTGGTAAACCAAGTAACAACTCCGTGCAAGGTGGGAGAGATCCATGCTTGCCGCTACTTCAGCTACCCGAATCTAACACAGTATGACCAGGTGCAAGGAGAAGGGGCGTACGTAATTGATGGAAACACACGGGAAAATTACCTTGACTCGTTCTCGCTGGATGTTTCGGTAATGTTAATCAATATTGAGCGTTAAACTTATTGTCTAATCTTGACATTTACCTTTTCTTTGATTACCTGATTGTTAATTTGGTAAAGTATTTACGGAAAGTAAATAAAAGATACATCTAATAACACTTAAAACATAAATTAACGCTTGTACTGTTAACTCACAAGATGTTAAGTACACATAATATATGGTAAGTATTAACTTACTTTACATGATATTTTTATGAGATGTTATCTTTCATTGTAATGACTCAATTCAAAACTTTTAAAACACTTTCACTTTCAGTTTTCTAGGTTTATTTGACATAGTAATTCTTTTGTTTATAAACCTATGTTACAGTTACTTCCTAACTCTTGTATAACTTCTTTGGAGCTGCTTCAAAACTAATCGTTTTATTTTTATCGTTAAAATACAAATATTTTCATATGGAAGCTATGACAATTGATAGAATAAAACATCCTAAACCAATGTTTTAGCCAGATTTTAAATGGAAATTAACACATTGTTAAATTGAGCCACGATAGAGCATGTAGAATGCCAACTTTTAACTAAGCAAAACTGAAAGTACAGGTTATTAACACTACAGTCGCATCAACTAACTATCATGGTATCAACAAGTGTGGGTAGCACAGTCTGTACTCATTCAACTATGTTCTATTTGATCATATCTCCAACACAGTATCTAGAGTCAATGATAGAGGTCTCACAGACCGAGAGTGTCTATTAGTGATGATTTCAATGTGTTGTCCAGGAGCCTGACATCGCCCCCCATCACAAGATCCCCATGTTGACCAACAGCCAGCCTCAGTTGTTGTTTGACCTGCGAGTGACCAAGCCTGGGCCGCACATGGTGCTGGTCAGCTACATCACGCCCAGGGACCAACGTGCCAGCGTCCAGCTCGAGGTGAATACTTTACAAAGGAAAATTATGTCTTTAAAACTATGACTGCAAAATATATGAGTAAAGTAACAGTGTCGTTACAGATGGACAGTTATACAAAACATATTCTTTCATGTGTGTTTTCAAGTTACCCAGTGGGTAGCATTGAGGAAAATGTCCGCCCCACATATCTGGTACTTCTAAGTTCCGAGCATTTAAAACCAAATCAGCTTTGGTGTTCATGAGAACAGTTATATTCTTTGAGTTTCCCAATAGTTTGAACAATTTATTTTCTACGAAAACCTAGTATTTTACTCTTTATTCTCTACGTTAGAGTATGGTTGGATGTACTTCAAATAGAAATAGAGGATTTCTAAAAAAAAGTATTGTGAAAGTAAAAAAGATTCCCAAAAGAAAGACACAACACACTATTCAAATTCACATTTCAATTTTACTAGCATTGGAATTATTGTAATTTAGTAGAATTAAAAAGCTTGATCAATAGGTTTAATATTGGTCATCGACTTTTAAGTAAAAAATGGGAGAGCAATGTTAGATAAAGCCATAAAGCGGCATCACACAGGGTTAGGGGTTAATAATGCAGTTTGAAAACAACCTATGTCGCAGGTATCTGCAAGAACTCAGACAGAGCAGGAGAAGGGGAGTGTTACGCTGCAACCTTGCGATTACACCATTGTGTGCAAACATGTAGCACTCGACAAACACGGCAGAGTGGCCATCTTCAACCTTGACTCTAACTTTGTCAGCATCGGCTTGAAGGTAATCTAACATATACATACATGTGAGCTAATATTGTGTGTGTTTTAGTGGCACTGTAAGACCTAGGCCCGGATTTACTTTTTCATTTTGATGTCCCCAGCGGCCAAAAACACCATTCGTTCAAATTTTTAAGGCAATTACAACCTTAAAGGACAATTTACAAAATAATGGATCCAAAACTCTCAAAACACAAAATTTTCAAATTTCTCTCTAGACCTTTTTAAAGAGCTTAAAAAAACAAATAATTTAGTGTATCAAATGTTTTTGAATGGTTATTGGTAACGGAGAATATTGTAAAATTTTGTACTGTAGTATGCTTGTTTATGGATATATTTTGATCAAACTTGGAAAATTTATTTTATACAAAGCTATTAAAATTTACTTAAAAATACACTATTAGTTTCCTTGTAGCAGCAAACCTAGGTACTCTTTAAACCTAATGTTATTTATATAGATTTAATTGGAAATCAATTCAGACAAAAGGAAATTCGCTTAGTCGGCTGTTTTGCTGCGGTGGGAGTATTGTATGTATTCTACCAAGTTTAACCCAAAACTCGAGTGTGTGTTTTGTTAAATTGTTTGGAAGCGTTTTTGTTTTCTGAGACTCAATAATGTAATAAAAAAAAAATTAATTAAAAGAATCTCACCATTCATGACACAGTTTACTGTTTCTGTTTCAAGTTGGTGCTATTTAACATAGCTTTGAAGCAAATTATTTCACCCTTTTTATTACAATTTTTATTGTAGCTTTAGCTTCAATCCAAACTCAACCCTAAATCTTCTTCAAAATTTTAATAGCCATCCAGGTCCAGTAGCTTTGATTCTTGACCCTTCCGCATTAAATTCATGGACTCAATTTCAAATACAATTTCACTCTTGAATTTTATTGTAGTCTGAGATTGACATAATAGAGATTTCTTTCAAGTACAACAAACAAAAGAATTTACCTACGGTACTTTGTCTTTTCTTAAACATATACAGTACCAAGATAGTGACCTACTTTTTCAACTTTAAACAAACCTGTTCTAACCAAAATTTCACTAAAATGGCTAAATGATAAAATACGATTTTAGGATTTTAAATGCTGCACATCCTTGATATTTATTTACAGAAAGAAGGAGAAGGAAGTGTTGCTATTGAATCGGTTGTAGCTGTACCTGAAGACTCGTGGAATCTGGACTATGTCAAGCCTAAGCCAGTCTGTGTCAGGAAGAATGGCAAATGTGTCCAATCAACATTTTACACACCTGCTGAGGCGAAAAAGGTGACAGTGAAAACTATTGATGTAACTGTAACAATAACAAGTATAGTTTACGTTCTTCATAATCTTTTCACATATAAAGTGGTGGTAGACACAACATGGTGAAAATTTCAAAAACGCATGCATATACTACTACTACCCTTTTACTATCCTTTGACAAACATGTTCAACTAAAAATATCATAGTAAGATCATAATATGAATGCAACTAGGTTTTAATGAGAAAGTAAGTGACAAGAGTACGAAATCTTTTCTGGTGCTTACTAGCAAACTTTCCCCGTTTTATAATCTGATTCAAATATTAGAAGCAACATTATTAATAAGTGCAGCCTATGAAAAACCCCTTTTATGCAATGTCACAACAGTGTCAATACACAACAGGAGTAATGTAGATTTTATTTGAAAGTGTTTGATTTTCTTTTAATTCTTGAAAATAATTCATTTGACTTGTTAAACTATGTGAGTTGGACCTTTAACCATTCTCCTAAAGTTTGGCATTTTCTGTATACACCCCAACTTTCAACATTCGACTAAGCAGTACGATTTTCTTCCAGATTGAGTTTGAAGAGGGCAATGACGCACAGTTTGCCAACAACTTGCCTGCCAACATCTTCAGCAACACGACTGGCCTGATAATCCTGCGTGAGGAGGACAACGTTGTCGACATAACAGGCAAAGTCCCGGCCCCTGGACCCTACAAGTTTGTCATCCACTATTACCAACCAGACCATCCAGGTTAGACTTTACTCGGAGATTGACTCTTGTCCATAAATATTGACTCTTGCAAGTATGATTATCAATTGTATTTCCCTCTTTCTTGTTTCCATAAAGGTGGTTGTGTGTTTTTTTTAAATCAGGCTCTTTTGGAAGTAAAATCTAAGATGGTGGTTGTTTTAAAAATTGTATATAGCCTACAGTGTTGGGAAGTAGCGCGCTACAAGTAGCGACGCTACAGTAGCGCGCTACAAGTAGCGACGCTACAGTAGCGCGCTACTTTTTTTGTAGCGTTAGCTGTAGCTACGCTACTTTTAAGATTTTGTAGCTTTAGCTGTAGCTAGCTACATTTTTAAAGTAGTTGTAGCGGAATTTTAGCTACTTTTCTCGCTACATTATCATTGTTTGAGATAGTGATTTTTATCATAACCTTACGTGAAACAACCTCTTTCAAACTGAGATTTAAAAAAAAAATAGGCCTTACTTTCTTGGCTTCATACAGCTGGTTGCAGCCGTTTCATTCCCTATTACAACGTTGTGTGGACATGGAGGCCATTAAATGAGTGTTATCCACATTTTTGGCTCTCATTTCCTTAATTTACTACTCTATGATTATTGATTACTGTCAGATAAAATAAAATCGCTAGATGCAGACGACGTTTAAACGTTACCGGTGACAAGAGAAGCTATTGAATGCTTGCAAGTGATTGACAGGGAAATTAGTAATCAATTTAGTTTGTTTATTATACCGATAGTGTTTCAACTTGGATTTTAATGGAACCCAACACTAAACCTTAAAATAATGAGAAATCTGGTCTATCAACCTTTGCTTCAGCTGTTGATTGTGGTTCATCGTCACAAGCCCTTCCTTGGTTAGATTACGAAGATTTTTCAAAGGTTTACTAAATTAACAAAGAGGAAATTACCTGATGTGATTTAAGATATGTATAGACTAAATGATAATTGTAACGAAAAAATCTCCATATAACATGAAACTTACATTGAAAAAAATAGCATAATTTGCTCCTGGTAACAGCTCTTGTATAGGACTATTAATTCCTAGGCTATGCTATGGTTTAAGACGAATACCAAGTCCCAAGTTCAATTATTAGGAATATATCTGTTTAGTCCTTGCAAGAACAAACCTACTATAGCCAACTTGTTACATAGCCAAGTAGGCCTACATGTTATTTTTACTTTACAAGTTTCAACATGTTTAAATTAAAAGCCGATTTCAGGATAAGTTACTGGATACTGTTTTCTGTACCAACTAGGTTGAAGCACAATTTGCCCTATGCATAATGACAATAAAGGACGATTTCTTGACATTGAAAAGTGTTATTCATAGTACAAGTAAATTATCACTTAAAAGTTTATAGCAATGTCGTTTTTAACATTAAAAGAAAGGCAATAAACTCCAATTTCAGTAGGCTAGGCTCTGTAACACAAAAAAGTATTTTTAAATAATCGTTTTACAGTTTGATTGGTCTTAATTGTTGATATAAGACATCTATGAATGAATCTATATTAAAGAAATAAAATGAGCTTTTAAAATATAGTTTGGTTGTATGTCCTTTGAACTTAATGAAATTTACATTTAAGATGCTTAAAAATAATGCAATATTTAAAAATAAGTACTAAATATGATGGGACACCGAACTATTTGGTTCTGTTGTTGTAATGTTAGGTTTATAATGCCAAAAAATTAAATACAATCTAGGAATAATTTTTTTTCAATTAATGTTAGATACAATACCTACTGACATTTTTTTAATGTTTGTTCAGTAAAAATGTAGTTGCAATTAATTTTACATTTACCTAATGTGCGTGGAATAAAAAGTAACGTCTTTGGAAAAGTAGCTAAAATTGTAGCTGTAGCTACATTTCAATGTAGCTGTAGTTGTAGCTAGCTACTTTTGTGGAACTGTAGCTGTAGCTGTAGCTAAGCTACTTTTTTGGAAATGTAGCAGTAGTTGTAGCTAGCTACATTTTAAAAGTAGCTTCCCCAACACTGATAGCCTATAACACATTTCTTATGAACACATTAAAGAAGGATGAATAGATCACAAATAATTTACCCAAAGAAAGAGTTTCAAGTAGGTTCACAACACAATAAGCTTGATATTTCACCTGAGCCTCAAGGGGGATTCATTTGAAAGAAGTAGTTAATTTTAATTTTATTTCTTGTATGTCCCACCTTGCCTTCCCTAATTTGGACGAACAATCTTGTCTAACTATTTTATCAGCTGTTCTGACTTATTTTTAGGACTCTGTTCCCTACATAATAAACTATCCAATACTGTAATTGACTAGAACAATATTTTAATAGGTAACGAACGATAATTGGGATTTCTAACTCAGTTCTTATAGATGACAATCTTTAGATAGATTACTTTGGACTGTAGATTTTACAAAATTTACATACTACATCACCGATCAGGCCGTGGTCCTACAAATCCATCTGTAGCAACAGTTATAGTAATCGATTCTATTTCCAGAGTTTGAGCTGGACGTTATCCTACAGAACGGCCAGTTCTACGAGGCCAAGTTGCCAGTGGTCCACTGCCCAGCCACTTCGGGCTGTAGAGCTCTCGTGCGACAACCTGATGGCAACACTGACTTCCAACTCACCGAGAACTTTGTCCTCACTCTCAAGGTTTGTGCCTTGACCTAATCAAATTACTTTGACTCCCACTGAAGCTTAGGATTTCAAACATTTTTTACAAATATTAAGGAAATCGTAAACATAAATATTGTGTAGTTAAGTAATAAATTTGTAATTACTTGAAAAAGTGACAATCTTTTGCCTCTATGTAGTACATGTTGATTTAAACTGTGATTTTATGTGACATGAGTAAAATTATATGTACTATGGTACACCTGCTCCTTTAAAAATAAATACCTATTGCTAAACATTCTTATAATACCTGCCAAACTATGTGCACAATAGGGATGGACGGGATTGAATTTTTAGTTCGGGACGGGACGGGACGGGATTTTTATTTCCTTCCCGATTTTCGGGACGGGACGGGACGGGATTTTTTTCTGTGCATAAAAAGAAAGTACTGTATTGCAGTTACCAAAAAAGACATACGAAATCAATTTTTACCTTTTGTGTAACTGATCTATAAAAACCAAAAAATGGGTAACAATTTACAGGTACCTATAGAAACTTGTGACTCGCGGGTCACGGGGTGATCGTCTGTATGACTCACGGTCACGGCGCGATCGTCGTCATGCTCGCGGTCACGGCGCGATTGTCGGTATGACTCGCGGTCACGGCGCGATCGTCGGTATGACTCCGCGGTCACGGGGTTATCGTCGGTATGACTCCACGGTCACGGCACGATCGTCGTCATGATTCGCGGTCACGGCGCGATCGTCGGTATGACTCGCGGTCACGGCGCGATCGTCGGTATGACTCCGCGGTCACGGGGTTATCGTCGGTATGACTCCACGGTCACGGCGCGATCGTCGTCATGACTCGCGGTCAAGGCGCGATCGTCGGTATGACTCCACGGTCACGGCACGATCGTCGTCATGACTCGCGGTCACGGCACGATCGTCGTCATGACTCGCGGTCACAGCGCGATCGTCGGTATGACTCGCGGTCACGGGGTTATCGTCTGTATGACTCACGGTCACGGCGCGATCGTCGTCATGACTCGCGGTCAAGGCGCGATCGTCGGTATGATTTGCGGTCACGGCGCAATGGCGCGATCGTAGGTATGACTCCGTGGTCACGGGGTTATCGTCGGTATGACTCCACGGTCACGGCGCGATCGTCGGTATGACTCACGGTCACGGCGCAATCGTCGGTATGACTCGTGGTCAGGGCGTGATCGTCGGTAGGACTTCGCGGTCACGGCGCGATCGTCGTCATGACTCGCGGTCACGGCGCGATCGTCGTCATGACTCGCGGTCACGGTGCGATCGTCGGTCCAATAATCGCGGTCACGGCGTAATCGTCGAAATGACTTCGTTTCCTGCGTTCGCGGACCTATCGCTCGCAATAACGGCGTTATCGGCACTTGCGAAGCGGAAAAATCGCCGACGATCGGACCAAATCCCGTCCCGAAAAATTCCCGAGTCAAATGTAATCCCGTCCCGATAATCGGGAATATTTTTTTCCCGAAAAATTCCCGAAATTTCGGGACCCGTCCATCCCTAGTGCACAATATAACCTTCAACGAAAGCCACTTTCAGACTGTTAGATGGTTCAAATAAGTCTAACCAGTAACCAGTCTAACCACAACAGATGGGACTTGTGTTCAGTGCTAAGTGTTAAGGAAAGTATACTTTATTTAGGTTTTCCCATTCAATTTCAGTCACCGCCGTTCAAGAAGGTGTGGCTTGACTATGTGCTGATACTTCCTCTAGACACCAACGTAGAGAGAGTGATGCCTGAGGAGGCTCTAGATCAGACGGCAGAGTTTATATCTCAGTGTGGCAAAGACAGCTACTACATCGACCAACACTCCAGAGGTACCTATAATAATGTGTTATTGATATAATATAGTTTCAGTTTTATGTTGTCTATGAAATAAAGTAGGCATTTCACTGAAGTGTTTTTATATCTGATTGATATCCTTAGTCTAATATCTCTAAAGATATAAGATTACACTAAACCCCCAAAACACCGGTGCATATTTTAAGGTGGTTTTGTTGTTAAAGAATTTGTAACCAGCAACCGTCTGGTTACCAGCAAATGTTGATAGTACCTGATTAGAAAGAGTTTAGATACAATTTCCACAGAGTACTAGTTATAATAATCAGTGCTATGTATAGTCAATGTATTGTAATATGCAGAAAACTCCCTAACACTTCACAGGTTATCCTGCATATACACATGGGAGCGTAGCTTTAGTGAAACCCGGATCTTTAACCTTATATAACTCTAGTTATGAGCTGGGTGGCTGTTAAATGAGAGGACCAGATTAAATTCAATATACTGAACCTTTTTATTATCTTAAATCAATAAACTATATCGTATACAACAATAAAACAGTTATAAACAACAAACCCACTAATGAATGGCTAGTCGGAAACGTCCTAGAGGCAGCTAGAACTCTGAGTTTAGAAAATCCCCAAAAATTAATCTACTTCATCGTAATCTAATCAAACAAAATATCCTACACAAAATAATTTCCCTTATCAAAAATCACAAATCCTAACTAACTTATAATCCCAGTAAAACTAAACTTCCCCTTACAAACTCGCGACTAAAGGGCCTAACCCTAAGATGAGCAACCAGTACTCACCCAACTCTTCTGGGCACCCTGCCCTGTGCGACAGACCCCTTTCTCTACCTCAGGTGGCCTATTTATTCAACCCAATAGCTACTGAGTGCCAGTGGCGGCGATTGGGCTTGAGAGGTGGGGGGGCGAAAAATCAGTGGCAGCTCTAGGACCTTGTCAAGGGGGGGGGGCTTCTGGGGGGTTTGGGGGGTGTGGAGCACCCCCCAACAGAAAAGGGGGGTCCGGGAAATTTTAGTTTCTATGTAGAAATTTTACATTTCTAAAGCCGTTTGATGACTTTCTAAAGCAGTTTTTAACGCCTAAAACTGTGTCCAATAATAGTCCAAAAACTCCCATTTCACCTGTTGTTTGTCATGAGAAAGTAGACATAAGTAGAGTAGAGTAAAGTATATTTTTTAAATAGTTTTTACCAATTTATTTAATGGATCAGATTTATTATCCTAATAGAACTAGGCCTATAATAAATATGAATAGATATTGCAAAACATAACAACTAATCCTCTAAGGCAAGGCCCTCAATAAAATAGTCTTAAAACGTAGGCTAACTCAGTTTTTGAGACATCAATAAGTACAGTAGTAGCATTGAGTATACACTAATACTCAATGGTAGTTAATAGTGGCCTGTAAGAAACTATCTGTAGGTAGGCTATAGGATATGCTGAATCAGCGGTATGGTACTATATAAAATCCAATAAGTTCACATCATAATCCAGTTATGGTTTGGAAACGAACAAAAACAAGACCTTCAATAGTGTAGACCTACTGAGAAAAATTAAAGTAGACTGAAAGAATGATTGCCACAAACGTATTTATTATATTATAGAAAAAGTAAATAAAACTGTTACAAAATATAAACAGTGAAATTTTGTGATAATGGTAATATTGACATGACATTATTAGACCTACACAACACATACATGATAGTGCTTTGTTTTCAAGACAAATTCTTAACCTACTTTAGAAAAGTGTTAAATGTCTGGGTTTACGCCTAGCAAATACTTCAACACATTCTTCAAGTTTTATTTTGTTGGAGGTCTCTTTTTCTATAGCCAGTATAGCTAAATTTGATAAACGGTCCTGGAGCATTGAGTTTCTTAAATAGTTTTTGATCCGTTTTAAGACACTAAATGACCGTTCAGCGGTTGCAGTAGACACTGGGACAGTCAAAAACAATTGCAGAAGCTTAAAGAGGTTTGGAAAAATTAACTTATTGTGAACGTTTTCGTCCAAATTGTAAATTGTCGTACCAAATTTGACACAAGCTCATTAGGTTGGTCTAAGTTAGGGGTTTTTCTGGAAAACACACCAATTTCAGAGGCTAAAGTGTCACTTTCTAAACCAAACGCGTCACTCACAGCAGAGCATGCTTCTTTGATACGAGAGTCACAAAAAAGTAAAAGCCAGTAAAAGTTCCATATGGAAGAGTAGTGCAAGCTGGTTTTTCTCAAAGCGTGTCTTGATGTTCTGGCTGAGATTATCTAGCAGAGGATAGTAAAATGTTCTCAGGAAAAAGGTTTGGGGAGAATCGTTTTCAGGGTGAATATCACCTCCTCCTAGTTTTTGTGGGAGTTTTCTTTTGCGTGAAACAGTAGGTCCTTCAAAGCCATGACTTTCACAAAAAGAGAGTGCATCAGAAAAAAAACTTTTTGAACTCTGTTTCGTTCCTTGCATTATCAATTGCCATTACTACACTGTCAGCTGTCTGGACTACCTCATTAATGGAGACATCATAGTTCTGGATGTATTTTGAAAGGATGTTAGTTTTTTCAAACAACGACTTCATAACATTTAGTGCAAAAATAAACTCAAATTTGGTGATGCACAAAACCAGTCCGTGGGCTTCACCACCAATTTTTGAATCAGAAGCTTCGATATTTTCCAAGGTTTGTACAATATCTATTAAGTGATATTGAATAGCTCGCAAGCTTTCATATCTGCTGCTAAATCTTGTGTCACTTAATGATTTTAACGACAATTCCTTATTTTTCCCATCTTTGGATGAACAAGCTGAGCTTTTCACCGTTGTAAATACTGCATGTCGTTTAGGAGAGGCCTCGATAAAATTGTATACTTGTTGCACAGTACTTAACACATTGCGAACCAAAGGTATGCTTTTACATGCATCAACAAGTGCAAGATTCAATGAATGCATATAGCAATGCACATACATAATGTTAGGGTTTTGCTCTCTCATTCTGGCTGCAACGCCTTTGTAGGCGCCACTCATGTTTCCTGCCCCATCATAACACTGAGCAATTACATTTTTTGGTTCTATCCCAAATTCTGCCAAAATTGAAAGTAGTAGTTTGTACAATGTTTCTCCATCTGTCAGATCGGTTTTGTAAAAACCAAGAAAGCTCTCCCTAATTTCAAGTTTATCTGTTACGTATCTTATAACAAGAGTCAATTGTTCATTATGTGAAACATCAGGAGTTTCATCAACCATTAAGGCCAAATGCTGGTACTTTTTAGCATCATCAATTATGTGTTGCCTGGTTAAATTGGCCATAATGTCAATCATTTCATTTTGAATATCGTGATGGACATAATTGAAAAACTTTTCCCTATCTAAAAACTTTTGTTTTAATATGCTACTGTCCGTTGATTTTAACTTTAATAATTCAATGTAATTTCCCCTGTTGTCAGAATTTTCACTTTCTCGATGGCCCCGAATGGCGATACCTTGCTTGGCCAAAAAAAGCAGAGACTGAAATAACATTGTTAAGTAAGCACGATTTGTCTTTACTTCTTCTTGGTGCTGTGTAGATATTTTGCTAGCAACACGTTCTTTCGCTTTAAGACCTTCTTGCCATCGCTGAACAGCGTTAAGATGCGAAGATGTTTTCTCGTGTTCTTTAAAACGTTGAACTGCTTTCTTCCAGTTTTGAAAACCATTGGATATGAATGTCTCGTCAAAACATCCGGTGCTACCAAACAAACGACAAGCAAAACAAAAAGCTTTGTCGGCTGCAACACTATATTCTAACCACTTATAATCTGTGTACCAAGTACTTCTAAACTTTCTACCCTTAGTTTCTGGATATTTATTAACAAGAGGTTGAAAAGGACCATTTGTAAAAAATTGTGTTGCTGCTTGTCTACCATGAATTGGATCCCTAGGTTCAGATTGCAATTTTAAGGTGTTATGAGACTCGGTACATGTATTTGAAAACAAGCATTTACTGTACTCACTAGTACTAGCCACTGGTGAACGTAGGTCTTCTTCTTCAAATGGTTTTTCTGTCACATTGATCACTGACAAAATTGTCTGAGGTTGAGGATCATCTGTGGTTGGTGTATTTGACACTTCACTATTATTATTATCTCTATCATTGGATATGGCAATACCTAGAGATGACTGGGGCTGTACTTCGGACTCTTCTTTCCGTTTTTTCCCAAAAAAGTCAAATAATGTTTTGCCCGAGGAACGCTTCATTATGAGAAAAGAGACACAAAAAAAAACATAAAACATCAACTGTCTTCACTATTCATTATCTTTTTCTAACAGGCGACTAGAACGACAGAAGTTGCATAAAGAGGTTATGTTTTGCAACGTGTCGTCTGTCGTCGGCCACTTGTAAAGTCGCTTTGAACATCAGTCAGTACCAAACAATCTGCTTCACAAAATAAAATACCCTTTTATAAATACAGTGGCAGTTGTATTTACTAAACTTAACTATTAACTTGTTGAGTACGACTTAGATGTAGTCTCGCCACTCCACTCCAACTACATTTAGTCCAGTATCCGTCTGGCGATGCTTTTGTCCCGGTTTCAAGCCTAATTACAAAGACGCTGGCTACGGATCCAGGTAGTGCTGCTACCTTTGGGTGTTTCAGTGAACTACGTCCACTCTCAGGGCAACGCAGCACAATCGCCGCTGCTCTTTTGTTATTCGTCAAACTGAAATATTTGATTGGCAATTACGTTCTCTGATTCGGTGGCGCACCGGGGCTTTGCCCGAACCTCGCCGCCATTGGCGAGTGCCTGTTTGAATGTATGCCGCACTCAACGTTTTGTTAATATTCTGTAATACTATACTAGACGTTATTTATTGTTAATTTTGTTAGGCATTTGTATGAGGGTAGCTAGTCAATTTAGTTACTTACTTCAAGTTAAAACTACTAATTAGTTTAAAAAAATAGGCCTATGGCCTATGTTATAATTTGATAAATATTCCTTGGGAAAGTGGGGGGGCAACTGCCCCCCCTGGCCCCCCCTAAACACCGCCTCTGCTGAGTGCAAAACCCCGTGAATGACACAGTTCAGTAGATTCTTATAAATAAATTGTACAATTGGGAACTTTACTCTTTGGGATATTATTTAGTAGTGCTATCCCAACTACATACAACTTTTGTGCTTTATTGACAGGTTTCTGCCGAGATGCTGTGTTCTCCATCACATCAGCCTACAATAACGGAGCCTTGCCGTGCCAGTGTGACTTTGACGGATCACTCAGTTTTGAGTGTGAACAGTTTGGTGGTCAGTGTCCCTGCAAGCCCAATGTGATCGGTCGCAAGTGTGAGGCCTGCAAGACTGGGTACTTCGGGTTTCCCGACTGCAAATCTTGTAACTGTCCTTCTGATGCTGTGTGTACTCCTACTGGTAAGTGAAAAACTTTTCTTGAATATTGTTGCATCAAATAATCTCAAGAAAAGCAGTTTGATGAATTAAACGATTTAATTTTGTAATTATGTACTTCTGGCTACTGAAATCTTGATTTCTAAGGCTTTGCGTCTGATATTTGTTTGGTTTCAGATTCAGAAAATTTGTTTGGTATTTGTAAAAAACTGCTGCATTCTTGTAGCATGTTGTAAAAAATCATATTTTTGACATATCTCAGTGTAGTTAGTAAGAATTCTACATGTGATTTAAGTAATGAAAAAAGTTACAATTCTTTACAGCTGGGTAGCTGAGTGGTTATAGTTCTGACCTAACAATCAAAAGGTCGCTGATTTCATCAGGAGAAAACACAATTACTTTTTTATGGTTGATAACTTGACACAGCTCTTCCATTCTTTTAGATCCGGCCAGGCTTGTTTCCCATTATATAGCAACTGAGCTACTTTCAGCTTATTGTACATCCCCACTGTCCTTGATCAGAAAGTAAAGTAATAAAGTAAAGGTAAGTAAAGGAAAGTAAAGTAATTGGAAGTTGTTAGAATTTTGGGCTTTTAACAAATGTTCCTGTATAAAGAAACAGCTGATAATAGTAAGAAAAATAAAAAATAAAAACACACCGGTCACACACTAAAATATTGATTATTTTCACATAGCTAACAGCCATTGGTGATTGACAGGTTTCGAACCTGGGACACTTAGACCAAAGCCTTGCACTCTACCACCTGACCAGTTCCCCCAAAATAGTGTTATGTTGATACCATTTGATATAGTGATAGTGAAATGATGATTTCTGTTCCCATAGGTGAATGTGTCTGTCCGATGCACGTGGTTGGAGAGAGGTGCGATCAATGTGAGGCGTACACTTACGGCTACGACTCAGTGATTGGTTGCTCTGAGTGCAACTGTAACCGCCTCGGCGTGGAGAACAGCCTGCAATGTGACTTGTTGACCGGAGTCTG
The DNA here is from genome assembly GCF_028750875.1 of Macrosteles quadrilineatus. Lineage (NCBI taxonomy): Eukaryota > Metazoa > Arthropoda > Insecta > Hemiptera > Cicadellidae > Macrosteles > Macrosteles quadrilineatus. The sequence continues at coordinate 53,449,575 of NW_026542598.1, read as the reverse complement.
TGGGTGAGTGACTATTATTTGTCAACTACATTTTATGTGATATAAAAAATATGTAAATTGACTTTAGCTGTTTTTTTTTTCTCGAAAGTGGAGCCAATCTTCACATCAGAATCTCTAGCTATATAAACCATCTCCATGGAGGAATTTTATAATTGATCGGAAGTTTAAATTGAACTGAAAAATTTTGAATGTAATTTTTTTTTCCAGATGCAAACCCAATGTTGTAGGGAGAACATGTGACAGATGCCAGGCTGGCTTTTGGCAGTTCCCGTATTGCCAGAACTGTGACTGTGACTTGCGAGGGACTACAGATGCTATCTGTGATCAAGTAAATTAACTACAATCATTACCTCAGACCCTACTCTATTGTCAAACAATTTTAGAATTTGTAGCCAGTTCAGTAAAAAAGAAGTATATAACTTTTTAGTTTTTATTTTTTATGTAACATTTATTTCAAGTATTTTTTTTTAATTTCAAGTAGGCTAACATGATTGATTTGTATAAGAGAACACTCTAAGAACTCTCTAATCTTCTAGCAATTAACTTCTATTGATATACTCTATAACGAGTTTGTTGTTGAATGTATAATGGGAAAGTTTGGGATACTCAAGAGCTTAAATTGTTATTATTACTTTTTTGGTGAGGTACAATTTAAAATCAGAGACTCTCCATTTGGGCCAAGTGATGAATGGTCTGACCGACAAAAATCGATCCTCATTGTAATTGTAACATTTTAAAAATAGTTTGATTACCTTGTAAATAATAGTGCTCCCTCCAAACTAGGTGATTTAGTAAAACACTACACTTTCAACCTGATGTTTGGGGAGAGGGGAGGGGGTTAAGGGGAAGCAAGGGGGGGAAATTCGGGGAACTTTCAGAAAACACCCTTCCTATCAAAAGTAAAAATATGTTGAATAGGGTTGGAAGACGTGTTTTACTATATATTTCTATCACCCTTTAAGTAACTGAATGCTGTTTAGGTGACTGCAGAGTGTTTCTGTAAAGCGAACGTTTATGGTCAAGCTTGTGATCTATGCAAAGAAGGAAGCTTCAACATTCAACAGAAGACTGAAAAAGGCTGCACAGAGTGTTTCTGCTTTGGTAAGACCTCGAGGTGTACAAGCTCCAGCCTCTACAAGGATCAGGTGAGATACAAACAGAAAGTCCCTATGAAATGTAGTTTTATGGCTGTTTTCAGCATATTAGTGTGGAATTATTATATCTGTTTTATAACTAGGTTTAAAAGAATCAGCTGATCTCTGATTTTATTGAAAAAATTGTTCTGATTAAAAATATATTATGAAAAATTATATCAATAGTCATGTTCATTTATTGAGCGAAGCTCTTATAAGTCGACTCTTATGCATTTCGTAATATGCAAACTCCTCCTAGACGGCTGAAGCAATCGTTTTCAAATTTTGCATGGTGATAAAGACTATATGGGTGAGTGCCAACATCAATATGGCGTTAAAAAAATCTCTCAGGAATCCATCCCACGGGGTCTCTAAGTTTCAATGTAATCCTTATAGAAGCAGTATTTGACACATAAACAAAGGCATAAGATCAGCTGTTGGCTTTTGAATGCAGTAGATCAAGAAATAGCTGATAGCAATATTCCACAGATATTCGAACAGAAACTGTATGGATCATAAATATAATCAAATTTCGACACTATCTTGAATGATAGCCTATAATTTCCATCAAAAATTAATAACAAAAACAGCTACAGTAAAAATTGTAAATTTAAAATATATATGTTTAATATCGGACTATACTTACTGTTTCTATCCCAGAATGAGGACGAAGACTAATTTTAATGTACCAGTGGGTTTGTTAAACTAGAGCGGGTTTATTAAATTCAGAAGGTAAGAGAGAGAAGTGACCAGCTACTTGCCGGCCAATCGAATGACGGTTGATCGTGGGTCTTGGAGAACACTCCATCTACCCCTACCCTTTTTCAATAAGACGCTGGCAGGTGGACACTGCCGGTAACATTTTCCGCTATAATTTAAATTTTAATCCAGGTCCAATTTGGGACCTTAATACAAAACAACCAAAACAGCACAAAAATTTGCTTAGGCCTACTTGCTTGTTTTCCTCGGCATGATTGATTATGTATGTACAATATGAAAATTTAATAAATTTAATAACAGAATTAAAAACTTACTTTTCTCATAAATGTAATGTTAATTTTCACATATTTTTCCAGATTAGAGACGGAGAGGGTTGGAAGTTGTCAGTGGCCAACCTCGGGAAGGTGATCAGTTTGGAAGACACGGATGTGAGTGTGGAGATGATTAGTCCGGACAACCTCGGTGCAGACTTGACTAAGGAAGTATTCCAGAACCAAACAGTGTACTTCTCAGCCCCGGCCGCTTACCTTGGCAAGAGACTGACGTCGTACGGTGGAGCTCTCAACTACTCTATATTCTACACTCCTGGACCATTTGGTGAGTGATCAGCTGTTTTTGATGCATACAGATATTAGGGTGTAATCACAAAGGATATATTTTTATTTTTCCCTTGCCTCCTTTGTTACAATTTACTATCCAAAACCCATGTAGTAGTGGCAATATATTGTCTTATTGTAGATTTTATTTTGCAAATATGGTATAAAAGTGATTATATGTAATGTATAATAGCTAATAGCATGTCGCCATTTTGATTTATAAGACTATGATTTAATTTATTTATCAAGCCTCAGCATCATGCTGGCCAAGTACGCTAATAAATTAAAAAAAAATTGTAATGAGAATAACATTAATGCAATATGTATTATTTCTATAAACTATGAAATTCATTCAATTACAGTTTAGACACATGATTCTTGGAATTTTTTCTTTACTCCTTAAGTTAAAAATAGTGGTTTCTTCATTACCTGTTAAGGTTAAGATAACAATGGTTATGACTGAAGTAAGTACTGTTGGTCCTTAGCCTTACTTCTACTTTACTCTTTTCTCTACATTTCAAAAAAATAATTAAATCTTTAGTTTATTCTCTTAGTTTTTCCTTATTTTTATGATCTTTTATTATGTATAATAATTCAAATGAGACGTTTTTAAATAGGCTCAGCTATGGGTGGGCCTGATGTAATCATCCGAGGAGCTGATATCTACCTGCTACACTTTGCGCTCGAGCAGCCAGCTGCGACTGAGACATACCCAGCAACACTTGACCTGGTAGAGAGCAACTTTGTGTTACCATCAGGACTACCAACTACTCGGGAACAGATGATGCAAGTGTTGGAACGAGTGCAGGGCTTGTACATCAGAGCTACTTACTGGGAAGACAGTGTCACTACGAGGTACTTTTCTGTTATAGTATAGTGGAGGCTTATATTGAAAGAGGAAGGGGTTGACAATTTTATGCAACTAAGTTGGATTTACAGTACTGTAAGACAACAACTTTAGGTGAGTTGGGGGTTTAGTCAATAGCGCAACAGACTACAAATCCAAGGCAGCGGGTCCAATGTCATGGGTTCCCGTCCAGAGTCACTCACTACCAATTAGTACTGTCTCATCTCTGTGCTTTGCTTGATATGTTCCACTCACAGGTCAGACACCTATGTGTATATACAAATTAATTACATTGTAATCAAGACACCAGCATATTTAAAAAATAAAAATGTTTGCCGTCCTACAAATTGTTGCTTTGTTGTTTTTATCGAGTCGGTGTATTTAATCTTAAAGGTAATACAACAAGATGTGGTTTTATGGGGGATTAATGAGCCAGGGTTTGATCAGCAGAACTGGAGACTGGCCTTTGATACAAGTATGTTTCTCTTGCCCACACTTTGGGTTAAAAATAAATTTCTTTTTTACGATAATTTTTAGTTTAATTTTAATTCCCGGGTTCTTTATTCAAAGTAATTTTGGAAGAACTTTGAAAGTGGCAATGATGGTTGCCCACATTACAAGGACAACGTAGACCAGGAATTAAACTATAAAACAAACTAAATTATTAATCTGAAATTTAGGTCAAAAAACAAATAATAAACTCAACCCTTTTGTTTTTCAATATTTTTATATTGAAAAACAAATGGGTTGAGTATCTAAAGCTTTGAAAATGTAATAAATCAACTTTTTAAATTCCAATTCAAAAGAGTTTTTAACATTACACATGACCTAGATGCAACACCAGACAGCTGGGTTTATAATACTCGCCTGACAATCAAAAAGTTGTTGGTTAGATCTTGAAAAATGTTAGTACCTTTTTGATGGTTCGAAAACTGAACAACATTGTCCCCAATCATTGGGCATTTCAATAAATGGTCCTGACTAAAGAATATGTTGATCTTAGGTAGTAACAAATCTAAACAGATCATCCATCTCAATTCTATTCTTATCTTGCATTCAGCATAAAATACGCACATAAAAGGGTGTTGCTGTCTCAAAAGCGTTTATAACAATAACGTTGACTCCAGTTCCATTAATTGGACCCTGAAACCCAAACACTCAATACTGAACCATCTTACAAAATTACTCCCTGATTAAATAGTGTGTAATTTTTTCTCATAGTAAAGTTACCTACTGCTTGCTACAGGTTGATGAGGTTCAGCCTAGACTCTGCGTCTGACCGCTACGACCCGGTGGCTGGGTTTGCTCTGTCTGTGGAGCAATGTCACTGTCCCGCAGCGTACACAGGACTGTCCTGTGAGGAGTGTGCGGACGGCTACTACCGCGCGGCCACAGGACCCTACGGAGGCTTCTGTGTCCCTTGTCAATGCCACGGCCATGCCACCACCTGCGATAAGATCACTGGCGTCTGCATTGTGAGTTCAACATGTTGTAGAGCTTATTGGTAGATTGAAATTCCCTCTTTGAAGAAAATTTGCAATTGAGATAATTGATCAAAACAGTAAGGCCATGAAAATTCTTTATTTTAACTGACGAACAAAGAGCCACATGGTTCTTTATTCCACTGAATCTATATCCATAAGTTCGAAAAAAAAAAAACATTTCCACCTATAAAATTAACAAACAGACTTACACATTCAGTCAGCAATTACCCAAGTACAAAAACAAAATTAGGTCACACAAGCTAAAGCCATGAGCTCCAATCACAATATTTTGATTGCTAGAACACACCAAGGATGACAATCAAGCATTTTCACGACACCAACGAGATTCATTTAACAATTTTCCATCCAATGTTTTCTGACGATGAGGCATGTTCAAAATGAAAGATGCAGTTTGTGAGCCCTCTTAAACTACCTTCAGCTTCGATGTTAAAAACACTTTCAAAATATTTTAGAAAATAGTATTTAATATTTTCTGTAAGATTGAAAGTGCTCAAATTTAATCTCCACTGTTTGGATTTTTACTGAAAACATTTGTTATGACAATATACATCCGTATTAAGACATTTTTTCTGTAGGACTTTTAAAAAACACATAATATTTCCCTAAGAGGAAATATTAGTTTTGGAATGCTTGTAAAATCAATCTCCTAATTTATTTTAAATAAAAATAAAGAAATAAACCTAAATGATTTCTTATTATTTGATGAAAATATCTTATTGAAGAAAAATAACTAAACTTTGTGGAATAAATAATTAGTCAAAAATCCAATAATTTATAACAAGAACATAAAACAAATGAGGCGTCGAGAGGCCAAGGGAGATATGTGACTTTTTAAAAAATGTCATTGTATTTTTTTCATAGTCATAAAAAATAAAATAAAAATAAAAATAAATTCACTTATACCCCTTGGCTTCCAACTCTTAGGTGTTTAGTTTGGAGGCCAAGGGATATAAGTGAATTATTTTTTGAAATTCCACCATTTTTTAACAAAACCCGTTACCATGACAACATTTTTTTAAAGTCACATATCTCCCTTGGCCTCTCGACGCCTCAAATGGAAAATAGTTTTTCTTCTTCTCGTTAGAATTGGAAGAAGTGAGGGCAGTTTGTGGGTGAGGTGAAATACTTTTCTTTATGTAAGTAATTATTTGCCAGTTTCATTGAGATTTTTGTCAATTGCAGGATTGCAAGCACAACACGACTGGAGAACACTGTGAGAACTGTGTTGTTGGTTACCATGGCAACGCAACCACAGGCACCCCCTACGACTGCCTCATATGTGCCTGCCCCCTCCCCATCCCATCCAACAAGTAAGTAAACATTCATTAACTATCAGCTAATTGTGAACTCTGGTATACACGTGAGAATTAAGATTGTTAGAAGAAGGGGTAAAACCCAATTGGCATTCTTTGAACCTTTTGAGCTCCAATATTATACAGTTGAATTATATTTAAAATATTATACAGTTGATATTGTATTTAAAACTACATGAGCTAAATTCCACTTATAAAATATCTATGCTAGTATAACTCAACGAAAATGACTGAAAGCCATATTTGATTGACCAAAGGTTTCCTAAGTTCATATCACTATAATTTATGGTAATAACATGTATTGTAGGTGATTTAAGTATGGATTCGAATGCAGACATTTTCCCCCTATGTTACAGTTTTGCTACATCTTGTGAGTTAAGTGAGGATGGAGACAAGATCAGCTGTCAGTGCTCTCCAGGATATTTCGGTGCACGATGCGAGTCTTGCGCTGCCGGATTCTACGGGAGACCTGAACAACCAGGTAGACATTCAAGGGTGTTTTAAACCATGAAAACTTTAGGATTTAGCATTCACCTGAGCAAATTTTAGTGAACATGAACAGAGATTTAGGTTTGAGCAAGCATTTTGATTCTTAAATCTTAGACCAATTAAATTCCTGAAGATAGAAACTGTATAAAAGAGAAATGGACTGTGGAATGGATTAAAAGTTAGTTAAAAATAGCTTTATTCAATATACTGCAAATGTAAAACAAAAAATGTTGCCAAATGCTTCTATCAAAACAAATACTACAGGGTAGCAAGACAATATTAGTTTCTGTAGAGCCTCTTACTAACTACAAAATATCTTTCTAATCAGGAAGCTAGTCACTTTTATAGCTGAACATATCACATACTCATTATGTTGAGAAACCTATTAGGCATTTATTTCCAACATTCAGAATTAAAAAATCCTTATATATAATTCTGTAAGACAAAATGTGTACCAGAAAATTGTGGGCGTCTGGTAAGTCGCAGAAAAGTGGGAGGGGTCTTAAATTAAAAGTCTTGACCCCAGGGACTCGGGAAAAGTAGCAGAATTCCCATAAAGTTATCAGAAAAACGAGATATAACGTAAAATGTTCTCCGTAAGAATAGCATTACAAGCCATTTACTGCTGATTTTTGTTTACTTCAATACAGCTGATCGTGATTTATCATTAAGCCAGTACGCAATGTTAACATTTGGATTACTTATTTGCCAGTTAATTCTGCAATGTACTATATAAAACCAGGGATAACGTTATTTCAGAATTAACAAATTTTAAAATATATTGAAAGATACAACACACAACACACACACACACACACACACATAACCTTCCCACTATATTTAGTGTTGCCTTTTGGCGAATTTCCCTATAGGGAAGTAGCTATTACCGTAGGTCTCATGGTAAGACCTAGGCCCGGGACCGATTTACTTTTTCATTTTGATGTCCCCAGAAGCCAAAAACACTATTCCTTCAAATTTTTCTATATGTATACAGGGTGTTTCAGTAAAGCGTAGCGGGCTATGCAGATACAGATTCTATATGCAAAAACAAGTCAAAAATGTAGAATAACTTTTTTTCGATTTCGGCTTAGTTTAGCCGTAATCTGCCATTTTGTATTTTGTTGAAAATAATTTCTAACTCAAAAGCCCTTGGAGATATTTTTTATGAAACTTGGTATAAACTTTAATTCTACAGCTATAAACATTCTCCAAAAATATCTTTGATCAGGCTCATCGAATTTCAAAATGGCGGCCATTTAAAACTTTTAAAGTCAAATTCCATGAAAACCAGCAAATAAAACAAAATTTTGCAACACATTATTTAAAGTTCTTTTTATTTACAATTATTCTTATTCTAAATTACAAATCGAATGACTTTTAATTCCGAAAATCATTCGATTTGTATTAAAAAGGAATTGAAAAATGTGTTGCGAAATTTCGTTTTATTTGCTGGTTTTCATGGAATTTGACTTTAAAAGTTTTAAATGGCTGACATTTTGAAATATCAATGAGCCTGATCAAAGATATTTTTGGAGAATGTTTATAGCTGTAGAATTAAAGTTAATATCAAGTTTCATAAAAATGTCTTCAAGGGCTTTTGTGTTATAAACTATAAAAAAAAATACAAAATGGCAGATTACGGCTAAACTAAGCCGAAAAAAAAAAAGTTATTCTACATTTTCGACTTATTTTTGCATGTAAAATCCGAATCTGCATAGCCCGCTACGCTTTACTGAAACACCCTGTATATATATTTCTCTATGCATGGTCGGACAATGGGAACGGGGTTTTATTAATCCAGGGAAAAAGGAAATTCGCTTAGTTGGCAGGTTTGCTGCAGTGGGTATATTTATTTAGAGGGAGCCTTTAAAACTGTGGGTCCTCTGACCTTTCTACCCAGGGCTAAAATGACCACTGCTTGCTCTAGACCTTACTATTTTACTCTAAGTTCTTAAACCATAAAAATAGCCTAGTTATTGAAACACACATATTCCAGTTGTTAATTAATAAAAAAAAAACAATATACTTAACTACATTGTATATCTTTCACAGGGGATTACTGCAAGCCGTGTGACTGTTCTGGCAACATAGATCCATCGGACCCTCGTTCCTGTGACACAGTGACGGGTAACTGTACCAACTGTCTGCACAACACATTTGGTGGTGCTTGCCAACTCTGCGCGCCCGGCTACTTCGGTGACGCCAAGCTGCGTGACTGCCAGAGTATGTTGTAGTTTTTTATCTTACAAATTTTAAGATTACAAAACGATTTGAAAAATTTAACCCATTATAGTATTGTCAATAATTACTAGGTGAATTTAGTTCTACTAGGTTTTGGTATTTAAATGAAGCTATTTAATTAAATAGCTTTAATAGTAAATTGAGTGAAACCTTCATATCATTAATTTTTTTACACGTACTAAGCTGAAAAGGGAAAAAATTTTACTGACTTGTCTCTGGATAGTATGACCTTGTATCTTTATAAATTGTCTGCTATCAACTGTTGGTGGGAACAAGTAGTGTTATGAGGCATGTAATATTTAGTTATATCATCTTAAGACAGGTAGTAAATTATTTTACATGATAAAAGCATCGGAAATTAGCTGAACGGTATTCTTTTAAATTTGAGCTTGGTGCTTCAAGCTGCTTGGACACCTCTAGTATTATGGTTTCAAAATGCCACCATATTGTTTGGTGGTTTTAACTGTTTGCACCATTTTGCTAACTGGTTTTACTTAATCATTCAATCAATTCCCATCTTCAGGTTGTGTTTGTGATCGTTGTGGGACCCAGGAGTGTGATCATGCGACTGGACGCTGCCAATGTCTACCCAACGTGGTCGGGGAGAAGTGCGACCGCTGTGATGACAAACACTACGGCTTCTCTGCTTGTCAGGTTGGTATCCGTCAAGCAGTTATATGAAGCAATCCTAATATAAGAATTAAGAACTCTTCTGATTTGTCATTTTTTTGGAGGTCTGTATTTAATTTTATTCCTCCTGCTTTTCCTTCAGCTGACATCCCTCCTCCAAGCTTCTCTTTATTTAATAGCATCTTGCTATTAATATCTACTGTTGCCTGTACTCTCCTGTGGTCTAGTTTGTATCAGCTAGCTTTTAACGCTTTACTGTGTTTAGTGTATATTGATCCTACAAGGAGTCTATCTTGGCTCTTAAAGTCTTAAACCAAATTTTTACTGATGATTTATGATTATCTGGTGTCAGCGTCAGAATCATCAGCAGAAACCATTAGCTTAAGGTAGTGTTTTATAGAGTGGTAGGGTTGAAAAAAACATGTATTGTACAAGCCACTTGGGAAAAATCATTCTAATCCTGGCTGAATGTGTCAACAGGGTTGCAAGGCCTGCGACTGCCAGCTTGCGTCGGAGAGTTTGCAGTGTGACGATATCTCTGGGCAGTGTCGCTGCAAACCAGGAGTAATGGGGCTAAACTGTGACCGATGCGCCACTGGCTACTGGCAATACAGCGCGCAAGGCTGTGTCTGTGAGTGACACACATGTTTCACACTTATTTTAGTAGGCGATTCATAGTCTTGTTTATCCAACCTCCGTTATCTGACCAGTGGATGACAGAATACTAAGAAATCAAGTGTTATTTATATCGTATGACAGTACACGTCAGCAGTTATGTCAAGACAAGCCATGTTGTCACCCCTGTCTTTACTCAGAAAGTCAGAACATATGTGTCAGTCCTGCACCTTACTCTACTCTATTGATTCATAACCCTGCATACCACACAGTACATCAATTTCTCACACCTGCCCTCCTCAAGTCATATTGGTATGAATGGAGTCTATGGCTGAGTGGACTAGCTTCACTTTATCTTTACCTCTTATTTCAGTTACAGTGTTTTTATTTTGTCAGTTTTTTTTTTATTTTAGCTTCTAAACAAAGCCTAAGTGATTTTAATGAAAGACAAACTTAAAACCGATTGTTTGTGTGACAGTGGAAAAAATATATTATATTCATGATTTTAGTATAGTTTATTTTTGGTTTATACGATCTTTTAGCTTAACCGACCACGCTCAGTTTAGTTCATATCATGAAGACTATTGTTATTTTATCTTTATCTCAAAAATCCTTTCGCGCTCCACCCCAGTGGCTCTGTAGTTCCCCATGTTAACATTATGAGTATTCATATTTAAAAGGAACTAGCTGTTACCCACGGGCTTCACCCTGTTTCACTTCATTACCTATTAAGTACCTATTAATAAAACTATTGATTGGTTAAGTTAAGCTGAAATAAACAAAAACAGAATACAGTAATACAAACAAAAAATCACACCTCATATTAATAAGGTAATAAATTGAAAGAATAACATACAAATACAGCTGAGGTATTTTTAACATTAGGTATATGGAAAGTTCCCTTTGGAAAGCAATTACGACCTTATAGGGCAATTTATGAAATAATGTATAGTTTAGTGCAAGAAAACAATTACTATTAGACCCTTAAAGCTTTGATTTCTTCTACAAGATTGTACTTATACTGCTTTATCTACAAACTAAGGAGTATTTATGATTGCTCTGTACAGCATGTGGCTGCAACACAGAATACAGTATAGGAGCCAGCTGCAACGCCAGCACTGGTCAGTGTGAGTGTTTGCCTGGAGTGGTGGGAGAGAAGTGTGACCGATGTCCTCCACGCTGGGTCCTCATCCCCGACCAGGGCTGCTTTCAGTGCGAGACCTGTCACCACGCACTGCTCGACGTCACCGACGACCTCCACCGCAAACTGGCCCCCATCAGCGGCGAGTTCGAGGTTAGGACTTTGATTTTGGTCATGTTGGTCGCGAAAAGTAGTAGTACAGTGACTTAGAGTATAGAAAGGATGTGATAAAATGTTCTCAACTGTCACAAAAAATTACTTGTGAGTCACCAATTTTTATTGTTGTTAGTCATCCTGTTGCATTAAACCTTCATCTTGTGTACTCATCAGGTTAGATATCTTAGTTTCTAAACAGCAGTTGTTAAAAAATCATAATATGACCTTTATTTGTAATTTTACTATAAAATCTGATTATTATACAGACGGTTGCAGCCAGTTACTTCACCAACCAGAGACTCAAATATTTCAACGACAGCGTTGTCAAGCTGAGGCCTGATGTCGATGCGTTGCCTTCCAATAAAGTGGACATCTCTCCTTACAACAACAAGGTCAACGACATCGAGTCTGATGCTCGGGGACTTAACAGAAAGGTCAGTAGTGATAAGTGGATAAGAGTAGAGAAAATTTCTTAGAAACGCAAAGTACACTTTCCATTACCATTGTAAAATATTTATGTCAGATGATTCATGTCTAAATGTATAGAGGGTGATATGTTTGAGTAAATAATTTACCTCTCTTTAATAAATAATTTTCAAGGTTAGTTGCAAGTTACTGGTTGGGAGGAATAATTTCCTCTCATCAGTTTTCAGAGTTAAAATAGTCCAAAAGTCTACTAAACACAACTCATTAAATACCGTAGTTGAGCATCACCCTACTATACTCTTTCTTCACAAACCAAAACAGTAGAATAGACCATTGAAGTTTTTATAGCAGTTGACCTGTTCTGTCCCCCAGACCTTGTCCAAAACTCAGGCTTTCTTTATTTTGCACTTCTCACATACTTGCTCCTGTCAACGTTATGATGAAACTTTGAAACCCTCTTACCGGTACATGAAATAGACAAAGCTTAAACCCACAACTTTGCTGCCGTAGTTTCACAGTCAATCAAGCTAGCAACTAAGTTACCAATTCACCACGCTTTTTGGTTTTTTTCTAGGCTACGCCTGTGGCCATTTTGATGGAGATAACGCTTTTTGGAAAAGCGGGTAGGCCTACTGTGTCCCATATTTAAAAAATAGAGGTGTTAGTTTCAGCACCAAAGTTATTTAATCCTTACATTTATTTAGCTGTATGTACATGGAAATATACATGAATTACAAAAGAATTCCAGGATTTTAAATGATAATTGCTTGGGTACTATTCAAGGTAACTAAACGTTTTATACCTCAAATTAAAACTAAAACAACTAAGTTTTGTTTCCCGTGTAACACACACCTAAATCGACACTACATGAAGTTATCCTTATAAGATTAAGTCTGTGCCTACAACAAAATTCAGTTAAGACATCAGATAAACCCGCCGATTGCTCTAAGCGTACAGACTTTGCCAGTTTTACGCTCATATGAAATTGATGAAAATCTTTATTATATTAAATTTTTCCGAATTTCATCAAGGTATGAGAAACAAATTTTGCTCTTTTCCCTTCAATTTGACGTTTAAATCGTTTAATTATCTTTATTAGTCAACAAGCAACGACCGTTTAAAATCCTGGCATTCTTTTGTAAACACCCTGTACTTATACTATCCTCTGGAGACTGTAACTGTTCAAAAGTAAAAGAAAATAAATTTACAAACACACACATAATGCATGGCAAAGGAGCTTGATACTAACCATTGAGAATCAGCTGATTTTACAATCCTCCAAGCTGGTGGAAGTGGAGTATAGACTCAACTTGTTGCTGGTGAAACATCATTAACACCAAGTTGTTGCTCCTAGCCAAGTAATATTTTGGTACTTGGTTGTGAATTTATTTCAGTACACCAAATTGCTGTACATTATTAGCAGCCAAGGTTGATGATTTTGCTGGTTTGATGTATGACAGGCTGAGTACAAGGTAGAAGCAGCCAAGGTGTCTGGAGGTGGCAAGCTGAAGGACGATGCCAGGGAGGTGGAGTCCTTGGTGTTGGCGACAGTCAGGACATCTCAGGACACAGTCAGGGAGATTCAAGACTTGGCGCTCAGCTTGGAAACAAGTTCAGGTAACTTATCAATAACAAGAACTACAGTTAAGGAACTCTGAAAGTTTTAAATTTTGTTGATAAAAAATAAAAACCAAATAGAGTATTATTTAGATTAAAATAAATATTTTGTTTATCAGGACCTCAAATTGACCATGCTCTGGACGAGGCGAAACATATCTTGGAAAAGATCAATGAAGTTGACTTCAGTAATACAGAGCAAGAAGCTATGCAGGTAATTATAATGTGGTGTACAATAGTCCAAACCTCCGAGGATTTCTGGAACCAATTTAAACTTTGATCAGTAAAATAGTAAATTTTTTGTTATAATGATAACAGTATATTTGAATATGATTTGGTAATACTATTGTCAGAGTTACTGTTCCGTTATGTTTAGATAGAATTCAGAATTGTGATTGGAAATTGGACTTGGATAGGTAATGGATATTGGGGTGGGCTTAACCGATTATCAATACTTGAAAACTTGATAGTAGTATTGAAGATATGTCGATTCTTGATATTTCATTACTGTGGATTCAATACAGATTTTCAATATTAGTTATTATACACATATTTGTGTCTACATTTAAATGGGCATATCATGATTAATGGTTAATTCATTGAATTGAATTGCAAAAGCTCTCCGCAATGGTTTTGTTTTATGATCAAAGTTTACTGTAGTGTTAATTTGTATTTGCCTTTGTTGTAATAATTGGTATCTGCTGTTCACAAACTGACCAGTATCTTTTGATTGGTATAGTTTGTGCTTTTTTATCACTAGTCTTAATGCTTTGATAGCTTAGGTTTATACATATACATTTAGGTAGGTAGCAACATATGTTCATGAACATATGTTCAAATTTTTTATCACAGGGTAAAGACAAGGCGGCAGATTTACTTGATAAGATGAGAGCATTTGCGGGGCCTCCGGACAACATGACTGAAGCGTTGGAGTCTCTGCGCGACCGCATCTTCCAAGTTGACACAAAACTAAACGATCTTCTCAACCACACACAAGTGGCACAGGACAACGCTAGGAAGGTTGAGGCACTCAATGCCAAGAATAGGTAAAACTCTACTCCTGTGTCACTAAACAAACAATCAAACATATACTCTCTTGTAGGAATTTTGTTATAATACAAGCTTACCTGAACAAAAAAATAGTCTACTTATGAAAAAAAAACTTTGCACACTATGTGCAAACTTTGACATTGACACTAATGTGATACTAAATTATTGGTTGTAACATTTAAGTCCTTTAAACAACAAAAAAACCACTGCCCAATATGCATTAAAACAAAACAATATTTGAGAATATATAAAACGAGGTAAAATTTATCAGCCTGGGTTTTTTTTTGCTAAACCAGGTGATTTGTATGTAAAGAACACACAATGGAAAGTGATCCAAACCTCTCAAAGCCGTTGTGGTTGTGCCATGGGTTGAACTCGTCCCTCTCGCACCAAAGTCCAAGAAGCTATCCACTATACTCAACGCACCCAAATTTCCTTGTTGCAGAAACTCAAGTTTAACAGGGCATGTTAACACAGTCAAGTATCTGACCAAGGATGGCAACCTCACCTTGAGCGACTCTAGAGAACTTGTCAAGAACGCTTCAGCACTTCTGAATAGTGCCAAGGCTGCTTTGAGTGATTTGAGTAAGTTGGTTAGCTATAGCTGTACAATTGTCAGCATGTAAAAGCTTTTGAGAACCACTGTGAGGGATAATACAATGACAAGGGAACTCTATTTAAAAAAATAATAATGCTTGCAGTCTGTTCTCCACCCATGGTTTATGTTAGAGACTTAGTCATCAAGTTACTTATGTAAACAATTTTCTTGGTTCCTTTTTGCAGTCTCCTTTCTTTTATCCTAACCGACACTCATAGACTGGCCTACCATCACAACCCTCCTCTCACCAAGGCTCCTCTCACGTTAGCACTGGAAGACTAGGCATCATTTCCCTTTTATTTAATATTTTTGCTCACAGTTTTAAGGTAATACTTTTTAAATTTTTTATACAGGGAGCGGCAGAAATATCTGACGGTTTTCAAGCGAGTACAGTCCGGCAGCCGAGTGGAGGGGGGTGGTGGAGAGCGGCTCATTCTCAAGGCCAAGTGACCCCATTTCAGTCGCCATGGAGCAGTGGACCGGTATACATCGCACGGTTGTCGTTGAGGCGTATTTTAAAAGTGGCGATTCTGTTGTTGATTTGCAACGCAAGTATCGTAGGCATTTTAATGTGGCTCGTGGGGAACCTATCCCATCCCGAAACACCATCAAATTGTGGGTGGATACCTTTAGATCCACAGGATCAACTGCAAAACGTAGGCCTACAGGCTGTCCAAGGTCAGTGAGGACGCCGGAGAACGTGGAGCGAGTGCGACAAACTGTGCTAACGAGCCTGCATCGCACGGCGCGTAGACAAGCTGCTGCTCTTGGCATGTCTGATCGCTCTATTCGACAAATTTTGCACTCAGACCTTCACTTTCACCCATATAAAATAGCAATCGTCGGGTGAAAGTGAAGGTCTGAGTGCAAAATTCGTCGAATAGAGCGATCAGACATGCCAAGAGCAGCAGCTTGGGCGATGCAGGCTCGTTAGCACAGCTTGTCGCACTCGCTCCACGTTCTTCAGCGTCCTCACTGACCTTGGACGGCCTGTAGGCCTACGTTTTGCAGTTGATCCTGTGGATCTAAAGGTATCCGCCCACAATTTGATGGTGTTTCGGGATGGGATAGGTTCTCCACGAGCCACATTAAAATGCCTACAAAACTTACGTTGCGTATCAACAACAGAATCGCCACTTTTAAAATACGCCTCAACGACAAACGCGCGATGTATACCGGTCCACTGCTCCATGGCGACTGAAATGGGGTCACTTGGCCTTGAGAATGAGCCGCTCCCCGCCACCCCCCTCCACTCCGCTGCCGGACTGTACTCGCTTGAAAACCGTCAGATATTTCTGACGCTCCCTGTATTATTAATATTCACAATTATTCTTCCTTTCCATTCTTGTAGTTCAAATTTTACTGAGCAATCTTATGAACTAAATTTGTTTTGTCATTTAGCCTCATGATAGTATTTTTTATGCAAAGGACTTACAACAAAGAAAAACTATTTTGCTTCCCCAAAACACTATTGATGATGATATTTCATATATAAATTTTTATTAGCCTATAAAACAACTTTCCAAGTTACATTCACAATTAAAGGGTAATTATTGTTGTTGTTTAATTATTTATCATTTCATATTTAGTTGTTTTGTGCCTTTTTTTCTTTGTTAATTCAACAAATAAGTACCGGTATTGTAATTTCTCTGTGATTTATGTAATAATTGGTGTATCTGTAAATAAATTAAACTAAATTAAATGAACACCAGATGACTGGTCTAAGCTCGTTAAACCATTAAGTTCATAAGCCCTGTGTAAAACTCTGCTACTCTCTTAAACTGTTTAAAAGAATATTAAATTTGGTGTAACCTTTTACCAAACAGTTCATGGACTATGTTGAACAATTAGGAGTGAGAGGTAAACTTTAATTTTGTTTGTTGAGGTGTTGGTCTAAATGCACTATACTACTATTGAAGACTGTCCCATTTCATACCAAATAATCAGAAAGTGTCTAAACTGGTCAATGGCTTCCAGCAAAATTTAATATCTTCATGTTTGCAGCCGACCAGCGATCACAGCTGGAGATAGCCAAAACAGAACTGGAGCAGAAGACGCAGGATCAGAGTGACGGGCTGAATAAAGTTAACGAAGTTGTGTCAGCGGCAACAACACACGCTAATGAGCTAACGGCTCGTGCACAGCAGCTGGACCATCTACTGACGGACACACGAGACAGTGCAGACAGTGCGATCAAGGCGGCCAATGCGTATGCGGATATTGTCACCGCCATCGGCAATGCCAGCCAGGCAGCCGAGGACGCTATCAAGGCGGCAGATGACACCACCAGCAAGGTAAATCAAACATATTTATGTACGGACCTTTAGTCCACGGACCTAGATGCCACAAATAGACTTCCCCTCCTATAGTAATTTTGGAAAGCTTGATCAGTGATCATTTTTGGTGAAAACTAGAGGTCAAGGTATGCCTTATTGTTGGTCACTTGTTGATATTCATTAATTTTTTATACTGGTCTAATGATGGTATCAGGTAGTACAAGCCATGGATCGAAATTTTCTTTAACCTTATAGTGTTAATAATCAGGTAAACAGAAACCAGCAAGCTTATAGAACATATTTTTCTATATTTCTCGGTCGAACCCTTATGAAACCAAATTTAGTGCTCCTTTGGATAATTTATAAACAGGCATATTTCGGCTCATGATTCTTCTACAAGTGTACTCAACAGTTTGAAACGTCACTGTAACATGAGCTAACCAAATGTGACTTATTTCAGTCGGAAAACATTGTCAGCAACAGCAATGGAGTGAAGGAGAAGAATGACGAGCTGCTGAAGAAGATTTACGAGATGGAAGATGCTCTTAGAGCTGCGGACGGCCCGAGTAAGCAACTGGAAGCAACCAAAGACGACCTGAGCCACGTGAAACGGATGAACAATCACATCAACAACACCTACAACCAAGTCAAGAGGTACAACTTAAAAAGTCTGAATTTAACAAACTTTTTTGATATGATGAGATATAATTAGCGGAAGATGCGCCAGCAATGCGCACAACCAGTGGTCTTAATCTTGACCACTTGTGAATTGATCGATGCACAAGGCAACTAATTGGATGCCTAAAAA
This sequence comes from Macrosteles quadrilineatus, assembly GCF_028750875.1. Taxonomy (NCBI): domain Eukaryota; kingdom Metazoa; phylum Arthropoda; class Insecta; order Hemiptera; family Cicadellidae; genus Macrosteles; species Macrosteles quadrilineatus. Next base: position 53,431,414 of record NW_026542598.1, on the reverse strand, counting down.
CAATGATTTACAAAATGAAAAATATCACAATAATCAAACTGCTACACGTAGTTCACTTCATTATGATTTACCTTACCTTACTTACCCCCTTATCCACTGGAACCTAAAAAGGTTTTTGGCCACGCCAACGATGCCTTTCCACTGCTCTCTATCTTCACCTGTCTGGGGGGTGGTTCCCAATATGATCTACAAAATGAACAATATCACAATAATCAAATTCGTACACATAGTTTACTTCATTATGATTTACCTTACTTTTCTTACCCCCTTGGCCACTGAAACCTAAAAAGGTTTTTGGCCAATGATTCCTCTCCACTGATCTCTATATTCAGCTGCCTCCGGGGTGGTTCCCAATACTGCTAGGTCCCTCAGCACCTGGCTCTTCCATCGAAGCCTCGGCTTGTAATTTGTTATTGTTACACCAAGGTATTTAAAATATTTAACTCTTTCAAATTCAAGATCATCCACTTTAAGATTACCTGCCTGCCCTACTCTTGCATTTCTTGAAACATTAATGATTGATAATTGATAATTTGTAGTGGCAAAAACAATGTTTATTGGTATGCCAAGTCTCTAGAACATAATTCCACATGCAACCTTTATACTGAGAATTTTATCAATTTTTCAAAACAGTGACAAACACTTAGATGTGTCTTAAGCGTTGATCAACTGCCTCTTTAGCCAGAATCATCCACGGAGGACAGCTGTGCCAAATTTTCCATCTATTTACCAGCTGTACCAATTACGTTTTACTCCCTACACAACTGTATCCTTTTGCAGAGGGCTTGAGAACATTCCTCAGTTGGAGTTGACGGGTGTTTACGACTCTGGAAACCTGGACGCAGTGACAGATTCTGCCCGCAGAGCTCTAGACCAGATTAACCAGAATGCTGCTGACATTCCGCAGAAACTTCAGACTGTCAAACAGCTGCACAAGGATAACCAACATGCTCTAGATAACGTCAAGATTGCAAACAACGAGTGTGAGTTGTATGAACTTACCATAGACTATTGTAAATTTCCATGCGGCCTAAATTATCTTCAAAACAACATAAAAACTATTAGAAATACACTGTAAACTTGAAATATTTTAATCAATTGTTTACTTCGTGATTTTACCTGAACCTCCTAAAGATTTTATCACTCTAAAACCTACCGCTTCTCTCAGTCAGTGATAATCAATCTTTAGTGAGAGTTAATTAGACTCTTTAAATTAGTTCAATTCAGTACAAAAGGAACACAGTGTTTATTCTTATTGTAATACACTTTTTTTGAGTGCTGTTTTGTTAAACAATTGACTTTTGATATGGCTGATAACTGTTATGTTTGAATTGTATTGGATTTCTCATATTGAAAAAAAAATTAAATTTGTCTGTTCCAGTGGACAAAGTCAACAGTATTCTACCTGACATGATAGAACTCGTTGAACAGCTAAAAGAGAAACCTCAAGAGCTGAAGAAGATGGCTGAGACAATAAAAGATGACCTAGAAGATCTAAAGCAAAAAGTAAAGATGGCTAGGGACTTAGCTAACAGGTATGTTTTTATCAGTATTTTGATATTAATTTTCCTTTTTTATGTAGACCCTTTTTACACATTTGTTGTCAGATGGTCAGACAGTTATACCTATCTCAAACTAAATTGGATCCATATAGTAGACCTAATGAGAAAACCATTATTGTTAGTAACTAATATTATAGTCATGAAGTTTAAAAACTACTATTTTATTGGCTTATGAAATTCACAAATTCTTATTTCAAACCATTGCAAGTTTTAATGTCTTAAAAGTGTTGATTTTGCAATATAATATACAAATATTATCACCTTTATCTCGTTGATAGATCATCATAAAATCTTGAAAGACAGACCAAGACCCTTTGCGCTTCATACAAGATTGAAAAATTTCTCTCAACAATCGGTTGATGTACTCAGAGGCCATCCGTGTACTGAAATCTCATGAATGCATGCAGTCTACCAATCAACATTTTCTAAGGCAGGTGACTACTTCTTGACATATTGCCCAAGTGTGTCCTTCTTTTCTAATTGAGCTCCTCACAGCTTCACAGTTCAATCTTAATGTACACACTTTCTGCATAGACCCGTGCACTGCATGGAGGAACTATATAATAATAATATTAAACATAAACTAAAACATTTTTCCACTTCAGAATCAAAGTTGGAGCTACTTTCTTCCGCAACACAACTTTGGAACTGAGAAACCCAGACAGCATTACTCACCAGGGTTTGAACTCCCATGTCTCTGTGTATTTCAAGACTCCAGAGCCCAACGGTCTGATCATCTACCTCGGAAATGAGAAAGGCACAAGTCGCAAGATGAGAAGATCTAATTCTGTAAGTTAAAATGGTTTGGATTTTCCAACTTTTAAAAGTTGAATGCACCCAAAAATTCAAAGTTCAAAAATATCCTTCCAGGAAGGTTAACATTGAAATGTTGTAGATTAGACCATGATACAGAACTAAATAACTAAGAGCTGACGTTTTGCCCTTGTTACAGCCTTGAACAAGGCTGAAACGTTTTTCTATTTAAAGTGTAATTCACTGAAACAATTGGAACCTGAAAACCAAGTTTGCAGTTTGTTAGTATTAGTGACTGCCTTGGGTCCTATGTTTGAAGTTGTCTCATTAACCCTTTGATTGGAAACCAAGCAATAACTTTTAGTTTACATATTTTTTATTGCATTATTTAATTATAAATTTGTATTAACTTTTGCTCTCTTGTAGGATGATTTTATGGCTCTCCAACTGGAGAATGGTTACCCCGTGTTGACCATTGACCTGGGCTCGGGTCCTGAGCAGATCAACAACAACAAGTATGTGTCCGACGACAAGTGGTACCAGGCAGTTGTGGACAGGTAAACGGACACACTCAATCTCTCTACGCATGTGATTTTGATTTGAGTGTTACTTTTTTGTGCTTTATGTGTAACTGTTCGGTTGTTATCTAATTAGTATTGTGAAGAACAGATAGTAAGTTATAGATAATCAGAAGAACAGATAGTCAGTTGATTTCTGGCTGTTATGTATACAAAATTAGTCTTTTAATAATTAAAGAACCTTTTTTCCACAGGACTGGTAAGAGCGTTCAGTTCAAGATAAGAGAGGAAATCACACCAGAATACATCAGAGAACACCCAGTGGAACACGTTCTCAAGGGAACATCTACTTTGCTTAACCTGGACAAGGATCTCTCTAAACTGTTTGTGGGAGGTTTCCCAGTCACGTTCGACGTACAACCTTCGCTTAAGTCCTCTTTTGAAGGCCACATTGAAGAGCTTGTTATAGGTGACTCCCAAGTTGGACTTTGGAACTTTGAAGATGCCGCTAACCTCAACAAAGGCTCTATCGAGAGGTAAATTTGTTGTTTACGCATATAATAAGTAAAATAAAAGCTATGTGCCAGACCATAATAACAGAGTTAAGTTTACATACAGTCAAGTTTTCAAATAAAAATTCAAGAAAAATATGAAATAAAACAAAGTTCTCTCTTTTTTTAGAGATAAACTCCTCAATGTATCCATGAGCACTGGTTACCGCTTCAATGGGGAAGGATATGCTGTGATTGATGGCCAAACCTACGGGGTCAAGAAACGCTCAGACATCAAGATGTCGTTTAAGACCTTTGCAGAAGATGGACTCTTGTTTTTGACCTACGGTAAACAGCCCAGGAACAAGAGACAGGCTGAGGACAACCATATGATGTCCATTGAAATGAGAGGAGGAAAGATTATCTATCAGGTATAAATTGTGTGTCATGGTAATTCTATTTCAGCCAATTTGTCCAGTAAAATGTTCTACTCAAATAATTTGGTGAAAGTCACAATGTTGATGTGAATTTCAAAATCTGAACTTCAATTGAAATGTTTATACTTTGTTACCTTTTTCTTTATGTAATTTCTTATCCCTGAAAAACACTGCAACATATTTTAGGGCATCTCAATTTATCACTAAAATCACAGTTTACTTTAATAACCTGCATTTAATGGTAAGACACACTTTGCAATCCAGTACTGTGATAATTGAGTCATCAGCCAATATATGTACGATATATTGGAATTTAATTTCTGTTCAGTGAAATTACAGTGAAACAGTACAGTGTTACAGTTTAATTTCTGTAAGTCATATAAGGCACTTACAGCTCTACCCAAAATGACAAGAGCCGCCCCTGCCCATTTGGTGGATCACGGTGAAATCAAGAACATCTTCCATGATCACTAAGACATCATCGCCGTCACTTGCGATTGCTGCAAACTATTATTTCTAGTAAATGCAAAATTTACTTTTTGTACAAAAAATTTGTCGCAGCCTAGTAAGCCTGGTGGTAAATCTGGCACAGTTCCTGTTGGTATAGAAAGTCTTTTGAGTTTTGAACATTTAATGTTATTTATAACAGAATAAATACATGTTTTGAACATAACAATCATACACTTACAATAACCCAAACTATGTTAGCAACACATACATTACAAATGCAGTTATAAATTGTGTAGTGAATTTGTAATTACTGTATTTTCAATTATTTATCAATTGAACTTAATACCTGACTTGACTTTACCTGTAGATTGTCAAGAGTCAACTATAATCCGTAAAAACAAAAAAATATATTTCTTACTCACCTGCACCACTTATTATACAACAAATCGATCAGTATGAGCATGGCACAAACAATATTATAGTTTTCAAATCCTGTTATGTTGGCAGTACTACATGGGGACAGAGCATGTGTTGCTACAGACAGACAGGAGTTACAACGACGGCCAGTGGCACTCGGTGTCTGCTGCTCGCAAGGGACTGGCCGGCTCTCTGGTAATGGACAACAGACAGGACGAGGCCAAGCAATACAGACCTTCTAGCACCCAGGGCGAAGACCTGCTGGTCAGTAAATAAGTTTAAAAATATTATCAAGCAATCGATGCTCATTTGTTAGTCCAGAGTATTTTACGACTTAATCTTGTTCTTGAATGATTAACCAATTTTATATTGGTGTTATTTTGTTACAGGAATGAATTGTGTGCATCACAGATTTTGTTGCTATACATAAAATAATGTGGAACTGTTTCTGAATTAAATCAACGGTCTCCATTAGGAAAACACAGTGTTGCAAATCCAACCCAAAAAGGGTTTTCCTAGCTAAAATGGCGACAATTTAAAACTAGTTTGAATAGCATCTTAGCTTTGTTCAACAAGATCAAATTAGTATTTTTAAATTGCCACCATTCACTACATTGAAATTGCTACAATGAATCTTTTGTGGTCAGATTTGCGGCAGTGTGCTTTAGAGATCTTTAATTTAATGTACTACTCAACCTATGTTCTCGTTTAGGATTTCCTTCTGACATCCTGTGGACCGGATGGTGGGAAAAAGTTATATTCACTTCAAAAAGTAAATGTTTTAGTAGTAGTATTGTGTAAAGCTTCTTTCCACTATCCTTAATGGTTAAAGAAATAAATCACTGTTTCCGGATTCTGCATATTGTACCTACAGCTTTCCTAGAATCAACCGATAATAAATGTTTAGCTCCTTCAGTTCAAATACATAAATTTTATAGCAAAAAAAACTATCATTCAAATGCAAATCGAGTAAGGTGCTCGTAGACTGAATGAGGTCTACAAATATTCTTTGGCAATGAGACACTGCCATGAGAACATTCCAGATTGTAATGTTAAGTAATTAAGCTGATATTTCTGATATCTTAACTGCAGGTACAAAAGACGTTCTACTTTGGAGGAACACCAAGAGATGTGGCTGTGGAGGGGGTAACGAACATCGGCTTTGACGGCTGCATAGACGAGGTCCAAGTCGGACAAACAAGTATCGACCTCAGCAATAACATCAATGTCTTTGGAGTTTCCCCCGGCTGTCCTGTCAAGGTAATAGTTTTAATTTATTATTTTGTCTGATCCAACATTGCGAGAATTTTGTAATGTACTGTTACAGACTCATTTTTAGAAATACATTTTAAAAGAAGAGAAAGATAAACAAAGAAATAATGTAAGGAATCTTTATACTGTATAATGAGTTTTCAAAAACCATATCCAGAAAAGAATGAGGAATCCAATTTTGTGTGTTAAAATTTTATTTTTAAAGTTTCAATTTCAGTTGTGAAATTACAAATTTCTAGTTTTGACCATTACAAACACCTGTTCTTAGTTCTTTGGTATTAAAATCAGGTTAGGTTGACTGTGGTACTGTGGAGTTGTTGTAATTCCCACGTCTTTGTCAGTTTGCTGGGGTGATCTCATTTGAAGAGGGAGCCCGAGGCTATGCCAGGTGGGGCAATGCCACTGCAAGAGACAACATTGTACAGCTGATCCTCAAGATCAAGACTACCAACCCGAACGGTCTCATTGCCTATGCTGTAGACGGCAGTGCTTCCTCCTCACTGCAACTGGTTGATGGAAACATTGTCTTCAAAAGTGGAGGACAGGTAAGGTTTTTATTTTAATAATTGTAATTGATTAGTTGCAACAAGAACATTTTTTAGGAGTATTTAACCATTGGTCTTGAAAGGCTTGTACATTAAGTAAATAAATTTGTGAATTTTAGTAAATAAATAAAAGGTATCAGCAAACTGACACGTACTTTCTCCCATTAGCTTGTCAACAACCCTTTTAATGGGTAAGCAATGGGAGTATCTATGATATTTTATGGAGAAAATCACAAAAACTGCAATAAATGAACCAGAATGTTAACAGCATTAGGGGTTGTGCCATTTGGTTTATTGTTTAAAGGAACATCAAATACATCATCTTTGATAAAAATTTTAAATAAGATTTTTCTGTCATTTTATGCATTTAGTTTGTGAATTCCTAAACCTGGACTTCAGACATTCAATTACTTTGGGGTAATTGTCAGCTATAGGGGGAAAAATAGTGACTATTTCCCCAGCCCTAGATTTGGGTTCAGTAGCTAGAATAAGATATTGAAATTTATCTTCATCTTTAAGGTCAGAGTCTAAATGAATCTTTTGGAATTGGCTCCAAAAGTGTAGCCAATTTTTCAAATTTCCATCAAATTTAACAAACTTGATTTTAGGAAGTTTTATTCTAGCTTTTGAGGTATTCGGTTTACTTGAACATGATTTACTACAACTTGAAGCTACATCCTCAATAGATTTCAAAGTCAAACTGTCAAATTTAGCTTTTATCAGAAAGAACTTATTTAAATACTCATCCGATCCGCTGAGTTCTTCGGTGAGTTGCTCCTCCGTACAGTCTGATTCGAGAAGTTTTTCCAGTAGCTTATCATTGAGTTCGTTAAGTTGGTCGTTCTTTTTCTCTAACAGTTTCATACTTGCTTCGATTTCAGGGTAATCATGGTTGTTAGAATTCAATCTGTCCAAGATACTTTGCGAAAGAGTTGTAAACGATCTCCGAATTACCGTTCTCTGTTTCTTAAGTCGATTTATTTCTATAATTTCTGGTCCTGTCACGGTCGCCATGTTTTACAATTCTTCTGGTTATAATAAAATTAGAATTGTTCTCAATTCCTGTAAACAGATTAATTACTGAAACAAATCAAACTTAGAAACAATTAAACATTGTACGGTTCAACTTTTGTTTAAATTAGACCGTTTGAACTAAATTACAGAAAAAATCAATTCTTTTTTAAATGTAGAAATTTCATCATTATTTTTATTCTAGAAAACTTACAAAAAGTAAACATAAATCAACTGTCAAAATTATACAATTAAAATACAGCTGATTTTCAAATTTGTAAAAATATTAAGCATAAGTCCAGTCAAATATGAGCGTCGGTCATAACTTCATCAGTCATTTTCACTCTATGTATGGATGGGAGAAAGTAAAAAAATCTGGTGTACAGATAAAGAATGAACATGGAGCACAAAGGGCCTAAGTTTGAAGGATTTATGTTTGGATAGAGGCTCACACAAATGGCAAAGTGTCCACCATAGCTCAAGTAAAACAAAATCTTTAAACTAAGAGGTACACATAAACTAGAATATTTCCTCCCTCACTTACATAGTTTTATAACAAAGAAAGTGTGAGTTATAGAGAGGAAAGTCTCCAGATCCATTGGTAGTGAAGGTGAAATATTAAATTTTTTGTGAGTTTCTTGTGAAAATCTACATTCTTTCCAATTCAGATTAGCTTTTTATCCTAACAAAAATCTTTGATATCTAGAGATGAAAAATGTAAACAAATTGACCTGTTGTGTGGTGTAGGAGGTATCTAGCAGCCCAGCTACCAAGTACAACGACGGCCACTGGCACGTGATAGTGGCTACTTCTCAGACCGGGGAACCTCTGCTGCTGGACATCGATGACTACGACAACTTCAAGTGAGTTCACCTTAGTGGAACCTCTATAACATGACCCCCAATATCAAGTCACCTTATTAACTGGCTGGGAAGCTGTTGTAGTTCTCACGTAACAATCAAAGGGTTGAGGAAGTTAACAAAACTACAAAGATCTTTAATACTTTTATGTTTTATATTTTTCATTGAAATGGTTACCATACAAAGTAGGTATTTTAAGCCAAGTATGAATGGAGATGAATGTAGGATGAGTGGTGCGATCTTGTAGTCTTGTTAGTGACTAAGGCCGACATACTCCTTACACACAGCTGTTAATTAATAGCCCATACAGCTAATGGCAACTAAGGGACCACAGTTTATAGTGGAATCCAAATCACATTTTTGTCTTGGTATTAACAAATTGGTCTAATTATCAGGATAGTACTGCGGATAGTTGTAGTACTCACTAGTGCAGACGTTAATCCACACCAGGGAATATCGCTACCACAGTGCATGTCTATAAATATCCACAATTCGTGACCTCCTAGTAGCTGGATTACAGGACGACGCCACTATCCCAGTCATCTCATTCCATTCTACATTGCATTCATATACACCTTGAAATACACACATGTGTGCAACATTGTATAAAAAATATGATAATGAATTGCTTTTGTTTTGATAGCAAGCTTTGTTTTCAAATACCTTTGCTTTTGCATTACCACTAATCACATGTTATGCATATTTCAGACAACGTTTGATTAACTGCATGTATAAACTTGGATCACTATGACTCGTTATAAATTAAAGTGGAGTCCCAATAATCCGAACTTCGGTAATCCAAAAGTCTGCTTAATCCAAAACCAAAAAATATATCTTAAATATTTTTTTTATAAAAATAAAACTTTTTTAATTTTTTTTGAAAATTTTTTTTATTAAGCTTTTAACACAGTTAGCTGTACCTCGTCAAAGAGTTCTGTAGCGTCCGGATGAGATTGACTTTTTTTGTAGAGTATTTTAGTAAATATTTCACCATTTTTGTTATTAACATTTTTTATTTTCATCCCGGGTTCCAATCCCATCCCACCAAATCACAAATGGATTTTATTAAGTGATAATGCTGCAGCCACTAGGTATAGCCTTAAGTAATGTCAAAAACAATCCCGGGCTCGTGCCTGCGTCCTAAAACAAAACAAAAAATTCAAAAAATTAAAATTTTTTTTCAAAATTAAAAAAAAAATGTTTTATCCGAAAAATTCGAAATGGGCCCGGTCCCAACCATTTCGGACTAACGGGACTCTACTGTACCCCCTCTCTTAACTGGCCAAGACGGGACCTTGGTTGGATCATCTGAAAGGTTTTATAACAAATCTAGACTTGCAAGGACACAAATCTATTGTTTAACTCCGATAAAGAAACTGTAGATACCTTAAAAAAGATTGGTTAAACTAACTTTTTTTATAATTCTCCATACTAACCACTATTTATACCTGATAAGAGCGGGTCAAGAGAGGATCTACTAGGTGCGAAAAAAAGAATAAAATAATTAGCAAAAACTCCCAGTCAATGCAAGTACATCACTGATATTTTAGTTTAGCATACCCTATTTTAAATATTTTTACTCCTACAAACAAGCTACATACAATAAAACAACTATGTTGCTTCTTAAAAGAATGGTTTCCTAAAAATAACTGAGTATACAAAGCAAAAAAATGACATGAGGCAAAAGTGTTTTAAAAAAATTAACATTTACTCTGTTGCTAACTATTGCCAAATATTAACATACTAAGTATCCTCTCTGTTGTTCAGATCACCCGACACTGCTGTAGCAATGAGGCTGCTCTACAGCAACCTGTACTTTGGTGGTGTACCATCACGAGTGGACGCAGCACTCGCATTGCAGCCACAGTTCTCAGGGTGCATCGGAGACGCGACACTCAACGGTGTCGTAGTAAACTTCGCAAACCTCACGGACACTAGTCAAGCCATTGTCGGAAAGTGTTTGTGGGATGAGGAGATCAAACCACCGTTCTCCATCCCACCTGGACGTGAGTATTGCATTCTGCTGTTGCTCTTGGTGCCCAAGATGGTACTTGGTACTTTGCCTCACCAACACACTACCTCCACTTCCCTTCCTCCCAGTCCTCTCATGCGTTTTCTTATCTTGTCTCGCCATCTCAGCTTTGGCCTTTCTGTTCGTTTTCCATCGGATTATTCAGAGATATTCTTTTGACTTAGCATCTTTTGACTTTTTTTACTTCATGTATCCATTGTCCAGCCCATCTCATTCTCCTGCTTCTTACCTCAGCCACAATGTCCAGGTCTAAATACAACTCTACATAGAGTTGTAGCCAATGGTTGTATGTAGAATTTGATGTAGAGAGTTAGAACTCTACATCTTTTTCAAAAATGTTAGGCGTTGTTCTCTTTTATTTGCTTGGTACCCTAATTTCTGAGCCATAACTCAAGTTTCCCTTTTTGTACAGAAAGAAAAATCATGTTCTGTTCCTGTTCAACAATAAAATAAAAATCCTGTGTCCTGTCATGTCGGAAACTAAAAAAAGTGGATGAATACATTTTTAAACTTACTATCCCAAAAAGTTTAAATCAAATGACATTTAAATCAAATTAACATCAAACAAACAATTTATTTCAATGGATAAAAAACATCATGTATGTCAAACATTTTAGGTAAAATATACTTGTAAAATTGGTTGTGATCCTTGGTTTGTGCAGGGCCAGAGCTACCAATCTCCGGAGAGCTGCCAGGGCCGGAGGACATTGGTGGAGCAGTGAAGGGTCCTGAAGAAGAGGATGACATCAGTCCTGAAGAACCACCTGAGGAAGTGTCGGACTCGCCAGGTAAAAGGCTTAAGTGTATTTCACACCAAGTTTTTATAAGAGTGCATAAAGAAGAACTTAGCACTGAGCAATTAGTTGTGATGAAGAAAAAATAGGCTTAGACTGTGAAATTTAGGGAAAATAGAACAAAAGAAATACAAGTACCTTACAGCTATAGTTAGTATGTATCTTGCTTTGAAGGGGTCGGATAATCTTCACTCAATTACTTCACTAATACGAGAGGGTTACTTGAAATCGGCTAACCTAAGGCCGCTATTAGCCGTGAGCAATCAGTGGCACAACTAGTGGCGACACCGGTGGCCGACGTGTAGAGGGGCATTGACTCAAATGGTGCCTATTAGCCGTGGGGTGATCGGTGGTGCCACCGAAAAAATTGGTCCGTGAAGCTGCCGGGAGTGATTTTGCCCTCTTTGTACAATAAAATAAATTTTAATTTTATAATTTATATTTTATATCTGTACTATAATATAAATTCTGCAGTTTGAGCGAGGTATGAGAAGTTGTGCCACTAGTATCCAGGTTCCAAAAAGCTGTGGGACACCAGTGTCTCCACTAGTTGCACCACCGGTTGCTCACGGCTAATAGCAGCCTAACATGAATGGTACATTTGTCTGTTTATGTGTGTTAAAGGTTGAAAGTGTAGATTGTATGATTTTTAGCAGAGATGTGGTAGGCATCATAGTTTGAAATTTTTTACAGACAGTTTTTAAAACAAGTCATTTTGCAGACGGATGTGACTTAGCCATTTAAATATATTCACATTTTATATTAATTCTTAAAGACATAAAAACGTCAAACTGATTCAGAATCTTTTGAAGGTGTGAGTTTAGTTGAGCCCCATTCACTAACTTTCAAAGATTATCTAAGTACCTATTTCATCTGCCTTGTTGCTCGATATAAATTGCATCTCAAAATATGTTTTTTTTGGTTTTTTAAGACTTTTAAGAGATTTTTCATAAGTTTTCTGGGCAGTGATATTTCAATAGTTGTAACAGAAACTAACTATGATCCGTAAAGTTAGATTATAGTTTCTCACTCTTCAGAATAGTATAGTACGTTACTAGTCCTCAAAATAAGTGTTTGCCGGGGATCACCATACGAGTCCGGTAAACACATTTTGGACGAGTGACGTACGATAGTTTACGCCATACTACTAAATCTGTACAAATCCTTATAATTATATTATTACTACCAACTAAAGGACTAACAATAAATAGTCAAAACCTCTAAGAGAGGTTATGTTTTTGTTTATAACTAAGTTACTCATTGCCACCCAAATACAGTATAATCAGCTGATTGGTGTCCGGTAAAACTCATTTCAGTACAGTAGTACGCAATGAAACCCCATTTGATTAAGCCGGTGGCAAACAGCTGTTTTCTGGACTAAATCCTTGTGTGGGAAGTTCGTCAAAATAGTGTAGTGTGGCGTAAAGTATATAACATAATTATAACTCAAATACTGATTTAGTAATAAAATACAAAACATGAATTTAGGAGTATCAATTGAAAGAGTGACATTAAAAAATAACTACAATATTTTGTTAGTTCATTTGTAAATCTTGGAAAAATTTAGTTAAAATGTCAGTTATGTTTGTCTAAAGTTATCTTTAATTTGACAACATGAAAATGTTTAATAATCTGCAGGTTTTATATTTGGCATACTGTGCCAAAAATGAGCTGGGCCATAGGCCAAGTAAAACAATGGTCCACTGTATGGGATCAGAGTAAATAATTAAGTTAAAAGTTCAGACATTTGAAGCAAAAATATTACTCTAGGATTGTATTGTTTAACTACTAACAAAAAAGAAATGGGATATTTACAGTATTAAGTAAAGTTATGTTTGGCAATTATTGCCAAACATAAATTTACTTAACACTGTGAAGAATGATCTCACAGTTTTTACTTGATAAGTTGTCACTCTGATCATTACATTAAATCGTCAATTGACTTATTCAAAATAGCAATATTTGCTTACAATAATCACAACAAATAGCAAATTGTCCTGTAGTCTACTATGTTGTATGTTTTTGATTCCACATACAGCACTGTGGAAATAAATTAAAGATTTCAAATCACCGGTTTTGTATCTTTTTAAATATTGTGTTATTAATATGGCATCATTGATTTTCAATGAGCATGTAAACATCACCTTTAACCATAAATGCCAATTTGTTGGCATGGAACTGTACAATGTTAACATTTTCAACTGAAAATCTTCACAATGTGTTTATAAGGGACTTTGGTAACTGATGTTATGTATAATATAAAACGTGTTAGTTTGACTAGATGTGCCCTATAAACCCATAATTATTTGTTTTTTAATATGCATGATTTGCTTATGAGTTTTTAGATTATTTCTAGTTTTCTGAATTATCCTAAGAAAAAATGTGGCTGTGGGTAGGCTTTTTTGATAGGCTTTCAGTGTGTGTTTGTCTATATTTAGTAAAGTATTACAATATCAAATTACAGTTAACACATTAAGGTCAACTAATTAGGATGTAAAATCAGTATTTGATACAATGGTACACTGATAGCAGCATTGAGGGCAGTGATATAGAGGTCATCAATGTTGTTTCAAGAACACAATAGTATTAAGATAACATATAAAAAAGATGTATACCTATAACAATTCTTGCAATTATCTAAACTACGTTTGTCTTTTAAAAATGAAATTTCAAACTATGAAAGATAATCTCTATCATAAAGTTATTTCTTTAAAATAAGTTAAGTTATGTGTTAAATAAAAAAAAATTTGGATATGTATGTATGGTAAAACATTTAAATTGTCAAACACTAAAACTAGATTAGGAATGTTAATTTTTTATTCAATTTATTTTGCTATAATTTCCTGAGGTTTGCTTGGATGAATAAATTTTAATGATATAGTTCCAAGTTGTAGACTTCAACTGCGAGACCCATACTTTGTACTGAATTAAATATTTAAGTGGTATTAGAGGTTAAATAATGTTTTATGAATTATTGAGCCTTAGTTAAACAAATAAAATATGTTTAAGCCAATTAATAATAATTATTACTTTAATACCCTATCAAAAAACTCAAAACACCTGGAAAAACGTATAACTGAGATTTTAAAGTACGGTTAACTACTGTATTCAGGCTACTGTAATTTTGATATAAAAAGTAGTAGCTTTTTTAAAATTAAAAAAAGAACACTATAGCCTACTGTATGGGTTTGCTTTACTACCAATATAAATACAAATTAACCCACCAATATTTTATTTAAAAAAATATGTAACTTATTTAAAAAATCATCTTTGCAATCTGTTTTTAAACAGATGTCAATGACAGGACTAGATAAGAAGTGATAAACATTAACACTTTTCCTCTAAGAGCTGTTGCATGATTGCTGACTAAAAGTTTGCCAATCAGCTGATGGCAGAGTCAAGGTCGTTGTATTTCAAGAACAAGTAGACTTGGCAGTCTCTCAGTGTGTGTTTGGAGAGCAACATGGCTGGCAAGAGGAAGAAGCGGTCAGTCAACAATCCCTGCCTGGCCAAGCGCTGCAGGAGAGAAGAAGACAACAAGAGGAGGTTCAGTTTGTTGCCTAGACTGGCTGACTTTACTCTCCCTGGCTTCCATTACCTCGGCCCCAGTAGCTCCAAGGACAATGGACCTCCGACCAACACTATCGACGAGATTGCAAAGAAGCACGACGAGGCTTACGACAAAGCCGTTGACGACTACAGGCAAACGCATGATCTGAAGAAGAGCGTGGAGGAAATTGAAACAGCGGACTTGCAGTTTCTGGATACGATGAGAAAAACAAGAGCGATGACTGCGAAAGAGGCACTCGGTAAAACTGTTGGTCTCGTGGGAATTGGCCTGAAAGCGACAGTTGAAAAAACTCTGGGACACACGCTCTATCCTAATTTCCAAAAGTTGGATGAAAGTGCTGCAGGACAGGATAGTGTGTTAAAAGTTTGTGCTGGTGACGATTTCAATTAAATGTGACAAATTTTTAGTGTACTTTTATGTAAATGGTTTTTTGTTTAAGTGTGTCTTGTGTTTAAAGAAGGCCTTAAGATTATTGTTTTATAGTTTGTGTACTTTGCAATTTTTGAGGATTTAATTTAGTACTTAGAATCACTTTATACAAAGACAAAATTATTAACAACTCCTTTTATAAAGTCTTCATATTTTAAATGAATTACAAAGATAACTCAGGTAATGTCTTACTTTAAATAGGTATGTTTGAAATGCCTAGACTGTAGACCATATTTTTATTATTTTATTAGCCTACCTCCATTGTGTCCTAAAAATCTATTGTAACTATGCTATGTAAAAAAAATTTATGAATATAATTTTTTTAAGGACATAAACCTGAAGTAGTAATCTTAACATAAAACATTTGAAATTTAAATTCTTTATTCAAACATAACATATTGAAGAGTACAAAGTACAAATGATGGGAGTTTTGTCAAAGTAATAACATAGCTATAATTAATAAATCACAATGCTAAAATTATTTCTGAATTCATAAAGTAAAAGTTACCATAAAAAATCAAATAAAATTAGTTAACTTCTACTGTTCACAAATGATTTCAATTTTTAAAATAACTCTTGTTCATTTGAAAAAGAAACAGAGTAGGCCTAAATACCTTCTTTTTTATGCATTTTAAATCAATAACTTATGTAGTTTTTTACAAGTATATTTTTTGAGTGATAGTGATTTTTTTTTTGTAAATATTTATTTAATTATTTTCATAATCATAGAACAGAACCAACTTGTTTAATTGAAACAGCTGTTAAGATTCAATAATTCCATTTCTCATAAGGTTAACATGGGAAACTCCAGAGCCACTGGGGTGGAGCCCGAAAGGATTTTTGAAATAAGAATATGCCTATATGTTAATCGGGAATGTGAGCTATCATCATGCCAAATTTCAGCCCAATCCGACCAGTATTTTTCGAGTTTACTTTTCCCATACACACATACACACATACAGCAACCACCTCTTTTTTATAATAGTATAGATTTTCATAATGTATCAATAAAAAGATTGAATATGTAGAGGGATGTAACTGTGGTTGATATAACGGTAGTTTTTTATGTGTGGAATAATGATGTCTAAATTAAATATTTTTGAGCGCTCTAGCCTTAGATTGTTATTTAGTAGTTTAACCATTTCATAGATGTACAGGCCCATGACGGTTGAATCTAAACCCAATGATCTAAACTGATTGTTTTCTTTCTAACTTTTGTTTCTCCATGTATTTATTTAGTTTCAGTTGAAGTGGACAGGTTTGGGCCCCCCGCTCCATCCACGGAGCCGCCAACGCCAGCTCCTACCCCGGTGCCGAACTGCAAATTACCCCTGTACCCTGCCACAGACTCTGCGGTTGGACCTCAAAGTGGGGTTAGATTTGGTGAGTTATCTATCCAAGCAAAGAAATATGTCAAAACGAAAACAATAAGGATGATGAAAATTTAATTTATTTTGACAATGATTTGCACTTTTTTGTATGGAAGTCTTTGAAAAAGGAACTATAGAAAAATTATATTTCATTTCATTTCCACAATCACCAAATTTAGTTAGGTGGATTGTTGTAAAAATTACTTAAGTATATATTTTTAGTAGTAATAATAACAATTGAAGAATTATTGTGTTCTTTAACACCTTACATTGCAGGAAGATTAGGGTTTTCAGGACTCTTTGGATGCATTTACTTCCCAAATTCATAATCCTAGGTAGGTCTATTTGAGTTTTGAAATATTTAGTTAGGTCACACTCAACTAACTGAGTGACGTTATTACTTAAGAGAAATCAGTTCAAACGTTTCACAGTCATTCAAAAGATTATGAATGAGTCAATTTTTTATCAGTACTTTCCCTTCTGTTTGTTTTCATCTTGACAGTCACAGAGTGACTCATGAAGCATGACATATTTTAACCAATTGCACAAGTGTAGAACATGTTTAATCATAATGTTTATAGAGTTGTTAGTTTGTGTACACTCTTTGTATCCCAGTTTAGTTTCCATTTTGAGAACCCCCAATCAAGGCTGTGCAAATCTTGTCAGGAACTTGCTTCTATTTTTAGTAAAACTTCTTCATTCTTGGCACTTGAAACAGTGCAGCATTACACAATGTTCAGTACTCTTAATTTCCTCTTCTTGTTTGTTGTTCCATTGTCTACTCATTTCAGTAAAACTTATTAAAGGTCAATTCAATGAAACAATAACCAATGTGGCTGTCTGTTGTTGCATTCTAACTATAGGTATAAACCACGAATACTAGAAAAATACTGGTATGATGGATCATAAACATAAACAAATGACTTTTTGGCGCGAAAGTAAACAAAACCCCTATACTAATAGCATTAATTAACATTTGGTATTGTTTACTTTCGGGCCAAAAACGTCATTTGTTTATGTTTATGATCCATACCGGGTCTTTCTAGTATTCGTGGTATAAACCTTATCAATTGTTTGGATTATTAACACTTGTATGATCACCTGTTTTTTAGTTCCCTTTATTATACCTTTGACTATTCAATGATTTCACCAAACTTGCTCAATCTATTTGAAAAATATTACTTATTGGAATTATATTTAATTATCTGTTGTTATTAATACTTTGAGAGTATTTTGATTCCAGTTACATACTGAAATTTTTTGGGCATTATTAATTTTAGTGAATTTCCCATATAGGGAATAAGCTATTACCGTAGGTCTCATGGTAAGACTTGGACCCGTGACTGATTTACTTTTCCATTTTGATGTCCCTAGAAGCCAAAAACACCATCCGTTCAAATTCATATATATATGTCCGTTAGCATGATAACTCAAGCAAAAATGATCCAATGATCCAAGTTATGTATCAAAAGATAGAGCAGAATTTATTACACTTGTTGTAAAACACTTCTCCATAACTTTGCAGAAATATTAGAATATGATTATTTCTTAATATGATGTGAAATGTTTTTTTTTTACTAAAATGGTTCAAGAAACCATTAGAATGTATTAAGTTTTTTTTAATTAGATTTGGAAGAGTATGTGTATTCCTACTGCCATATAAATAACATATATATAAGCTTCCAACCATTGATACAGTGCATATATATATTTTTTTTCTCTCTATATCTTTATTTTTAGGCACCAAGTTTGGAAGCAGAGTAGAATATGATCCTCTACCAGGTCGACTGAGAAACAAATTTGACTTTTCCGTCAAAATAAAAACTGTTTCCACAGAAGGCATCATACTATATGTCCATGATCAGAAACACATTGATTTCATAGCACTGTACCTTAAGGATGGAAGGGTAAGCTTGTAAGGAGAAAGTTAATATAGTTAATCTATATTATTGATATGCAACATGAAACTTTTTAAACAATAAGGATTTTTTGTTTTAAGATTCAACCCTACATATTATTATTTACACAAGTTAATTATTTATAGAGAATATCTCTCGATATCCTAAGATCGCTGATGTCATTGTTTTAGTTGAACATTTTTTGTTGAAGTTTGGAAATTGTTTACATTTGTAAAATCAAGCAAAAATTTTATCATAAAAGCCAACCTACTTAGCTTTGGCTCTTGCTGAAAAAGTAACAGAGACCATAAAAATAAACCTATAAGTTAATTGAATAAATGTGTTTCAAGTACAGTCCAATTTTAAGTGTGGCATTTCAATTTCCAAGTCCTTTACCAAACTGATTCTTTGGAGTTTCAACTGTATCCTAGTTCTAGTTTAGTGCACTGACGTAATATACTCCTATATTTCACAGAGTTTATGCTAATCTTAAAGATTTCAATTTTTCTTCCTGTCACTCAGGTCCACTACGGCTACAACTGTGGGTCCGGCGCAGCGCTGCTTGAGAGCGACAACCCTGTCAATGACGGAGAATGGCACTCGATACGCATCTCACGCACGCAAACCAATGGCAAGCTGTACATCGACGACTTCCTTGTACGCGAGGGAGAGTCCAAGGGAAGCACAAAGACTATCAACGTCCTTCCTCCCGTCTATCTAGGAGGCATTGACCCCAAGATCTCTGATAACACCAAGACTAACCTTAAGGTAAAGTGTCTGAGACTAGAGGATTTACAGAAACAAGGCGAGTTCCTTACAATACAATTTATGCACAATTTAAGCAGGTCGGTTCTAAATGCAGATGATGTTTGTTAGGAAATGATTTTTGTTTTTCTAATAAATCGAGTTTACCGAGGTTCATAGCTTAAACTTGGTGTGGTTAGATGTTTTTCAGTAGGGGTGTGCGAATAGTGATTTTCAACCTCGAGCCGAGCCGAGCCGAGCTTTTTAAAAAATTTTCGAGCTCGAGCTTTTTCGAGCCGAGCTTTTCCTAGCGTCACCTTATCTAAATTATTAAACTTTTTTTCTTAAAACAGTGCATAATAATAATAATAATGTTCAGTCAATTTTTAAATAAACACAATGTTATTTTAATATGTTTAAAAACATTGAGAATTGTCAAGACATCAAATAGTAGATAATCACGATAAGAACTGAACTGAACTAAATTAAGATGCAAGAAATAAAACAATAAAAGGATATCGATTGAAGGGCTGAAGAGATATGCAGTGCAGACAGAGACAATCAGATTGTCTTTCATAACAGAGCAGCAACGCGACATTGAATGACGACAAAACAACTAGCAAGTCGATTACATAATGTATATTTGTAACTACTATGAATATCTAATTCTATTTTGTATAAATAAATACAAAATAAATTGAAAAACACATGATTATTCTTGTTGTTTTCATTGCACAAAATATTTTTGTTTCATGAATTGTATTAATAAAAAAAACATGGTTGGTTTGGATCCAAAAAGGTGGAGAGACAAGTAAAAAGTAAACTTATATATTTAAAAAATATAATTGACATATAGAGAAAATAGACCAAAACACTAAAATTAATAGAATAACACACAAAGTAAACAAGAAATGAAATAAAGAACACGATGATTTAATACTGTCACTAAATTTTGTTATCTAGAAGGGTCGGCGAACTAATCAATAAATAGCAAAAACCAGTTTCCTCCCCTTCACACAGTCTCACCGCCCCCCTCCCCCCCTAAGCCGGGAGGCCCAACACTTTGTCCTTGAAACACCCTAGCCTCTGAAACAATAAACCCTTACACCCGCCCGCGTTGCTGTTTTGACAACAGGTTTATGAATGCGATCACTATTTTTCATTTTCCAGAATTAACTATCAATTATTATTATTTGCAAGTTACAAATAGGAAACTACATCACATTATGATATTCAATGATCCATGAATTATCAAAAATTAATAATTCATTAATTATTTTGATAATACACAGCATTCATTACAGCACGCACCACTTATTGATATATATATAATCATCAAAGTAACTGTTATTTTGTACAAAATAAAATAGGTACAAAATTGTGTGGCCAGTCAAACTTTATAAACAAAAATTTTATTCTATAAAATATAGATGGTAAATAGGGGTTGGTTTAAAGGAAATAAAATACAAAACAGATTAATTAATTATTTTGATAAACATAAGAAAGGTTATGGGATTGATTGAACTAAAATAACCGCAGGGAAACTTATAAGTAGAAAAGTCGTCAACCACAATCTGTTTAATCAGTACGTTGTTAGAGAGAGAGAGAGAGAGAGCAGAGAGAGGGAGAGAGGGGGAGAGAGAGAGAAAGAGAGATAGCAGATAGGGGCTTTTGATAAGGAATCTGAAAAAGTAAACAAACAAGGAACAACGGCACGACGATACTCGTTTACAGCCTTATTGTGTCGCCCACTACATTTGCACTTGTGACCACATTTTGTTTCTTCCTTATCTTTCATCCGTCCCAAAATAGAATTCCTGAAATAGTTTGTTGGTATAATCTCCCCTCCCACACAAGGCAAAGGCGCAGTGCTCAGTGCGCACTGTAGGTTGCCACGGTAACCGTATGTCGTCATAGCGACGAGCCAATCACGCACTCGCACTGCGTTGTATATTACGATACGAATAGCTGTCAGCTGTGTTAGAAAGACACCGCGATAGGTGGTAGTTTGTCTCTTTCCTGTTTCCTATCTCCTCAAAATTACGATCGATAATCATTGCGTCTTGATTGAGCTGAGGTTCGTGCTTATCAAACCTCGAATGCATGAACAACGTAGAATTGTGATAACATTGTTTTCAATTACGACCCAAATTAAGTGTTTTTTTTTAGTTTTGACAGTATTAAAAGCTCGGCTCGAACTTCGAGCTTTTTCAAAATGCCTCGAGCCGAGCCGAATAATGAAAAGCTCGACCAAAAAGCTCGAAGATTCGAGTACTCGCACACCCCTATTTTTCAGTTTGAATGTCTTATTTAGTTATTTAAAGTTCAAGTTAAATATTATCTCAAAGTTGGATTTCTGTGTTACTTTTAACAATTTTAGTAATGGTGGCCATAGCTTGCAATTTTTTCCACTAGGAGCGTTTGGACAGTTGGTGGTGATTTCCAATTGGCTTTCTTTATTTTTGCGTAAATGCATTGTCTCATCCTATTGTAGGCTGGGCACTCTGTAATGATGTGCCCTATTGTTTCACGTTGTCTTAGTTAACATTTGATGATTACAGGGTCTGAACCATACATTTGAAGGTTGCTTGAAGGACTTCAGCTTAAACGACAAACCAATTACATCTCCGTCCAAACCCATCGGAGTCATCCCCTGCTCGGACAATGTTGAGGTGGGAGCCTTCTTCTCACCCGAGGGTGGCTACATCAAATTCTGTAAGTTTTCATCACTTTTTGTAAACAAAATAACAAAGTCTTGTCTACTTTTTTCCTGCTTTACATTGGTGTTACCATTCCAGCTGACAAGTTCCGAGTTGGAGTGGAGATTGACATCAAGCTTGAGATCAAACCTCGTGACCTGTCTGGAATGTTAGTCTCTGTGCATTCCAAAAAGGACTACCTGTTGCTGCAGATGATTGATGGGACAATACGCTTCAGTGTGGACAACGGCAAAGGGGAGATCTGGGCAGCGTACAAGCCACCTACCCCTCACTACTTCTGTGATGGGCAATGGCACAATATACAGGGTGAGTTGTAACAACATTTAGAATACTCAGTAACCCAGCTATAATATCCACCTTGAATTATAGTGGTTTGGTTGGAAGTTTTTGAAATAACATTTTCAAATTATATCTTATATCAAAACAGATGACCATAAAATCTTAACACAAACACATGGTATAATTTTAAAACATGTTCTTCAAAATGTTTATGGAAAAATGGTTTGTTGCAGCTGTGAAGTCAAAGAACGTTGTTAGTTTATCAGTTGACAAGACCTTTGTGGAACCTGGTATTGGAACATCAAGTTCAACGGATACTAAACATCCGCTGTACATCGGAGGGCATCCGATCAAGAGCAAAGGACTGCGTGGGTTGTTGACCAACGCTCAGTACGTCGGGTGTATACGCAATTTGGAGATCAACGGACGGCAAGAGGCTCTCAACCGACTGCCTACGTACGGCAATGTCACTCAGTCTGTCTGTCCCACAATATAAACATCACACTCAAGAGAGAAAGAACATGTTTGCTGACTTCAGAACCTGAGGAAATGTTGCGATGGGGGAATGAATATTCAGAAAATATAAAATCTACAGATACAGTCAGATTTATTTGCCCTTTCATCTGTTGTGAGGTCAAATTTTAAAATCATGTAACCTTTCATATATTTACTATCTCACCGACGCAAAAATTTGTTGTGTGAAACTTTTTAAGCTGAACTAACCTTATTAAATATCTGCCTGAATTAAGTATTTTTTATTGTTAGCAACGATATTGCAATGCTTCAAAGTGCGGATGATTTAGAACCTAACTACATTGTTTGTTCATCCAATCATCCTAATATGTGTCTTTTGAATAATCCTCTGAATTGTAAATAATCTTGGCGTTCATTACCTTATGACGCAATTACCCTTTTTTATTATTACGAGATACTTGATATATTATGTAGGAAAGTAATATAAACCTCTAGACTTTCCTAAATTTTTGAAGTTATTAAACTTAGTTTTTTATCTCCTTTCTTACCCTATTACCTTATTATTATTTGCTTTATTTAGTTTATCTTTTTGCAACACCTTAATCACTTTAATTGATTATCATAGTTTGTTTATTCAATAAATAATATTGGCCTGAAAGTGTGTATGTTTGTTTTTCAATTTAAGCATACTTGACATACAAGAAATATTTTATCTTTTATCTAAACCCAGATGCCATTAGGCTATCAAATAACAATGCGATCAAAAAAAAGGTCGAAGTTAAATAGTAACAAGACGATGATATAAACTGTTACCTCATACAAAAAATGTAAAAAATACCAACAGCGTGGAAACAAAAATACTGTAAAAGAAAAACTTAATTAGAACATAGCAACTTCGTCTGGTAATCCATTTTGATGAAATAGTTGATTGTTGAAATCATAAATTTAGCTGCATTCCATGCCGCAAAGAGTTGTAGCTGTAATATTATACGTGTGCTTAGGCTACATTAAAATAAATGTATTATTACTATTAACCCATTGACACTAGAATTAGACGGACGATGCATTGATCCGCACCCATAACCGACTTGTATTTCATTGCTTTAGTGAGAGCTCAGCATTTACCTTGGAGGTTTGTGTGTCTTCGCCGCATTCCAATCCGTCCACTATTATACATAAGTTACTTAATCCTAGATTAGATTGATACATTGTAACTTAAAGCTATTTATCTTTTCTTATTTTTCTTCAGGCCTTGATATATCTCGTTTGGCTTCCATCCCAAATTGTCTTCTTTCTCCTACCAGGTGTTCTAGCTGACTCCATTTCTGTACTTCCAAACTTCTCTGATACAATGCTCCACATATAGATCTTATCCGATTTCTGGTATACCTTAAACTCCACTTTGGGTTGCTAGATAGATCCATCTCACTTTTATGGAGCATTTCTCCTAATTTACATGCGCAATTCCATCCTTTACGACTTTTTGTGATGATTTATTACTAATTGTTTCTTAGTTTCAGCAGTTTCCATGTTCTAATCTGTCTTTTATACCTCATCAAACATTCCTGTTATTCAATTACTGTTTGATGGTTGTATTTCTCAATCTAATTAATTTTTTTAGTCTATATAAACTGCCTTTAAATTTTATTGTATGTTAATGACTAAATGATAAAATAATTGTTTTTTCGCCACACTATGATGTTTTTGGCTGTATTACACGTTAATTGGTGGCTGAAAGTTACGTTTTGCTGGTCATGCCAGCTGTCATTGTAATTTGGGGACCGAGCAGGTTTTTACATCCCGGGGCCGCAAAGTCAGCTGTCCGCCTGCATATAAATTACACAAACAGTATCCATTATAGCATTGAAATAGAATTGTTTTATTTTCACCGTTGCCACTGTTTATTATTATTTTAGCTGATTCCTGAAATTACTTCTTCACATTAACCTTAAAGTTGTGTTGACTATCAGTTTTCATTATTATTATTGTGAATAGTAGTAGTGTGGTGAAAAATAGTGTTCGTACTATGGACCTAGTGTTTACTTGCAGTATTTTTACCTCCACATCTGGTTGCAAAATATTAACTGTAGAATACATGTGGATATACATACTTATTGAGGATGTTAAAATGATTGACATCAAGTAGAATAATAACTATCATTTCATAATCAGGATTCAAAACATGTTTGATTTAGTTTGGAAAAGTGGTTTATTTGCACAGCTTGTACAATAACAATATTATAACAAAAACATTAAAACATATAATTTAAAGACAAATAATATAAAATAGCTGCAGACACAATGACAACATAATCAATAAATAAAATAGCTTTTATATTTTATGGATGAAATAAAACCAAGAAAGCTATGGACAAGTACACTGGTACAAACACATAACAGAAAACATTGAATATTAATAAAAAATAAATTAAATAATACCATTCTAAGCAACCCTGTAAACATTGATAAGGTTTTTCTGGGATTTCCTTTTAACACATTACACTCATACTATTGAGAAACTAAAACACAAATTTGAAATGGCTTTTCAAATTCTAAAATTCGAATGGTAATAATTGTGACAGATTCCTCTCATAATACTACAAAATACATTTTACAGTAAGAAAATGAACAATTCCTTACCACACCCTTAAATTTTTTAAAATTACACTTTTGAAAAGCACAATATTCCATAAAATTGTACATTACAGCAATGCAAATGCTTTAGATGTTTAATTTTATTTTCAGTCTGGAGGTTGTCAGATCATTCTGAATTTCAATTTCACAAAACATGAAAAATTTAGATGGTTAATTTATTAGTTGAAGTTTAGTATTATAAAAGCCATTTTAAACGGCTCATTATTAAGGAGTTAATAGCTGGTGATCTTTCATGGACATCATCTAATCCTCCTGGTTAGTTTAAAGAAAGCATTTAAATTTTGCTTTACAAATTCTGGACAATTTTTACGTGGTGGTTCATGCATTAACTGCTACTCCTCACATATACTTAATTTCAAATTTCATCCTAATCTTTTTTTTGAAAAAGCCTTTAGAAGTTAACTTTAATGAGTGCCTTTGATACAGATATTTATGCCTTTATACTGCACAATTAGAACTACTCAAGGCAATTGATTTTAGCAAATTTCCCAAATAGCGAATAAGCTTTTTTTTATTTGTAAACTTTTTAGAACACTGTATTAAGGAGTTAGGATAAATTGACACGCTTTGCTGTTTTAGTTAAGTTATTCAAATATCTGAATGCCTTTATCTGAATTAACAAATGATCCAACCTTTACCAATATTTTTCAAAATTTCAATATAAAAAAATTAGCCCTCAACAAATTAGTTTCAAAAATTACTGAGATACCAATTTTGACTGCCAAAGGTTTTTTCTATCAGTACAACATTTTGTATTTGTCTTTGACAAACATATAATATGAAATTTTAAGTTTGGTCTGAGACAATTCTTTTCTAATAACATCTTTTTATATTATTAATACGCTACATTAAACATTTAACCCCACATATTTTATACCAAAATGTTCGTCTAGGTGTGCAGATTTGCAAACTGACCTTAAATTTTTGAAAAAGTCCCTTGGGCTCTACCCCAGGGGCTTTTAAAGTTCCCATGTTATCTTTATGAAGAACATATTTGTATATATTATGATCAGCTGGACAATTTAATTGCTGTTAATATTTTAGTTGCATTAATTTAAAGAAACGTGTCCTACGAACATTTACTGACTTGGTTCAAATGGAATATTTACTATTTGAATTTGGGTTGACGTAAATATTACAATGGACAAAAGCGATTAAGCCTGGACAATTTACTATATACTAAAAATTAATAATTATAAACAAAAAAAAAACTGAATTAACAATGTGCTGCATTTCTTGACCAAGAATTGAAAGAGCCGATTTGCAAACTATGGAAACATGGGAAAGTCATAGAACACCACCAAGTAGAAGAAATAGAAATAATGTTGTTTTCAGAATTTATAATCGTTATTATGGACAACCTAATTCAGCTATGAGTGGGGAACATTTGTAGAAAACACTAAAAAACATTAAGATCAGCTTTTGAAAAATGATAAGATATTTAAGCCCCCCACACACTACCAGACCAGACCGTCTGGCTGCAAACAGACCGTCTTGGACGGCTCTACACACTCCCAGACCAGACATTCCAACATTCGTAATTGAGACACTGTGTTGAGAACTCCAACAAATGGATGAAGACTGTCTCGATGGTCGGCCATCTGACAGACAGCGCTACACACTCACAGACCAGACAAAAATAGTGGTGGGGGAACCTCAGACCGTCTGTGGTCTGAGGGTTGCAACCATCAGACACGCAGACAGTCTGGTCCGAGAAAATCGGTCTGCAGACAGCCCCACACACGATAAGACAAGTGCCAGACGCCAGACCAGACGGTCTGGTCGGTAGTGTGTGGGGGGCTTTACAATAAATATTGATTACATCGAACTGATAAGTACATTGTGAGTATTTCTATAATCTTTGAGTCAACTCTTTTAAAGTCATCTGAAATTATGACTGTTATTCGTTTTAAAATAACGCCTGTAATACTTCGCAATTGCTCAAATTCGAGCAACAGGTACAGTAGTATGATTTACAAAGATACATAGATAGAATCATTTTAATGCAAGCAAAAAATAATTGACTCCCGGAAACTTTTGATTAATCATGTTAGGCCTATGTATCACAATAAACTTCAAAATGTATAGTAGGCCTACTATATTATATACAAATTAATAAATTACTTTTATAGAAATTATTTTGCCAGTTTTCGATAAAAAAATAGGGCACCTTTAAGGAAACATCAATCCCACCTGTTCCCATTTTTCAACTGGTATTTCTCGCCTTAGTCTTGTTTTTTTGTTTGGTTTTGGAAATACTTTGTAGCCAGAGCTATACAGGAACTCAAAGCTCCTGACAAGATGAAGTTAGTCAGCAGAATTTTGTCAGCGGAGTCCATGGAAATGGTAAAAACACGAGCTGGAATGATAAAAAAGAGTGTTAAGAACATTCAAAATTTACCTCAACTTTATAGCTTGTTTCAAGACGGTAAAATAAATTTCATACCTACGGTATACTAGTTTCAAGTCCATGCTCCACAATACAAAAGCAAAGGATCTTTTTGTAGGCTAAGTTGATTCCTAGGTCTTTCACTTTAAACATACTTGTGATATAAAACTTGGGATGCCTTAAGCAAGTCAAATTGAAACATTATGTAAACACTTTAATCAAGCGTTCCTACACACTTTCTACAAGGATCTCAGAACGTAACCTTGACTTGACACGTTTCCCAGGTATTATTCCACAGAAATTATCCCACAGAAATTACAGGATGCTTCCTTAAATTTTGATGTCACAGATTTTGTTTATTTTTCAGTTTAATTTGTAAGTATTTATTGAAATGTAAACCCAACATATTTATCAAAAATATTACAGGGTACAGTAGAACGCTAATCATTCATTCAAACTATCCCAATTACCAATTAGCTAAAAAAAATTTAACCCTTTGCGGTTGAATGGCGAGTATAGGTTGCCGGTTGCCATTTTCCTGACTGCTCAAATGGCAAACTATACTTGCCGAAAAATGGAAAAAATTTGACCTCAACGTGTTAAAAACATAAATCTACAAAAAAAAGATTTGTAAAATTACACAAAATCATTATTTAAGTTTAAGGCAGAAGGTGTATCATAGACAAAATCTTGAACATCCTATGCGATCTTGTAGACATAACCATAATGCAAAATCTCTTGCGGTAATAAAAACTTAAGCATCTTTCTCTGGAATTGTGACAAAAACATTAATTTTTCCATCGCAAAATCTTTTCAGTGGTCTTCTGCGATCGTGATGCTGGCATTCTTGGGCTCGATTTTTTACTTAATACCTGATTACTCAATCTTATGGGCTAGGCTCGGCATAACTTTAAAACCGATCCGATCACATACTTCTACTACACAACTTATATACAGTAGAACACATAGTATAGGGAATTTAATCGAAAACAAATTTTCTCTATTTATTTATTATTAATTGAAAATGCATAGAGTATGCCTACAAAAGAGTGAAGTATTTCTATAAAGTACCCCTGGTTCTAGCAACAATTCAACTGTATGAATTTTTACTTTCTCCCCCTATACCATAGTATATGGAGAAAGTATTGTTTTCGTCAAAATTTTTGAGTTTGAGTTTTGAGTGGATATATTCGTTTTGGGTCCCCCTGGACCCAAAAAAGTGGTCTTCGAAGTGATGTCTGTGTGTGTGTGTGTGTGTGTGTGTGTGTGTGTGTGTGTGTGTCTGTGTGTCTGGATGTGTACAGAGCTAGAGACTACACCTGTGGTCCGATTTCGATGAAATTTGGTATGTAGGTTCTAATCCATGGTATCTCCAGGCGTTTTTTTCATTTTTTTGAAATTTTGATTTTTAATGGGGATTTTTCCATAAAAACCCATGAAAAACCGGAAAAATCGGATTTTCTCAAAAATGGCCCGAACGATTTTGATACAAATTTAGTATGTTGTAGCCCTTTAAATTCTGAACAAAATGGTACAAATCCCATTTCTGTAAAAATTACGGTTCAAAAGTTATGGTAAATTATGTTATTTTCCCATAAAAACCCCATAAAATAACAAAAAATAGGATTTTAGACAAAAATCCGGTTTTGATTTAACATTGTATGTTATGGTCCTTACAATTGTGATAGTTTTTTTTCATTTTTTAGAAATTTTTATTTTTAATGGGGATTTTCCCATAAAACCCCATAAAATAACGGAAAAATAGGATTTTCCCAAAAATGTAAATTATGTTATTTTCCCATAAAAACCCCATAAAATAACAAAAAATAGGATTTTAGACAAAAATCCGGTTTTGATTTAACATTGTATGTTATGGTCCTTACAATTGTGATAGTTTTTTTTCATTTTTTAGAAATTTTTATTTTTAATGGGGATTTTCCCATAAAACCCCATAAAATAACGGAAAAATAGGATTTTCCCAAAAATGGCCTGAACAATTTTGATAAAAATTTAGTATGTTATAGTCCTTTATATTCTGAAGAAAATTGTACAAATCCCATTTCTGTAAAAATTACGGTTCAAAAGTTATTGTAAATTATGTTATTTCCCCATAAAACCCCATAAAATAACGGAAAATCAGATTTTTCCAAAATTGGCTCGAACGATTTTGATAAAAATTTAGTATGTTATAGTCCTTTAAATTCTGAAGAAAATTGTACAAATCCAATTTCCGTATATTTACTCTCACCGCTTACACATGATAAAGGTTGTTGACAAGCTTATGGGAGAAAGTATGTGTCAGAATGCTGATACCGTTTATTTTATTAGCCTAGTTATATTTAAATGCGGTACAGTCCCGATTGATTTGAATGATTGGAGTTTCACTGTAGCCTACTTTTAAACTTACCCAGGGGTGCCCACAAGGGGGGGCTGTGACGCAGACTGCGTCATTGAAATTCTTGGGGGGGGGGCTCAAAAAATTCAAATTGGGGGGGGGGGGGTGGCTAAAGCTAATTGCAACAGTGTTCAACGTGACGACAATCCAAAATATATTACGAAGTCGCCGGATAGAAAGTGGATTAATTAATGACAATAGTTATATTATTGAATTCAATTAGTTAAAATAGGATTTTAGGATAGTTTAGGATTCGTGTAGAAAGTTATTATTCAAGATTAGCAAGACGTGAGATCTAAGAGGGAGCGCACTGAATGGCTCAACTGCTGTGATAAAGATAACGCATGGTACAGACACGTCCAGCTACACCGCGACTTAGCCCAGAACGCTTTGTTGACATAAAGCTAGTAAAAAAAAGCTACAATACTTTGCACTACTGTGTAGATACTAGATTACCTGAGTTAATAGTGAGGGGAAGTAATGAAAAATACGGTTAAAACAATATAGTATATAGTATAAAAACAGAATGATGACAAACCCGTTAAAACGCTGTAAACAGCCATTAACGTTACGATTTGCATTCTTATAAACGAAATTCAATTTTGCACAATCATTATTATTGTGCAATAACATTATTATTTTAAAAATTTTCAAATCATTTATCTTGGTTCAGTTGTACAAACGACAACGTTTAAAATTATAGCTATCTCAAACTCAACTAATAACTAGCAGAACACTGCATTGCTATAAATAACGTAAATATTAAAGGAACCTTTAGAAAGTGTTATAAGGTACTGCTCATGATGGACATATAGGCTACCGAGGTGCTGTATCACAACATAGAAATTGATAGATAAGGCCTGATAAAAAAGTGTAAAATTGTATTTAGAGATAACTAAAACACTCTTAAAAAAGAATGTAACGAGAACAATCTTGTTATTCTTTTTCTTTGTTCTTCTGTTCTTTAATAGGTATTTACTCAGGGGAGGTATAGAAGAGGCTACGATGACAGCTGTGGGATTCTTATTAGCTGAAAGAACGCCATTACCGTAACAAAACGATTTGTAGGCATCGGCCTCGATGGTCCAACCGTTAGCGTGGCGGGCTGATATACTGAAGGTCCCGGGTTCGAATCCCGCTGGTAGCATTTACTATTTGTCCAAGATTTTTTTTATTATCAGCAAGTTTGGTTGGTTTGGTTCGGTTATGACAGTTTAATTTTATTATTAAGTCATTATAAAATTTTAATTGAGCAATTTCTAGTTTTATTTAATAAACAGAATTATTTTTTCTATCACTAAACTTTTGTTATATTATTTCATTATCAGCAAGTTTGGTTAGTTTGGTTAGGTTATGATAGTTTAATTTTACAATTAAAAAATAATAAAATTTAATTTGAGGCATTTATAATTTTATTTTATGACCAGAACAAACTATTTTTGCGATTAGTAAACCTTCATTGCCAAAGTGCTCTCTACTACAGCGCTGTTCACGGAGGAATTTTGAACTAAATGCCTCATTCGTACCTCCCCTAAGTCAGACCCTCTTTAATAGGTTTCTCTTCAATTCATACACAAATTCAACAAGTGCCATAGGCCTACTCATTGGCCAATCACAGCCTTACTAAAGTTACCATGGTTACTAATCAATCAATCACAGTTTACTAAGCATTATATTGTCATCATTCCCCAGCTGTTGTACAGTATCTGAAATCTGTTGTAACATAGCGCACAGCAGACAGAAGTGTAAAACGGAGCAGACGATTGTTGGCGCAAGCGTTGTTTCCATTTTATTTTCATCAAAGGAGCTGTGATGTTTTTAAAGGGAGGGAGAGGGGATCGTTATATCAAGAGAAAGACGCTGACAATTCGTTAAGCTACCAAACAATTTTGAAGATTTTTCAAATTCATAAAACAAAATGGCGGCCGTTTAAAATTTTGTTTCTTAAATAACTAGAAAACCGTTGATTTTACAAAAGTTTTAAACGGCCGCCATTTTGTTTTATGAACTTGAAAAATCTTCATAATTTTTTGGTAGCTTTGTCTAGTTGTCATAAATGTTTGTGCAAAGTTTCCATTTCGTATGTTTAACCTTTCTTTAAAAAAAATTAATAACTGAAAAAAACAAAATGGCGGCTGTGTGAGTAACTAAGGACTTCCGGACAATTTAAATATGATATTTAGGTATGTTTCTTACCCAGGAGCAATGCCCTAAAATATTGGTAGAGAGTTCCGGGACACCCTGTATATAGATTGGTTTGAATTTTAAATATATAAAAAAAATTATAAAACTTCTTCTCATTTGTTGTGTACATCATTTATGGTGGGGGGGGGGTTGTTGCTCAATGGGGGGGGGGTGCGTCATGAGTCTAGGGGGGGATGGGCACCCCTGACTTACCATCTTGTAGGTGGAAAGGGTCAATTAATTTGAAACTATTAGGAAATAGGTATCCGCCTCATTAAACCAAATACATACCATAACTTATGTATAGTACGGTAGGTACTGTAGTATTTTATTGCAGATAAAATAAGAGTATTTGTCTGCTAGTCATCTGTTTCCATAATCACACATATGTTTTCACAGGCATGACACGGTTAAACTTCAGTGAATGTTCATAAAAATTAAATTGTTCGGAGAAATTATAGATTTAAATTCATTTAATTGACAAAACTACTATTCAAGATGGGTGTTATTGACTATGTGATGAAAGTTTTGAAAATTATCTTCACCATTCCTGTCTATAATTTAAGGTACATACCTTCACGTCCACAGTTCATAAATGAATGGTCAAACCCACTACATGTTTCGCCTATACGTAGGCATTGTCAAGTGGTCCTTCAAGAACGTTTCGTCCATTGTAGACTCGTCAAAAAACATTTAAATACATACACAAAACACGATACATTGTACGAAACATTTAACACTTAGTAGGCCTACTATTTACCGGTCGCGGTAAAGTGTACTAAGTGTTAAATGTTTCGTACAATGTATCGTGTTTTGTGTATGTATTTAAATGTTTTTTGACGAGTCTACAATGGACGAAACGTTCTTGAAGGACCACTTGACAATGCCTACGTATAGGCGAAACATGTAGTGGGTTTGACCATTCATTTATGAACTGTGGACGTGAAGGTATGTACCTTAAATTATAGTCTAATCAACAGCTCAGGGGCTACACAATGAATTTTACCATTCCTGTATCTAAAAAAATATTTAATACTAATAAAACTCAAGTTACCAAGAAAGAGATGTAATTGATCTTCTCAATGCATTTTTTTACAACACTACTATTTAAAGATGTCCCCTTGGATAAATACAGATTTAACTTTATTTTAATACTTCTATAAAAATATGCCCTTACAAAATGACAAATCAAGCAAAATCATAGATAATTAACGACAAATTTCAAATTATAAGGGCATAAATTGCCTTTATCAGTATCACAGAGTCAATAAACTATCCTGATAATTAATTTACTTTTGTATTCTCATTCTGTTCTGTACGTTTATGTGTACATAGTACTTTCATTAACAATACGGTATTCAGAAATAATGTTGAGCTAGTGTACTATTTGAAATAAACTTTGCCTTTTGAAGATTCTCTCCTCTTCATATGTTTTTTCTTGAACAGTAAATATTTTGAAATATCAACTTACATGATGTTCCAAAAATAAACTTTGGTGCTGTGTACTAGCCTAAATATTGTTTAAGGTACAACTAACAACTCAATAGAGAAATTGACATTTCAAAAAATAAGTGCAATGACTTGTACCGTACCCATAGTTTTAGCTGTTAGTTAGCCATACGTAATAGTTTTTAGCCATACGTAATAGCTGACAGTTTAAGAAGAGATTATTAGGGCCTGTTATCAATGGTTAAACTGCGGTTTAATATGAAATATCATAGGAACTTTATGATGTCTCATATTACCATAGGTGTTTATACTTACTTAAGTGCCAAATAACAATTTAAAAGCAGTTTTATTGGTTTTTGCCGAGGAGGGAAGTGTATTAATGCTTTGTTTACAATATTTATGATAATTACGCTTCATATTCCATTTATCAAACTTAGCATAAAAAAAATCTAGCAATAAAAAATCTAGTTTAAACTCACTGAAGTTGGTGAATGCAGATATGAGCCAGGTGACTATACTGACAGAATCTGCGTTACGAGTGCTGAGGATCTCCCATAACTGTAGGGCCTTGCTGCTCAGTGACACCGGCGTGCACAGCGGCTGCAACGTAAATAAATCATTTGAATTATGTTTGCTTGGAATCAAATTTTGTCGGAAATAGAGTTTTGCAAATGTCTTGGGAACATGAGATAAAAACGGTCTTTATCAAAGTTAGGACTAGAAAATGTTCCCAACTAAATGTGCTGTGGGATTTTACCTGGGCACACCCCAAAACATATTTTGATTGGGACTTGAATGAATATGGAATTACCCTTTATTAAGTAATAATAATTACTTTTTTATTAACATTGATTAATTTATCAATAATAAAAAATATATCATTTTATTTTATTGTTTTACAATCTGGTAAAAATTGAACTCTTTGAAGTTGTAAACAACGCTTACTAACTTAAGTGTCTTTCTCTCAAAAAGTTAAAATAGGTGAAAATGCCATAAGTTACTTCCGGAATATTTTTTACTGAAAGATGTGACATTAGCAATGAAATAATATTAAATTCGCTAAAAGTACCCAAATAACAACAACAATGGTTAGAACTTAAAATACTTACAATGATAAAGGTCAACACTGATGGTGGGATAATTTTGGATGTAAATCCTAGAGTTAGAGCAAAGTATAAAAATGTCAGCAGATATGTTCTAGAATTTAGAGAATTTTTGTACTTCAAAACCAAAAATATTAAAATATATTCTTGAACAATAATTATGGGGTACTCCAGGTAATTCAAAACAGCATACTCGTTCACATAGTTGTAGCATGTAGTTGTGGTATAGCTGAAAATAAGACATAATTCTTAAATCTGTAACATTTGCTTGTAAAAAAATCCTAATCTTAACTAATAAAAAAAAACACAAAAACAGTTATTGATCAAAGACTGTGTCTTGCTTAATGACCTACCATCTTGGGCAATCAAATTTGTTCTACTATTGCACTTAAGTAGGTACACATTATTACCTGATTGATTTCAGAGCGTTATTGGTATTAATTAAAGCCAAAGCAAAACAGCAGAATTGAAAATGAAACCAATCAACCAAGTCAA
Organism: Macrosteles quadrilineatus; assembly: GCF_028750875.1. Classification (NCBI taxonomy): domain Eukaryota; kingdom Metazoa; phylum Arthropoda; class Insecta; order Hemiptera; family Cicadellidae; genus Macrosteles; species Macrosteles quadrilineatus. The sequence goes on along the minus strand of NW_026542598.1, from coordinate 53,396,117 downwards.
AGAAATGTTTGAAAATCAGTTTGAATGTAGGCCAAACAATGTGACTTAATTCAATTAATATTGTTCCGCAGTTGATTTAAACAAACATCACTTTACTTTTTCACCAATACATTTTGAAATCATCCAATACTATTACTGTACTAACTACTAATCCTTATAACACAGCTGTTCATGAAATATAAATTGTGTCTAAAAAAACTAATTAGGCTACCGGTACTGTAATTTATTTCTTTGTATATTAGCTTTAATTCTCTTGTGCGTTTTAATGCGATGAAACTCCCCGTATCTGGTAAGTACCCGTAAGTTCAAGGTGGGGGAAATTGAAATGGGATCATCTCATAACTCCAAGGTTTCATAACTCCAAGTGATCATAACTCCAAAGTTTCATAAGTCCAAGAGATCATAACTCCAAATTATATTTAATCCAAAGTTTCAAAACTACAAGTACCCGAAAAGGGATAATTTCATTACTCCAAGAAAAATATAAGTGCAAGTGATCATAAATCCAAAGTTTCATAAGTCCAAGATATCATAACTCCAAAGTTTCATAAGTCCAAGTAAAAATTAAAGCAGAGTGTCATAACTCCAAAAGTTGAGTCGAGTCTCATATCTCCAAGTGGAATGTGTAGTACAGTCAGCGCCACAAGTTCCTGCGCTGTCCGCTCGGCTGTAATACTGTCAGCAGCCTTTGCCGCATCATTGTATCCATATACCTACCGTCGCCTGTCAAACGATTATGTAATTTTGTTATATACTTACAGATTAATTAATTGATATACTTCTTACTTCTATGCTAAAGGTGCTTTAACCTTTAACTACTCGCGCGGGTTTTACTAACGTATGCACTCGCGTGGGGTGTTTTTGACACCCCGTTATTACATATTTGTTATAATTAATTGTATTAACACTAATAATTGGTAAATAACATTTTTTGTTGTTATTTAAGTTTATTAAAACGTTTTTATTAGCTCGCTTTCTTGTCCGGTACAAATTTTGCAATCAATTTTATACTAACTTCCCGATGAGCTAGAGACTTGAAACTTGAAACATGCACAAATGGAAGACAATGCAATATAATATCATTTAATTTTCATATTTCCCTTGGGCTACGCCCCATGGGCTTGTTTTTATTTTACTGTATACTGTTTCCAATATGAAAGAGTTATTTATTTTAAGTTATACAATGTAAATAATATATTTCTTTTACCAACTGCAGTTTGTGTGTGTATTTGGTCAAGTTTTGCATATAAACCATTTGTTGTATTAAAAAATATGTATTTTGTCATTGAACTGTTTGATATTGAATAACTAGCATATGTACTACCCGGAAAATATATAATTTTTAAAAGATTATAATATGTCTGTGAATGGTAAAGGTATTATTTTTCCCTAAAATGTACTACTAAAAAAGCAGTTTTTAGGGGGGGGATCGTAATACACACAAGTTTTGTGCAAACAAATTTATTTATATGTCAAAAACACTTGTTTGTTATCGAAATAAATGTAAATAAAAAATGTCCTTTCATTACTTTTAGAGTCTTTCGCAAAAAGAACAACATTACCTTATACAGGAACTTGTACTTTTTACGAAACGTTAACACTCACGTGGGGAGTTGAAAACACCCTATACTTTGTAATACACATGTATTACCAAGTGAACACTAGAGATCGCACGGGGACTTTGGATGAGAAACGTTCCTGTGTTTCACAGTTTTAACTTTACATTTCAGGTAATTTACACTAAGTGTACAATGCAGTTGTCTGCTTGCAACATTGAGCAGATAGCAGACATAATAATCAAATAATTTCTAAAGTCAATGTTACATATGTTTCTCGTAAATGAAATGTATACTTGCAGTATCCAATCTCATTAGTATATATTTTGTTTCAAATGAATGCAATGTCTAATTTCGTTATTCAAAGTCAATTACAAGTCTGGTTCAATTAAATGTATTGTCTACCTCAAAGTATATATGTGTCATCTGGTTCTCATAAATTAAATGTCTATTTGCAGTAGCAGTATCCTAAATCAATAGTACGCCAGCTTCACAAAAATGAGAAATTTACTTGCAGTATCCAATTTCAATGGTCCATTTGGTTCACATAAATAAGATGCCTATTTGCAGCATTCAGTCAATGATACGTCGGGTTCACTTAAACGAATTGTTTACTTGAAGTATACAAACTCAATGGTACATATCGTTCACATAAATAAATTGTCTACTTGCAGGATCCAAAGAAATGGTTAATTTGATTCCCATAAACGGAGTGCCGATTCGCAGTATATTAAGTCAATGTTACGTCTGGTTCACGTCAATGGAATGTCTACTTGCAGCATCTAAACTCAGTGGTATCTTCGGTTCATATTAATGGAAGTCCTAATTATTGCAGTACCTATTCAAAGTCTGCATTATTTAATTGTAAGTCTAGTTCACTGAAATGGAAAGCCTACTTGGAATTGCAAGTTAAATGGAAATATAACTCAATGGTAGGCTTATATTTGGTTAAAATGTAATGGATATTTAGATTATTTAAAGTCAAAGGTGTTTCAGCCTTATTCTGGCGACCATAATTATTGGTTGTTTTCATTTTGTAGTAAATTATGCTCAATGATATTAATCTTATTGTTCTTCCCTTTTTCTGTGTCCTATACGGTAATGTACTTTTTAAACGATTCTTTGACTAACATATGTGGCAACTCTTGTTTATCTTTTTAGTCTTTAATGTAAAGCCATAACCGTTTACATTTAATTTGATTGTATTTATATGCAATATTTATATTTTAATTTATATTTATATTTATATTTTTTTTATTATATTTATATTTATAGGCCTTTCTTACTTAAATTTACATTTTTTAAACGGGCAGTTCAGAAGACGGGGCACGGAAGCCACGTCATGTTGGTAACATTGACAATTCGAAGTAAGCGGCAGGCAGGTTGCCAGTATGGATACTAAAAAAGTCCCACACGCCCCTGCTCGCCCCTCCACGCAACTCTCCATCAATTCCAGAACATGAAAGGATCCATAATGTCATATGGGTTCAAGTTATGACCAAATGTTACAGGACCACTTTTGTTAGCTGTATTGTTCTACACCTTTTAATTTTCTAACTCTTCTCTAGAGTCATTATTAAAAGAATTAATAAATACTAGTGTACATGTTGCTCGAATTCGAGCAATTGCAAATATTACAGAAGATATTTCAAAACGAATAACAGTCATATTTACAACGAATTTAAAAGAGTCAACTCAAAGATTACCGGTGTGTAACTCAGACTTTGTTTATCTTCGTTATTGATAAACCTAAAGCATTCGGGCCGGTTTTCTCCTTCTCAAAATGCCTCGCTGTACAGGCAACACAGGTCATTTATGGAGGGCCAATTGAGAACGAAAAGTCGTTTTGGGGTAGTGTGTGTGAAATGTGGGGGCATTTGTAACCTAATAGTTGAGATTGTCCAGGGTCAGGTGCTGACTGTGATGAGTTAAGTCTAAATACTCGCCACTGTTCTGTGAGCTGCGGTCGTTATCACGATTACGCCTCCTGTCTATATGTGTTGTTGTCGTCACGTCGGAGGCATATAAAAGAAAAAAAAACAACAAATAAACAAATGATAGCTACACAAAACAACGATAAATGTTACAATCGTACTAACACGATCCGTCATAGCTACACAAAACAACGATAAATAAATACACAAATTTAAGATACTGTACAACCATACTAACAAAATCCGTCTTGGAGGTTATGTTTACACAAACTCAAATAGTAAATAAATGTACTCGATGGGTTTCATTGAATTGAAAAATAAATAACAGCAATTAAATTAAACAGCTGACCAAAATGTAAACAATTATGTTCATCATAAGGATAACATGGGAACTTTCAAAGCCACTGGGGCAGAGCCAGTAAAAATGTAAGGCCAGTTTGCAAATCTACGCGACACGTTCTTTCCAATGAGATGTCAATGGATAAAATCGGTTAAGAAATGGCGGAGGAGTTCAACCGACAAAGTTTCATGTAGCGTATTAATTATATAGATTTTCGTAATGAGCGACATTTCCTACCTGTAGGCTAAACGAAACGTGATACGTATATCTATATAATTAATACGCGAACACGAAGTTTGTCGGTTGAACTCCTCCGTCATTTCTTAACCGATTTTATCCATTGACGTATCATTGGAAAGAGCGTGTCTCGTAGATTTGCAAACTGGCCTTGAACTGGATTTGAAAAAGTCCCTTGGGCTCTACCCCAGTGGCTTTGAAGGTTCCCATGTTATCCTTATGAAGATCATAATTGTTTAAATTTTGATCAGCTGTATAATTTAATTGCTGTCAATATTTAAACTGCATTTCAAAGAAAAGCGTCCTACAAAAATTAAATCTTTGAAAAATAAATCATTGAAAGAACCCATTTGCAAATTATTGAAACATTAAAAGTCATAGAACGCCCCCTAGTAGAAGAAATAGAGATAATATTTTTTTAAAGAATTAACTATCGTCATTAGCCTGTATAATGAAGAACACCTACAAGATTCAGATTCCTACAAACTATGAACGAGGATGTTAGCCGAAGTGCTACAAATTTTATTAGGAAACATGGACTTAACTTTGTAATCATTGCAGAGGAAAGCCCTCTAAAGCCAAATAAATCTGGTACGTCAATGACATTAATCTATGTTTTCATAAAAGTCAAGCAATTTTAATAATAGCCTATGAAAATATCCAAGAGCCCCTTACCAACATTTTACTGAAGGCTTTTAATTATTATTCATATGCTAAGGGAAACAAAAATCATCTGAACAACAGAAGGTCTTTAACTTTGCATTTCTCAGGTAAATATAATTAACGTTATTGCAACTAAACAAAAAATACACCAATTGAACAAATAAAATTGTGACAGACAATTTGATGAAAAATAAGTACGACAACGAATTTAACACAAACAAAAAACTAACATTTGGATTATGAGTTAAAATTCTGGTGACGCAATAACAACGATAAATATACAGAAAATCAAAACAAATATGAAGACTGGTACACAATCATCACATGTTTGATTTTCAGCGTGGGATGAATATAGATAAGTTCATATTTTATTTGGATTGTGGTCGAGTTTTGACCACTGGACGACATCAATTCTTATATTAAAGTACTTAACTCATTAAGGTACTTCAATAATACCTAAATGATAAATACCTTCTATTTAACTCAAATAAAACAATCTGGTATTAGGTATAGATGTATTTACTCAAAAACCTATTTCTATGATAATTTAGTCACGAAATCCAAATGTTTAGACCTATCTATAGATTATATCCGCTTGTTTGGATCATACAAGTCTAGATAGTATTTTTAAAATTTTTAATATGGTATTTTTTTATTACACCCATTATGCACTACAGACATTTTGCGTACAATTTACTTTGCTAACATACACTCTCATATTTGTTACGGAATAAAGATTTATGAGGGAACAAGTAATTGTAACTATAATCAAATTTTATATTTACAAATGAATGCTACAAGATGAAACCTTAACCTGGATTAATACTGTTTAAATTTTTTCCGAAAATAGGAGATGAAAAATAGTGGAAAAAAAGGCCCTACGACTTATTTGCGTTGTGCACCACGAATATTATGTAGACAAAATTTCGAAATTTCGTACATACAGCTTAAGAAGTTAAGACTAAATATTTTTCATAGTTTATACATTTTAAAACGTGAACTAATACTGTATTTCCTTAATATTGTTGTTGGAAGACGGCAATTGCTAAAATACTGTGCGCGTAAACTAATTCATTCACCTCATGGTGGTCATCTAAGTCGATTATTGGACAAACTAAAAGACTTACGAAAAAATGTTTGGAACAAAAATTGAAGAACATCTTATTATCTATACTTTTCTCGCTGAAAGTTTTCATCTGACCAAAAAATAAAAAAAATCCTCGCTCACTTACTTTTTCATGTTTACATTGAACAACCTTTTCACATTTTCCATTATTAAACATTAATCATCTGCACGAACTAAATTGTATTTATATAGTATTAAACATCAGTTTACGCAGAATTTAAATATGTAAATTTCATCCTCTCACTATTTGTATTACAATTTAGACGAACGTGCAAAGCGACAGGGAACGCACCACTTCGAATAATCTCGCCAACATCGGAAACTCTCTTCCAGCATGTGTGTGTGTAATGGGTGCGTGTGTGTGCGTACGTTATCGCTTCCTGCACAGACTGTACCCATTGTCACTTGGAGTTATGAAACTTGGTGTTATGAACCCTTGGAGTTATGAAACTTGGACTTGTGGTCCTTGCAAATCTGTACGTTTGGAGTTATGAAATTTTGTATTTTAATTTACTTGGTTTTATTTTAACTTGGACTTATGAATCTTGGAGTTATGAACGCTTGGAGTTATGAAACTTGGTCTTATGATATTTTGGTTTTAATTTACTTGGACATAATTTTACTTGGAGTTATGAAATGTTGTATTTAAAAGTACTTGGAGTTATGAAAACTTGGTTATGATCTTTCAATTGCTAATATACCAGTAGATAACTTAGTACAGGTAAAGAGAGGCATTATGTTACACAGGGTACGGTAATGAAATGCAAATGATCAAATTTCTATTTCCATTATTTAAAACCATATCAAATAATCTTTTGATTTACAACTATCTTAATTATTATGAAGATAACTTAAAATCTTAAATAAGGTTGAAATTAAACGAAAAATCATTTATTTACACAGGAAAAGTTAGGGCCACATGGCCCTTTCTTACACTTAACCTGTAAAATGTAAGGTTGCAAAAAGTATATAAACTATCAAAGGTGTTGTACAACATTTAGTCTAAGTTATGTCTGTTCAATACAACAGGACATTATTTGCAGAAGTTTACAAAAATATAAACAAAATAACTATTATTAACATTGTGGGTTTTCTCAGATCTGAGCTGCGCCCTGTAACGTCATAACTTAAGCATATATGTGTTGTAGTGCAACATTGTTACTGTATAATTAATGATTACATAGTGGGTAACTTGGTTATAATTCACTTTCCCCAACTCACCTAGAACGTCCTATAAGACGTTTTTAAACTGTTCCTAGACACCAACACTACAACTTTCTCAAATGACTTTTTGGTCGCCGAGACTTCCTGTAGACATCACACTTAGATTACTAGACAACACCCCTGAAAAACTTGCATAAACATCGTGACAGGGCAGTTTACTATACTAGACACCTAAACAAGATTACTAGGCCTAGACACCACGCCCAGATTACTAGACACCAAGCCTTATTTTCTAGACACCATACCTAGCCTATATTACTAGACACTACACCCAGATTACAGTTAGGTTAAGTTAATCAAGGTAATGGTGTCTAGTAATGGGATGGTGTCTAGTAATCTTGGTGTGGTGTCTAGTAATCTTGGTGAGGTGTCTACAGAAAGCCTCGGCGACAAAAAAGTAATCTAAGAAAGATGTAGTGTTGGTGTCTAGGAACAGTTTAAACACGTCTTATAGAACGTTTCTTATGAACGACAACCATACGAAGGTAGATATTTTACTTAAGCCAAGTAGGAATGGGGATGAGTGTAGGATGAAAAAATATATCACTTACCTAGCTGATAATCAACTAGCTGACAACAAAACTAAGTAATTACAGTTTTAAGAAGTGGAATTTAAACATGGCTAGAGGTAGGTATATTACAGTATTGCTATTTAGTTTGATTAATTTGATAAATGATTTGGGTCCATACTAACCTTGCTAATTCTAGAAGTAACCCATAAATGTTTATACCACTAGCAGATTTTAATCTGTGAATGCTAAGTATCTGTGGAAACTTGATAATCAAGCATGAAGAAATTGTGATAATACTTAAAAAATCTGAAAATAGTTTAAGAATATCCATAGTGAAGTATTTCTCAAGTACGCTATTAAAATGCGAAGGAGGCTACAGAAAACATTATTACAAAAGAGGATGTCCTCTAAATCCTACACTACAGGTACCCTGGTTCACCTTGAATATTGAATAGTAATAAAACCTATCTATAGCCTCTTAGCCTGGCAATTCAAAACTAGAATAAGGTTAGAACTAGCTTATTTTGACAGTCGTCGTTCCCTCCCTCAAGAGAATGCCCACGATCGCGAATATGTCGTCTGTATTCCAATTAGTAAAGATCAGCTGAGTTGGTGAATACAAAATAGCCTTTGGTGGGAAAAGTTATCTAAAAGACATACTGTACAAAATTTCATACATCCTCAACGAGTTAATTATGTGTTATTGCGCTGATTTACTGATTAGTACCATTATTACCACACTAAGTAATTATGCAGCCAATGTTAGACAAAATTAAGCATAAAGCTAGAATTAATAAGCATAAATAAGTTTAATTCAAGTACAATAATTTATTGTTATTGACAACATAGATTAAATATTTGCGAAATTTCGATGACTTCATTGCACTGCCAAGCATAAACGATGGACTAACCAACACGTTTTATCATAGACTAACCAACACTTTTATCTATGGTTTTATCCATGATAAAACTATCAAACTAATTGATAAAATCCCATTCTCTTACACCGACTGTAGCAATTAATTAATTGATAATTATTAAATTACAATGAAGTCAAACCAAAGTCGGATATCATAAGTTTTGTCTTTTCTCAAGTAGGCCTATTGTAAATTACCATTTGAACTTTGAATCGAGGAGATGACCTGTTTGTTGAGCTTTGTAACTAAATATTTTGATAAGCCCGTTTCTCTATTCTTGTACCAAAAGCTCAATAATTTGTTTGGAAGCTGGATCCAGTTTCCAACCACTAAAACACATTTTTTTAAACAAATTGGTTGATATGCTTTTTAGGATCTGCACCCGACTTTTTTATTCTACTCAAAATAGTCAAAATTCTTCCGTCGAAAACGACGATAAACCCAAAAAAAACTACCGAAATGAACAAAACCCCCTTTTTTCAAAATCACGTCATGTGGGTAATCAAATTAACCGGAATAACAAGCAGATCACGAATGTGTGAGAATTGTTTGTTGTTTGTGACAATGTAATATAAGCGAAAATGTATTAACGAATTAACTGTCAGCAATCAACCAAACTCACTAGGGGACCGGTGGATATTCGGGGTTTTCGGTGGGGGAGACATATATCCAACTATAATACTTTTTACATAATTTGCTACAAACTTTTTTTGATAAAACTATTTTAATATATTATTTGCCTACTGGTTGATAAACCGATTTGACATTCAACTTTAATGAGAATGAAGGGTTTTAAATTAAATAAAATATTTTGTAAGTATGCAAGTAATTACTTAGTCATAAACTATAAAAAATACCGTAATAGTTTTTATTATGGAATTACTGCGTATAAATTAAGACTGGAAACAAATCTGTATTTTTAAAACCGAAATAGATAGAAATATTTTGTTTGTGGCAATAATTACTAACAAACAGTTTCGCAATTTTTTACTTCAAAAATTTGTTAACCCCCCTAACAAGGTAGGGGGTGACTTATTTTTTTTCAAATAGCAACCCTGTTGAGTGACCCATCATTTCGAAGGGTTTTTTTTTCTAAAGAAAAACAATGACGCAAATCCGAGGTGAATATCTCACCCATAGCCAAATTGGCAGGTATGAACAGTGCGGTATATCTATATATAGGTATATCTAGTGCGGCCTTGCCTTGGTCAGACCCTTTTTCGGGGATTTTTAGTGTGATCTGTTAATAATGACGTCACATTATGTTCCTTCCAGTTACCTTTTTGAGTTTGGGAACAGGTTGTACACTAAGAAAACCTGGTACCTATTAGGAAACGGCAGTTACCTCATCAGCCGAAATGGATGGAATCAACTTTACGTTATCTGCCCGCAACTAATTTGATTTATTATGAAATGAGACTGTTCTAAACTAACCACCTAACCAAAGTATTTGTAACATTAATTTCAAAAATTCCTTTTGATAGCAAAAATGGCTTTCGCGCTCCATTGATCGACTGTTCTAGAATGTTCAATCCACTTATGCTCGTCTTTTTTTAAATAAATTATTAACGCTTCAAAATTGCAAAATTTTAAAGGAAAGGAACCTCCATCTTCGCCGAAATTGAAATTTATTGTGAATGAGTAATTTATTAAAAATGGCTTCTAGGTTCTAGAATTTTAGTGAGTCGGTGGCTCAGTCGGTAGCGTCGCGGACTTCGGGCCCTAGGCAGCGATGTCGTGGGTTCGGATCCTGGTCACTGCTGATAACATTTTATCAGTACAGTGATCACCTTCGTACTGTACCGGCTCACTCCTTGCTTTGCTGTAAACGGTCCACGCACGGGCGCTTAGTCTATGTGGACGGGCAAATGCAAGGTTAAAAGAAGCCGCCAACCTCTTTTTTTTTTTTTTTTTTTTTTTAAGTCACTGTTCCCTTTGCATTAATTGGTGGTAAAAATTTAGGACCCAAAACCCCAAATTCCCACCGGCCCCCTAGTGAGTTGGGATTATTGTTTATATATTTAATTAATAATAAAAGGAGGTCTCGGCGCCAAAAAATGCTTTAATAAAGTTGTAGTATTGATGTCCTAGAATAGCTTAAAAGTGATTTTAGAACATTTTAAGCTAGGGTCTGGGTCCTAATAAGTACCTAATTGGCAATGCTGGAACGCTGGAACTGGAACTGGAACGGGTTGTGACGTCATTTTGACGTGCGAATTGAATTAGTCAGTAGGCTAGTCAAGTCACTACGTTTGTTTTTAGTTTTTTTTCTGTCGATCGAGTGAGTGACCGTCACCGTAGTGAGTGACGAGTGTCGAGCTTTTCATCTGGTGAAGGACATCAATATATTTTCATTGAAAATCGTAAGTTATTTTTATTGTTTACAATTTGGAAAGGTCTCCGACACAAGCATATAACTTTATTCTTCACCATAATAATGGTGAAAAAGCCTTATCTAGTTGTTTTGGAACAGTCAAAATCATTGATTACGGTCATATGAATCGTCGCTTAGGCCTAGGCCTACACCTTCTTGCACTAAATTTTTCTCTTGTGAGATGTTAGCGATGGGGAAATTAACACACATTATTAGCCCATTTATAAATTAAAGGTTTGCTTGACTATGATTGAAAACAATCAGCTGTTGGCATACCTCACCGCCATAGTGATGTGCGATATGTATAGTATCGTATCGGAATATCGCAATACGTGAGGGACGATAAGATATTTAAAAAAACGATACGTATCGTATCGCCTAAAACGATATTTATATTTATATAGGCTAGGCACATTGAGCGATACGATTCATGTCATAACGATATTTTTTAACCCTCCAAAGGTCCATAGTTTAGGCCTTAATGTCCACCTATTTTTGGCCCCTTTGCAAGGTTTTATTAAAACGGATCTGAGAAGCTTAAAACAATGTTAATTCTAATGTTCTATATACCATTTTGTTTGGAAAATCATGGGCTTCAATATTATATATAAAACATAAGGAACATTTTTTCCAAAAAAAATTTTTAGGTAAAAAAAATATAATTTCGAAAATTTTCAAAAAAAAAATAAGTTCGCGCTCAATGAAATTGTATAAATTATAGGCCTATAAATATTTGAAAATAGCCACTTTGTTCTAAATTTAATGAGGATTACAAATATATAATCATATAGCGAGGTAAGTTATCAAATAAATAAGTTATGAGCGAAAAACGGATTTCAGTACATAGGCCTAGCGTTTAGCTAAGAATGAATAGCCTAACCATAGCTAGGAATCTGGCTGATAATTTACATCAATATCACTACCTACTTCTTCAGGATCATCAACCAGCACTTCAAAACCACTTAAATCTTCTTATAATGCACCACGTATATCACTACTTTTGATTTTTAACACTAAAACAATGATAAACATAATAAAACACATCAGTCATCGGTCCGAGGTTAAGTAACCTGTTTACTAATATGCACGTCAGCTGTCTGCTAACAATTACGATCGGCTCAGAGAACAAACAGCGCTTAGAGACAGACCTTTAGAAAGCTTAGAATCTAATGAAAAGAACGATACCTAACTCGATCCAGTTCAATCCGATTCAGTCAGTCATAGAGCCTTCGCCGTAAACGATGTTTGTGCGTCTTAAACTAGACGCGTGACCCTACACAAAGTGTGTTGTGCGTCTATTTTTTGACGCGTGACCCTCGGAGGGTTAAAGCTTTTTTTGCGCAAGCCGAGCGAACTGCAAAATCTGTACCCTACTCTGTGGATGTGTAGATTGAAATAGGAGTTTGTGACGTCTGTATTTTTGGATTTTACTTGATAATGTACCAGTCCCATCCCCCTGTAATTCCTACGAGCTGGGAAACCAGGGTTGTCGGGTTGTGAGAATATGATTTTAATAGAGAGTTTAACGACTTACTTAATTTGTAAATATGATAACCCAACCTAACGTAATTAAGGGTAAAGCCCAAGATTGTATGGAGGAGAGAGTGGCTGGGTGGAGCTTAAGTAATTTCTTAGTGTACCGGTACAGTAGATATCACAAGTATTTCATATGCCTATTAAGCTCCTTACTGTACTGTAATTTCTCAAATCATAACTTAAGAGTCAACCAGAGATTGAGTTTAATGTAGGCTAGATTTTTCATCCTTATATCATTTTAGTGTCTAGATATCAAGTTAGCTTTATGTTAGTTTGACATTCCTTATTGATTATATATAATTGGTCGTTTCGTTTCTAGGTTAGGTAGGGGAGGGGGGGAACGATACGATAGTATCGTTTTTCGATATTTTTGACGATACGATTCGCGTATCGCGATTCAGATGCTCGATACAATACGGTGATACGATATTTTTTTCCGATACGTATCGTCCGTATCGCCCATCACTGCCTCGCCCACAGTTCATTCCACTTGTAAATGTCATCCATCCTACCTTGTTTATTGTAGATAATGTTGTTTATTTTGACGGCGATATCTTAAGAAAATATTCGTCAGCGGTGAAAAATAATGGTGTGTATTTGGATCAGGAGTTATAAAACTGTAAAGTTAGACATCGAAATTAAAAATTCATTTGGAAGCACCTATACCGTACTTAATAATTACCATAGTACAAGATTCAAGATAACTTTTTATTCATTTTTTTATACATGCGTAGGTACCGGTACATAGAATGGCGTCAATTTTAAATTTTAACTAACTTACTACGATATACTACAAAAGATTATAAGTTAATGAATTCACTGTTATGTACATGAAATTAGACCTAGACATAAGTTTATGACATTAGATTAATAAAAAAAACTCATCTAGAGAGTACAACGGTTTGGAAAGCATTAAACTTTTAAGTTTTTTCTTAAAAACACTAAAATCTTCTGTGGATCTTAAATCCACCGAAAGAGCATATACCTGCATAGGAAGGTTTCTTTTCATATAATTTAAGATTGTGGCTTGTATAAGCAAATACTTTATTGTTTCTAGTATTATGGTTTTGACCTAACGTTACACTCTGGGTCGCGTGGCTATGGCCCCATAGGCTTACCAGCAGTCCATAATTTATGTGGCTATGGAATAACATGTGTGGTAGTGGTACATTATGAGTAGGTACATTAGGACCTGTGATCTCATGCTTTTAATCTACTTAGCCTAACGCACACCTTATCCACATGGAGGTGCCAGTTAAGTTTGCAATCAACCCAGAGTCCTAGCAGTTTGACCGCCTCGTCTTTGATACCCTGGTTTGAGGGTGCACGTGATGGACTGTGTCTTATTCATTGATTTTGAGGCAATTTAAAACAAGTATTCTTTGGCTTCATCCAGCAGAAATGCTGCCTCTGTTCTCAGGTGGTTCAGGTTGCTGTGCCTGATCAGTAGTGTCGTCTGCAAAGAGCAGCGTTCGCCTGTTAAGGAACAGATCGTTGATCATTATGACGAACAAGACAGAGCCCAGAATCGAACCTTGGGGCACACCATGGTGCATTTGCCTGGTACTTGAGGAGGCTCCCTGGAGCGAAACAAATTGTTTCCTTTTTTCCAAGTAGCTGAATGATTTGTGAACTACTGCAGTGAGGCCATATTTGACAAGCTTGACAAGGAGGACATCATGAGAAACCACGTCAAACACCTTGCTAAGATCACAAAGACTTGAGATGGACAGAGTCATTAGATTCAAAGGCATCCAGAGATGTTCTTGACTAGGCTAAGGAGTGCAGTGGTTGTGGATTCTTTGAACAAGTTATTGTTCTCGAAAAAGGCCACCAGTTGTTGTTTCATAACTGCTTCCAAAACTTAAAAAAAGGAGAATTGATATCAGCCGAAAGTTGGCGGAGTGTACAGGGTCACCCTTCTTGTAGATAGGAGTTGTTTTAGCTATCTTCAGGTTTTCAAAAAATACACCTTCAGTAAAGCAGCTTTTAACTAAATAAGCAAGAGGAACAGCAATAGATTTAAATACGGCTACAGATTTGAGAATATGACTTGAAACTCCATTTATATCTTGACTAAAAGAATCTTTACCAAATTTTGTACTTACTATTTTGATCAGATCTTTCTCACTCACCTTTTTCCAATTTCTAAGGGTGTTAGATGGGGTTAGATCCGAGAGGTTGTCAACTGCGGTAGGATGTAACAGAGGTAGGTCAGAGATTATATTATCAGCTATACCTCAGAAAAGTAGTCATTAAAGTCGTCGGGAGATGATGGTACATGAGTGGATGGTCTATGTTGGTTAATGATGTCCCAAGCGGCTTTACATGAATTAGGAGCATTCAAGATGGTCTGTGCATTGGAAATTTCCTTAGCTTACCTAACTTTGGAACTGTAAGTAGTCTTTTAGCAAATTTCCGATATAGGGAATAAGCTATTACCGTTGGTCTCATGGTAAGACTTGGACCCGGGACCGATTTACTTTTTCATTTTGTTGTCCCCAGAGGCCAAAAATACCATCCGTTCAAATTCACATATATATATATATATATATATTAGCATGATCGGACCATGGGAACTTTATGGGGGGATTTATAGGGTAAAAATTGGGTTTTCTCATTTTTGACTCTCAAAAAAATTTCCCAAATTTTCTCTAGACCATTTTAAAGAGCGTAAATAAACAAATAATTTAGTATATTGAAGTGTTTCTGTATGATTATTGGCTACGGAGAAAATTATAAATTAAAAATTCCCATTTTATTTTACGGGGAATAAGTGAACTGTTGTAGTTTGCTTGTTTATGGATATATTTGGATCAAACCTGGCGAATCTATTTATTTTATACTTAGCTAATTAATATTTTACTAAAAAACACACTTTAGTACTAGCCCTGTAGGCAGCAAACCTAGGTACTCGTTAAACCTAATGTTATTTTAATAGATTTAATTGAAAACCAAATCAGGCAAATGGAAATTCGCTTAGTCTGCAGGTTTGCTGCGGCGAGGGTATTTTAATCTTGGTATAGAGTGAGAGTGAGAGGTATTTGATTTTCAGAGCAGTGTCAAGGGTCAGTTTGTAGCGATCATGGACTAAAACCATCAGGGACCGCAGCTTGCTCAACTCTGGGCTATACCAAATGTTAGGTTTTCTTGTTGATGGTTTTAGATTTCATAACTTGCTGTTTTTCTTCATTACTTCATTATTAGAAAGACAAAGTCAAATTGTTCTTGGAAAAGATCAGACAACATCCTAAAAGCATCTGCAGGGTCAGGTATTGTGTAGATAGTCTCCTAATTAACATCCTCTAGCTATTTTTTTGCTATCTATGTTGGAATGAAAGATTCTTTAATAATAAAAATTGAACAATATGTCTGCATGCTGATGACTCGAATTTGATCATATCATCAAACTCAATTGAGCAAACAGAAATGTTCGCTTATGTAGAACTGGAAAGTATTGGGAATTAACTTAGTAACTACAACCAAGGCCACACTAAAAAAACAGGCCGTAATGCTCGTCAAGCATGACGTCACGATAGAAGACGGCAATGACGTAGATACTTATTTATTTATTTTCCAAGGAAAGATTAAAATAAGCAGCTGATCACAAACCGCAAACATTACGTCATTGCCGTCTTCTATCGTGATGTCATGCTTGGCGAGCGTTACGGCCTGCTTTTTTAGTGTGGCCTTGCCACAACTTGATGATGAATTTACAAAAAACTATAAATTTAAAATGACGATGCAAAACAGACGGAAGGAGCCAACAACAATAAGCCATAACTTCCAAATATTGATGAAGAAATTAGTAAAAATTTTTGGGTTTAATACTAGATCAGCACTTGAATTGGGATAAACGTGTCCACAAATTTCAATTAAAATTAATTCCGGAATTCATGCTTTATCAAGGAGGCTAGGTATGTCTTTTTACTGTGATTTGAAAACTTTAAAAAATATATATTTTGCACATGTGCATTCACATATCTCATTTGGCACTATACGGCTCAACAAAAAAATGTAACCTAGATAGCATTTTAAAGAAGCAAATAAGAGTGGTTAGAATCATGTTCAAGCTGCAGCGGGACGAGTCAGCTAAAGAACATTTCAAGGACCTAAGAATATTTACTGTTTACGGGCAGTATATATATATGAATCAATAATAATTGCAATAAACTAGAAGTAGGGGGAACCAAAAGATAAATCTCATTCTTATAATTTAAGAAATAAGAACAAAAATATACAACCAGGCCAATTAATGGCCATCAAGAAGTTATGGCACCAAACTTTTTCAATTACAACAACTATCTAACTTAAGCAAAAATAACTTGGCATAGGTAAACAGTTGAATGCTATGACTAACTTAACTTGTCCCGCAACCTGGGAGTCCAAGTTAAGAATTACAATGCTTTAGCTGTACCCATGCATAGCCTCCTCTAATACAAGGACGCGGTATTGGTGTGTGGCAAAGTTGCCCCAGCCAAGTTGGGCCAGCCTGTTGCCATGGTAATAATAGTAACAAGTGTAATCATAGAAATTGTGCAGATGCTCTGAGGAGGCAATGTTGTAGTCCAATCTTGTTAGTGCAAATCTATTATTCATGTCTAAATCATAATTTGAACCTAGGACTAAATTTTTCCTGATATTTGTTCATGTTGCAGGTGGATTGTGATATAAATACAGATTTTAAAATTATGTCCAAGGTAAGTCTTGATTTAGGCTACTTTTAAACGTTTAAATTAATAAATTCAACTATAGTCAAAGTAAAATCAACAAGCCACTGCTTAGTAAAAGAAATCCACACCCCATTTTCAATTGAAATGTTACTGCAGAACAATGTATTAATCAGAGTTGAGAAAATTGTGACGACCTGTTACATGATGGTTCTGGCTGTCACATAGGATAAGAGGGAATAAACCGAACTGACTAGATAATAATTTGATTCAACGATATTCTTAATTATTGTGAAAAGCTGTCAAGTGGTTTTTTTGTTGGAGATATAGTGCATACCTTAGAAGTTAAGGTGGCGATTAGGCTAAACATGTAGCCTATTGAGTAGGCTACCTAGCAAATTTATTTTTATCCTACCAGCACATCAAAATTAAACTTTATAAATTTTCATCCAAGGGCTAATAATGCAGTGTTTACATGATTTGTGTCACTATTTTATTTTTAACCCCCATTATAACTTAATTTAAGAGACATGTGCTTATGTAGATATTTGTAACAAAAGAATTTGTTATATTATATCTGTGGTGTGGTAACTTATGTAGGCAAACATTTCTATAACTTGTAAATTTTTCAGGTTGATGGCAGAGCTTGATTTATTGAAAGTTCGGAGATTTCTAAGTAGGTGGAGTGCTTGCATCATTTTTCCTTCTATTGCTTTTACATCAATTTTCTTGGA
Source organism: Macrosteles quadrilineatus (assembly GCF_028750875.1). Taxonomy (NCBI): domain Eukaryota; kingdom Metazoa; phylum Arthropoda; class Insecta; order Hemiptera; family Cicadellidae; genus Macrosteles; species Macrosteles quadrilineatus. The sequence continues at coordinate 53,378,294 of NW_026542598.1, read as the reverse complement.
TTGGAACCACACCAGAAAGTGGAAGCTATCTCTGAAAGAAGCTAAGGACAAGGATACACTCAACAACTAATGTAAGTATCCCCCCAAATAAATACTCTGTAGTTAGAGTAAGAGGATCAACTTAGAAAAGCTTACCTTATTTATAGAAAGAATATTGGCCTGGCTAGTTACTCTTCATTAACCTTCCGTTGGGCGCATTGATTTTCAAACACCAGAGGGCGCTTTGATTTTCTGTTTATATTCTGTTGTTATTTTGTCACCAGCATGGCAACCCATAAGGCCCATGTTATTTTTTTTCAAATTTAAAATTCTTTTTTTCAGCTTATTTTTTAGCCTATTTTACTTAATAAAGCGATTCTGCACATCTACAGGAAAATATCTTTCTAACACTATGCGTGTTAGGGCTGTAATGCACACAAGCTTAGAAAACAGGTTTTAAAGAAACATGCTGCCGATTAATATACAGATAGGCCTAAAAGTACTTTGATACTTTGAAATATTCAGTTAGTTTTTAATGCATTCAGAGTTTTACTTCTTTTTTCAAAGATTTTCTGTTAACAATTCAATAGATTATTATATAGTTCATTATAAACCATTTTGTCCATCAGTTTTGTCCATAAACCATTCGTCAGAAATCAGATCAGATAATCCTATTTGGCTGGCGTGTATTTAATTTGAGACCCATATTGTTGTGCATTGATGTAGCCGCAAATCTGCCTGAATCTCGCCTTAGATCCTTGTGAACTACTGTTATTGTCTATTACTTTTATCAATGTCACAAAATATTTGATATTTATTACCATAAAAAACCCTGAATTTTGTTTTATAGTTTAAATCCTGGACCATGTACAAATTTGGTGTCAACTTGTTACTTGTACAAATAAGACATCACTGTCCTTTTTTCTTTAACCCACAGATAGTCATTTTATCTGTTGGTGGACAACTCTGAAACTTGACAAGGACATGAGTAACTAACTAAATTGTTAAGTTAGCTTTTACGTTAGATCTCTAAGAGCTTTGTTCTAGTTTTTCATATAATTTATTTGTCCTGTCGTAATAACTGTGATTCCATGTAAATTCATATTTCACTATTAGAAGGCCCAAGAGATTTCTAACACCTTGGAATTATTACCAACTGTTCCTGACCTTTCACATGGTTTTTCCCTCTGGTACCAGCTGTACACTCGTCATCATGAAAAGTTAGGTTTTCAAATATGATCATAGTCTTTCTGTGTTATCATTTCATGCATCAAGTTTATCTCACAACTATCGCACAACTTTCTTAGTGTAACAAGGAGCTTCTGCAGGGGCTTTTTTTTATTGTATGTGGAATGAGGGGGTCACATTTGCCCCCCTGGTCCTTCTTTTATACTTATTAAACTATCCAACCTTCTTTTATGTTCAATTAAGATTGTCCTAACCTTGGGATTGTCTCGGCTATAAACCTTTGTACAAAAGGTTCTTTTTACTGGGTATCTAAACGTAAAGTTAGTTTGACTTTAAACTTGTTTTAGTAAAAACTTAATATCCCAAACTATAAATTGCATAGTCTGTAGATTTATATCAAAGGGGTTACTTAGTCTTTCAATGACACATATTCAACTTAAATTATTACAATTATGGAAGTATTACGGTTTTACTAATAGCTGATTTCCCAATTCAATAAGTTTGTAAAGAAATTTTACCAAGAACTAAATTTTAGGTTGTTTTATTGTGTTTAATAATGTTTTTACCTGGCTAAGATAGTTGTTAAATGTGTGTAAATGGGTTTTCATTTCCGTGTTGTTGTTTTTATTAACTTTGTCGTTTCCAAACCTTAATGACGATTTCCACTTAATACCCACTTACTAGCCTGACAATTTTGAGTCAGGATGAATCTTTTGAGTACATAACAGGTAGTTTCAAAGGACAGATTAACCCTCCAGTACACAAGCGGCTAATAGTAACACCAGTACACGTGTGCGGACTAACAGTCCGCGTCTTACTTCTTACTGGAAACGCTCTTTTATATACCTAATAAAGTACATATAGCATCAAAATTTAAAATAATCAAAATATAGGGAAAATATACATGGTTAAATTTCAAAATAATTACAAATATTTCAAATTGAAAATGTGACCTGTTCTTCATCCTCTTTAAACATGGCGCGCCTAAATTTACATCCTCGTAGCTCCGGGCCAACTGACAATAAGACAGTCAAAACACCACCATTGTCCTTAGAAAGGTAGTGGGCGTATGTAGATGGCGTGTCTATGTCATTCACTCGCGGATTCACTTATTTCGGCATGTTTCTTTCAAATGTGCGGACTCTGAGTCCGCGGCGCGTGTACTGGAGGGTTAACTGTAGCACAGATAAAATAGACCTTAAATTAACTATTTTGCCTTTCTTGCAGAATGGGCAGAGCACTGTTTGGTATAACTAAAGACTTTGTCTGGCTGGGCATCCCACTGGCTGGTCTTCTATTGGGCAAGTATATAGATGACCTGGAGACTCTGAGAATGACGAGGTTCAGAGACAAGAGTTCTCTCTTCGGACGACAGTTGGCTCCTGGGGAAGCTCCTTCTTGGCCATGAAGTGTCTGAGTTTTATTAGTACTGTTATATTTATGGTTTATATGTATAAATAAAAGTTAAATCTGCAATCAAGTTTTTTCCCCAATCTACTGTTGAAATTTTACTGGTGAACTAAATTGTCTACTTCATAGAAATTTTTTACCCTTGTGTCAACTTAACTAGACAGATTGGACACTAATCAATATCGTAGGTAGTCAAATAATCATCATTATAGGTAAAAAGACTAAGGTAAATAACCAAAGTTCCCTGTCTTATATAATTATTAGTGTACAAGAATAATGTGTGAACACTTAGGGGAAAAGCTTGTTTATTGTAATCTTGTAAGAATTCTTTATGCTTTCAAGTTGTCTAAATCATTTAGTTTATTCATAATTTGCCTTCAGGATTGATTAAATGACAAAAATAATACTAATCCGTCATCAATCAATCCTATATTATTTGTCGTGGATGACTAGTTTCGGGGTTACTGGTTAAAATCCCATGTTCAAATTTTTTTTGTCAATCGTCAAACATAATTTTCTTGCACTAGCCATTGTCACATTTCACATATAAAGAAACATTTAATTTTACAAAAATATAAAAACATGACACATATAAGACATAAACCATTTAAAATGTAAATTTGTACCGTAAGTACAAGAAAATTATGTTTGAGAATTGACAAAAAGGATTTAAAACGGGTTTTAATCCCGAAGCTAGTCATCCTCTACAAATATAGGATTGATTGGACAGGTTACTGACCTATAATTTATGTCATTTTGTTTATCCGGGATACTTAAACATCCATTTTGTCAACAGTCTTAAGAGTTATAGGAGTAGCTGTTTTTCCTTAATTTCTGACCATTTTAATTTGAAATTTTGAACAACATTCTTCAATTACTTTTGTCATTTATAATTGTTGATATCTTTAAACAATCTTGCTTTAACAGCTTTGTCCTATTCACCCTCCTTGCAAAAGTGAGATGGAATTAAAATACATGAATGTGTACAATCATGAACTTAGCTAAAAGATCACAAGAACTTAGTTTGACAAGGGAAGGGGAAAAAATTGCACTGATGTTATGATATGAAACTTCTCTGGAGGAAGTTTTAAGGATTTAGTAAACTGAAACGTACATTTATGCACCTTACATTTTACTACCATTTGTGTTATCTTCAGTGGGTCTTCTTACAGTATCTTGCACCACCAGCACTAAGACTGTTGATGTCTCATTTACTAAACATTTAAGTACCGGTACACATAGTTTATGGTGTCATGGTCGGGTTGAATGATAGACAACATCACCATCTTTGACTATGGATAAATGATTATTTATTAAAAGATAAGATATAAAGTACACAAGCTAAGTTCTTTTTATTCTGAAATTGGACACACATTACCTATACAAATAATTGAATATTCACTACTTAGTAGTTTATCTTTGGTACATGAATATATTGATGAACTATGTCATAGAAATTGACTACTGTATAGTTTATCTAAAGTCAATGGCGTTAGCTAGGCAGTGCTAAAATGTATTTTTGCGTTAGCAGGGAAATACTGAGACTAGTTGAGTTGGCTCGTCTTAACGAGGAGGACGAGACACACACTACACACTGGCAGTCTGGCATTATGATGGATAGACGACAATCTAATCATCCCATTACAACTTAGTAACAGGTTACAGTAACCTGTTAATTTTGTAGTAGTCTGTTACCTCCCTACCACCATGGCGGAAATAAATTTACTTTAAAGTAATATTTACTTCCATCATGCCCTACCACCATTGAGATGAATAGATTATAACTGGAGTCACTACTCTCTGTTGAACATTAAAGAGAAAAGAGTGCCACTGTTTTGCTGTTTTTTCTGAAGTTATTTGGAAACACTATCAATGGTTTTTTTATACTAGATAAATACTAACTTATTTTCCTCTTTTCAAGCTATGATTAATGGTGAAAATAGTCAAGTTTCCTGGTTTGGAGATATTGTTTTAGCCAATTGCTTGGGTTTAGCCAATCAGCCCATTGAGATGAATTGTTTTGTTGTTTGTAGCTTATGGTTGTATTGTTGGTGTTAATGTTACGTGCTACGTACAGTTCTCGTGTACGTTTAATTCCGGCTGGAATGGAACGTTTCCTCACCTTTTAGCGAATTTCCCATATAGGGAATAGGCTATTACCTTAGGTCTCGTGATAAGACCTGGACCTGGGACGGATTTACTTTTTCGTTTTGAGGTCCCCAGAGGCCAAAAACACCATCCGTTCAAATTCACATATATATATATATACTAGCTGTAACCCGCGGGCTTTGCCCCGTTTAACTTCTTAATTTTCAAGATGATCTCGTTCGCATGGCTCAATCACGTCCTGGTTGAAGTTCGTTCGCTACGCTCACTTGCCTTCAGGTTAGCTCGTTCGACCATAAAGACCATAAAATTCGTTAAAAATATTAATTCTATTATTTAAAAAATTGCGGCCATTTTCCAAAATGGCGGCAAATTTGAAAAGTGGAAAAATGTGTATTTTATGGTCTTTATGGAATGTGGATGCAGTTTTAAGACTTATTTACTATTTGCATTTTCGCTATTACCTACATGTTTAGGAGCTACATGATGTAAAATGTTCACTGGAAGTCGTTTTTCTATAGGCTAACTCCTAAACGAGTGGGTTTATCGAACAAATGTCAAGAATAAAAAAGTTTTCAAATTGAATATTCTATCCGAAAACATGATAAAATATAGGGTGTTCCATAAGAAATTTCAAAGTTGGTCGCCATTTTGGAAAATGGCGGCTGAATTTTGAAAAAATAAAATAATTTTTTTTACTGCCACAAAAAATAAAGGAATGTCCCCCATTTAAAGTTTTTTCTAATTCTTACCCTGATGTCCCAATGGTGGCCTCCTTGAGTTGATCACCCTGTATAGATATATATATTTATATATATATATATGTCTGTTAGCTCGATAACTCGAACAAATATTATCAGATTTTGATGAAATTTGATAACGTTAAACCTACATTTATTCAAACGAGTTCACGAACCATAGCATGATCGGACCATGGGAATGGGGGCTTATGGGGTAAAAATGGAGTTTTTAAATTTTTGACCCTAAAAACATAAAATTTTTCTTTCCCAACCATTTTGTTGAGCTAAATAAAAAAAAAAACAATTTAGTATATTGAAGCATTGTTGTATGCCTAATGGTTACGGAGAAAAAAAATGTAAATTTAAAATTCCCATGTTATTCTTTATGTAGAAAATGAAAACTGTTGTAGTTTACTTGTTTATGGATATATGTTGAAACAATTGGCAAATTGATTTATTTCATCCTATACTATTGACGTTTGGTCAAACATATTTTTACCTTCCCCGTAACAGCAAACCTAAGCACGCGTTAAATCTAATCTTATTTAAATTGGGAACAAATATCTCTTATTATGGAAATATTTTAGTAAAAATGTAATCAGACAAGTTGAAATTCGCTTAGTCTGCAGGTTTGCTGGGTTGGGTTGTATTATTATTTTAAACAATATGTTTTGTTGCTTTCGTCTTTGATCCTGACGGACGGAACCGGCACAGGAAATCAGTTCATAAGCCAATGAGCGTGGAGCAGATAGCGTTACAAAAATAACACGGTGACCGTATTAATATGGAGTAACCACTGCACTGAGCTACAGTGGGAGTAACCATAACCATAACCACTAACCAGTACAGTAACGTGTTCTTGGTAACAGGTTGTGGTTACTTACCCACTAAGGAACAGGAACAGGTCATAAGTTTTTTACAAGCATTTACTAGGTAACTTACAAGTTATAAAAAAATTCGTCATTATCAATTAACACCTCTTTTTTGTGTTTGTGTTAGTAATTACTACGACGTGATGTGATGTGTTGGTTGATATGTGACGATGTGACTGGGTTTGTGAATGCGATCTGTCATTGAATTTAAAATAACATTTGCAAGCAATCAATATCAAACATAAACAACACAAACTAACTTATCCCCCAACTGCTTCAGGAACTTATGTTAAGTTTGATTAACTAACTTATAAGGACACCAAGTGAGTAGCACAATTATTTCGCTCAAAGAAATTACTAGATAAAAAAATCTATTCTGTCAGAACAGAAGTTTCTTGGAATTTTTTAGGTTAGAAATATTACCCTAACATATTAAGGGTTTATAGGCCTAAGTAACACTCAATTGATTGTTTTGTAAAAATTTCAATGGATTTAACTTAAGTTTAGGGTACGTTTGCCGTGAGTTTATCCTTAAGCCTATTATAGGCCTATGGTAGATGGACATAATAGTGATCCCCTATCTGAGTTTCGCAGCTCACTACAACAATCGTGATTGTAGTTTTGGGGGTACACTCTCAGTCTTAACTTAACTGGGCTATGGTAATATCGATTTATTTATTTATTCCAACGGGAAACCCATTAGGCCTACATTGAATCGATTAGAACTATCGATTCGATTAGTAAACCTTCATGCGATTTTTTCATTATCAGCAAGTTTGGTTACATTAGTTAGGTTAGGTTAAGGTAAACGTCCCTGTAGGTAGTTGACACCTTTAGGATGGAAATGGATGATAAAATTCTCAAATCAAAATTTTCAAGGTAATTTAGAAAACAATTGGGCCTACTGATAAATAAACATTAGACTTTGTACCTAGGCTACATTACACTTACATATATAGGCCTAATTTTTTTATTGAATTAGATTAACCAAATAAATAAATAAGTTACCGGTAAGCTAATGATTTTCTTAATATTTGCACATGTAAGTTACCAGTAGTTGACACATGGATTTTTGGATTTTACCAATATAGTTGACACCCAGTGTACCAGTAGTTTACACTTTGATTCTTTTAACCATTCTTATGAAGACTACAATATATTTCCAGATATTTAGTTTTAGATACAGAAACCATAACATATAAAATTTATTAGAAAGTATACATTAATAAATAATCTGATTTGGTTTTACGGCACTAGCCACTGATATTTTCCCTAGGTACTGTCATGTCTTCATCTGCCCTTGTAATTTGACCTTGGCTATTGAACGGCATACTCCCCTTTGTAGGTGGCATTTTATTACGTAAAATCATACAAACAATAGCCTATGATTTAGCTCTTTTGGGTTTAGTTTGGTTGTTACTTAAACGAGGTGTTAGCCCGTCCTACATACGGGAGTAGTCAGTTAAAACTGTGTACAAATCAGAACAGCTAGCGTACACGTATAAAGACAAATTTTATAGCAGCCTACAGTAGGAAGAGTAATTATCAATTGAGAAAGTGTATAGGCCTAGTCAACGATATCACCTTCCAATTCCATCGCATACCTGCCTCTTCCATAATCAATATCAACACAATACAATTACTCATACTATACACAATTTCCAGTAGATCTGAATAGAAACTCCCTAAAATTAAACGAAAACATCCAATAAAATTCACAGTACACATAATTAGAACGTTGTTGTCCTGACATTTTTAAACGAATCGTCCACACATATCCTGTATATCAATTTCACTGCATCAATTGCTAAATAAATATGTGTAAACAAAGAAAAGTAAAAACAACAACATATAGTTTGTTTTGGTAAACAGCTGAGTCAAAAATAAAATAATATTCATTTGAACAAAAGAACTGGTCGCATGTTTGAAGGAATTTAAAACGTAAAACACGCTAGTAAAGCTAGTGACTATGTTTATTAATTGTCTATGTTTATTATCCGTTCCGTTATCAGTTCTAATATCCTTAATAATTAAACCGCCCTCATTGAATCAATGTACACCGTAATTCCCCATATTCATTTATTTAAACTATAAAATATTCAGCGCCTCCAAACGTAATCACAATTAAACACACGCCAGACAACTTTTTAGATTTCATAAAAGGATAGTTAGTCTAATTGCAGTATCCTAGGTCAATGATTACGTTGTGCTCAATCTATGTCATTCATATCTGTATATCTTTGGATAAAACCCGTCTGGGTTGGGGTGGTAATTTAAAATCGTATTATTGAGGGTTCTTGGTCTCCTTCTTTATGACATCAATATTTCCGGGCCTAATCCAAACAAAGTTTAATCATTCAAAAACATTGATTGTAATCAAACCAAGATGAATTAAAACGTGTAAAAAAATGATTTTCCTACCCTTTCCTAAAAAAGTTGAGCAGTATAATAATTTGCAAACACTTTTTTTAAGACTCGTGTACAGAGCCTCAACTTGTATACATTGATGGTGTTACTTTTCTCGGTGGTCTGCTAATCTTACTTATTTCCTAAAAATCAATGACTAATCAGAGTAAATAAAATAACCTCGTAGTTCTACAGAGCATTTTTATATTTAACCAGTTGTTAGTTAAAAGAAAATTATGTTGCACTAAAACAAACCGAAGATTGCAAAGATTCATTTAAAAAATCATTTGAACATCTTAGTATTTTACCTATGTATATTTAAATAATCTGTCATCGTCTTATCGAAGGATTGAACGTATCAATGATTAGCATTACACATAGTATAAATAAGTCAACCCTTATGTCTTTTAATTTTATCCAAATGCTGTATTTGTGTTACAAACGCTGAATGTTTACAGCTGTTATGTTAAACAAATTATATTACACCAAAAGCTAGTTTAGAATCTTAGCGTCGGCTGCTAGACTTTTCAAAAATTAAAACTTAATTTCTAAATAACTGGGACCCTAAACTAAAATTATGGCTTCTACATTCCCTAGTTCTCAAAATTATCTTTCTTTCAACCCAAAAATCATGAAAATCCGTCGAGTGGTTGATTCAGAATCGTGAAATAAAAAAACCCTGTTTCGTTTTAATATTATAGATTACAAAATTATCTTTAAGTTACTGAGAAAATTAGAGTTCAGGCCTACGCACCGAAAGTTGACAGGTTACTGGTATGTTCCAGTAGTTACCCATAGTCCCCTGTCTACTCTAAGAAAATAAAGAATTCTGGCCTATGTACCAACAGTTGGCAGGGCATGTTCCAGTAGTGACACCCTGTCTAGTGATGTGGGTCGGGAATATTGCTAGTGGGAGGGAACTTATTAACTGGGAATATTGCCGTGAATATTTCTTTGGCGTAGGACCGAGAGATTCCCAAATATTGGGAATTTATGAAAATTCTAAAATTTTGGACGTTTGAACACATAAGTTAGGCAGTTAAAGAACCTTAAAACTATGTTACGTAAATTCATACATCTTAATATAAGTTAAGAGTTCTCATTCCATGCCTTAATTTCCTGTATGGAAACAAGTTAGAATTTATGAAACTGGATGAATTTTAATTCTTAAACTGTCATAAAAAACTTGAGGTAGGCCTACCTATTTATATACAAAGCACTTTACAACGAACGATACACAAATGCCCAACCTAAGTTGGAATACACTACAGAAGGTAGCAGTCAAAAAATATGCACTGTATAACAGTCAAGTCATGATTCAACATGCAAATAAGTCTCATTGGTGGAGTCATTGCGAACGGTGCTATTAGTGTTCCATTGTGTGAGCTGTTCACACTACACCTTTTATAGACTATATAGTGTTTTGTGATTGGTTATTATTTGCATGTTATATCATGACGACTGTTATACAGTGCATATTTTTTGACTGCTACCTTCTGTAGTGTATTCCAACTTAGGTTGGGCATTTGTGTATTGTTAGTCTAGCTAGGCCTACCGCAGCTGGCTGCGTACTGATTGTAGGAACATTCTGGTGCCAAGATAGCATAGCGGCCCTACCCATGACAACTGCAGCGCCAGGCCAAAAAATGTGTCACTGCCTGTATAGCCATCGTAATTCCATTTAATTTTTTATAATAATATTTAGGGTTTGAGAGCCACACTTGTTTAGCTTGGGTAGGGACAAAGATTTTGACCTTCAAGTCTCATGCCAAAATGAGGTCAGGTCAAAATCGGGCTGGAAAGTATTAATTTTTAATACCTATTAATTGTTATAGGCTACTTTAATACAGAGTGAAATTGACAATGAACAAAATAGTCCTCGGTCATGAAAAAATCATGAGCCTCCCCTCTAGTAGCGGTGAAATTGAGGATATCTTCAGTTACTGTGGAGGAATCATAAACGTCTCCTACAGTCACAGTGAAATTATGAACATCTCCTGTAACTGTAGAGAAATCTTAAACATATTTTGTAGCTGCAAAGTCTTTGTCCCACGATTGCTGTAAGTTCATGATTCTCGATCGCACAATCTTTGCAGACGCTTATGGCAATCATAAAAATCAAAAGCTCTGCTGAAAAAATTAAAACCCCTAACATATTATCGGTGAAATATATAAAAAAAAATATCCTTTGAGAGCCCAAATGAGGCCCCCTTCCAGGCCGAGGATACAACCTCCGTGTCCGCCATTAGTAACATTCTCGCCTCTGATGACAAGAGAAGGCAAAGCGTACATACATATTGGTTGGCTTATTCAATTTTTCTTGTATGTTTGGAGATTCTTTATCTTGTAAATTGGTGAAGTTATTTGTTCAGTTTGAACAGTCAATAAAGCAAATCACTTTTACCATTAAAATCTTGTTATTTAGTTTGTTTTCAATCTATACATATGTGATGGTTGCTATATGTACAGGTATCAGTAAGGAAGATCCAAAATGGGTGAACGGAAAGGTACAAATAAATATTATCCGCCAGACTATGATCCGAAGGCTGGCGGCCTCAACAAATTTCTGGGCACTCACGCTCTCCGAGAGCGAGCCCGGAAGCTGCACATGGGTATTCTTATCATCCGATTTGAAATGCCCTACAACATTTGGTGCGAAGGCTGCAAAAACCACATTGGAATGGGAGTCAGGTTTGTTTGAATTTGTAAATATTAGTTTTATTAGGATTGGCATGCTTAAGAATAAAACAATTTGACCAGGTCTGTTGTTCTTTTCCTGCCAATATTATTGACTATACACCACATCTCTTGAAAACCACTGCTTGAAAAATCAACTGTTGTATTAGCTGAAAGAATAATTTTCTAATTCATAAAAATCTCTACTTGGCAGCTTTGTAGGGTTTGTATAAAACATGCCAGACTGTGCCATGTAGCCTACTTAATATTATTGTTAATCATGAGTTTTTTAAATGAAAATGACAACATCAATCGAGAATACTAGATTTTAGAAGAGGACCGGTAGAATTGACATGAAATCACTTGGTACTTTCAGGTATAATGCAGAGAAGACAAAAATTGGTATGTACTATTCTACTCCAATATACCAGTTTCGTATGAAATGTCATCTGTGCGACAATCATTTTGAAATCAAGACTGATCCAGGGGTAAGTAGTGAAGAGTTAATGTGGTATATTTATTTGTGCGTAACTTATATTGCATCAGTTACCAAGCTTATATGTAATAATACTGTAATAAATTAGCCTACATCTGTGGCCACATAGCCTTTGTCAAATTATTGAAATTCAACCCTTCATGGGTGATTTGATCATAAAGCCTAAAAGATCGCTCACACAGTTTTTTTCTGGACAATGAAATCATAGACAAACTATGTGAAAGCATAATAAATCGTAAAAAATACATACACATGCCATTTAGATCAATTAGATAAATATGATTGAACACTTATTGGTATATAAAAAGAATGTAAATAATAAGAGAAAACAAAACACAAGAGGGGACACATTAAACTAAACTCTAAAAACTTAGAGGGCAAAATACATGGTAGAGTCAGTGTTACATGACACTTCATATTCTCACTAGGATGTAAGGGGTAGTAAAGGGGGGGGGGGGTTCCCTGAGGTCCCGAGTTAAAATCCTGCCAAATCACCGATGGATTTTGTCTAAGTGATAATGCTGCAACCCTAGGTCTAGCCTGAAATAATGTGGAAAATCCTGTGCTTGTGCCCAGTGTCCTAGGATAAAAAAAGGGGTTTTTGGGGGAGAATTTTGAAGAGTAAAATGAGGTTGTCTATTCCTAGAAATACATAGGTGAGTTAATGTGACTTAAATACGTACAACTGGAAAAACTTTAAGGAAATCTCTGTGAAGTCACATATCTAGGGTTAATAACAATATTACTTTTAGAAAGTCAGCCTAACCTGTTTTATTTGTAAATTCTATTCATTAAGAAAGTATTATGTATAGGCCATAGAATAAAGCGATAATAATGATTTGTGGATAGTATAATCTCAACCTGAATTTTACTTTGTTAAAGACTCAAATGCACAATTATTCATGTGGCTTTCCTTTTAACATTAGGTTACATTAGGATGTTATCTGTTCTTTCCTAATACACAACAATCATAAAAATAAATAGTAAGGACTAATTGGAACTAAACTTATAACAGATATTTTTCTAGAATCTAGACTATGTTATCGTGAGTGGGGCGAGAAGACAGGAGAACCGGTGGGATCCGACGCAGAATGGACAAGTTGTACCAGAGGACAAGGAAACTTCAAAGAGACTGTTTGACGATGCTATGTTCAAACTGGAACACGGAACCAGTGACGAAGGATCTGCCAAAAAGTTGAACCCTACGCTAGGAAGACTCATCAACCGCAATCACACCGCTTGGAAGGACGATTTTGCAGCCAATAGTGCTTTGAGGGCACAGTTTAGGGTACAGTAATTTTTATTTTTTATTATTTGGTAAAGATTTTATCCTTAAATTTGTTTGATTTTAGTACCTCACTATTGTAAAATTGTATTTAGCATTAAAAGGGTGTATAAATTCATCATGATAAGAACCTTAAGTTGTTCTTTTAGATATAAAAGTTTAACTTAACTCACAAAATGAGTGTAGATTAGTAAGACGATTTAGGCCTGTGTGAAGGACCAAAACATTTTATTCTTTGTCTTACTATTTTTTAGCGAATTTCCCTATAGGGAAGTAGCTATTACCATAGGTACTCATGGTAAGACTTAGGCCCGGGACCGATTTACTTTTTCATTTTAATGTCCCCAGAGGCCAAAAACACCATTCGTTCAAATTTTTATATATGTATCTATATATATAAAAGGCAAAGCCCTCACTGACTGACTGACTGACTGACTGACTCACTCACTCACTCATCACTAATTCTCCCACTTCCCACCATTTACCTAGGAGGCTGAAATTTGGTACACTGATTTTTTAGGCATTAAATAGGAAAACTAAGTAGTTTTTATTCTGATCGGACTCTCGGGCTCCGCCCCAGTTGGCTCTGGAGTTTCCCATGTTAACCTTATAGAGTGGAGGCTGGCGTTTACCCCCCCTCCCCCCCCGGTAGGAATTTTCGACATATACATTTTTTTGGTTTGTATTGACATGTACTTTAAGGTTTTAGGTGTTTGCCACTTGTAAATTACAGCATGTTCCGGAAAACACGAAAATATCATGAATATATATATTAAAAAAAATGGTTTTTCTTTAGCGAGTTCGTTTGGCTCTACAACCCGACCTATTTTCATGATTGAGGTCTCAAATTGAAGGTATTAACGCACAGATTTCACATCAAGCATCGGCATATAGTTGCCTACAGTCCCACTCGGCTTATACGTAAACAACATTTTCCCCATGTATTTCTTATGGGAGTTAAATTTGGTTTTTCTTTTCCGAGTTAGTTTGGCTCTTCTACCCACCCGATTTTCATTATTGAGGTCTCAAATTGAAGGTATGCACGCACAGATTTCACATCAAGCATCAGTATATATTTATCGAGAGTTCCACTCGGCTTATACATAAATTAAATTTACCCCCCATATATTTCTAAAGGGAGTTAAATTTGTTTTTTTTTTCTTTTCCGAGTTTCTTTGGCTCTTCTACACGTCCGATCATCATGATTGAGGTCTTAAATTGGTAGTATGCACACATATATTTCACATCAAGCATCATCGTAGGCCTATATTTATCTACTTTATTACTCGACCAAAAAACATAGGTTTGATATATTTTTTAATTGGTATTTCAATTTAAATTGTACAGTATTTTACCATTTGTAATTATATAACCCTATATATTTTGGTCTAAGAACCTTCAGTGAAATACCGGCTTGCATTTAAGATATTAGTTATTCAAATCGGACGGTTTTCAAGCAAACGCAAGGTGAACATCCAACATAAAAAAAAATTATAAGGTTTTTCTATGATTGAATATCAATAGCTCCAGTATTGTTTACGTTTTTTTATATGTTTTAGACTCAAAATAATCAGTCAATTATAGGCTTTAATTTGAGCTATTGATCGTTTGAATCAGTTAAGTGTAAGATACTGTATTACACAATCAAAAATCTAAGATATGATATTTATTTTAACGCTGCAGCGCAGCATAGGTCCTTTAGTATAGATTTTTACTTTCTCCCCCTATACCATAGTATATGGAGAAAGTATTGTTTTCGTCAAAATTTTCGAGTTTGAGTTTTGAGTGGATATATTCGTTTTGGGTCCCCCTGGACCCAAAAAAGTGGTTTTTGAAGTGATGTCTGTGTGTGTGTGTATGTGTGTGTGGGTGTACATAAGCACCAATACGAGGTCTTTTGTGTGTCCACTCACGGTTATCTGAGGTCTTTTAGAATTCGAGGTCCTGAAGTCAGGACCTCGGATCCGAATGACCTCAGATTCGTACTAAACAGGCTGAGAGCATCCTAAAAATATATGTTTTGTATAGGGTTTCATCAGGACCTCGAATAGCAGTGAAATGTAAACGTGGTAGTGTCGACGATTGGCCGCTGGAGCGCTAGCGTCGATCCTTCTACACACAGCTTGATTTTCGTGTGACTGTCCACGGTCGATTAGAGGTCCTGTACACATTTTCAACAAATCTAATCGTGTTCCGTTTAACGGTAAAACGAGGCTTCCCCTCCACCCCCACTACTTTCCATTGGTCTCAATCGCTACCACATCGTCTTTTTGACGAACTGTTCTAGCATCTGCTGCGGAAAGCACTAGAATAGGGGCGCGACCGAGTCAACGCCAATATCACTCACTCATGCACAGTGTTAATAACTAATCACGTTGGCTTTCCTTTTTAATTAATTTAGTTGAAGTAATTTTCCCCGGGTGATTATCCATATTTTATCATTCCCTGATCACTGTGGATTGAAATATTGTTATTAAAATAACCCATCTTAATTTTTTTTTCAAGTAGGAGTCACTGATGCACTTGGAAATTTGTCACGAGGTTGTCTTATATTTCATTATGGCATTGTTTGGGGGTTTGTATCTGTTTTTAAAATTCGTTATCCAGGTTACATTCATCGCGAGTCGCGGATAGTGGACTAGAGTGATGAGCACCACTCTTTTTCTTTTAAACATTATAAATTGTTTCAGGCATTTCAAATTACGGTTGACATTAACATTTTATCGATCATTTTATTTGTTCGGACTTTGCCAAATTGTGGAGAAGTCATAGAGCTAAGGCTGGCGTTGACCATTCGGACTTGGTGTTTTTTAACACACTTATTGCATACAAAACGTCAGGTCCTAAGCTGCAACATGTATTTTTAAACTGTTTAGCAGTCACGAGTCTGAAATTTCATCAAAGGACAAAAGTGGACACACGCCTTTTATAAGTTTGAGATACGCATACTCGGATTCAGTATGTTAATAATTTGAAATGGTTACGGATTATGTTAAAGAATTTTATATGAATTTTTATTATCGAAAGCGAACAAAATACCATTAAGTTTTGAACGGATTATTGAGCGGAGCGAGCGAAGCTCTTATACTACACTCCTGCTTTTGTTTTACAAATTGTACTCCTCTTGAACGGCTGAAGCGATCTGCACGAAATTTAACACAGTCATAGTACCCAACCATGGGAAGGTATAAATCTGAAATGGTACAAATCGGACCATAGGACTTTTCCCTACATAATTGCAAACTTTTCGAAATTTAATATGGGCCTTATGGGTTAATTGGTCGCCATGACATTATTTTCGAGTTAACACTAAAAAGTAAACAAGAGCCTCGACATATGTTAGTCTAAAAAGTCTACCACATTATAAATACAGTACAAAAGAAAAAATCGGATGAATACTAAAGAGCATATTAGTCTATTGCATGTAATACGAATTGATTAACAATCAGTTCTGTATTGAGTGATTAATATTATGGCATTTATATTTAATTGTATAATCGTTCTGTTCTTTTGACAACAACGAATAGTCAACTAATTAGGTCTAAGCCTATGTTGCGCGGAGAAGGAGAAGATAAAACGAGATCATAAAAAAACCACTACAACATAATTATACAAACAAAAATCACACCACCCTTGATTTGCAAGTAAATTTGTAAAAAATGTACTTGTAGCTAAAAATACAAAATCATTTTACGAAATGAAATCACAACCACTTGGTTTACAGGTAAGGTTTAAAACTAAATGGTGTAACTTAGACAATAAAATCCCAAAGGATTAGCAGTAATATTGCTGTGTGCATTTCAACAAAAATTAATTACTAATTAAATTAGGCCTATATGCTCCTCTGTCAAATTCATGAGAAGATGTAACAACGTCGTTTAACCAAATAGGCCTATTGTCTACCACCACCTCGTTTTACTCTACGATACTAAATTGGAAATCTATTATATTATTAAAGTGATACAATCAAATTTTATGTAAACGGTTAAGGTAAGGTCATTTACCAAATAAAAATATGGGCATATGTCACATCAAAATGAAGCTTAGAGTGTGTAGATTTGCCGAAAAGTATTGATATGGACGAATTTCCTAAGGGCTCTGCCCCACAGGCTGATTTCCAAAGGGCTACGCCTGGCATGCTTCCAAAGTTTAAATGATTTAATTTAATTTAGTTAATGAAACAGCTGGTCAGTACAATGAACTGATGTTTGTTTATTTTATAAAAAAAATATGTTTGTGACGCTTTATGTAGATTGAGGAGGGTTATGTTTGGTTTTAAAGAAATTAAAGTTGTATACGTTTTGTAAAGTATTGCTCAAGGTTTCATTTTGTAATTTATATAGTAAGCTAATCAAATCAGGCTAATGGAAATTTGCCTATTGTCTGCAGGTTTGCAATGGCGGGGGTATTTACTATATTTTCCAATTCTTCACTCAAAACATTAATTACTTCATCGACAACTTCTTCAACAACTTCATCCACTGCATTTTCGTATTCCACGTCAAATTCATCCATTTGATACTGAACAAAAACACTGTGGTGTCACACTGGCCGCCACTAAAACAGTTTCTGTGGCAGCCAGTACTGTCCCCGTGTCTGTACCGGCTACTGTCTTGACAGTACAGTGGCCGCCACTTGTGGACGCCAGTACTGGACGCCACTACTGTCCCCGTCTGCAGGGGGCTTTTAGTAAATGGTCTGAAATAGCTGACAAACAGTGCAGAGGAAAAGGGAAGAACAATCGGATTAATAGCATCGAGCATAATTTACAACAAAATGAATAACCAATAATAAGCGTAGCCGGAATTAGGCTGATGCACCATATTGCGTTTGGATACTGTAAATAACTTTTACGGAATTTATGTGAGCAAGACGTGTCATTAATGTAGACTTTAAATATGTACTGCAATCTGCAATTCCAAAAACAAATATATTTGCAGTCTATAAATAGGAATTCCATTAATGTGAACCAAATATAACACTCATAATTTCGATACTGCAATTAGACAATTCGTTGACGTGAACCCGAAGTATCATTGACTTTGAATACTGTACATAGACATCTAATATCAGTGAAGCAGAAGTAGGCCTAAGCCTACCGTTGACTTCGGATACTGCAATTAGGCATTTTATTTATGTGAACAAAATAAATGGACCATTGATTTAGGATACTGCAAGTAGACTATTAATTTACATGTACCATTGAGTTTGGATACTACGAGTAAACAATCCGTCTACGTGAACCAGACGTACCATTGACTTTAGAATCTGTAAATAGGCACTTCATTTATGCCAACCAGATGAAACATAGAATATGGTTCCTGCAAGTAGTCAATTCATTCACTTAATCCTGACTTATGATTGACTTTGGATACCTACTGCAAATAGGCATTCTATTTAAAATGCGAAATATTCATTGACATTGAATTAATATGCTGGCTCCGCTCAATATTGCAAGCAGACAACTGCATTGTACACCAAGTGTTAAATAATTTCATATGTTTCTTTATGATCGGAAGCAAACAAATTAGCAGCAAGTTTTGCTGTAATATACTATACATAAATACCTACTAATACATCCGGTCATATTACCACGAGAAAGATAACTTCGGTTAACTTATATTGTCGATAGTAAAAAATATATGAAAACTTCAAGTTCTAATCTGTATCTTACATTGTTATGTTAAGTAGTTGCGGGCCGTGTTTTCAAAGATTTTACCAGATACGAAAATATTGTTTTTACAAATAAAGATAATAAAACGGGAGTTGCATGCATAATTAGTCTGTTCATAGGTAATTAGGGAATGGAAATTGTCATATGGTTTATAGTCGAACACTTTCCAAAAGATATATTTTTTTCTCTTGAAAGATAAAAAATGCCGAGGAGTTGTTCTGTAAAAATGTACACAACCTTTTATTTTCCGTCCCAAATGAAATACGATAACAATATACTCAGACCACTCAGACTCAACGTAAGCTATACAATTTTCATAAAAAACATTTATTCCTTATCGGCATCGTCAGATTTTTCCTTTTTTCTTCCAATTTCTACGCTTATGGCATTTTTACTTATCAACAAGTTAAGGGGAGTTTTGTTTTGATATTATTAATACTGTTGGCAAAAACAAACCTAATCCAACACCAAGACCTCTAAAGCACCTTTACAGTAGATGTGTGTGGCATCCGAGCTGTGACAGTGTTGCCAGATTTCGCACGCCTCGTCGATGTTGCCACGTTGCGCTACGGGTTGTCCTAGATCTGGAGTACTTGGGCTGAGGGGTTTTGAGCATGCATGATAGTATTACGCAATATTATTGATGATTATTGTAATATGGACAGTGGTGTTAAAAATTATATGTTGCCTATTTCAAAATTAGTCGATAAGGTCGGAGAGGGTGCAAAAATATCGGGGGGTGCTATGCGTTAAAACGCTGATATCTCGAAAATGGTAAAATGTAGAACATCGGTCAAAAAGTCGTTGTAATTCTAAAAATGTGGAGTACAATAACGGTTGTGAGATCCGAAGTGGTATCTCTAATAATGAACAAGTTATTGTATAAAATATGTAAAAATAGACTACTATTGTATTTTTTTACAGAAGGTAGAATTAATTTGTGAGTGTCGCAAATAAGAAATTTTCAATATGTTCGCTGACAGAAATAATATGTACTGTGCTGATAAAAATACGCATTCGCCTACTTTCCAGGTGGTCGATAACTTGATGGGAGGGGAAAAATGGCATAAATGGTTTCTGCATTAAACCGACTATATCTCGATTAAGGTAAGAGATGGGAAATCGGTCAAAACGTCGTTTAAATAAAAAAGAAATATGACCAATAAAAAATGTTAGTAGGTACAAAATTGAATCTTAAGTAATAAACAAGTTGTGTCACAGAATAAACTTTATGCACCTATTTTTGTTTTCAATAATCGTAGAATTGTTGATAAATAATAGTGTAGTTCGTAAATTAATTGACTAACTGTTAACTATGTGCATATTCTTAAAAAAAAAATATTACTGTATTACGAATACCTATTATATAGGTTTTAAAATGTAAAACACAGCCTCCAAACTCCGTATAATACTTGCGGTTTCACCGTAGTCTAGTCTTATAATAATAATGCCTTACATGTAGTTTTGATGTATTTTTTAATACATTTATTTGTGCTATTACACGAGCAATATGTGGTTTAAAAAACCTGTAGCTGTAAAAAATCTCCCGTCGCAGCAAACCTGCAGACTAAGCGAATTTCCATTTGCCCGACTGGATGTACACTAAAATGTCTCCTTAAAAATATAACATATATTCCCTATTTAAATAAAATTAGTTTAACGAGTACATAGGTTTGCTGCAACAGGGAGGGTAAAAATGTGTTCTTTTTTTGTAAAATGTTAATCGTTTAGTATGAAATGAATGCATTTTCCAAATGTCATCAAAATATGGCAAACCACAACAGTTTACTTATTCTCCGTAAGAATAACATGGGAATTTTATAAATTTACAGATTTTAGGAATTTTCTCCGTAACAATTAGACGCATAATTACACCTCACTATACTAAATCATTTGTTTTTTAAGCTCTACTAAATGGTTTGAAAAGAAATTGCTAAATTTTAAGTTATATGGTCAAAATTGGGAAACCCCAATTTTACCCCATGAAACCCCCCATAAACCCTTGTTCCCATAGTCCGATCATGCTGGTTCGCGAACTCGTTCGAATAAACCGTATAGGTTTACACGTTTGTACAAAATTGCATCAAAATCGGATGATTTTTGCTCGAGTTATCGCGCTAACGGACATATATTTAAATATATATAAATAAATATATATATAACGATGTACGGAGGGATAATGCTACTTGATTTTTAGATTCAGTGATATCACTACCGGCCGTCCCCCCTCCGCGCCACTTCCGGCGTTCGAGGCCGGGTAGCAGTATCCCTCACTCAGTATTTACTCGAGCCGTGCGTCGATTCTACGCCAGTTGATACGAAATGCAGGATAGTACTACCTAAAATACGTGTTGCCAACTGTTGAATTAAACCCCACTGTCATCTCACAACTTCTTTATTTACTGTTATTTTATTCTTTAATTTTCGTATTACCTAAATTATAAACTTACATATGTTTTGTGAAGTTTTACGTTCATTTATACAATTCCCATTATGTACGGACTTTGTCTCATTATAATATCCCGCATATGACCTTTGACTATTATTACAATAGTTCTTCTGTATCCAATAGTGAATGATATAACATACGATTTCCCAAAACATATTATTATTAACCAATCGTTTCAATTGTTTTAATTTAAAATTATCATAATGCAACTGGTTAAATGAAATATAAAATTCCAAAGTGCAAAGGATAAAAGACACGTCATGTCCCAGATACAACTAATCTCAGTTTCACATTGTTGTTATTAACTCCGTTTAGTGATTAATTTAAAATGAATGTATGATAAGTAAAAACAGTCGATGACACGTAGAATCATTGCAATGCAATAATAAAATGCTGATAAGTTTCATCGTAGGTGAACGCATTGCTTAGAATCTGTTTAAAATTACACAATAAGTGACAATATGTATACGTGTACTAGTGGATGATGTTCTAACATTTTGAATGGTTACGTAACCTTAAACATTAACGTCAAGTTATTTATAGGCCTACTGTGAATATATATTTAGTCTGTGATTTTCGGTTTTTGGACGACTTTTAACTCGATGTACGAAAAGTATATGTAACATAGTTACTACTCGGTGTAGGTGTAACATATTATGTTTTGTGAGGGAAATACATTTTTCAATAATTACTAACGATTACAAATAATGATAAAATTGTAAGTAGAACCTTTGTTTTAGTAGGGTGATCTTTAATCCGTGTAGTTTTTGCTGGACTAAATAAGGATCGATATACGGTTTACTGTTAGTTTTTTATATGTCAAAGAGTTGTTTTCACCAAAACTGTTACTGCTAACACGCATAGATTTTTTACTAAGCTCTGTACTACATTAACATTTCACTTCATGACGGTTACCCCTGTTGTAATAAAAATACTAAACCACCCAATCCACTGTCAAGTTTTGTATGTTGTATAATACCGATTATACATGTATAAATTGTTGTTTAGCAAAATTTTACAAACAAAATTCTTAAATATATTTCATGCTTTACCACAGTGGGGTAGATACAACACCTCTTGAACATATAGGAGGTGAAAAATTCTAGAAAATTGTTTTAAAAGTAAGTTACTTTTTTATTATTGTTTAAGGGTTGACGGTCTCTTTTAACCTTGCATTTGCACACATAGACTAACCACCCGTGCGTGGATCTTATACAGCAAAGCAAGGAGTGAGCCGGTACAGTTAAACCACCCGGCTTATATACCACCACCACATACACATGTTTTGAAAGAAAATATTTTATCTTTTTTTACTTCTATTATAATTAAGCTTATTATTTTGTTTATCGATAACTGGTACCAGATAAACTACAATACCAGTGACAGTAGCCAACAGCAAAGTTCCTATGCGCGACCAAATCTGTTTGGGCTATAGGTGAAGGGCAGGGTTTCTGAAGGGGTTGGTCAGGGGACTTTTGTGAAACCTTTTGTGTATTGCTCCTCACTCAAATATATATCCCCAGCACTGCCAATAACCGGTACCCGTATGCTGTTTGCGCGCCAAACGTACTCGTGTCACCGAACAGTCAACAGCTTACAAACCACTCCCCCTACTCCCCTCACTCGCACTACGCTTCGTCCGGTCTTCAGTCGTCTGGTGTTAGTAGTGAGCGCGTGTTTGATATTTTGCTACAAATAAACTTTCATTGAATGTAATAATTTAGCCTAGGGTTTTACGGTTTCATTAAACTTTTTATACTGCTATGAATGTTTTTAAGAATCTCTAAGATAATACGGAGTTCGCTTTTTTTTTAATATTGAACGTAGTTACAGAAATAACACACAAAACATAAAATACACAAACAAATAAAAAGCATAAAACTGCAGTTTAGATAGATATTATAGGTGATTAGGATGAAGCAGCGACTACAAATCCTGAAGAATGTTCCGATATTTTGATTGTTTATAATTTTAAAATCCCCGTGTTCGTGACTATATGGATACGAGTGTCTATGTGTTATTACAGTCAAGGTCTGTTAATTGTTAGTTTAAAAAATCCCGGGGGAGCCCTCCAGTAGCCCTATTGACGAAGGTCTATCTACGACACTCTTTACAGTACTAATTTAGTACTTTAATGGCATTTTTCAAACAATTCCAATGTAGTAAATAGGCAAAAGTATCAATGACAATTTTTGACAAAATTTTTATATTTGTATGATATCCATTTAATAGTTATCGTTATGCTTGCTACAGCCTTGAGCGTTATTCTATTCATTTTTGCTTTAAAGAAAACAGAAACGATGAGAAATTAAAATCATTGATAAATCACGAGCTCTATTATTTCTATTGTTTGTAAAACCCCACTAGTATTTTACTTTACAATAGTTTTAGACTATATGTCTGCGAAAGCTTAATTTAAACTACTATCAAAACGAAACTCTAACTACTATCATTATTTGTTTAATAATTAAAACCAATGCAACGTGAGGTCTGGATTCAATTCGAGCATGCCAGTAATATCGGTAATAAATATTTAAATTGGTTTAGTTATTCTTTTTTTTTATTTAAATATAACATTCTCAACTTCTACCCCTAAATATGCCGATTCATACTGTTTATTAGAGCTATGATCGAAAATTTAGACATAAGGTCAACACATAGTATTATAGTTCAAGGGACGATTATGAAAACATACAGGTTTTTATTAAAGAACAGATTGTAAAAATATAATGATCTGTATGTCGAAATGTATGTTTTAGTATGTAAGGATTCCAATTTTGACATTTTCAAAATTTCGAAAACTTACGGTTTAGGCTGTAGAGAGAAGAAAATACGGGGAAACGCAAATATTGATTGAAATAGATTTTTTGTGTTGAAATGCAAATATAATAGACTCAAACCCAACCCCGAAATATGCTTATTTTAGAATGTTAATTGAACAGAATCTTAATTATTAATTTTAAAACTCTTTTTGTGTTGAAATTTAAATATAATAGTTTCAAACCCTAAACCAAATAATGCTGATTCATAATGGTTATTACAATTATGATCGATAATGTAGCCATAAGGTCAATAAAAATTATTATGTTGAGCGCGACTATAATGACAGTATACAGTTTGTTATTAAGTCGAACCCTATTGATCTGTATGTCAAAATGTATGTTTTAGTATGTGAGGAATCCAATTTTAACATTTTCAAACTTTCGAAAATGTACCGTTTAGGGTGTAGAGTTGAAAACACGGAGAATCTTAATTATTAATTTTTTAAATATTTTTGTGTTGAAATTTAAATATAATAGTTTCAAACCCTAAACCAAATAATGCTGATTCATAATGGTTATTACAATTATGATCGATAATGTAGCCATAAGGTCAATAAAAATTATTATGTTGAGCGCGACTATTATGACAATATACAGTTTGTTATTATGTCGAACCCTATTGATCTGTATGTCAAAATGTATGTTTTAGTATGTGAGGAATCCAATTTTAACATTTTCAAACTTTCGAAAATGTACCGTTTAGGGTGTAGAGTTGAAAACACGGAGAATCTTAATTATTAATTTTTTAAATATTTTTGTGTTGAAATTTAAATATAATAGTTTCAAACCCTAAACCAAATAATGCTGATTCATAATGGTTATTACAATTATGATCGATAATGTAGCCATAAGGTCAATAAAAATTATTATGTTGAGCGCGACTATTATGACAATATACAGTTTGTTATTATGTCGAACCCTATTGATCTGTATGTCAAAATGTATGTTTTAGTATGTGAGGAATCCAATTTTTACATTTTCAAACTTTCGAAAATGTACCGTTTAGGGTGTAGAGTTGAAAACACGGAGAATCTTAATTATTAATTTTTTAAATATTTTTGTGTTGAAATTTAAATATAATAGTTTCAAACCCTAAACCAAATAATGCTGATTCATAATGGTGATTACAACTATGATCGATAATGTAGCCATAAGGCCAATAAAAATTATTATGTTGAGCGCGACTATTATGACAATATACAGTTTGTTATTATGTCGAACCCTATTGATCTGTATGTCAAAATGTATGTTTTAGTATGTGAGGAATCCAATTTTTACATTTTCAAACTTTCGAAAATGTACCGTTTAGGGTGTAGAGTTGAAAACACGGAGAATCTTAATTATTAATTTTTTAAATATTTTTGTGTTGAAATTTAAATATAATAGTTTCAAACCCTAAACCAAATAATGCTGATTCATAATGGTGATTACAACTATGATCGATAATGTAGCCATAAGGCCAATAAAAATTATTATGTTGAGCGCGACTATTATGACAATATATAGTTTGTTATTATGTCGAACCCTATTGATCTGTATGTCAAAATGTATGTTTTAGTATGTGAGGAATCCAATTTTAACATTTTCAAACTTTCGAAAATGTACCGTTTAGGGTGTAGAGTTGAAAACACGGAGAATCTTAATTATTAATTTTTTAAATATTTTTGTGTTGAAATTTAAATATAATAGTTTCAAACCCTAAACCAAATAATGCTGATTCATAATGGTGATTACAACTATGATCGATAATGTAGCCATAAGGCCAATAAAAATTATTATGTTGAGCGCGACTATTATGACAATATACAGTTTGTTATTATGTCGAACCCTATTGATCTGTATGTCAAAATGTATGTTTTAGTATGTGAGGAATCCAATTTTAACATTTTCAAACTTTCGAAAATGTACCGTTTAGGGTGTAGAGTTGAAAACACGGAGAATCTTAATTATTAATTTTTTAAATATTTTTGTGTTGAAATTTAAATATAATAGTTTCAAACCCTAAACCAAATAATGCTGATTCATAATGGTGATTACAACTATGATCGATAATGTAGCCATAAGGCCAATAAAAATTATTATGTTGAGCGCGACTATTATGACAATATACAGTTTGTTATTATGTCGAACCCTATTGATCTGTATGTCAAAATGTATGTTTTAGTATGTGAGGAATCCAATTTTAACATTTTCAAACTTTCGAAAATGTACCGTTTAGGGTGTAGAGTTGAAAACACGGAGAATCTTAATTATTAATTTTAAAAATCTTTTTGCCTAGGTTAGTGTAAACCCCTGGAAACTACGACCTGGGTTTTACACTCACCTAGGCCCCCAATAATAAAATAAAAAGTCAATTAAAATTAACCTTTTACTTACATTCAATATCAAGGGAGTTAAAAGCGCTTCGCCGGTTAACGTTTTTCGCAACTTTGCGCCCCCACCCTTAACTTGTCGACCACCCCTGGAGGTGACGACATGGGTTTTTACACTCATCTAAGCCCCCATTACCAAAATCAAAAGTAAAAATCACTGACTCTTTTCATGTATAATCAACTGCACCTAGCACCTCGCCTAAACCATTCCTGATCAACTTTTGTAAGCACATCCAAGTGTGATTAAAAACGTTGTGCCTTACTTAACCGGTTTAATTAATCACAAGTGCAACGATTGTTCTTGAGTTTTTATAACGGGGGAAAAGACCACGAATCATTGTTGTATAGTGCTGGGAAACTTATATTTTTTTTTAATACTCGTCACCAATAGCTTCCAAAAAAGGTTTCCACTCATTGACGGCGCTTCAAGGACAGTGGGTG
Organism: Macrosteles quadrilineatus; assembly: GCF_028750875.1. Taxonomy (NCBI): domain Eukaryota; kingdom Metazoa; phylum Arthropoda; class Insecta; order Hemiptera; family Cicadellidae; genus Macrosteles; species Macrosteles quadrilineatus. The sequence goes on along the minus strand of NW_026542598.1, from coordinate 53,351,378 downwards.
ATCGTGGATGATGCTGCGATCTTGTAAGATCTTTCTGATTTCGCTGTGATTGTAACAGAGGGTTAACTTACAAAAGTAGCTAAACTTGCTTTTCCAATGTGTCCCTTTTGGTTTCTACTTACTTCTTTGTGCTGTGATCGCTGGACCATACCGCAAATCTTGGCCCATAGCCCATCCTGGGTAGGCCCTACGTATGCCTAATTATTCACAACCACATTTCGACAACGATATCGGTACTTTTCCCCAGAATACATGGCCTTCCCACGTAGGAAGTAAAACTACAAACGTACAAAACCCTAGATTTGTTTTTTGTCACATTTCCTCTGAATGTTTTCTTGAAATACCGATCATAGTTCGGAGATCGAAACGGCACACGGAAGATTTCTCAGGTGCCGTTTGACGTCACTAACTGCTGAGGTCACTTTGAGGAAACACCAATACCGCAACGATACGAAGTTGAGCTATCGGCCTCGGTGGTGTAGTGGATAGCGTTGTGGGCTGATACCCGAATGACCCGGGTTCGAATCCCGCCAGCGGCACTAACTTTTTATCAACAATTATTTCATATCAGCAAGTAAGGTTGGTTTGGTTAGGTTATGACAGTTTAATTTTATAATAAAAAAAATTATAAAATTGAATTTTAGGCAATTATAATTTTATTTTATGAACAAAACTATTTTTTAGATTAGTAAACCTTTATTCGGTTTTTCCATTATCAGCACGTTTGGTTAGTTTGGTTAGGTTATGACAGTTTAATTTAATAATAGAAAATTACAAAACTGTCTGTTTCTTCAGACGCAGCAGTTAGTGACGTCAAACGGCACCTGAGAAATCTTCCGTGTGCCCCACCGGTTTAGAGATTACGTAACATCTTAAATAAGAAACCTTTGTTTGGATAAAGGTGGTTTCTTCAAACTGTCATTAATATGTGAACATCAAAAGTTGCTTACAAATAATACTATTAATGAAAAATAGCTTTGATTTTCGAAAACTAGGTAAAAGGCCCTGGACACTCCTACTTAGGCTCTTTAAGACAACAGTTTACCTCTCAAATTGTCCGTAGACGCTAGCTCAGGAGGCCTGGGACCCGTGTTGTCTTACCAGATGGTGTAGAGAACCTGATAGCGTATCAGTCACGCACATTCTCAACAGCTGAGCGAAGCTATTCACAAATTATAGAAAAGGAAGCTTACTCATTGTTGTGGCTTGCCCCTGAACTGGTAAGACAAATATAAGTACGAAAGTAAAGGTAACTAAACCACTATTATTTTATAAAAGGAAGCTCTTGCTTTAGCATTTGCAGTTTAAAACATTCAATAACATTTTTGTAGGGGAAAGCTTATTTTGGTTGTGATTGCAAACTACTTCGTAGTATTTTTGACTAAGAAGGCAATACCTATTTTTGATAGGGCTCGAGTGCAAAGATATGCGTTGTTCTTATAAGGTTATGAATTTAAAATCTATGTTTTTGCCCCTGAGCTGTGATGATAATTAAAAATAAATATTTACTTTAGTCTACAGCTCAAACTGTTGTAACTTGGGTTACGGCCGTTTCGGCATTATAACTCGGATTGAAACGACGTAAATTCAAGTTATGGCCGTAACTCAAGTTACAACAGTTTGAGCTGTAGACAAAGGTAAATACCTATTTTTATTAAGAATTTAACATTGAAATAATTTCTTGTACCTTATTGAACATAACAGACCAGGCCGTATCAAAGATAAGGTGGGTTCCAACCTCCAACAGAAAAATCTAAAAAAGTTGTCTCTATTTTGGCTTGTAAATCTGAAGTAGCTTTTGAGAAATCTTTCGGACCTTGTACTTGTGCAACCATGAAAAAATGATCTGTTAGAGCACGTTTTATAATAGCAGATTTAATGAAGTTATTATTTTTACAGTCGGTGAAAAAATGATCCAGATAGCCTTCTGTATCTTCTGTAACTCTGGTTGGCACGTCGATACAACTAATAAAACCTGAACCATATTAAACATTCACGTAGTGGTGTGAGATATTGTTAGCTTTTTTTTTTGCAAAATGCAGCAATTAATGTCGCCGACCAGACGTTCGACCAGCCAGTGTTTCCTATACCATATTAACCTAAGTAGGCTTCAAGGTCGTCGATAAATGGAAATACTGTAGATCACTAGACGGACTCCTGTACACCGATAACAGGGAAAGCCGCGCACCGCCAAATGTTACCTCTACTTTAACCATATACAAAAATAATTAAATATAGACTGTCAACCTTGCTGTGATTACCATGGTTACCATAGGTTCTGGCGCACACCGCTTTGAACGCCGCGTAGTTACGTATTTTAAGGCTTATTTTAGAAATAATTGACCACATTCACAAAATTCCAAAACTCCAAGAGAGACCAGTTACAGATTAAAGAAGGAAATATTTAGTAGCAAGCCGTTTATTAGCAAAATTAACAAAAAAATTCATTAATTAGCTCCAGCTCCAATTTTCCGTAATTTAGTCTGTGGATCAGGTTTTATGACTCAGTAGAAAGTAAAGTCCAATTGTGAATTCATCCTAGGAAGTGAATTTGTAATAATTTAATTAGGCGAATCAAAATAAAAGCTATAATTGAGTCGAATGATTTATTGCTATCAATTTTCTTAACTTTTGTACTGAAATAGTTAAACTTAAAAAGAGCTCCTCAATCCTCATCATAGGCATAGAGAAAATAAACAACAAATTAACGGCAGCCATGTGTGGACTAGCGCGCTATTTGTCCTGTCTGCCAGTGTAGTGATGTGACCTTGAGCGCGACATATCGATCTGTCGGCACCATGGTCTACACTTGGTGGCGGCCGACAGGAAAGACAAAGTTGCTCCTAAATTTGCGATTGACTTTGCATATTCTATCAAAAAAGGCCTAATCAATACCTGATTACAGGAATCACTAACTATTTGGGGACTGGTTAGGGTCCTATTACCTAGTAATCGAAACCAGGTAAAATGACAATAGTCGCATTAACTTTTGAATCGTAACTTTAACAGCAATGGGGAGTTGCACTAAATTGTTTAAAGGTATGAGGACAATACAATCAAAAAAAGTTTTTTAAAATCCATTTTTGGGTTTTTCATGGGGTTATATTGGAAAATAACATAAGTTACACTTCTTATCACTGCTCAGTGCTCACTACGTGACGCCAGCGAGCGCGGCGGTACTACTGCACAGTGCACACAATGACAATACAGCAACTACGTAGCCGAGCATGGTACCACAGACAATATAATACTTTAATGTTTCCATTGTCTGTGATGGTACTAACTTAACTCGAGCAAAAATGATCCGGAATTTTACACATTTATACCTGAAATTTAGTATAAATGTGTAAACTTACATTTATTTGAACGAGTTCTGACCATGGGAACAGGGTTTATGGGGTAAAAAAGGGGGTTTACCATTTCTGACCCTAAAACAACAAATTTAGCAATTTATTTTTAAACCTGTAGATAAAAAAAATATTCATTATAAACACTATTCGTGCTATCGACATGTTTGAACATAAAAGTTGCATTTATTTCAATGTTAAGCAATTGCGGGAATTCCCGTCATCAGCACCCAACGTGTTAAAGCTCTGTTGTATACATAACGGTCACAGAGAAAATAAAAAAAGTGTAATTTAAAATTACCTTGTTATATTTATGAATAAAATGGAAACTGAAGTAGTTCACTTGTTTATGGAGTCGATTCTGATAACATTTTTGCAAATGTATTTACTTTGTCCTATACTATTATCGTATGCTCAAAAACCACTTTCTACCTTCCTCGTAGCAGCAAATCTAAGCTTTCGTTAAATCTAAATCTATATAAATAAAATTAGAGTTTTGTCTGTACAATGCTCAGAATTATATATTTTTAGGTTACTTTTACGTTTTGTACATTAAAGAAGCAAAAGAGTCTGTCTGTCTGTCTTTCTGTCTGTAACACTCAAGATGGCATTTTACGCTATCTTCTCCATCAAAACGAGTATCAAGATCCAAGTCATTGTAATGTATTCACTGGATTGGAGAGAGTGTTTTTAGCCATTAAAATATGGCCTAACTACTTTGTAAATAAAATTACGGACGTTCAAAAATACAGTTTTGTGCGATTTTTGTCAAGTATTCGTTCAATTTTCATTACATAATCATAGTCTATGAAATAACGAACAGCTGTTCGGATCAACTTTACACTTTTTTCATACAAAATTCATTTCCATACAAAATGCATGTAGTACCTTTTTTACCAATTTTTCCAATATTGGGAAAAGCCGCCATTTTAAATTGTGATTTTAGTGGTTTTCTCCATCGATGTACAATAACTCCCTGGATTGCGCGCTCAGGTTGAAGTATGGCTCGAAAAACGGTCCGTCGCTACCTCGCTCTGTCCGCGAGGAGTGGGGATAAAGGCATGAGTCACCCTAGTGCCGAGCGTCGCGCCCGCTCTCGCCGTGTATTGCTTTGCTATTAGTTTTGTGGAAATATTCCGAGGATAATTGATTGTAACGAACTTAAGGAGATTTTATAAGCAGACCTAGCCTAATTAATCTACGAACTTGCTCACACTTCATAGACTATGTGTCAAAAGTAAATCTCATAAGAAATGTAGTGGTGATATAAAAGTTAGATTTATTTATATTTCAACATTAACCAGATCAAAGTATATCACAATAATTATTTGATCACATATGCATGTCATCATTTGCTTCGGTGAGGCCCAATTGTTATTGAGAGACTTTGCATCATTTAAGAATATACGAGTAATGTCCAGTGGTCGAAACTCGACCAAAAATATGTAATGTACTCACTTATGTTAATGTTTCACCCCACACTGTAAATAAAACATGTGATTGGAGTTTCTTCCATTTATTTTGATTTTCTGTTTATATTTCGTTGTTATTTCGTCACCAGCATGGCAACGCATAAGATCCATGTAAATTTTTTCAAATTTTTAAACTATTTTTTTGCGCTTATCTTTGAGCCTATTTAAATTTATAAAGGGATTCTGCACACCTACAGGAAAATAGCTTTCTAACGGTATGCATAGATTTTCCCTACGATGCACACGAGCTGAGAAAAAAGGTTTTAAAGAAACATGCTTGCCTATTAATATATAGATAGATATTTTGTTTATATTATAGTATGTTTCTTTGTCATACTGTGATTAACGTGTTTGGAAAACATATTATGTTGCTAAATAAAATGAGTGTATCATATGTAATGCTAAATGTATTCATTACTCTCACTGAAGTAAAATAATAACAAAATATTTTCTTAGGTACTCCGACTAATTGTGCAAATTTGTTTCGAACTCCGAACAAACGCTTATAGAGATGCTCGGAAGCAAAGAAATTATTGCAGTTTCATATGGGGGCAGAAGTGCCGATTCCCTTACTTCATTGCGCTGTAAACTCATTGTTTCTGCTAGATCATTTGATACTCCAAAACAACTTCCTCCAACCGAGTCATCAATAAAATACCATTGCCTAAGAGTGTATTTCAAAATCATGTATTGGATTGGAATGGATAATAACATGAATGCTATTAATTGGGGATGGAAGCTAGAGAGCAATAAGTATGTACCAATAATGACAAATACCATTCACGTCTGCATGTGGACTGTGCCAAACTGAAAACTGTTAAAATAAATGCAATGCGTCTGTTTGCGTTGAAGAAGTTGACAAATACTTGTAAATGTGTTGTTTTGTAAAAATTAAATTTTTATGTCATTGTAAATGTTTTTTTGCATTCAGTGGCCCTGACAACATATAGGTAGACACCAGTATCACTTTTCTAGGGCACAAAATTGTAGGCGTTAGGTAATTTACACCATATTGGACGCCATCTTGAAAATAAGGCGTTTCCGGTGGTCAATCTTTGGTAAACTTTTAATATGTTGATCAGTACACATAATACTACAGAAAACCTCAGAAATACCTCTTGTAGGAATTTTTTGAGGGTAAAACTATATTTTCCGCCGTCTAATTGGTTTTATTGCTCAAGCTACATTTATTTAACAGTAACCAGTAATTCTTAACAATGTCAACTCAACACTCATGTAAACTGGCGTTTGCCGTGCATGTTATAAGTAAATATATAGAGAGCAGTGTCTATGTGAGCTTGAATAGGAAAGTTTCTTCTCTTCCTTGTTGTAAATTACCTACCTTGAAACCATAGTGTTATCAAACAAATACTCCTTGACAAGTGTGTGTACTCGCCATCATGGACTGCACCTGCTGTCCTGCACCTGGTTTGCATTGGTTTTTCTCACTTTTAACCCTCAAAACACAAAATTTCCCGATTTCTCTTTAGACCTTTTTAAAGAGCTTAAAAAACAATTAATTTAGTATATAAAAGTATTTTTTTTTTATTATTAGTAACGGAGAAAATTAAAAAAATTGTAAATTTAAAATTCCCATGTTATTCTTATGGAGAATATTGTCAAATGTATTTATTTTGTACTAAGCTATCAATATTTTACTCAAAAACACACTTTATTTGTTTCCTTGTAGCAGCAAACCTAGGTACTTGTTAAACCTAAAATTATTAAAATATATTTAACTCAAAATCAATTCAGACAAATGGAAATTCGCTTAGTCGGCAGGTTTGCTGCGGCGGGGGTATTTTAAGTTAAGTAGGTTAGCTATGGTTCAAAATATTTTTTATACATACTATCCCATATAGCAAAATATGTTAAGAATGGTGCTGTAAAATGCCAATGTAAAGGCTACGTTTGAATAGCCCTATTTTATATATGTAATTTGTTGAACTACATTAGACAGGTATTAAAATAAATCAATAGACAAAATAGGCTAACCAATATTATTTTTATTGATAAAAAGCTATGACATAATTCTTTCAAATAATAAGAACAGTATAACATACAATTACAATAAAATAAAATATATCCGTATTTGATATAACCAGCAGATAGAAAATAGTCCTCTAAAACAAACTCATTCAAAACCAATAGTTCATGAATATTTTATACAAACGTCTTTAAATTTTTGTGAAACAATGTCATAAAAGCACAAATCATTATTAATTGATAAAATTTAAAAACAGCATAATTTCAAATAAAGAAACCATCGCACATGATAATTGCAATAAAATAAAATATATATGCATCACTTTTAACCAAAAGATACAAATTATACTATAACACCATCTGATAACAGCTGGTGTTTAACACACACCTACCAAACAATGAGTTGATAAGGATATAAAAAATGCATAACCAATTAATAGTAATTAATTGATTAAAAGTGCCAATACAACACTATTTCAAATAATGATAAAAGTGCATGATATAATTACAGTAGGGCAGAATGGGGTACATTTTAACATGGGGCACATCTGAACAGTTTAAATTTGCCGCCATTTTTACACTTGCAGGCCATTGGACCAGCAGTAAAATGTAGCCCTCCAATAGGACAACAGGTGGCATTTTATCTTTGGTATATATAATTGCTTTGGTATAACAGCATATTTTCTTTGGCACATTTGCTGACGGGTTCAAGGTTAACTGGACCGTAGCGCGACTACGCCCCCAGACTAACACAACAAATGTACATGATACAATTACAATAATATAAAATGTATCCGTATTTAATGTAACCAGCTAGTATATAACCGTAGTAATATAACCAGATAGTAAATAGTCTTATAAAACTAACTTCTTAAAAAAAATACTTGATTAATATTATAAACAAACGCCTTTAATTTTTTTTGATTCAATGTCATAAAAATACAATATAATATTATTTGGTAACATTTTAAACCAGCATAATTCCAAATATAAAGAAAATTGAACATAAAATTACAATAACATCTATCTGTATATATTTAAACAGAATATACAAATTATACTTTAACACCATCTGATAGAAATAGAGAAGAAATAAAGGAAGAGGAAATTGCAAAGGCTGTCAAGGCTGTTGAAGATGGCATGCCTTACAGAGCTGCAGGTGACCTATTTGGAATCGAGCATACTGCTTTATTTTACAGAGTTAAAAAGAACAAATAATTAAACCAGAATAACGAAGATGGTGTTCATAAAGAGAAATGTATCTCTTAGTATAGTTTTTGATGTATCTATCAAGTTTTTGATGAGGACTAAGAGCAAAAGCTATGTGAGTACCTTTTAAAATGTTCGGCAATAAAGTATGGAATGAGCTACCAACAAGTTAGGACATTTGCTTTTGAGTAGGTACGCAACAAAATTGCAAAGAAAAATTCCAGAAAGCTGGAAAGAATATATAATTGCAGGCCAATACTGGGTGTTAGGGTTCATGAAGCGCCATAAAGATCTAACATTGAGGAAACCAGAAAACACAAGCCTTTCCAGAGCTACATCATTCAACAAATCCAATGTTGATGACTTTTTTAATAACTACGAACGTGCACTAACAATGGGAAATTTCACTGGTGACAAAATAAACAATCATGATGAGACTGGAGTGTCCACAGTATTACAAGCACCTAATGTAATAGCAACATATTTTCTGATATTGGTACATTTCAAATTATTCGGGTGAAACATTGAATGAATAAAGTTAAAATGTTTAGTGAAATACATACAACTCTAGACAAAAATAGCAATAACATGTTATAAATTAATACCGAATTAATAATAACAATTAAATAAGACATTTACAGACCAACTACCATAAGGTGAACATTTTCAATCAACGCAACTTGAAGTTAACTCTACGCATCGCAAAATCAACAAAATTAAAGAGCAAGTTAAATAAATGTACAACTCGACAACAGTTGTTGAACGTTGGCACAGGCCAAACTGTTCTGGAGTTTTGTAGAAAAAGCCCATGAACCCCCAAAACAACAAAAAAGGTTCACAGGCTAAATTTTGACTCTAAAAATCGGTGGCTAGCAAAACGCTAGCCGATGCGGTGTTCAGGCTTTAGAAAAAAGAGCGGGGTCATAGAACACCAAAAAAATGGGAAACGATCCGCCTACAGACGACAAGGCATGGAGTTACCAAACGAAAAGTATGCCCTCACCCCCAAGCGAAGATGCTCTGGAAGAAAGGTCACACTTGGCTCGGCCTCCGTACGAGCCTTGTCGCCATCGTTCATAACAATAGTCAACATAGTTCAAAAATATGAATGAGTGCACCGTCAATTGTAGGCCGAAGCCTTTAACAAGTGACGGTAGAAAGGAAAACTTTGATAATCCTTAAAAGGATATCAAAGAACCTTGATAAATAATCCTAAAATAAAAAAAAAACACATTCATTCCAGTCCCCTTTCGCCAAGACGGATCGTGATGTGGAACATTCAACACCATTCGACAAACATACATGTAACAAATTGCAATTCTACAGGTAAACAATTAAGTAAAGTAAGGCTATAGCTATTATAAATTAAAAATGGAAAGAGAAAAATAAAAATGAATGTAAATAAACTGCAATTACATTAATTAATGATACATTTTTATTATTATTGAAAAGGCTTAATATTTAAACAACATGTAGAATAGCAATTTGCTAGTTATTGTCAATATTTGTATCTTTCTTCCATTTTGATTTAGGGTTCAAAAGGAACTTGTACCTTCATATAGCAAAAAACCCACTGCGCAAGGTAGTAATTTTGTAAAAAATTCTGTTTAAGATTAATGTTGTATTAGAGTGAAAATTAATGTTAAAATAAATGAAATAAGAAATAAAACCGATTGGAAGTTGGTCTATGTTTGTCTAATTAAAAATTTATGATAAAATGTCACAGGCACAGTCATCATGTAGGTCAGAACCAGGCGAGGAGGATATGTGTTTTATACCAACCTAAAAAGAATGTACTATAGGGTGAAGTGGGGTAAGAGTAACCGGGGGGCTAGTGTAACCACGGCTTATCACTCAACTAATAAGATAATTTTGGACCTAAATACTATCATATCTTGTTATTTGGACCTTCCTTTGTTATATTTAGCCTTAAGAATGCATATAAAATATGTGCAAGTAATAGTTTTAGAATGTTCAAAAAAGGCTTACATTTCCACTCCATCGGCAAGTGCCGACCTCAAACTTTGACAATTTTTCACACTCACATTTTTAATGTAAATTTGACAGTTTTTGGTTTACAAACTAATTTTTGCATGTAGAATCTGAATATAATTTCAGATATGTGCTATTTCCTTTTGTTTAGATTTTACAAGCGTGGTTACACTTACCCCTGAAATTTCGCAGTCGGGGCAAGTGGCTTTTTGGATTCGGGGCAAGTGTAACCAGGGTGTAACTCATATAATATTCAGTATAAAGAAAAAAAAAACTTTGTTGTAAATATAAAATTAGGAATTTAGAAGATGGTAACATTTTACACATATTGTTACTGAGTTAAGTTGGTTTGAAGAAAAACATAATTGTTTGTGAGTGAACTGCTTAAGGGATTATATAACTTTTACGTTAAACTTACCCCGTTTTATAATTTAGGATTTTCTTGCCCAATTGTAAATAAAAAAACAATATTACTGTGAGATTTATTCTACGTACATGTTAAACAACATTAAAAACCATGTAAGTACCAATTAATGTTGTGTTTTTTATGTTTTAACAGTAATCTTTCCTTTTTGCATGTTTTGCGTTTTTCACAAAACGCGAGAAGAGGTTCACGAAAAAGTTCGTAACTTGAGTAAAAATTAAGATATTTTAATAAGTCAAAAAGTCTTGGAATCAGCAAAAGATTTGGAATCTGGCCACTTGCCCCATGTCTATTTTTCAATGCTTTATATATTTTTAACAGGCAGGGGTTACACTTGCCCCGAACCCTGGGGCAAGTGTAACCACAAAACGGAAAATTTTTAGTCATTTTTTTTTACCAAAAAAGATTTTATTTTTTAATAACAATGCATATTGTTTTAAAGCCCATTAGTCAAAGTTTATGCATACAAAATTTCAGAACTGTATCCTGTATAACAATATGGCAATTTGAGGTCAAAGCTGAACTATGCCAAAACGTGGTTACACTTACCCCACTTCACCCTAGTTAGGATAAAACCTAAAATAATAGAAGGGTAACCTAACCTATCATAAACATGGTAGGATAACATCTAAGAAGAACTTAATAAGCTATTGCCTATTCTTTCCTGACCATGCGTTGTATACAACATTTTTTATCCTAAGTCTATTTCTATTTTGTGCACTTAATTTATGACCTTCCTGTTCAAGAAACATATCTATTTTCCCAAAACTAGGCGGTTTTTGGGTAATAATATTATCAGAGAAGTAGGCCAGAACAAATGCCTTTTCTTTTTCTTCCCAAGCTAATTTTTTTTGTTTAGTTTTCTTGGGAACGTCCTTTGCTTCTGTTCCTTTGGTGGTCTTCCTGGAGATGTAACTTTTTTTTGGTTTAGTAGGCCTACTATTGTCTTTGTTTTGGGTGGAGTTTATTGGGCTTAATGGGCTTCTTTCATTATCTGATTGGTCATTCACTTCAGATTCCTGTCCATCTTCAAATTCCTCTTCAATGTTTATTTCATCCAAGTTTTTGTTTTTTATCAAGTCAATGTTGCCTTTGGAAGCCATCATCAGAAGCTTGCTGATTTTCGTCAAGTCCGTGGTGTCATTTGATAATCTATAGTATTGTCTGTGCACCCTAATATCGTGGCCCATGAATTTTGCTAACGCGTCCAACTCATTTTCTCGTAGATTAAGAAGAGTGGTCATTGTGGCTACATATTTTCTGAGATTGGTACATTTCAAATTATTTGGGTGAGAAGCACCACTTTGTGCGGCAAATCTTCTAAGTAAATCCCCAGCTCTATAATGTCCCAATTGGTGTTTGGTTGAGGCAAACAAATATGGATTAGTGTCCAATTCATCGAACTGTTTTCTTAGATTTAACATTATGTCTATAGACTCCTGCATATCTGGGGAAAATAGGACAGGAACATTTTTATTGGCCTTCCCCTCCACTTCAACTCTTTTCCATGTTTGCGCAAGAAGTTTTTCCACAGGATCTGAGATTTCTTCCTCTGAACAGTTTGAAGTTGTCTGCAAATAGTCGTCCTTGAGCATTGATTCCGTTTCCCCAGGTCTCCTAAAATTTAACAATATTACCCTAATCAATGTAACTTCTGTGAGTTGGGTGAACATGTTAATACTTTTTTCAGACTGTATCTGGTCCTTTAATTTCTGATCTTGTTCTTCCAAATACTTATGGATGGCCTGAACATCTTTTGCCAAGACTTTCGGTTTGGGTTTGCTTCTTCTAATCGTTCTAAAAGTTCTATCCACTTTCATCTCTACATCTGTGTTCCAATTTAGGTCCATTAGAAAAAAAAAATTGTTAATGCCGTTGGTATCAGGCTCTAAACCTTCTTCGAGGCACATCCCTTTACAAACTACTGCAAGTTTTCTTATGGACTGACCAATTTTTCTGGCCAAAGAGGGGGTTTTAAATAATCCAGTTTTTTCATCATAATCAGCAATATTGTATACTGCATCTTTCACAAACTTATACATGTCACCTTTAAACAGGTTCATACAACTGTAAAAATTAGGTTTTAACTTTTTCAATTCAACCATTAACCTGCCGACTTCTCTCAACCTATTGACAATTATCCTGTGTTGTTTCCTCCTGTGACCATATTTCGAGTACAATTGTTCTCCCCATCTTAGCAGTAAAGGATCTTGCAAGATGAATTGTGAAGTAGAATCTTTTTTCATGGTGGTCAATATGTTTTATTTCAGATCACTTTGGCTTCCAGCAACTGAATACATAAGCTCAGATCTCTGAGTTAGAGATCTATCCCTGCCCTTTATTTTGTTAACATTATGCTTCTTCCTGCAGTTCGGGACATGTTTGTGCAATTCTTTTCTACTGTAGCTTGCACCGCAAACTTCGCAGGGAAGAACTTTGGATGGTGATTTCATTGCTTGACTCCTTTTTTTTGGTATTATTTCTCCTTCTCCAACAGAAAGAACAGTTTGGTTATGCATAAAGTAACCTCTATTTACCAGCTTAGTTATAAGATTTCTCCTTTCTTTACATTTTTTGGGTAGAGCTAAAAACTCTGAAACTTCAACTTCATCGCTGTGTTTTGCTTCGAAATGTTTGGCCAATTTGTTTTTCTTAAATTGTTTGCAAAAAGTGCAAAACAGCTTTTTATCCCATTTTCTTTTACCTTGGGTCTGAATTGAAGGTATTGCTAAAGTTATTTTCTTTGGCACATTTACTAACGGTTCAAGGTTATTATTAACTTCCCTTACAAGCAATGTGTTACTATCTAAATTTTCAACAGGAGAAACATGTTTCAATACATAAATATCACTCAATGGTTTCAACGGGTTTTCTTTTAAGTGAGCCTTACTGTTGGTGTTTGTAGCATTTGAAGAATCAGACTCACAGAGAGATGGAGATGAAGGAGGCTGGTATTCATCTTCAGTGTCACAGCCAGATGAAAAATCAAGCACACCTATGTCTTTTTCGTTGTAGTTGATAGTGTTCTTCTGGCAGTTTCGTTTTTTCCTCTTTAGTGCGCCCGCAGTACAGTCGTCTGAAAGAAAAAACATTGTGTTACAATCCACAATAAGATTTAACTTCCATAACACTTTGAATGTTCATAATTATTTTACAGCTGTTGGCTTTAATATTTTATTGTATCATACTAAAAGTTGAATGGTATTGGTAACAAACATATCTTTCGGAAGCTCTTTTATCAATTTTCCATTTATAGATATAAATTATGTCTGATTGCACGATTACTCAACCCAAAATGATCCAATTTTGATGAAAATTTGGTACAAACGTGTAAACCTACGTTTACTGGAACGAGTTAGCGAACCAGCAGAATCGGACCATGGTAACGGGGGTTTATGGGGTTAAAATGGGTTTCTCCCATTTTTGACCCTAAAATTAAAAAAAAATTGCAATTCCTCTCCAAATCATTTTGAATACCGGTAGCTTAAAAAAATGATTTTGTATATTGAAGCGCTGTTGTAGGCCTAAGCCTAACGGTCACGGAAAAATTCAGAAATAGTGTAATATAAAGTTCCTTTGTGATTCTTATGGAGAAACTTAAAACAGCTGTAGTTTACTTCTTTATGGATATATGTTGATAACATTTGGAAACTATTTTTATTTCATCATATACTGACGATGGTCAAAAGTCAAAAACACTTTTTACCTTCCCCATAGCAGCAAACCTAAGCACTCGTTATTAAATGTGATGTTATTTAAATTGGGAATAAATATGTCTTAATTATGGAAATATTTTGTACACGAACAAATAAAGGAACATATAAAGAAAAATTTTAATATAGGCCTACCTAAACGGTAGAAGTTGACGCGATTAGGCAGGAGTTATGTCTATACCAGCTACAAACAGGATCACATAAATGCAAGTATTTATACCAATTTATGAAAATGCGATCAGGAGGCTATTTGCTACGCTCATTGCGCAAGCAACTTGTAGGAAACTAGTCGAGAACACCATTTTTAAGAAATAATCGAACTTTTGTACGAATTACCCGTAGCCAATAAACGTAGTGTAACCAAAGAACTGCTAGATTTTCTTGGACAGGTATGGCCTTCCTGTAGATTGTTTAAGGCTGTTGTTCCTGTAGTTTGCGAACCAACATTATCAAATTATGGGAACAGGGGTTTTCCCCTGTCAGGTAGTTAAGATAAATTCAAGCATAATCTGGGCAGTTTTTCCCAGTACTGTAACTAAAATCTGTTTTATGAAGAAGAGGGGAAAAATGATATCATATAGCCTACCTAAGATATTGCTGGAAGGTTCCTCTGGAATTGGAGGCAATTGCGATGTCCCCAGTTGTGCAGTTATGCTCAGTTCTTCATTATTAGGTGTCACTGCCAAATCTTCAAACAGTTTTCTCTTCTAAAAACATAACAATAAAATAAATTACAAACATTGCTAGTATCTTTTTAAGCAGATGTTAAAAGTCAAATTAATCAAAAAGATTTTAAGCTATTTCCTAAAATTTAGTAGCCTATGTAAATCAATAACTTGCTGCAATGAAATTACATAAAATAATGAGCATCCATCTTTAAGTTAAGTTACTTCAATTAAATGCAATTTTGGGACTGTTTGAAAGAATACGCCTATGCATTTTTAAGATCTCTTACAAAATTATCATAGCCTAAATAAATTTAATGAACATACACAGTATGGTCTTCATACTAAATTTTGCAAGCTGAAAACCCCCATTTTGCTACCTATCAGGAAATAAAACTCTAATCGAGCCACAATGTTTAACCGCGGCTCAAAACCGCATTATGTCCTGGCCTAAAGGCTAATTAATAACAACCACCCTATCCCATATAGCCACTCAACCTACCTTCAATATATTGTTTGATTTGAAGCTCGGTGTAAACTGAAGATGTTCTTTAGTCTCATCCAACGGTTGCAGTTTGCCAGTTCGCTCACAGAGAGATGGAGATGAAGGAGGCTGGTATTCATCTTCAGTGTCACAGCCAGATGAAAAATCAAACACACTTATGTCTTTTTCGTTGTAGTTAATAGTATTTTTCTGGCAGTTTCGTTTTTTCCTCTTTAGTGCGCCCGCAGTACAGTCGTCTGAAAGAAAAACCATTTTGTTACAATCCACAATAAGATTTAACTTCCATAACACTGTGAATATTAATAATAATTTTACAGCTGTTGGCTTTAATATTTTCTTGTATCATACTAAAAGTTGAATGGTATTGGTAACAAACATATTTTTCTGAAGCACTTTTATCAAATTTCCCATTTACATATATAAATTATGTCTGTTAGCGTGATTACTCAACCCAAAATGATCCCATTTCGATGAAATTGGTACAAACGTGTTAACCTACGTTTACTGGAACGAGTTAGCGAACCAGCAAAATCGGACCATGGTAACGGGGGTTTATGTATATCATTTATCAGGAGTTTCATTTATCAGGATCATCGATCAGGAGGCTATTTGCTACGCTCATTGCGCAAGCAACTTGTAGGAAACTAGTCGAGAACACCATTTTTAAGAAATAATCGAACTTTTGTACGCATTTCCCGTAGCCAATAAACATAGTGTAACCAAAGAACTGCTAGATTTTCTTGGACAGGTATGGCCTTCCTGTAGATTGTTTAAGGCTGTTGTTCCTGTAGTTTGCGAACCAACATTATCGGATTATGGGAACAGTGGTTTTTGGGGGTTTTCCCCTGTCAGGTAGTTAAGATAAATTCAAGCATAATCTAGGCAGTTTTTCCCAGTTCTGTAACTAAAATATGTTTTATGAAGAAGAGGGGGAAAATGATATCATATAGCCTACCTAAGATATTGCTGGAAGGTTCCTCTGGAATTGGAGGCAATTGCGATGTCCCCAGTTGTGCAGTTATGCTCAGTTCTTCATTGTTAGGTGTCACTGCCAAATCTTCAAACAGTTTTCTCTTCTAAAACATAACAATAAAATAAGTTACAAACATTGCTAGTATCTTTTTAAGCAGATGTTAAAAGTCAAATTAATCAAAAAGATTTCAAGTTATTTACTAAAACTTAGTAGCCTATGTAAATCAATAACTTGCTGCAATGAAATTACATAAAATAATGAGCATCCATCTTTAAGTTAAGTTACTTCCATTAAATGCAATTTTGGGACTGTTTGAAAGAATACGCCTATGCATTTTTAAGATCTCTTACAAAATTATCATAGCCTAAATAAATTTAATGAACATACACAGTATGGTCTTCATACTAAATTTTGCAAGCTGAAAAACCCCATTTTGCTACCTATCAGGAAATAAAACTCTAATCGAGCCACAATGTTTAACCGCGGCTCAAAACCGCATTATGTCCAGGCCTAAAGGCTAATTAATAACAACCACCCTATCCCATATAGCCACTCAACCTACCTTCAATATATTGTTTGATTTGAAGCTCGGTGTAAACTGAAGATGTACTTTAGTCTCATCCAACGGTTGCAGTTTGCCAGTTCGCTCACAGAGAGATGGAGATGAAGGAGGCTGGTATTCATCTTCAGTGTCACAGCCAGATGAAAAATCAAACACACTTATGTCTTTTTCGTTGTAGTTAATAGTATTTTTCTGGCAGTTTCGTTTTTTCCTCTTTAGTGCGCCCGCAGTACAGTCGTCTGAAAGAAAAACCATTTTGTTACAATCCACAATAAGATTTAACTTCCATAACACTGTGAATATTAATAATAATTTTACAGCTGTTGGCTTTAATATTTTCTTGTATCATACTAAAAGTTGAATGGTATTGGTGACAAACATATTTTTCTGAAGCACTTTTATCAAATTTCCCATTTACATATATAAATTATGTCTGTTAGCGTGATTACTCAACCCAAAATGATCCAATTTCGATGAAATTGGTACAAACGTGTTAACCTACGTTTACTGGAACGAGTTAGCGAACCAGCAAAATCGGACCATGGTAACGGGGGTTTATGTATATCATTTATCAGGAGTTTCATTTATCAGGATCATCGATCAGGAGGCTATTTGCTACGCTCATTGCGCAAGCAACTTGTAGGAAACTAGTCGAGAACAACATTTTTAAGAAATAATCGAACTTTTGTACGAATTACCCGTAGCCAATAAACGTAGTGTAACCAAAGAACTGCTAGATTTTCTTGGACAGGTATGGCCTTCCTGTAGATTGTTTAAGGCTGTTGTTCCTGTAGTTTGCGAACCAACATTATCGGATTATGGGAAGAGGGGTTTTTGGGGGTTTTCCCCTGTCAGGTAGTTAAGATAAATTCAAGCATAATCTAGGCAGTTTTTCCCAGTTCTGTAACTAAAATATGTTTTATGAAGAAGAGGGGAAAAATGATATCATATAGCCTACCTAAGATATTGCTGGAAGGTTCCTCTGGAATTGGAGGCAATTGCGATGTCCCCAGTTGTGCAGTTATGCTCAGTTCTTCATTGTTAGGTGTCACTGCCAAATCTTCAAACAGTTTTCTCTTCTAAAAACATAACAATAAAATAAGTTACAAACATTGCTAGTATCTTTTTAAGCAGATGTTAAAAGTCAAATTAATCAAAAAGATTTTAAGTTATTTCCTAAAACTTAGTAGCCTATGTAAATCAATAACTTGCTGCAATGAAATTACATAAAATAATGAGCATCCATCTTTAAGTTAAGTTACTTCAATTAAATGCAATTTTGGGACTGTTTGAAAGAATACTCCTATGCATTTTTAAGATCTTACAATTCTATTTTATTCTTACAATTTTATTTAGGCTATGATAATCTTACAAAAGTATCATAGCCTAAATAAATTTAATGAACATACACAGTATGGTCTTCATACTAAATTTTGCAAGCTAAAAAAACCATTTTGCTACCTATTAGGAAATAAAACTCTAATCTCCACAATGTATAACCGCGGCTCAAAACCGCATTATGTCCTGGCTTTAAGGCTAATTAATAACAACCACCCTATCCCATATAGCCACTCAACCTACCTTCAATATATTGTTCGATTTGAAGCTCGGTGTAAACTGAAGATCAGGATCTGCTTCCTATAATGATTTATAAGGTATTAATTGATTGCATTAAAATGAAAAAATATATACAATTACGCTTTACCTTCGTCAATACACCTCAACTGCCATAACGGCCGTAACCAACAAATTTATCCCATTTGAGCTGTATTGGCGAAGGTAAAGCCCAATTTTAGTTACGTTACAGCTCAGGAATAAAACTTGGAAAGATATTATATAGGTAGGCTACATATTTTCCCTCAATATCGTCAAAATTAACGAAATATACTTGTATTATTTTAGTTATGGTATTTTGGTATTATCCGGAGGCCAAATCTATACAGTGCGTTACTGCAGTTGTGTTAGGTTGGGTTATCATTACCTAATGAAAAGAATATAGGCCTACTTTAATTGACCAACTGCCAATATTTGACATGATTATAATTAGGCCTAGCGATCTTTGAGTTCTGCCTCACAGAAGGCAGCGATGTCGGTGAGGATTAAGTTGAATGTGACACCGCCTATAGCTGCCACACTAAAGGTGATGCGTGTGCTCTAATCAATGACCACACCTTGCCCTACTTAGAAGAGATTTGGCGAATGTATGACTCATCTGGTTTGAATCATAATAAAACAAGGAATGTCCTACAAGCGTACTTATGATAACCCAACCTAACATAGCCACCACAGCCCGTTGTATGAGGCTGACACTCAGATAATACCAAAGTACCTAATTTTAAGTAGGCCTGCACTATTACAATTAAAGACTAACTTGAAATTCCGAAAATGTGTTATCAAGAAATGTAGTAATAGTTTAAGTTACACATTTTTGTAAAGGCAATAACATTGGAGATCAAATGAAGTAAGATTTGCTCATGGAAAATGATCATTACAATAAATATTTAAGACTTTTTTTCTATAAAAACATTTAGTTATCCACATAGGCCTACCTATGTTTATTTTTCAAACACATAACACCCACATAAAAACTAGGCCTATACCTACCTATAAAATAAAATAAAATTTATTCCCCTGCATGAATACATTTTAGTTATGAAGGAAAATATAAGCAAATGTATATTTTATGGTGTTTTAAATAAAATGCTGCTGTGCCTTTTTTAAGTGGCAATCAAATCGTTTATTCATAATTTGACAAATTGTTTCAAAAACGGGATAAATGTTATTGTCCCAAACTTTAAATTTATCATGTATATTATCCACAAGAAACAGTTTAGAAACTAAATAAATACAAATTTACAACACACTAATAAATGTAATTCAAAGTACGCCTAATAAAGTCACACCAGCGATATTCGTTTTGGTAGACAGTCAATAGAGTTCACAAATTCCGGCTGAAAATAGTGTTTAAAGTTTCTAAAAGTAAAGTCCCAGTTTATTCAACACACAATAACAAAACTAAACATTTACAACTTAAAATCATCAGCCTAATGCAAACTGATAAAGTGAAATCATACCAAAACTCGACTTAAATAGTCGTTGGTCAACAGATATTGAGGTTAGTTAGTCAGACAAATGTTCACGAAAAGTAACAGCTGATAGGTAACTTTAGAACCAGTGGTGCAATCCAAAACAGTTAAATACAAACGCACTGAATTTCAAATAAGTTATGTAGTCGCTCTGCCACGTCACAAACACAAGGATTACTTGATTTTTATTTTTGTTTTGAGAACATTTGAGAATCAGGGCTTCTATATCGAAATAATTTTAGCACCATAATATATGAAAATTCGGGTACACTTCCATATCTGTTGGCACGAACAACCGAAATGAAAATATTGATTAATATATCGATTCTCCCATACCTATATCGTTTGTAGGTAGCCTAAGGTTAACCTAACCTAACTAACCAAAGGATATGTCGAATTAAACAATAATCAATATTACTCATTCGGTTGTTTGTGACAACAGATATGGAAGTGTACCCGAAAATTATTCCTTATGCATCGGCGCCACTCGCTTCTTTAAAGACAATAAATATTCCTTGTTATAATTTTTTGAAAATAGCCTAACCATGTTTTGCTGTTTTGAAACGCTTAGGCCTACATGTAAATACAACTGACATTTTCTCGTTCACTTTAATGCCTAATTAACTTACCGTACCTACAGTGATCTATTTGTGAGGTACCCGGTACAGTCCATCTAGGCTTTTAGGCTACTTTTTATTTAGATTTAACCAATACCTTATAAAAAACGAATTATAGTGCTTTTTAGCTTTCTTAATGGCATGCTGACTAACTTCTACTTGTTTAATGATAAGCCTCCATAGGGAAGGATATTACACATTTGCCTATAGGCTACCTAGGGGACTCTCAGTAACTCGTAACGCCCCGTTTATGCACCAAGAGCGGGAGCGGTACGGTAGCGATTTTCAACACCATTGAGTTAAATGGGGCTGTTTAAGCACGAAGAGCGATAGCAGTAGCGGTTGACCGCCCGCTGCGATTTCTAATTCGACCGCTGTGTATCTTAGTTAGAAATCGCAGCGGTTGCTTGGTATAGAGCGGTTTTCAACTACATTTAGGCAAATGAGACTGCTTATGCACGGCGGGAGCGGTTGCAAACTTGACCCACGCGCACGTGCACTTAGGACAAATAGCCTAGTTGAGTTAATTATTTGGTAGAGTTTGAGTTGGCAAGACTGTGTGCCCCATCCATTCTCCTTTGACCAACCGCTACCGCTAATGCGCTAATGCTTGCACAATTCTGACAAAATTTTCACAGCGGGAGCGGGCTCGCTATCGCCCCTTTTGGAGCCCGAGGATCGCTCGCTTTTGGTGCATAAACGGGGCCTTAGGTAGGCATATGAGAGGCAACTTGGATACAGTTTCTTAACTGGGCTACGCTAATATTGATTGAAACTATCGATTCGATTAGTAAACCTTCATGCGATTTTTTCACAATCAGCAAGTTTGGTTGGTTAGATTAAGTTAGGTCATGATAGGCCTAGTTTAATTTATAGATTTATTTTACGATATCGATTATTAATCAATATTTACAATTTAATAGTTTCTATCAATATTAACGGAGCCCAGTTAAGAAACTGTACCCGGCAACAACTTTAATCTAGCCTAGGCCTAGGCCTACTAACTTATGACTAACTGGTCCTGGTCATTCAATGAACTTAGCCTGTAATACTAGGCCAAGACAAACCCTAAACCTAACTTGCATTCATCCGAATACATTTATTTAGGAATTTAAAATTAAACTAAAATCGGAATGAGGCTAGGCCTATTGTGTAAGCTAAACTTACTAACTTATTAAAGTACAATGTTTGCTTACCTCTAATGCCGCAAATCGGTTGCTACTGCAACCGTTGGCTATATGTAGCAAATATTCTGTCCTACTACAGAACTTGTTTTTACACCTCAAACAATAATTCATGACCGGAGCACAAAACACGCGACTTGAAACATAACGTCTAAATTAACCTCCAAATGCCAAACTTTGTACTCACTCACTAACCGGGCTTGGTTTTGTTTGAGTGAGCCTACACGACGAAAAAATATGAAAGGGAAAGTATTTTAAATAAAAGATAAGTTAAACTTGTGATAAAATCGAAGATTAAATAACTATGACTGAGTGAAGAGTTAAGAATGAAGATGTGAGTTAGGTAGAGGTAAAACGTGGTAGAACTCAACTCACTGAGATGAGAAGGAGAAGAGAAAGAGAAAGAGAAAAGGAAAAGTAGTTGGAGAGGAGAAGAAACGGAAACGTAGTTTTTTTTATCTGTATTACACGATCCTCGACTAAGAGATTTTGCTATAGGTTACACTATATGAAAATACCAGTGTCATAAATTAGGTGATCGTTGCAGACAGCCAGGGGCGGCGGAAGCAAATTTTTGTTAGGGGGTCAGAAACCTATGGCGGAGGTCCACATCCGGGGGGTCTGGGGGGTATGGAATACCCCCCAGGGTACAAGGGGGGTCCGGGGAAAATTTTGAAAAATAGAAGCCTTAAAACGTGTTTTTAGGCTACCTGAAGAACATTTTTCTTCAAGCAGTAACAAAGAAAATTTACAATTTAACAAAGACGCTACTCTGTTCATTATAAAAACATTATAATAAATAATACACACACATCTCAAACAAACAAAAAATGAAGTACTGGTGCCCAGATTTTACTAAAGCTGTCAGCAATGAGTTGCTGCAGATGACAGAGAAGAGTAAACAAGCTCTAAGCCCTAGGGATTTATGTGTTCGCGTAATTTCGGCAGGCTCTGCCCCTCCCCCTCAAAACTGAATTAATAATAAGTTAAATTAAAATTGGCTGCTTGATTATAGTTAATCACAAAAGTAAGACTGTAGGGTATAACCAAGTAAGTGTGTCCACTGGGGCTAAATAATGGTTTACACAAAAAACATTACAAACATTGTATTGGCACAACATAAAATTAGTAAGAAATACAAAACCTTTTTGATGAATTATTGCTAAAATAAGTAAAATCCCACACGAGAATCTCAAGATATTAGCCTACTACAAGTTTACTAGATTTGTAAACTTCTGCTGATGAAACTTCAGTAGGCCCTAACTTGAACTTCAGTCTTTGAAATTCCCGAAAACTGCACAGCGACTTTCAACTCTAATGACAAACATTCATGCAATGTGCTTATCATCAATAGATTTAGCAATGTCCCTATGGACGGATAAGATGGCAAGATGGTTCAATCTCTTCTGCGTCATCGTGGAACGCAGCCACGTTTTCAAGCGACGAAGACAAGAAAAGGTTCTTTCTGCAGTTGCTGCAGACGCTGGTAAGACAAGCAGTAACTTGACAACCTTTCCTACTTCAGACAAAAATCTTTTGTTTTCTTGAGGCTCACTATTTAAAGTCACAACTAAATCACGTACACTTTTAACTTCCTTCTTTTTTGGTAAATCTTGTAGACGGTTTAATTGGCTTGTAAGCTTTTTCTTGTCCAAGTCAGTAATTAACTCTCCAGGAATTAACCCAAAATTCCAATACGATCATGAACATCAATTAAATTAATTATTACTTTTATAAGGTTTTGTGAGTATTAAGCCCCTTCATAATAAATGTAATAGATTATTATTAATAACTAAATTGTTTAACTTTGTACTTAACTTCAGTAACTGTTATTAGGCCTACTTATACTTTTCTTCTTGGGCCGAAAAAATAAATGTATACAGTACAGAATGCTTTATATCTTTAATTTTTTTTATATGAACCCCTGACCCTTGACCCCCCTGACCCTTCCTAAAATTTCAGGGGTGTCAACTGACCCCCCTGACCCCCTGGTTCCGCCGCCACTGCAGACAGCTAAACTATTATTGCGTGAAAGTTTTATTTTACTGTAAAAAAGACCTCGAATTCATTAAAAGAGGTGGGGGACCCCCTCCAAAGTGTGTGAGCTGAAGACCTCGAATGACCCTTAAAGCAAAAGTAAAAAGACCTCAGATTCAAAGACCTCGAATTAGTACTGAACTGACACACGAAAACTTAAAGTCGAATATACGACTCCACATTTAACAAATTCCATAAATAATTGTGGTTTAAGGTTACATGTAATGCCGCTTAAGAGTTCCAACGCTAATTTACATTAAATGTCGTTGAGATCACCAGGACCTCGAATGACCTTTAAAACACCCCTTTACGCTAGGACCTCGAATCCACTCTTATGTACAGATGTGTGTGTGTGTCTGTGTGTCTGGATGTGTACAGAGCTAGGGACTACACCTGTGGTCCGATTTCAATGAAATTTGGTATGTAGGTTCTAATCCGTGGTATCTCCAGGCGTTTTTTTCATTTTTTTGAAATTTTGATTTTTTATGGGTATTTTCCCATAAAAACCCATAATAAACTGGAAAAATCGGATTTTCTCAAAAATGGCCCGAACGATTTTGATAAAAATTTAGTATGTTGTAGCCCTTTAAATTCTGAACAAAATGGTACAAATCCCATTTCTGTAAAAATTACGGTTCAAAAGTTATGGTAAATTATGTTATTTTCCCATAAAACCCCCATAAAATAACAAAAAATAGGATTTTAGACAAAAATCCGGTTTTGATTTAACAGAGTATGCTATGATCCTTACAATTTTGATAGTTTTTGTCATTTTTTAGAAAGTTTTAATTTTAATGGGGATTTTCCCATAAAACCCCATAAAAAACTGGAAAAATAGGATTTTCTCAAAAATGGCCTGAACGATTTTGATAAAAATTTAGTATGTTATAGTCCTTTATATTCTAAACAAAATGATACAAATCCCATTTCTGTAAAAGTTACGGTTCAAAGGTTATGGTAAATTATGTTATTTTCCAATAAAAATTCCCATAAAATAACAGAAAATCAGATTTTCCCAAAATTGGCTAGAACAATTTTGATAAAAATTTAGTATGTTATAGTCCTTTAAATTCTGAAGAAAATTTTACAAATCCCATTTCCGTATATTTACTCTCACCGCTTACTCATGAGAAAGGTTGTTGACAATCTTATGGGAGAAAGTATGTGTCAGAATGCTGATACCGTTTATTTAGTTTGATTTGATTTGATTAGTTGATTCCTGAGGTAGGACGGGCCCACAGCTAGTTAGAATTTGAAAATGCAACTATGGTGAAGTCATCAGATTGTTCTCACAGTGACATGCAAGCAAATAAAATGAATTAAGTGAGCAAAGTATTTTGCAAGTACTGTACTTGATGCTTTTGAACAATGCATTATTCTGCTTGAAGTTGAAAACCGTGATCAGAATTCCTAGATGGTCTGTTTATCAGCTGGAAGACCTGTACCCGAATCGGTGGAAGACAATTTAATCAATGTAGATAATCAATTCAAATTTCAATTCAATTCAAAATATCTTTATTCATTCAACAATACAACAAAATAACAATTGACAATTAATATACATTACATAGAATACAAGACATAGTTATAACCAATACAAATTAAGAATGAATAGTTAGGTTCCTCATTTTCTCGTGTTGAGGAACCATTACAATCTAAAAGACGTACTGGAGAACAAAAACAAATAATACATTATGCTATATATAAAGATTAAACATATATAATGGCAAATTTGTATCAAAACAATTTAAAACTATGAAATAAACGTTTTTTCACAGATTCAAATAAAACATTAAAGTGATAGATAATAACAATAAAATACAGTACAGAAAAAAATCAAAACATGTGTACTTCCATTTACAACACCTAGGACAATAATGTTTCAACTCCAGGTAAAGTAAAAAGCCACTTCTTTAACCTATTTACAAATATTTTAGAACTAGTACTTAAACAAATATCCTTTGGAAGAAAGTTAAATAACTTAGGAGCTAGAAAACTAAAAAAGCGTCTAAAAAACTCATTATAAGGGTGTGGAGTAACAACAAAATTTCTAGATCTTAGTCTATCAGAATAAACCTGTTGATTTCCTAAAACGTGACCAGATCTAATAAAAAATATTCTTAGTACTCTGAAAACAAAGAGGTGTCTTAGTGGAAAGATTTTTAGAGATTTAAATAAGGGAAAACAATGTTCTAGCCTGTCTACACCCATAATCAACCTTACTATATTTTTTTGGGCTACAATCAAAGGAATAATGCTGGAGTGGTAAATACCTCCCCAACATGATATGCCATATTGCAGTTTGGAATCCACCAAAGCAAAATAAGCAGTTCTTAAAATAGATCGAGGACAGCAAGACTTTAGCAAATAAAATTTTCTTAGGCAAGACCATAGATATTTTTTTAGATTATTTACGTGGGGCTTCCAGCTAACATTTTCATCAACTGTGAGACCAAGATATTTAATGTCTTTAACTTTCTGAATATCCATGCAACCCTTACAAGAGGAAGCCGGTACTCCCTGTAGACAGTGTAAACCTTTATAAAGTAGTTTTTGATCTACTACATCGGTTTTATTCCTCAAGGAGAATCGAATGTACTTGGTTTTGTCACTCAGGGCCATTTTGTTTGAGGTGAACCAGATTTTTAATTGATCAAGATCTTCTTGCATATGTCTCATTAAAAGGGCTGAATCCTTATGACAGTAACTAAGAACCGTATCATCGGCAAAACAAGTTATTCTTCCAAAAAATGTTCCTGTACATAAATCATTGATATAAACTAAAAACAGTAAAAACAGAATAGGGCCAAGCACTGAACCCTGGGGGACACCACAGGTTATGAACAAATTAGAACTAGTGACCTTTTGTAGCTTAACACATTGAGATCTACCGGACAGATAACTATTAAACCAATTCCAGGCAACTCCTCGAACACCTGCATTCCAAAGTTTTGAAAGAAGTATTGTGTGATCAACTGAATCAAAGGCCTTTTTAATGTCCACAAACACACCACACACATTGTTGTTAACATTTAGACCATTAGCAATTTGAGAACAGAACTGTAACAACGCGTCTTCTGTAGATCTCCCATTTATAAAACCAAACTGGTCATTACTAAAAAAACTAAATAAGTTTAAAAATTTTACAAGTCGATACTTTATCAACTTTTCAAAGATTTTAGAGAACACTGAAAGTAAGGATATTGGTCTATAGTTATTACAGTCTCTAATATCCCCTTTTTTATGTAAAGGAATTACCACAGCTGCTTTTAACTCATCTGGAAAAATACCTAACTCCATACTAAGATTAAAAATGTGGGAAAGAGCTGGTGCAATTAGATCATGAATTGACTTAAGCATAGCTGCAGAAACACCATCAATACCAGGTGACTTGTTGGAATCTAGGCTTAATATAATCCTACTTAACTCTTCCGAGTCAGTTGGTACCAAAAATAAAGAGTTTAAATTGTTTTTTGATGGAAAACGTTTTGAATAATTGGTAACATCAACCCCATTCAAAGAGTCTAACCCATTACGCAAATCGTCTATAACATTGATAAAAAAATTATTAAATTCATCAGCTATTCCCCGGGGATCACTTATGAGTTCGTTGGGATTTGTACGGGAATAAACACTAGCAATATCTTTGTTTGAATCATTGGCACCCAATATGCTATTAACAGCACGCCATTGTTTTTTCATATTATTTTTATTTGAATCAAACAGGTTTTTATAATACTGCTCTTTTCTTGTATTCATATCAGCCTTTAACCTCCTCGAAAAAGTATCAAAATATGTCCTTAATCTTGTGTTTTGTGGGTATTTTTTAACCTTTTTGTACAATGCATTTCTAGCAAGTTGCCTTTTACATAAAGCATATGTCATCCATGATTTAAGTATTTTGTATTTAACGGTGTTTTCACTACAGAGAGTAGACCTATTTATTATATCTAAGAAACGATCCAAAAACAGTTTAAAAACTTCATAAATGTTATTACAAGTAAAAACAAAGGACCAATCTGTACACTCTGCTAGGCGCCTTAACATAATATAATCAACTTTCTTGTACTGATAAAGTTTATCTGAGTTGATATTGGTCAAATGATGACCAACACTAAGGTTGCAGACCGTACAATCATGATCAGTTAAGCCCAATGGAATAACCTTACCACTGCTAATAATATTATCATGAGATCTAAAATAAATATGGTCAATTAAACTAATGGTATTGCCCGATATGCGAGTAGGATCATTTATTAATTGATTTAACCCAGAGTTTGCCATCACTGCCTGATATCTATCAGATTCTACAGAGTGTTTAAGGAGACACAAATTTATATCACCGACAACCAAAAAGTTGCGATCAGTACTTGTAGATAACATATTTTCAAGCTCATCAATAAAGGTTTGTTTTGAATATGAATGTAGACGGTAGAGAGCAAGCAGTGTGATTGACAAAGACGGAGAGATGTCAACAATGACCTTGACTGAGTCAGCTGTTCGCAGCGCAGCGCCTGGTTCTGCCAGACGGCTCGAGTAACAATTAGAAACATAAACAACAACTCCTCCGGCTCTGTAATCGTTATTACACGCAAAGTAATTGCGATAACCAGATATTCTGAATGCATCGCATTCACAATCGCTGATCCAAATTTCACTTAACACAATTATATCAGGCAATACTTTTAAACTATTAAGAACTATTATAAATGAATCAAAGTTTTCTCTAACACTTCGGATGTTTTGATGCATAATTTTTAAACTATAAACATCTTCAAAAAAACTATTTAAAGATAATATTTCATTGCGATTGTCTGACATTAATTAAAATAAGACATAATACAAAAATACAGGTATGTCTATAGTTTACAGGGAAGCTATATCTTCCTTAGTTGCAATATGAATAACCGAAGTGTCGTCAGCCTGTCTCATGAGAACCCTACCATTCTGGACCCAAAGATACTTATATCCTTTGCTCTTCTTTGCCTCTTTAGCAGCCTTGTACAATCCTCTTCTGGCTAAAGTTAGGCTTTCATTAATGAAGACGGGGACCGGCCCTGAAGAAATCTGGTAGCCTACGTGCTGGGTTGTGAAGTCTCTCTTTCTATTCCTCCTCTTCTTGAGCAAGATTTGCTTTACCTCTCTACGAACAAACTTAACAATTATTCCCGAAGGCCGCCCAGGATCTCTACTCTTGCCCAGCCGATGACAAATGTCCACCATGTCTCTAGAAATGTCCACATCCAGAGCCGCACCTACTTTTGACACAACCTCATACGTATCCTCATCAGGAAGCTCGGGTATACCATAAATCTCTACAGTATTTGCTCTTTGGTACTGCTCGGTGTCATCTATCCTTGTCTCGAGCTCCTTAACTCTCTTACGTAACTGTTGGTTTTCATCCTGTAGACCTTGGACTAAATTCATAAAATCTGCTAACTGCTTGTTTTGTTCTTTCAGTACATTCTTTTGATCCTCCACCAATTTGTGAACAAACTCAAACGATTTATTCATTTCTGTATCCATTTTGTCCTTTCCTCCTTAGCTTCTTTTAGCATTTCAATTATGCGAGAAATTTCAGTCTTACTCTTATCTGGAGAGTTGAGAACCGGGAATCTGAGTTAATCTAGGGAAAACTGATTGCAAACAAATTAGTTGAGATATGAGCTAAAAGAAATATTTTTCTGGAGTTTTACTGCTGTCCCAGGAATGTGATATTAACCTTGAGAAGCTGATGACATACCCATTAGATCCAGGACCAGGGGCATTAGCCACTACCGATGGATGCCCAACAAAAACAGAAAAGGCCAAACTGCTCCATGCTTTGGAGAACAAGGGTATATAGTAGACGAACCTTCCAAGATTGAAGAATGTATGTATGTAATTGACGGTATGGCTTACTTTTAGGTTCTTACTAATATTCCAGAAACCTCTGGTGAACTAGCACAGATTGCCTTCAGCCGTTTTCCGAAATTCAGAATGATATACTTTATTACGGATACCTATTTAGGTGTATCTATTAAAAACATTGAAAGGGAGAAGGGGATTTGGAGACACGTTTTTAATGAGAGGTCCAAAATCAAGATCCCACGGGATTGGAAAAAAATCCTAGCTAATGGTAAAAATAAGGAACAACGGGTTAACCTGCTAAATAATGAATGGTCTCAGCACAAATATGCATAAATTCAAACAAGCTTCAATACACGTTTCTAAGGTTCTTTTTGGTGATATTTTGAAATTCACCCCCCACCTACAAAAAGGGTTGCTAAGAGTAACTTAAATGTTTGTAAAGGCAACCCATATCAATCAGCACATTATTTTAAAGAAATTTAAAAAGAAAATTACAGTCGCAAATCCGATTTTGATACGAGGAAAACAAAGTTTTATACGTTAATTTTACTGGAACCTTACATTCCAGTAAAATTTACGTAAACAATTTCTCAATAAAATTTATTTAATTTAGATAGAATCTCTTAAAATCTCTTTCCTAGAGGTACTCGTTAAATCTAATGTTATTTAAATAGATTTAATTGAAAATCAATTCAGGCCAATTTGAAATCCGCATTGCCTGCAGGTTTGCTGCAGCGGGGGCATTTTATTAACTTTTTTTATTTTCATTTGAAGCCTTTGAATACATACTGAAGAAGTCAATAAAAAAATATTTCACCAGTAATTAACGCAGGCTACCCTTATGTAATTTAAATCAAACAGTTTTTAAATTTAACAGTTTTTCTTTATTTTCCGAAATACGCTGTAATTTAAAAGAGGCAAACAACTGAATTCTTAATCTGGTAGGTAATACCAACAAAAAAAAGTATAAGTCATAAATTCCCACGGGGGGGGGGGGGGAGGGTTTCATATTGGTGGCTCATGGTCTATTATGAGTACTCATATTTAAATGGAATTAATGAATCTTAACAGCTGTTTCAATTAAACAAGTTGGTTCTGTTCTATGATGTGCAATAGCATTAAAGTTACGAGGATTACCAACAGGGTGCAGCACTATAATTTTTTTTTTAAATTTATGACAGCTAATTTGCAACCAAAAGGTGAGTGAGCGTAGCGAACGAACTTCAACCTGGAGGCGAGTTAGCGTAGCGAACGAGCTAACCTGAAGGCAAGTGAGAACAGCGAACGAGCTCCAACCTAAAAGTGAGTGAGCGTAGCGAACGAACTTCAACCAGGACGTGATTGAACCATGCGAACGAGCTTATCTTGAAAATTAAGAAGTTAAACGGGGCAAAGCCCGCGGGTACAGCTAGTATATATATATATATATATATATATATATATGTGTGTCCGTGAACACGATAACTTGAGTAATTTTTATCCGATTTTGATGAAATTTGGTTTGAAGGTGTAAGGCGGGATAAACTTGAATGAGTTCGCGATCCAGCATGATCGGACCATGGGAAAAGGGTTTTATGGGGGGTTTTATGGGGTAAAAGTTGGTTTTTCTCACTTCTTACCCACAAAACACAAAATTTCCCAATTTTTCTCTAAACCTTCTTAAAGAGCTTAAAAAAACAAACAATTCAGTATATCAAAGTGTTTTTGTACGGTTATTGGTTACGGAGAAAACTAAAAAAATGGTAAATTTAAAATTCCCATGTTATTCTTATGGAGAATATTGTCAAATGTTGTAGTTTGCTTGTTTATGGATATATTTTGATCAAACTTGGCAAATTTATTTATTTTATAGTAAACTATCAATATTTTACTAAAAACACACTACTTTATTAGTTTCCTTGTAGCAGCAAACCTAGGTAGGTACTCGTTAAACCTAATGTTATTTAAATAGATCAATTGAAAATCAATTCGGCCAAATGGAAATTCGCTTAGACGGCAGGTTTGCTGCGGCGGGGGTATTTTATTTTATTTTTTTTTTAAACTTCATATAAATGACAAGACAAATTAAATTAAATCTAAACTTAAAGTAACAGGTTAGGCAAATTAAACTTCTTTGTAAGTTATTTCAGACTTTTTAGTTTTTGACCAATGTATTATGGATTTCTAAAGCTTAACTGAGGGTTTTGATGGATTGAGTTGAGTACTCTTACTGAACCTATAACTTAAACTATTGCCTTGAAGATTAAAGAAAACCCCTTATGGTTTGAACCAGAATTGATTCTAAAAATACATCACACGTTAATCAAGAAGTTATTTAAAGACATACGATCAATATGTAAGTAAATTAATAATCAAAGAGTGTTATACATTACATTAACTGGCCACAATAACATTATCAAAAGCCCATTAGCTTAGCACTACCAGCTACACATCGACTGGGGATGGCAGCACAGTATTCTTCTGACCAGTGAGTAACAATGGTTCATAGTTTATTGCAGCACAAATTTAAATCCATTTTTTAATCCAGGTAAAGAAGAAAGAGTTCAAAGCTAAAGAGAAAATAGATAAAGCTCTGTTAAAGAAGACAGGTCTGGATATTGCTTTGGTTCCTGAACACGATGAAGACATCAAATTGGCCTCGTTACTCAAAATGAAGCCTACCAGAAGTAAGCTTTGGTATTTTTGAAATGTCTTTTGAATTATTCTTTTATTGTTCTACTAGCAGAGTACCCGTCCTTCATACGGGGTTGGCGTATCATTATAAAATGCTTATTGCAGTTATACTTGGCTTTGCGTTTGCATTGGGAGAGGACACGGTTTAAGAAAATTTGGTTCTTAAGGTATGCTATGGTATAGATCATAATTCAACTGAAGAGCTACATTGCTTGCACTTTCAAACTCGCAGTTTCGCAAACTCGAAGACGAATCATCAGAATCATCAACACAGGACAGGATCAGGGTATAGCCAACATACGTCCAATAAGGAACAACATTTCTCGCAAACAAAATTCCAACAAACTATACTGCTAATTGATTATTGATTTCTTAAAATAAGGTGTGTTTAGCCTAAGATGTAAAATCAAAGTTAAATGCAAGTTGAAGAAAAATCAAGTTTATTTGTCAAAGTCAAAAAAAACTTCAATCTTTGATGGTGTTTTGCGAATATTTAAATTTTATTTTGTTTCAAAATATATTTTCCTTGTATCTCTGACTTCCAACTGTCCCAACTTGTGGCAAGGGAATTCCCAACTTTTCTCTTTCCCAGATTCTGGGGGGGGGGGGGGGGTGGAGGCTCCTCATGACTGTCTGTAGCAATGCCACTGGTTTTGTTTGATTTGTTATGTGTAAATATATTTACAGTGTTTTGTTGTAAGTATGTATATATTATATTTTTCTTTCTCAAACAGATTATTATTAAGTCAGATATGGCCGCGGTCCAACATGGAGGAGTCAAATCAATGTGTTATTTTGTTCCTTATTGGACGTATGTTGGCTACCCTGATCCCTGATCCTGTCCTGTGTTAATGATTCGTCTGCGAGTTTGCGAGACTGCAAGTTTGAAAGTGCAAGCAATGAATGCTCTTCAGTTGAATTATTATGATGACTATATTTTATACCTTTAGGCCAACTGACAGGAGTGCTTGCTAATAATTCCTAATTAAGGATTTAAACAAATTAATCAACTAATCACTTTGAAACAGATCTACATGGAAAAACCTAAAATGACGTTTAAGATCTATTTAATAATATTATTCAAAGCACTGATTTTAATGTTTCATAATTAAAAACTTGTTTAGGCCTAGTTGTAAGTTTTATGAAAGTGAAAATGGTGATCTTAATATCAATTTCTAAAAGCCTATTTTAATTTCATTATTTTGTAATAAAATATTTTTTTCCATACTAATTAGTTCTAGGCCTATTTTATTGTATCCCTAAAATTTTACACTGATACGACGGCTACCACAATGGTTTGTAATGTTTATTGGATTTAAAACAATACTTATTCAAGTTCTTTGGAGTCATAACATAACATTTCTTTATGAATTGGTAAAACGTTTGTATCCAGGGTGTCCCACGTAAGGTGTCTCGAATTGATTACGGAAAAACGGCTTAACGTACAAGGATGAAATAAAATTATTTCTCGCTAAATTGACCCCAAGGAATGACTTTAAAATGTTTTTAGCTTTCTTCCGATACAGGGTGTGCCAAAAACTGAAGGTCACTAGTTCGCATCTCAAAATTTTAAAACGTAAGCATATGTCATACACCGTTTTAAAGGAATTTAATAGATAAACATTTCGGCACTCCTTCCAAATTTTATTCTCAAGGCAAGTTAACAGAAATTAACGATCTTTTTCCGTTACAAAATGGCGGCAGTATTTTTGGGAAAAGTCAATATTTTTTTAATACTCTTGTGTTTCCTATACCAATGCACTTAGCCCTTCTCCGGTTGAATTTTTTTCCTTGTTATGAAATTAGCTTTACTGTGATATGCTACAAGTAACGGTTTTTTGAAATAATAAAAACTAAAAAAAAATTATTTTTGAAAATTTGCAAATGCCAATGCCCATTGTTAAAAATTTCCAAATAGCAAAATAATATGTTAAACGGCACATCATGTTATAGGTTTTTCAATTCTTAACAACTTTGTAATTTACACTTACTTTGTATCTCTTTTAGTTTTTGTGTAAACAACAAAAAACTTAATTTTACTATATCAAATGCATATTATTTGGGTTTAAATAACACTAAATTAAATGGGGCCATTAGTGTTAAACCCAAATAATAATTTGTATATTTTTTAAATAGTACAGAAGTTGGTTTCTTAAAATAAAAAATAGTTGGGAAATCTATGATAAGCAGTTGAGTCTTCTCCACCCCCTGGAATTTTACCAAGCAACACCACTGTCAGTCATCAGATGTACAGTCATGGCAAAACCCATCAATTTTGCAAAATCGATGCAACCACAATCACTGCTCAATTTCGCATTCATAAAAGCAACAGCGCTACCAAAATGTAAATTTTGTATTAATGTTTGTTTATTTATTCCAAACCGGTTTGAATTATTTGGAGAACAGGCTTCTGGAGAATGCGGCCTCCTTAACGAGGCTGTACTGTAGCTATTTAAGACTTGCTTCCTTGGTTGATAAACAATATGTCGAGTATGTAATTGAATCAGCAAGTCCTTTAGAACCATACAGTTTCTTGACCCATTCTCTGACAAGCCCCAATTAACAGGAATCAAACCAAATCTTACCCCTACTCAACTGTCATAGATCCTGTTGAGATTTGAAGTTTTTGCCTTTCTAGTATATCACTCTTGTTTCACAGGTGCTGTTGAGAACCAGAAGTTGGTTCGGAAGAAGATATCATTGTTGCCATCAACCCCCAAAACTCTCTCCGCCTCTGAGTTGGGAATCACAAGGCCAAGTTCTGCAGTTTCTTCTCTGGTAGCAGATTATGATTCCTCAGAAGATGATCCTACGTAGTTGCTACACTCTTTGTAAGCTGCTAGCCTTTTTGTACATATTATTTTCATGTATAACATGATATACAATATATATAACATGTTATTTATACATTAAACTACGTCTGTTACCATTGTGGTTACTCCTTCTAAACTTTGACAATTTGACGTTATGTATTATGTTCCCAAGTGCAGGAAAATTTGTTCTAGACTAGTGTGGTAATTAAATATTGTGTTAAATAAGTTTATTTGATGATTAGAAAGCAGGATTCTTGGTACAAGAGCTCTAGGCTCAGATCCTTACCACCACTATTGGCTTTCACTAACAAGATATTTCCTTGATACTCTGCTTTGAAGCTCATCTGAGCTGTGGGTTCTACCATAGATTAAACATACTTCCTTAGTGAATCTGAAGTGTGAAGTACGTGGTGTAATCAGATTTCTGTAGTCAAAGAATCACTCAGCAGCTGAAATTCATCGTGAATTGTGTGCAGTGTATGGCCCAAATGTTATGAGTGAAGGTGTATTCTGTCAATGGGTTGGGATGAAAAAAATTTTAATCATTTCTGACCTCCAGTAACGATTCCGTCCAAAAAAGGTCCTCCTTCAATGTCATACCGAGTGAGATATCATTCTTTTAATTTTGATAATGTCGGTAAGTACTTTTGAAATCCAACGAGCACAAAACTTGTGATACCGTAGCCAAGTTTTTCTGTCATTTTGAGAAATTTCAGGGAAGTGATCAGAAAGTTTCGAGATAGTGAAGCGCCGATTCTTACGAATTTTCTCGTTTACTCTGTTCACCAATTCATCAGATGGCCTACTGCTCCTGTCGCCATAATGAACGTTCGTTCTTCCATTTAAAAAAATCCAAACCAATTGACGGACTACACCTTCACTCATAATGTTTAGGCCATACACCACACTCAATTCCTATTGCATTTTTGCTGCTGTGTGATTCTTTGACTACAGAAATCTGTTTACACCATGCACTTCACACTTGGCATAATTTTCTATGGCGGCGCTCATGTTTTTTTGTTATAACAACAGAATGCAAGATTGTACGATGCTTTCTCTAGCACAGATAGAAGCGTGCTAAACGGCTGCGCAGGGCCGCCCCGAGGGCGGGGCGAGCGGGGCGACCGCCCTGGGCGCCGCGGCTTTGGTAGGTAAAAAATTTAACAACGTTATCGGCAAACAGCGAACGAATATTTTCCGGGAACTCGTAAACATGTAATCAATGACAATGACTATTTAAAAAAGACAATATTTAGCTTTCGTTTTCGTTTTATTCGTAAAATTAATACTGTTATTTAATATACAACTCGTACTATTACTAGGCCTACTTTTACGTCTGCCGTGTTGGCAATACTGCGAGTCCGAGACATACACACTGCGCATTCACCCACACGCACCTACACTTGCTCGTTTCTAACCTCAAATTTAGTTCAGTGTAGTTGAGTTAGTCTATGGTAGTTGTTACGTTACGATTAGCTCAGTGGTTGTGCAAACTTGAACTGTTAATAAAGACGTGGTTTTGACGATAAGTACAACATGTAACAGTGATATTTCCTTAGGCCTATAGTAGGATTACTACAAAGTGAATGACTGTTTTAAATAACGATGTCTAAAAAACTTTCTGGAGCGCAAAGACGCAAGTTAGTTCGAGAAGAGGAGGCTGCGACTGAAGCACTTCTGAAAAAAGTCCCAAAGCTTACATCCTATTTTGCTCCTTCCAGTTCTTCGGCGGTAATAATTAGTGAGCCTGAACATGTCTCAGTAAACGTGAGTACACCTAATGAAGTCCTTCCAGATTCAGTTTCGATTGAAGAAAATATTAATGAGAATGAAAAGTTGTCGATTTCATCTCCTAAAACCGTCAACGTAGGCCTAATCAATTCAGATCCATCCTCTTGGCCAGATATCATTAATAGAGATGAAAGAGACGAGTTAATTTTAAAAGGGCCTATACCGTTAAAGGCTGATAATGATTATCCAAAAAATGCCCAAAAGAGACATTTTTCTAATGAACACCAATTTCGATGTGCGGAAAATGGGGAAAAGGTAAAACGCAAATGGTTGGTGTATTCTGAAGGCACCAACTCAGTATACTGCTTCTGTTGCCGACTTTTCGAGCCTAATTCAAAGTCACAACTTGGTCAAAAGTCAGGTTTTAATGATTGGAAACACCTGGCAGAGCGACTTCGTTTACACGAAACCACACCAGAGCATTTCAAAACTATGACTATCTGGTTTGAAGCCGAGCTACGTCTAAAAAAATGTATTTCGGTGAATCATGCTCTATCGGACCAAATTAGGAGAGAGACAGAAAGATGGCAGGAAGTTTTTAAGCGCCTTGTCGCTATAATCTTATATTTGGCAGAACATAATATCGCTTTTCGAGGGTCATCTTCAAAGCTATTTACTAAGAATAACGGCAATTACTTATGTCTGATCGAGCTGATAGGACAATTCGATGGTGTCATGTCAGATCACTTGCGAAGGGTAACTAGTGCCTCCTCCCAAGTGACTCTTCTAGGAAATAATATTCAAAACGAGCTAATTTGTCTTTTGGGATCTGAAGTAAAGAAGGCTACAATCAGAAAAATAAATAAATCCAAGTATTTTTCTGTAATCTTGGACAGCACTCCAGATATAACCCATAAAGACCAGATATCTCTCACAATCCGATATGTAACAGAACAAGATGGAATAAGTGGTGATGTGGCCGTTGAAGAAAGTTTTATTGGATATAAAGTGGCAAAAGAATCAACTGGAGAAGCTCTCTCAGAGCTGTTGTTCGCTGAAATTGAAAGTTGCCATTTAAACATGAATGACTGCCGAGGACAAGCTTATGACAACGGTGCTAATATGGCTGGTGTAAACAAAGGTGTCCAGGCTAGAGTCTTAAAAGAATATCCTCGTGCTTCGTTTACACCGTGTACCAGTCACAGTTTGAATCTGGTAATATCTGATGGTGCAAAGTCGTCTGTTAAGTCAACCTCACTGTTTGGAATAATTCAGAGGATCTACACTATATTTGCGGGATCGACAAAACGCTATTGTATAGTGAGTGAACACGTCCAATCACTAACTATTAAACAAGTTTGTGAAACTCGCTGGGAAGCGAGGATTTCTTCCATTCAGGCTATCAGGTACCAGTATGCTGACGTTAGACAAGCATTAATTGAACTTGCAGACAGTGTTGAAGACCCTAAAACAGCATCAGAAGCTCAGTCTCTGATATCGCATATGGAAGATTTTTCTTTCTTGACTTGTTTAATTGTTTGGCACGACCTTCTGTTTCAAGTTAATCTTGTAAGCAAAACATTACAAGGGAAAATGACTGATTTAACATCAGCCAAAAGGCTGCTTGATAATTGCCAAGCCTTCCTAGGGTCTTTTCGAGAATCAGGGCTTGTAGATGCAATCATTTGTGCTAAGGAGATTGCCGAAAGTATTGGAACTGAGCCCGTTTTCCCGAAAAAGCCTTTAAGGAAGAAAAAGAAACAGTTTTCTTATGAAGGGCCAGATGAAATTAACGGTACTCCACAGGAACTCTTTAATAGGGATGTATTTTTGCCCCTTGTTGATAGTGTAACCACATCTCTTACTGAACGTACTGAACAGCTGAAAAAGCACCATTCTTTATGGAGCTTTTTGTATGACCTTAGCAAGTTGCCAGAAAAAGAGGAGTTGAAGAAGTGTTGCCTGAAACTTCAAGAATTTCTTACATTTGATAACATTAGTGACATAAACGGAAATGACTTGTATAATGAAATTATCCACGTGAAAAGCATCGTTCATGATGAACATAAAACAAATGAAGCGTTATCTCCCATCAAGGTGCTAAAGAGTATTAAGTCACATGACCAAAAAGATCTATTTACAAACTTGTGGATTGCTCTAAGGATATTGCTGACCATCCCCCTAACTGTAGCAAGTGCTGAACGAAGTTTTAGCAAGTTAAAACTCATCAAGACGTATCTGCGATCCACTATGACGCAAGAAAAGCTGAATGCATTGGCAATTTTATCGATAGAAAATGAGGCGGCAAAACAGTTAGACTTTAAAGACATTTTAACCTCTTTTGCAAATGCCAAAGCTAGGAAAATTCCATTGGGTGTAAATTAATCTTGTATTATGGTTTCAAAGTTGTATCTACTGTATTGCCAAAAGATTTATCTACATAAGTTCTGTTTGTTATACTGTAATTTCAATATTATAATGATACGTTTTTGTAAATAAAGTGTTGTGTTTCTTAATAAATGGTATACATTTTTTTAAAACAATTTCAAAGATTTTCGTCTCTAATGCTTTTTCATATACTTTTATGGCAAATTATGTTAGCAAAAGTTCGGCATTTTGTAAATAATAGAGTTATTTTTAAATGCTAACAGCGTGCATTTACTAACATTATTGTTTACATTGACCGTCTATGGACCCATTCCTATATTTAAACAAACTGAATACTGTATGTAAAGGATTTAAAAAATGCATGGATAACGTTCGATATCGATGAACCCTCTATCGACGCAAACCCCCGAAATACCTTTGTTTAGGAGGGGCGAAAATTTAAATCTTGCCCCGGGCGTCTATAGCCCTCGGGGCGGCCCTGCGGCTGCGCACGCCGATGTGAGAATGGCGCCAGATATGGAGATATGGACACAGATAGTCTTGTATATGGATACGGATAGTCTTGTCCATATACAAGAATAATCAAATCAAATAAATCTTTATTCAAAACATACAAATTTTACATGAATCCGTCAGAATTGTTATTTTAATTTTTTTTTTGTCTGATAATAAAACTAATATATACAAGAATATTTACTGCAATTTCACACAATATTGTATGTACTTTCAATTATTTACACAATTTTCTGTACTACATTATTGGGGATGCGGAACACTACCCCCTGGAAATCCACCCCCCCCCCCCACCAGGTGAAATGTAACGTCACAATTTCTGCCAACTAACCAATATGGGAGCTGTGTCCGCGACTGGATATAAAGTCAATGATACCATTATGTAGGCCTACAGGTTATATTCAACAAACATAAACTTGACTTGTTTACAGTAAAGAACAACAAATCATCATGGTCTATAGTTAGATTAGGACTTTTAGGAAGGAGTAAACTGGTATCTTGTCTCAGAAGCTGCGTAAAAGGCCCTCACCTGCAAACAATTTTAATATAAAACATCAAATAAATATTTCTGGGCTTCTCCAGTCCTTATGAAGGTTTTGAACAAATCAAAACAACCTACAAAATTAATGTTATGGGAAAACGAAAAGCAGCACATTTTGATTTAAAATAAAATGCAAAAATATCTATTCTCCATTAAGTTGACAAAATTATCCAATCAGCAACATTAACCCTCCCAGTGTTACTTGACGAAAATTCGACAAGCAGCACACTTTGTGTAGTGTTACTTGTCGATTTTTCGACAAGCAGACATCGTTTACGGCGAAGGCTCTATAACTGACTGAATCGGATTGAACTGGATCGAGTTAGGTATCGTTCTTTCCGTTTCATTCTAAGCTTTCTCCAGAGGTCTGTCTCAGCGCTGTACGTTATCTGAGCCGATCGTAATATGTAGCAGACAGCTGACGTGCGTGTATTTGTAAACAGCTAGGTTACCCTCCGACCGATGACTGATGTGTTTTATTACGTTTATCATTGTTTTAGTGTTAAAAATCAAAAGTAGTGATATACGCGTTGCATTATAAGAAGATTTAAGTGGTTTTGAAGTGT
Source organism: Macrosteles quadrilineatus (assembly GCF_028750875.1). NCBI lineage: Eukaryota > Metazoa > Arthropoda > Insecta > Hemiptera > Cicadellidae > Macrosteles > Macrosteles quadrilineatus. The sequence goes on along the minus strand of NW_026542598.1, from coordinate 53,310,531 downwards.
TGGTTGATGATCCTGAAGAAGTAGGTAGTGATATTGATGTAAATTATCAGCCAGATTCCTAGCTATGGTTAGGCTATGCATTCTTAGCTAAACGCTATGTACTGAAATCTGTTTTTTGCCCATAACTTATTTATTTGCAAATCTACTTCCTTATATTATTATATATTTGTAATCCTCATAATATTTAGAAAAAAGTGGCTATTTTTAAATATTTATAGGCCTATAATTTATACAATTTCATTGAGCGCGAAATTTTTTTTTTTTTGAAAATTTTTGAAATTATATTTTTTTTACCTAAAATTTTTTTTTTTGAAAAAAATGTTCCTTATGTTTTATATATAATATTGAAGCCCATGATTTTCCAAACAAAATGGTATATAGAACATTAGAATTAACATTGTTTTAAGCTTCTCAGATCCGTTTTAATAAAACCTTGCAAATGCACCAAAAATAGGTGGACATTAAGGCCTAAACTATGGACACTTGGAGGGTTAAAGCCATTATAACTGAAATTCACACTGGATAATAAGCTGGCATTAAGAATGGAGATAATTCTGTTGTATATCAAAATCAACCTTTTCAAAAGTTAATAACAGACAGAAGTTAATAGAAGGGATATTGGGCAGACATCTCATTGTGAGTTTCACTTCTGAAAAGGCATTTTTCTACTTTATCATTATCATCATCATTTTGAGATGGGGATGCCACCTACTGTATATGCGAATTTCACCCCAAACATGAGTGTAGAATGGAGTGAGGTGAGACGCCTTGTATAGCTTTGTTATTGTCTGAGACCAGCTGTTTCATTAGTCAGGCCAGGAATATTTTTAAAAGCCTCCTTTTCCAACTGCGTCAATGATGTCCTGAATTTAGAGTCAAGTTTGTGCTGCTGCATTAATGAGTGTTCTCACTTTCTCGCCACTGAAAGCCATGTTGTAATCGATTGATTGCAATTGTTTGCATGCAAATCAGATTGACGCATGATCAGGATTAAACATGCTTTACTTTGAAGTTATTACTGTGGTATAAAAATTGCTTTCTTCAGTAGCGTATCTGGAATTTTTCGTATATACAGTACAGTATACAACAATACCGTATCTACATTTAAAGTACCTTAATTTAAAAGTCTTTGTTTTGTATCAATAAATCTCAGTTACCTTAAAAATGCTTTACTCATTTCAGGGAATTCGTTCGTTATGTAATAAAAAACCACATAACATTTTGATCATATTGATACTTTAATGTATCATATTGATTCATAAAATGTATAACTTTATTCATGAACTGTACAATATCTATCTTATTTTATCTTATCTTATCTTACTAATATTATAAATGTGAAAGTTTGTGTATTTGTTTGTTTGTTTGTTTGAAGTTCAATCATGCATTAACTACTGGTTGGATTGGGCTGAAAACTTATACGCCAACCAGTACGAAGAACACATTTTACTACTTTTCTCAATCCTCACTGAAATAGTATATTTCATAACAATCGTAGTATATTTCATTGAGAATATGTATGCACTTTCACTCGTGTTTTGAACGTTACTTTTCACTACAATACAAAGAATATTTAATTTCTTCATTACAAAATTCCTAGCATTTTTTAGGATATGCCTTCAATTTAAGGTTAATATTTATTTTAGTTGTTGAAAATTTTAACAGTTGATAAAACAATAACAAATATTTGTTTGTTCACGTTGGTGCAATCCAAAAAAAGATAGTAAACATTACTTTTGCATAGTAAATATTCTTTTGTCGTAGTAAACAATGAAATGATAGATTTTGCAGATGATAAACAAGCAACGAAAACAGGTCATTTCACAGAACATATTTTCACTACACTACTGTGAAATGAAATAACCTGTTTTCGTTACATGTATATCACATGCGAAAATGCATAATGAGATTGTTTACTACGACAAAAGAATGTTTACTATGCAAAAGTAATGTTTACTATCTTTTTTGGATTTTGCCGACGTAAACAAACAAAGATTTGTCATTGTTTTGTCAACTGTTTCAAATTATCAACAACCAATGTAAATATTGACTTTAAATTGAGGCATAACATAAAAGTGCTATGCGTTTTGTGATGTTCCTAATCAAAATGAAGAAATATCCAGTGTCTGTTTTAATTGAAAAAATAATTAGTCTTTGCAGTGTAGCGAAAAGTAACGTTCAAAACACAAGTGAAAGTGGGTCTATATTCTTGCCCATTTAAAATGTGAGATTTTATGTAATGACTCACTTTCTACTCTTGTTATGAAACATACTTTTTTAAATCGGATCCATTTCTGTCTTCATAAGCTGAGGGAAAACGAGAAAAATATTCTAATTATATCATTTATCAATCCAAGTACAAAAGGGATTACAGACAAAATGCATAATGACTTTCTATTGATGCCAAGGTTTCAAATGGAAAACTTAGATAACATTCTGTAAAATTCACTGGAATAAACTCACGTGTTTGTGGGTGACGTGTCAAGACAAGAACATGACAGCTTCAGGCAGCGTCACAATGACTAGTCTCTGACTATGTTTCCGTTAAAATAAAAACAAACTTTCTCTTAGTAAAATTTAACTACTTCAGTAATGATAAATAGATTTTTTTCAATTATAGCCTAACAGGTTTTGCGTTACACATTAAAGCAATTTATTTACAGATTAAAAAGAGATTTTAGAAAATAAGTAGTATAAAAGGTTATGCATTTTAACTAGCTAATTTTTTAACTTAGCTAATTTTGTGGCCTCTTTTAACCTTGCATTTGCTCATCCACATAGACTAACCACCCGTGCGTGGATCGTATACAGCAAAGCAAGTGAGCCGGTACAGTACAAAGGTGATCTGTACTGATAAAGTGTTTTCGGCAGTGACCAGGATCCGAACCCAAGACATCGCTGCCCTGGGCCTGAAGTCCGCGACGCTACCGACTGAGCCACCAACTCACTAAACCAATACAGTTATGTTACAGTTGCTAATACAGTTTTGCTCGTATTAAAACTGATGCAACAATAGTGTATTCATTTTTGACCGTCCACTTTTTTAGGACCGGACATTCATTTAGTGATAAATTTTATGAAACACAATAAAGGCTCTCTTAAAATCTAAATAAATTGTCTATTAACTTTGTGAATATATTATTTTAAATTTCTAGTACATACACTGTCACCTATTTATAAGGAAGCTTTTCAATATAATCGCAAGTCAGTGTTTTTGAGATATTTTGAAAATAATGTTCCAAAGCCCCACAAACACTGAGGGTCACTGAACTAATCACACAATGCAGGGTCAATGACCAAGCCTCAGTGTTATACCTCGTTTTGTTATGGTACAAAACAAGGGATATGTTCTTATGAGTAAAGCTGTAAACACAAAAGATGCTATGGCTTAAAATAAGACATACTATTAGTTTGAATTTTCATAAAGTTTGGCATACTAACATAAATATGTAATATACATTGAGTGCAATGTGTTGGTGGAATCTGTAAGTCCACCTAGAAAACAAACTCCTATGCAAGTACAACTGTCCCTGTGTAAAAGACCTCTCTCCATTAATCAAATTGCTATAACGATACTACCAATTTAATATTAGAAACTGATTTTCAAAAATTCAGAAGATATGAAAGACAAAAAATATATAAAACTTAAATATGTGAGTCTTGAGATTTATGCATAAAATGCTTATCTATAACACCCTCAAATATTGATCACTCACTGTAAAGAACTTCTTGCTACAACAAATTACAGTGATCAATGATCATATTATTTGATTTTCAAAGCAAATAACATTTTTTGAAGTTGTAAGTACCCCCTCTCTTTTCTATATTGACTATGTTTGACTGCCTACAAATTGATGTCAAATTACATTTGATTGCTCTGTTTTCTCTGTGTAAGACGTAAATCATTAAGTAGCACTGCACCAAGTAAGTACCTTTCCATTTATTTCCTTGTCTTATATTCACTTTGTCATGGAATTTCTAATGGAAAATTCAGTTATTAGTGATATGGACAGTGAAACCACCTTTATATTTAGTTTCAGACCACCACACAAGTTAACATTATGCCCTGATGACAATTAGAGGAGATGGTCAACAGTGTATGTGTGTTTTTCTTTTTAGTTGCATATATTACACAAATTAGTTTTCATTATAATTTGATTAGATTTTTAATTTATATTAATTAATAATTGTTCTATTAGATTATACCATAGACAAAAAGAATTAAATATAGACAGTCAGCCGTGCTGCGGTTACCATGGTTACCATAGGTTCCGGCGCACACCACTGTAGTTTACGTAGCGCGTACGTCGTAACTACATGGCGCTCCAAGCGGTGTGCGCCAGAAGCTATGGTAACCGCAGCACAGCTGATGGTCTATATTTAATTCTTTTTGTCTATGATTATACCTAATATGAATAAAGATTTTTTTATAACGTGTTTAGGCCTTTAAATGGTAGTAAATGTAAAAAAAATTAGAATGGTTCTTCAGGCAAAGCTTATTTAAAAAGTTAATGAAGACAATTCACACAAAAAAAAACATAATTAAAAACTAGGAGCTGCTATTTTAGGTATTTATAAAGTGATAAACATGAACGGTTCATTAACAGCGAAGTTTGTGCTTTTTTGTCAGAACAAAAGGATCAAGGATTGTAAAAGTTGATATAATAACTTAATGGCAAGATTTTTTTGCATTTGTAAACTACACTTGATAACCCAGCTTTCATAAACAATTGACAAATACAATAGACTACTTTTCTATATAAAACATAAATTTGATCGATTCTGAATCAATAATGGAAAAACAAAGTTTAAAAGGATCCAACGTAATTGAATGATAAAGATTTTAAATGAAAAATGGTAGGTGAATGACCTAAAACATAATCTTACCAAATTTACTGAAACAACTTCGGAAACACATCTCTGAATTTGCAACTTTCCTTTCCGGCCTTAACCAGTAAAACATAAAACTTAGATGGAATCTCTGGAATAACAAATGCCAAATCAGTATGTAAATAGGTGACACAAATTATGTGTTGAAACAATTGCTCGTGCTAAGCCATGTGCTCCTGGGAACGCATAAATAGTGAGAGGAACGAAGATCCACGCCAGTACCGTTGCCTGTCACAGAATCAACTCCTAGCATCACGGTGAGTCCGTCCTGTCTTATTTCGTTATTAGTTAGTCATCTTATAATCATCTAGTTATAATCATAATTCAATAATCCTTCCCAAAATAGTTAGGTTTTTGTATTCTCCTACAAGAAAACTGTAAAAAGAAGTCAAAACTGTCAAAAAGTCCAACCTCATCTAACACTTCTGGATATAATAGTGAATAGACAATAGACAATACATATTCATTATTTACATACTTAAATACTTTTAATACTTATTAATTCAAATGGCGACTGCGGATGGTTGTAGTACTAACTAATGCGAACGTTAAATATATACATTAAAAGCTGTCTGCTTTGTTTAAAAAACAGTAGTGTGGCTCTTACCTACTCTTTGCCAACATCCTAAGTAAAGTGTCTATCTCCTCTGGCCCTGATTTTTCATTTGAATTAATCCTTGCATCCTAATTATGTTACAGATGTCAGTATGGCTTGTGAGCTACGCCCTCTGCCTTGCCACTCTGGCCGTAGGTTATCCAATCATGGAGAACGTGACTCAGGTGCTGAAAGACCCCCGGGCCGGGACACCCATCAAGGGCAAACATCGGCCCATCGGCCCTGGCACCGACCGTGGCCTCTACAACGAGGGCTTCTTGGAGGGCGACATTGTCCCGCCCAAGGCTGATGAGGCTAAGGTAATCCGGTTAAAATGATTCAAAATAGAGTTTAGGAACTAATCATTAATCAGGAACTAGATTCATTGATAGGTTCAAACTTTGTCTATAAGTATACAAGATTACACTATATTTGTACAAGGGTGTCACACCAGGGTGCATATTTAAAAAGAAGGTGAGTGAACCATGAATGTTGAATGCTTTGTTACTCCCCAAGACCAGGTACTAGTTCTTTTAACAATGACCAGTTAAATTTGTAATTTAGATGTTTCTACATCCTCTGTTCTTTGGCAGTTCAATGTTTATTTTAAACCCAATTTTAAATTTAAAAAATTTAATGAATCTTCCTTCAATTAAAGTTTGCTTGACACAGACTGCTTATTTTTACCGATTAAGATGGGGACGCCACCTAGGTGTGTATTTTACCCAAATATGAGTGAAGGATGAGTGGAGAATTAATTGTGGTGATACGGGTAGCTTTGTTACTGACTAAGATCAGCTGTTTCTTTTGCCAGGATAATCTATTAGTGAATTTCCCTATAGGGAAGTAGCTATTACCGTAGGTGGCACGGTAAGACCTAGGACCGGGACCGATTTACTTTTTCATTTTGATGTTCCCAGAGGCCAAAATCACCATTGGTTCACATTTTTATATATGTATTTATATATACTAGCTGTGTGTTCTACGGACGGGACCATGTAGTCAGTTGAAACCTTCTTATATTGAGAACAGCAGTTGGTTTGCATATTTATATGCATTTTTCCATATATGCAGGCAAAACTCCGTATACAGCACTGTTTCAGGATCTGTTTCCCGGTTATCAAAACTCAAGTACAATTTGATACACACACATAATCTCCGGTTAGCGACCTGAATGATGCCTAGAAATTTAATTTAATTTACAGTTACACATTATTGCACTTCTTGTGATTAATAAAATCCGTTATGTAAGGCACAACGTTTTGGATCTCACTTGGTTTTGGATTTTCTTACAATACGTGATTGGAAACACTTGCAGTATTTGTAAACAACATTTAATGTAAACATATCCAGTGACAGTTAGAAAAAATAATCTTTATCCAAACATCTGTTTGTTACTTCATAGATGTCGTATTCTCCAAACAGATGAGTATTTCATAAACAACGTATGTGGTAAACATTAAGAGAAAACTTGAAAAAAGACCCACAAATTTGGGTTTTTGAATGTCTGTTATTTTATTTCAAAAGTGGTGATGTCATATTTTAATGGCTAAAGACACTCTCGCCAATCCAGTGAATACAAAAAGACTATTTGAATCCTGATTCTTTAATTTATAAAACGTAAAAATAACCAAAAAATATACAATTTTGAGCAATATACAGACAAAACTCTAATTTTATTTTTATAGATATCAATTTTTATATACGTCCAATTATATATAATTTAGTTTAAAGGCAGGATAAAATTGAATGAGTTCGCAAACTAGCATGATCGGACCTTGGGAACGGGGTTTTACAGGGGGTTTTATGGGGTAAAAAATGGTTTTTCTCATTTTTACCCCCATAACACAAAATTTCCCAATTTTCTTTAGACATTTTTAAAGAGCTTAAAAAACAAATAATTTACTACGGCAAAGTGTTTTTGTACAGTAATTGGTAACTGAAAAAATTCAAAAATTTTTAAATTTAACTTTACCATGTTATTCTTATGGAGAATATTGTAAAATGTTGTAGTTTGCCTGTTTATAAATATATTTTGATCAAACTTGGCAAATTTATTTGTTTTATACTAAGCTATTAATATTTTACTAAAAAAACACTATTAGTTTCCTTGTAGCAGCAAATCTAGGTACTCGTTAAACATAATTTTATTTAAATAGATTTGATTGAAAATCAATTCAGACAAATGGAAAAGCGCTTAGTCGGCAGGTTTTCTGCGGCGGGTGTATTTTAAGCCCAATGATCAGGAAGGAGCAGCTGGGCCCAGTTTCGGACCATCAAAAAGTTACACATTTTTCTCAGGATCAAATTGGCAAATGGTTGATTGTTACGCCAGTAGTATAACCACTCACCTACCATATAACATAACAAATTTTGTCAGACCCGACACTTTTTGCTATGCAATTTATTCTAAATATCATTACACTTATAAGTAAGTTATTTAACAAATATGTACATACCTCCACCAACCACACAACATTATCTCATGTAGTTTAGGCGTAGAACCTTGTAAAATACACACACCCTCTGGGCCAAGTGAGGGCTTCATGGGACACTGAGCACAAAATTAAACAATTTGTCTTTCTCCGCCTTCGTTGTGGCAAACTCAAATTTGTTTTCTTCTTCTGTCAGTGTTGGTTTTCGATCCCTTCTAGTTTTAAAAACACATGAAGCTCCGTCCCCGCACATTTATATGTTCTTTCTGGAGGAGAGTGGTCACGGGGAAATAGCAGAGCATCAATGACCGCTAATATTAAGTCACAGAGTGACTTAGCTTGATGGGGACTAGCAAAGTTGCAATGTTTTAGGGGGGTGTTTTTTAGAACTATCTGTTTTAGATGGAAAAATATTTTCATTCTTTGTACTTTAAACACACGTAAAAATAAGGTGAGATTTAGATTAGATATCTCTGTTTCAGGCCATGGGAAGAAATGCAGTGTCCAACCCAAACCTACTGTGGCCCTCAGCAGCCATAATATACAAGACTAGTGATGATGTTGGTATGTAATGAATTTTAGTTAACAATTCAATATTCATCTGAAACTTATTTTATAATACTTGTAAAGGTGTGTAATGTTTTGTTTTGAGTCTCCAACATAGAACTTTGTAAGAAATTATATCTTTCTTAATTTGATGTACATTAATTATAGTTATAAGTCAGACATAACTTAGTTGATATTTCTACCTGTTAAGGTGCATTGTCCCTGAAGCGACTCTTGCGATAGTAGCTGAGCGATAGTAGCTCAGCGATAGTAGTTGAGCACTGGTTAGCGTTGTTTCAAATGGGACCATTGTCCTTGACGCGACTGCGACTGGAGCGGCTAGCGGCTGAACACAGCGACTGTAGCGGGTCTGCTCTGAGGGCAGTCAGAGTCGCAGTCGCTGAGCGATTTGTGTTGTGTGTAGACTTGTTTATTGGTCGTAATGTCTTCAAAGAATACAAAACTGCTTTCTACCCCTGAAGAAAATGAAAAGCTGTTGCCCATGGGGCTTAGCCCAAGTAAAATATGAAAATTAAATTATATAATATTGCATTGTCATCTATTTGTGAGCTATGTTTCAAGTTTCAATTCTCTAGCTCATCAGGAAGTTAGTTATTGATTGCAATGTTTTTACTGGACAAGAAAGTGAGCTAATAAAAACGTTTTAAAATTAGCTGGTGTCATGGCACTCATAGCACCAATTCACTCGAAAAGTCAGCAAAATAAACAAAATCTCTCTAGAACAATCGCTTCAGGGACAATGACATGGTTAGCTACTATCGCTGAGCTACTATCGCTGAGCTACTATCGCTGAGCTACTGTCGCTCAGCTACTATCGCAAGAGTCGCTTCAGGGACAATGCACCTTTAAAGCCCTGATATTTTCTCAGGGGTGAAACAAATTCACACTCAAATAAAACTTATGAATAGCAATCTCTTAACTTTAGCCTGTATTGTGGTCCAGGTTGCCCGGACTCCCCGCAATGTGAGATCCTGATGAGGGCCATGAACCACTACCACGCCAGGTCCTGCATCAGGTTCAAGGAGTGGACTGGCGAGCCCAACTACGTAGACATATTCTTTAACTCTGACAGGTCTTTAAACAGTCAAATTATTGAATGTTTGATTTTAACATGCATTATATATATCCTATGACACATCAATAACACATTTTTCATGTGGGTTTTAGATTCTAAAAATAGTTTTTGCATTAAAAGCCGTGAACTTCCAAGGTTGCTTTTGGTTCTGGATGATACATTATCCTTTGTAAATATTTGGTGATTGTATGAGTGAGTATATGTTTTTGTATAGGATTATTGGCTATATTTCCTTACACTGTTATAAAAATAGTAGTTATCATCACTAGGAGCTAAAGTGTCTCTTTTCGGTACGCAATCGGTACCTTGCTTGGAAATACGATTATGATGAACAACTATTTTCATCATACTGTGGAAACAACCTCCCAATCGTCACAAAATTAGAACACATACTTTTAGGTTATACAAAGACATCCTCCATGTTTAAATTTCTATTGTTTACAAACACAACTTTAAATATTGTGTGATTAGCAGCATTTTTATAATGCACTGAAATTTTGAGGTTAGCGAACAGAAAAATTTACCATATGTATTTTTTGTTCTCTATTTTGAAATTTTAAGTTACCCGAAAAAGATGATTCTGCTGACGATTGAGAGAAATAAAAACTGCTGCTCCCGGACAGTAGCCTATGATGAAAACAAAGTTTTGTGTTTTTTTGTGATGTTCTAGCTTTGTCTGGTTTTGTGTAAATAACCAAATCAAACGTTCCTTATAATTATTGTATGACCATTTATCATATCTTGTACTTTCATCATTTAGGTACTTTTTCCCCGAATCACATTCCAGATCCCAAAATATGAAAGTTTTGGAAAACTGATTGTAATGGAATATGTCCGCAGTAATCTTTCATATAACTTAGACATCATAGGGGGAATTGTCAATCATGTTACATTAAATTATACCAGGTTGTATATTTTAAGACAAGAAAATGACTGAAGAATTAGTGTTGAATGATCTAAATAATAGCTCTTTTACTGACTTAGATTAGCAGGTTACTTTATCCAGGACCAGTGATCAGGGACAGTTTGATCATAAAAGCGAATATAAATTAAGATTCTTGCACAAATAGTTTTTATCAAATAACGGAGAAATAAATTCTAGAAGTCAAGCATTTCTAAGGAATATTTTTCTTTCTTCAAGTTACAAGTAAATATGTTAATTGAGTTGATTTTCTCTCAGTGGTGCTTGCTGGTCGCCCGTTGGTCGCACGGGTAATGGTGTGCAGCGCCTGTCGCTTGGTCAACGCTGCTGGTATCTCGGCATTGTGGTCCACGAGCTCGGGCACGCCATCGGCTTCTGGCACGAGATGAATCGGCCTGACAGAGATGACTGGATATACGTCTACTGGAAGAATATCATTCAAGTAAGTGGAATTATTTAAAAACTTGTAATATAAATGTCTTATTAGTGTTTGATATTTTGTAAATCGTAAACAAGTTTTGGAAGCAATCTTAAGAACAACTGTTTATGTCAAGGGTCCAATAACAAGGGGGGTTCATCTTTGGAAAAGTATTATATTCTCGGAAAAAATTTAAAATGTTACAAAAACTTAATTATCAACCAGTCATTACAAAATACAAAAAATTACAGCTCCATAGCAAAAGTTTTGGTTATTTTATATTAAGTTGTTTTAAGTTATCTTGGGTTGAGAAGTCCGGAAAATCGATAGTAATAATTGAGATAAAAACCTAAACTCGAAAAAGACACACTTAGGAGGTATTCAAGTCAAAATCAAGGTAAATAAATTAACCTCATATCAAAAAATAATTTTGACTCCTTATAGATTTTATCACGATCCAAAACTAAAGGACTAAAAATGTTCAATGATCCAGCACTGCCAATGGAATGGATTTTCTAAAACACCATACTACACCATCTAATCTTATGGCACTGGCCTACTTAATAATTATCATTGTTAGCCTAGAAACTTTTCCAACCAACTGACTCTGTCAAACTAATTACACCAAAACCTCTACACTCTAACACTCTTTTGTGTATTTATTAATTATTTGGCATTGGCTTGATATTAGAGTCTACTCATCAGTGACTGATTTCAATGTTATATATGTAATTTAATTTTTGATCAATTTCTCTTCAGTAAGTACACACAACAGGTTTTAATAACTTGAAGAATATGTAAGATTTCTCTAATTTCATTATTTATTATTCTATCAATACTTTTCTCAGGGGTTTTCATCTTCTTTTGCCAAACATGACGCCCGGACGGTCGATTCTCTAGGAGAGCGATTTGACTATCGCTCCATCATGATGTATGATGAATACGCCTTCTCTAAGGTAAGGAATCAATTCCTCATGAAATATTAATTGTTGGTTTAACCATCCTGCTTTAATTTGGTTACTAAAAAATAAGTGTATGGAGTTCGTTCTGTAACTTGCATAAATTTACTATTTGTTAAATAGAATAGGATTGATGTTATGTTTTAAGGAAAAGAAAGTTGCTGGTTAAGATTTTTTTTGGACAGGACAAGTTTCAGATTGTCGTAAAGAGAAAATTAGAGTAGATTGGTGAGAAATTTCAGTTGAAATTTCTATTTCAACTTAAATTTTGTATCAGTCAACTCTCTAAAGAGGTAATAAGGATTGAATATGACCAATGTTATACTAATGTAACTTTTTATTGTCAATCAATCAATCAATCAAAATAACTTTATTCATATTGCACATTTTTACAGAATGGAGTCAGTTATAAAAACACAATATCAAACTTAAGACTACTTACAAAGAATATTGTTATTATCATAAAATCAAATTTCAGGAAGTTGGAAAAAATCTTCTAATTTATACAAGGGTCTGTTGGTGAGAAATAATTTCAAACGTTTTTTAAATGAATTAAAATTACTTATATTTTTTATATCGTCAGGTAAGCTATTGCAATATTTAACACCACTATAAGATGGGATTTTTTCATAAACCGATAAATTATGTCTGTTGAACGCCAATTCATTACCTTTTCTGGTTGAATCTTCTAAAAAAACTTTAATATATTGTAATCAAAAAGCCCTTCAACTGTAAATTTTATCCAAGAAGCAAGCTGAACTGTATTCTTTAGTTAGCAGTTTTAACTTTGTTTGTATTTCTCTTCAATTTTTTGGAGGTATCTCAACTTGAATTACATTAAAATAGTTTACTTATTATCAGTTGTGGTTGGATCGGAAGTATAGTATGTAGCCTAAATATTAATGGATCGAACATCTTCCAGAACAGAGGACTACACTAACTCTAAAATTTTCAAATTACTCTACAACATTGAAACTGACAAAACTGGAAAAACAGCAACAAACCAGCAACACTTCAAAGATAAAGGTGCCACTTGTCCTACCATAATCTCCATTCATATTTGGCTTAAAATTACACCTTCAACCTTTGACCATTTCACCATCACCAAAAACCAGATAAAAAAGTATAAAATAAAGTATCAAGTATCAAAGCATCCGCCTGCCCTTAAGGAAAGTTATACCTGAAAAGTCAACACGTTATTTCATAGACGATTATGTGATAAAAATTAAACAAAAATTTGATAAAAATCGCAAAAAACTGCATTTTTGAACGTCCGTAATTTTATTTACAAAGTAGTGAGGCCATATTTTAATCGCTAAAGAAAGACACTCTCGCCAATCCAGTGAACACATTAAAATGACTTGGATCTTGATAGGTACTCTCGTTTTCACGGAGAAGATTGCGTAAAATGCCATCTTGAGTGTTACAGACAGACAGAAAGACAGACAGACAGACAGACAGAAATAGAGATAAGACTTGTTTCTGCTTCTTTAATATATAAAACGTAAAAATAACCTAAAAATATATAATTCTTAGCAATGCACAGACAAAACTCTAATTTTATTTATATAGAAGAAGATGGTATAAGAAGATCCCTTGAAGTTGCCACACGATCTGGCGAAATGTACGTAAGGTAATATGCAAATGCAACTCTAGAACAGAAGCAACAAAAAAATGTTTGCTACTATGTATTTTTTTTCTTTTTTCAGGATGGAATTTCACCAACTTTGCAAGCTAAGACTGGAGAGGAAATTGGTCCTATTTGGAAAAAACGAGGTCTCAGTGCTAGTGACATTCGACGAGTTCACAAACTCTACAAGTGCAATGGTTAGTGAAGTTTAGACATGAAATTGTTTAGAGATTTCAATTATTGGTTCAGACATTAGATACCTTTGTATAATAGTATAATATGCAAGAAAACACAACTTGTAATATATCATATCTTTGAATTACAATTTATCAAAAACATATCTATATATATAATTCTAATTTAAGACCAAATTTTTACCAGAAAATTGTGGACGTCTGGTAAGTCGCAGAGAAGTGGGAGGGGTCTTAAATTAAATGTCTTGGCCCCAGGGACTCGGGAAAAATATAAAATTTCCATAAAGTTACCAGAAGACGAGATATAACATAAAATATCCACCATAAGAAATGCATGGGGACTGAAAAACGCCTGCATTCTATCAGCTGTTACTTATTTATTTGCAATGTTTACATTTATTCCGAAAGTCAATGTTGGTAAATAATGTTTCAAAATGAACTGTGTTATAATGAGTGACGTTACTAGACAGGGTAGGGGAAGACCTGCAAGACGTGGAAGAGTGTCCAGGAATTCAACAGACTTAAGAAATGCAAAAGAGAACGTCATTTAGGGCCTAACTGTGAAAGAAATCCAGAAGCTGTTTTACAACCTGTCTTTAGAAAAATGCTGGAAAATGAGTTGAGTTGTTTCTCACAATCTAGGTCCTCTTAAAGCACTTGCATGCATTGTGGGATTGTGGCGCATTTCACTTCGCAGAGGAGGCCACAAATAGACATTTCAACGCATGTTGCCACAATGGACATGCCACAACCACAAGTAAATGACAAACTAACTGTTTTTACATGATTCGAACTTCATAAAAAAACATAAGGCAATACAACAGCGCAATGGCTATTGCGTCGCTTTCCGCTACACAAAAAGAGATTCCGGGAAATGGGCCTTGCTGTCAATTCAGGGACAAATTCATAGATATATTTCTGACTTACCACCACCAAATGGGGAGTTGCCTTCATAATAATTAATAATAATTTTAACCATAGTTACGTTTGGTTCTCAAAATGGAAACTATAACAGAATTCGTAAGATTACAAAACAAATCTTCAATTTTAAACTAGAAAAGATGTGTAATGTGTTTAGCTGTATGGTTTCAGCTCTGATTCGTCGCTCTCCGGGCTCAGGCCAACCGTGTGCACGTTTCCATTTGTAATATGTTGTGTTATTGATTTAATCATTATTTTACAATTGTAGGCTATTTCATTGACACATTAGAAGCAAATAATATATGACTCCAAAGGAAGGAAAACCAAGATATAAAACAAGAAACACTGTTAATTTTAAGTAACATAAAATTGATAATTTTAGAAACATATTAATTTAGAATATTTGTCTTTTTATACAGTATATGGTTTTTTTATTGTAGTCTAAATTAGGGGCTATGGCCCCTACAGGCCACTAGTATATTAAATTTTTGTACTTTTTCAATAACTAATAATTAATTAAGTAGCAAATGACATACTCTTTAGAATGTTTTTTGTTTTAGATAAATCACTAACAACTCATCAATTGAGCAAGTGCAACACCAAATTGTTACCAGATATAATCTTATACTATACATACAGAAAACAATTTTTTCTCTCATTGTCACAATAATGATGGACATTCCATTTTCGGGATCTGTTGTCATTATTAAAACTTATGTTACAGGCAATAAGCAAAAGCTAAGTTTTCCATATGACATTTCCTGTGATTTCAACCAACACACTTGTGGCTTTAAGAACGGTGGATCTGCCGTGTGGAATTGGAGGACAGTAAATGCAACAGGTAAGTATTGTACATCTTCTAATTTTCAGATTTTCTTTATTCAAGTGGCTTTAAGTGAGTTTTTGGCAGCATTCCATGTCTGATTCTTAACAACCAGATTCGTACACATTCAACGGGATATAAAATTATAAAAATAATCCGAAAATCTGTATTTTGAAAATTGTCAATATTTAATTGTGGTTTTCATCACTAGGAGCGAAAGTGGTTATTTTAGGTACGCAATCGTGTTTAAGAGCGAGGCGCAGCTGAGCTTGGACATTTGATTAAGTACCAAAAAGACACTATCGCTCCAAGTGTTGAACAACTATTTTCATCATACGAGACTGTGGAAATAACCTTCTAATCCTAAAAAAAATTAGTCCACATAATTTGAGGTTATACAACCTTGTCATCAATGTTTTCATTCATGTTGTTTACAAACATAACTTAAAATATCGTGTGATAAGTAGCTTTTTTTATAATTTTATAATGTGTCAAAGAAAGTTTTCATGTTAGCGAACTGAAAAATGTGCGATATGGTTTTATTTTCCCTATTTGAATATACCCGAAAACGATGATTTCGCAGACGATTTAGAGAACTAAAAATGGCTGTTTTCTGGACATTATGATGAAAACATAATTTTCATCACTTTTGCTATACTTCGTATTATTTTCTTGTATTACTATCAGTGTAATCTGTCCTTGATAAGATTAGACAATAAATTGAGATTTGGTTTAAGTTGATTTCATTGTTGATGTTTTAAAACTGCGCCCATCTATCCTTGATCATTGGGTTTTAAAGAAATGTCAGTAACAAAGGTGTACAAAGCACCTCACTTATCTTCCATTTATTTTGGTTATAATACCTCCTATCAGCGTCCTTATCTCATTCAATTCAATTCTTAGGGACAGTGACATAATAGTGACTGTAACGTAACCGTGTTTATAGATGGTTACGTGTACAGTTCGTATGACCAGGCTGGTGTGACTCCCGGTTACTTCATGTCCATCAACCTACATGCCATTAGTGACAAGGACACCACGAGAGGGCCTCTGGGCTGTGTCCGCTTCTGGTACCTCCTACAGGGCGATGGCAACGCTAGTCTCAAGGTACTAACAGGATGATTGATATTGAGTGAAATGCCAGATGTGTTTTGGGGATAGTTTGATAATTGTTCTTTGTAAGACAACTATCTAGACACTGGTCTTTACCATTGTCTCCAACAATTAACTGTAGTGGTGTTAGAGAAGGCCAAGGCTTTGTTGTTTCATTTGTACTTAACTACACCATTGGCATTTTTTACGCTTTTTCCGAGGGAACAGTCCAAACTCTGTTACACACTAAAGTCAACCATTTGTTAGATATAGCATCATTAATTAGAGTAGTCGGATGACAATGGCATCTGGGTCCAAAACTGATCCTGGTCAAGATTTTACCACCAACGCTCGGCTTTGAAGGCAAGCATTATTAAATTTGAGACAATGTAATTTGTTGGATTATTTGATTCCAAATTAACCTAAAACAAGCTAGGGGACTTTTTGATGTTAGACATTTTAAAAACTAATTCGGAAAGAATGAGAGTTAAAGTTAGTAAAAATCTCAAGTGTTTTTTGCGTATATGTATTTGGAAGATGTAAGATTTCAGTAGGGGAAAAACAGCTACTGAAAACAATGTTAAGGCTTAGTACTAAAGGTAACATACTTATGGAATCCCAATTAGCCACTTCAGATTAGAAGGGAATCAATCCAAAGAATCATCTAATAACAGATTTAGGCCTATATAAAATTATTATAATTGAAAAATTTTCTAACTGTAAATTTGCTGCAGCTGCTGCATGCATACCTGGACAAGGTGACTCAGTTGACTTACGACAATGAGAAGACCTTTGACCTCTGGCTTAACGACACAGTAGCCAACGAGTGGGTGCATGTGGACGTTCCTATATACATCACTAGACCATTCAAGGTACTGTTATTAATACACTTAAGTTAATTTATTTTATAATCTGGATAAACACAAAAAACTTTATACTACACAATATAAGAATTCAAGTATTTCACTGTCACTGTTAGCATTTTCAACCAAGGAGGGTTTGAGTTGGAAGGAGGTCTGCAAGAGTGGCCTTTTTCCATTTTAGGTAATTGTGTTGTCTTAAAATCATCCTTAATACCTAAGACCTTGTGCTCTGTCTTACATCCCTAACCTAAAAAAATCAAAATGGCGTGTTATCTAAAACCTTCAACTCTGCCAACAGTTGATATTCTACTCCCAGTTCGAGGACGGCGCGACCTATGGCACCATAGCTCTAGATGACATAGAGATCATGTATTCCGCTTGCCCTGAAGACTCGGCCAGCGTGAGTGTCCCCGTCTCGTCATCTTCAAGTCCCCCCGCCATCACGGAGACCCTTACCCCCACCACGACCACCGAGGATCCTGACCTCTCAGAGTTCACAGAATCAGCAGAACTCGTAACAACTCCCGAAGACATTGATGAAACAGTTGAAGAAAGCAACAGTATCGACGAAAGCGTAAAGAAACAAAAGAAAAACTGATAGTACTCTATGACTGTGAAACTTAAATAAGTACTGATTGTTTTGATTCATAGGTACAAATTTTACCATGTGAAGTATGAGATTTTGTCTATTGAAATGCTTTCATAGTGCACTTAACATGAACTGGAAAGCCTTAGGAGAGCTATAAACAAAATTAAGTAAACAAGTTTAATATCAAATCATGAAATTGTGAATTCTGTCAATGTGTTCAAAGTAAATTTTGGTACACATTTTAGCTCAAAAAATAATATTGACATAAAAAATAATATTGCCAACTATATATTTTTTAACTTTGTGAACAATAACTTTGAACTTTATGAATAACATAGTGTGAATCAATAATTAGTGTAGTATAGCTTTTAATAATTTATTTTTGTCTCTTGTACAAATTAATTTATTTTAATGTAAAAAATGTATTTTATAAACTGATGTTATAACATTTTTAGTGTAAATAGAACTGAATACTTATGGCTATTTATTGACACATAAAGACATTTTCAAACAAATTGTTAATTAAAGGTGAAAGAAGTTGATCTCACTAAAAATGTCGTATTGTTTCTTTGCTTGATTAATAAATTGATTATTTGACTCCGCGAGGAAAATTTGTGTTCTTTCCTAAGTATGAACCACCAGGTCATGATAAGTTTTTTAAAGGGATTATTTTATCTTGTAACTGAAATAAAGGTTAATTTTGTACGACTATTCAAAATGTATTAGACATTTTTTGCTTTACTTTCATTTTTATTGAATACTGCTCTTTGTTTCACCTTAAATATGTGGAACTTTAATGAACAAAATGTCCGTAATCAGAATGAGTCAATAAAGACATTTCCTATGTTTTTTCATCTAAAGAAAATCAATAATTCTGCAGAGTTTAATAAGGTTTTTATACATTAGTCAAAGTAGGATTGTAAGGTTATGTTTATGTTTTTAATTTAATGAATAATTTGTGATATTGCACGAATGTTTGATAATTTTTTTTTTATTGTTCAGGTACCTACAGTGGTAGAACATAATGGCTATGGTAGATGTGTTATACTATATCAAATCGTAAATTTAAAGCACCAAATATTATCAATGTGTGTCCTCCCCCATTTCAAACGCAAAGCTTGAGTATAACTGCAATACAGATTTTATACTTATATGCCAACCCCGGACGGGTGCTCTATGCTTGTCTTTCATATTCATAATAAACCTGTGAACATAGATAAATGGTACATGATTAACTTTCACACATTACCATAATAAATTAATCTGATACACAAGGACTGAGAAATTTACTGGGTGAGCAGGTATTTTTTTTGTTTGCTGTGATAAATCTTTAATGTTTTTTTTTTTTATATAGGCTACAACCCTACAACACAATGCCACCAGTGGCGTAAATAGCACCCCCACAAACCCCGCTGTGTGGGGGTGCGCCCAGGTCTAACTGTCACCACTCATGCAACCGCAGGAAAAGATAACGTAAAAAAGACCTTGGAAGTTGAAAAAAGGGATTTTTACTCCCTAGGGAGAAAAAGAGCTACCTAGACCTGCAAGGGTTGTAATAAAAAGCTTTTTTGGTACAGTATGATTAAAAATAAAATTGATTTACCTTTTTTGGTGTTATTGGTGTTTCATCCTGATGTTAAATTCTCTTTCCACTCAAGTGGTGGGGGAGCCCCGCCGTGCGTCATGGCCACTCAAACGCCAATGGCTGGGCCCGCCTGTCGCTATGACAACGTACTGGGCTTGTATTTGGATTTTTTATAGTTTTTTTTTGTTTTTTTTTTTAAAAAGATTACTAGCCTTCTATATTACCTATTATTACCTTCTATAAATTAAGACAATATTTATATTTTGGTAAACAAATGAAATATGCAAATTTGGCTCAAATTTAATGGAGCTGGTGAGAAAACACTAAAAAAAGGCCTCCCGTAATTGGAGTGGAAAGGGTTAACACAATTTGCACCATCTATGGAGCACTAACTATAATCCGAACACTATGTATTCTATACTTACACTACAATAATTATTATTCACTTATGGCTCAATATAGGGGTTTGTGAGAGACTGAAGAGGCCCCAAATTACTGAAAATGAAAATGAAAATGAAAATGGATGAAATATAGGCTACATTCGGATAAACGCAACCAGTCATTACTATAATGGTAATATAGGTAGCTAAATAATTGTTGGAAATGATCTTGAAACTGGTTATTAGAAAATCCAATTATTGGAAAAATGGCAACACTTATAAAACCAATAATTGGTAATGACTGTGCATATGCCTGGCTCAACCATCTTTATGTGATTAGTAAGCTTACAAATAATATTTGCATCATTACATAAAAAATAAGAGAACAAGATGAAATTAACAGAGTGTTTATTTAGAAACTGTTTTCATGACAGATTACAAGATATTTACTTTGAAAATTACAATCTATACAGGGTGATTGATATAAGTGTGCCAGCCGTTTTATTCGAAACCCATAAGAGATATCAAAAAAAGGTAAATAGTAAGTCCCTTGGACTTTTTATTTTAAAAATTGTAGTAAAGTCGAAAAAATTATTTTAGCCGCCATTTTTCCAATATGGCCGCCAACTTTGATTTTTCTTATAGAACACCCTGTATTTTATGATGTATTCTGGTAGAAAATGTAATTTTAAGACGATTTTATTCTTGTGATTTTTTTCATAAACCTAACCGTTTCAAAGATAATAATGGTTTAAGTTGTGAAATTTTGAATGGTTTTCGAATAAAACAGCTGGCATGCTTGCTTAGGCCTGTATCGAAACTCTTTCTCATGCAAAAATTTCAAAACTTTAACCATTATTATCTTTGAAACGGTTAGGTTTATGAAAAAAGTCACAAGAATAAAATCGTCTTAAAATCACATTTTCTACCAAAATACATCATAAAATACAGGATGTTCCATAAAAAAAATCAAAGTTGGCGGCCATATTGGAAAAATGGTGGCTAAAATAATTTTTTTGACTTGACTACAATTTTTAAAATAAAAAATCTAAGGCACTTACCATTTAATTTTTTTTGATATCTCTTATAGTTTGCGAATAAAACGGCTGGCACACTTATATCAATCACCCTGTATATTAATTTGAAACTGTTTTTCTTTGTCATAGCTAAATTGAGAAAACGGCTGGGCGTAGAAACTCGGTAGAGGTGTCTAAAGAAAGGTCTTGGTCTGTAGATGAGCCATCAAAAGAGAAAC
Organism: Macrosteles quadrilineatus; assembly: GCF_028750875.1. NCBI lineage: Eukaryota > Metazoa > Arthropoda > Insecta > Hemiptera > Cicadellidae > Macrosteles > Macrosteles quadrilineatus. Next base: position 53,289,338 of record NW_026542598.1, on the reverse strand, counting down.
GTGGTAAATTCCCTTGGGGCTATGCCCCAGTGGCCTTTGAATTCCCATCCCATGTTATTCTTACGGAGGAAAAACTGGGTTTTTGTCCCAGCTAATTTGAGAGAACGGCTGGGCGTAGAAACTTGGTAGGGGTCTCTAAAGAAAGGTCTTGGTCTATAGATGAGCCATCAAAAGAGGAACGAGGTCAATTCCCTAGGGGCTCTGCCCCAGAAGCCTTTAAAGTTGCCTCTTCAAATTTGTTTACCATATGCATAATTCTACACTACTTTTTAATGAAACAGCTGTTAATATTTGGAAACATAGAAAAAGTCATAGAACACAACCAAGTAGAAGAAAAGAAATATTTTTTTTCATTTTTAATCGTTATTATAAACTACCTAATGCGGCTATGAGAGGGAAAAAAATTTAGAAACACTAAAAAACAAGATCAGCTTTTTGAGAAAAGATAAGATATTTACAAAAGATTTGGATTATATCTAACTGTTGTGTATATCGTGAGTATTTCCATAATAATCGTGAGTCGCCTGTAATGCTTCGCAATTGCTCGAATTCGAGCAACAGGTACACTAGTATAGACTTAAGTGTGAGAATCAAAACACAGATATGATCTCCAACCTATTAAAATATACAAATAAAACTGCCATTTACAAAAATATACACCATACAAGAAAATTAAAAAATTATGTAACTGTCTGAGGTGCCCGACATCCATTCACCTTCAGTGGCACCTCAGCACCTGGTGGTTTCAAAAGTATCATTATTTAGCTCTTATAGTCTTAGGTTTTAATAAATACATATACATGAAAACGATAATAAACACTAGGTACACAAAGTAGATATACAATTAATTAATTAATGTGTATCACCAACTTTCTAACAAATAAAGTGTTATGGGGAAAAATAAAGAGGAATTTCAGGTAGAGGAATGTTAGTAGTGGCAGCACTGAAATTGTTGCCATGGTTACCAGTAAACAAACATTTGAAGTGCAGTGGAGTGTGTCTAGTGATATGAAGTGGACTAAGTAGCAACTGTGCTGATATTATTGTTTTGTAACTATGCATATTTGAGCACTAGTATTACTACACTAGAACCTGTACCTATTTCCATAACATGTATGTATTGCTAAACAACCAATTGTCTAGTAAAAGTAGTTCTACACCATTTTGATAATAGGCCTACATAATAATTCAGTATATAGACTTCAAAACAAAATTCAGTGGATAAGGAGGTTGATCATGTTGTTGGTTTACGTTTAAACATACATTTTCTCTTGTAATTTAGTAGTTTCAACCATAAAAATTTTTGAAGTCAATTTACTATTGGTTAATATTATCTTATACTGTTGTAATTATATTAGGGTTACTAGAGCTCGCCCCCTGGTCGAAACTCGACCAATAACAAAAAAAAAAAAAACACTTTTTACCTTCCCCATAGCAGCAAACCTAAGCACTCATTAAATCTTTTATTTAAATTGGGAATAAATATGTCTTATGTATGGAAATATTTTAGTAAAAATGTAATCAGACAAGTTGAAATTCGCTTAGTCTGCAGGTTTGCTGTGGCGGGGGTATTTTACTATGTTACTTTAATTCTAGACAATCATGACAATCAAAATTCTGCATTACTGCATTTACAGATAACCATAATTTTAAAACTATTTAAAGAATACGAGGTGTTAGCCCGTCCTACGTACGGGAATTCAGTAGTCAGTTAAAACCATGTACAATTTATTCAGATCAGCTAGTTTAAAAAAGACAAAGTTTCTTGCAGTTTTAATGTGAAAAATCATCTTTAAACAAATGTTGTGCGACCAAATATGTTTTTATGCATTTTAAATCCGATAATTTTACAATAAAACAGCAATTCTGCAATTTTTACGATGTGAAAAGCGTTGAAGTGAGATTTGCAGCCGATTCGCACAGATGCACACTGATTATAAGTAGCATACAGTAGAGAGAGTAATAGCTTTGACTATTAATACAACACTTCTTTATCTTATACAACTTCTGTATCCAATAGTCAAAGGTAATAGTCAATTGAGAAGTGTATAGACCTAGTCAACGATACCACAGAAAACGTACTACTATAACCCAGAATGCCAACCGCATGGTAAAAAGCATTAAGCGGTTTGAGAGAGCTTTGCCTGTCAATCCGTAGGCAGCGCCACCAGCGTTGCTATGCTTCCGTAGGCAGCGCCACCAGCGTTGCTATGCTATTGCATGGCAACGCTGGTGGCGCTGCCTACGGATTGACAGGCAAAGCTCTCTCAAACCGCTTAATGCTTTTTACCATGCGGTTGGCATTCTGGGTATAGTAGTACGTTTTCTGTGACGATACTACCTTCCATAGCATACCTGCCTCTTCCATAATTATTATCACCACAATACAACTAACTTACTATACACAATTTCCAGTAGGTCTGAATAGAAACGACCTAAAATAAAACGATAATCTCCAATAAAATTCACATTACACCTAATTTAACTTTGGTGTCCTAACATCAAAACTAATCGTCACACCTATCCTTTATATCAATTTCACTGCATTAATTACTAAATAAATAAGTCTAAACAAAGAAAAGTCAAAACAATAACAATTTGTTTTGAAACAGCTGTTTGGTTCAAATAACATTCATTTGAAAAAAAAGAACTGGTCACATGTAGCAGGAATATAAAAAGTAAACACGCTAGTAAAGCTAATGACGTAATTGTCAATGTTTATTATCCATACCGTTAGCAGTTCTATCCTTGATAATTACCCACCCTCATTGAATAAATGTACACCGTAATTTCCCATATTAGTTAATTTAAACAACAATATATTCATAGTTTAAATAAAAGTGATATTTTCACGTTTGGGGGCGCTGATATAGGCACCCCCAAACGTAACCACAACTGAACACAATTTCATAAATCATGTAAACATTGTTATTTTTTTATTCTTTCCTTGAAAAGTGGAGCAGTAAAATAATTTGCATTTATCCTTTTTTATTAAGACTCGTGTACAGAGCCTCGATTTGTACTGTGGTTTAATTAATTTTGGTCCAAACTATTTTAAACTGTGGTCTAATTATTTCTACTAATCTGACTTATTTCCTATAATCAAAATAAGAGTAAATAAAATAACCTCATAGTTCCATAGTTTATATTTAACCAGCTGTTAGTTAAAACAAATTATATGGCTCTAAAAGAAATCAAAGATTACAAAGATTGCTTTAAAAATTTTTTTGAACATCCTAGTATTTTACTATGTATATTTAATTAATCTGTCATCCTCTTACAGTAGAATTGATCGTATCAATGATTAGCATTACACATAGTATAAATAAGTCAACGCTAAGTATGTCTTTACATTTTTATCCAAATGCTGAATTTGTGACACAAAAGCTGAATGTTTACAGCTGTTATTTTAAGCAAATTATTTTATGCCGAAAGCTAGTTTAGAATCTTAGCGTCGGCTGCTAGACTTTTTAAAAATTAAAACTTAATTTCTAAAAAACTGGGACCCAAAACTAAAATTATGGCTTCGACATTCCCTAGTTCTCAAAATTATCTTTCTTTCAACACAAAAATCATGTAAATCCGTCGAGTGGTTGATTCAGAATCGTGAAATAAAAAAACACTGTTTCGTTTTAATATTATAGATGAGATAACTGTTCCAGGAATCTTAAAGAATCTGCAACATTATTGGCTAAAAAACAAGCTCACCAAAATGTCAATTTGAAGGGTCAACTTCAAAAGACGCTATTATTTGTTGGATCAAACTGTGTTGTAAGTATTAAAACTGATGATGCACTCCATGTCCCTAGTAAAAAATTTTCAATAATCTATCACTTTTATTCGTGTTTGAGCATTATGCTAAAGCAATGTAGAGAAATCATGTATTACTTGCTGATAAAAAAAAAAAACTTATTTTTTAGCTCAGTTCAGGGCCGTCCCTAGGGTTGGCGGCGCCCGGAGCAAACGTGGTCGTGGAGCCCCCTCCCGCCCATCAGTAATAGTCGCATTCGCATATTTTAATACAATTTTAATACAAATAGCCGCTGCGCGGCGCCCCCTCAGCCACGGCGCCCGAGGCAGCTTGTCCCGGTTGCCCCCTCCTTCAGACGGCCCTGGCTCAGTTAGTTGTGGGCTGCAAATGTACAAGATTCTTTGCTTGAAAATACTTCATCTTAAAACCAGTTTGTCTGTCAAATTGATATTTAGCATTTTCCCCAAACACACCTGTCATGCCTAATAATTTGATCTTTGCTATCATTTTCAGTTGACAATTTTGTTCAATTTAGACCTATGGAAGGAGGAGATGGCTTGAAAAAAATGTCTTTCAGCCTCCAGTGTTCATTCAGAGACTTAATAAATGAGCTTTTCCTCCCTTTTTTCTAATAAGCAATAAACTATCTATCTAACATGAACATATCTGATAATATAGTACAAAGGAGTAAGGTTCTTTCTAATTTTCATTTTGGGTGTGTGTAAATAACCTTCACATACATTATGTAAACAAGTTGACATCAGGTAAACCTTTCTTTATCAAGTATATTCATTATCAAGTATATTCATAAGATAGTTTAATTACGAGAGCTCAACCCGTGATCGAAAACTGACCAAAAGTATGTATTGAGCAAACTTCTCTATTTTCACACTACGCTGTAAATAAAACATGTGATTAGAATTTCCTCAAATTTTTTGATTTTCTGTTTATGTTTTGTTGTTATTTGGTCACTGAAGAGTTTCTTACTTTTTACAGTTAAATAAATAAATACTCATTTTATTTTACAATATGAAACAAAATTATTATTTACAAAAATTATCACAATATTCCTAAACACACATTTTACTAATAGTTTATTTACACCATTTAAATTGTTCTATTGTTATTCCAACAAGTTCACAACAGCTGTCCATTTCCAGCACAGGCAAGCAACACCACTACACCATAGTGTTAGGTACACAAACATTTTATTTTTATATTATACATTTAACAGTCACCAGCATAGCAACCCATAAGGCCCATTGTTATTTTTTTTTTTCAAATTCATTTTTCGTGCTTATTTTTGAGCCTATTTTAATTTATAAAGGAATTCTGCATATCTACAGGAAAATATCTTTCATTTGGTACCAACCGAGTGTAATTCAGTCTAGTATAAAAACCAAGCTAGCTGAGGTAAATTTTTCTAAAGTTTTTTAGTAATATAAGATATGTATACATTTCAGGGCAAAACAACTTTGATTAATCGATTCCTGGACAGAAATGAACCAGCCAAGAAAACACTTAGCTTGGAATATACATTTGCAAGAAAAATAGGAAGCCATAGTCTTGTAAGTAAGGATAAAATTTAGATAAGTGTTCATGTCAAAATTCACTTTAGTTTCTGTTCTGTTTTGTAGACTTTTTATACTCTTCAAATTTAAATTAGAATTTTAACTGGGGCTGTTTACAATAATATTTTATTGTGTCTTTGTTTGGTTGTTGTCTTGTTTGTTTTGGGGCAAATTTTTCTGGATGTTTCAATTTTTAAATTAGAAAAGTATTTTATTAATTTGATTTGTACAAGCGTTCATTTGGAGATACTAAGTGCGATAATTGATTTAGAGAGTTTAATTCTGTTGAATTTTGAATATTTTTTTAAATTATAAGAATCATTATCTGCATTATTCAGCACTACCAATAGTGAATATATATTTTGATCAAAATCATCTATGTACACATTTTTTACAAAATATTAAAATAGTTCATTTATATATACATGATAAAATACTTAATTTAATTTTTTAGGTCAAAGATGTCTGTCACATATGGGAGTTGGGCGGAGGTACTTTGTTCACATCTGTGATAGAGAATGCAGCTTCTCTCACAGGCAATGGACCTCTTGGGGTCGTTGTGATGCTGGATCTCTCCGAGCTAGACAAACTTTGGGTAACTTTGGAGACTTTGCTCAACAGCATAAAGAAAAACATTGCTCCTCTCCGTGAGCCCCGAGAGACTAGTGACCATCCAGACGCTGCCATCTTAGAGCCTTTCCCCGTCCCTCTCCTAATCATTGGGGGAAAGTATGATTTGTTTCAAGAAAAAGAGCCTGAGCGAAAAAAGATTGTCTGCCGATGTTTACGTTACATATCACACATACTTTGTGCCACTTTGGTGTTTTATAGTAGTAAAGATGCTGCCCTCGCCAAAAGAGTCAAGGATGCACTGAATCACTTGGGGTTTGGTGCTCCACCTATGAAAACGGTTTGTCAAGACTACAACAAACCGATATGTATCCCAAGTGGGTCAGATTTGCTGGAAAGTATTGAAGGTGTTGGCGCTACTAAGGCGTCTTTGGATAAGGTCCGTCATGTTTTCACTACACACTTTCCTCAGAATGAAAACACCTTGAAGACTTCAGCTGGAGATGATCCGGCCAATGACTCCAGCTTTAGAGAGCCTTTGGTTGATTCCCTGAGGAGACAGAAAGATCAGGTAATAGCGTAGTACATAATAATGAATTTTATTGTTCATCATGCAGTATCAAAATTGTCTATTTTTTCAATTAAAAATTATTACGTGAAAATATGTTTACCTTATTAGTTTTATAAACTTGGTAAACTTGAGTAAATTTGGATTTTACCACTATTTGAATAAAAAAGCTCACCATAAAAACATAGTCATATACAGTATAAAATCAGAATATTGACTCATTATTCTGCTCTTATACTGTATATTGTAGCTTTTGATAAATACATATTTACTATTTCTTATGTGGAACTTATTAGTAAATATTTTTAATATTTATTTGTATTTCTAGGAGCTGGAACGGTTTTGTCAAGAGATGGAGCGAAGAGAGAATAGAAAAATTTGAGTGATTAGACTTAAAGTGGAATGTAAACAGCGTTCTTGAATATTTTTGAATTTGAATATCAGAATATCAAATACTTTTAGTTTTTAATTTTGGTGTGGTTTGTAAACATTTTCCAAAATTGTTTACTAATAAAATTTTAGGAAAACTTTTAAAGTTATATTTTTCTAAACACAACCCTGTCCACAAAATGTTTTGAAATACAGTATTATTGAGATTTAAATAACTATAGGCTATAAAGAATTTTTTTTTCTTAGCACATACCAATTTATGTAAGCAATTCATTTTTAATCCTACCAGTTAAAGTTTACAGATACAGCAAGATTTAAAGCTTGATACAGAGTCTGTTAAAAATCTGTCTCTTTACTGTAATACAGCACTTACAAAAGAGTGATAAAAGGCCCTGAAAAGGACAGTTTGGCCAAGAGCTTGTATGTCACTTGGCAGGAGGGGGTCTCTTAACCCTTTACTCATCCAAAGGAATTCTTAATTAATCCAGTGATTATGTTTTTATATATTTGGAGCTACTCTCTAGTAGTGGTATTACTCTCTGTATACTGGTGGTATCCATGTACCTGAACACATTGTGATATGTAATCACTCTATGTTTTACTTTGCTCATGCTATTGAGTCTACCAAAATAAAATATCATATTTAATCAATAAAAACATTTTATTACATGTAAATTATATTAAACGTGTCACAATTCTTCAAATCTGAAAATCTGGAATCCAAGTGGAATTTAATAAATAAAAGTGATATATGGTAGTAATTGTTTAGCATAAGATGCTGACATTTTGAATTGAACCTATAGGGGCATAAGTTATAGGTTGAGCCCACATAAATGATATGTTGTATGCAAGAATCAGTAGCAGTTTTAATGGAAAGTGGGCCAAGCCCCTAAAATCTTGTGGATTTTTGTTAATGGTTGCCGTACTTATTCCTTTCACTCAGAATTCAGAAATGCTTAATTTTGGCTTGCATCGATATCATCTATGATGCCTAACTTAATTTAACATTTTTTATGTCAGCAATAACTAAAAGTGTTTCAATTTGTTTACAATTAATAGTTATTCTCTATGTATTAATAGGCAAGCATGTTTCTTTAAAACCCTTTTTTCTCAGCTCGTGTGCATTGCAGGGAAAATCTATGCATACTGTTAGAAAGATATTAGCCTTTAGATGTGCAAAATACCTTTATAAATTAAAATAGGTTAAAAAAAACACAACAAAATTAATTTGAAAACTTAAAAAAATTTACATGAGCCTTATGGGTTGCCATGATGGTAACGAAATAACAACGAAATATCAAACAAATTCCAATCACGCATTTTATTTACAGTGTGGGGCTTACACTGTACATTACATAGTGTAAGAAACGGCCATGTGGCCCTAACTTTGCCTGAAGAACTAAAGAATTTATCATTTAACTGTATTTCATTATTTTCCACTAGACGACCTCTAGTCTAAATAAAATGATGTTTTTAACAACTTAAACCATGGACAATCCAGCTTAATGACACAATGCACAACTATAATTTGGTAACAAAAAAGATTCTTTCAAATGGTTGACTTAATTGATCTTGTGTCAGTGATGCTGGGATTTTTAATTATTTTCTCCAGTGATCTTCTACACAGGGCTCCCACTTAACTCTTGTTTTTGTAATAGGAGGAAAAACAACACATTCATTGTTGTATTGAACGTCAACAGATACCACAATTAACTTTTCTATAAATTTTACAGTGTGTATTTCATGCCAAACAACATCCAATAAAAAAGCTTTAGCTCTCTGAACGTCCGGCAATAAATCTTGTCCTAAATGAAAAAGTATCTGAAAGGGATTCACAGCTTCAGCTCAACGATAACTTTTAAGAGCTCTTCTTTTAACAGCTGACAATAAATATTTATTTAGCTCGAGAGTCTTATCTATGATTTTCCTTCCCTTTAGCAAGCACTTTTAGTTCTGTGTTAAGTTTAGATCGGAGTGTTTTTTTTTTAGTTTTTAAAGATGAACTTTTTTATTTAGTGGTGGATGATTTTGTTTAAAGTTAATTAAAAAAAAAACAATTTTGTAAACATTTTAGATTATATCAAACCAACTGTGCATACGGGATATACGTTATGAAAAAAAAATACTTGCAGGGATTATAAAGTAGGCCTAATAGTATATTACGTATAACGTTACTAGTCCTGAAAATAGGTGTTTACTGGACTAGTATGGTCGGGATTATTGAGACTATGGTAAACAAATTTTGGATGAGTGACGTAGGCCTACGATATTTTACGCCATACTAAACTAAGCCGTATAAGCTAACTTGAAAATAAAAAAAATCTGTACAGTTCCTTATACAGGGAGCGGCAGAAATATCTGACGGTTTTCAAGCGAGTACCGTCCGGCAGCCAAGTGGAGGAGGGTGGTGGGGAGCGGCTCATTCTCAAGGCCAAGTGAGACAATTTTAGTCGCCATAGAGCAGTGGACCGGTATACATCGCTCGTTTGTAGTTGAGGCGTATTTTAAAAATGGCAATTTTGTTGTTGATACGCAACGTAAGTTTCGTAGGCATTTTAATGTGGCTCGTGGGGAACCTATCCCATCCCGAAACACAATCGGATACCTTTAGATCCACAGGATCAACTGCAAAACGTAGGCCTACAGGCCGTCCAAGGTCAGTGAGGACGCCGGAGAACGTGGAGCGAGTGCGACAAACTGTGCTAACGAGCCCGCATCGCCCGGCGCGTGGACAAAACCTGCTGCTCATGGCATGTCTGAGCGCTCTACTCGACGAATTTTGCACTCAGACCTTCACTTTCACCCATATAAAATAGCAATCGTCCAACAACTTCAGCAAAATTTGTCGAATAGAGCGCTCAGACATGCCATGAGCAGCAGCTTGTCCACGCGCCGGGCGATGCGGGCTCGTTAGCACAGTTTGTCGCACTCGCTCCACGTTCTCCGGCGTCCTCACTGACCTTGGACGGCCTGTAGGCCTACGTTTTGCAGTTGATCCTGTGGATCTAAAGGTATCCGATAGTGTTTCGGGATGGGATAGGTTCCCCACGAGCCACATTAAAATGCCTACGAAACTTACGTTGCTATCAACAACAAAATCGCCATTTTTAAAATACGCCTCAACGACAAACGCGCGATGTATACCGGTCCACTGCTCTATGGCGACTAAAATTTGTCTCACTTGGCCTTGAGAATGAGCCGCTCCCCACCACCCTCCTCCACTTGGCTGCCGGACGGTACTCGCTTGAAAACCGTCAGATATTTCTGCCGCTCCCTGTATATTCCCATCGACTAAATGACTAACAATCACTACTCATAACCTCCAAGAGAGGTTATGTTTTTGTCTATAAACACTCTTTACGCCACACTACATTATTTTGACGAACTTCCCACGCAAGGAATTAGTCCAGAAAACAGCTGTTTGCCACCAGCTTATTCAAATGGGGTTTCATTGCGTACTACTGTGCTGCAATGAGTTTTGCCGGACACCAATCAGCTGATTATACTGTATTTAGGTGGCAGTGAGTAGTTATAAACAAAAACATAACCTCTCTTAGAGGTTATGACGAGAGGTTATGACTAGTGATTTTTAGTCCTTTAGTTGGTGAAAATAAGGATTTGTACGGGTTTAGTAGTATTGCGTAAACTATCGTACGTAACTCGTCCAAAATGTGTGTACCGGACTCGTATGGTAATCCCGTACTCGACTTCGTCTCGCACGGGAACGACCACACTCGTCCGGTAAACACTTATTTTCAGGACTAGTAACGTAATATACTATTGCCAAATATAATCAGCTGGTTGGTGTCCGGTAAAATCTCATTACAGTACTACAGTAGTACGCAATGAAACCCATTGGCGGCAAACAGCTGTTTTCTGGAATAAATCCTTGCGTGTCAAGTTCGTTAAAACAGTGTAGTGCGGCGTACATTAAAAAAGTTTAAGCCATGTTAACTATTGAATCGTAAACAAGAGAATAACTTGTTTGTAACATAGCTATTCCCTTGTCTGTGGTTAAATTGAAAAAATCACCCCTCTGAGAATAGAAGCATATTCTGTAATGTTGGTGCAGTAATACATCAATTAGGAGTGGTTATAAGTTAGTTATATCAAAGTTTTGCAATAAAGGCAGTAACAACCTTATATAAGAAAACTTAGAAACAAGTAGAGCCTACTTTGGAAAGTTTGAAACTGCAAATTGTTGCTATGGTTAAGGATTAAACATACATTTGACTTAAACTTTCTCAATAAATCCATAATTTTAACACAATTAAAAATCAATTCAGTTTTTAGAGTCATTTCATGGGATCTATCTATATATGCAGCAAACTTAGTGAGTCCTAGTATACTAGATAACAATAACAGTATTCACTAAAATTATTTTTGAACTTACATAATAGTATTGATAGTTGGAAACATTAATTCTTTCACAACTATAAAATCATATAAATAAAAATGAGAGTCATTACGCCATGATCAAAACCAAATAACTAGGCAACAAATAATACGAAGCATTAAAAAGGAATAGATATTGTAAACATGTATAAATAAAAAAAAAAAATACATCTTTAATCAGTTTATTTGCGTATACAGAAACAGTTTAAAATCATTTTTTTAACTTGTTTCCCTTACCTCCTTAGTTTTACATGAGCTTTAATATCAACAATCTAAACATGTTAATGAATAATTACTACCGGTGTGCGTTCTTGAGATAAAACAATATAAATATAAAAAAAAAACTTATAAAATGTATTTTAAAATCAATGAAAAGTTCAATGGGTTTAAAGAATCAAAAGAACTCATAGTGAGGATAAAAACGAAACAGTTTCCACAAAACACCCTTAGGCATGACAAGGTAACAGTCAAAGGCTTTCTAAATGAAAAAAAAAACTTTATGGACATACTTACTGCCTCAGTACTTACTTATTTCAGCTTTAATGTTTTTAAATAACCTAGCTTATGGCAAATTCACCGTAGTCAGAGATTTCAAGACAAATGTTGGAACAAGACTGGGATTAATTAACACAGATGTTTGCAGATCTGGAAACTTTCCCACTTAGTGTCACTGGGGGTTGCTCTACCGACAACCTTTCGGTGATTGTTAATTTTTATTTTTATATTGAGTTTATTATGATTATATGACAGCTTTAGTTAGCATTTTTCATATCAGTTTTGTAAAATAATTGATATATTTGACTTCAGATACATTAATTTAAAGTGATTTTAAAGTTGAGGCTTTTTGCTCATGACGTGTCGTAGTCTATTGACAATAGTGTCCGGTGTAAAAACCTAAGAATAATTAGCCTAATTTAATTTTTCTTCAATATTCTCAATGCTGACTTTAATTTAATTAACTTATCTACAACATGAAAAATTTTACAATCATAACTGAAATTAAAATATTAACAAATAAACTTTTCCAAAAAAGTGTTGAATATTTCCTACACTAAATAAACTCAAGAACTCAAGCTTTGAAATTCCAAAGTGAAAACTTCATGTTAATTTCAGTAAAACTCAAATAATGTACAGATAACTTTGTTTTGCCTCTTGAAACAAGAAACAGAACTCAAAGTTTAATCACAAAGTTTGATTATCTCGGTGTTCTGAGAAGATACATACAATTATTACGCAAAATGAAGCGAATAATGAGTACCTATTTTACATTTACTCAAAAATCTACCAATTTACGTTCCATACATTATACAGTATATTTTGCAAATATAACTTCTGCGATTTTTTTGTAAAAGGAGAACTCTAGGTACAGACTTAAGTTACTGTGAGGCGGACTGTAGGTACACGCTTACTGTGGGGTTGCGAATCCATAAGCAAATCGGTCCCAGGGATATATCTCGAGCTAGGAAAAAGGTTGACGATTCATTTTGAAGCTTAAGATCCAAGGACGGTGGGAAAAATATCAGAAGTGTCTCAAATTACCCCTGCTCTGCCCCACAGACCGTCAAAAAATAAGTTTTTTCATTTAAGACAACTTATAAAGATTCAGGAAAACTGTTAATTTTTTTGGGAAAAGTGACTTTACTACTCCAATTTTCACCCCCGTAACAATCATTTTATTTAATCTATTTTGGAGGAAGGAAAAAACAATATACAATATGTAACATATTGTATATATGTATACGTGTAAAGGAAGAAAAACGAAAATGTGATAAAGAACAAACACTTAACTCTCTTTCCTTTAAAACCAAAGGAATTAATATTAAGAGTTCAAATAAATATACAGCAAAGTAATTGAACTAATTCAACTAAGTCATTGAATTACATAAAATTGTACAATCCTAATGAATTTAAAACTTAATAAAGTCGAAAAATCTATTTTAAAATCTATATTATAGTGAAGTTTTAATCAAACAAAAATTAAAATAGTATTTTAAACTTTATAATCATTGATTGAAATATTCTATAGGTTTTTACCAAGTCATAATTTCAAATACTTTTAAAAACATAAAAGTTTACAATTTGTTTTCAAACTTAGAGCTTAAAAAATAGTAAGTGCATAGCAAACAATTGTGAATTTAAAATCCCCATGTTTTTCTTATGGAAAATAAGTAAACCGTTGTTGTTTGCTTGTTTAAAAATTTTGATGAAATACGAAAAATGCGTTTTTTCACATATTAAAATTTGTCAATAAAACACTTGTTCATCCTCCCTGTTGCAGCAAACCTAATTACTCGTTAAACTAATGCTTTTTAAATAGGGAGTAAATGTAATACTTTATAAGGAGATATTTTAGTATAAAAGGTAGTTAATGTAATATTTTATAAGGAGATATTTTAGTGTAAATCCCATCAAGTAAATGGAAATTCGCGTAGTCCGCAGGTTTGCTGCTGCGGGGGTATTTCTAGAGTTCCATAGGCTTATTACGGTATTTAAAAATGTGCGATTACGATTTACAGCCCGTCGAATTGATTAAAACATTTCATCGCTTATAAAAAAAGGATTTTCCCTGAAAAGATGTTTCAATGGAGATTTCCTGTCGAACTCAGCGTCAAATAGTCAAAGAATTCACTAGCCCAAATTAAATGAAATTTAAATTCACAATTCATATTTTTTTCGTACCCAAATTAAAGTGACAATTATATTTGTTTAAGACCTACATAAAATTAAATACAACATCCATGGTAAATGACATTTGAAAAGATTTAAATAAAACAATGATTGGTAAATAAAAATACCAAATGTTTATCAATCTTACTAATCATTTGGTATTTTTAACATAAATTGTAAAATATTTATTTTTATTAAAAATAAAATTGTTGTCTCCTTAAAATAATAACTACAAATTGAATTGGGGTATTTTAATATATTTTTTTGTACTTTTTAATAATGTAACATCATAAAGTATTTAATATTCATTGTTGAGTTTTACTTCATTTGAAGAACCGTGTATGCGTTATACAATTGCTTATAACCAACCCTTAATAATCTGAAGAGGAACATTCCGTAACGATTCCGAAAGTCAACAACAATTATTAGGGATGAAGCAAGATCGGCAAAAATAATTCCGATAAAATTAAGACTCTCTCTTCCTGAAAAGCCTGTGTTTTCTTAGAACAAAAATGTTTATAAATATTCTTGGTTTAAGAATATTATAGTAAATTATAGTAAATGTGTATTAGTCTGCATTTATTGAAGTAGCAAACACTACTAAAATAGTCAAGAGTACAAAACTATTGTTGTATAAACATTTACAGAACATTTTATAACAACTCAAAATGAATACAAAAATTTGACCTAATAGAAAAGATGGAAACAAATTACTTGCAAACGAAGATTATTCTTTATGTACACTTTTAAAGGAACATCCATCAATTGTATTGAAAACCACGCACTTTCACAAAAAATATAGTACTAGCAATAATTTATAATAATACAAATACTTACAATTTTATGAGAATATCCCTGTCGCAGCAAAACCTGCAGATAGGCGAACTTCTATTTGTAAATGGATTTTAACAAAACTTTTTCATAAAAAAAAAACTCCTAGATTTTTCCCTATTAACATAATATTAGGGTTTCTACTACAGGGAAAGTAATTAAGTGTGTTTTTTGGGAAATCTAATAATGGGTTAGTATAAAATAAAATAAATTTATTTTTTTAAATATAGGCCTATGCTTGAACAAGCAGGCACTTCTCCATACATACTACAAGTCACTTCTCCATACAATTTTTAAATTTACTTTATTAGAAATGAACTCGGTAACTATTAATAATTGTACAACAACGCTTAAATGTACTAGATTAATTGTTTTTTATGCGTTACACAATGGTTTAGAAATAAAATGCGAAATGTTATGTCTTATAGGGTAAACCAAGGTAACAATGGGAGAACACAATTTGTACCCAAATAAAAGCCTGTCCCCATACTATTTTTAAGTAAAATGTTAATAGTTTAGTATTAAATGGATAAATTTGGCAAATTTAGTCAAAATAAACCCGTAAACAAGCAAACAACGGGCTACTAATTCGCCATACGAATAACAGCAGTTATAGTCTACATTTTTACCGCAGCTAATAACTGTTCAAAAACATTTAAAGGTTCTCTTTTAAGTTCTACAAATTGAATCAGAAAATACCCCCGCCGCAGCAAACCTGCAGACTAAGCGAATTTCCATTAACCTGATTGGATTTACACTAAAATGCCTTCATAAAAATAGCACATTTATTTCCTATTTAAATAGAATTAGTTTAACGAGTACTTAGGTTTGCTGCAACAGGGAGGGTAAAAAAGATTTTTTTTATAAATAGTTTAGTAAGAAATAAAAGTATTTTCCAAAATCAATCAAAATATGTTCATAAACAAGCAAACTACAACAGCTGACTTATTCTCCATAAGAATAACATGGGAATTTTAAAATTACAATTTTTTTGAATTTTCTCCGTAACAATTAGGCGCATAATAACGCTTCAATATACTAAATTATTTGTTTTTTTAAGCTCTACAAAATGGTTTAAAAAGAAATTGTGAAATTTTGTGTTTTTACGGTCAAAAATGGGAAAAACCTATTTTTACCCCATAAAACCCCCCATAAACCCCCGTTCCCATAGTCCGATCATGCTGGTTCGCGAACTCGTTCAAGTTTATCCTGCCTTACACCTTCAAACCAAATTTTATCAAAATCGGACAAAAATTACTATATATATATATAAATTTGAACGAATGGTGTTTTTGGCCTCTGGGGACATCAAAATGAAAAAGTAAATCGGTCCCGGGCTTAGGTCTTACCATGAGACCTACGGTAATAGCTACTTCCCTATAGGGAAATTCGCTAATAATCGGGGACATTCTAGGTCTTGAGGATCAAAACAATTTTCTATTTCTAATTATTTCAATTTCTACCCCACAAAACCCCGTCACCATAAAAAATAAAAAAAAAACACATAAGGTGGCAAACTCAATCCAATAAAATTAGGTTATACAATTATGAATTTGAACGGTGGTTTTTTATCATCTGAGGACATCAATACGTTAAAGTAAATTGGCCCAGGATACAGATCTTACCATGAGACGGTAATGGATTATTCCCTTGATGGGAAATCGGTAAAAGAGTACTGAATTTATAATAACCTATCAAATTGTTATAACATATGTTTGTTTGGATAAAATAAATTTTTGATAATACATAAAATACCATTTTGTAGGTACACAGCTAGACTATTTAACAAAACTGTTGTATTACCTTGTGAAAAACAATTGCATTCAAAGAAAAACGGGAAATTGTTGCACACTGAGAAAGGGTAGTCCCAAGATTTAGGCCATCGTAATTCAAGTGGAAAATTGGAGTTGGATAGTGTTCCATATGTTGCACACAAAAACGGAGCGAGTCCTACTTATTCCAACGTGTAACCTGTGTTTTTTATGTTGCCGTGTTTTTTTATGCTGTCGTATTTTTTTATGTTGTCATATTTTTATGTTGCCATGTTTTTTATACTCTAATAAATTTGGATATGGAACCAGAAATAACCATTGTCTTTAATTGCTTGTAGCCTAAATACCGTACTTTTGTGTCAATTATCAATACAAAATATCATCGTCACTGAGCTAAATTGAATTTTAAATTGTGTTACCTTTTCATATTTTGTATTATTTAACATATAGGCTGATAAAACTAGTAGCTCACAAAACTCGTATAACTAGCGTGCTACCGTTCTTTTATGAAAGGATAAGTATTTTTGTAGATAAATTTTAATTTGCCGTAAAATTTTAGTCCAAGTTATAGTTTAGTTTTTTTCAAGATGATAATATAACTAATAATGGCAAACGTAAGAATTTTGATACAAAAACAGTGGACTTTCGTTTGGAACAGTTGGTGACTAAGAACCAAAGACAATGTTGTGTCTGGTGCCACCACTAACATTTGTGAGTAATGCATAATCTATTCTTATAATATACTGACTCATCCCTTGCTTATCTAGACACGTACCACGTGTTTTTTTTTTTTGTAAAAAAACAAGGTTGTGGATAGTTACAGTAGAAAACTTACCACAACGCCTTGAGACGTGCCAGTTAAGATAATATTATACAATATAGACAGCGGTTTAAACACATTAGACTAATATTGATAAGAATTTGGGAAATAAAATCTTCCCCCCTCCGTTATAAAGATGTTTCTATTTTAAAATACACAAACACTGAAAAAAAGATTTATTTAAAGTCTAGAAACTAACAGTCCATAAATATTTGTTCGTATAAACCAATCAATAAGTTGGATATTGTGTCCATTTTAAATATAAATACATACTTTGATACATTAAAACGTTATCGTAACATTTGGAAATTCTAGCCAACAAAGGTATGTAGCGACTAGGGGTGGAGTTTTATCGTACGTTGGTTCCAGCCCCAGCATTATAATATGCTCGTTTTAAGTGCTACTACCGTATTGTAATTTTTGCACCTGGAATTGTATTGAGAATTAAATGTCAATGTGACAAAAGAAAGGTAAAAAATAAATAAATAAATAAAAAAAAAAAAAAAATGGAGGTCGTCCAGTGGTCGAAAACTCGAACAAAAATGTGTAATAACAGACTTCTCTATTTTCAAACTGTAAATTAAACATGTGATTGGAATTTTTTCAATACGTTTTCATTTTCAGTTTATATTTTGTTATTTTTTCACCAGCATGGCAACCTATTATAAGGCCCATATTAATTGTTTTTAAATTTCAAATTAATTTTTCGTGCTTATTTTTTTGCCTATTTTAATTTGATTATGCACATCTACATGAAAATATCTTTCATTTGGTACCAACCACGTGTCATTCGGTTGCAAACGTTTTTTAATATATAAGATAAAAAATTAATACTTGAAAATTTCTTCGTTATAGAAAAAGTTGACCCTTTAAAGTCGTGGGCTGTTTCTCTAATCTGAGCACAAAAGCAAGTTCTTGGCAATGTTCGTCACGTTTTGAGTTGGTGAGCTCAACTGTGTTATCACCTTAGTGTAGGCTCTAGGCCAACAATGTTGATCAATACATACAGTAATATCATATGTCTAAAACACTTGTAAAATTCTCAATACTTAAACCGATGAATAAATTAATAATTTTTAGTTGATTGAAAAACAATCTTTGTGTTTCAGTTCATTTCATTTACTTACCATCTATATTTTACTTACTAACAAATATTTTAACTTTCGGAAAAGTAGCATGGATTGCATTTTTATTTGGCATAAATGACACACATCTGTAGGCCTACACATCTGTATTATTAATAGACTTGCTCCAAATTAGTTGTTATTTTCTAACTACAAACAATGATGTTTCTTTTCTATTAATAATCCTTTTAATTTTAATCATGTTTGTAAAAGAAAGATTATTCAAACACAATATTTGTTAGTTGAGTAAAAACTTTTTTTGTATACTAAGAAATAACTATCAATACTTAGTAAAAAAGTATTATTATAAAAGTCAAACATATTTTATTAATTTACCAGTGCATAAAATAAATAACTTTGTCTTAAAAGGAAAAAAAATAAATAAATAGATATCATATTCATTAAAAATAGTTGTTTACCATAAATTCATCTTCTAAGAAATTTGGAAATTGCACGTTAAGCAGTTGAGAGTTCTAGGAACTTACGATTGTTTATATAAAATACATTAACCTACGACAATTTTATAATAAGTGTATACTTTTTGTTTATATAGAAAAAAATTGTTATATATTAATTTAATGAAACAGATACATTATTAAAAAGCTGCATCAAGAACCGGTAGGTGGTTCTTTTTTTCATCGAGCTAACAATCAATTTAGCTCTCTACCAATTTTTTACATACTGAAAAATTACATAATGTTATAATGGACACTTTTATGGACATAATGTTTAAAAAAGTCAAAACCATAGATATTAAAAGTATGCACTATTGCTTGTAATAATAAAACTGCAATAAGATATATATAATATCGCAGGTCATTGAGTTTCAATTTCGGGCAGACGTGGTATGACTGATGGTTGTTTCATGATACATTTTTAGTCACTTTATCGTTGCTTCAAAAATGACGAATGGCCAAAGTTAACGAATGTATAATTTAGGTGACATACAACTAATGTGGACCAAATGCCTCTTTCAATCATCAGTTTGATAACGCTAATGAGTTTTCCTACAGTTACCTAACAATGTACATGTTCTCTCACTGATTTGAGAAAGCAAAGTGGCCAATTCACTCATCAGTGAGACAATGTTAACATTGTCTCACTCTAATTACTTTGTCTCACTCCAGATTTGCAACGTGAAGGCACGAAATAGTGAGCACGTAACATGCAGGCAACGTCATATGCGCGCGAAATACGTTGGCAGCACTGGTTGTAAATCAGCTGGTCAGCTGTTGTACTGTTGTATTTGTCACTTCACGTTAAATGTTATATTAAAAGTTCACTTATGTGTAAAAATAGGTTATGTTTCTTCACCAATTTATTTGTTTGATGGTAACTGTAGGAAAAGTATAATGTGCAACTCGAGTTCAAAGTACAATTTCCTCACTCGAGAAACCATTCCTCACTCGCCTACGGCTCGTGAGTAAGGATTTCTCTCGAGTGAGTCAATTGCTCACTTTTCTCACTAGTTGCACAAATAACTATTTTTTTGTTTTCTATGCCATTTTTTGAACGTTGTCTAAGGCAATGTCCAAATCCAAATCAGGTTACTACTATATTTTTTTAACGACAACGTCGTTTTTAACGGTGGCCAAAACATCAGAGCAATAAACGCATAATTAATCATTAGTTATTAGCTCAGTAACAAATTTAATCTATTTCCAGAATCGTTCTCACAATTGCATTGAGTTAATTAGCATTAACTACTACCATATAAGATGCAATTTTTAATATTTTTCTGGATTGCAATCCAGATATAAGTTTTGTTCTTGCGAGAGATTTTTTCGTAAAGAAAAATTGCAATCCAATTAATTTTTCTTACATTGGCACTAAAAAACTAATTTAGGATTTTTAGTATGATATTTTTAATTCGATTAAAATACTGTACATCATCTATAACTACTAGTTTTAAAGTAAGATTATTGTTGTATATTGGTAATAACCCAAAAATCAGTAATGGTGGGTGATTATATTTGTTTGCGTGAATACAGTAGAGTTTGATTATTGCCCTTGTCTGTGGTTTGATATACAGGGTGTTTTTTTTTTAAACTTGCTTCTTTATTTATGTAAAAACTGCAACAGATATAAATATGCAGTTTGCGGGAATCGTCTATTGACGTAGAGGCCACAATTGTTGTGAATTTAATGTGAAGTTCCCATTCACCCCCTTTCTCACCCTACCTTAAACTTAAAATTTTTAAACTGCAAGGTACCCCTTTGGACACATAAATGTGACATACTAAATGTAATATTTGAAGTAAACACAAAACTGTAACATTAAGAATACGAGACTTTTATGGTTATAAGTATATTTTAAGACATACAGTGACTTCTATGGTGAAACATTCAGACGCAGATTATACTTTATTTAATTAAATGATAAAATTTCCCCATGTCAATTAGTTGTTTGACATAGTTAAATAACCAGTTAGTTGTGTGTAGTTTAATCGGTTGACAATGTGCAAAATATTTTTCTAAATCAAAAAGTTATGGCCAAACAATTTTAATTTATTGCATATTATTTTGAAAACGATTTGACTATCTCGTGTTAGTAGACCCATAACTGTAACACAAAATGAGTAAATACATACAATACATTCACCAAACCTCATAACATAGTCATACGATGACCACTTGATTATTTTAGTAACTGAACCGAACGATTTATTCCAGGAAATTAAATGTCGATGAAAGTAATACCTCCAATACACCTACCTGAGTTCAGCAGCGCCTACGCTGTGCTCCGATGAAATGTAACTCCGCCTGCACAGTTTCCATTTAGTAATTTATAGCGCAGAGACGAGGATAATTTATGGAAAGAGTAATTTTAACACTTTTCATCTGATGCTTTTACTGGTTTTATTACAATCTTAGGCCAATAATTTTTCATTATACGTTTTACGTAAAGTTTCTTTAAGAATATGCAATGAAGTTTTTGATTTTATCGAAGAAGTAATAACAAAACAATTGGGCATGGGATTTGGGCATATGTATTTTAATTCCTACAGTATATTAAAACGTGAAACGTTAGCTTTAGTTCCCAAAGTAAGATGTGTTTGTATTTTATTAAAGTAGTTTGAAATTAAATAGCCTATTTTATCAATAGGTTCGGTCTATAGTGAGTTTTTCGACATGAACAATTGGGATTCAAGTTTAACGACAATTGGGAAGCCATGGTATAAAATGAACATGGTCAAAATGGTACTTTTTCCTGTGTGAAGAACTATATCTTACTTTCTGGGGATATATATAGTATTTTATGGAGAAAGTATTGTTTTCGTCAAAATTTCCGAGTTTCAGTTTTGAGTGGATACACTCGTTTTGGGCCCTCCGTGTGTGAATCTGTATGTGTGGATGTGTACAGAACTACAGACCACACATTTTGTCCGATTTTGATGAAATTTTGTAAGTAGGTACTAATCCATAGTTTCTCCAGGAATGTTATTTTTTTTTAATTTTGATATTTAATGGTGATTTTTCACTAAACATCCATAAAATGACGAAAACATAGAAATTTCCTTAAACGGCCTGAACGATTTGATAGATACAAATTCAGTTTGTTGTAGCTCTTTACATTCTGAAAGAGGGTAGAGCTTCCCTTGCTGAAAAAATTATGGTTTAAAAGTTATTGTATCTGATGTTATTTTCCCGTTAAAAACCGGGGTTTTATTAAAACTAGTATGTTATGGTCCTTAACAACATAGTCTTTTGTGATTTTACCTATTAAATATCATAGTTACTCTCATCGCTTACCAATGATAAAGGTTGTTGACAAGCTAATGGGATAATGGACAAGGAACATGATAATGAGCAAATTTTGATAACATGCCAATTATTGCATCATTTGAAATCCAAAATCAGTAATGGTTCAATACTGTATACATTGACTTTTAACTATTTCATTACACTTCTCGGTGGATTTCGATCTGACAAGTTGATAAATAATATAGGACGCTTTTGGAGACTGATTTATTTTCTTAAACTAAACAATCAACTTGTCTTAGCGTCCCTAGATACCAATACAACACTAAACGTTGGTTTCAAGGGGTCAAAACACAGAGCAAATTAAGAAAAAACTGCCTCCGAGACAATCATAAACCGCAGATGAAAGCAAAGTCGTAGAGAGTTGTTTGTCTTGAGGTTGGTGACTCCCAGGTCGACAATTCACTGTGTTTGTTTGACTCTGCCTTTCCTAGAACTCTCAACTGCTTAACGTGCACTTTCCAAATTGCTTGGAAGATAACTTTATAGTAAACAAATATTTTTAGCGAATGTGATATATTATTGTATATTATGAATATAATATCTTTTTATTACATTTTTTCTTTTAAAACAAAGTTAGTTATTTTATGCACTGGAAAATTAATAAAATATGTTTGACTTTTATATTACACTACTAAGTATTGATAGTGTATTCTTAGTATAAAAATGAAGTTTTTACTCAACTGATAAATATAGTATTTGAATAATATTTCTTTTACAAACATGATTAAAATTAAAAGGATTAGGCCTAATTAATAGAAAAGAAACATTATTTTTTGTAGTTAGAAAATGACAAATAACTAGGAGCAAGTATATTAATGATACAGATTTGTTTCGTTTTCGTTTATGCAAATAAAAATGCAATCCATGCTACTTTTCCGAAGGTTAAAATATTTGTTGGTAAGTAAAATATAGATAGTAAGTAATTTAAATGAACTGAAACACAAAGATTGTTTTCCAATCAACTAAAAATTATTAATTTATTTCATTGGTAAGTATTGCGAATTTTACAAGTGTTTTAGATATATATGGTATTACTGTATGTATTGATCAACATTGTTGGCCTAGAGCCTACACTAAGGCGATAACACAGTTGAGCTCACCAACTCAAAACGTGACGGACATTGCCAAGAACTTGCTTTGTGCTCGGATTAGAGATACAGCCCACGACTCTACCAGGCAAACTTTTTCTATAACGAAGACATTTTCGAGTATTAATTTTTTATCTTATATACATAAAAAAACGTTTGCAACCGAATTACACGTGGTTGGTACCAAATGAAAGATATTTTGATGTAGATGGACAGAATCCCTTTATAAATTAAATTAGGCTCAACAATAAGCACGAAAAATGAATTTGAAATAAGAAAAAAAATTAACATGGGCCTTATAATAGGTTGCCAAGCTGGTGACAAAATAACAACAAAATATAAACAAAAAATCTAAACAGATTCCAATCACATGTTTTATTTACAGTGTGGGGTGAAAATAGAGAAGTCGAGTTACATTACATATTTTTGGTCGAGTTTTCGAGCACGGGCGACCCATAGGAACCAATATAAAATAAACTTTTCTATTGGAGATGTACATGGGGCCAAAATTTAATAAACGTTTAGAGAGAAAATGCCAAGAGTAAAATAGTCTTAAAATTGCTTATAGAATCTAAAACATTTAACATCTAAGGCATATTCTCTCTAAACCTACTCGTTTAGGAGTTTAGGTATTAAACTTTGAACAAAGCTATTGACATAATGATCATAACCACACGGCAAGCTAATTTAAAAAGTTTAACACGCTGTAGCTCCTAAACGAGTAGGCTTAGAAATAAAATGCCAAGAGTAAAAAAGTCTTAAAATTGCTTTTAAAATCTTAAACAATCATAAAATACTGGGTGCTCTATAAGGAATTTTAAAGTTAGCCACCATATTGGAAAATGGCGTCCATTTTTGAAACATTGGAATTCATATTTTTTTATATCATTAAAAACTAGTTGAAGTTCCCCATTTAATGTTCTCTCTAAATCTAATAGTTTTTGAGATACCAATGGTGGCACAGTAAAGTTGTTCATCCTGTATATCAAGATTTCAAACCTATGTAAACAGAAATTTTAAAGTTAATTATTATTTTCAACTTGTTTTGTAATTTCTTTCATAGAAACTTCATTAAAAGTTAACTCATAATGGGAATGTATTAATTTTTGTAAAAAAACCGTCTGAAAGATGTTATTCCATGTCACTACTAATTGACAAATTAATGAAATAAAAGTAATTTGATTAAAAAAGTACAATGAGCACTGCAGCGACCCAGTAAAGGCTTGGATTAAGGCTGTATGTATTTAATTATTCTCATCCTACACTCCAAACATTTAGTGGTGGGTAAACATACGTCATGTGTGAGGCGTAAGACGAACGTCACTGGAAGAGGCACTTGAGAGTTTCATATCAAATATGCATTGCGTTCTCCGCTTCCAAACTTACCTTTGGCAAAACGCAGTAAATATTATATCTAGAAATATTCATCTGTCTCTGAAAGTCCGCTCCATTTTCTGACTTTCTATTACTGTACATGACATGTTTAGCCTAAAACCTTAAACTCAATACTTATACTCGTTACCTAAGCTGTGATCTAGAATAGGTTGAACCCCTATTCTATAATTATTTCCTATCATATTTCCATACAAAATCTATTTACTTTATTCAATTAAATATCCTAAAAAGTGTAACCAGGTTTTTAGCAAAACATTTTTAGAATTTTGTGTTTTATATCAGAAGTATGTTCAGAAAACCAGTTGCTGATTGTGGTGAAAATGTCTGAACGAGTTTTTGCTCCTTTCAATGCATAGAATTACCATTCTGTGTATTAGCTGTATGAAAACATAGCGTTGCAAATAAGCGTGTCCACAGTTTTTGATTGTACTTAATCCATTCTCGCAGTTTTCTTTTATCCTAATTGTCAAACTTATTGATATATTTATCTAATTGCATTTGAATAAATTGTTACATACAATATTGAGCTTATTTATGATTTACTTTGAAATGCGTGCAGTCATATATTAAACACGTGCAACTATTTTACAAATGGTTCAAAAAGATAACTCATATAAAAAAGAGTTTAAAATTAGAGTACTATCACAACTACACCACAACAATATGGTTTACGTTTCACATAATGTAGAAAATTATACTCCAAGTAGGTAAATAACTTAAATGGCTGTATTATATATTTTGGCTTTATTATATGTGAACATTTTCATCTTAACTATTGTATTTATACACTTGAATGTCCCTCCCGGAAAATGCCAGTTTCAGCCCTGAATGTAACATATTTTACTGTTTTCATGCCATTGAAAGTTATAAATAAATCTTCATGCTCATAACCGAGTAAATTTTTGTAAAACGAATATTGTTAACGACTACACCTGAATTCCTATAGAGCCGTTATGAAAAATAAAAAAATGTAATGTTCAAGATTATCGTAATTAGACAACTCATAGTATAGTATTACGTAATTCAATTTGATTTCCAATCAGTCTCCAAGTCCAATCTCATGGGTTCAATCCCACACAAAGTAATCTTGTTAAGTCCCTATGACGGTTAAGGCTGTAAACGCCTGACGATCAGCTGATTACATTGTAAGCCGCTTAACAACAATAGAGGACTACGTGATAGTAAAGATCGGTCGATTAAAAATACATTTTCAACAATATGCAGTTGAATCAAGATGAATTTGTTTTCTAACATTGGTCTTTCCTACCTTAACCTATATACCAAGTTTTACAAAGATCGGTTGAAAAAATCAAAAAATAAAAATGTTTATATAAAATATACAAAATGGCGGATATCTGGTCAACGAAGCAATTTTGGAAAAATGTTATTCTTGATTTTCTCTTTATTTTGACCCAAAGAAGCATTTCCCGGAATTTGGCTGTTTACTTACGGGACACTCTGTATATTCGATCTTGATTTAGATTTTCTATACATCTATTCAACATTTTCAAATATGTATTTCATACTTGGTTAGCTATCTTGATAAATCCAATCATAATCAGGTATGAAGAAGATTTTTAACGAATTGGTGTTTCGGTAACATTTTCCAATAAACCTATAAGCAAATACTGTATCAGAAATCTGAAATTTCATTATTTAAATTAATCCGTCAAAACATATTGTAATATATTTTGAATTGACAAAAAATTTGATTAATATGTAGCTTTATTGGTAGTTTCGCCTTTGTTAAATTATTAAGGTAATCTATATTAAATATGTATACCAAAGGGGAACGAGCTGGCGTAGTCGTTAGAGCGCGAGACTTCAGTCCCTGAGGTCCCGGGTTCGATCCCCACCAAGTCACCAATGGCTTTTATCTAAGTGATAATGCCGTAACCCCTAGGTCTAGCCTGAAGTAATGTGAAAAACAATCCCAGGCTCGTGCCTAGCGTCCTAGGATAAAAAAAAACAAATGTGTACCAATTACCTTTAATACTATAAAAGATATCTTATTATATTATATTACTGTAAAAATATATTCATTCCCGTACAAAAGACCAAGATTAACTAAAAAAATATTTTGTCTTGGAAGCATAACTAATCGTATTTAATTTATATCAGAATAAAAAATAAATAATTATTATCTGGGTATCCGAGCTATTCAGTGTTTCTAAACGTCGCTGGTGTGACCCGAGATTGCTTCTAAACGAAGATTAGACTTCTTATTAGTATTAATCTATTATTAGTATTCTGGAAGTATGTATAAAACTTCCATTATATAATAAAACATGAACAATAAAACATCCACAGGAAGGAAGTTATTAGTATTCTGGTAGTAAACTGGAAGCTACCTCGTTTAAACGTTAAAAAATTCAAAAGTTTGAAAAGACAATCAAAGTTGAAAATTAAAAGATTTCCTTATGGTTGAGCGAGTCAAAAATGTCCATGGGCGTTCATAGTACAGCCGCTTTTTTATTTGTTTATACTAATTATTGATTTTGATTTATTTGAAATATCACCAATCACCAATCAATATCACCATAAATATCCTCCAATATCAGGAAAAGATCGGTGATTTACTAAATCGAGACCAAAGTCAATTAATTTCTCGGCTCGCTGGGCTAATTACTTTAGTACCTTTCATCACAGCACATTGTTATTGGTTTTTAAATAAACTCTTTGTAAGAGCGAAAGTTGATATTTCACATCAAATAAATTTTCTTAGTTTACCTTTTGTCCTATTATATTGTGATTGTTTTATTGGCAGTAAGTTCTATGTCACTCTAGTTTTTGTGACTTATAAACATCAAAATAATCTCATAAAGGGTTTTAGACAATTAGTTATTCTTGTGATGGGTTGCACATAAACAAAAAAGTAGAGACCACTATTTTCCTACCCTCTAAATGAGAACTTTCATAATGTTTTGTACAGGATGCTCAATGATAGATAATTAATTTCCATAGGGGTTATAGGAAATTATTCCGACCAACATGACGCCATGACGGAATTAATCAGCTTTTGAGAGACATTTATAAAAGCTTTACGGAACTTTTCAATATCCAATATACCAGCAAAAGTAGGTTGAATAGGTTCTGAAAATTACTTTACTAACTTATTAATGACCTTTCAAAGATAACTGCAGTGCAACTTTATGTGAAACTTCTGTGTTCTTTTACAGTAAAAACATTGATTTTGAATGAAGCAAGTATTCTTGTTGTACTTTTGTCAAAAATGACGCAGTTTTTGTGTGTATTTCATGTGTAAAATGCTCTGATCTTAACTAAACAATGCTCTATTGTAGTGCAGATTTCTAAATTTTTGTTTCACTACTACAGTCGTAAGACTAGAGCACAAACTATTGCTGTTTTTGCTACCTTTCTTTACGCAAGGTAATATATGGAGCACAAACTTGTATAAGTCAAAATTCCAACGAGAGTTATTAGTAAAATATTTTCAAACTAAAATAAACATAAATTTCCCTATCAATCGACAAAAACCATATGCACCACATATTCTCAATGATTGGGGAAACGTGTTATTTTGCCAAGTGAAGTGTGAGCGCTAATTAGCTAAACGATTGTTCAGTAACTTTAACTGCATTGATGATCCGACGAAACTGTGTCAATGAGTACAAAACTAACTTGTTGGATCAACTATCAGACAGGCTCAATGTGAAATGTGCATTCAAACAGAACCAAACCAGGTACAATTAAAAGCTTTTAATTCTAAATAGAAAAATGCAATTGTATTGTACAACACTATTGAGAAGCTGAACACTATTAGTCATTGACTTCATTACTCGAACAATCACAATCAAATTAAATCCTTTTTATGAAATGTTATGGGTTTAATGAAAAAGTCATAAGAACTGCAATAGTTTAATTTTAACAGGGTTAGGGGTTGTTGCAATTTTGTTTAGGTTGGACCAGCTAGGGTTTGTTCAAGGAGTTTAGTCAATTGATTGCCTTCTAGTAATGTACTGGTTTGATTATGAAACAAATTGATTACGGTTATTTTATTTAAGCCTGTCTCTCACCGGGACTAGATATCCTTTGTTTGGTTGAAAATTTACTTCAGCAGAATACTTTTTATACCATTAAATTATAAAGAAGTTAACTAAAACTTCCATCGGCAACACTGCCCGTATATGTATAATTTATTTTAAGCGTTATTTCCCTTTATGTATATCATAATTTACTGGTTCTTGGGCTAAGCCAACAATAGTTAGCAATACTTTTCCATTATCAATAACATTGTATAAAATGTAAATATGATTAAAGTGTGTAAAGCTTGTCAGTTTAGTGCCTTATAGATTTCAAGCTAGAGAAACACAATCTAAAACAAAACTTTGCTACGGTAATGCTTATGCTACTAATGCAGTCAAATACTGCAGTCTACTTGACCCCAAATTGTCTTATATCCTCTAACTTCACTATGACTATAAAAGTACTCGTTTATATTTGTAACCATCACACCTTTATCATTAAATATATAAAAATTTTCATTTTTTATCTAATAAAAATCAAGTCAATGAAACTGGAGACGTTAAATAAATATTTTCCAAATATCAAATAAACGCTTTGATAACTTCCTAATCCAAGACTCGAAGCTCCGAAGTAAAACTGAACCCAATTAACAGAAATCCTATTTACGGTGCTTAATTTAGGATTACGAGGGTCAATGATTAAATGATAACGCGAAACCTCCCTTTAAAATATGTCTTTACGTTGTTTTAAATAAACATTCTTATTTTAAATAGTTTATTTTCTACTGACTCAATTTTGAAAGCATATATATCTGAAAATGTTAGATTTCAGTTAAACTTAGGCCTACATGGTGTTAAAAAAGGTGAGGACATAGTTAATTCACGTTGTGATTCCTTGGGTCAAAATAAAGAGAAAATCAAGAATAAATCTTTTTCCAAAATCGCTTCGTCAAATGGATATCAACCATTTTGCAATTTTTACATAAACATTTTTTTATTCTTTTCAATTTTTATGAAACTTGGTATGTATGTTCAGGTAGAAGAGACCCATAAAAAAATCATCTAGCTTCAATTTGTAGTTTCAAAATGGTCGCTATTTTATTTTTTAAACTATTTTTTTTTTAATGGCTGATTTTATAAAAAAAGTGAAGAACACTGCTTTTTTAATCTTTAATTCCCCATCAAACGATGGATGCCTGGTTCAAAAAGATCGAATATGAAATAGCTGAAATATTACAATTTTTAGTTGTAAAACGGGGTAAAAAAAGGAGGAAGCTAAGAAAAAAGGTTTTCCCATCGATCTCTACTATCTTTATGAACTTGATAGGAAATTAAAATTGCTAAATAAAAGTGTGTACTTGACATTTCTTCATAAAATCAGCCATTTTTTAATAATTCAAGTTATAAAATCAAATGGCTGCCATTTTAAACCTTGAAAAGAGTTGAATTAAATAAACATTTTAAAAGTTGAATCATGATGCATTTTTTCTAACATGGGTATCTTTTACCTTAATATACATAAAAAGTGTCATAATGATCGGTTGAAAAATTCAAAGATAAAAATGTTTGTATAAAAATTACAAAGTGGCGGATATCTGGATAACGAAGCGATTTCGGAAAACATGTTACTCTTGGTTTTCTCTTTATTTTGACCCAAGGAATCAGTAAAGTACGTAAATTATGTCCCCACCTTTTTGAACACCCTGTATATAGTTTGTGATAAAGGTGAATGGTGTTTTTTTATACTGCAACACGTCAAGCCTTTCAAAAATGTTCTCAATAAGATGTAGGATTTTAATAAGTGAAATATATAATACAGTAATACTATTAAAATAATAACAACGCCCTTTTATATGTATTTACTTAAAAAATAGTAATTTACACTTAAATGGAATGTTTTGAATGGCGATGAATGGCGATGAACAGAAAGAATATTATTATACATTTTTTACGAAGACTAAATTAATATTTCAAGCATTAAGAGTTTATTATACATATTTTTGTTAAAAGTAGATTTGCAATTCCAGCCAAAAAAACCAGGCCCTCAATCACCCCAAAGACCATAAACACAACTATAAACAATAAAGCCATTTTTTATCCCTTAGTCCCTTAATTAGAAATGAAACATTCAGTGTTTATACACAATGAAATACAAGCTATAAAGGACTGTTTATTTAAACAACGTAAGCTGAAGTAAGTGTTTCAAGTTAAAATGTATAGTACTATTTGCTATATAATTGCTTTATAATTTATTTATATGAAATCTATTTATACATTTTTGCGGTCGGAATTTTACTCCCTAGGCTGTGACATCATTTTGCTCAGGGGGCATCAAATCAAATCAAATCAAATCAAATTAAGGGGCATAAAATTCCGCTACCCCTTTATAATGTATAGTATAAATCAATTGGATCGCAAATTATAGTGTATTGGTAAGTATGTGGATAGGTCGGCAGCACTACACATGTAAAACCTAGACAGTGATGTCATTACTTTGCTTCCTAGAGCCGCAAATAAGATAGGATAGTCAGTTTTTGTACCGAACCGGCTCGCCCCTTCGTTTGTTTATACTTTTAACGCACAGGTCCTTTAATTCCATGTGGACGGTTCAATGCATGGTTAAAAGAGGCTGCAAATTACTTTAAAAACAAAATAACAAAAAACTACCAGTATTATTAGAAAAGTAAATAATAAAATATCTGATTGCATGTTGCTAAGCCACAGATAGGCTAGCCCTGAGCTAGATGGCTTATCATTAACCTTAAGTAGGACATTTCTGCCACGACATATGTACATTATTGAAGATACTGAGATATATTTCATCAATCGTCCTCTTCTATTTGTAATGTTAAGTGTGGATGTGGAAGTTAATTTTAAATTACAAATAATTCTTAGACAGTTCCAGGAAAGCTATTCTTAAAATCCTTTAAAGCAAAGTAACTTTGGATCCTTACATTATTTTTAAATAAGTCGGTGCATTTAATATACGATTAATTACAGGTATCATTGAATCTGTGCAATTAATTGGAGTTAGTAATTTAAGCCCATGGTATTTAGTTGAATCATAGTTTAATACCTGTAAAATAAATAGCTCATTCCCTATATTGGAAACTCGCGAAAACTATTCGAAGAAAAAGGCAAAAACTTCCCAAAATGTTTTGGCTATGTCGAAATCAGAATATCATTTTTATACGAATCCTTCCACACCCCTTAGGTTTAGAAACTCTGCTTCAAACGATTAGCGCTTCAAGGACTTATACTTAGATCATAATTGTAACACTTACTTTCCTCGGAAATTTTACTTTTTCGTTGAGTATTGTATCGATATTTTGTTAGTTTGAATTGAAACTAAATGCAGCTGCGCGTGACCACGAGACTATTGGATCGTGAATAAAGAAAAAAACTACTAAGATTAACATGTACTATGCTGCCAGTAAAACCCTACTCTAAGCATCTCACTCCTTTTTACACTCAACTCTTACTCATTTTCAGATTCAAATTCACAACATGGGTTTCCTGTCTCAGTGTCGTGTTAGTTATACATTTTATTAACCTAACAAAAATCATGGTTCACATAACACTGCTGTAATCGTTGCAACAGCAAACATTTTAGATTATACAACTAACTTAACATTAGCATTAAACATTAACATAAACAATACACTAAGGGGTGCGACTAAAATGTCTGTTGTGTAACTGAAGTTACTATGATGTTCTACCCTCAACATCACCCCGGGGGATGGGATATATTCTCTCTAGAAATTCTCTCTCTCGCCTCCTAATTTCTTTTCCTTTACGACTCCAACCACTTTGTAGCTAGTACGAGTTATTTGTTGTCGTTGTCAATAAAACCTATAACACCCTGTACAAACCAGAAATAAATAACTTTTAAATTATCCTTTTGACAAAATACTTATTTTTCTGCCACCATCGTTCATGTAAGTTGTACGATAATCTAAAGATAGTCAAGTATTATTATGTACCAACACCAATCATCTAAGGTAAAAATAAAATCATATCAAAGTATAAAAATACTATGCATTCCTAAACGTCTAGAACATTTAGTAATTTTCAAAACTTATGTTTACTTAGCATTAAAAAATTTGCTCAATCATAAGT
Organism: Macrosteles quadrilineatus; assembly: GCF_028750875.1. Lineage (NCBI taxonomy): Eukaryota > Metazoa > Arthropoda > Insecta > Hemiptera > Cicadellidae > Macrosteles > Macrosteles quadrilineatus. The sequence goes on along the minus strand of NW_026542598.1, from coordinate 53,256,526 downwards.
CGTTTTGCCAATTGCCACTGACTGTTCGATCTACACCTCCGGTCAACAACAGTTTATTACGAAAGCACTAACCTTTTACAGTGCTTATTTGTGATATTTATATTTAAGTTAAGAGTATATATTTATGGAAGGATAGTAAATTAAAAATACACAGGAACATTAAAATTATTTTTAGTAATATCAACTTTAAAAACAGAAATGCAAATAAAACACAACTTTAATATGCTGTTATTGTCTTTTCCCTTTAGCTTTAAACGGTCCTTTAAAGTCCTACGAAAACTGCATTCATTCTTTTTTGTAGGAAAATTTGTCAGCAATAACTTTTGTATATAACACTTTTCAATATGACTTACAGATCCCGATATATAAGCGAAAAACTGAAAAAAGTCACATTCAGAGCCCTTTCCTTAGTCAAGCTCGACCCCAACCCATCAGGACTTCTTATTTTCTTCAATCTAATGAACAAAAGGAACGTTTGAACAAATTTTCAAGTTTCCGGGATTTTTTTCACCCTAATGGCAATTTTTGTTTTATTTGACTGGACCTTTCATCTTCTAATTATATTTGGGTTAAATAATGCCTTTTTTGCGTTTTTATCACAATATAAAGTTGTAAAGTAATCAACTGAAATATATACCTCTCTCACATTTTAAACATAATAATAATTCATTGAAGCAAATAAAGTTATTCAAAACGTATTATATGTTTGTTGGCAATGTTTAGTAAAAGTTTGAGGCGTAAACCAAGTTAAACTGTCGTTAGCACTGACTGATGGAAAAAAGTTAGTGGCCAGCATAATGACACGATAGCTTTTTCATTTGCTTAAAGGTAAACTTACATCAATCGTGAGTTTTGAGTATTTAAATAGTTAAACACCGGTCTATGAGTTAGGTATTTCAACGTCATGCTATTAAGAAATAGGCTAAATAGAAATTTGCAAAAAAATTTGCTTTAGGACAAGTAAAGGATTATTATAAGGGGGCTAGTAAAAAATCTGGAGACCCTTGTTAATTTTTTAACGGCCCATACTAGAAAACTAAACTCTGCACGCCTTTATGGCATGCTATGAAGTACTTTTTGGGCATAACCACCACTTGGTGTACATGGGAAACTCAAAAATTTCAATGGAAAGATTTCAATGGTAAATCCCTCGTTTTGAAGGTCCTGATAAAAGAAAACGAACAACGCAAACTAGAGGTCTCTATCTCAATCCAGTAAAAAATGGCAGCTGATTGAAATCTTTAGAAATCAGAATTAACTTGCAATTTTATATTCAATTGACTGCCATATTTTACTGTGTAAAGATAGAGATCTCTAGTGTGCGTTTTCGGTTTTCCTTTATCAATCACAACCTTCAAAATGAGGGGTCACTCGACGGGGCTTAACATTTAAAATGTTTGAGTTTCCCCCAAAATCCCCCAGCAGCCAAAATCAATGGTTTATATGTTTGGTTCGTTTAGTTTGTAGTACCTACTTCATATTTTAGCACTACTTTACTTTTGAAGTACTTCATAAACTCATGAAAAAAGACACGAATGCATGTTGAATATTTAGTAAATTTATCTCTCTAACAAATCACACAAAAATCAACTATTGTTTTTATACATTTTACCTGGGTTGTTATTATCGTAAACTAAACTAAACCAATTTTAACTCAACTAACCTAACCATTACAGAACATGGTATTTAGATTCGTTTTAAAAAGATCCAATGGTTCAATAAGTTCTTATTTAATGCATTAGTCGATATAACATCATGTGAAAACGATACGATATTTCAGTATCCGATACGATATTTAATAATATCGTATATACTAATATTCCATCCGATAATATATCGAAGGTTCTCCGCAGAAGTGGACCTAAATTTTCCGGTAAACACCATTCTGGTGGTCAAATGTCAAACATCAACAATGTATTAGGGCTGCAACGACATCAAGTCAAACATTATGGCAAAGTTCAAACTCTCCAATGTCCTTGTTAAACATTTGTAGTTAATTACACTTAAAACTGACAGCTTTTTGTAATTAGGTTCGTGCAATGTTGATTTTCCCTGTATGTTTAGTGGTACAGCTACATATTGACAAGTATTAGTTTGGATAACAAACAGGGAAAATATTTACTTTACTGTATTCCTAAAGAAAACAACAATATTAAATTATTCATTTAACAATATTATACAGGGTGAGTTTTAAATATGCCCCCCCTACTTTTTCCACATTTCTTAATTAAATTATTTTTATAATTATTTTTAAAGGAAAAGGTGGGGCTATGACCCATCGTTTCAAACTAGATGTTTACGCTGAATACGATGCTGCAAGTTTTTAAAAATCTTCATTCGTAAAAACATTATTAGGAATTTTCGAAAATATTTTTTTGTATCCAATATGGCGGATCCAAGACGGTGGCTGGAAATGTCCAATTTGTCAAAAAGAAGAAAACATGACCCGAAAATGTTGAGAGGTTTATTTCTGTCTTTTTCTAGCAAATGATTGAGACTAGGGGCATATTTTAACATTAGGTTATAAAAGAACCGGTTCAAAAATTAATTTTCGAAAATTCTTTATAATTTTCAACGGGTCAATATTTTGAAAAATGGTTTGCAGCATTGTACTCAGCGTAGAATTTTAGTTTGAAATGATGGGTTACATCCATACCTTTACTTAACAAAAAAAAACTTTGTATCCAATTCGGCGAATTCAAGATGGTGGTCAAAAATGTATACCCAGTCAAAATTAAGTATTTACTACTCTACAATGATCGAACGTGGTCTGAAGTTGATATCTTAAGAAAAGTACAAAAATGTAGGGGGGAGGGGAACGCATTTAAATTCACCCTGTATATTTTAATTATTATTTAGTTCACTTATTGCCCCGGTGTCCAAGTAGTAGAAAATTGCTTCAGCTATCTTTTTTATTTAATTGTATATGATGTGTACATGTATTGCATGTGCTTAGCGTATTTACAATCCGAACAACCCTGAGCCCTAAATATTCAATTATAGTATAAAATCAAAATCTTGAGTAGTTTCAAAAACATTTCAAATGTGCAGGCCCCCAAAACCACCACCACAATCAATGTTTACATTACGAAACATCTAAATATCGATAAAAGGTTGTTTATTGCAGTGAAATGTACTCTGTAGCAAAATGATAAACCCAAACACATTTTAATTACGATATGATAGTGTATATATTAATTGGACTGTGAATTAATTATAAACAGTATATTGACAATAATTGTAGAGTATGGTAAAAGTGGTCATCACGATTGTTTCCTAGGGATAAAGGCTACATTTTAGCCCAAAACATATGTGTTGAAGTGTTTGCTTCATCTGCAGTAGACAAATGACGAAATATATTGAATTTTTACGTTGTTTAATCCTATATAGCGTTTAATTGGTTGACCAGCATCATTACAAATGGGGGTGTTACAAATTGGGTAAAATCACTTATACGACAAACAATGAAAACCATTAATAATTTCTCCAACTGAATAAATAACAATTACGCAAGTCAAAAGCAACGAAACAAATACATTTGAAAGCGGAATTCGGAAAGGTCAGGATGATTGAGATACCTAATACAATTTGCACATAAATTGCGCAATTCAATACATTTGGCCCATGTAACTGTGTTAAGTGGGTGCGGCACTAGTGGAATACCATTATTGAGTGCCTACGTGACGTGGCATATCATTGGTGACCATGCTGACTTAAGACCAGTCCAATAGATGTTGTATATAATTTATATTAAGACATTTTAATGTTGAAGAAGTAGTTCGCAGTGATTAAAATTAATCATCTTATATAAAAAAAAAACTTTTGAAAAACTTTTGTCAGCTACCTGATCATTCTACTGGACCGAATTACACGCGGGTTGTACCAAAAGAAAGGATATCGGTCCTTAATGTGCAGGTTTTATTTGTATTTTGAGAATATTTATGGTAATTGACTTAAAAACCTTTTTCTCAGCTCCTAAGCATCGCAGGGAATATCTACGCGTTCTGTTAGAACGACTACAATCCGCCTGTAAACGTACAGAATCCATTTATAAATTAAAATACCCCCGCCGCAGCAAACCTGCCGACTAAGCGAATTTCCATTTGTCTGAATTGATTTTCAGTTAAATATATTTTAATAACATTAGGTTTAACGAGTACCTAGGTTTGCTGCTACAAGGAAACTAATAAAGTGTGTTTTTGAGTAAAATATTGATAGCTTAGTAGAAAATAAATAAATTTGCCAAGTTTGATCAAAATATATTCATAAACAAGCAAACTACAACATTTGACAATATTCTCCATAAGAATAACATGGGAATTTTAAATTTACAATTTTTTTAATTTTCTCCGTTACTAATAATCGAACAAAAATACTTTCATATACTAAATTATTTGCTTTTTTAAGCTCTTTAGAAAGGTCTAAGGAGAAATTGGGAAATTTTGTGTTTTGAGGGTCAAAAGTGAGAAAAACCAATTTTTACCCCATAAAACCCCCCGTAAAGCCCCGTTCCCATGGTCCGATCATGCTGGTTCGCGAACTCATTCAAGTTTATCCCGCTTTACACCTTTAAACCAAATTTCATCAAAATCGGACAAAAATTACTCAAGTTATCGCGTTCACGGACGTATATATATATATATATATATATATATTAGTCTATATATATATATATATATATACATATATAAAAATTTGAACGAATAGTGTTTTTGGCCTCTGGGGATAGCTACTTCCCTATAGGGAAATTCGCTAATAGCCTCAAAATAAGCACAAACAATGAATTTCAAATTAAAAAAAATTACATGGGCCTTATGATGGGTTGCCATGTAGGTGACGAAATAACAACAAAATATAAACAGAAAATCAATAATTTGTTTTTTGAGCTCTACAAAATGGTTTGGAAAGAAATTGAAAAATTTTATGTTTTTAGGGTTAAAAATGGGAAAAACCAATTTTCACCCCATAAACCACGGTGGTTTATAGCTTTCCACAGTCGTGCTGAAATGCTGTATCGCGAACTCGTTCACATAAATGTAGGTTTACACGTTTGAATATAATTTTATCAAAAATCAGATCATTTTTACCCGAGTTATCGTGCTAACGGACACACATGTATATAAATAAATAAATATATGTTGGGCACAACTACACGTTTTAACCTTTATTTTGAGACCTCAAATTTCGAAATCTCTCGAAATAACGGAAGAGTTCGATTTACAAAAAAACGGCTTAGCCTATTATATAGATAGAAAGATATATACTGTGTATATATTTATATATATATGAATTCGAAGGGATGGTGTTTTTGGCCTCTAGGGATCTCAAAACGAAAAAGTAAATCGGTCCCGGGTCCAGGTCTTACCATAAGTATTACGGTAATAGCTTATTCCCTATATGGGAAATTTGCTAAAACTCTATATATATACAATTAAATACATTTAAAGTTCAGGTCAGACCTCAAAGGCCAGGCTGTTAACAGCAGAACATGGCACTGAAAGCTTCCATTACTGAATGTTTGTTATCATAATGAGAGAAGGTCTAGAAACACGTTTTGGCTTTTTACCTAGCTAGGACGGGTACTACTCGTAAAAGGTTTTATGTTTTTATTAAAAATAGTTTGGCCAAGTTATGGGAAACAAAACAGACCTTTTTATAATTTATATAAATTTTTTGTTGCTTATTACGAACAATATCGTTCTATTAAACGTTGTTAAAAATACTTGTAACAATTCAAAATGTAAGGGAATACATTCATAAGGTTAAGGTGAAATTTAAATCGTTTATGATGGTATTAGTTAATGAGGAAGCAACTTTCCCCACACAGTTCATTATTTTACAATATTGCATCTTTAAGTAACTGCAAGTCATTGAATGAAAATTAAGCTAATCTAATAGAACCGAGTGTTTATGAAGTGTACTATATTAAAAATGCTTACGTTTCCAGTTTTATTAGATATGACAGTTTCAATCCGACTTTTATTTGCTCAGTCATAAGATGGCTGTGAACATGTTTTGAACTGCAAAAATACAAAAAAAATTGATTCATTTTGCGTTTTTAGGAAAAAAAGTTAGGAAAAACTTGATAGATTATGAAGTGTAAGGCTGGAAAATGGTTTGGTTCCTTATGTCAATAATAAGTAAAACTCTGTTAGCAGAGGATTTTAGACTAGAACAGTTTATTTACAGTGTTTAGGTAGTGTCGTAATGCTCATATAAAAAAATATATAATCATATTTTTGTTTTAACAAGATTGTCCTTGGATTAGATTCTTACTGTTAGAAGAAAATTGGAGATGGAAATTGCATATTTCTTCACTAGGGCGTAATATATATAAAAAAAGGAAATTATACTTTTTGCCCATGTGGTGAACTTTTGTTTACTACTAAACTATTTTTTGTCATATTTTTTTTTTATAAAGAGGTTGGCGGCCTCTTTTAACCTTGCATTTGCCCGTCTACATAGACTACAGATCTGTGCGTGAAACGTATCCAGCAAAGCAAGGGGTGAGCCGATACAACAGTACAAAGGTGAACTGTACTGATAAAAGTTTGTGGCAGTGACCAGGATCCGAACGCACGACACTTCTGCCTTGGACCCAAAGTCCGTGACGCTACCAACTGAGCCACCGACTCACAAACATTATATTTGCATCATTATATTTTAACAGGCTAAGTTAGAAAACAAGAATACTGAAAAAAAGAAAACCTCTAACATTTTTCAAATTTGTTAATGCAAACAAACAGCTAAGTAAGTGATTTAATAATTTCGACCATTACGATTGTGTATACTATCGATATTTCCAACTAAAGTATTGAAAATAATAACAACTGTAAATAAGCTACAACCCCGCCCCAATCAATACACATTTTCGATACACTCGATTGTTTACAATCGAAGTTTACAACCGAGTTTACAGTAGCTGACTTTTCTTCCATAGGGACTTAAAAGGCTTTTTACTCCCTAGGGAAGGGAACAAAAGAGGCTAATTTAGACACCAATGTTTGTATTTAAAATGCTGTTTTACTGCAGGTAGACAGAAGATAAGATTTTACATAAAAGTAATAACTTTTAGCAGATAATAAATAGGACACTTCTTTATTTGGAGGAGTTCATTGATTACAAACTAAGTTTCTTTTCAACTTATCACAAAACTAAAACAAAAATTATGAAACTAAAACTATAAAACATACACAAAACTTAAAAACTAATAAAAATAGAAACGAGGCTGATTGTTAGCCAAGTTTCCAATATTGCTCTGTATGCTACTTTAAGATGGCCAAGAAATCACTAAAGAAGAGATCCTTCTTCAGCTCAGCTCTAACCTTACCCACTAGAGTGAGGCTTTAGCCGACAACTTATCTTACATTTAACTAAATAATATTGTTTTCAACACTAAGTACAACTTTAAAAGTGTGATATGCTGCACACTTTCAGCATTTGATCAACACTGTCTTACTAGCATTTAAGCTTATATTAAATGAAACAAACTATTTAAATATGGTAACGATCTTTCAATTGTACTTTTCCGTAGAACATTTTATTACAGACATACCTATACAATTAAAATACATTAATAGGGTAGAGTCCAAGGGTGTCACCTAGGGTGTATAAGGGTATACATTTATGTAATTTTTAAATGGCTGTTTCAACAGTTGAGATTTGAAATCAACAGTTGATGCAAGGTAATATTGTTTTGTACAAAAATTTCAAGTTACACAGCCATAATAAAGATGGACGCATGAAATTCTTCATGTTACTGGGTAAAAACTATTTCTTCAATGAAACATGGTTCTATTGCATTCTGATCACTGTGGAAGAGTTCAATACTGTATAGATTTAAGGTAAATAACTTAAATTTTAAATTAATAAACGTTTTACTCATTCAAAGTAATAAATTTTTAAGTAAATTAAAGATGTTAGACTTGAGTTCAAGAAGAGGCAGAGTCAAACTAACAGTCGACCTGGGAGTCACTAACCTCAAGACAAACAACTCTCTACGACTTTGCTTTCATCTGTGGTTTACGACTGTCTTTTAAGAACTGAATTTTGAACCTTTTTTCATCCGTATTTCAAATTTGCAATGCAGAAAATTTGAGTTTCTTGGCTTATATAAAGGGTTACTGTCAATGAAAGTAATAAGAAAGCAGAATTGTAACACAGCTTCAAACAGCTTCAAGATTGGTGATATTTGGATAAGGCGGATTCTGTCCCAGAATTATACTACGAGATAAAATCAGTCATACCTAATGTACAAAGTGTATTGTATAACTGTAAATATAAGAAGTTAGTAACATGTACTTTGTCTCTGGGAAAGGTCTTTAATTTGCTTGATTCACGAATTAAACCAGTAGGCATATCTTTTACCCCGTTTGGAAATACACTATACCACAAATCTCTAGCTAAGATGTGGAATAGTTCTCTAAAATAACGATATTATAATAAACGAAGTATAATTCGTTATTCATTAAAGATTTTCAGATTTGAACAATATTATTTTAAAATTAACTTTTTAGTAGACTTACCTTTTAAAACTTCCTTTGTAAAAAGGTTTTTTTGCAAAACTATCGGATTTCCTTTCAAAGAAATGTAACGTACGTAACCTTTTTATTTTAAACAAAACCGTTAAAAAGCCATTTGTACTGTCGAATGAAAACCAACCTGTTAATAAGTTGTTAAAAACTAGCTCTGAAACAGTTAAAGGATTTACAATTTTGATGTAAGTTTGCCATGGCAAATCCTATGGGAATAAAACGTATCCTTACTAATATTTTATAATACCATACTTAAGATGAACTTATATTACATAAATGTATAGGCCTAAAGACTTACATGTTAAGGTTTTTTTGTTGTGGGGAATATTTATAAACTATGTTTTAATGTTGTTGAATCAAAAAAAAGTTAATGGAAAATATAAAATTCAATAAACATTTATTATCAGTTGGTCTAAAGAAAACATTTTGTTTGTAATTTGTATTACATAAGTTTTGAAATAATAATAAGTGTTTATATAGAACTCTCAGTTAAAACGAGTAAGGGCGAAGTGCCACGAATGAGTTCTGTGGTCTCATTGTACTCTATAATTGTTTATGATGAAATCCATTAAGGGGCGTTGCTGGGAGCAGGGGCTCGATTTCACTCCATAGGTTATGGATTAGAAAATTATATTTTTTGTTTTAAAGATTTATAGAGCAACGCTTATAGTGATTCTACGCTTATTTTTGAGTATTATTATCGAGAAAAACTTATTTTTAAGGAAAACATTTCTGGTAGTTCAAATTTGTGTAAGGTATTTTCTGCGATTAAATATAGTATATTTCATCAATAAAGTGACTCTTTTCTATTCCCATTTTATAGTTTTTACATGTTTTTATAAATGAGCGAAGGTTAAAAAAACACTTTTGCACGTAAATTGAACTAGATTTTTTGCTATATTACACTATTGTTTAATTTTACTTAATTTGAAAAAAATGCAAGGCATTTTTAAGTATTATTATGTAGCAATACTGATCTTTAAGGAAAACATGATTATGGTTGTTCAAACTTGTGTTAGTTATTTGATGTGATGTAAATGAATATAATTTTCTATTTATATTCTTATTAATACTATTTATGTTACTCCAGTAATTTACTGAACGTTTTACCTGTACATTATGAAGTGAAGAATAGATTAAGGTTATCTCAGGATGATATATAAAGCGTTGTGCGACTATGCTAATGGGAATTAAATGTCTTTTATCTGGTTTGTGTTCCCGATGATAATAATAACTTAAAATTAGATTTATTAATATTAAATCAAACTGTCTATCGTAACATACGCTTAAAGGGTTTTTGAGTAAGTACAACCAAACAAACAATGCTAATTATTTAATTATCTATCATCTATGTAACTATGATATGATGTGTATTCTAAACTAGAAAATGTACGGCTCGATACTATTAACAACTAATAAAGACATATTATATTTTTTGAACATCTTTGTATGGTATTGTATTGGGTTGAGTAGGATTGAATTGCAAAGATATAATCATCAATGTGTCGAAACCTAAATCAAGTGTAGCATCCAATAGTTATTACGATATGTTTAAAAATACTAATAAGCAAGTTTTGTTATATATAAAAGTAATAGATGTTTTAATTTATAAAAAAAACATTCAATTATATCCTATACGAGCTATGTCTGTTTGTCTGTCTGTAGCATATACCTCGAAATCTAGTGGAAGGATTTTGACTAAATGTTGGAATTAGGGACTTATAGCCCCAAAAACGTGATTGACGATAGCCACTACCTCAGGAAAATTCGTATTTCACTACACAACTTATTTGAAAATAGAAAAAATAAAATTATATCTGCCTTATCGGTTGCCAAGTAACTACGTTGGTTGAACAAAATAACAATAAATACCCCCGCCGCAGCAAACCTGCAGACTATAAGTGAATTTCCATTTCCCTGATTTGAATTTTAATGAAATCTATTTCAATAACTTTAGGTTTAACGAGTACCTAGGTTTGCTGCTACAGGGAGGGTAATAGAGTGTGTTTTTTAGCAAAACTTTAATAGCTTAGTATAAAAGAAGTAGATTTGCCAAGTTTGATCAAAATTTTGTGTGGATTAGAAAATAAAAAAAATCAATCAGCTGTCTTAATTTAAACAAACTGTCAAAATAATGTTAAGCAAATAGGCTATTAATGCTATTATACACGAGTGATTTTTTACAGCAACTGTTTAACATGTGTTGTGGATTGCAGGTAAAAATTTGCATCATAAAAAATCAAATTAGACTGACACTTAAATAATAAAAACAAAAATTAGTTGTAAATAAAAGGGGAGTTTCCTTTATATTGCTTTTACAATCGAAATAAACTATACCGAGTCATAGCTTGGTCCCTCGGTGCTTGTGTCGTGATATACAGTATTGCAACTACATACTACAAAAACCAATTAATTTAAATTGGTTTGTAACAGGCAACAGGCCATATTCTTTTACCAGAGGGCCAAACATCAAAATTTTAGTTTTGAGCGAATAAAATTAATACCTTTGGAAAAGAAAAATATATATCGGGACTCAAAGCTGGTAATCCCTACAGAACAGCTGCCTATTACCCGCCGTTTGTGGTTTTGCTGACCATTGAAACATATGTGTACGTTATTTTGCCTGCCCTCACAAAATATTGAGTTATATTTACTATTATTGTAAATACCTGCATTCATACAAGTCAGGGACATTTCTATATTGTTGATAGCAAAACTAAAAACGTGTCTATATTTTCTTGTAAGTAATAGCTATATTTCAGTTATTATTTTAATACACAGGGTGAACATCTTAACTGTGCCACCATTGTTATCTCAGAAACTGTTAGATTTCGAGAAAACATTAAATGGGGAACTTTAATTATTTTTTTATGCCATTCAAAAATATAAATTCTTCTTTTTCAAAAAAGGCCGCCATTTTCCAAAATGATGGCTAACTTAATTTTTTTTTATTTTCTTTAAATCTACTCGTTTAAGAGCTACTTTGTTTAGTTTAATTTATGGAAATATATTGCCGTCAGTTCACTTACTAATTTTTATCATGTAAAACTATTGTAAAGCTTTATATAGAAAACTAATCATAGCTGCAAGATCATTGGAAAATATCCACAGTCACTCAATTCGTAGCAATGCTATACAACGTGATTTAATGGCTTTACTGTACATGTGTAGGGTTAGAAGGTAAAGTACGCATTTCCGTTTCATTCACTTTCAAATTAAAATTTACATAAAAAGTTATTATTTCCAATCAAAGAGTTATTGTTTTACTGTATATCAAGAATCCATTTTTAACCTGATGCAAAAAGGACAAAGAAAGTTCTTCATTTAATACAATTATTATAACTAACAGTACAGTAATTGTTTTTAAATTCATTTTGGATTTTACTGCAAACCCAAACCTTAATTTTTTTAAATATTAAGAATAATTTTTATTTTTCAGTAAAAAGTGTTAAAACACGGATAGTAACGTAAATTTTGAACAACTTTTGGATTGTAGCATAAGTTTAATATCTAGGACGCTAATATAACTACATCCTGTAGCGTTGCGTCACCACCCATTTTAACAATACATTTCTTTGGGTTTTTTGTACAGAATATAAATTTATATTACCATGATTTACGTTCTTCTTTGTTGAATGTTTCTTCTTCAATTCTCAAATCACTAAATATTTGACTATAAAGGCATTATTATAATACTGATTATAAAATTACAGTTTGTTTTATTCTGTGGCTAGCTTACAAATATTGTTTTTAATTTAAACTATACAAACAAAGTTAGGTAAACACAGTATCTCTTGGAAGTCTACTTAATGACGTATAACATGGCTTAATCAATTATATTCCAAGGTTTCGCTGTTGAAAACAAAGCTCAACGAAGTATTTTCCCCTAAATCGTAGAAACGAGTCTTTCTTTGCGGGCAAGCCTTAATTTTCCGGTCTTAAGAATATATATTCTTCTAACTTTTAAACTATTCATGCTAAAAAAAGTGTAACCCAAAATTCTTTCGGTGTAAAAAATGATACAATTATAAGCTGGAGTCGTTATAATCATTGACTTTAAATTTGAAGGTCGCTGGCTCGATCCCCAGGCGGATTGACTGAATTCAGATGATAATTAGTCATTAGGTTAGGTCAATAGATTCATTATTACTACACTAATACACTAATACGAATGAAATGTCTAAGTTAAATAGTAAAACGCCCGTGGCCTACACAGGTTCCTAAAAACTGCAAAACTCGTAATAGCCTGCTCCTAATTTGAGTCTTATTCAAACTCAAATAAATAAAATAAATTACACCTATTTTAAGTATAAAATATGTTATAATTGACCCACTTGACATCGTTATTATTTATTTATCTATTCCAATGGTTTCTCCATGAATATAATTTTGCCTAAAACTAGATTTACAATATGGCAGAGGCTGAAAGTTCTAAGTAGGTAATTCATGCTAATTCAAACTATGAGCTATAACTAAAATAATAAGTGGCAAATACAAGTTAATGTCAGTGGTAACAGAAATCGTGCAATAATAATAAATAATAAAGCTGACAATAAATATAGAACGGGACCTACGAACTAAACAATAAATAACAACAAAGTAGACTATGCCAATAATAATGGTAACAAGTAACAAGCTAACTTTACAACAAGCAATAACAACAACAATAAACTAATATAATTGTGTTATAATTAGCACTGACCCCTGAGTGAGTTATTGTTCTGTAAACTACTTATGCTTTGTTATTTACAAACAAACTAAAAAATATCAAAATATATCACTCATTTAACAAACAAAAAAGATGTTTTTTAGTGTTTGTAAACATTAAAATCAGCATTCGAAAGAATGGAAGATGAATTTCTGAGAGACGTTGAAGGCAAATAACTGACAACGACAACGTGAAGCGACGAGCTCGGGGCAATGAGAAATATCTTTATCTTGTTTTCTACAACCAGACAATGCCTTTGATGGTATTACCTTTCTTGCACTCCAATAATGTCGCTGTAATATTCTCCAATGACAGCACAAGGTCTGTGATTTAGTGAAGTGAGAGCAAAGTTAATTTCTCGTCTCGCTGGTCTAATTAGCACATTTTATCCACGTCAGCTTTCAATGTTTTCATAAAAAATATATGTTCTAGAGAGAAATTGGGAAATTTTGTGTTTTGAGGTCCAAAAATGAGGAAATCCAATTTTTACCCCATAAAACCCCGTTCCCATGGTTCAACCATGCTGGTTTGCGAACTTATTCAAGTGTATCCCGCCTTACACCTTTAAACCAATTTTCATCTACAATGTTTCATCTACTATTTTCATCTACTATGTTTGTCATTTGGACAAACATAAATCGAGTTATCGCGTTCACGGACACATGTATAACTCTATATATATAAATACATACAGTATATACAATTTTAAACGAATTGTGTTTTTTACCTCTGGGGAAATTTGCTGAAACAGACCCTGCACAAAGATATTGTTTTAAGCCGTCTGACCAAAAATGCGTAAGTAATTTAGGGTTACGTTACATAGCTACCGTTAAGTACCCGAGTTTTTGTAGTGATCGTCTAAGAACCAGAATGCCACCAGTGTTATGTTGAGAAAAATGCAAAACTGGGCCAAGCTGCCCAGCTGTCTATTCGGTTGGGTTCTGGTTAAAGGCTCAGGTGATCTAAGTAAAAGATATTCAAGTAATTTAATTTAAAAAGACACTAACCAGCTTAAAATACGTACAAAAGCTACATCACAATCTTAGTGAATTGATTAAGTCGTAAAGGCTTAGTGGCCTAATCAAATAACAGTCGAATAAGATAACCAAATAATAGAGAGTAACATAAAATATAGTACAGTATATTTTTATGTTAGGGGTCATTAATCAAATTATGTAACAATGTGTATTTTGTATCAAGTGTAATCAAACTTTTACCGTCCTGTATGTATCTGACGCCACGGATATGTGAGGATTGATGGTTGTTTATTGTAACTTTTCAGCAACACGTCAGCTTCACTGGCCCGAAAATGAAAAATGACAAACATGGATGAATTTATCTATAAGTTTCAGACAAATGATACATTGAGGTAGTTGAAATCTCTAATGACATTATAATTTTTTACTAGCTGCTGTACCCGTCCTTCGCAACGGGAAGATGTTCTATACCGCCTAATCCAAAAACTTGTTAAGTAGATCAAAATTATAAACAAATACCCCCGCCGCAGCAAACCTGCAGACTAAGCGAATTTCCATTTGACTGATTGGATTTACACTGAAATGTCTACTTAAAAATATAACACTTATTCCCTATTTAAATAGAATTAGTTTAACAAGTACTTAGGTTTGCTGCATCAGGGAGGGTAAAACTGTTTTTTTTTTGTAAAATTGTAATAGTTAGTAAAAAATAAAAACATTTTCCAAATTTGATCAAAATATGTTCATAAACAAGCAAACTACAACAGTTTACTTATTCTCCATAAGAATAACATGGGAATTTTAAATTTAAAATTTTTTTGGAATTTTCTCCGTAACCATTAGGCGCATAATAACGCTTCAATATACTAAATTATTTGTTTTTTTAAGCTCTACAAAATGGTTTGGTAAGAAATTGCTAAATTTTATGTTTTTTGGGTCAAAAATGGGAAAACCCTATTTTTACCCCATAAAACCCCCCGTAAACCCCCGTTCCCATGGTCCGATCATGCTGGATCGCGAACTCGTTCGAATAAACGTAGGTTTACACGTTTGTACCAAATTTCATCAAAATCGGATCATTTTTGCTCGAGTTATCGTGCTAACGGACACATATATATATATATATATATATATATATATATATATATAAATATATAAATATATAAATATATAAATATATAAATATATAAACATATAAATATATATATATATATGAATTTGAATGGATGGTGTTTTTGGCCTCTAGGGACCTCAGAACGAAAAAAAAATCGGTCCCACGTCCAGGTCTTACCATGAGTACTACGGTAATAGCTTATTCCCTATATGGGAAATTCGCTAAAAGCCATCAAATGTTTACACAAAAGTATGACCTACTTTGCAATTGTCCTACTGTTTACATTAAAACATATCAATAAAATAATTTTCATAACTTGCGGTTAAAGAATATTTCTTTATTTCAATAATGAATGATATAAATAGACCTAACAATAGTTGTGTCAACTATTTTGTTTAAGTTGTTTGGATCAGCTGTCTGAAATTATGAAATAAGCATTAAGGAGATCTGACTGTTAACATCGAAATGTCAACGCAAAGTTAAACAAAGTTTGTGAATTTCCTCATGCTTCCATGACCAATGAATATTTACTTTTGAAAACCTCACCTCTAAACTTTGGACACCCAAGGGGCGTAGCCTGAGAGAAACTTAGGGAAGTGAATAGTCCTATGACATTCCTAGGTATGTGGACAATCTTTGTGCTTAATTTGGGTTGTGTCAATTTAGTATTTTAGTCGTGGCAGCCGGACAGACAGACACCACCTCATTTTTATAATAGTATATATAGAAGATAGATAGATGAATTCACGTCATAATATGAGTGGGAGACGGACCCAATCGCGACTTGGCCTTGGAGAGGGAAGGAGCACTGTACAATGCTGAGTGAGCTACGAACTACTGATCTGTTTATTTATTTTATTTCCAAAGGTTCCGTCATTTTATAACAGGAAAATTACTAAACAATACAAGATAGTAAGCTTTCAAATAATAATATAGCAATAAATTAAATAATAATAAATATTAACAGCTATAATCTATTTAATAAAAATGATCTTGCAAATAAATTATATAAATAATACAAGCAAATAAAATGCCAATAGAAAAATGAAAATGCTCATGAATAAATACTATCAACACAAGTGCAACAAGTTCATGAAACAACAATAAGTTATTAATAACTTATCAGCATGCTACAATTATAATCATAGACTGGTGTACGAAAATCTGATTACACAAACATAACTCCCACTTGTTGCCACTACTAAAACAGTAGGGGTGTAGGTCGTGAGTAGTGGGTAGGTTATCTGGTAAGTGAGGGTTCACTGTGGTCAGTGGTGTGGTTGTTGTGGTGGGTTGTTAGATTTGGGTGGTTGCTGAAGTAGGATTTAGTACGGCTGCAGCATTTCAGATGATCTAGTACGGTCAGAGTATTTTAGTTTGGTTCCAGATACAAGAAGTTAAAATTTCGGTTGTCTGCTTTATATATTCTTATGAGCACCAGTTTGTTAACTGTCTCAGTTGTAACAAGTAGGAATTTACTAATGGTGTAAAACGTGTAAGTTTTTCTTAGGTGTTTTAAATCTATATTTTTTGCCTCAAGTAAAATATTTTTTCCACAAAATCAACCTTATGACCCAGCATAAATTTACAATGGGCTTAAGGGTTTCTAAAAGGTCAGCGAGAAAGCTAAAGCTTGTAGCTGTACATTTGCACATTATGAAGAGAAACTGAGTTTCTAACTTCTCCGTATAGAAAGCTTTCACTGACTTGTTCTATAGAATACAGGGCATTGTCTTTAATTTCAATTTGTTTACGGCTCTTATAAAAAAATATTGTTATGAAATCTATTTTGTACGAATGAATACTGAGAGACTGATTGATGAGAGACTGATTGATTTGAGCTGCTATCTATTCTTAAGCAAAAACTATCACCCACTTTACACAAGTCATGAAATGTACGTGTAGGCCAGTAATGCTTACCCATGTTCTGCTTATTCTTATTTGGGAACAATACAATAGCACTGAAATTGACATAAAATAATGGGATGGTTTATCCTTCCATTGAAACTTAAGAATTGTTATAAAAGATTGTTTTAGTTTTTTTCTTAAATACTTTAGAGTGAGTAATTTGCCTTGTTTCGATAAAAAGAAATGCAACTTGTAGGCCGACATGATTTCAAAACCACGTGTATAAAATTACAAAAAATAAAATTGCAGTTTCTTAGAGGAACCCGGTATAGGACCGAATTTATTATCTATTTTTATTATGAGGATTCATACATATGCTGGCGGTCTCATTTTGTACTTAGTTGGTCCATTTTCGTTATTTTTTCTGCAGCATATTGTAATAATTACTAGGCTTATATCTAGTATTGACTGACTGTGAAAAAATAAAAAAAATAAAAAATAGTGATTTTATCGTAGTTGTATTTTTATGACCTGTAAATATTTATTAAGGTACCTTTAAACCACGTATTCGTGCTTTAAACTATTATTTCTTAGGTCTACGAAGCTATTTTATAGGATTTTGTTTGGAGAAAAATTATAAATTCTTTAGGAAGCACAATATTTATCCAGGCTGGGCTGTCGCAGTCCCTGTTAACATTTTATTTCCACTCTCTTCTCTCCCTAGAGACAATATATTTCCACTTTCAACTAATTTGTGTCAGTTTGTTTCCAATCTCTTCCTTTCAAGCCTTTTTATATCTTATATTTTTGACGGATTTCAAAAGTAAAAAATCGTAATAATTTATTGTTTACAAGTGCCCAGTATTGTGTAAACAACGATTAGATAAAGTACAGTAATCTAAGGATGACGGATGACTTGACCATGTTAGTTTCAGTTTAACATTAATGATAACAATGTGTGGATGGAGTATTCAAGAATTTATAACGCAAAAATATCTGACACTGAATGTATATTAAATTTATAAATAATGAAGTAGGCTAATACACATAACTTAAGGCCAATTATCACTTAGATGAACAGTTTGTAATTATTTTAGCTACTTTTAATAAAATAATCACGTTTATACAAGCATATGTATATTATGATAGGATAGTTTAAGAAGATGTAAAAAACTGTTTCTAAACTTTACCGGGTCTATAGAAAAATTGTTATACATATTATAAAAGCTTCAATTAACTGTTCCATCTAAAGGTAACTTCATCTGTTTCAGTTAACCATTGTGCAGTCTCGTTATTATTTGATCATTTTTTGGATTTTATCATGTTCCTCTCATATAATACACTTATGATTATATAATTAAATTAATATTAATAAATCAGTTTTTTAAAAAGTTTTATTGAAATAAAATTCACCCACTACTAGTTTAAAACAGTATTTTGCATTGATAGTAATGAATTATTGATTTGACGCCCAACTGAACAATTGAACTTAACGAATTAATACTAACGAGAGCACGCCCCGTGGTCGAAAAATCGACCAAAAGTATGTATTGTACAAACTTCTCTATTTTCATCCCACACTGTAAATAAAACATGTGATTGGAATGTCTTCCATTTGTTTTGACTTTCTGTTTATATTGTGTTGTTATTTTGTCATCACCATAGCAACCCATAAGACCCATGTTAATTTTTTAAAATTTCAAATTCATTTTTTGTGCTTATTTTTGAGCCTATTTTAATTTATAAAGGGATTCTGCACACCTACAGGAAAATAGCTTTCTAACGGTATGCGTAGATTTACCCCACGATGCACACGAGCTGAGAAAAAAGGTTTTAAAGAAACATGCTTGCCTATTAATATATAGATAGATTCCAAAACCAGATTTGTTATATTATCATTACAAATAAATTGTTTGTATATATTTGTACTTATTATAGTGTTGACAATAAGATGTAGTAGGTTCACGACTTTGCGTTTCCAATGAGATTTGTGTAGTGTGCACTGCAGGTATCAACTCAATGGTCCAAGGCCGATCCAAGCCTTTACGACAGTTGTTCTTCTGTTTGCTTCAACTACTGCTGTTGAATTGATTCTATATACTCTATGGTTATTTTATATATTTTCTATTTTCTTTTAATATACAAAATACATAATAAATTGTAACAGCTCATTAAAATAAACTGTATCAGCAAACTGACACTATTCTTCTGACTTTCTCCTATAAGCTTGTAAACAACCTTTATCATGGGTAACAATGATATTCTATAGGGATAAATAACAAAAGTTGCAATAACTTTTGAACCGTAATTGTTACAGTAATGGGGTTTGCAATATTTTTGTTTGGCATTATAAGGAACATAACACATAAATTTTAATCAAAACCGGGGTTTTCCCTAAAATCTGATACAGGGTGGCGCAGATGGATCGGGTGGTTTTAAAATACTTGTCAAACTGTAAATTTTAAAGGTATTGGATTGAAATAAAGTGCAAAACGTGTAGTTACTATGGAAGTTTATTGACAAAAAATTAGTTAAGTTAGTTTTTAAAAATTACATCCATCAAATGCCTTCCTTCTCGAGCGACGCATTCTTGGAGTCGGTCCTTGAGTTTCCGCATTGCTCGCTCAAGCACATCACCAGGAATTGATGTGATTTCGTTGTGAATTGCAGCCTTAAACTCCTGAATGGTCCGGGGTTTGTTCATGTAGACCCTTGCTTCAGAAGTTGAAGGCTTCAATTCACAACGAAATCACATCAATTCCTGGTGATGTGCTTGAGCGAGCGATGCGGAACCTCAAGGACCGACTCCAAGAATGCGTCGCTCGAGAAGGAAGGCATTTGATGGATGTAATTTTTAAAAACTAACTTAACTATTTTTTTGTCAATAAACTTCCATAGAAACTACACGTTTTGCACTTTATTTTAATCCAATACCTTTAAAATTTACAGTTTGACAAGTATTTTAAAACCACCCGATCCATCTGCGCCACCCTGTATTTTGTTATTTTATGGGATTTGTTATGGGAAATAACAAAAGTAACAATAGCTTTTGAGCCGTACTTTTTACGGAAATGGGATCTGTACCATTTTGTTCAAAATTCTAAGGACCATAACATATTAATTTGAGTCAAAACCGGAATTTTTTCTAAAATCAATTTTTTTGTTTTTATGGGATTTTTTTGGGAAAATAACAAAAGTAAATACATAGCATAACTTTGGAACCGTATTTTTTTACGGAAATGGAATTTGTACCATTTTGTTCAAAACTTGAAGGACTATAACATACAGGTGTGGTCTGTAGCTCTGACACACGCACACCCTCGCACACATACACACCCTGCCTTGTAATAATGAGAACCATAATAACTTCACATGTCTTTGTCATTCTGGATGAAACAGTTTCAAATCCTTTCAGCAGAAATTCAGGTCAGTCAAAATTGTTCCTAACAAGCCAAAGCCTATCTGAGCCAGCTGGCCTGTCGTCAGCTTGCGATGAGAGAGATTGCTTACCATTAAAGTCTACCCTACTTGGCAACCCTAGCAGGAGACTCAGTCTTCTATAGAAACATCAATTAATAAACATAAACAATATTTTCAATTTGTTGAAGTGCAACTGGTACTTCAAAGTAGCTTTGAAAAATATTATCCAAGATTAGTATGCTTGGATTGTTTTAGTTCTGATACAATTTAGTACACAATGAAGCGTGTGTAACTGTAAAATAGATTTTTACTTGAATACAAAGAAGTATATCCACCATGGGTTGGATTTGGTCAAGGTTGTTCAATAATTAGAAACTTTTTCAATCGGCGTTACATTTCATTATAATAGCATAGTATAGATGATGACAAACTTAAAGAGTTTATTCGAAATTCTAATGTTTTACAATTAGTTTCTAAGGTGTGGTAATATTTGGATGGGTTTCATTTTATGATCCGTCTTGTTGTATATTATTCTATCGAAGCTCGGTTGAAACTTAATCGTAGTATAAATCAATTTTAAGACATTTACATCAAGGTAATAAGTGTTTTCATAAAGTCAGAAGGCAGGTTTGTACGGCCAAAGCAGACTTACAGCGAAACATCCGCGTCGTTGAACTGGTTTAAATACTAATCGACGTTTCGGATGAATTCAGCGACCAATTTTCGAGCAAGCTACAAATTTAACTCATCTCTTTACCTCCCAAAGCCCAACATCCTACACTGATCATACTGTATTAATGCACTTGATAAATATTTTAAACTGTAAAAAACCATCAGCTACTATTTCATTAATCTTAAATAAAACTGTAGCCTAAATATCCAGGAAAAAGCTTAATATCACACACATTCACATAACACATTGTAACACTTCTTCCGTAAAGGAAAATGTCCACCTAACAAACACTTTAATTTCTCATTGTATAATTGTTAGGGAATCTGAAATAATAATTGTGATAAGATTATAAAAGGCTCTAACAATAATGTAAAAGATTGCTACAAATTTTACTGCCTTTGTTTAACGACATAATACAACAAATCGAACAGGGTCCGATGAACGATAAAGAATCCTTATCCTGTATTCGGACATCGACGACTGATGACCAGAACATTTGGGCGGTTTTCTCTCCGTTTCCTCCAAGAATGAAGTTGTATTTCCTTTTCCTACTAAACAACTCCGGCTTGAACTTAAACATGTTATATCCCAGTATATTTATTTTTTTTCTTAGCGACCAAGTTCAAGTGTTTGTTAATTATTACTAATTTTTGATTTGACATCTTTTGAGATGGAGAAAAGATATTAGATAATTTATTATTTAACAGTTTTAGACATAGCAATCCGTTGTTATCCATTTAGGAAGATGAACGTTCTTATAGCACGTACCTACATGGCGCGCTGGGACTGTTGGGTTTAAACTTTAAAGTCGAAGAAATATTGCTAAAAGTTAGTTCAACCAAATTACTAACTACTCCGTACACCAAACAAATACCAAATATTTTAACTTCGATAGAACATCTTTTTATTGAAATTTTATTCTTAAAGACATTTTTATCTTAATTTAAACTCAATTTAGTTTTAGTAGTTAAATTAATATTAATAGGTCCTATTAAAAAAAAAACTAGATTTTTCCGTTATTTTATGGATTTTAATGAAAAATCACGATAAAAACAAAAGTATACATAAAATACATAAAAAAACATGAGATACTAAGTTAGTATTTACGTAGGCCTATCAAATTCCAGACCACATGTGTAGTCTGTAGATCTGTATACATCCAACACAGTACACACAGACTTCAATTTAAAATCACCTTCTTTGGGTTATGGGGGACCCAAAATAGATATCTCCACTATAAACTCAAACTCCAAGATTTTGACGTAAAAAATTATTTCACCATATAACTTACCATGTATAGGGGGAGAAAATAAATACGGAAGGGATAAATACTAGAAAACCATTGACTTTGAATGAAGTCTTCGTGAAGTCTTCTCATTCCATAGTAAAATAATGAAGTCCGTTTCACATGCGTTTTATGTTTATTTTTATGTTTTATGTCAGCGATGTTTGGTTTTCACTATATATTTATTACTAAATTTAGGCTGTATTCAGCTTGTTTTATTTTATTCTTTAACTAGCTGACCCGTCGAACTTCGTATCGCCTAAGTTATAGGTTTCCCCTAAGACAGACCGATGGAAAGAAAGTACCGTTACGTTTAATTTTCAAGATGATCTCGTTCGCATCGCTCAATCACGTCCTGGTTGAAGTTCGTTCGCTACGCTCACTCACCTTTGGGTTGGAGCTCGTTCGCTACGCTCACTCACCTTTAGGTTTGGAGCTCGTTCGCTGCGCTCACTTGCCTTCAGGTTAGCTCGTTCGCTACGCTCACTCGCCTCCAGGTTGAAGTTCGTTCGCTACGCTCACTCACCTTTTGGTTGCAAATTAGCTGTTGTCATAAATGTAAAAGAAATAATAGTGCTGCACCCTGTTGGTAATCCTTGTAACTTTAATGCTATTGAACATCATAGAACAGAACCAACTTGTTTAATTGAAACAGCTGTTATGATTCATTAATTCCATTTAAATATGAGTACTCATTAGGTTAACATGGGAAACTCCAGAGCCACTGGGGCGGAGCCCGAGAGTTCGATCAGAATAAAAACCACTTAGTTTTCCTATTTAATGCCTAAAGTATCAGTGTACCAAATTTCAGCCTCCTAGGTAAATGAGAAGTGGGAGAATTAGTGATGAGTGAGTGAGTGAGTGTGTCAGTGAGGGCTTTGCCTTTTATATATATAGATTATAACAATACAAGCTTATCTCTATAATTTTATAGCTTCACTAGAGAAAAATAAGTTTTAATTTTGTTAAATAACATACAGTAAGAAACATATAGCAAACAATAAAATTCCTTATACATAGATTAAACAGAAATATCTTAACAATTAACTTCAACCTATTCGCAAGGATGAATGATATATTGAGTATGTTTAATCTACGACAAACCCTAGCAGGATCGGATAAACAACGTAAAAGCCTTATCCTTTATCTGGAGACAAACAACTGATGGCCAGGACATTTGTAGAGTTACATTTAGTTTCTTTCATCGATGAAGCTGCTTCTTAGTTTTATTCTCTGATGATATCAGCACAACCCCAAGTACGAAAACACGTAGGTTTCTTAATTTTAATGATTTATAATTAATTAATTAATTTACTTAACTTTACTAATTTAGAATCAGAATTGATGACAATTAATTTATCTTACCTCCTGACAAATTTTACAGTTCAATTTCCTGTTTAGTTACGATCACAGGTAACGAGAGTTAAATACAAAGTTTATCTTTATTTAAGGTCATAATGGTTGTAAAGCTAGCAAAACTGCAGAATATAAAAGTAGATGGATTAAATTTAAATGTATTGTAGAATAGAGTGAGGTGTTTCAACTATTCACTCATACCATAATTTTTTTTTGTAATTTGTATCAAGATACAGTTGTTGAAAGCGGGTATTTGGGACCTTCCCACCAAAGATAGGTGAAATGCCCACCAGTTGCACGCTTTATCTCCCAAAGACGGGATTCATACTACGGTGCTGTACCCTGGCGGAATAGACGTAGGACGCCTTGTATCGTTTGACTACATTTTCTACCAAGTAAAATGTTTATAATCCATATGTTGTCTGTGAAAGAATATAATAGTTTAAGCAAATGTATTAAAAAGCTACCGTAAAATTAAAATTCAATAAATCATCATCATTTAGTTCTTAAATTATTAGCTTTAAACAATTTAAGAATATATATGGAGTTATTACAAAAGTAAATCTACTAACATTACAAAACAACTCACCAAAACGATAATTTCATTACTTTTGATAGTATTTTGCTTTTCCTGCTGGAGTGAAAATACAATACACACCTAACGAACAATTGTGACTCCAAGCGCATTATTGTCAACCAGTATATAGAAACTACAAAGTCAACAACAGTAATTATAAAGTTTTCTCAGTTATTGAAGCTTTGTTTAGTCTCACACCACTATTATTTATTCACTGCTGGAATCTAGAGTTTAATCTCTTTTGTTCACCGACCCAACGTTTCCATTCAACTTCTTTAGGTAGATCTAGTTATGCTACAAGAAAAAGGTTACATTCATTCAACAGAGGGAATATGCATTTTATAATAATCTATATACTTTTAAGTACATAGGCAAACGAGTAAATAAAATGTTAGGTAATATGTTTCTAGATATTACTCTGCAAATAGATTTTATTTACGTATCATAGTGGGTGATAGCTACGACAAACCCTACTTTTATGAGGGGTGACATATCTTGTATTAGGTTTGTTCTGATCGAGCTTCGCAACGAGTTTAATTAGTGTATTTCTACTTATCAATTTGCTTTTGAAAAATAGAAAGCAGAAAGATGATTCGTCAAAGAGTGTTTAACTATTATTTTCGTCAAGATAATAAATGTTATATAATTTTTTAAATACTGGCATTTCTGAGTTAGGTGAAGGATAAAAAAATATGATTAGATGAGTTAAATCATGTTTTTGCTAACTACTCCAGTTTGTTGGCTTCTGATAATAGGTGGCATGTAATTTATTGTTTCGCTGTTAACTTAGAGGTATGTAGGTGTAACACAAAGATGTACGTCACGAACATCAAATAGGAAACCTCTGACATGTCACATGTAGAGAATACAAGACACTGACACATTGTCTCACACCTTGCCTTGAGTTTGTATGGATAAGTAGAGTTTCAGTAGCAAAAAATATGAACTAACTTATAACGAAAAAATAAACAACTTAACAAATATTAGTTCACGAATGTATAAATAGCGATGAAAGCAACTAGTGGTTTTAAGGAATCCATACTACTAGGTTCATAGTATTCTTATGCGACTTTTACTCATGTAGCCAAGTGGTCATGGTGGTAGCCTTAATATTGTATTGCATACCAGTTTTAGATTTCCGTAAACTAGGCACAACAGACCCATGTTCCTATGGTGAAATGTGTTTGTCTTGACCTTAGCAATAACGCTATATACATGTGCCCAGAGAGTTATGGGACACTCTGTATATAAATCGTGTATATTTGGATATTTATACTTTATGTACAGTGATTGCTGCCTAAAACTATGTTCACAAAAAGAAAAGTACAAAGAAAGATTTAATTCTCCTGAGAATCGTTAATGACAGCAAACCATTTGAAAAATGACACCCTCATTTCTGACCCTGCTTTCTTCCAGGAAGAGTTCAGGATCGATTGATGTTGTTTGATTCGACGTTTATCATCATTCCTGAATTGTTGGGCACCCTTAATAACAATTATTTGCTCACATAGTTTTCTATTTTGACTCACCAACTTATGACTTATACTGAAATTAATAATACCAGTTTTGAATTTTCTCAGACTTTTATTTTTTCGTATATTAGATAACCTCTTTCCATATTAATTTTTGTTTTTACTGATCACCTAAATTAGTACTTATTTCCACAATAGGCCTACTTTCATACTGGTTTCCAGCTCATATGCTTGGTGAAATAATACAATAATGTGTGTTTACCCTGATTCCTAAAATCCTATTACTAGTAGGATAAATAGTCCTAATGACTAGTAGAAGGTGACATATCTAAACTTGATTGTATTGGGAGTATTTTTGGGGCGTCTCGTGATTACCTCATTGAGATTTTACCTCTGGTGTTCTCTGACTATTTGAGAACTTCATAATGAATGACAAATTGTATTAACTAAACAGTTCAATAATTATATTTCAACCTTTAAAAATTGGTTTTAACAGTATACGAGGTGTTAGCCCGTCCTACGTACGGGAGTAGTTAGTTAAAACGGTGTAGGCCTATAATTCAGAACAGCTAGTTTACTCGTATAAAGACAAATTTTATTGCAGCCTACAGTAGAAAGAGTAATTATCAATAATTGAGAAGTGTATAGGCCTAGTCAATGATATCACCTTCCATCGCATACCTACCTCTTCCATAATCAATATCACCACAATACAATTACTCATACTATACACAATTTCCAGTAGGTCTGTGTTGAAACTCCCTAAAATAAAACGAAAACATCCAATAAAATTCTAAGTACACATAATTACGTTGGTGTCCTGACATCATTGAACGAATCGTCCACACACATCCTTTATGTCAATTTCACTGCATCAATTGCTAAATAAATAAGTGTAAACAAAGAAAAGTAAACACAAAAACATATTAGTTTGTTTTGTAAACAGCTGAGTCAAAAATAATATTCATTTGAACAAAAGCACTGGTCACATGTTGAAGGAATTTAAAAAGTAAAAACGCTAGTAAAGCTAGTGACGTAATTAATTGTCTATGTTTATTATCCATTCCGTAATCAGTTCCAATATCCTTGATAATCAAACCAACCTCATTGAATCAATGTACATCGTAATTCCCCATATTCATTTCTTTAAACTATAAAATATTCAGTGCCTCCAAACGTAACCACAACTAAACACACGCCAAACAACTTTTTTAGATTTCATAAAAGGATGGTTAGTCTAATTGCAGTATCCTTGATCAATGATGACGTTGTGTTCAATCTATGTCATTCATCTGTATATCTTTGGATAACACCCGTCTGAGGTTGTGGTGGTAATTTAAAATCGTATTCCTGAGGAGTCTTGATCTCCATCTTTATGACATCAATATTTCCGGGCCTAATCCAAACAAAGTTCAAGCATTCAAAAACATTGATTGTAAACAAAAAGCTGCCAAGATGAATTAAAACATGTAAAAATTGTGATTTTCCTACCCTTTCCAAAAAAATTTAGCAGTAAAATAATTTGCATATCTTTTTTATTTAACTCGTGTACAGAGCCTCGAATTGTACACGTCAATGGTGTTACTTATCTCGGTGGTCTACTAATCTTACTTATTTCCTATAATCAATGACAAAATCAGAGTAAATAACCTCATAGTTTTATAGGGCATTTTTATAACTAACCAGCTGTTAGTTAAAACAAATTATATTGCTCTATAACAAATCGAAGATGTAGACAAAGATTGCTTTAAAAAATAATTTGAACACCCTGCCTAGTATTTTACGATGTATATTAAATTAATCTGTCATCCTCTTACAGAAGAATTTAACGTTTCAATGATTAGCATTACACATAGTATAAATAAGTCAACCCTAAGTATGTCTTTACATTTTTATCCAAATGCTGAATTTGTGACACAAAAGCTGAATGTTTACAGCTGTTATGTTAAGCAAATTATTTTATGCCAAAAGCTAGTTTAGAATCTTAGCATCGGCTGCTGGACTTTTTAAAAATTAAAACTTAATTTCTAAAAAACTGGGACCCTAAACTAAAATTATGGCTTCGACATTCCCTAGTTCTCGAAATTATCTTTCTTTCAACACAAAAATCATGAAAATCCGTCGAATGGTTGATTCAAAATCGTGAAATAAAAAAACACTGTTTCGTTTTAATATTATAGATAGATGTACTAGTTAACCGCCCGAGATCTGCCACGGGAATATTGTCAGCAATAAAGAAATAATAATTAACAAATACTGTTTTTCTTTGTATTTTATTTAGGGGTTGTTTAATTTTTTACATGAAATAGAACTGATAGTTTGCCTGTATAAACAATTTTATGTTAATCAAACCGATATATTATTTTAACCAAATGAATGTTTTATATTAATTTGATTTTAATTTGAAAAAAAATAGTATACGAACTGGGCAATACTGATAACCTAATAAGCAGCTATTTAGATAATTTGCTCAAGTATATTCCTATATTCGTAGTTTTTTTTTTCATTACATTAGTTGTATGGAATAAAGATAGTCACTTAGCCTACATGTAAATCACGCATCAGCGGTTGGTCGCATTTCACGAATCTTTGACCCATACTGTGAGTAAAAGCTGTGTTTACGTCGTATATATAAAGTTGGGCATACTTTGTTCAATGTTAGAGGGTATTAACGGTCCAATTTGATGGAAAAGGAGTCGTGGATTTTAAAACTATGTAGACTACCACTACCAGAAAGATGTTGATTCAAGTGAGACTTAGAACTGGCCATTTCAAATGCAGATTTGTATTATATTTTACTAAAATAGTTTTTTGTCTCTTTTGACACTTAATACTTTTTTATAGTCACTGTTGATAAGATTTTCCATAAACTCAAAATGTTGATAAGGAGTTCATTTTACCTTCCCCTTGTGACAACATAAGGAAAAAATATTTGTGTCCCAGTTAGTCTGTTCTGACTCAAAATTCATAGATTTGCAGTACTGACAAATCCAATCTAACGACCCCAATTCAAAAAAATTGGTATTTTTTATAAGGGACTTCCAGAGCACATTTAACACCATCACTGCTCTTTACCTTTTTAGTTCGATGGTTCTCTACATGTTTTTTTCGTTCTGCATGTCTCTTTACGCCCGGTTAATGATTACCTTTTCTTTTTCTTTTTGTACTTTTCACATCCTGGGGTTAATGATAAAGTTGTATAACGCTATAATGACCCGAGTCGACATTGCCATTAAACATCAAGTCAGATACTTCTTCGCCAGAACCGAAATCTTAAGTCACAGTTTCTCAAGCAACTTCCCTGTGTAGGCCTCGAAAAAATATAGTTATGGTATAGTTCACTGATAAATTGTAGTTCCAAATATCCCAGCGTACTCGCCATCTAGAGAAGGTGAAATTTGGACGTCGAACACCAATCTTGAGTAAGATTAATCACTTACGATAAAATGTTTGTATGTTTACCAATCATTATCAATTATCTGTACAACTTGCAAGCGGATTTCCCTATGATTGTTCTGGTGGCTATAGAGAATAAATTATATTGATCAAAACAATAAGTTTCCGTCCCCTACTATGGGTATTATTTCACATTCCATACTCAAACTTAAACTCAATTACCACTTTCCTTCAGTTCACTTTGCAGGAAAACTAAAACATTTTTGTGTCCCAGTTAGTCTGTTCTGACTCGAAATTCATAGATTTGAGGTAGTGACAAATCCAATCTAACGACCCCAATTCAAAAGAGTTGGTATTTTTTTGTAGGGACTTCCAGAGCACATTTAACACCAACACTGCTCTTTACCTTTTTAGTTCGATGGTTCTCTACATTTTTTTTCGTTCGGAATGTCTCTTTACTACCAGTTAATGATTACCTTTTCTTTTTTTTGAACTTTTCACACCCTGGGGTTAATGATAAAGTTTTATAACGCTATAATGACCCGAGTCAACATTGCCATTAAACATCAAGTCACATACTTCTTCGCCAGACCCGAATGGTAAGTCACAGTTTTTCAAGCAACTTCCCTGTGTACTTGAAAAAAAATTCACTGATATATTGTAGTTCCACGTATCCCAGCGTACTCACCATCTCGAGAAGGTAAAGTTTGGTACCACTGAACGTCTAACACTGATCTTGAGTAAGATTCGTCACCTACTATAAAATGTTTGTATGTTTCCCACTCATTAGCAATTATATGTACAACTTGCAAGCGGATTTCCCCATGATTATTCTGGTGGCCGTAGAGAATAAATTATATTGATCAAAACAATAAGTTTCCGTTCCCTACTATGGGTATTATTTCACATTCCATACTCAAACTTAAACTCAATTACCACTTTCCTTCAGATCACTTTGCAGGAAAACTAAAACATTTCAAAAATAAGTTAACAAATACACTTCCCTTGATCAAATCGTGTGTTTATAAACATAAACTCCAAGTTTAATAATTGCATACTGAAAGTGAGGTTATGCAAATAATCAAATGTCTGACAAACATTAAACAGCTGACGAATATTTTATAAACGGTGTATTATATTCTTCAAAAGGAATTGTATTGACTCGACCTTTAAAGGGCTGTAGGTCGTAGCCCTTAGATAAAACTTAAATTCTAAGGAAGTTCGGCAAATCTACACACTAACCCCTTTAATTTGAGACATAAATCTTGTAGATCGGTCCAGTAATTACTGAGAAAACAGTGTTACAACTGTGTATTAAATATATAGATTTCAAACATATGGGAAATATGATTGCAGCTGAAAAGGAGGGGTGTTCTGTAAATGTAATTTGTGAAACTTCCTGAAAGGCCTTCCCTTTTCAAGAGGGACAATTCCGTTCAATAGGATGGATTGGGTCGCGAGCCCAGCACGGTTACCCTTAAAGAGTTGATTGTATATCTTGCATTTCTCAACACAAGTTCGAGGTTAACCTGAGTTGTAACCTTAGTAGCCTAATACCTACGATAGTTTTTAAGTTACATTGTTCAAAAGTGTTTTTTTTTTCAATATAGTCCTACACAAAACGGTTTACCAGGGTTTTCTAACTGTATTACCTGTTAATTTTTTTTAACTATGCTACTTCGTCTTAGTAAATATAAACAAATTTATAGTTTTAGCTATGTAAATCAACGAGTAATTTTATTTACGGACTTTCTTCTAAGTTTCAATAAACGTTCAACATAGAAACCTATAAAACAGATTCAGCACCATAAAATGGTCTATATAAAAACTATTGGTGTAATTTATACCATCACTTTAACTTTTTTTTAGGAATAAATAACTTTTTAAAAAGTTTTGCCTTTTCGGTTGAGTTTTGTAGCTGTGGTAACATATTTGGTTTTTGTATTTATAAATATAATCAAATCATTTAATTTCACTGTTACTATAAGGGACTTATAAGGAAAAAAATACACTTGATCAGGTAATCAATCTTTTCTAGATTAGAATATAAACAGAATTGTAAAAAAGGCTTCAGTCAACGTGTGTTCAGTGATTCAAAAGAAAGAACTCAGAAACCCGGCTTGGAAGGAATCTATAACAATTTAGTCTTCACAGCCCATTGAACTCATGGTCTGGATTCATATTGGAACTCCAACAGAATATATAAATATTTATGGGAAAGTGGTTTACCTCCACCACAGCAAACATGACACATAACAAAATAAACGGTATCAGCATTCTGACACATACTTTCTCCCATAAGTTTGTCAAAAACCTTTATCATGTGTAAGCGGTGAGAGTAAATATACGGAAATGGGATTTGTAAGATTTTCTTCAGAATTTAAAGGGCTATAACATACTAAATTTTTATCAAAATCGTTCGAGCCAATATTGGGAAAATATGATTTTCCGTTATTTTATGGGGTTTTTATGGGGAAATAACATAATTTACAATAACTTTTGAACCGTAATTTTTACAGAGATGGGATTTGTACCATTTTGTTCAGAATATAAAGGACTATAACATACTAAATTTTTATCGAAATCGTTCAGGCCATTTTTGGGAAAATCTTTTTTTTCCGTCATTTTATGGGGTTTTATGGGAAAATACCCATTAAAAAAAAAAAATTTCTAAGAAATGAGAAAAACTATCAAAATTGTAAGGATCATAACAAACTATGTTAAATAAAAACGGATTTTTTTGTCTAAAATCCTATTTTTCGTTATTTTATGGGATTTTTATGGGAAAATAACATAATTTACCATAACTTTTGAACCGTAATTTTTACAGAAATGGGATTTGTACCATTTTGTTCAGAATTTAAAGGGCTACAACATACTAAATTTTTATCAAAATCGTTTGGGCCATGTTTGAGAAAATCCGATTTTTCCGGTTTTTTATGGGTTTTTATGGGAAAATCCCCATTAAAAATCAAAATTTCAAAAAAATGAAAAAAACGCCTGGAGATACCATGGATTAGAACCTACATACCAAATTTCATTGAAATCGGACCACAGGTGTAGTCTCTAGCTCTGTACACATCCAGACACACAGACACACAGACACACAGACACACACACACACACACACACACAGACATCACTTCGAAAACCACTTTTTTGGGTCCAGGGGGACCCAAAACGAATATATCCACTCAAAACTCAAACTCGAAAATTTTGACGAAAACAATACTTTCTCCATATACTATGGTATAGGGGGAGAAAGTAAAACTACAAAACCAACACTAAATGTAGTGGGGCCATTTGTGTCATTTTGGCTCTTGAGGATCTTACAAAAATAATTTAACTTAATTGATTTAGTATTTTAAATTGTTTGAAAATACATTGTTTAACGCACGTAAATCAACTTGATAACTATTTAACAAATCCCATTCACTTGTACTATGTCGTTCAAATTCAACCTCAGGGAGTTTAATTTACAATCTCGCCACGTCGACGAGAGGGACTACACCGTCAATTTAAGTAATTGTAATCAAATAGAACCTTCTCACGAACTGGCATTACCTCCACGTGGGGCATTCTACCTTTAAAATTCATCAAATTTAATATATTTCAACGCAATTTTGAAGATTTTAAGTATGGCGAGGTAAAATTAATGGTTGACTTTTATAAATAATGTTTTTGGACATGACCGCACTGTATTCTCTGTAACTCCTTTAAAGCAACTGCTCTATGAGGTTAGAGCTCGCCAATTCTGGCCTAGCCTCACAGGTTCTAATCCCGGCAATCACTAATGACTGAGCTATTTGATAATGCTACGATTCTGTGGTTTGAATCCCACTTTATGATGTAGGTCACCCATCTGGATAAAGGTGAATGTTTCTACCACGTAGGACATTCTCAGATTTGAAGAGTTCCATTAGTTATATTTAACTGTTTTCTACAAATAATAAATTCTAATAAAATAATTTTAGTGACGATTTTAATAGCTCAAATAGAAGTAGAAGAAGTATAAAAGTAGGATATTTTCTGTATTATCGAAATCCATGATGTGGCTTAGTTTAATAAGGTTTAATCAATAAGGAAAACCTTACACAATATAGTAATACCAGAAACAAAAGAACCCTGGGCCGTTTCGAGCCGCGCAGGTTTGAAGGGTAAGCCACACCTACCGGCGTGAACCACGTGATCTTTTCGTTTCTGCGCAGGTTGTTTTGTTCGTGGTATGTCTATAATTCACTTCGCTATACTACAGTATTCTACGTTTGATAATGGTATTTTTCTATTGACATTTACTTGATAGAACCATAGACAAAACATACTCCTAATAGCAAAATTCTATACCCGCGTTCAGCCATTTAAACGGTGTTTTGTTCAGATGTTAAAAAGACTTTTCTATCTCAGTCTAGAATGTCATAAACACAATGCTGTTTGTGCTTACAACAGTGTTAGTCAGCAGTATTTTGTTGTTGAACGTTTGCAATACAGAAGGAGATAAGGAAGTCCGTATTGCCATAAAAGGAGTCCAGGGGCCATCAAACGGATAGTAAATTTTATGTAAACAGATACCATTATGCTGTCTTTAACATCCATTTATTACTTACAAAACAGATTATTACCACTAACCCATTCTGCCATAAAAATAACCACAATAAATAATAAAGCATAATGCCATAATAAAGTAATATTAAGCATGTATCAGGATAAAAAAAAACTAACATAAAAAATTATTTAATTTGTTTAACTATTTAATTATTTGCTATATTCCTGCATTAGTACACAAAATTAAAAAAAAATACATGTACAGTACATATCCTTATATATAACACGTGAAGGCGATTTCTACGAAACACTACTCATCCGTTAATAATGGACGGAATTTTACAAACGATGTGTCAAAATAAAGAATGCCTATTTTTTGTCTACACACCCCCTTTCACCAATTCCTGTAATAAAAGTCCTCGGGCTTTGCCCCACAGGCCAACAAAATCCCAATGTATTTCTTATGAAAAAATGATTTTGTTTACCTAAACAGACGAATAATTTGTATTAATTACAGCTGTTCATAGTAAACACATGATACACACAAGAACGTTCGTTTTCAGTTTCGATAACTGGAATGGAGTGATTGATTACATTATCTTTGAGTTTACTCTTTTAAGTCATCGGAAATAATTATGACTGTTATTTGTTTTGAAATAACACCTCTAATACTTTGCAATCGCTCGAATTCGAGCAACAGGTGCACTAGTTTAACATGAATAGTTGTGACTGTAAGCGCATTATTGTCAACCAGTATATGAAACCGTCCTCTCAGAAACCAGAGATCCAGCAACAGTAATTATAAAGTTTTATCTCAGTTATTGTCGCTTTGTGAGGCTCACACCGCTATTATTTATTCACTTTTGGAATCCAGAGTTTAATCTCTTTCGTTCGCCGACCTAACATTGTCATTAACATTTAAGCAAGATCAATGCAAGATTAAACTATCTGTGCTGATGAAAAAAATATTGATTTAAACCAGCATACTAATGCAATATAATAAATTCTAACAGATTTTACATCTATGAATAGGTTACAATGTAATATATTTTATATTTTCTGCAAATAATTTGATCTATGTATAAGCAAATTCCTCAATAAAAAAAGGTTTCTCAGTTTTAAATGCCTGTTGAATCTAATAAATTGTGCAAGCCAGCGTGTAAATTGATAAATAGTTGCCTGTATAACCGAGTGGTTTAGTGCTCATCTCCATATCTTTTGACATTACCTGAGGTTGGACCCAGATGTCATTTGCCATTAGGCTAACTTTAAACAATTCAAATTTGGTACATACGCATTTATTAAAATATATAAAATCATTAGTTTTTTAGTTTTTTCCATAGATTGCTTAATTAATCATAGGTAATTTCAAATCTTAATAATATTATAATTTAATAATTTAACTACGAAAGGAAATTCCAAGGACAACGTTTGTATTAAAATAAAGTTTTTTATATATTAATAAAGTACAAATAACGACAGTTTAAAATGAATAGAGCTCAAATTGTTTAGGTAACATTTTTACTGTGTCAACAATCGACAGTTAATTTATGTGAAAATTGTATAATTGTATATTTTAGTAGTTTGTCCACAAAAATTATTGAGAATAAGTTAAACATTCTTTAGCTAATGTATCTTAACGAATGAAACAATCTATATCATCTTTGTGCGTTATTTTACGTTTCAAAAAGTTTTTAATGAGACTATAAACCCCCTTGGATTAACGCCCTAAAATCGTGTACTTTAGAAATAAATGACAACATTATGTCCCAACATCATTCCTCAAAGAACTACTTTACTGAAATACATTGAACACTTTTAGTTAAAGTATCTAAATATAGAGTAGGTAAGTAAAGACTTTCTTTTAAGACAAACAAATTTTTGATGAAATAATATAAATTCAGAATTTTTTTCAGATTTCACCTTTATGATAACATTTTGTCGTTGTGATAACAGTTTTATTTTAGTTGCTATCTTTATGAATATCAACAAATCATTTAAAGTTACGGTTACTATCGAGGTTTTATACAAAATACATGTAAACAGGCAGGATATTTTTTTAATGATTAGAATATAGAACGAAATTGTTGAAAAGACTTAAAAGGAAAC
Organism: Macrosteles quadrilineatus; assembly: GCF_028750875.1. Lineage (NCBI taxonomy): Eukaryota > Metazoa > Arthropoda > Insecta > Hemiptera > Cicadellidae > Macrosteles > Macrosteles quadrilineatus. Next base: position 53,220,515 of record NW_026542598.1, on the reverse strand, counting down.
TTGTGTTCAATGATACAAAATACGGAACTCTGAAACTCGGGTCGTAAGGAATCCAGAACAATTTCTTCCTCTCGGCCCATTGCACCCATAGTCCTGGTTTTATATTCTAAATCTATAAAATATTTGCATATTTATGGAAAAGTGATTTCTATAAAGACTGCGCTTGTTATAACAGTTAAGTATAAATTTAGTGTATCTTATTAACAAAATTTAGTACATCAAGTAGTTTTCTGTATGGTGTACATTAATTTTCGAGGATCATCATTGGTCTGTGTTATATAAGATATGAACGTGAACACGTTTCATCGTTGTTAAGTAAACTTATGTTTCAAAACTGGTTTGGATCAGTTTACAAACAGGAAAGTACCCATAAACATATAATAAATACTCCGTGACAAGACAAGATCAGTAAACGAACCAGCCAATACCAGGAAACACATAAAATTAAAACCAAACCTATTTGAAAACGCAAATAACTACGGGCAGACGAATAAAAACGTGGAAGAAAGTGTTATTGAAAAATAATTTAATGCAATTTAGAAAATTTTAGTGGCCAGAGTTAATTAATCTTTCATTGTATTTTAATAACACTTTAACTTTTTAAATAACTGTCCGGTTTGTGATTAAGACGTTTAATGAATATTTTTGTCCTCCGACCTGAATATAGCGTCAGCAGATTCCGATTTCTTTATGTATAGGACATTTGTTGCTGGTTTATTTTTATTCGATTTTTTCGCTATAAGGTAAACGCACCAGTAGCTGACAGTAGAAGAAACTATACTCACTTAATAATCCGTGGTTTTGAATAAATAGGAACTAAAGAGATATTACGGATTTTATGTGATTCTAAATTTAGTGTAGTTTTCAAATTTGTCATACAAAAAGGGTTTTTTAAATATATTTTATAACATTTTTAAACTTAATTCAACCTTTGTAAGTGTTCCAGTGGCTGACAGTGAAAAAAGTGCTTGTACCAGTAGCTGACTGTCAGTTGTCCCAGTAGCTGACACTGGAACTATGTACTAGCTGCTAAACCTAAGAGTTTTATAATTTATAAGACGAATAAAATCTAACTTAATAATTAAATTATAAAAACATGTAAAACGTTGTTAAGAAAATTTATTTGAATTATTTTAAAATAAAAATATTTACATTAAAAAATATACAGGGTGGTAAAAAAGTCCGGCTAAATATTTTAAAAAATAATGCAGATAGAGCTACAATACTTGGTACAAAGTTACAGGGCATAAACCTCTATTTAACACATATTCAGTGATCCAATATGTATGTATATCCTGCGCAAAATGACAGTTGTTCAAAGATTCATTTAATTTACATTGCTATTATACGCTTACTTCTAACGCGTAACTATATTTACACGCTACTTAGCCCTAGGAATCGGAATAAAATTGTTAACGTAAGCATAGGTCGATATGCACATCAAATTTAAGGTCTTCACTAGTAGATTACGATGCCGTAAATTCAAGCTCAAAAGAATGACTGAGTAAAAAATGGCAGTCGGTCAAAGATTCAAAATGGCGGATTCAAGAAATCTTTGAACATCTGCCATTTTGCGCAGGATCAACCTTTTGAAGTGCGGTTTGCGGCATTGTATTCTACTAAAAAAGACCTTTAATTTGATGTGCATATTGACCTATGCTTCTATTTAAGATTTTCTTCCGACTCCTTGTGGGCCGTCCCCCTGAAGAGTTATTGGATCACTGAATATGTGTTAAAATAGAGGTTTATGCCCTGTAACTTTGTACCAAGTATTGTAGCTCTATCTACATTATTTTTTAAAATATTTAACTGTCCTGGGACTTTTTTACCACCCTGTATATATATTTTATATATATTTAAAAAATATACATTTTTTAAGATAATTTTGCTAATAAATTAAAAAATTAAAATCATTTTATAAAAATGTGAGATCACATAAATTATAAATAGCATGCAAATTTCGATGGGTAAAACCAATTTAATATTGTGCAAGTAGCAAATATCCCCTGTCAGCTAGTGGAACTTATATGGCTTTTGTGTACCAATGCCTGACATTGATATAATTTTAAATCCAAAACCCCTAACACCCCAATTTTATCATGAAATTGTCAACAAAGGTATAATTGATAAAAATAATGAGCCTAATCATCAATACTATTAAAGAAATTTAGCGAAATGACAAAAAACCAAACTTACTTTCTTAACAATTTCATTAAGAGAATCGACTAAATGTGATGTGTACAGACAGGGTCGCTTTCAAACCACCACCATTCCGCGAGTATGGGCTAAATTTCGCTGATTTGTTTGTAAACAAATCAAGAATAAACATATGTTCTTCTAACAATGGAATCATGAGTAAATATTTTTAAGAGACCACATTATAATGTTAAGAAACTCAAACTGTCAGCTTCTGGAGCACTGTCAGCTACTGGTGCGTTTACCTTAATTGTTCAATGATGTTTTCTTTTAGTATCTTTACGATTATGAAATCGGAGCTGAAGGATTATATTACTTTTAATTTTAATTTAGAGACTTTGTCGTTTTAATTTTTAAAATAAAATGTTCAAAGTAAACTAATTTTTAAACTATTAAAAATGTGCCTATAACTAATCTACACTTGGATTAAACTGTGAAGTTAAAATCTACCCCAGAGTATTTACAATCTAGCCACGTCGACGAGAGGGACTACACAGTCAATTTAAGTAATTGTAATCAAATAGAACCTCCTCACGAACTATCATTACCTGAACGTGGGTCCTTCTAGCTTTAGATTATTTTGATTCTGCGTTTTTTTTTTTTTTTTTTTTTTTTTTTTTTTGGGTTTTAACGTGATTGTGATTCTTCGTTATATAGTGAAATAAACTTGGTTTTTGGCTATACTTAATGTATTTAGGCGTGATTTAAGTTTGTATTCTCTGTAACCGCTCTTAATATAACGATACTGATCATAGAACTTTAGTAGTGGGTTAAAATCTCGCCAATCATTGGTGGTTTAAAAGCTTGGGAAGTCCATAGCGCGGTCGTCCAAGACCCAAGTTGTAGGTCCACACAAGTATAAACCAGGATCGGTTACTCTGGCGAATAGAACTTTTTATGATATAGATATCTATGCCAACTAAAATAAAGTAGAAAAAAAGTTTCAAGATATTTAAATGTTTTATTGTTTCCCACTATTAGGGTTCATACATATTTTTATCAAAGGCTAGTAGCTTAATACACAAAAGAAAAACAGTTAGTAGAACATAAATTTCAGTATGTTGCATGTCTTATTAATGTCATTTTAAAATTTACCATCAGTGCGATTATACTTTGCTAATTCATTTGAAGCTCTTTCCTTTTAGGTCCATACACAGTATGTATTATACGTGATAGCGGTATTTTCCTATTGATATTTAATAAAGTAAAACATTGTCCCCTCACATAGGCTACAGCTCAACGGATGCTTATTGATCCAAGGCTTTCGTCCTTAAAAATACATCTGTAGCGTCTCGGTAACGTTTACTGCCGAGAAGCTGTGTCCCGGATTACGACAAAAGGGGAACGAACTGTATCTCGGGTTACAAAGTTTATAAAATGTATAACAATTACTTCAATCGTAAAAAAAATTATGAAAAAAGCGTTTCCATACGTCGTATAAGTTGTAGCCTACTTTGCAAAATAAAAAATTGTATGTGATTTTTTTATAGCAATTTGATGTCAACCTTTTTCCGTAGTTAAAACCATAATTAGATTAATCATGAATTAGTTTTAAAAAACGCAATCGATGGCGTTCCCTTCTCAATTAATTAATTGGTTGATAATTGAAATTTAATTTGATTACAAACAGATTTACCAGATATTACAATAGGCCTATATTATTTGTTATCTTAGAAGCCTCTTATTTGAATTCAATTAAATCTTTTACGATGTTTACATTCAAATTCCGCCCCTAGAACCATAGATTACCCATATATTATAACAATACCTGAATTTTCTTACTTGAATTGGCTTGGATTGAAAGTTAATTTTATTCGTGTATAGTTCACATTTTCAGAGTTGAAAACAGAATAAAATTATAACGCAAAAAATTGAAGATAAGTAATAAGTTTAGATTAGCGTATTTAAACTAACCGAACACACATGAAAAAGGTTCACTATGATGAGATGTAGGTATCGACAGTACTGTAATTTAATTTGTAACCAAAAGGTAACTGAAGATTTATTTTAATAAACCATTGTAAGACAAATTTAGGTTTACAGTAGTCTTAACAATGATAGGTCATTGTAGTTGGATTATATAGCTGCAACCCTAATAAAAAAAATCCTAAATAGCCAAATACCGAGCGAATGTTTCAACGAGTTATGGAAAAGTACACTTTCAAAAGCGTTTGTATTCAAGAACACTTCAACACTAATTGACAATTAACATAAACAGTTAATTAGCGGAGAGTATTCAGCTTTGGTTAATTACTTCGCATTACCTTCTACTAGGATAAATGAAGTATATAGTTCCATTTAAAATTTGTTTCCATTTAATCTTTGCTGCTTTATACTGGGTGGCTGAAAAGTAACTTGCACCACCCCTTAACTTTTCAACAATTTGAGATATTTGAAATCTGTTTGTGGCAACCTTCTTAGATTTAAGGGGCTACAATAATTATGGTCAATTTTGAAAATTCTGCCCTTAGGGGTAGTGGGGGTAGGTGGTAGCTCAAAATTTTCAAATGACAAGTATAGTCGAATTTGGTATAATTTTACAGGTCTTGACGAAACATACAAATTAACATAAAGAAAACCAAAATCGGCCCACTTATAACAAAATGGCGCCCTAAAACGTTTCAAATCCAAATAACCATGAGGGTGGCTGAAAATTAACTTGTACCCCCTTTAACTTTTTATTTATTTGAGATATTTGAAATCAGTTTGCGGCAACTTGTTTGGATATGAAGGGCTAAAAAAAGTATGGTCAGTTTCAAAAATTTTGCCCTTAGGGATAATGGGGGTAGGGGGAAGCTCAAAATCATTAAATAGCAAGTATAGTCAAATTTTGTATCATTTTACAGGTCTTGACAAAACATAATATTAATAAACATAAAGAAAATAGAAATCGGACCAATAATAACAAAATGGCAGCTAAAAATGAATAAGACAATGGTTATTAAAATTAATTTTGAACTGCCATTTTGTTATTAATGGTTCAAATTCCATTTTCTTGATATTAATCGTTATGTATTGTCAAGACCTGTAAAATGATACCAAACTCGACTATACTTGCTGTTTAAAAATCTTAAGCTACCCCCTACCCCCACTACCCCTAAGGGCATAATTTTCGAAACTGACCATAATTATTGTAGCCCTTTATATCAAAACAAGTTGCCGCAAACCAATTTCAAATATCTTAAAAAGTTAAAAAGTAAAGGGGGTGCAAGTTAATTTTCAGCCACCCTCATGGTTATTTGGATTTGAAACGTTTTAGGGCGCCATTTTGTTATTAGTGAGCTGATTTTGGTTTTCTTTATGTCAATTTGTATGTTTCGTCAAGACCTGTAAAATGATACCAAACTCGACTATACTTGTCATTTGAAAATTTTTAGCTACCCTTTACCCCAACTACCCCTAAGGACAAAATTTTCAAAATTGACCATAAATATTGTAGCCCCTTATATCTAAGAAGGTCGCCACAAACAGATTTCAAATATCTCAAATGGTTGAAAAGTTAAGAGGGGGTGCAAGTTACTTTTCAGTCACCCTGTTTAAAGAGGAACGGTTTGAACAGGGATTTAAAGTATACAACATTAGTATTTTAAAGGTTTTGAATTATATTTGCTAAACTACACCATAGGCAGAGGGCTTCTGAACTTTTTGTTGAGCGCAAAGTCGTTGCTTACAGAAAGCGTTTGGTAAACTCAGCTGGAGTGCGGTAAATTTATTTTCATTGCGGTAGGTATAAAAATGGGAGTTTCTTCAGTAGGCCCTACACACCTGTAGTATATAATGGGTGGTCCATAATTTTGTTTTTGACAGCTCAGCTAATTCATGGGCTTTGTCACAAAACAAAGTGTTAGCTGTTAATATTGACCACCCGTTACAATAAATATTAGACATTTGGCACCTTCACTGAAGGCTTTAAAATGTTACACATAAAAATAATTCTGTTAAAATTTTGTGTTAAATGAGCCTACTGACGTGCAACAGTCTCAGATTAGTCTTATAGCTGAGTTAATTCATCCAGTTTGAAAAAAGATTGCCAAAAAATTGATTTCAAAATCCGTTTAAATGGTGCTATTTTAATTAATCTAAAAAACATTATTACGACGCGACAGTAGTAAAAATGTTTTAGGTAACCTGTGTTTTACGCCATTCAAACTTGAATAGCGGACATTTATCGGGATCAAATATTACGTTTTATGGTATTGTTTGAAAGCTTAGATCATGGAGCAGTTTTTAAAAGTGTTTGCTGCTCGTTAAAACCTTTTTTGAAAAAAGTTTTATGTTTAAGTATTTTTTTTTAAATTTTTGAAAAACACAAATTTTTATTTCTATTCAATTTAATAAGTAGCTATGCAGATTTTGGCAAGTTGAAATACATGTATTTTTATTTCAAAATTTTGTGGAGAACGTGATGGTACAGTTAATTGTTGCTGAAAGTTTTAAATTAACCCGAAAAATGCAACATGTTTGCATTTATGTCAATTTTTTTCAAAAAACTTAAAACATGTCATCTCTGGGGGTGTGTATGAGATATATTTTTTTAAACCACGTTTACGAGTTCCATTTATGCTCCTATTATACCCAATAAAAAGTTTAACGCTTATTCGCGACCACCCTGTATATAGATTTATATATATATGTGTCCGTGAACACGATAACTTGAGTAATTTTTATCCGATTTTGATGACATTTGGTTTGAAGGTGTAAGGCGGGATAAACTTGAATGAGTTCGCGATCCAGCATGATCGGACCATGGGAACAGGGTTTTATGGGGGGTTTTATGGGGTAAAAATGGGTTTTTCTCACTTTTTACCCTCAAAACACAAAATTTCCCAATTTTTCTCTAAACCTTCTTAAAGAGCTTAAAAAAACAAACAATTCAGTATATTAAAGTGTTTTTGTACGGTTATTGGTTACGGAGAAAACTAAAAAAATGGTAAATTTAAAATTCCCATGTTATTCTTATGGAGAATATTGTAAAATGTTGTAGTTTGCTTGTTTATGGATATATTTTGATCAAAGTTGGTAAATTTATTTATTTTATAGTAAGCTTTCAATATTTTACTAAAAACACACTACTTTATTAGTTTCCTTGTAGCAGCAAACCTAGGTACTCGTTAAACCTAATAATGTTATTTAAATAGATCAATTGAAAATCAATTCGGACAAATGGAAATTCGCTTAGACGGCAGGTTTGCTGCGGCGGGGGTATTTAAGTTTCAGCATGGGCGAATCCTCTTATAAAAACTCCTTTTACCCCATAACATTGTTATGGATTAGCTGAAGATAATAATGAAGTTATTTAAGTTAGTTAATAATTGAAAGGCATTGTGTTTTATACTGTTTAATTATTGCTTTCAAATTAACTGAAATGATTTAAGCCGAATAAAACATTTATTTTCAAACAATAGCTTAATCTTTGGTAGTTCAATCAAATCGAGCATAAAATTGAAAAACATTCCTGAATTTGACAGTTTATTTTCAGAACTTCTCAAAACAGTGTTGAAGTAAATAGACTAAAATCATATACAAAAATGGAATTTGTATATAGAAAAATACGTTTAGTGCATGTATAGGTTATCATTACACATGCGGTAGACGTTGACATCGATCAAAGATTTATTGATCAAGTTGGTGAAAGTCCCTTGTCCTAAACTTCCTCTAAGTGTAGTCCCTCCCATCGCTGGTCTCTTCTTCCTCAATATATGTATCGGAAGGTTGTGTCTTACACAAACTTACTAAATAACTTCATGACTCTACAAGTGCTAGAATTTTTTTGACAATTTGTTTTAAGAACTTTATTGTTGGCATACCTTTTGACGTATGTTGTAAAGTACAATCTGTTCCAAAGAGTTTTGTTAATATTTTACATTGTAGTGGGATAAACTAAAATGATGCTTCATGACTACTTGTGAAATTGGCTGTAGAAAATTCAGACTGAATAATTGATAATTTTCTATCAAATAGAAGGCATTCATTAGTATTATTGAAAGAATCTCGTCATATGAATGTAAAGGGTTTACGAGAGTTCTCGTAAATTCTGGCGACGCTGGAATCACAGATGGCTGCAAAATAATTTTAAGACAAATGTATTAACAACTATTTGGAAATGCTGACATTTATATTTAATTGCATGCATTATGATGAGGACTGAGTATTCAGTCCGAATCATCAGACATTTCAACAGTCCTTGTGTTGTGATCCTGTTAATGACTTCTTATAGCAATAGTTTGTAGTTTACGGAGCTTTTACAAGGATGTACACATTTACACTATAAGTTGTATATAAATACAAACTGTGAAATAGTTTTAAGTTATTGTTTACGAAGATTTCTCAATTATAGTACGATACATAAAAGATCAAGTTTTATATATTTTTATTAGATGTTTTTCAATTATTATATTACTAAGTATTTGTTTAGGTAAATCATAATTATTCTAAAATACAAAACATCGTACATTGGTATGATATTACAAATAAAATAAAACCCCCTTAATAGAAAACTTACAGACTCATATCCAACTGTCAAATTTAATTTTTACTAATCAATTTCCTTCAGATTGGTTAACTTCTATGTATAACGCACATGAAACACACATAAATACAGGGTTCACATTTTACGATTGAAGTATCACATTCACTGAAATTATCACTTAATCCTAGTAAATCAAGCAAAAAGAATTCGAGTTCAGTTACAGTGTAGGGATATTCTGGGCGTCGTAATCCGCTTGGAAAATTGCGTTCACCTAGCGTAGTATATGGCAGGAGAGATATGAGTCAGGGCCAGTGTTATATTGCTATCCAGTGGCTAAATATTATTTTTGGCCATTCAACATTTTTAAGACCTAACTGGCCTTATTAGCTTTATAATTTGTGACATAATTCCATTTTCAAGATACTCTTATTTTAAATATAAATATTTTCCGTTCTCTATACTTTATAATTTGTCCTAATAATAAATGCACACGTTAAACATTCTCCACTGCATGCTTGTTTACTTTCTATTCGTTTCGTAGACAACCTGTTTTTATATTGAATTAGAGGTGTAAATAGCTTAAGGTAGGTATGGGCTATAAAATAAGTTAAAGCGACAATAAACTGTATGTATACTAATCCTATAGTGCTATTAGGACAAACTAATATTATTCATCTACTAAATTGCGAAACCGAATGCAGAATAAAACTGATAGCTCGGTTGTTGTCGTCCGATTTTAACAAGAAACAAGGTCTTATTTGTTTGGGATTTTAATATTCTATCTTTTTAATCATAAAACAATTTTCTCAATATTAATGTCATCAAATTTGGCATTATAGATTTTAAATGGACACCATACTAAAATTGCTTGAGAAAATTGCTTGAGAAACGAAATTGTTAAACTATTTTTACCTTATAAACTACACATTTATACTAATTTTTAAATTTATATCTTGAAAAATGCCCAAGATATAAATTAGTTTAAAAATCACAAACAGACCGACAGATAGAAATATAGGTATTTAATACCCATACTTAATGGCATTTTATGTTTGTCTTAGCCCAAGGAAAAAGTCCACAAAATATGTCCAGACAATTTGGAAAAATCCTGTATAATAAAGTAGTGTATAGTATAGTAGTGTAGTCTGTAATATAGTTACTGAGGGTGATTAAAAATACGAATAATGATAAATTTGCAGTGCTTATTGAGGCATTAATTTTCCATAAAAACTGGAGATTTGTTTTTGCATTAATTCCATTAAGCTTTGTTTTGGTTTAGTTAGTGAACAAATACTAAATCAAAGGATTACTGACTTAAATGACTGCATAGTCCCATAATCTCTTACTTAACGGTTCAGTTATCATAAAATGTTTTAACATTTTGTGATTCATGTTTAAATTAGAACTTTTTGATGTTAAAAAAATTTAAAACACTAATTTTGTTTTTATTACAGTTGTTCATCTATTAGTTTCCTGATATAATTGTTTTGTGATTAATATGTCTTTTCGGCATACTGCAGAAAAAACAGCCCTTTTCAATGCATGCGTTGCGGGTATAAAGTAGCATAGGGAGTAAAAAAAAACTTACATTTTAAAATCTATTTTAAGGTTAGAAAATATGTGTTAGGTATAGGAAACTAGTTTAAATTACAAGAAAACATGTCAAAAATTAAACACTAGTAAACCAATTCTTTACTTAATGTAGTAATTTAAATGTATTTATTGTTCTCGACTTTTATAACTTAAATATTTTATCATACCTTAACATTTTGCTACTGTTATATAATACACCTTACGTAAAAGAAAACGATACGAAATATGTGAGAACGCACAACAGAGCTATAAGGGTGTTTCTAGAACAAAATATTCTTAGGACATTCTGGCCTCCCCTAGCCAGATAATGACTATACTACTGTATAACAAGAGAGGAAAAATTAAACGTGCAAAAAAAAACTGCCAAACAAAATATCTGAGTTAACTCAATATTTTTTTAAAAATATTTTTAGATATTCTTTTAGGGTTTAGTATGTTTTCTGTGGTTTAACTGAGGTGAATTTAGAGGCAGTAAGTGCTTAGCAATTTCTTGAGTATAAACCCACTGTGGTTACTATGATAAACTCTTGGTATTGAGATAACCGATTTCAATAGACGGGAGATGATCTGTAATACAGGTAGGAGTATACACTATGTACCTTTTAGCATTTACACAGTTTAGTGGTTGAAATTGCAAGTTATCTGTTTGGGCAACTTTTAGACCTTAGAAAGATTTATATTTGGTAGAGATTATACTCCAAGCTATTTTTTTGTCCCGAATTTCCTGATTAGATGCTACTACCCCTGGGAGAGTTGTTTATCCACACTGTTGGCTCTGTCCACACAGTGTTTGCTAGTGCTGATGGAAATATACTTCAGATGACGAACATCACACATTTACTCCAGGGAGTAAGTTTTCCCAATGAATACACTTCTTGAAATTTTTGCAACATAAAGTTCTATGTGCATTCGTCTATAGTGTTCGTCTTCAAGCCTGAAGATGGCTGGCTCAATTCCAAGTGGAGGAACATTCCCTCTGAGGAACATTTTATTTATCATTTATCAATCATTCTATCGAGTGGAAGGTTTATGTTAGGTAGTTAGACCTGGGGTTGATAGTTTCCTTACAAAAGTGAAAAGTGCAATTGTTGTGAAGCATGTAAATTGCAATAGCTAAGGTAGAAAAACATTCATGTGACTTTCGTGTAACTAATAATGCAACACTTTATATATCTAATAAAATGTATTAGTTGTCTAAAATATGTATACTATAAAACTTAGTTTAAGTCGATGATATTAGAAAACTACATTTTATTTTTAACGAAGAATATAAAGTTTCGTATGAAAATGGTGTAGACAAACGTAACTGCACTAAATGTTCATATTCTTACACGTTAATTCAAACAAACGTCCTTTCAGCTCCCAAACATTGTCTGAACGTTCTTGAACAATGTTTAACCATAAAGTTAGCCACACTAGTGTAAAAGGTTTTCTAGGTAAACCGTATTAGAGTCCACAATAACAACTGGGACCCTTTCTAGGTTTTATCGTTCAACTACGCAAGTACTATAGCTAAGCTTTTCTCAGACCAATCTACCTTTCTTTGAGTGAAGAGATGTATGTAAATAAAAATATTGCCTTAATATTTCCTGATTAAAGTTTCTTACTTAGTCTAAACTATGTCCATACATTTGCGTTTTACAAGCATCAAACAGAATTTTTGTAATTACAGAGGAGAAATCTGGTTCTGTAATTAATTGCCAATCTAATTTCCATGGGGGAGTGTGGTAACACTGAAGCATCCTACTTTATTATAAAACCCATCGAAAACCTCAGTTTACCATTTCTGAGTTTAAATTTGTTCCACGGATCAGAAAATTATAGTCAGCCACCAAGGTGTACATAGTTATAACAATGCACCAATTTACTACATACCTGCATTTTAATTGTTAGTTAATGATCACTTGAAAGATTTTTGGACAGATATACTTATCCAATGAAAAATTGCGAGATAAATAGCATTCGTACAGTCGATAAATCATTTCTGTTTATTATAAAAATAAACTTGGTGTTTGCACCGAAGTTGTTAATTTAAGACAAGGAAATGTACCTTTATCTATAGAATAAATACAGGGGAAATCCTTAAGAATCCCCTTTACCTGAAGTAATTGACTTTTTGTAAAGTTTTTGTCGGTAAAATGAAAAACTTACTTTTTAATTATTGATAGAAGACGAACTTCAATTGCGCTACTGTGAGAGAGAGCTTCTTTGTTTACAAAGCTTTTGTTCCTGAAAAATAAAAACAAGGATTTATTAGAAAATACCTACATTCCTATCTTAATAAGAAAAAAATAAAATATAACATCAATATTGGAAAACCTTGCGGTAAAGGTAAATGTAATGTTTACTTTAATTTTTAACTTAAATATAAACTCTTTCAATATATCGAGGTTCTTTAGCTCGTGTCTCTAGATGAATTAGAAGGATTTTATATATTGCTGATCCTAGATACAAAAAGGGTAATCCTGGAATACCGGTAGCCTTTTTTGTACTTTGGATTAAATATCAACTTCATACATTTTCCTTCTTACAATTTCTGTTCAATTCAACATTCATTTATATGTTTTTAATAAAGGATTTGATGTTATTATACTTTATATGTTGTTTAGCTAATACTTTTTTCAGGATTTTGCTAATTTTTAAATTTTATTCTAAACATTTATCTTACTCAGTATTCTTCCCTTATAGTTTTGCATGTATCTGGATGAATGCGTGAAAATGTTTGTTCGTCGAGGATTTCATAACATTTTGTTTACACTTTAAATTTTAAACTTACTTTTACGAGATTATATTCGTAAACTCGTGTTTTAAACTAGTGTTTCAGTCATCTGATCACCATTCATGTGCGTCTAGAGAAAGTATAGAGGTTCTATGTGAATTTTTCCTATGTGAGGTATTAGGGGATTTTCCTCATGTTTTACTTAATTGTAGCTAGGTAGTTCACTTTTACATGGTATATTCTATTAATATTGTATTATGGTAATATATTAGGACAGACTATACTATCGGGTTCGTTATAAGTGAAACCCTTTGCTATTGTTGTACGAATAGTACCTAGAGTCGGTTTTATAGTAATGATTTGTAGCATAAATCATATTAGGATGGTTGATATTGAAATAAATAGTTTTAAGCAAATGTATGCGTATACAACTGTACCAAAGGGATTTCGGGACCAAATGCGACAGTTATATCACCAGCGCAGTAGTAATTTAAAAGCCTAGCTGCTGTCTCAGTAAATTACAATAAAGCTTGCAGTTGCCCACAACCATTGACTATATCACAACTCTCACTGGCAGGCTGACAACTGTAGAGGTAAACTTACTCTCTATTACAGCAATTATTTTATTTTTCTTGTTGAATGTTTTACAATTGTTTTAAGTAGATTAAGTAGTCTGTAAGTAGAATGGTAAGATCTATATTCGGGACAGATTTACTTTTTCATTTTGATATCTCCAGAGACCAAAAACTATTTGTTAAAATACTGTACTGAATACTCGTCAGAGTAGAACATGATAACACGAGTAATTTTTGTCCGATTTTTTTACATTATACACTTTTTAATAAGTTAGCGAACCAGCAAGATTAGGTTATATAAACATAGAGTTTATGGGGTTCAACATAAAAAAATATTGTCTTTAAATTTAACTTAAAACATACAGATTACCAATTTAATCGACAGTTATCATGTCAGTTGCTATTTGTCGTAAATTTATAAAAGTAATCAAAAGTTACTACCTCCAGCACAAAACAAAATATGATTATAGAACTTACTGTCAATAATATCTATAAGTAAGTTAAATGGTTCATTTTGTAATTGTTAGCAGCTATTAAAAGAAAGTCTTGGGACAATTTAGGTAATTAAGATAGAAAATATAATTAATACTTGAAAATAATGATTAGTAAAAACTGTTTAATGATTGTGAAAAATTAATAAATGGTCACGTCAACGTTATTTCTGCCGGAACCTGTCAGAGTTTGTTTCCGTAACTTCCGGTGACCAATTGTATCTTTGGGAACGAGATTATTTGAATTCTCATAGTCTGCGACAGGGCCTTATGGTGATCGGTATGACTAAACGAAAGCCAATGTAACATTTTTCTAAGAAAGTCAATCTTGAAGGTTGTAATAAAAAAAAAAATAACCTCTTATTTGAGTAAACATTAAAGACATGATTAAACAGCTTGTGGCATAGAGATAGCTTTTATGTACTATCTATTCAGTTTTAGTAGGCAGTTTTTATTGTACCAAAAAGTGAAAACTGAGTCTTTTAAAGTCTTTCCTGTTGAAGCTTTCTACAAAGAGCTGAATTCAATGTAGTAAAATCTAAATATTAAAAGCAACTAATAAATCTTTAACTTGGTAAAAAGCTTAAGTTAGATTCTGCACATTTTCTCATTACGATAGCAAAACAGTTTAGAATGAAATTTTAATGAACCGTGTTCTGTTGGGAACAATCATTGAGATCTGCCTTGCACTTAAAAATGCATTTGAAATCGAATTAAATTTTGTTTGTTTTTGAATTTTTGAATTTTTTTAGAACGGGTTCTTTTAATATTTGAGTTAAAGACAAAGCAAACTGCTGCTAATTACTGATTTACCAACAACATTTGCAAAAGTAGACTATTTAAAAATATTCGTCATTTAAATTGTTGATTGTAATATTTAAGAAGCTAAAAATGTATAGTAGATACTATGTTTTTAATTATAGATGAAAATCAACTTGCGTAGGTATGCCAGAAGGTAGTCTTCTTTCATGCTTTGCATGTTTAGAGCCTATTGCAACTCATCTTGAGCAGCATTTATAGGGAATTTACAATAAATCCCATCACTACGTTTTCAAAAAAAGGATGCATTAGCCTACTTTTAACTTATTAACGTTGAACAACATATTTTTACTTTTTCTTTATTGTACTATAAAACCCTAATTCAATTTAGGGTTTGTGTTATTTAATATTCTGGTTTTGCCAAATTTACTTAATCCATTTAATAGTCCATTAAAACCCAAGATCACAGAGCATTGATATTTGAGCATTACTATATCTCAGGCATCGTTTTAGTTTAAAAACATTTATGCCGATCAAGAAACAGTTTTAAGTAATTTATTTAGTTAACCAGCTCTGCAAGATATAGTTATAACTTATATAAGTCATAAAGTCATATTCTAACTTATATTGGAGATATTGGCAATTAATAATGAAATGTATAACTAAATTTAAATGTTCAACAAGGCCAATATACAGGGTAAATAAAAAGTCAAGACCCCCCCCCCTCTAATATTTTTCCAAGTAAATATACAGAGATATCCTTTTGGTGGTCGAGCAATCTTAGCAGGAAGTTTCATTTTATCATTTTGAAAATTTTGAGTGTCCACCCAAAAGGCCCCATTTGGGGGGCAACTCAAATATTTTAAATGTAAACTCCCTTCAAGGGACACCTCATTTTGAAGTGTTTACAAAACTTAAAGAATGGTGAAAAATAGAGGTCGCTATCTCTTCTCTATCCAAAATGGTAGCCCGTCAAATGTTGTGGAAAATCAACGGTAAAATTGTTAATATTGGCTTCCATTTTGGATAGAGAAGAGATAGCGAGCGCTGGTTTTCACCATTCTTTAAGTTTTTGTAAACACTTCAAAATGAGGTGTCACTTGAAGGGGGTTAGCATTTAAAATATTTGAGTTGCCCCCCAAATCTATTTTTGGGGGGACACTCAAAAATTTCAAAATGATAAAATGAAACTTCCTGCTAAGATTGCTCGACCACCAAAAGGATATCTCTGTATATTTACTTGGAAAAATATTAGAGGGGGGGGGTCTTGACTTTTTATTCACCCTGTATAATAATTTGTTTTATTCACAACCGCTTTCGGAAAATAGGTTTCCATCGTTAGGCTGTGTTTACATTAGTACAATAAGGAAATATTAACTTAATAATAAATTAATTTTAATAAAGTATATATTGGATATTGGACAAATATATAAAAAAAAATAATATAAACAAAATATCTTTTGAATTTTGGATATATTTTACATTGTTGTTCTTGTTGTAATTATTTTCAGTAATTTCAAGTTAATAATTAGGCCGTCTTCATTACTTAACAAATAATTTTGGTCTCCCAAATTGAAAATACGTCCTGTATTAATACTGTGGCTAGCAAGTGCTGACTTTTCAGGTCTTATGTATTTTGCATGAGCTACGCGGTCCTGGTTTGGATTTTTATTTTTGTTTGGCCGATATATTTCATATACCAATAATTACAATTAATTTCATGAATTCCAGACTCGTCAAGTTTTGATGGTTTTCTTCAGGAATGCCTAACTTTAATTTCAGTAGGTTAATAGATCTGAAAGCTAAATTTTTTGATGTTTTATTCTTGAAAATGCTCTTAATATTACTTGCAAATTTGAAGTTTTACGTTATACTAATCAATTTTTTTTCTTTTTTCTTTTCTGAAATGTGGGTAGTTCTCTGATTTTCAGTTTTTTTTATTTGGCTTTTCCTAACACGTTGTCTGTTAATTTTGTAGTGTATCCATTAAAAGTCGCTATATTTTTTATACGTTTTTTAAAAATAAATATTCCTTGTTAAATATTTCTTCGAATAAAGGTGTATTGAGTAATCAATGAATTAGTGAATGGAAAATAGCCATCTTATGAAATGGTGGATGGTTTGTGTCGTTGGTTATATATCTATCTGTATGTGTTTTCTTTCTGTAGATGTCAACCTCGAGTTTATTTATTGCTTTAGTAAATTGATTAGGAATCATCTCCGTTGCATTGCATGGTTTCAATGATATCCCAAGTTACATAGTTGAGACGATAATGATATTCCAATAGCGGTGTCTTACTTAGGAGAGTACACGTACCATTGAATTCGGCACTTAATATGCTAACTACAGTATATTCAATCGTTCAATAAAAAAAACTTTGCCTTTATTTTAGAATAAAATTGCATTCAACATACTTAATGTTGAAAAGCCTACTTTCTGACATTAGATTGAATAAGACACTTTTAGAAACAACTGTACCTTTTATGGCTAAATAAATGTATGCTGTATAGATACGATAAATAATTCATATAAAATTATTTTTTTTTTAATAGTTTATGTGCAAGATGTATACCATAGAAACAATACTAAACCAACGAAATTGCAATTATCCCTGTAGTAGCAAACCTCAGACGCGTTAAAAATAATGTTGTTTAATGGGAAATCTGACATTTTAAGGTGCTAACAGAAACCTATCAGACAAATGGAAGTTCACTTAGTCTGTAGTTTTGATGGTGTGGAAGAATATATAGGCCTACTAAAATTGTTAAGACCCAGGTCATACACAAATATTTCCATTCTCCCATTGTAAAAAGTTCATATAATTGTATAAAGAACAAAGTTCACAAAACAAATGTTTGTATTATCTATGCATGATTTTCACTAGTATATACATACATGCATGTTTTAAAGAATACTTCAATCATACTTGACTGCTAAAATACACAGTGCAATTGAATGTCTGTTTGAAATGTATAGACAACTACAAATGTTTAACAAGGATATTGGAGTGTATGAAGTTTACAGTATTGTTTGACTTGTTGTCATTGTAACTGTAATACATTGTTAATGTTTGGCCAGCAATAGTAGTTAGTGTTTGCTACCAAAGCAATCCAAAGTTTTAATTGCAAAGCTATGACTTATCATGGACGTTCATTTTAATGAGAGGCATGAAGGAATACGGTTTAGAGAGTATTATAACATTGACATTGAGTGATTAATAAAAAAAATGATTACATTAGTATATTTTTTAGTTTTAGTTTTTCAATTAATTGTTGACTGAACTGATCCATTGTATAAGAAAGATATTTAAATAACTATGTAAAAAAGTTTACGCCACACTACATTATTTTGATGAACTTTCCACGCAAGGATTTAGTCCAGAAAACAGCTGTTTGCCGCCAGCTTATTCAAATGGGGTTTCATTGCGTACTACTGTTCTGCAATGAGTTTTACCGGACACCAATCAGCTGATTATACTGTATTTTCATGGCAATTACTGTAGTGGTTATAAACAAAAACATAACCTCTCTCAGAGGTTATGACTAGTGATTATTAGTCCTTTAGTAGGTGGAAATATATAAGAATTTGTACGGATTAAGTAGTATGGCGTAAACTATCGTACGTAACTCGTCCAAAATGTGTGTACCGGACTCGTATGGTAATCCCGTACTCGACTTCGTCTCTCACGGGAACGACCACACTCGTCCGGTAAACACTTATTTTCAGGACTAGTAACTTAATATACTATTTTCAGTAATGTCAAAAAATTGTGCTTGTAGGTTTGCACTTAATCTGATTTAAAATTTTTAATTTCAATCAAACTGTCATAATTTACAGACCTTTTTTAACCAAAACTAAATAATACAATTTGTATTTATTTTTAAAACATCACAAATAGTTCAAACCCCCCCCCCCATTGAATAAAACTTTTTCGCATTGTGTTTAGAAAATGCTGTTATGGAGAAGTTATATTTTTATAATTATTAAAATAATTCTTTGAGAAAACATTTGAACTAAGTTTGAATTTTAAACAAATTTAGAATATTTTTAGCCTATTCGTCTTTATTCATGCCCAAATAATCACAATAAACAAATAAGCATGAACAAAACATAAAATATGACCTATGAACCATTTGAGTTCTGAGTTAAAATTCCGTCCTGTATTCATAAATGTAAAAAGGGAATAATTTTATTTCAGTCAGGAAGTAAATAACTTACTATGTCAATCACGTTCATTATTTTGATTGTAGGTAACAAAATCGAGATTTGACATGCCACCATTGCCACGACGGTTGTTAATACATGCCACGTGGCATACATTCGTGACAAATGTATACATATATATATATATACTATGATTATATATATATATATACACTATGATTATATATATATATATACTATGATTATATATATATATACTATGATTATATATATATATATACTATGATTATATATATATATATATATATATGTGTGTGTGTGTGTGCGTGTGTGTGTGTGTGTGTGTGACAAACAACAATTAACTACTATTCAGCGAGCGATTGCATGTTCCATCCTAAACCATATATTATCTCTGAAGCGTTTACTTAAAGCTGAAATCGTCCTTGCCAATAAAGGCAATCGATATTCAATTTATCGATGACTATGAGCTAATAAGAGATGTTTATAGCCAAACTTTATAATAATAACATTACCTTTCTTTGGACGTTTAAAATTATTCTATGGAGAGTTTATTTACTTGGTCTGCAATATATTTATTTGTTGAATTAAATTGAGTTTAGAGCTCTTTAGCATTTGAAACATTATTTTTTTTTTAAACCCCACCCTTAGAATTTTATTGATTTATTGTACTAAGAAACAATTAATCGAAAAGTTTAAATTATCTAAAGAGTTAACATTAAAAAAAAAACTTGAAGTAACATTTTTTATTGTTCCTTTTTATTGTTAAAAAATAAGTTGTAAATCTTCATAAGGGATCCCATGCTAAGACTTATGCTCTTATCTTACCTCTTACCATGGAATGTTGTTGCTGATCTCATGCATAAAGTGCATTTTCTTTCGTGACATCACCTATCAGTCAATTAGCTCATGATTCAGAAACACAACCCTATTGTTATGCTTTCGAAAAATCTAATAAATGTTTCGAGAGACAATAAATTCACTGAAAGTAACTGTATTGTACTCGTAGGACCATTCATTCTGTTGAACGGAATTGTCTGTTCCCAGAAAAGAAAGTTTCTAAGGAGATTTTCGTCATTAAAACTTGAGAAAATTTGTTTTTTCTAGCTCAATTGTACGTTGATCAATAACCTTTTTTGACGATCAGTGTTATTTTGCCTGAAAATGCAATCACTAAAAACAATATGTAGTATTATATTTTAGCATTGACTATTGGATATTGTTGTAATAATAGTCAAAGATTGACTAAAAGTCAAAGATTTTAGGGGGCTATAGAGTTTACTGATTTACCAATATTCAATACTTAACAAAATATTCTTGGAAATTAAAGGAACAAAATCAAACTAAGAGTACTAACATCTCTGTGGTACTATTAACAACACAAATTTTGCACAGTGATTTATTGTTTATTAATTTATTGTACAGATTTTTACTTATGCAAATTCTACTTTCGGTACTAGCAATGGATACTATTCCACATGAGCCTAATAAAAGGTTCTTTTTTATCTGGGGGTCATGGCTTGCCCCGAAGCTACTATAACATTGTAAACACATTCACTACATATTACAATAGAATAATTAATCTAATATTTAAACCTAATCCCTTAGGTTACAGTCTTTATAAGATTAAAGTACCCACTTATTACAAACTTATTAGTTTATTTAGTTAAAGGGCTTAGGCACATTTCCACACTATGAAAAATAAGTACTATGTGTACTTATTAAAAGGACTAAAAACTATGATTAATGGCCTGTTTACCGCTTAGTAAAACAAAGAGTAACTGTGTCATTGTAGTGGTCATTAACTTTTTGCTTCGCATCAATTATGTGATAACGACAGTTTGACTTCGTTGGCAAAGCTTAACTTACATTACAAAAGACATAAAATATCTTCTTGTAACTAATTCTATACGTACAAAGTGTTATTATTTTTTACACGGATAACAAATAATAGTTGCTTTGTGTGGTTGGTGGGTTTTAATTGTTGCATTTACTGTAAAAATGGTTTAGTAATTTAAATGAAATAAAATATGAAAATTAAAAAATCTTTTAGAAAACTTAAGTGACACTCTATCATTACACGATTTAAAGGAAAAAGTAGTTAATTAAAAAGTTAACTTAATGCAAATTCAAATGGCAACTCAATGATACAGTAATAGAATTCTACGAGATCTAAACTGTAAATATTATATTGAACGCATATGTCTGGGCGTATGTGTTTGGTAAACTCACTATAGCGTTTAGTTTATGTGTGTTACGAATATCACCAGTAATCAGTTTTGTAATACTCTTTACTGTTGGGTTTGTGGGGCCATCAACATTTACTGTGACAATTTGACTTTGAAGCCAGATGGTGAGATACTAAATGTTTCCTTACTCTTATCTTCGTTTTTATCGTAGGGATACTTTGCCTGTGGGGTTATGTCAGACAGAGTTGTTGTACCTCCTTTACCGTTGAATCTCTTGGAGCTCAGGCATCGCATCTGCTGCAGTACAAAGGTTTGATGATTCAAATGTTTGATCAGAATTTGATTTTAGAATAGATGCCTGCAAAGCAGGCTGTGATTCACATATTGAACACTAGTAGTATATGGAAAAAACTCATCGCAGTAATGTTTAAACAAAGTTGTTTACTTCTCTTGTGTACACCCGGTATAGTTAAATAATGCGTAATCAGACTAGGGAAGAGTGGTGGGGAACGTTTTCAGTCTATCTCGTACCCCCCTCATAATTTATACGATCTTAACCATTTTTTGCACTTACCTTTGAATTTAGGTCATGCATATCTTAATATACCCCGCTCTTATCATTATAAACTAGAAGGCATGCAATGTATCTGTGTCTTGTATACACAAAACATATGTAAAATATCTTACATGTCGTGTCAGAGCTGCCCTACATAGGTTATCCAACATCTATCCCAGTGTTATCAGTAGCTAATTGCATTTTACTGTACCTGATATCAATAGGTGGTGATCATAAGGTGATAGTGGTTCCCGCAGGAAACTCATTATTATACAGCTGTAATCAAAAGTAGTTTATTTTATTAATAATATAAATTGAACAAGTACAACAAGCCAATTTTGCATGATCAATACATCCCCTGTGAATTGCTTCTACTGTAGTGAGAGATCTATAAACAGTACATTAACTGAATTGAACAACATGTAAATCAGTGGTAATCTCCTGACTATCCGACAAGCTGACTATATCATGGCAATTATTAACATTGATGTTCTCTAAGGGACGATATCTTAGGTTTAATTAGTTCTGATTAAAATTAATTGAGATCGATCACAATACTACATTACCTACTCCAAAAATCACAATATAGGATATGAACTATAATTATTGTTTTTATGGTAACCAAAGTAAATGCTATTGGTATTTCAATGTTTTGTCAACAACTGATTTGAACTTGATCTCAGTTGTTTAAGAATTCCTTTGGTTTTTACCCTCTGCATTGATATGCCAACGTACGGTTAGGCATTATATTACGTAATATATAGACAAAACGAGTGATATGATAGATTTGAGGTTGAATATTGAAGAAACGTTGAGATAAGAACTATTTATAAGTTGTATAACTTATTTTATTTTATTTTATTTTTAACATATCTTTTGGCTATCTAGGTAATCCATGGATATATGCAGGATGATAAAACGGATTACATATAGAGGTAGTTAATTTATATTAGATTTCTTTTAATGTTTTTAAAATTATACTTTAATACTTTACTTTGCAATGGCGACTATACGAATGTAGCTATTTTAAGCAAAGTATGAGTGAAGGATGAGTGAAGTGATCTTGTAGTCTTGTTAGTAACTAAGGCCGACATATTCCTTAGACACAGCTGTTAATTAATAGTCCATAGAGCCAATGGCAACTAAGGGACCTACAGTAATAGTGGAATCCGAACTCCATTTTTGCCTTGTAATTAGAGAAATTGTCTGATTATCAGGATAGTACAGTCGATAATCGTAGTACTCATTTGTGCGGACTAGTGAGTATACATATCCAAACCAGGGAGTATCGCATCCACAGTGCATGCATATAAATATCCACAATTCGTGACCTCCTAGTAGTATGGTAGATATAGTCTTTATAGAATAAAGTGCTTATAAAAATTTATATTTACGCAAGTTTGTTGTATGATTTACGTAAGTACATGGGTATAATACATAAATAAATACATGGGTACGTATTTTATACATAGAGAACACGAATTTCCATCGCCGAGAGAATGCTCTGAGTTACTACTACGGGGGCAGTCCAATGAGTGATGGTTGTTTTATGCAACTTTTTCCTGAGTCACTTCAGCATTATTGCCTCAACATGACGAATGACCAAATATGATGAGTGTATTGTCCAAACAGAAAGAACTTATTTTCCCCTGATACGATATAATCCTTCACTAACGTTCTAACACATATTTTAAACATTGATGAATTATTTAGCTACAATCCATTCAGGTAAATAATAAGTGTCATATAAGTAAGTGTAGGTACTAATATTCTGGTTAATTTTATTCGTGAGTAAATAACTAATATTCATATTTTTGTATAAACGAAATTTAATAAGGGGAAAACCACCTATTAATTTATCTCAATGTACATATAAATGATATTATATAGCAATTGACCTACCATACAATTCGCCAACACTTCGTTTCCAGTACGAAATCCCTCTTTAGTGAAAACTGCTGATAAGTGAATTTCTTATTATATCTAATTTTAGCTGAAAACCTTTAACGAGACGACAGTGGTACAGATATGCTCCACAATAAGATAGCTTTCCAAATTTTCCTGAAATCACAGATAGACATTCAAACAACAAAATAGACAAGGGACGAAACAAAATAATGTAGAGAGAGCGTTAATAATGCAATGCATAATGTTGTGTAGGTCATAAGCTATTATTACATTTTTTTGCAATCAACATAAATATAACGTAAATAAATCTTTAGATTTTCGTAAATTACCGTACATTCATTAAGAATAAAAAAATTAATTCAATGTTATATTGTTTAGGTATTTTATACAACTTTTCCGAGTGCACAGTCTATGTAAGATGCAAAGCAAAGGAACATCAAGTAAACAATGGCGTAGGGTGATAACTTAAAGTTTTATCCTCTAGCAAAGTGTACTTAGGAGGTCAACATAAATGGCTTCAGTTTGTCATGCATGGAGCGGATCTTCTTTTAAAACATACGGATTTTAAGTAACTGAACGAGTTAGTTATCCGTCTGCTGGTCTAGGGTATTCATTGGAAAACAATTAACATTACTGAAGACAAGGTCATTTGAGCCGAGTTGATTTATTTTTTCAAAAATGAAAAAACCATATACTTTAGTGTTTAATACAAGACAAAACAAAAGAGTAAAAGTGGTAAAATAGAATAAAGGCATGAGTATCACCGAATTCAAATTTGTTAATCGTGAATAAAATAGTATTGTGTTTCTAGTGACAGCGGAACTGGCTAAAAATGAGACTTCCTTTAACATAATTGATTGCTCGTTGAAACAGTTATCATGACGGCATGCAAACTAGTTTATCTTAATGGTTATAAGCTTTAACCCCCATCTGGTTACTCTGCATAAAATATTCGCATACGCAAGTATTAAATATTTTTTTTTATAATTAATATTAAAACAATGTGATCACCATTATTCGTTGTTCCATTATAGTTTTTAGTATCGTTCAACGTCTAGATTATATTTTTGTAATATGTCACTAAACCATTATGTAAATTTTGAGGACATTGAATGTTTTTTTTTTATATTTTGAGTGATAGTTTTTATTACGAAAGTCTATAATAAGTAAACATATTGTTTCAAATTTTAATCAATTTCATCCTCAACTAAATAGTAGCTAGCTTTTTATTACTAAAGCTATATCTACAAGTTGGGTAGTGGATAACCATTACGTTAATGTCAGTGGATCCAAGGACGATAAAGAATCAAATATACTGCAGTAGTTGAGGCAATGGCTGAGGTATATCCGTCGTAACTGCTTTGATAGGCCATGGGACCGATGGTTAAGTCCGCACTGCACCAAACCGACCGTGTGTACAAACATTTACAATATCCAAATAAATCAAAGTTCTGTTTTAAAATTTAAAAAGGCAAAATTGTATTGACTAAAAATATAGAGTTCGGTATATGGAGTTAGTATATACTTAGTTATTACGAGTTAAAACACATAATTTTTAACGGGTGGCAAAGCATTATGTGCGATTATTAGTGTTTATTATCACACAATTGATTAATTAAATGTATATGTCAACTAAACCAAAATAATTTAGACACGAATCATGATGAATCTACACTAATAATTTACTAAAGTCACAGGCTTTAATATTTTTAATGAAAACACGATGACTCGTTAACCTGTAAATTTTTATTTCTTAATTTGTGAGCTAAATGTGCTATAGCATATCTTGTGACATCACACAATCATTAAGACACTATCAAATAGTTTATTCAACTAGCTTTCTTCACCTGGATAAAGTACAACGAACGTATGATATTATTAACCGTAAAGCTGTCAACTAGAACATAAATCCTGTAATACTATAGTGAATGCAGGGATAAACACTTATTCATGGAAAAGAATATAAAAATTTAGTTACGTTTAAAGAAAGAATTTTATTCAATTAAATAATTTCTATGAACTTCTAGTATGTACTAGTAGAGTAGGTATCATAATTAAATAGGTCAAAGAGCGTACATACCGTGGGTTGAAAGCTAAGGTACAGTTCTGTGTAACACATCGTTCTCATTGCAATACCAATTAGTTTGATTCCCTGGTCACGAGGTTGAAATCTGCCACAACTCCAACTACGTCGACGCTATACTTGGTGTGTGGGTGTTTTACAATAATTATAATAAACCAAGATTGCATAGCCATTATAAAATGAGATATCTACATCTAAAATAAGTACAATACAGGAAAGTACCATATAATAAGCACAATCGTTACATCAAAGTTCAACTTTTTATTTTACTTTACCCACTAATCTGCCCACCGGATAAAGCAGATCAAAGCTAAATTGCACCAAACTAGTTTGTTTAATGGAATTTTTAATGGAAATTTGAGGACAAACATCATCAAAACAATTAATTATACTCATGCAAAATATTACTTATATAAAAGTTTTAACTCCTAAAAAGGGTCCTACGATTTAATTTTGTAATTGTATTGTTATGGTTATTGCTTTCAGAATAGGATCTAACTTCACGTTTCTAAAAATATCTTTGTATTTTTTATTGATAAGTACAAGTAGCCTACTTGAAACCAAACTAACAGATTACTAGTATGTTCCGCAATTCATTAATATTATTTACACACTACACTCTATCTTGTGATTTAGTTATAGTTCATTTGACTTAACAAACTATAGCTGTTCCAATATAATCAAAGGCGCAATTGTCAAAATTGAGATAAAACAATAGTACTTGTTGATTTTACTAAACAAAGACAATTTTATACAATACAATACAGTAATTCAAACACAGCTAAATATGAATGTAGTTAGATGTAGACTCGCGATAGAAGATGTTATCTGGCACAGATTACTCTACAATCCAATGATATATATACTTTTTATGAGTTGGCCTACATTTTTGATAACATCAATTCCTATTGTATTGATCAACATCGCCTAGAGCCTACACTAAGGCACTAAGAGCTCACTAATTCAAAACGTGACGAACATTGCCAAGAACTTGATTTTGTGCTCGATGTTGGAATTAGGTAAATATGCACTAGTAGTTATATTACTTCAATAACTTTAAAATGCTGTTGTAGCCAATGGTGAAGGTTCTACTTCCATTTCATTTGGTTTAATTGCTAGGTTTTCTCCTAGTGTCGATATCAAAATGCCGAGTCGCCTAATACAACAATTCTTTCATTCTTATATGCCTTAAGAGTTCAGCTTGTTTACAAATGTATGTTTATTGACCATCTCAATGGTTAGGGAAGTGTAAAGGTTAAGGAAAGATACAATATTGCTAATGAAAAATGTACTGTCGTTGGTTGTCTTCTTAGGTCGTATTTGATCTAATTTCAAGGACATAGTACAAAAGTATTTAAAAATGGAAGTTTATAACTATTCACTGAATGTATATATTTGTATTCTATACCTACCACTTGATGGATTCACATCAAGTTAAATTCACTGTATCTCAATAGTATTTTTATAACTCACTGGTGACAAATGTTTAACATCACTACATTTTTCTATTTAATCGAGTGTTTAAGTTGGAACTTAGATGTCTTTTTGAACCAAATGCGTGATTTTTCTTATTTTAATTAGGTGGTGGCATAAAAAGCCACCACTCATATCAGTGGTAAAAAGTTGCGTTAAATCCAGTTATATGCAGAGAGGAATTAGGGGGAGGTACACGAGAGATAATTCCTAGAGAGAATATTCTCCCTCCCCCCCCAACACTCGGGGCGTTGTTGAGGGCATAGGATATCATAGTAACGTAATTATACAACACTTGCTTTTGTCAACTCTCTTAGTGAATTTAAGAGTTGACAAAAATAACAATAAATTGAAATAGCAACAAAAACAATTTCGTGGTAATTTTGTGAATATGTTGTACTTTACGGTCTTGTTAGTATTATTCAAACTACGCACTATTGAAGTCTATATTTATAGTTTCGAGATGGATCGAAATTTGGAGTTTTTAAAAAGGTTACGTTATATTTATAAACAGGAGATACAGAGATATCAAGGTTTTTTCTTGGTGATAAATTGCAGGATTTAAATATTATTTTGTGTGAGGATTTTAAATATTATTTTATGTTCAAATCTTGCTTTTATGTAATTTCTCAATTTCATTTGAAATAAATCGTGATATCTCAAGTTACTGAATAGCGTATATTGACGACGACAAAACTTCTTCGAGATAAAAACTTGTATGAATAAAAACTCTTTTATACTGTTCAACTCAACGCAAAGGGCTGAACAACTTATGTGTTTGGTCAACTCCCTGCGCCATTTAGTTTATGTGCTTTGCGAATATCACCAGTAATACATTTCGGGATCCTCTCCAATGCTGGGTTTATGGTGCTATCACCATTTACTGTGACAATTTGACCTTCCTTGGAGCCAGATGGTGTGGATATAAATGTTTCTTACTATTTTGCGATATGGAAGATACTATACTCTTTACTATATGTCATGATTTTATAATAGAATATCAGTAGCAATTCGTAGAAAATGGCGTTTGACTTTGTAAAATTTTGTGTGGTACTATAGATCATTAATACTAAAACGATGCTAAAACGAATATTACCTCAGTTAAATATTGATTGATATCAAAGTAATTCATTCACTACTAAATAGATTTATAATAAAGAAGATTACTTTCTGTTTAACAGACCTGTTTTTTTCATAAACTCAAAGCATGACTTACTAGAATTGTGATTCACTTGATTGTTTCTTTTTGGTATTATAGCGAACCAAAATCCATTAATGTAGGTCAAATTAAATATAAGATCAAATACATTTAAGCACCAAGCACCATAAACTTGATGTTAGTTGATCTAGAAACAGTGTAGAATCAAATATATTGCAGTAGTTGAAGCAATGGTAAGAGTATATCCGATGTAATAGCTTTGATAGGTTATGGATCGACTACTGACATAAAAACCGCAGTTCAGATACACAATTGTACACCATTTCAAATAAAACTATTTTCTATAATGTTAAATCACACTGGTTTTAAATAATACTTACTGTGTTATTTGTTTGTTTAAACAATTTGTGATATAAACCTCACCTAATCTAAACCTAAATCAACATTTTTTTTATATATTCATGGTTAAGTTGATGTTAGGTTAAAAGTAAGTTTAAAGTTGAGTTGAAAAATAATCCTATTTGTGACGAAGAGCGTGTTTTGTAACAAGGGAGTATGGTAAATCAAATAGTCAAATAACTTAACGGTACGAATTACCCAAAATATTTTTAATCGTGGCTGGAGGCTGACTTTCTAATCAAACTAATACGGTAACTGTAATTGGATATTTAATTACAAAGCGTATGTAATTAAATATCAAATAATAGTAATACAAATCAAATAATAGTAATAGTAGGTAATTAAATCTTAAATTTCAAGCTTCCTTACTTTATAGCTCATACCTGAGCCGGTGGGCGAGCGTCTTCCATCATAGCCTTGGTAACTACTAGAGAACCTAAGATTTAAAAACATTTTTTGCGTGGAAAATACACATGATTGAAGTTAACAAATTATAATTATATACAAACTTAAACTATGTAACTAAGTATGTATGTTATCGAGTATTTAGTTAAGTTATTAAGATTATAGGTATACGAGTTCCTATATAAGTATATATACTATACTCGCCTTTGGCTCGCTGGGGGCTCCGCCTCCAGGCCCCCTAGCTGTTAGTCGTCATTAGTAGATTAGAGTCTAGCCCCAGTCCCCCAGTGTGGGGTGTTGAATTATTGTTATACATCCTTGGCAAATTTAAATTATTGTTATACATCCTTGGCAAATTTAAAATCTCTAGTATATCTAATAGCCCCTTTCAAACTTATTCCCTATAAAAATAAAAGGGGGAATTCAAAACTTTGGGGGGGGGATGAAAGGCCAAGACCAAGAAGCTTAAAGAAGTCAAGAAGGCAATGCAAAAAAAAAATAACTGCAAGATGGTTATTACCGAAAAGTAGTTTTTAAAAGGCTTCTTTTCCGAATAAAAAAGGCCAGAAGCTTAAAAATTTATTTCCCATAAGATTAGGTTGGGGCGGAATTCTTAAAAAGGGTTATTATAAGAAAGTTTAACTTTAAAAAATTGTCTAGTTTGTTTGAGGGACAGGGAATTTTATATTTCGGGAGGGGGGGTTGTTATTGTAAAACGTCACTTTTCAAGAAGGACGCAAGACCTAAAGACCTACAATCGTGCCAAATTTCAGATATCCAGTTAATCTAGAAATGGGTAAACGTGATTTAGACTTATTTACCTGTAAGAATAACATTGGGGGGAGGATTTAATATTTCGGGGGGTGGGGGGGGGGGTGGTTGTAAATATTACCCTTAACTTAGGATCCCATACTACTGTACTACCAAATTACAAGTCTCTAGCACGTTTCTAAACGATTCAGATGGCCATAACAAAGTCATCAAATTTCAACGTTATTCTCCTTAAGAATAACATGGAGCTCGTAAAAACTTTCAAATGTTGACATTAAAATTAAGTTTTGGGGGTCAAGGAGAAAAATAACGAAAAAACATGTAATGAGTAAAATTTAAAGTTAAGTAAGGAAAATACAAAGCAATAATAATGTTTGCAAAAAAATATTTAAGTAAGAAAAAATAGCGAAAACCGGTAAAAATTTGAAAGTAATTTACCAAATTTAAAAAGTAGGGCGTTTTTTGAAGGTTAAGGAGTGCGATTTTCCGAAAACGCCTAAGAGGGTATTGTAGGAAATTTAATTTACTTTCGCTAACATTCTTTCAAATCTTTTCTATCTCTTACCGTTTTCAAGCTACATCCGGTTGAAAAAAACGTGTTTTTTTGTTTTCAGAGGTCCGCCATTTTGGATTATTGGGGGGGTTAAAATTTGTTTATGGGACTTTTGGGAAGCTCACCGGTAATTTAAGATCCCATACTACAATACTACCAAGTTTCAAGTCTCTAGCACGTTTCTAAGTGGTTCAGATGAGCATAACAAAGTCGACCACTTTCAATGTTATTCTCCATAAGAATAACATGGAGCTTGTAAAAGTGGTAAAAAACCTTAAAATTTTGACATTAAACCAAAGTTTTTGGGGTTAAGGAGTAAGGATACAAAAAAACATTAAAGGAGTAAAATATAAAGTAAATTAAGTAGAACACAGAGCACTAATAATATCTGCAAAAATAAATTATTTAAATATGAAAAAATAGCGAAAACCATAAAAAATTTGAATGAAATTTACAAAATTTTGAAAGTAGGCCGTTTTTTGAAGCTGAAGGAGTGCGGTTTTTGGAAAGAGTGTGATTTTCGGGTAACGCTTAAAAGGGTTTTGTAGAAAATTTAATTCCTGTTCATGAAAAATCTTTCAAATCTTTTCTAGCTCTTACAGTTTTCGAACTATAGCCGATTGAAAAAAAACGTGTTTTGTCGTTTTCAGAGGTCCGCCATTTTGGATTTTTGGGTGTGTTAAAATTTAAAAATTGGACTTTTGCAAATTTCACCATTAACTTAGGATCCATTACTAGAATACTAACAAATTTCAAGTCTCTAGCACATTTCTAAACGGTTCATTTGACCATACCAAAGTCATCAAATTTCAATCTTATTCTGCATAAGAATAATATGGGGCTCGTAAAAGTGGTAAAAACTTAAGTATTTTGGGTCAAGGAGTGAAGTTACGAAATAACATGTAATGTGTAAAATTTAAAGTAAAGTAAGGAGAACGCAAAGCAATAATAATATTTGCAAAAAGGAATTGTTTAAGTATGAAAAAACAGCAAAAACCGGTAAAAATTTTAAAGAAATTTACAAAATTTTAAAATTAGGGCGTTTTTTGAAGCTTAAGGAGTGCGAGTTTTGGAAAACGCTTGGAAGGGTTCAGTAGAAAATTTAATTTCCTTTCGCTAAGATCCTTTCAAATCTTTTCTAGCTCTTACTATTTTTGAGCTATATCCGTTTGAAAAAAACTTGTTTTATCGTTTTAAGAGGTCCGCCATTTTGGATTTTTGGCGGGGTTAAAATTTGAAAATGGGACTTTTGCAAATTTCATCATTAATATAAGATCCCCTACTACAATAATACCAAGTTTCAAGTCTCTAGCACGTTTCTAAACGGTTCAGATGAGCACACCAAAGTCTACCATTTTCAATGTTATTCTCCATAAGAATAACATGGGACTTGTAAAAGTGGTAAAAAACCTTTAAATTTTGACGGAATTTTGGGGGGGTTAAAATTTGAAAATGGGACTTTTGGGAATTTCACCGGTAATGTAAGATCCCATACTACAATACTACCAAGTTTGAAGTCTCTAGCACGTTTCTAAGTGGTTCAGATGAGCATACTAAAGTCGGCATTTTTCAATGTTATTCTCCATAAGAATAACATGGGGCTTGTAAAAGTTGTAAAAAACCTTTAAATTTTGACATTAAACCTAAGTTTTGGGGGTTAAGGAGTAAAGATACAAAAAAACATTAAATGAGTAAAATATAATGTAAAGAAAGAAGAATACAGAGCATTAATAATATCTGCAAAAAGAAATTATTTAAATATGAAAAATAGCGAAAACCGTAAAAAATGTGAATGAAATTTACAAAATTTTGAAAGTAGGCCGTTTTTTGAAGCTGAAGGAGTCCGATTTTTTGAAAACGCTTAAGAGTGTTTAGTAGAAAATTTAATTCCTGTTCCTGGATATAGTTTCAAATCTTTTCTAGCTCTTACTGTTTTCGAGCTACATCCGGTTGAAAAAAAAGTGTTTTTTCGTTTTTAGAGGTCCGCCATTTTGGATTTTTGGGGGGGGTTAAAATTGGAAAATGGGACTTTTGCAAATTCCACCGGTAACGTAAGATCTCATACTACAATACTACGCAAACTTGAAGTCTCTAGCACGTTTCTAAACCGTTCAGATGGGCACACCAATGTCGGCCATTTTTAATGTTATTCCCCATAAGAATAACATGGGGGGGGGGGAATTTGAAATTTCGGGGGGGTTAAAATTTGAAAATGCGACTTTTTGGAATTTTATGGGTGGTTTGGGCACTAGACCTACAAAAAACCGAAAATTTCAAGTCTCTAGCTCGTCTAGAAGTGGTCTAGAATTTGTATACCTGAGTGAGTAACAATTGCGGCTGTATAGTATTTACATCAATAATACAAGATAATAACATTTTGCAGTCGTATATGCAATGTTAAACATTGCATTATTATTCAATTATTATTATTATTATTAATTATTAATTTTATTATTATTATTAATATTATTATATTAATATTATTTTATTATTATTATTAATTTATTATTATTAATCAATTATTATTATTATTATTATTATTCAATTTCTACTTATCTATAACCACAACGATATCGGTTTTAAATTAAATTAGTTTATGATGTTAACTAAGTATAACTATAAGTAAAACTCCTTGCAATGATATTAGTATAAATAGAAACTAATTTTCTAAGACAATCTCAATTTATGTCAATTGATGGTTGATATTAAATGAGCAGATTTTTTACTGTGATTAATTTTAATTTTAAAATTAATTTAATAAAAAATCTAACCAATGGCTGATATGAGTAAAGGAGTTTTTCAAAACAATTTGTTTAGGTTCCTTCACCACCTGAGACGTTCTCAATGATTTATAGCAAGTATTTGGGCTTTTAAATAGATGAAACTTCAATAATACATACATATTTAAGTATTTTTTCGCCTCAGGGTGATGCAAATATCTTATAAATTCTATACATAGTAAGTGTTAACATCACCCAAATCCACTCTTTAGTGTTGGTAATGTGAAACTAGCATTCTTTAGTCGTTAAAAATAATTTATAATATTTATACATGTAGTCTATTTTACTATTATTCATATTATTATATTTATCTTTTAGAACTTAAGTAATGCTAACCAACAATCAATATGTATGTTTACTAACCAACAATCTCTTTGGCCTTAAATTAGCTTGATAAAGAAACATTGAATTTAAATAGGAAAATAACTAAATAAAAAAATATAGTAACTGTTGCTCTTACTATGAGGGTATTTAAAAGCAATAGCAAAAGACAGGGAGAAAGATACTTCCATAATTAGCCCAGCGAGCCACGAAATTGACTTTAACCTCGCTTCAATTACTTGTCATGTCATTCGGAGATTATAGTTGATGTTTTTTTTATTGTTAGAATATTTGCAATCATCAATGACTTAGTTTCATTTAAAGGAATCCAAATTGAATTTAATCCTGCCCTGTCATATTTGAATAATTCAACGATAGTTATTATAGTAGGCGTTTCCTGGAGCTTTGATTATATTTTATCATCCTAAATGACCCTTTTGTAAAATAAATACCAAATATAAATATTTATCGTCTTAAGATAGTGTAGTCAGTTTTTGTATACAACACTGAAACTATTTTATTTTCTTGTCTTCTGTTAGTAGCAGTTGTTTTGAAATTCATACTTTTAAAATATATTAAGTGAATATAAAGTAGAATTTGAGTTGATTGAATTTAAAGATAAAGCTACAAAAATGTATAGGTGATGTGTTTAACTCTAGCTAAATCTTTTTCACGCTGGGGAGAATAGGATCTGCTTAACACCCGCAACGGACTTATTAAAATAGACGATTTGCATGAAGAAAATTTATATTCTATGTGATTATCAAAATTCAAGTTGTCATTTAATTCACTCAGACTTCTATTGTTGTAAAGAGGCTTACAATGTAATCAGCTGATCGTCAGGCGTTTACAGCCTTAATCGTCATAGGGACTTAACAAGATTACTTTGTGTGGGATTGAACCCATGGGATTGGACTTGGAGACTGATTGGAAATATAAATTGAGTTATGATATGGTAAATTTAATTTTTACAGTGGTATTTATGATAATATAGTCTACAACCAAATATGAAATCTTCATGAGGTATGCTATTTATAAATTGTATAACTTTTTCATTGGGGAGTTCATAGATAAAAGGACCGTTTTCATAGCCAGTACTATATTTTTTTAAAGGTGCCCCAAATATTGAAGGTGGATTCCGAACCATATTGCTAGCATTGAATTTAGAATTTTCAAAGGTGATTTGCTAGATTTTGACGTGGACTTCCAGGATAGGAGCGCCGAGCTACTACATGTCAAGGATTTTCACTCTCTAAGGTCTAAGGTAGCATTTTTACCCTCCAGGGAGTAAAAAGCGTGTTTAGCCCCTAAGGAGTAAAAAACAGCTGTTGTAAACTTAGTCCAGTTGTTATTTTCAAATTGAAAACAATACATGTTTCGAAATTAATTATGTATCGATTGTAGTTAATTATTGCTTTTTTGCAAATACTTTGATATATCCATCGTATAAGGAAGGCTACACTAATACAATCGTTAAACAATCGATAAAACGATTAAATCGCTTACTAAACAGCTGCTTGTTTCCATTAGCAAATTAAATTGAATACAAGTTATAAGTAGTTTTGAGAGGTTGTCTTTAAATAAAAACTATTTTAGTTTTGCATTATAGTTTGTTCAAATAATAGTGCAATACGACGAAAAATATAGTTCAGAGAACTATATTTAAAAATAATACTATATCTATATATACTTATATAACTATATAATTATTATAAAACGTAAGCTCAAATCGAAAACAGTCACTTTACGCCCTATTGATAAAAAAAATAAACTATAATATAAATACAATTTAAAAAATAAGTTCCCTTGAGTGATAATCATGAAACTGAAAAAGTTTAGATTTTCTACACATTATATTAATTTCTAATATTGAATAATTCAACGAGCATATTATTCACGTTAGTAGCACAGATGCGATTAGAGTATCTCATAATGTTAAACTATAAAATGATTCAGGTACATGCACAAATACACTATGTTTTTCATTTACTTAGTAATACAAATTAATTTAACTCCCTAATCACCATGAAATCTGTTTCCAGGATAGCTCAGACCACAACGTCACTAAGTTGACGTCATTACTTGGTTTGATGTTGTTGCAATATAATTACATTAATTGAAACCATAATTGCAACGTTGAAATGAAATAATATTCATTAATAAAGAGTACCTTATGAAACACGATTACACACGAAACTGTTACATCAAAGTATAACTTTGTTTTTCACCTTTACCGCTAATCTGCCCAACGGCTACAACAGATCAAAGTGACATTGCGTATATTCTGTTTGTAAATGGAATTCCAAATTCATTTGGATATTTGAGGACATTGGTTATAAAAATATTTAATAAAAGACTAGAATTTCTGTCACATTGTAGTGTGATGAAAAAGAAATAACGTATCGTAACGGTTCGAGAGTTTGTATCTTGCAGAATAATAGATTTTATTGCTTTACAAAGGTATATTGTTATATTATCTTAGATATTTGGACTTAAATATAAGAAGGGTTTTAAAAGTAAGTAGTGTATACTTTTGAATAAGTTTATCTTTCCTTATTTAATCTTATTATGGTTACATTATTTTTAACAAGCATCAGTGCCACTTATAAATACAATATTTGGTGTCCTAAAAAATTTTAATCTCTTAACTGAATTAAAAGAAGCAAGTTCTATCACACTTATTGTTATAGTTGAATTGAGCTTTGGTTCTAAAATGACTACAGTATAGAGTTTTAAATACAATTTATTCCT
Source organism: Macrosteles quadrilineatus (assembly GCF_028750875.1). Lineage (NCBI taxonomy): Eukaryota > Metazoa > Arthropoda > Insecta > Hemiptera > Cicadellidae > Macrosteles > Macrosteles quadrilineatus. Next base: position 53,184,182 of record NW_026542598.1, on the reverse strand, counting down.
ATTGTGTTGATCAACATCGCCTAGAGCCTACACTAAGGCGATAACACAGTTGAGCTCACCAACTCAAAACGTGACGAACATTGCCAAGAACTTGCTTTTGTGCTCGGATTAGAGAGACAGCCCACGACTTTACCAGGCCAACTTTTTTAATAACAAAAGAGTTTAGATGTTAACCACGCAATCATTTTCAAACTATTATAAACATTAGTGTTTTTTTTTCATAAAGGTGTACCGGTATTGGAGATACAATGGTATTTCGTGTAGTTTTGTAAAAGCCAAAGGAAAATTCTAAACTACATGTTTAAGCTTAAGTATAAGGTATATGTCTTAAGCTATTTAATTATTTCCGAAACTAATTTTTTACCGATTCTAGCAAACATATCTAATGTACCAACAATGGTACACCAAATAAATCGTATGGTACATACAAATTGTTAAAATATTATTTTAACAAAAGCCCAATGTAAAGATTTTCATGTTTAAAATTATTGAGGTTGTTTAAATTTAGATTTTTTTCTGAATAATGGCCATTACAAAAAATTTCAAGCCTCCTTAGTTATAACTTTTGCAAAGGGATAAAAAGCAGTACAGTGTAATTAGTAATTGGTTGACTAATGGATATACTCAAACGATTTCGATTTTAACCTATTGAAATGATGGCTTAAAGTTGTAAAGGACCCAAGTTACACTATAAAAACGTTTGTCGTTCACTTAGTACTCCATTTACAAGGTAACATTCCCAACACTTCTGCAATATATGCAATAACGTGTGAAATAATAAAAAAATCTGTAATAATTCTTTGCAAAACCTTAGTTAACGATGAAGTAGTTCACAACAACGTCAACGAAGTTAATACAAAAATCACGTAATAAAACATTAATTATATTATATTAGTACAATACATGATTATTAATGTATAATCAATAAATAACCTTCTGGGAGAGCTTGAAAAAAAATTGACTATTATTTTATGACGGTGATACCATATTTCCAAACACAATATTAAAGTTTAAATTAAAGGTAAGACATGCAATCTCTTTGAAGCAATTTTTCAAACTTATCTCCTAGCTTTACTTTACGTGATTGTGTTTACTTTGTGACATGATGTTTTAGTATATACAAAAACCATTAAACCTCTTACCTTAATCCAGCATTAAACACTTAAATAACAATCAAAGGAGTAACAGTAACTTTAAATGTTTTTTTAGCCATCTCTGTTAAATAAAACGCCGACTTGGATTCGTCGTTCACTCTACCTGAAACCCACCGACTCCCCTACAAATTGATAATAAACAAAACATTACAGTTTTAATAATTATTCGTCAAAAAAGGTTTGGTTCGTTGAAATAATATATTGACTGGGACGGATGGCTCCGTCCTGTAATCCAGCTACTAGGAGGTCACAAATTGTGGATATTTATAAGCATGCACTGTGGATGCGATACTCTCTGGTGTGGATTAACGTCCGCACGTGTGAGTACTACGACTATCCGCAGAATTAGACCAATTCGTATATACCAAGGTGAAAATGTGGTTCGAATTCCACTATGAACTGTAGGTCCCTTAGTTGCCATTAGCTGTATGGGCTATTAATTAACAGCTGTGTCTAAGGAATGTCGGCCTTAGTCACTTACAAGACTACAAGATCGTGCCACTCATCCTACATTCATCTCCATTCATACTTGACTTAAAATACCTACTTTGTATGGTCGCCATTTCATCGAAAAGTATTAAAGTATTCTGTTAACTAGAATTTCTTTTCAATCCTGTTTTAGCGAATTTCTCTATAAGGAAGTAACTATTATTTAATATAACCATGATTAGCTTAATTAAATGAAAAATCAAACTTTAAATGAATAACAAATGTTACTTCATGCTATGGACGGTTTATTTATGTAAATATGTTACCTGTTAGTTTTTATCTGTTTCCTTTAGTAACTTGAGTAAATATTTCCAGAATTAGTTATTTGTGTAACTAGTGTTACACATTATATTTTCCTACAGTTGTAAGGATATAAATAATTAGTCCGTCAAACACTGTGCAACACGTTTTTAGGTTAGGTTAAATCCAAACATTGAACGAAACGGGAAATGCTGCACCAGGTGACGTAGTCGTACTATATTTAAGTGTTGCCAACTTATTTTCAAGCGTACACGTATACGTGCGTAATAAAAACACGTTTGTGTTTTTTGGTTGGAATACTGGTGTGCGACAAAAACTTTGCGGCAAAAGTAAAAAGTATGCGGCTAAAGTAAGTAGATGCATCAATTAGCAACTTTCTTGTGTTATAATCAGTTCAAGGAAGGCCACTTTGTCAGGAGACTGTATGAAAAAGACATTTGTTTATCTACAGTTAGTTGAGTTAACGTTATTTTTACAGTAGATTATTTTTTCAGCTAAGTAAATTGCGTATTTAAAAATTTTGACTATGTCTAATACGGTAGGGATAGTAAGTATATAAAAGTTTTATTACATTGATCCTTTTATGTTGCTGGACAAACAAATTCTACGAAAAGTTTTTGGATTTAAATGTAAACGTGAAGTATAATTTATCATAAAAATATAATCTTTTGAAAACTATACGTTTTACCTCATTTTAGAGTGAAGAGTTTTTACTAAAGCAATTTGGAAGAGTTCTAGGAAAGGCAGAGTCAAACAAACACAGTGAATTGTCGACCTGGGAGTCACCAACCTCAAGACAAACAACTCTCTACGACTTTGCTTTCATCTGCGGTTTATGATTGTCTTGGAGGCAGTTTTCATCTTAATTTGCTCTGCATCTTAAACCTTTCATTTTAATGCATTGTACGGCATTCGTATTCCAATTAGAAACAAGACATGTTTAAATTTAAGTATTTAATTAACTTATATAATAAGTCTACGGACAAAAAATCCAAGACAATAGTTCTTTCAGATTTAGTAGTTACATAATACACCGTAAAACTATTTTAAAGGACGTCAAAAAAATTACCTTCCCAAAGAATTATTTTTAGTTTTTAAAAAATATGTTTTTAAACACAATACAGCAATTTAACAATTACCTGTAAATGGATTCGATTAGATGTTGTCATTTTAGTATTCTACATTACATTTTGAATAAGAATAATATAAACTGATGGATGAACAATAGTAAAAACTCCATTGTAAAATGTTCAAAGATAAAAATTAATGTCTACGATAAAAAATAAAAATAAACATTAGTCTATCGTATTTTTCTACACACTGTATACAAGAAGGTATCAAAATGTGTTGAAAACTTCGCCATTTTATAACATTTTCAACAATATGCTACACTAATGAGGTTTAGACATAGATAAAACATACTCCCTTATGTTGCTTAGTCTATGGTTTGGATCTGCTTATGTTTGTTTTAGTGTTTTCAATACAAAACAACAGGGAAAATCTTTACTGTTTTTACTGTTCAAACTGAATGAAATACAAGTTTTGCTGAATATGCCTACGTTTAAAATGTTTAAAATGTTATAAACAGCATGTTTTGGAGTCTTCAAACAACGAAAGGGAAACATAACTAAACCTCAATATTGTAGCATATTGAGAAAAAAGCTTATGAAACTATAAGGAAAGCTTATAATATGGTGCAGTTTTCAACATAATTTGCTACCTTCGTGTATACAGGGTGTAGAAAAATGCAATAGACTAATGTTTTTAAAATTTGTATCGTAGACATAAATTTTTATCTTTGGAATTATTTACAATGGAGTTTTTACTATTGATCATCCATCATATTCCATTATTCTTAGTCAACATTTATTGTGGAACACGAAAATGATATAATCTACTCAAATCCATTTACAGATAATTGATAAATTGCTGTATTGTGTTTAAAAACATGGTTATTTTCTAAAAACTTAAAATAATTCTTAGGGAAGCTAATTTTTTTTCGACTTGGAACCTCTTATATACATCATTAAACTTTATTTAATTTATACTTACACCAAACAATTGTTGTAACACTGATGACCAGACATCCTGTATAGTGTTTGTAGTATAAGGCTATTTTACAAAGGTACTTTGCCAATTTATAATATTATAATTGAATCAACTCCACCTGTGTCTGTAATATTTTTAACACGATGTTAACATACAACAAAGCTTTTTATCGTAAAACTCCTTTTTTTAAATACACAGCAAAGTCAAATGTATATTTGTTTACGATATTGTATCGCTACATCAATTATATACATTTTCCAATGCCAATACATTGCTGAAGAAACTCTCTCTTTAAACATTTTTCGATGAATAAACTGCACTTTGAAACTGATTTCAGTTTTCTAAGACTCAAAGGATGATATCGATCCTAGGATGCCTTTAAACATACATCGCAAACGTCTTAGACGTTATTACCGAGAAACTCCTTTATAAAATCAGTACAGAACGAAAACGTCTTGAAAATTATTTTCACGTGACCTAAAGTTTTACATATATTATACAGATTATTGTACCAAAACAAATTGTTGATAAATAAAAATGGAATTGAAAGTTCACAAAAATTGCCAATGAACTTATATTTATTGTCGACTGTAGATATTCAATAAACAGAACCTATTGACGACCTTTTTGACCGTGTTGTTGATGAGATATTACTATTAATCAATGGATTAATAGACTTCAACTTTAAGTTTTAAAGTCATAGTTGTCATAGTTATTAGTTGTAAAATCTTTATTATTTCTAGGGTCCCATGAATATGAAATAAATATAGTGGGACCACTCAATAAGTATCTTTTTAAGTAAAATTTACCAATTCGATATCTGTGTATTGATTAAGTTCGTTAGATTTAATGTATTATAAATTTGTCAATGACAATTATTTGTCTTACGAATTGACTATAGATTTCTTAAAAAATAACTAAAGCCTTCCTGCGATATAAGCTTAGTAAAGCGTGAGATTAACTTTGGCCTCGCTTCTCTAAATCATCGATCTTATATTGTCATCGCTTGGCATCATTATTCATTAAAATATAACACTGTAAAACGTTGAGTCGTAGAGTCATAGTCACAACTTAGTTATAGAAAAACTACCAAGGTCTAATTGCACAATGCTTACTCTATCGGCAATTTGCGTTCAAGGTGACAGATATTTCGGCCATATTCTGTTGAAATGTTTTTTTTATAGTGCTGGAGGTATAAAAATAATATACAAATAAATGTTTCCGAACAAAAAATATCGTTACTTAAACATTTAAATGTTTTCAAATTGCTTGACCAACGTTTAGGTTTATAAAATTAAGGAAACGTAGGGTTTTTAACGGATAAAATAATTTGGTCAAAGACTCCAACACTATTTACAAATGGTTTAATAATTATCATTTCAATTCGTCTATAAAATAGTGTTACATATACTGTGGACTAAATTATACATGGTTCCAACCTAATAAATATAATACGTATCTAAATTTACAGCTTCAAACATAAACATGATTTATGCACTTTTATTTTTTTTATATTGCTCTATCTAAACTATATTCTGTAACCTTTATTATTGTGAATGACAAACATTGCTATGACAATTGAGATTGTACTTAAATATTAGGAGAAGACATAGAAAAGATAACAAAAGTTGAATTAAAGACCTTAATAGTGTGCATAAGTCATTAACAAACCATTTACATTATTTTAAAATAAAGCAAAGTAATATTCGTAGGTACCATATCAGGATTCATATTTTTATTACATAGCCAACTAGGTTAGTTTTTTGCACGATAGAACAAAAAAATATTTGTCAAACCGTGCAAAGAAATCTCAGTTATATGTCTTGTAGTCAATAATCGATAGTGTACAATTATTTAAAAACTGCATTCCAATCGCAGAAAAGTAGTGGAAACTGTTTTAAAATGCTATGTATTTTTAAAACATGATGAACACAATAGAATGCTTTATTCTTCATTCAATTTCTTTCAAATCCCGGAAAATTCAGTCCTGGCCTCAAGCTAAAGGCGTTTCCCTCACTTGGAGGACGTAAGGATATTTCGTTAGAATATATTTTACTTGAGAATATGGTTGGTTAAAAAATCTGGAAAGAGGGAAAGTGAGAAAAATTGAAACCTAACTAACAGGAAAAGATAAAATTGTTAGATGGAAGTCAATCCATCCAATAGAATATATAATAAAAATAAGTTATATTTAGAGTGGAATTGATGGTCAAACCGAATTGGCAAGTTACATTTAGTGAACTTTTGATAAATGTTTTGACGATAGGGTGCTAGAAGAATTCTAAATTAAAATGTGTGACAAACTATGAACTGATCAAATGAGAACAACCTTACACAAATAAAGATAAAAATTTCTAATTACTATCAGACAAATATTGTAACTGTGTAGGCGAATGGATTTGCTAAGGAATAAAAAGTACTCTCTATATGAGGAACGGAGACAAGAATTAGTCATAGTACTTATTTTGCTAGTTAATATTGAACCAAAATATTTTATACTAAGCTTTTATTTGCCAATCTGACTTTGTGGACTTCACTGTAGTTCAACACCATAATCAGGAACGTCAAGCTTTAGTAGCAAGACAAATGTTGAAACAAAACTGGGATTAATTAAACACAGATGTTTGCAGATCTGGAAACTTTCCCACTTAGTGTCACTGAGGGTTGGTTGTCTGATTGTTTAGGAGGCCCATCTTTACGGATATTAAGATATAGTTTTCATGAGTAGCAATACATGCATTTATACAAATTTATCTAAAAGTTCGAGAATTTAAGTACGTTTATATTTAAATTATTACTATGCATTTACTATTTAAATTATACGTACAAACAAACGATACAATTTCTCTTATGAAATCAAGCAGTTTTATCAAGAACTATAATCCATGGTACCTAAACAACTTCTTTCCAAATCATAAAGTGACCAATATAATTTATATATGGACGCAATATGGTTAAATTCAATAACCCAATGGTTCAGGGATAAATGGCGTGTATGATCAATTAATTTGCCATAGTATATGACGAAATAAACTTTAGGATAGTTTATTATCCTAAATGACCCTTTTGTTAAATAAATACCAAATATAAATATTTATCGTCTTAAGATAGTGTAGTCAGTTTTTGTATACAACACTGAAACTATTTTATTTTCTTGTCTTCTGTTAGTAGTATTTGTTTTGAAATTCATACTTTAAAAATATATTAAGTGAATACAAAGTAGAATTTGAGTTGATCGGTTTTAAAGATAAAGCTACAAAAACGTATAGGTGACGTGTTTAACTCTAGCTAAATATTTTTCACGCTGGGGAGAATAGGATCTACCTAACACCCGCAACGCACGCATTAAAATATACGATTTGCATGACGAAAATTTATATTTTATATGATTTTCAAAACTCAGGCTGTCATTAAATTCACTCAGACTTCTATGGTTGTAAAGAGGCTTACAATGTAATCAGCTGATCGTCAGGCGTTTACAGCCAAACCCGTCACAGGGAATTAACAAGATTACTTTGTGTGGGATTGGACATTACTATGAACCCATGGGATTGGACTTGGAGACTGATTGGAAATATAAATTGAGTTATGATATGGTAAATTTAATTTTTACTGTGGTACTTGTGATAATATAGTCTACAACCAAATATGAAATCTTCACGAGGTATGCTATTTATAAATTATATAACTTTTTCATTGGGGAGTTCATAGATAAAAGGACCGTTTTCATAGCCAGTACTATATTTTTTTAAAGGTGTCCCAAATATTGAAGGTGGATTCCGAACCACATTGCTAGCATTGAATTTAGAATTTCCAATAGTGATTTGTTAGATTTTCATGTGGGCTTCCAGGACTGAAGCACCGAGCTACTACATGTCAAGGATTTTCACCCTCTAAGGACTAAGGTAGCATTTTTTACCCTCCAGGGAGTAAAAAGAGTTTTTAGCCCCTAAGGAGTAAAAAATCTGCTGTTGTAAATTCGGTTCAGTTGTTATTTTCAAATTGGAAACAATGACATGTATCGAAATTAACTATGTATCGATTGTAGTTAATTATTGCTTTTTTGTAAATACTTTGATATATCTATCGTATAAGGAAGGCTACACTAACACAATCGTAAAACAATCGATAAAACGATTAAATCGCTTACTAAACAGCTGCTTGTTTCCATTAGCAAATTAAATTGAACACAAGTTATAAGTAGTTTTGAGAGGTTGTCTTTAAATGAAAACTATTTTAGTTTTGCATTATAGTTTGTTCAAATAATAGTGCAGTACGATGAAAAATATAGTTCAGAGAACTATATTTAAAAATAATATTATAACTATATATTATAAAACGTGAGCTCGGATCGAAAACAGTCACTTTAGGTCCTATTGATGAAATAAACTATAATATAAATACAATTTCAAAAATAAGTTCCCTTGAGTTATAATCATGAAACTGAAAAAGGGTAGATTTGCTACACATTATATTAATTTCTAATATTGAATAACTCAATGAGCATATTATTTACGTTGGTAGCACAGATACGATTATAGTATCTCATAATGTTAAACTATAAACTGATTCAGGTACATGCACAAATACACTATGTTTTTCATTTACTTAGTAATACAAATTAATTTAACTCCCTAATCACCATGAAATCTGTTTCCAGGATAGCTCAGACCACAACGTCACTAAGTTGACGTCATTACTTGGTTTGATGTTGTTGCAATATAATTACATTAATTGAAACCATAATTGAAACCATAATTGCAACGTTGGAATGAAATAATATTCATTAATAAAGAGTACCTTATGAAACACGATTACACACGAAACTGTTACATCAAAGTATAACTTTGTTTTTCACCTTTACCGCTAATCTGCCCACCGGCTACAACAGATCAAAGTGACATTGCGTATATTCTGTTTGTAAATGGAATTCCAAATTCATTTGGATATTTGAGGACATTGGTTATAAAAATATTTAATAAAAGACTAGAATTTCTGTCACATTGTAGTGTGATGAAATAGTTATTTGTGTAACTAGTGGTGAAAGTGGCACTTTAATTCACACGAGAGCAATGTTTACGCACGAGCCGCAGGCGAGTGCGGAATGATCTCGAGTGCAGCAAAGGTTTTTTTCACTCGTGTTACACATTGTATTTTTCCTACAGTCACTATAAAACATATAAATAATTACTCTTTCAAACACTATACAACACGTTTTTAGGTTCATCTGGCAACACAAATGGTGTCCTAGAAAAAGTAGTACCCGCGGTCCGTATCACTCCGCTATTTTTCCTCGGCAAGAAATATGCTCCGCGTTTTGAGAATATAATTCCGTATGTATTTGTAATTTGAAGTGGTTTCCGCGCCTAAAAAAAATGCTTTTATTTTCTTGTTTATTAAGATCGTAAGAATGTTTTAAAAACGTTTAAAAGAAAAGTCCAGAAAGTTAAGAAATACCGAAACTATAAACACGAAATGACAGGTTAAATCGTAGTTTATAATAGTCAATCAGCTGCTCATAGTATTATTATCTTTAAGTGTTGCCAACCTATTTCCAAGCGTACACGGATTACGTGCATAATAGAACCACGCTGTTTTGTGTTATTTCGTTGGAATCCTGATGTGCGGCAAAGTATAAACCGTACGACAAAGTATAAACCGTACGGCAAAGTATAAACATGCAGCAATTAGCAGCTTTCTGTACTATAAACAGTACAAGGAAGCCAACTTTGTCGGGTGACTGTAGGAAAAATAAATAACGTATCGTAACGGTTCAAGAGCTTGTATCTTGCAGAATAATTTATTTTATTGCTTTACATAGGTATATTGTTATATTATCTTAGATATTTGGACTTATAATAAGAAGGGTTTTAAAAGTAAGTAGTGTACAATTTTGAATAAAGTTATCTTTCCTTATTTAATCTTATTATGGTTACCTTATTTTTAATACGCATCAGTCCCACTTACAATACAATACTTGGTGTCCTAGGAAGTTTAAATCTCTTAACTGAATTAAAAGAAACAAGTTCTATCACACTTATTGTTATAGTTAAATTGAGCTTTGGTTCTAAAATGACTACAGCATAGAGTTTTAAATAAAATTTATTCCTATTGTGTTGATCAACATTGTTGGCCTAGAGCCTACACTAAGGCGATAACACAGTTGAGCTCACCAACTCAAAACGTGACGAACATTGCCAAGAACTTGCTTTTGTGCTCGGATTAGAGATACAGCCCACGGTTTTAAAGGGTCAACTTTTTTAATAACAAAAGAGTTTAGATGTTAACCACGCAATCATTTTCAAACTATCATAAACATGAAGTGTTATTTTTTTGTATAAAGGTGTATTGGAGATACAATAGTATTCCGTGTAGTTTTGTAAAAAAGCCCAAGGAAAATTCTAAACTACATGTTTAAGCTATAGTATAAGGTATATGTCTTATGCTATTTAACTATTTCCGAAACTAATTTTTTGCCGATTCTAGCAAAAATATCTAATGTACCAACAATGGTACATACCAAATAAGTGGTACATACGAATTGTTAAAATATCATTATTTTAACAAAAGCCAAATGTTAAAGTTTTTATGTTTTAAATTATTGAGGTTGTTTGAAATTAGATTTTTTCTGAATTAACGGCCATTACAAAAAAAATTCCAGCCTCCTTAGTTATAGCTTTTGCAAAGGGATAAAAAGCAGTACAGTGTAATTATTAATTGGTAGACTAAAGGATATACTTGAACGAAGTCGATTTAAACCTATTGAAATTATGGTATAAAGTTGTAAAGGACCCAAGTTACTCTATAAAAAAGGTTTGTCGTTCACTTGGTACTCCATTTACAAGATAAAATTCCCAACACTTCTGCAATATATGCAATAACGTGTGAAATAATTCAAAAATCTAAAATAATTCTTTGCAAAACCTTAGTTAAGGATGTTTTAAGTAGTTCACAGCAACGTCAACGAAGGTACTACAAAAATCACGTAATAAAACATTTCACATGAAATATAATATATTAGTACAATACATGATTATTAATGTATAATCAATAAACAATCTTCTGTGAGAGTTTAAAACAAAATTGACTATTATTTTATGATGGTGATACCACATTTCCAAACACAATATCACCACAATATTAAAGTTTAAATTAAAGGTAAGACATGCAATCTCCGTTGAAGCAGTTTTTCAAACTAAACTCCAAGCTTTACTTTACGTGATTGTGTTTACTTTGTGACATACTGTTTCAGTATATACAAAAACCATTAAACCTCTTACCTTAATCCAGCATTAAAAACTTAAATAACAATCAAAGGAGTAACAGTAACTGAGATTGTTTTTTTTTTAGCAAGCTCTGTTAAATAAAACGCCGGATTCATAGTTCACTCTACCTAGAGACCCACCGACTCCCCTAAAAATTGATAGTAAACAAAACATTAGTTGTTTTTATAATTATTCTTAAAAAAAAGGTTTGGTGCGTTGAAATAATATATTCTGTTAACTAGAATTTCTTTTCAATTCCGTTTTAGCGAATTTCCCTATAAGGAAGTAACTATTATTGAATATAATCATGATTAGTTTAATTAAATGAAGAATCAAACTTTAAGTAAATAACGCATTTTACTTCATGCTGTGGACTATTTTTATTCCTGTAACTATGTTACCTGTTAGTTTTTATCTGTTTCCTTTAGTAACTTGAGTAAATATTTCCAGAAATAGTTATTTGTGTAACTAGTGTTGCATTCGTGTTACACATTATATTTTTCCAACAGTTATAAAGGATATAAATAATTAGTCTGTCATACACTGTGCAACACGTTTTTAGGTTAGGTTAAACCCAAACATTGAACGAAACGGGAAATGCTGCACCAGGTGACGTAGTCGTAGTATATTTAGGTGTTGCCAACTTATTTTCAAGCGTACACGTATTACGTGCGTAATAAAAGCACGCTGTTTTGTGCTGTTTGGTTGGAATACTGGTGTGCGACAAAAACTTTGCGGCAAAAGTAAAAAGTATGCGGCTAAAGTAAGTAGATGCATCAATTAGCAACTTTCTTGTGCTATAATCAGTTGAAGGAAGGCCAATTTGTCAGGTGACTGCAGGCAAAAGACATTTTGTTTATCTATAATTAATTAACGTTATTTTTACCATAGATTATTTAATCAGCTTGAGTGAATTACGTATTTAATAAATTTGATTCTGTGTAATACGGTAGGGATAGTAAGTATACTGTATAAAAGTTTTATTGCGTTGGTCCTTTTATGTTGCTGGACAAACAAATTCTACGAAAAGGTTTTGGATTTAAATGTAAACGTGAAGTATAATGTATCATAAAATTATACTCTTTTAAAAACTATACGTTTTACCTCATTTTAGAGTGTAGAGTTTTTACTAAAGCAATTTGGAAAGTGCACGTTAAGCAGTTGAGAGTTCTAGGAAAGGCAGAGTCAAACAAACACAGTGAATTGTCGACCTGGGAGTCACCAACCTCAAGACAAACAACTCTCTACGACTTTGCTTTCATCTGCGGTTTATGATTGTCTCGAAGGCAGTTTTCATCTTAATTTGGTCTGCATCTTAAACCTTTTATTTAAAGCACTGTACAGTATTCGTATTCCAATTAGAAACAAGGCATGTTTAAATTTAAGTAGTTAATTAACTTATATAATAAGTCTAATGACAAAAAATCCAAGACAATAGTTCATTCAGATTTAGTAGTTACATAATACACCTTAAAACTATTTTAAAGGACGTCGTAAAAATTACCTTCCCAAAGAATTATTTTTTAGTTTTTAGAAAATAGTAATGTTTTTAAATACAATACAACAATTTTTCAATTACCTGTAAATGGATTCGATTAGATGATTTTAGTATTCTAAATTACATTTTGAATAAGAATAATATAAACTGATGGAGGATCAATAGTAAAAACTCCATTGTAAAAAAGTTTAAAGATAAAAATTGATGTCTACGATAAAAATAAAAATAAACTTTAGTCTATTGCATTTTTCTACACACTGTATACAAGAAGATAGCAAAATGTGTTGAAAACTTCGCCATTTTATAACATTTCCAACAATATGCTACACTATTGAGGTTTAGATCTGCTTTTGTTTGTTTTAGTGTTTTTAATACAAAACAACATAGAACATCTTTACTGTTTTTACTGTTCAAACTGAATCAAATACAAGTTTTGCTGAATATATGTCTACGTTTAAAATGTTTAAAATGTTGCAAACAGTATGTTTTGGAGTCTTCAAACAACGAAAGCGAAACATAACTAAATCTCAATATTGTAGCATATTGAGAAAAAAAGCTTATGCAACTATAAGGAAAGCTTATAAAACGGTGCAGTTTTCAACATACTTTGCAACCTTCATGTATACAGGGTGTAGAAAAATGCAATAGACTAATGTTTTTAAAATTTGTGTCGTAGACATTAATTTTTATCTTTGGAATTATTTACAATGGAGTTTTTACTATTGATCATCCATCATATTCCATTATTCTTATTAAAAATTTAGGATCCAAGAGTCCTAAATCTTGGAATCTTGGTCCCAAAGGAGGTTAGGATTGACAAGATCATGGCCATGCATCTAACTTCTCCACTGTGTCTTTGTAAATATTTATGTATAATCAGTGTTTATATTTGTAAAAATTCTATTCAACCGACAATATCTCAAGTAAGAGATGAAACACAAAAAGTTTAGCTTAGCCTAGGACTGACGATAACGCTCCGGCGTAGAAACCTAGGTCTCCACAATAAATCAATTGGATCGTAAGGTAAGCCTTAGACTATAATAATGATTAATAACGATCCAGAAGCTATTTCTCCAAATAATTGTTGTAACACTGATGACCAGACACCCTGTATAGTGTTTGTAGTATAAGGCTATTTTACAAAGGTACTTTGCCAATTTATAATATTATAATTGAAGCAACCCCACCTGTGTCTGTAATATTTTTAACATGATGTTAACATACAAAAAAGCTTTTTATGGCAAACCTCCTTTTTTTAAATACACAGCAAAGTCTATTATATTGTTGATTCTATTTCTAGTCTATAAGCACAAAATTTGTTATCAATTAAGCCATCCTGAGTTGTAATGTTTTGATTTGTATAGCTGTAAAATGGTGATGTCCGTTGGAAAATAAATAAATAAAAGTCAAATGTAAATTAGTTTACGATATTGTAACGCTAAATCAATTATACACATTCCCCAATGCCAATACATTACTGAAGAAACTCTCTCTTTAAACATTTTTCTATGAATAAACTGCACTTTGAAACTGATTTCAGTTTTCTAAGACTCAAAGGATGATATCGATCCTAGGATGCCTTTAAACATACATCGCAAACGTCTTAGAGACGTTATTACCGAGAAACTCTTTTATAAAGTCAGTACAAATCAAAAACGTCTTAAGAATTATTTTCACGTGACCTAAAGTTTTACATATATTATACAGATTATTGTGCCAAAACAAACTGTTGATAAATAAAATGGAATAGAAGTTCACAAAAATTGCTAATGAACTTATATTTATAGTCGACTATCGATATTCAATAAACATTATGTTTATTGAATATCGATAGTTCAACAATGAATATCAATAACACTGTCAAAAAGGTCGTCAATAGATAATCTATTGACGACCTTTTTGACAGTGTTGTTGATGAACTATTACTATTAATCAATGGACATGTTTAGCTTTTATGAAATAAATAGTGGGACCACTCAATATGTATCTTTTTTGGTAAAGTTTACTTATCTGTTATTTGTGTATTGACGAAATCTTTTGACGATTATTTGTCTGACGAATTGACTATAGATTTCTTAAAAAATAACTAGAAGCCTTCTTGCAATATAAGCTTAGTAAAGCGTGAGATTAACTTAAGCCTCGCTTCTCTAAATCACCGATCTTATATTGTCATCGCTTGGCATCATTATTCATTAAAATATAACACTGTAAAACGTTGAGTCGTAGTCACAACTTAGTTATAGAAAAACTATCAAGATCTAATTGCACAGTGCTTACTCTATCGGCAATTTGCGTTAAAGGTGACAGATATTTCGGCCATATTCTTTTGAAAAGTTGTTATATAGTGCTGGAGGTATAAAAATAATATACAAATAAATGTTTTTGAATGAAAAACATTGTTAGTTAACTATTTGTTTCAAAAATTGTCTCGAACGACACCTAAATTAACAAAATTTAGGAAATTTAGTTTTTTTTAACGGATCAAATATTTGGGCCAAAGATTTCAGCACTATTTTTACAAATGGTATAACAATTATTATTTCAGTTCGTCCATAAAATACGGTTACATACTGCGGACCAAATTATACATGGTTCCAAGCTAATAAATATAATACCTATCTACATTTACAGCTTCAAACATAAACATAATTCATGCATTTTTATTTTTTAAATATTGCTCTATCTAAACTATATTCTGTAACCTTTATTATTATGAATAACAAATATTGCTATGACAATTGAGATTGTACTTAAATATTAGGAGAAGACATAGAAAAGATGAAAACAGTTGAGTAAAAGGCCTAAATAGTGCACATAAGTCATTAACAATCCATTTACATTATTTTAAAATAAAGCAAAGTAATATTCGTAGGTACCATATCAGAATTCATATTTTTATTACATAGGCCAACTAGGTTAGTTTTTTTCACGATAGAACAAAAAACCGTGTTAAACCGTGCAAAGAAATGTCAGTTATATGTTTTGTAGTCAATAATCGATATTGTACAATTATTTAAAAACTACATTCCAATCGCAGAAAAATAGTGGAAACTGTTTTAAAATGCTATGCATTTTTAAAACTTGATAAACACAATAGAATGCTTTATTCTTCATTCAATTTCTTTCAAATCCCGGAAAATTAAGTCCTGCCTCAAGGAAAGGCGTTTCCCTCACTTAGAGGACGTAAGGATATTTCGTTAGAATATATTTTACTTGATAATTTTATGGTGGGTTAAAAAATCTGGAAAGTGAAATGGTGAGAAAATTAAAACCTAACTAACAGAAAAAGATAAAATTGTTAAATGTAAGTCAATCCATCCAATAGGCTATATTTAGGTTATATCCTAAAAATAAGTTATATTTAAAGTGGAATATATGGTCAAACTGAATTGGCAAGTTAAATTTAGTGAACTTTTGACAAATGTTTTGATGATACGTTGCTAGAAGAGTTCAAAATCAAAATGAGTGACAAACTCTGATCAAATGAAAACAACCTTACACAATTAGAGATAAAAATTTCTAATGACTCCAGGCAAATATTGTTACTGTGTAGGCGATTATATTCACTAACGAATAAAAATAACTCTATAAGAGGAATCGAGACAATAATTGGTCATAGTACTTATTTTGCTAGTTTATATTGAACAAAAAAAATATTTTATAATAAGCTTGTATGTAGCCAATCTGACTTTGTGGACTTCACTCTAGTCAAACACCATAATCAGGAACGTCAAGCTTTAGTAGCAAGACAAATGTTGAAACAAAACTGGGATTAATTAAACACAGATGTTTGCAGATCTGGAAACTTTCCCACTTAGTGTCACTGAGGGTTGGTTGTCTGATTGTTTAGGAGGTCCATCTTTACAGAATTAAGATATAGTTTTCATGAGTGGCAATACATGTGTTTAGTTAAATTTATCCATAAATATAACAACATCATAACACTAGTAATAATGGGAGACTTGGCGGGGCGGAACGCTGCCACGTTCCTTAATAAATTATCAGAACTCAAAAATTTAAGTACGTTTAAAAATATTTAAATGATTATTTTTTTTTTAAACTCATAAGTATAATCTCTTTTATGGGGAATGGTATACGTGTTAATATATGTTAAAGGTGTTAATCCTATACTCTTATTTGTTCCATCTCGAAGGTAGATCAAACTATATGTTTCTTCAAATTTTTCATTTTATATGAATAATAGCGATACAGTTATAATATTATATAACACTAATTTACTTAAATATCCCTTGGGTTTAAACTAATCGTTTCAAATTTATCTCTGTAAACAATCATCAGTATTTACGTTTACATTTTATGTACTATGTTTTTGCTACAGTATGATGAAAAATGCATTTTAATGAGACATACAATTTATTAGTTTTATTCCTAAGGCATTTTTATTGTATTTATATTGGCTCTGTATTTTATTTAAATGACATGCCTTAGCCACAATCCAACAATACTTACATGGCAGTTGCAGCATTTTGAAATTGTCGACTGTACATAATGAAGAGTCAAGTACCTGGGGACCGAGCTTTGCTCGGGGAAAATCATTAGTTCACTCTGAAAGCAGTCTTAGTATTGGAGATACATAAATCCATTCCCAACCTCCACACGGCTCGCCTTTACTACGTCCTACACCATTTCCTACGTCATGGACCTGTTTCCCTCCATTCCTATAGCACTTTAGGATTGTAGATACCTTAATCTAATCGTTATTAACAGTTCCCAAACTCCGGACGACTCGCCTTGACTACTTTCTTCACCACTTCCTACGTCGCGGACCTGTTTTCCTCCCTTCCCATAGCATTTCAGGATTGCAAATACCTTAATCTAATCATCAAAAACAGTTCCCACACTCCGGACAGCTCGCCTTGACTACTTCCTTCACCACTTCCTACGACACGGACCTGTTTCCCTCTCTTCCCATAGCATTTTAGGTTTTCCCTTACCCTTATCTAATCGTCATAAAAAGTTCCCACATTACGGACAGCTCGCCTTGACTACTTCCTTCACCACTTCCTACGTCGTGGACCTGTTTTCCTTCCTTCCCATAGCATTTTAGGATTGCAGATACCTTAATCTAATCGTCATAAACAGTTCCCACACTCCGGACAGCTCGCCTTGACTACTTCCTTCACCACTTCCTACGTCGCGGACCTGTTTCCCTCCCTTCCCATAGCATTTTAGGATTGCCCATACCCTTATCTAATTGTCATAAACAGTTCCCTCACTCCGGACAGCTCGCCTTGACTACTTCCTTCACCACTTCCTACGTCGCAAACCTGTTTCCTTCCCTTCCCATTATATTTAAAGATTGCAGATACCATAATCTAATCGTCATAATCAGTTCCCACACTCCGGACTACTCGCCTTGACTACTTCCTTTACCACTTCCTACGTCGCGGACCTGTTTACCTCCCTTCCCATAGCATTTTAGGATTGCAAATATCTTAATCTAATCGTCATAAACAGTTCCCACACTCCAGGCAGCTCACATTGACTACTTCCTTCAACACTTCCTACGTCGCGGACCTGTTTTCCTCCCTTCCCATAGCATTTCAGAACTGCAGACACCTTAATCTTATCGTCATAAACAGTTCCCACACTCCGGACTACTCGCCTTGACTACTTCCTTCACCACTTCCTACGTCGCGGACCTGTTTCCCTCCCTTATAATAGCATTTTAGGATTGCAGATACCTTAATCTAATCGTTATAATCAGTTCCCACACTCCGGACTACTCGCCTTGACTACTTCCTTCACCACTTCCTACGTCGCGGACCTGTTTCCCTCCCTTCTAATAGCAATTTAGGATTGCCCATACCCTAATCTTATCGTCATAAACAGTCCCCACATTCCGGACCGCTCGCCTTTATTACTTCCTTATCACTTCCTACGTCACGGACCTGTTTCCCTCTATTCCCATAGCATTTTATGATTGCCTTTACTACTTCCTTCACCTCTCCCTACGTCGCGGACCTGTTTCCTTCCCTTCCCATAGCAATTTAGGATTGCAGATACCATAATCTAATCGTCATAAACAGATCCCAGACTTCGCACTGCTACCCTTGACTACAATAATATCGAGTAATCTTCAGTATAATCTTTGCTAAATATTAACAAGGGATTATTTTCCTTTTGTACTGTATTTATAATTTGCTAGTATACTGTGGGTAGTTGGCTTATTACGAACACATGCCACAACTTCAAGTCTTTTGTTTACTTTTTCCTTGTTATTTAATTCAGCCAACATGGTTACCTAGCAACCCATAAGACTAATGTTAAAAAAATGTGATTTTCAGTTTCATTTTTCTACGTAATTAGATTTTTGTTGGCAGTTCTAACTGCAGTAAACTCGTTTTTAGGCCAGAAATAAACTATTTACAACATTTGAAGAAAATCGTCGGAGCCGTATTCGAGATCTTTTTTGCAAGCAAGCAAGCATACATACATACATACAAGCAAACATTGCTCGTATTAGAGTATAGGATTACATCAAAACTCAAATTTAGAACACGGCAATTTAAATAGCTAGTGTTACAGACAATGATTTATCAGCTACGAAACAACTAAAGGAAAATTATTCTTTGAACAAACATCACTAAGTGTTGTTGTTGCACGAATAGGACATATAGAATGAAAAAAAAAACTCAATATCAATTCAAACTTAACTGGTTGGCTTAAAAAAATGTTGAAAAGTATACTAGAGTAAATTATTCTAGTTAAATCTACTGAGTTCAAACAGATTAACAAACCTTGTGTTTAAACGTTGCGCTGTCAATTATTGCACCCTTAGCCATAACAAGGTTAGTTGATAGTGATTTGCGTTTTTCTGGTATAACTTAACTGGAATTTAAACTTAACAATATAAATACTGTCCAGTGTTCAGGAGATATTTATGTAAATAAGTATTGATATAGTTGTCAAATGTCTCGTTATTATTTATATAAAAATAAATACGTAAAACCTACAGTGTGATCAACCTTTGATATGGAACAAATAGTCAATTAAAAGTTGTTTTGCTTTTTTCATAAAAATACTTTTGATATTTATACTTTTTCAACCAACTTTAATAAATACTTGAATGTGTTTAGCGCAATAAAGCACTATAATATTGGTTGGGTCAACTATTGACAAAGAACATATAAAGCAATGTTTATTTATACAATTGTATATTTATACAATTTTATCGCAATGGAAATTATTATAGATACTAAATCGTATTATAATAAAATTAATAATAAAGATACCCCTACTATACCCACATTACCCTGAGCTGGGAATCTGAATAATCTGTTCTCACAACAAATGAGTATATGATCAGGGATTTTTATTTAGAAGCAAGTAAATTAAGAAGACTTTTGTTGATAACAAGCATGAAGGAATCTAATACACTGACACCAACAAATTGAGAACTGTCAACTGAAGAGTTAAAGTTTGACTTAGACAACTAAGTATTCCAACTTTGACAAAACTTAAACAGAGAGTTGATAAATTGTGCAATGTATTGTACTGCACTTTTACCTTATAACATAATAATATATAAGTTTGCTATTACAAACATATATTTAAACTACCGTCTTAATAGTTTCAATAATTAGTTACCCTTGTTAATAAGTAAACAAATTCTTACACACTATGCTTTAATGAGTCATAATATTATTAATAAAAAATCTGTATCATCTCACGAATACAAAAAGGTCGTGATAACATTTCAAATTAAGTAGGCCTAGGTTCTTTAAAAAGAAGTAATTTTTACGTTGTTGTTTAAAGAAACCTATTGGTTATAATTCTATATACAATCTCACTCACTTATGTATGTTTTTTAACTGAATCGAAAACTTCTTACCATATCATTACATCAGAAAAAAATGTTTTTAATTTCGCTCTGAAATTTTTCACCAATAAGGGTCAAATTGCATTGAAAGATAGGGAAAGAAAACTTACCCTATACTGCTACTAATAACATCAACAATCTCAACTTATAACACGACCGTTATAAACTCGAGTAACAGCTGTACTAACTGTGTTAATAAGGGACACGCCCATTCAAATTAAGGGCTAGGAGTTAAGATCTAAAGCTAATGATTTCACTAAGTACATTATTTATTTACTAGCTGCTGTGCCCGTGCTTCGCAACGGGAAGATGTACCATACGTCCATACTGCCTAATCCAAACACTTGTTAAGTAGATCGAATTTATAAACAAAGAGCCACCAAATTTTTACAAAAAATTATGGCCTACATTGTAATAGCCCTACTGTTTTATATTAAAATATATCAATAACATAATTTTCATAACTTATGGTTATAGAAGTTTTCTTTATTTCCATAATCAATTACATAAATAAACCAACCACATTGTTATGTAAAATATTTTATATGTTTACAATTAACATATGTTCTTCTTCTCACTTTTAATTTCTGACGACAGCTGGAGTTTCATAACAATCTTTGTTTCCCATGTTAATCTTATGGAGAAATACGTAACTTTAAAGGGCCCCAGGGCCTCACTCTCTAATAACTTTCCTAAAAAGAAAGTTTCCTGCACAACTTTACGTTACGCGCTTTCTAATTACACCAAAAACATGCCAATCGGTTTAGTAGTTTTGGAGGAGTGTTGTCACAAAAAACGTGCTTGCGTATTAAATAAGTATAGATTTATTGAAATATATAAATGTATTGTGGAATAATGATGTATTATAGCAATAAAGTGTTTTAGGACAGTTATACCTTTTATGATGAGTCCATGCGCATAACGCACATTTTAATAGGGATAACAACTCATTTCCGGGATATAAGAAATCATAAAATACCCTTATACCTTTCTAAGAATACCTTATTACTGAAGATGCTGAACATTCAAGAATAAGAGCATATAAAAATAATATGTTTGTTTAAGTTATTGGATATATAAAAATACTTGTACAATATTTCTGTTTATATTCAATAAAATGGTTTACTTACCTCAATCAGGCGTCAACTCAACTACTGTAGTAATAAAACTGTATATTTAATATCCATTATTGTAAATGGTTTTAGAGTTTGTGATGTCAAAGTTTGAAATTTGTTATCCCTTGTTCATCATAAGCTGAAAACATGCGGCAAATTTGAAAACTTAGCTCAGAATAAAAAAGACCCTTCGTCGTGTTCATGTATGTAACGAAATAAAGTTTAATGGTGGGGTAAGAAAGTATTCGTAGCTTACATTTGTTTGAAAGAAATGCACATTTCTTTACACTGTGATAGATGGAGTCTCTCTATGAAAAGTTTTCCAGCGAAAGAACTTTACTGACTCTGTTTTGAAATGTAAATAAGGATTCTGAGAAAACCCCTTCAATCTAGCCATCTCCAATGCTTAAATCCTTTTCGTTATTTCAAATATCGTATAACGATCTACTGAGTTTAGTTGCACCTAAGTTATTATTTGACGCGCCGTATAGTGCATGAATTGTAGGTCATATCACAGAGTTGTTTTATTATGATTTATTTAACACGTAATAAGTTGTTATGAAGACTAAGGTTAGACTTATCACTAACGAGTAATGTATATAAACGCCGAATATAAGTGAACAAGAAGTATCAAAAACTACACAGACTTTTTTCAATGCACTATGATTGTTTATGTATTGTTATGTTATGTTTGATGTATATTTCCTTATATTTGTTATTTATTTTTACCCACTAAATTTCAATTGTATCGGCATGTAATTATTTAAAAACGGCGATTTTCGCCGCGAGTTAAAGGGAGCACATTTTAAAATTAACTTCATAACACTTACTTTTACAAAAATATCTAAGTTGTGAAACTGACTAGGTTATTGAAATATTATCTTGTTCAGCACTATTTTCCAGCATTTTAAACTGTAACGAGACAAATGTCTAAACAACAATAGGAGTAATTAAACACAGATATTTGCAGATCTTGAAACTTTCCCACTTAGTGTCACTGGGGGTCGCTTCGCTGATTAATTAGAGAGAGTAGTGATGATTATTGCATGAATATACTATTAAATCAATTATTTGAATACAACTATATTATTTTTGTAGGATACAAATTTCAAAAATAAATATAATGGAAATAAATAACTTTTTGATCAGCATTGTACGTGTTATTTACTTTCCGAGAACTGAAGTGCAGGCATAATTTTAATCCTATGGAAAAATCTTAGGTCTACTTTAGTTGGCGACCAATGAAATGCCCATTATCCACAAAACGATTCTCTATTAGTTTAGAGTAATTTTAACAGTTAGAGTTGTACCCTGTAGTTTCAGTACCAGTCTTTTATGTTACAATATTAATATTTTTGTGGATTATAATATCTAGACTCAAGTAAAAAAATACAAACAAATTTGCTTTAATCGGGCGTTATAATCTAAAATTATAGCCTGTATAACTTTTATCCATAAACGTCCCTGTTATTCATCCTTTTTCAAATATTTTACTTTTTTTATTAGGTTACAATCAGCTGATTTGGCACAAAAACCTAGCTCCATTATTTCCTACAGTTAACTGACAAAGTAACTGAAATGCACTGATGTGGAAGGAAGTATGCCAGTAGCTAATTTTCCAAGATTTCACTGGGGAGATTCTTGGTAAAGTCACTTACTTATATTATGTCTGTTCACAGTTCTACTGAACAGATTGTAAAATGAAATAAAGTAAAAATACCCCCGCCGCAGCAAACCTGCCGTCTAAGCGAATTTCCATTTGGCCGAATTGATTTTCAATTGATCTATTTAAATAACATTAGGTTTAACGAGTACCTAGGTTTGCTGCTACAAGGAAACTAATAAAGTAGTGTGTTTTTAGTAAAATATTGATAGCTTACTATAAAATAAATAAATTTGCCAAGTTTGATCAAAATATATCCATAAACAAGCAAACTACAACATTTCACAATATTCTCCATAAGAATAACATGGGAATTTTAAATTTATCTTTTTTTTAGTTTTCTCCGTAACCAATAACCGTACAAAAACACTTTGATATACTGAATTGTTTGTTTTTTTAAGCTCTTTAAGAAGGTTTAGAGAAAAATTGGGAAATTTTGTGTTTTGAGGGTAAGAAGTGAGAAAAACCAATTTTTACCCCATAAAACCCCCCATTAAACCCTGTTCCCATGGTCCGATCATGCTGGATCGCGAACTCATTCAAGTTTATCCCGCCTTACACCTTCAAACCAAATTTCATCAAAATCGGATAAAAATTACTCAAGTTATCGTGTTCACGGACACATATATATATATATAAATCTATATATATATATATACCTATATATATATATATACATATATAAAAATTTGAACGAATGGTGTTTTTGGCCTCTGGGGACATTAAAATGAAAAAGTAAATCGGTCCCGGGCCTAAGTCTTACCATGAGACCTACGGTAATAGCTACTTCCCTATAGGGAAATTCGCTAAAAGTAGCTAATTGCTGTATTTACTCATATGCCTATCATATGCTGGCATATGCTGTTTTTGTAGCATTGTCAATTGAAATAAATAAATAACTGAAAATAACTTTCATAACTCAAAATATCAAAACTACAGAGACTAGATGTCGTTTCAATACTCCTTGATTGTTTACTGTTAGTGCTGTATTTTAATAACCTGAAACAGTATTGTAGCCATAGTAATATTATCCCTATTTTACACTATAAATCAACTTTCAAACAAGTGTTACAAATCAATTCTTTTACCGATGCCGGATTTTGTAACGAAATGATGTAAGGATCGATCCACCTAAATCTATTTGTAATCAAAACACAACTTTATTTTCATCTCATTCATCATCGAAAGACTAAGAGGATAATGTGAAGTAATTAACCAACGCTTACTACTCTCCGCTAATTGCCTGTTTAAGTTAATTGGCAATTAGTGTTGAAGTGTTCTACGGTACAATCGCCCTTTGGTGTATGTTTCTATCATATATAAATACTACTTCGAAATACAATATCTTATGATGAATGTTTTTGCAAAAGTGTCAAATTAATTTGCAATCGATATTCACTTATTTAAAATCGTTTGATATAATCAAATATTATAATTTGTATTGTTGATATTTTGTGCCTTAGCTTGGTATCTAAATGGATATCGTGCTTGCCTTGTAATTGGAGTGTTGTTGGTTCCTGATGAAATTTCAAAAGGGAATTTTATTCTTGGTGGCATAATTTTAACAACTCATTTAAAAATAACAAACTAAATAATTGTATGCATGTTTTGTAACAAAGCCAGCAGAACGTAATATGTTTTTGATAGAATTTCTCAAATCACATGCTGAGCTTTAGGCTTAACAAAGCCAAATCAATACAGAACCGACGGCGCTGAGCCAGTCGCCAATATCTCGATGTAATAAGTTTACTGTTTCACCATGCTACATCGTGAGATTTTATACATTTATATAAAATCGGAGGTGGTGAAAACTGGACATGTATTACATATACTAACTTACAAATCTCAAATGATAATGATTTCAAAAAGGGGGTTTAGTATAGTACAAGTATGAATATGAAAACGTTGTGTGTTATGATTGCCGTAATACATTTATGAACTTATTTATATATTGCAGCATTGGAAAAAAAAAAAAAAAAATATTAACTAATTTACCTCTACAGGACAGAAGCTATTTCCGTCGGTGGGTAGGTAACACCTAGACCGATTTAATTTTTCTGTTGATTGTCCAGAGGACTAAAGCACATTCACTTCCCGGCATTTTATGACAAACAACTTTTTACTGCTGTATCATATATGTCTATATGTCATATATGTCTTACTCAGTAAATTTTCAAATATGTAAATCAGTTGGACATCAGGCAGCATGTTGGGATCAGACTGATTTGCCTGCTGATACAACAGTAAAGGTTATATTACTTAAATAAAATCTAGTTAAAGCTAGCAGCAAAAAGAAAACTGTTACATAGCCTACATATATACATTGTATGTTACAAAGCTGAAATTATCCAACTTTGGCTCCACCCAACTGAGAAATGTCAACTAAAGAGTTCAAGCTTAACTTAGGTAACTCAATATTCCAAATCTATCTGAACTTAAGCAGAAAGTGATACTTCAGTCACATCACTATCTGAAAATTTACTGTTTTAAAACATAGAGTTATTTTTTATTTAAGTTATTATAATCCTGCTTTATTTGACATTTGGTTGTTCAACAAGTAGTAGCGTTTCACCTGTTTGGCTAGGCTTGTTTATAATTTTGTCAGTGTGTCTTTTTGTTTTTTAACTTCAATGAATTTTTAATTTTTTTTTAGTTTGGACAGGATATTCCATCAAAGGTGGGTTTTATCCCGTAAGATTAACATTGGGAATATGTTGTTTTTAAATTGCATCTGATTTGTTTTGATTTCATATTTAATTTTAAATTTACAGCAGCTGATCAGGTGATTTTTTTACATTTTCACTGATTTCAACTGTCAACATTATGTAATTGTTGCTAACGTAATTAATCGTGTTTTTTTCGTAGTGAATGAAGTAAAATTGTTTCGTTTTAAAACAGTTTTTAGTTAAATATTTTATTGTCATGAATTTCTTCATTTCAGTGTTGTTTTAATACGTTTTAACCATTTTTGTGACATATTTGATTGGATGGAGAGAAGGTTATCGAGTTGGGCAACAAGGTATCAGTAAGACAACAAATTTTCTCCATTTCTTCATGCTGGAAAAATTTCTTTGCAATATATTGTAGACATGTTCACTAGAATTGAAGGAGAGCGATTAGAATTTATTGAAAGTAATCAGTCGAAACTGAGAGCAGAAATGTACGAGTACCTTCACTACGCAATTCAAGATCGAGCAGACAATGAAGGTCTAAACATTGGTCGCCAAGTTATTTTTCCTACAGTTACCTAACAATGTACATGTTCTCTCACTGATTTGAGAAAGCAAAGTGGCCAATTCGCTCATCAGTGAGACAATGTTAACATTGTCTCACTCTAATTACTTTGTCTCACTCCAGATTTTCAACGTGAAGGCACGAAATAGTGAGCGCGTAACATGCAGGCAACGCCGTATGCGCGCGAAATACGTTGGCAGCACTGGCTGTAAATCAGCTGGTCAGCTGTTGTACTGTTGTATTTGTCACTTCACATTAAATGTTATATTAAAAGTTCACTTCTGTGTAAAAATAGGTTATGTTTCTTCACCAATTTATTTGTTTTATGGTAACTGTAGGAAAAGTATAATGTGCAACTCGAGTTTAAAGTACAATTGCCTCACTCGAGAAACCATTCCTCACTCGCCTACGGCTCGTGAGTAAGGATTTCTCTCGAGTGAGTCAACTGCTCACTTTTCTCACTAGTTGCACAAATAACTATTGCCTCGAACATTTCAATGAAGTTTTCGCCACCACAGCCATTACTTAGATGCTATATGGCCATTGTTCGACAGCATGGTAAGCCAGACATGTTTATTACATTTACACGTAACCCCATTTGGGATGAGCCGCCGACTCACAGTTGACTATTGACGTTGTCTATGTCTTTATTATATTGGAAATACGATAAACATTCTTAATTTTTAATAGACATGGCAAAAAGATGGTTCTATGAGTCAATCCAATGCACTTCTAGAAGACTGAGAATGGTATCGCGAATTTGTCAAATTTTTATGTTCAACTTCTAATCTAAGCTAAGTAAGTTTCCTAATATTACAAATATATTCTTTAACCCACATAATTTAAAATTATAAAATAAAGCAAAGGAATCAGCATTTTTGTACATGTTTTAATGATTAATTGTAAATTTAAAACTTTATGTAAGTTAAAATATACAGTATGTCTACACTGTATTGGCAAACCAGCCATTGCAATTTTTAAATTTCAAAACGTGTCTCCTGAATACTGCCCTACTGTTAAATTACCCATCCCTTACTTTGGACCAGCACGTTGTTAGTATTGTAGCAGTACTTTAGGAGTCACAGAGTAGAGAATAAAAAAATATTCTCTGCTCTGTGTTTAGGAGTAAACATATAGCAATGAAAAATCCTTTCCTGAATTGTAAATCTTGATATTATGTCAATAACTTCACAAAGTATGCCAAACAAATATTTTAATCAATCATTATTTTTCCATGTTTATACATTTTCACAGTAGGCCTATCTCTGAAGATCTTACATTTTGTTATGTTTATTTTTTCAACTTTAACATTTAAGTAGCATTTGGATGAAAATAGTAAGACCTTATTAAACAAACTTATAGCAGCAGAACTCTATAAAGTTTAAGAGGCACAATTTATGGCCATATTAAGGCCAAAGTGGTCTTAACTTGTAGTACAGCTGTACTAACTAACTGAGTGGATAAGGGGATTTCCAGGAATTGAAGTCTGGGATTTAAAAGAAATTAAGTCGTTGTCTAGTATAACATTGTTTGACTTTGCAGAAACAATAAAGATCAGCAAATCGTATTTTGATATAAAGAGAGTAGGCCTATTATACTTATAATTTATAATGCTGTAATTAAAATCACTATTGATACTTGATTCTAACAAATATGTACAGCTTAACTTAAAAATAAAAATTGTATTTTGGAAAAGATCGCAAAATAAAACGCTTGATACCTGAGACCTTTGACTTTTTATTATGTTTTGTATTTGTGTAGATGAATATAATATAAGAAAAAAGGAAATAGTATATTTTATCAATAGGGCCTAAAAATGACTCTTTTTGGCCCGAGGTAAAGTTTTACGATCGAGGTAAACCCGAGGTCGGGAAATGAGCGAGGGTTAAAATAACACTTTTTGCCCTTGTGGTGAACTATATTTTTCATCATAATACAACTTTTAACAAAATAAGCTAAGAAAAGAAAATCATTTTTATTTAAAGATATCATCTCAAAACGACTTCCAGCTTGTTTTCAATTCTCCTAACGCAAGTAAGCAGCTGTTTAGTAAGCGATTCAATCATTTCGTCTATTACTACAACTGTGATATATAGTAAATTATTCGATCTATACGATTGCCACAATCGAAATTTGCAACTTTTTACTACAGCTGGTTTTTACACCCTAGAGACTAAAAATGATTTTTACTCCCTAAGAAAGTAAAAATGGTACTTACAACCCGCAACGCATGCATTAAAAACGGCTGTTTTTGCTGCAGTATGACGAAAAATTATTTTTATGTTTCCCGTTTATCATACTAAAAGGTAAAAGCTTCAACTATTCATATGTGGATGAAGCTAGTTTTCGGATTTTATATCAAGTCATCTCAAACCAACGGATTATTTTCTGTGGAGACTTTGTAAAGTTATTTTTAATACCCATAAACCATTGGTGATGTGTAGATTATAGGTTAAAAGGAAGAAAGTTATTGATGTAATATGCTATTTTAAATGACTACTACAGAAAAGATTGGTACGAAATCAAGTGTTGAAATTGATTTCTATCCACGTTTCCAATGCTATCAACTATTAAACTTCTTGAACACCAATCGCATAAAGTTCAGTTATGGATTTGTTACAAAACAGTAGAACGAGAATAATAATTTTAAACTACTTCCGCAATGCATTGTTTGAAATATTTTTGTTGACATGAAATAAAATTGTCAACAAACAACGGTTAAATAACTTGTTAGCCACTTACCATCTGTTTTGTATATTTACCGTCTTGTGAGTAACAGTATAAGCGTAAATATATGTTTTAAGTGTTATAAGACGTTTCTTTTATTTACTTTCCGTAACTTGTGTTTCCATAAGACAAGAATTTGTGTTTGTAGCTAGAAAACTTGAACACCAAAAGTCAAATACATTGAAAGCATACTTTTAATGAACTCTAAATATTTAAAATTATATTACATGAGGGTATCAACATTCAAAAAATAGATTTTAATTGACCATCAGAACGTAATATTATAAACTTACAACTGGAGTCCCTCAGAAACCTCAAGTGTCAAAGGCCTAACAAAGGAGAATGCTGAGCGGATGTTAAGGTAATATATTAAGGGTACCATTGTTATTCGGGCAACGTAGCTGCCCACTTAGGGACAACTCCTCCATTTCTGTCTCTAGCATTTATTTGAAAGCGAAATACTTGTTTTGGACCATTTTGTTTTTACCAACAGTACTTGAGAATTTGTATGCTAATGAAGACATATTCCCTGTATAAACAATGAGTGGATATGTTCTTGTTTTTTTGCCATACTTTGAGGTGTGACAATAATAGCCTACATTTTAGTATCATATATAACTAAGAACTGTTTCAAAAAAGAAAATTTAAATTACATTGCCAAATGTAATCAAACTTTATAATTAGGATTTAATATTGCTACTTAATTATACTTCAAGAACTGAAAGGTTCGCATTTAAAATAATCCCCTTTAGAGTTGAAATTGGTGTGTTATAAATAAAGCCATAAATTAATTAACTAGCCAAAACAAATAAATTTCCAAAACTCTTTCATTCCTATTACCAAAGCCAAATCCAACCAATGGGAATTAAGGGATAAAAAAACAATTACTAGACAAGGACTGGAATAGGTACGAGACTGAATAATCTCAAATGTTGTACTGTTTTTCACATGAAATTGTTCGTATAAAGTATCTATTTCATTGGAGTAAGAGGCATTTTAAAACGTTTTTATTAGCTTGCTTTCTTGTCCGGTACAAATTTTGCAATCAATTGTATACCCACTTCCCGATGAGCTTGAGACTTGAAACTTGAAACATAGCTCACAAATGGAAGACAATGCAATATTCTATCATTTAATTTTCATATTTCTCTTGGGCTACGCCCCATGGGCTTGTTTTAATTAATTAGTTTTCTTGCAATTGTTGATACTTCCCGATGAGCTAGAGACTTGAAACTTGAACCATAGCTCACAAATGGATGACAATGCAATATTATATCATTTAATTTTCATATTTCCCTTGGGCTACGCCCCATGGGCTTTATTTATTAGCTCGCTTTCCTACAAATGTTGATATAAATTTTAAACGAAGTTCCTGATGAGCTAGAGACTTGAAATTTGAAACATAGCACACAAATGGATGACAATGCAATATTATATCATTTAATTTTCATATTTCCCTTGGGCTACGCCCCATGGGCTTCCAAATTTTCAATGTTTACATTTTGAAAGAATGTAAATATATCAATTGATTTAAGTCAGCTGTAAATACTTAAATTTGACAGTTCGAAGAGCAGGGGTAGCCCAGGCAAATTAGACATATGCTCCCCAAAAAATCGTCTAAAGCTGGAAAGTGTTTTAATACCTTTTGGGGGTCCCAAATAAGACTCCTATGAGTTTGCGACGGATTCTGACGTCTGCTTAAGTTTTGGGAGTCGAAAAACTATGAAAATCTTTGCACTTTTTTCAGTTTTTCGCTTATAACTCCTAAATAACGAATCCTAAGGAAAATGTTGTTCAAAGGTGTCTTTTAGTGCATTAAATTCCGCGTCGATTGATGTTAAATATGTCGAAATCGGTCGAGCCGTTTAGCCGCTGTAGCTTTTCAAAGTTGGGATATTTTCATCAACATGGCCAAAAGGTTGATTATTTGACCAGTTTTCGGCTTACAACTCCTAAACGACGCATGCTATACAAAAATGCACCTGTAGTTAGTTTGGAAAACACAAAATTCGGCGTAGAATTATGATTATGAATTACTAGATAGTGGTTTATTCCATGGTTATCATCCAGAGGTTTATCCAAGAATGTGTGAAGGGAAGGGTAGCAAGACCCCCTATGTAATTTTAAATCTAATATTGTTATCTGGGGTACAAAAATTCTAGGATTCGTCCTAAGCTCCCATTTATACGATCCCATCTATGGACACTCCAAAATGGTGTTAAGCGATTCTAATATATAATAAGATATTACAACGAGAAAGATTTTATTAAATATAGAAAAAAATTTATTTTTATTTTAATAAGCGAAATATGATAATTGGGACTGATGTACATAGTTTTACTATGTATTTAGCCTATTAAAAAAAAAAAAAAAAAAAACGATTGGGAGTTTTCGTAGATTTTACTATATAACTTTTCTACTTCTCATCATTGGAATCTTAAGAATTCGTTCTTTGCTCTTATTGGTCTTGCCACAAATGGTGACATTCGGTACCATCCATCTTTTTCGTCAGATATAGAATTGAGATCATCGTGCCCCTTGCAAGTATTTCAGACAGTAGTGCATTATATCCCTGCATTTCAAAAGGAGCAAGGTAATGTAAACCTTTTTTAACATGTACACGATAGTCGAGATAGGTAGGTATTTTATACCTACATTACATTATACATTTTATATTATAGTAATAGGTATTTTATACGGAGTTGAGAAGTTCTTGTCGAACCGGTGGATTAAACAGTAGTGATAGGAGTTCCCTCTGAATTAAGTACACTTTTAAATAAGCTCTAAAGGATTGGTGGATGAGCAGTCCCTTTTGTTAGAATCAAAGTCAAAATTAGTTGAAATAGTGTCTTCTAGAAGAGACCAACCCTCACTTGATTTGGATATTTTCTGCTCCCAATCATGTATAGGGCCAACCTGCTTCTGCAACTTCGCCAAGCGTTGTAACCCGTCAGAACACATTGAGATCTACATTGATTGGAGTAAACAGCATGAGTAGTTTTAGGCTACATGAATAGATTTTCGACTTTTCTACATCACGCTTTCTTCATCAAACTGCGCTAGAGGGTGCGGACCTATTTTAAATCCAAAGTATGATTCAAAAATGAGGCTTGGATTTAATGTGGAATATCACGTGCTGACTGAGGGGGGCAAATTCTTCTTTAATCTTTGCTGGTACCATCACAGCTCGCAATTAAGGTCACCACTTCCTTTTATTCTGCACAGTTTATGGTCATTATAGGCTTGCCTATTTACGATTTTCTTGCAAGCTGTGTCTTTTCATTATGCTTTATACATATCTCGCGTTGATGCTATCATATGGGATAACTGCTGAGCTGATTGACATGAGCGAACTATTTTCAGTAAACGGGTCGTGACACTGAAACCATTTGATGAATTTCTTTTTGATCCCACCGTATCCGTGGAGTTTATATTGTCAACTTGCTGATAATATGTTGAAGAGGTGATCCCACAATATCCCTTAATTTGATGGGTAGCATTCATTGCGATGGGCCTGCCAGCGAACCATCGGGCTAGATCCCCATCATTGATTCCACTATCTCGGAAAAGCTCTCCACAGTAAGATGAATCATAAATCATAAATCTTTATTGGTGATTAAATAACAGATGTTACAATAGACCTCGTTAATAAAAAAGGTGCCAAAAAGGGCCATAGATTCTAGATAGTATAACATGGAATCTTCACTAAATATAACAAAGACAACAAAAAAATAAATAGTTAAAAATCATTTGAAAAAAAAACAGAACTATATACAGAAACAAAAAGTAAGGTACTTAAACAAAGTGATTGAAAGACTAGGTAACAGTTGACTAGGGACTAAGTAAGAACTAGATAACAATTTTACCGTAACAATTATGTTCGGCAAAAAATTCATCCAAACTGTAAAAAGGGTGGTCAGCAAGCCAAACCATCAACTTTTGTTTTAGCCGAGTACAAGGAATGTCAGGTATTTCACTTGCAAAACAATTTACTATTTTTAGATGTTGCTCTCATGAGCACTTACTTGTTCATAGGCCATGCTGCAGGATCCATGGCGTCACACTAGTGGATAGATTCACTGCCATATCCTCTATGTTTTTGGTAATTAGGCTGGTTGTTTGCCAGATTTCAATGGTAAGATTTTAAACTTCGGAAACTTGACAAGCATCTGATCTAGTGTTAACAATCAATAGCGGTTAAATGGTGAAGCCGATCTTAATGAATTGGAAAACATTCTACGCAGACGTTTATGCTCTACAGGAAACTACTACAGGAACATTTTTTATAGCATGCGTTAGGAGATGTAAGCCAAAAACTGAAAGATGAATACAGGGATAGATCGTATATAATGGGTTGTTAGGATATGAATCCTAGAATTTTCGGAACCTCAGACAACAATATTGGACTTAAAATTACATAGGGTGTCTTACTCTCATCACACCTTATTAGATAAACCTCTGGATGACCATCATGGAATAAACCACTATCTAATATATCATAATCCATTTAATGACTGGATCTATGTTGTTACCAATTTTATTAAAATTTCCCAACTTTAACTTTAATACTTTTTTCAATGAAATGGCGACCATACGAAGTAAGTAACAATCAATTGCCGTTATTGATTAATAAAAAAAAACATTAAACGCAGAACTTTGTGTTTTCCAAACTAACTATAGATGCATTTTTGTATAGCATGCGTCGTTTAGGAGTTGTAAGCCGAAAACTGGTCAAATAATCAACCTTTTGGCCATGTTGATGAAAATATCCCAACTTTGAAAAGCTACAGCGGCTAAACGGCTCGGCCGATTTCGACGTATTTAACATAAATCGACGCGGAATTTAATGCACTAAAAGACATCTTTGGACAACATTTTCCTTAGGATTCGTTATTTAGGAGTTATAAGCGAAAAACCGAAAAAAGTGCAAAATTTTCATAGTTTTTCGACTCCCAAAACTTAAGCAGACGTCAGAATCCGTCGCAAACTCATAGGAGTCTTATTTGGGACCCCCAAAAGGTATTAAAACACTTTCCAGCTTTAGACGATTTTTTGGGGAGCACACCCTAAATTTGATCTAATTTGCCTGGACTAAGGTTAAGAGGTACAGGTTTAGCTCCCAATGAGGTTCTTTATACAAACATTTCAAAATAAAGATAAACAATCTGATTGCAGATATACCGGGTGTCCGAAAAATAACTCCCTAGTTTTGATAAACGATTGTTTATTGTAGAGAATACATATTCTTATATCTAATACATGAAATTAAAGAGGGTTTACTCAAGTTTATTTTGACATTAGTACACCTCGATATGTGACCCATTTGTAGCTCTACAGATGTCTAACCGGTATTCGATCTCTCTCCAAGTGTTAGTTAACATATCTGGTGTCACTGATTCTACTGCAGCTACGATTCTTTGACGAAGATGGTCAATGTCACGTATCTTTTCTGAATAAACCAAGTTCTTAACGTAACCCCACAGGAAAAAATCCAGTGGTGTTATGTCTGGGCTTCTTGGAGGCCACGCGATCGGGCCAGCTCTCCCCATCCATCTTGCCGGGAAACCGAAAGGGCCTCCAAGAAGCCCAGACATAACACCACTGGATTTTTTCCTGTGGGGTTACATTAAGAACTTGGTTTATTCAGAAAAGATACGTGACATTGACCATCTTCGTCAAAGAATCGTAGCTGCAGTAGAATCAGTGACACCAGATATGTTAACTAACACTTGGAGAGAGATCGAATACCGGTTAGACATCTGTAGAGCTACAAATGGGTCACATATCGAGGTGTACTACTGTCAAAATAAACTTGAGTAAACCCTCTTTAATTTCATGTATTAGATATAAGAATATGTATTCTCTACAATAAACAATCGTTTATCAAAACTAGGGAGTTATTTTTCGGACACCCGGTATATAATAATGTATTGACAATAATAATAGTGTTCTATAAAGTAAACAATAAATTAAATAGATTGATATATTTGTAGATAGTATGTAGGCCATACATTTAATCTAATACATTATTAATGAAAAGAAACTCAAAGAAACCTTAGATTTCCCACATGCCTTTGTCTTAATCTGATATAGATGCTTGAAATAGATTTAACATCCACACACATTAAAAACTAAAAAGTATAAAATAATTGATAAATAAAAAAACCTTTTTAAAACAAAAAGTTTTTAAACGCACAAAAAGTAGAAAATAATTTTTAAATATGTGGAGAGTATAAATATTTGTAAGTTTTAAAAAGAAAAAAGGGGGGTGCATGCAATTGATGATAGTACATTAGTTCAATAGGTGAAGGTAATTGTAAATTATCCATTGCATGTACCCCACGTTTTTCTTTTTAAATCTTACAAGTATTTATACTCTCCACATATTTAAAAATTATTTTCTAGTTTTTAGTGCGTTTAAAACGTTTTGTTTTAAAAATGTTTTTTATTTATAAATTATTTTACATAAAGGAATGTTCTTCTGCATGGATCCAGACAGAAACATTGTGAGACCCTCTACTAAATCTTCTACGGACCGTAGGGAACCCGCCTGGAACCCTGAACGGTCATCTTCAAGCTTTGTGACATGTTTTGCGTCTTAGTGATTCACAAAAGTTACTTAAAAACCTTTGGTTCATCCGGATATTCTTTGTCTTTCTTAGGGGAAAACACTAATGAATTTGGCGATAATGTTATCTGCAGTGACAGGTCCTACTATGGTCACAGGTAGTACTTTTATTAATATATTAAGTACCTCACTTCACTTCTGTCATTTCTAAAACGTTGTCGATTTAAGTTTCAGTTTGATTCACACATATCAGGTACTATAAAATGTTGTTTGTGATACGTTTTTTCCTTTTTCCCATCTGTATATCGTCTTAAGAAAATTGCCACAACCTACCGAAACAAGTAATTTTAATTTTTACTTTGAAATGCATTCCCGAAGCAAACTTCAATATCTAAGAAGATGGAGTGCCTAATAGATTACAGAACTCTATATAATTGGATTGTTCTGTTCAGCTACATTGCCTGCCTTGTTGATTGCCTTACTGAATACATTATTGTCGAGTAACAGGTTGATATACAACATGGTGCTCACTTACCAAGTAATATATTTTGAAACTCATATAATTAATATGGTAACAAGAATTTCTTTAAAAACTGAGGGAGTGTGATCGATTCCATTCTAATTTAAGAACATAGCAGATTAGAGCTGTAGGGTAATTTTACAGTTAAAACATTTTTTTTACAAAAAACTACCTGTAACTGCTGTATTGTTATAAATAATTGTATCTATTAAGTAATTTATGCGTTTAAGTCCAATCTGGTAAAAGAATTACTATAAAATCGAACTATAATGTTCTACTACTACTATAATCCATTTGAGTTTGAAGAAAGTATTTAATGATTTTTAATACTTGTAGGGGTAAACCATGCACTTAACGAAAGCGCTTAACAAAAAAAAGTCATGTTTGAACGACATAACTTTGTGTTTCCTTTAAAGGTAACACGGAATTTAATAAACAAACTAATATTTAGTGATCTACATATTTTACGCTTACGTTTACTGAATAGTACAATACATTGTGGTGACATATACATACATGTTGTGGTGACACTACATGGCCGGGAAGAAGTTTTTACCAGAAAGATCTTCCCAAATGAGTTGTATACAATACTTTACGCCACACTATCAGCAACAAAATATACCTGGTAAAAATAAACTTTACAAAACACAATTGTCACAAAGGTACCTCGGATTCTTAATCAGGATAACTCATCCAGAGTTTAATCATTGACTATATAAGTAGTCAATGGTTAATGTCCAAGCCAAGGTTGACAGAATGGAATGGAACGTTGCATTGGTAAATGCATGTTGGATGTGTACGGATCTGTATCACTACTTGACAAGGTAGGCAGTTAACTGATCCACCGGATCTAACTGTCCCTGTATGTCAACTGGTGTACAGTTTGACATATTTAAACATCGACTGTTTTGACTTGATTTTTAGTTTCAAACATGATTATAACATGATTACACTGTGCAAATCCTAAAGATGTATTTATTGTCATTTTTAATTAGTATAAATTTTTGTTGCATTTGGACCTGTTTCTGATTGTTGTGTGTTCCGTTTGTTTTTAAATTAATGGCCCACGGTTGACGCATTTCAAGCAAATTAATTATATTTAGAAATGAGTTCGTAGTTTGATAAAGAGTATGACCAAATTGACAAATATAAGACAAATATTTCTGAAGTTTTGTTCATTTAAATAATATCCACTAAATCCTCCGGAACTCACAATAACTAACAATTCTGGTAATTTAATATGGCAATACTGTTGATGTACACATTTTACACAGCAATGAGTAGTTGTCCTCTATAATCGTTTAAAATAATAAATAATTTTAAACGGAATTTTTGTGTATTTCTTGGATTTCAGGACAAATTTAATCCCCAGCAATGACAAACAGGGGTCTTTGATGGGTTCTTTATAATAAAGTAGAATGCGTCAGTGCTCCCACATTCTCTCTTTGGAATTAGATTGGCAATTACTGAACTAGATTGGTCCTCTGTATTCGCTAAAACAAAAAGTACGTAATTTCAATTACATGATAGGCCACTTGTATAGACGTAGTATGGACTAAGACATTGACAGGTAATACTGTAATTAGTAATTATCTGTATTTTTATTAACATTCAAAGCTACAAAATAAGAATTACACCTTGCTCTACGAAAAAGTTAAACTAAAATACATGCGTGGCTGAAAATTTAAGGGTCTTGTTGTTATTGTAGAATGTAACACTGTTTACCTAGAAAACCTTTTACGCTTGTGTAGTTACTTAATGGTTGAACATTTGTCATGAAGCTAAGAACGAATAGTGATGTTTGTTTGAATTAATAAGTTTTTGTACATTTAACGAAGACGCGCTAAACTCCACTGTTGACACTCAATTGAAGTTAAATCCTAAGTTAAAAAATATAGTTTTTACCAACGCTAAATTGTATATAGTTGGACAGTAGTAAAGTCTTTAAGTACAAGTCAAAATATAAGTACGAGTACAAAGTATAAAGTTATAAAGGCGTGCTAGAGGTTTCAATTATAATTTTACTATTTTTTAAGTAAACTGTCCTAACTCTGTCGTGTTGCTGTTTAACATTGAATTTTTTTGTGTTCTATAGAACCATTTGACAAACCAATAACAAACGTCATCTGGGCCCAGAATAAACCTGCTTGAAATCGAAACAGTAGATGACTACATGCGAGCGCTATGACTACATAGCTACCAGACAAGTACACTTCCTACTTACAATTACAACATTTTAAAACATGTTTTTATGCTCTCTGGAGAAAGTGTGAGTTGTTGGTTATCTGAAGTACGTTTCCATCAGCATTAGCGAACAATGTGTGGACAGAGCAAACGGTATGTTTACACAACTCCCCCAGGGGTAGGGGATGAGTAAATCCTTGGCAAAAACACATCTCGGAAAAATTATTTTAAAATATTGATTTTAGGATTACGATTGTAAGTAGTGATAAACCTAATAAAGAATGATTCAGTGAGAACCTCTAGTATAAAAACATTCGAGTACTGTATGTACATTCGTCTTAACTTTATGACTAAGGGTCGAAATAGTCCTTCAATTTACTAATTTATTATTTTTTTATTCCATTGTTCCATTAGTTATTTTATTTTTCCGTTTATTTTTATAATTTTTAGTTGTTTGATTATATTAAACATAGCCAATATGACATTGGTAGGTGACGGCCTCTGTATTTTGTTTAATAATGTAACTAGACATTTTTTGTTGAAATATTACATTGTCAATTACTCTCTTGTAAATATTGTAAAATTGATGTGGAAAATAAAATATTCTTATTCTTATTTTCATGATAAAGTTTTCGCCAGTTGCAGTGAAAGTTAATTCGGTTGAGTTAAGCAACCAACAGAGTGTGCTGATTTAAATTGCTGATTTATACCAATGGAGATAAACAGTTTTCGTCTGTAGCTTGGACTAGCAATGGCTCAGTCTACAGCCTCCTTTCAATAAAAGAATGGCTGTAGTGGGAGTGGGATTCTGGAGTGTCTGGGTGAATCACTTTCCTTTACATCCTTTAAGGGTTTGTTTCTACATAAGACATTTCCGCAACGTCCTTTATTGGACAAGAGCAATCCATCACCAAAGCACAAGGCTGTGGCAAAAGTCTTGTACAGCTTTCTCTGGAGATGCATTTATTACCATTGCCTATTACAATCATCAGATAATTCATTACTTTAGATGCCAAGTCTATAAATATTCATAGAACATTATTTTTTGTTTCATTTCACAATTGTGTTGGTATATCTATTTTAGTTATTATAATATATATTAAAAATTTCTTATTAGATAAAACTTAACTAATTTCAATAGTGACAAGATCTCTTGTCTTGATAAAAAAGCTTTTCTTGAATAATGTTATTTGTGTAATAGTTAAATTAAACTTCGAACTCAATTTATGATCATTTCGAAAATAAGTTTAGGAACAATTATTACAATTCTAAACCAAAATTTTCGGGGATATGACTTGCCAAAAATAAAACAAATATTTTATTAAATTCAAAACAATGTGTTCTTTGGAGACTGTAACTAAACTTAGCAATAAGGCAAGGACAATGCCACTGGTGTGTAAGTGACAGTTGTTTTACCTCTCAAACGAGTTACCATTGTAGACCTTAGTCAATTGTTACTTATTCCTTACTTGTCTACAGGGTTAATTAAATATAACTGGATGAAACTAATTTAATAATTCAATAAACAAAATAAAGGTTTTATTTTCACTTTGATGAATAGCTTAATATTTCAATCTCTTAAATGCATAAGGTAAAACGGGAGTTAAATTATTTTCCTCACGAAAGTGGGTGAAATAAAATTCCAATTAGTTAAGTGAGAACAACTACTATTGATGATGGGATGGTGGGATGGTAGAACGTAACACTAAATCGATAGCAATAAATCAACATGTCAAATGTAATTGTTTGCTAACAAAACGTAAAGCATGACTATCTTAAGCGTACCCTAATACATATTAAAAACGTTCATAAATATTTCTCATCAAAAGTTAGTATTGGTAATATATGGAAATTTTAAACAACATTGTGCATTATACGAAATAAGAAGTGTTTGGAGGACGTATTACTACTATCATTGACTATTGGACACTGTATATATGGACCAGTTGTCGCTATTTTCTATTAAAAACAACATATTTATGTGAGCAGCTAGTGTTAAAAATTCTACGTTCTACCTTATTTTTTGTTACTGACTAAGCTGATGGATCATAACAGTTGCTAGCTCAAAATACGTCATTCCATCAGTTTG
Source organism: Macrosteles quadrilineatus (assembly GCF_028750875.1). Taxonomy (NCBI): domain Eukaryota; kingdom Metazoa; phylum Arthropoda; class Insecta; order Hemiptera; family Cicadellidae; genus Macrosteles; species Macrosteles quadrilineatus. The sequence continues at coordinate 53,143,523 of NW_026542598.1, read as the reverse complement.
TCTTGGTGAACAAGTTCGCGTACTCCACAGAAACTATTAATTATTTAGATCAGAGCAATCTGTTCGTGGCTTACACTAACTACGAATATTTTGATTGAAAAAACTAGCGACATCTTTAACATGGGGATGGGATGTCTAGTTGTATCGGAGCTTTTATGTTTGCTGGATATTATTATTTCAACTGAAAAATGTCTATGTATTAGCTTTTACTATTGATAGAACTATACATTCCATCTCCATGTTAAAAGCTTTTTCCAAAATCGAAATGGATGTAGTTGAATAGCCACTGACAGATTGCGCTAATGTTAATTATTGATTTCAACTTTTTAACCAAGTCACATCGATAGAATAACTTGTTTTAAACCGTAGCATCTTTAATGTCACGCCAGCCCCTCAGTAATAAGGTGGAAAATTGAATTTCAGACACTAGAGCACTCTGAGACTAGCTCATTCAACTAATACAAATTGATGACAGCTCGTCCATATAGTTGGGATTTAAACTTCTACTACAATATACAATAGTCAATGGTATTGGTTATAACAATATTTTAATGATATGATGTTCTTTTAAGTCTCAATGTGCCTAGGCTTGCTTCAATATTGTAAAGTTCTCTCAGTGTTTTCTTGATTATGTAGTTGGTCCTTTGCCAGTTCCAGGTGGTTCAACGAAGTTAGGCCTCCAACCCTGTGTCGTGACTGCAATACTTCTAAGTTAAGATTTGTTCATTTTTGGCAAGATTTGTAACACAGGTATGCAATACAAACGTTTATCATGACGATTGGGATTGTAAGCTTGTCATTCGTTATTAAAATCTGTAGCCTATTTTGATTATTGTGAAATGTTGGTGCCATTTGAGTGTACTATTGTTCCCTTAATCTTACCCCTTTAATTTAATGAAGCTAAAAGTTAAGCTTTTTAAGTTGCTACTTAGAAAGCAAGCAATATTTCAAACCAAAGATTAAGTCAAAATAACTTTTATGTTCATTAGTTTAGAAACTAAAAGTAAACAACCAATCACCACCAACCAAACGGAACTAAACTTCAAAATGCCTCTATCTAAATATATAAAGAACTAGCAGAGTACACGTCCTTCGTAAGAGGTTGGCGTATAAGTATAAAATGCTTATTGCAGTTATACTCGTGCTTTGCGTTTGAAATGGAAGAGCACACGTTTAAAAAAATTAGGTTTACTATAATTTGCGGTATACTATAGTATAGCACATCTCCCATAACCATAATGTTCTACCACTGCACTTGAACAATTGAAACAAACTAAATCATCACAGCTTTTAGTTACTGCTTGGTTCAAATTAGCTGTTGTCGTAAATGTAAAAAGAATTAATAGTGATGCACCCTGTTGGTAAACCTTATAACCTTTTAATACCATTGAATATCATAGAACCAAAGTGTATAGTTGAAAACGCTGGCAAAATTCCTTAATTCCTTTAAAATATGAATACTCATGAGGCTAACATGGGAACTCTAGAGCCACTGGGGCGGAGCCCGAAAGAATTTTTGAGATAAGAATATGTCTATGAGTTAATTGGGAATTTAAGCTAGCATCATACCAAATTTCAACCCAATCTGACCAGTGGCTAATGCGTGATTGAACTTCATACAAACAAACACACAAACTTTCACATCATATTAGTAATATTTCTGTGATAGTGGCGGCATTTTTTCTCTTTGAATGAAAATTTGGACGGGTAAACTTATATGAACTACATATTTGAAAGGAGAACTTCAGTTTTCCTTAAAGCGTTCAACACAAAGCCCTTAGCTTATTTGACTTTTTGATCACATTAAATGTGTATGGGAACAATATTCACAACTTGTTGACGTCACACAAATAATATTCCATACAAAAATAATACGTAATAGTTTTGTTTACCTTAAGAGTCTTCCGTAGTGGAAGCCATGTTGGGTTTCTTCCCCATAAGAACAATGTTAGAATTGCATCATTAGTGGACACGTAACGGCGTTAAGATATAGCTTTGAAATTTATAATTTGTATTTTTAACATAATAGACTCGTGACTGAGGTTTTTGAATTTCGAAAATCCATTTTCATTTCCTTTCAATAATTAGCTTAATTTTAAGCTAATTAATAATCAATTATTCATTATACAAATTAAAAATTGTGAAATAAAAAACGTCATTCTCTAGAGGACCGCAATTCCTTAAATTTAACTCCTTATCCATAATTATATGACAATTTGCTGATGAGATATTTGGACCCAAAGTTAACATTGTTCTTATGGGGAAGAAATCCAACATGGCTTCCACTACGGAAGACTCTTAAATATTTAAACGGTTAAAGCTTAAGGCAGAAAGAACATGGGTTGCCAAAAAATATTCAATTGAGAATATTAAAATTTTGTTACGTGCATAGACTTAACTAATCAGGAAGAAATGCTTATGAACGTAGGATAGGGGAACGTCACTTAGTAGTAAACTATCAAGAGTTTATAGAAAAACTAATTATTACTATTTTTTCCTCTGGCCCCAGAACTGACATCCTTTTGTATAATTGTAGAATACATCGTGGAATTGTATAATCTTATTTGTAGATTATACAACTATATCCTGGAATTTCTATAGGTAGAACTATAATTAAGCTACCGACACCTGAACGTTGTATATCATGAGATATCGTTTGTCACGACCGACAGGTAGGACTTCACTAACACGACATCTGTAGATTATATCTCGCACTTCCTGTCGATAGACAACATTGGACATTTGATTGAGCTACTGATATCTCGACTGAGGTCAACGTTGTATATAATGAGTGATGGTTTGTCACGAACGTCAAGTAGGACATCGCAAACACGACATCTGTAGATTATATCTCGCACTTCCTGTCGATAGACAACATTGGACATTTGATTGAGCTACTGATATCTCGACTGAGGTCAACGTTGTATATCATGAGATATCGTTTGTCACGACCGACAGGTAGGACTTCACTAACACGGCATCTGTAGATTATATCTCGCACTTCCTGTCGATAGACAACATTGGAAATTTGATTGAGCTACTGATATCTCGACTGAGGTCAACGTTGTATATAATGAGTAGGCGTACCGTGGAGGTAGAACCAAGATGGCGGCCGTAATCTAACCACAACTGTTTATCTCAGCTGATGTCAGATGGTGTTTATTTTAAATAAATTATGGATTAAAAGTTTTGGCTTGAACAAATTGGAACTCGGGTCTTTTAGACAAGGGTTGGGGTCGTTAGCTACTGATCTATGATGCTAGTCATACCTGTACCTTAACTTACATATAAAGGGTGTGTAAATATTGGTTGTGGAGGTTTGATTATAACCTGGATAGAGGTTCACGGGTTTAATTCTAACCAATCATTTCCGGTTGGAGGTTCACGGGTTCAATCCTAACCAACCATTTCCGGTTGGAGGTTCACGGTTTCAATCCTAACCAATCATTTCCGGTAGTGTGAGGTTCTAGCTAGAGGTTTACGGGTTTGATCCTAACCTATCACTTCTGGCAAGGTTTACGGGTTCGACTCTAACCAACCACTAATGGTACTGTATTATAGCGGGAGGTTCATGGGTTTGATTTTAACCAACCACAAATCATGTTATTAAAGGTTCACGGGTTGGATCCTATCTTTGTTTAGAGGTTTTTTGGTTTTGAACCTAATCTAGTTGGAGAGGTTTACGGGTTCAATTCTAACCCAGCAGGTTTTGTAAAAAAAAACACTCTATTCTATATATGCTGTAGTGTATAATGCTTAAGCGGAACCTTACTGTTGAGCATAAATACTGTCAAATGTTGGATGTTATGTGTTTTGAGGCGTGTAAAAATGTGTTTTTGGTATAGTGGGGGTTTTAAAGGTTTACGAGTTCAATACTTTGTAACAAAAAAAAACATTTTATTTTATATATGCTATAGTGTATAATAAATGTTAAACAAACAGATGTCAAAAACAGCTGAAAGAGGGCTTAACTTTACCATTAAAAGCTACCAAATATACAGTAGTATGTTTGACTTTATGCTGAATGAGTTATTTTGGGTTGTTTTTTCTTTGTAGTGAGAGGTTCATGGGTTTGATTCCTAGTTGGTTATATGACCTTTATGACCTTGTATTGTATATGCATTCCACCAATTAATATATTCTCACTCTATATACTGTGTATGTATGTTGTCTGTTTTCCCGCTAACGGTTCCTGTCATAACTTTACTTATGTACATAGGAGTTGTCATCTGATAATGTGACCTTTCCACCAAATTGACATTACCTAGGAGCTGTTATCTGCTTTAGTAACATAATCATACCTATGTACGTAAATTAAGTATTAAATTATGAATAAAAGTGTGTACCTTGATCGGGTATCAAATATTAATATTTTAGGTAGTGGTCAAATTGTCTTAGTCATAGAGCTATGATCACAACTAATAGCTTATGTTATTATGGATGAGGTAACGATTATGGTGGGTAAAAAGTGGCTTCATATCCTATGTCTGGGGAAAGATGGCCTCTAACTAGTGGTGTTTAAATGAATGGAAATAGCTAACTAGTGGTATCCACAAGAAATAATGTGCAGCCTATGTATTTTGTTATCCTAAAGGAAAGATAACAAAACCGAGGAAAACGTTGTGATTCAAATATTTTTATCTAACCATATCCTGTGCAGCGATAAGTTACTTGTTAACAAAAAGTTGCTCTCTAATTATGTGTTATAAAATGACACTGGAGTATTAATGAAATATGCTTTAGGCAATTTTTATTGATGTATTGAATAACAAAGCATCTGCAGATCACCAGACAAAAATTATTTTATAGTAATGAATGTATATACTAACTTACTTGTAACTAGCTAACCGAAGATTCATTATAATGGATTACACCAACATTAGATATGCGAGTGATGTCTGGAGTAGCTTTTATTGACTTTTTTATGAAAACAATATTTATGTACTACCTCAACTTTTAATTTCTGGGTACACTTAGAGAAATAACTATGTAATAAGACAATAGTTAAATTACCTATGTCTAATGGTTGAGTAATCTTTTATAGGAATTTGATGAATTATATCTTCAGTACTTGAACTTATGAGCTGGTAAACATTATATTAACAAAACAAATAACTGTGTGGTACCTAGGTATAATTTAATAGAACACGTGTGTCGTGTATATTATGGGTTGGAATGTTCTGATGTAGCTGAAAATCTTGTTTATTGCACCATTATAACAAGCTTAGTATACTTTTGTGAAGTGTTTAACATAATAATATATATTTCTATAATGAGGGTGAGCTTTGCATCTGTCTATGTTGTCACATCTCGACTCCTTGTGTAGAAGAAATTTTAGTCACTTTTCCAAAAATAATTATCCACCAGAAACAAATCTGTAAAACAATTCAGTTCTGATGGGGGCTGTGGAAAAATTAATGTCCACTTAAATGTAACTAAATGTAGCATTTGTATGTGGAGAAGTATATTGTCATCCTTGTGGTAATAAATAGCAACAACTATACATGTACTCAAAGTTACTGATGAAAATTTATGCAGGGATAAAATAGCTGTTAATTTACGTTAGGTTTTTATTCTCTATAAGAGACTATGTTAGACCTGAAGTGTTGACCCCAACTACTCATATCCTCTGCCAAGGTATGTATGTAATACCGTTAATATCTAGTTATTTATGATTATTCAGCTTTGTAGCGAGCGGGGACCAAGCACGCATGATAACACGATGTCTGCACCGGAAGCTTGATAACTGTTAAGATGCAAATACCCCCACTTCGTATTATTAAGCAACATGTTGAAAGATATGTTAGACATACTGCTATACAATAATATATCCAAACTATAGCACCTAAACAAGCAATGTTCTTATTGCTTTTTGTTATGGCTTAGTTTAAATTATTGTTGTAATAAATATAAAAAATAGTTATTTGTGTAGATAAACCTTTTTAAACAACTGAACCTATAGAACCAACTTGTGTGGTTGAACTAGCTGGAAAAACTCTTTAATCTATAAAATATGAACTATGTTATTGACTCCAAAACAGAAGGTATGAATCATTCAGGCATTATTTAAGGACGATTTGTGTAGATTTGTTAAGAGGGCTCTAATGTCGGATTTTAGTAACTACAAGGTTTATAAATAATTTAAAGCAGATGTTTACTTTCACTAGATGTTTTGTAGGTTTGAATAACTGCATCATTCTGTTATGATTTGAAATAGTGTTACAACGTTCCCACAGTATAAAACTATTTTACTTCTGGTTAAGTACAACCGCAGCACACTTGTGCACTCAACAAAGCTTAAATCCCCCACTATTTAAGTAAAAAAAAATGTAAAAACCTTTATCAAAGTGATAGAATTGCTTTAATATTTGTTCTATACCCACACAACTTAACGTAAATTATTAAGTGAATAATAATTGTGTTTGTGCTACCTCAGGTATTCAAATGCCTCTCAATTTGTCATTAACCCACCACATTACTACCATTAAAAGAAGGAACTTCAATAATGTGAAACTTAACCCCGCCGAAGCTGTGCAACGCTACCAGACTGACAATTTAAAAAATTTCACCAAAATTGATTGAAGCTAAAACTATCAGTGGTAAGTTTAAAGGAGAAAAAATCTTCAGTAAATAATATATTTTATTTTTTGAATCGTAGTTCCAAGTGACTGATACGTAAAAGGTGCTAGTCTGAAATAAGCTTGAAAAATCTGTTAATTCCATAGACAATCAAGTAAAATAAATATTCTATTTCTGTTTTTTGTATACATTTCTATTATTTAATGTAATTAACAAATTACCGATTAAAATAATAATTGTTGAGCGCAGCAACAGGGTAACTGCTAGTTTCTTTTAAACATGAATATTGATAGCCTAAGTCCAACATGGAGGCTATAGAACCGTTTGGGAAAGGATTTCTGTGGTAAGAATATTTTGATCAGGAATATGAGCTATTATCATACAAAAATTTAACCCAATTTAACCAGGGCGTGATTGAACTTCAAACATACAAACTTTTACATTTATTAATACAATGTCTAGAGTTTACCATGATTATGATATATTTAAACTAGTAGACACTTTAAAAGTGGTTTAAACAAGCGTCAGATATTAGTAAAATAAATCACATTACTCTTTTTGTGATTTTAAAATGTTAAAATGCCTGCTAGACAGGACCTGATTGAATATCGGATTATGTTTATCACCAAACCAACATATAACCCACCATACCAATAAACACAAATATGAATAGTTGTAAAAGCTCACACAGCAAACCAAAGGTAAACTGTTTGTCATACAAGTATTCTAGGAATTAAGGTTTCTATTACATCTGTAGGTTTGGAAAGTAGCCCTAACTCCCTACAACAATTGCTTTGAACAGGGCAGTTTGATAGTTTGTTGTAGATGATAATGAATAAACATATAAGCTCCTCCGATGTGAATAATATTATATGACACGAGCCCACAGTTAAAACTTTAGTGTGTATACCAACACATACCTTCACCTTCAATAACACCTTTTAATAGTGTGAAAGGTTTAAACAACTAAAAAAATATTAACATAACTATACCATAGGTCCTTATAAGGAAAAAAACTAGACTCAATTCTACTTATATTCTAGAAGTTGACTAGGTTTATTTTATGACTTCAATGACATACAACTATGATGTAAGGTCAAAATTATCTTAGTAAATCTATTTTTTCTAACAACTCTGATTAAATAAATTACAGCAATTTTTAAATAGTTCTCATCTACGATAATGTAAAAAACAAAATTATTCTTTTTATATTAACACCTTAACCTCCTGTAGAGTAGGACCCATTGTTAATTGTGTAAAATTGATTTTTGATACTATGAGAGGAATATGTATGCAAATTCTCTACTTCTAGGTACTATGGTTTTACATGTTTGTTGATTGGAATTTAGCATTTATATACCTAGTACTATGATATCGTAAATTATGTAGATCCCAAATATGTTTTTAGTTTCTTAATTAAAAAAGCCGTATAAAAGTTAGAAAATTCATGTTTTAATTGCTCAGGAATATTGTTTTACAGTGTTGTGAAAACTATGGAGATAACAACGCGCCCCACCCTTCTTATCAGGCGTGAGAAGCCTGTTGCGGTTGAGTTAGTTCAGTTTAGACGTTTTGGTATGCTCAGGCTGCATTCAGTGTAGGTTCTGTCTTCTTTCTTGGATATAGGTCTTGTTGCTTAAATTATATCTTGTCTTGGACAAATATTTTAACTTTGTTGTGGTTATCTGATATTTTTGTCATTTAACATTACTAGTGAGGATACATTGATAAATAGCTATTCTTGGTCAACGTTTAAGTTCAGCTTTCTCTTTGGTCCGGTTATTTGAAACACCGGCGAGGGAAATACATCTGGGATCAAATAGGTAAGTCATTAATTAAACCTACAAATTAGATTACACATTTACAAAGTTGGGCTATAGTAAAAAGTAAAAAAAAACAATAATGTGAATAATAAATTAATAAGTTTAACTTCTTGGGTTTGATCTATTAGGCATACAGCTGATTGCTGTAAATATTCTAAGATTGTAGCATATGGTAGGCCTATTACAGATACTAACTGTTGTTAACATTGGGCTTTAAGTATACAGTAAAACAATCAAGTAATGACACCTGAGTTTATTAAGTTGAGTACAACTGAGGTATTTTTAACATTTTGTATATAGGAATCACGACTTTACCCGGCCTTAATGGATAGTTTTGCACAAGGTTTCGAAATTTAATTATAAGAGTGTGGTTCTTACAAAAGTTCATAGGTACTTTAGGATTTATCTAGAAATCAGCCTATAACGTCTACAAACAATCAACAGGGTTTTTCATTAATTACTTGGAATAATGGGTAAAAGTTTAAAAATGTTGATATGCTCTTTTGTTAACACAGTCATTGATAAATATATTGTATTGATTTTTAGGAAATGGTCTTTGTTACAATTAACAAGCTTAGAGTTTAATGCTCTTTTATGTGTTTGACAGATGCAAACTATGACAGAGTCAGCGAGCATCAGCGGCAGAGGTCTACAGCTGAGTCAAAGTCAGAGGTCTAAGGTCTACGGCAGAGGTCTACAGCAGAGGTCTATGGTCGCACACCTGAAGTTAAGCAGCTCACGAGGTGAAGGATTGGTAAGTGTTGTATTCCATAGTAGACTTTAGATGCATCTTAATTATTATCACCCACATAGATAAAACATTTAACACCAACAACTGGCCTTTAACTAAAAAGCTTAAAAATGCCATTTAAACCATTGATATATCTACAGGTTTGCTTTAGGTGTCCAAACACTTTTATTTAGCGTTGATATATAATAGCACCAAGGAGTTTAAAAACCACTTATCCTGTAGAAAAAAAGGAGATGTCTAAAGAGTCTGTCCATGTATTCAAAATATTACTTAACATAAAACCAATCGTTATTTTACTCATTTGATAAAAATAGTACCTTACTCCAACACATTAAAAACAAATAAATTTATTAACTTATAACAAAGAGAATTACATAAATGGTATTGATTACTAAATTGAACTTCATACTTATATAACCAATTAAGTTATGACTGAAATGAGATGTAAAGTGAACAGGAAGCTTTTACCAAACATAGGTAGGTGCTTGTTATAATCCTTGGTTAATTTCCAAATGCTGCCATTAGGCCGATTCCGTACAAACTAACGTTAAAATGTATGTTTAGACAACATGTATCAACATTTTAATAGCTAAGAAAATTAAAAAAGTAAAGCATTATTCATACAATCATTTAACTGACTGCAGTACGGCAAAATGATATGTATTATGCAATACAAATAATTTTTACCGTTTTTTGTAGTAATTTGTTTTAATATAAACTGCATACAGTAAAAATCTATCTAGTACTGATACTGTAATTTTAAATATCATCCTTAAGTGTTAGCTCTTGTATAACAAACAACCTTTAATCAGGAAAATGCAAACCATTGGTTATAAGACACAATGTAAATATAAGCAGTAGATCTTTTGTTTGGATAAAAATAATTACCAGTCCTTCTATTGCGTGTACTAGATTAAAATGTTTAGTGAAATTATTAAGAGAAAACTTGACAAAATAGCGTAGAATTAGATTATTTGCAAATTATGAAAAGCTAATCACACTGTTAAAATTGATTTTGCTTTTTTCCGCCATCAAACTTTCTATGTTTTTGAAAGTTGTATTCTCTTAGACTTGGTGTCCCATTTGTTGTCTAATAAACTGCAGTTCCATTGTAATATAGTACAGAGCTTAATGCTGAAATCAAGTATATAAGCAACAATTCCGTTATGAGATAGGATATTTATTTACTGTAACGTTCTGTAGAGTTTAGCGTATTTTTCTCATCACCGAGCATGATAATGCTGGGATTTCTTAGAAAGCAATGGCTACGTTAATAAGCCTTTATAAAACCTACGCAAAACAGACTCAAAGCAGTACAGCGTTCTTGTCACTTTAATGTTATAAGTACTGTATGGTATTTCACAGTAACATTGTACTTTTGTAGTAATATTATGTTGAAATAGCAACCATACAAATGTAGGTTTTTAGAGATGAGTGTAGGGTTAGGTTGAATCAAGAACTATAATAAGCATAACTACACCCTAATAATGATAAACATTTACACTATTGTTTTTAGTGTTAAATGTATGGTAAAGATCATACGTCTGTAAATGTATAACAAAGTAAGCCTACATAGTAATTATACTATTAGTCATAACAAACATAAGTACAAACCAGAAACACTAAACTGGAAGGTATATTTGACTTAGAGTAATTGAGGTCTTTTCATACAATTATTACGTAGCCACACATATCGTGGATGTAGTTTGGTCACTATGTTGGAGTGTTAGGTAATTTAGTTGATTAGCAGTTTTTATATATTTATAGTATAAGTTGAATATCGGTAGTTTTTGTGTCATAAAACAGGTTTTTTCTATTTATTCAAAGTATGTTGAATCTTGATAACAGTAAAAGGAGCTTAGGACTTCAAGTGTATCTATTTTATGTCAATCTAAAAGACATCTCCATTAAAACTATTACTTAACATTAAGTTTTTTTCAACACAGTGTCAACTTAAAAGAGTCGTAGACAATAGGTATTGCATTACATTCATAGCTAGGAGCAATATATGGAACATTAGGGTAGAGATTGCTATAAGGAAACATGTTTATAATAGTCTTCACAACCATTATGGTAGACGGGTTAAAAGCCCACCTATTAAAACCTGGAATAAACTATTAATTGTTGCTTAGAAAAAGTACATAAATAAATAGAATTTGGTATTTAATTTTTGGGTTATTGGCTGATACAAACATACTTTTACCAGACTCAGGATGGATATAGGGTTATTGAAAATGCCTAATAGCTAGAATTTAATCAATAAAAAAACATGTCTCCAAAAATCAGACACCAAAGGCAATGATGACGTTTTTGCGAGCGCAGGAGACCACGTTTTCGTGACTGTAAAAGACGATGTTTTTATGATGACTATACTATCTCACATATTATTATGCGCATACAAATTTCCAGATAAATCTACAAGATTTAGCTATAATCGTTGTACTACAGTAATATGTTATTGGTGATCGGTAATTTAAATGTAGGTTTTTAATTAACTACCGATACGTATATAAATATTTGACAGAAAACATGTTCAAATACAGAGCAAAAAAGTGATGTAGGACTTTGCAACAGTATCTACAGGAAATGAGATAGCAGTATCTAATGACCGCCAAACACACTCAAACCTTCTACACTGACAAAACATTCTATGAACTATGTAGTATTTTTATAGTTGGTATAAATAACTCTTTAATATTTGGTTATGCTAATTGACAATTATGGTGCATATATTGATACATACAGCCTGGAAAGAACTACTGTATTGTGGGGCGTTCAGATTAGTGAATGTCTGTATTATGGGGATTGATATAACCCTAGGTCGAGCTTTTTATTTAAATGAAGGATCTTAGTACTAGAATTACATTGAATTGTTTAAATTGTCTTTTTAAATAGTGTTGTCTCTGTGACTATACTTATTTAGAAGCATGCATTCATTTTGGATGCAAACTAATTGAGCTCTCTCTCTTCCTAGAATATTCAATTATCTTAATTTTTATGTACAAATAGCTTTGTAGGCCTATGGATTTAATCATGTTGATTTTCTTATAATCGGAACAGTATTTCTTTTGCATTTAGTGTGTATTTTTCCGGATATGTAGGCTAAACTCTGTATTCCGGTTAAGCTCAAGTACAATTTGATAAACACAGAATCTCCAATTGGCAACCCAAATAATGCATAGAAGTTTCATTTATGGTTACACGTTATTACTCTTGCGATTAATTAAACGTAAGAAAAAACGTTTTTTAATCTCATTTGGGTGTACTTACAAAACATGTTTGGTAATGGTTATGTGTAAACAATATTTAATGTAAAAATATAAGTGACAAAAAAATAAATCCATCCAAACAGATGTTCATTACTTCATAGACAGCACATTCTCCGAAAGGATGAATATTTCATAAATGGTAAATGTTAAGAGAAACTTGACAAAATAGCGTAGAATTGCAAAGTAGTGGTATCATATTACAATGGATAGAAATTAAGATAACACAAATCGGTTTCTCAATATATCGTAAAAATAACAAAAATTATATCATTCCAAGCAATATATAGACAAAACTCTAATTTTTAATACATAATCACATAGGATAAAATTATATGTTTTAACGATTTCAAGAGCATCTTTAGATTTTAATATCCTTTAATAACATGTATTTATTTTAAACATAAAATTACATTCCCTTTATAACACCAACTTGTTGGTTGTGTCTTACATAGTGTCACCATTCATGTAACATTTGCGGTTTGAAACATAACTTTTTAAATTTTACATGCCCGATTATTTCTCTAGACTACCTTATCGATCCTTACCAATTACTATACGTTTTATTTCATCAGGGTAATATTTTGAGTTTTGGTATATCACAGTGGGAGTAGTGTGAGTCCTTGATCTCAGAGGTTTACGGGTTCGATCCTTACCAATCGTCGATAATTTCTGGTTGGGGTGTTTTTAGTATGGTATTGTATCATAGTGTGAGTCCTTGATCTCAGAGGTTCACGGGTTCAATCCTTACCAATCACCGATAATTTCCGGTTGGGGTGTTTGTAGTATGGTATTATATCGTAGTGTGAGTCCTTAATCTCAGAGGTTTACGGGTTCGATCCTTACCAGTTACAATACGTTTTATTTCATCAGAGTAATATTTTGAGTTTTGGTATATCACAGTGGGAGTAATGTGAGTCCTTGATCTCAGAGGTTTACGGGTTCAATCCTTACCAATCATCAATAATTTCTGGTTGGGGTGTTTTTAGTATGATATTGTATCATAGTGTGAGTCCTTGATCTTAGAGGTTCACGGGTTCAATCCTTACCAGTTACCAAACGTTTCATTTCCGGTGTTTTTTTTTGTATGATGTTGTACTATAGTCTCTTGTTTGTGTATGGATGTTTGATCCCAGAGGTTTGAGGGTCCGAATCTTACCAATCACCAATCATTTCGGGTTGGGGTGTTTTTAGTATGGTATTATATCATAGTGTGAGTCCTTGATCTTAGAGGTTTGTGGGTTCGATCCTTACTAGCTACCATTTGTATTATATCAAGTTGGAGTGATTTTTAGTGTTGTATAGTAGTGTTATATTTGTATATGAGACTAGGGTTGCAGGTTGAAATCTTCTAATTTCTGATCAAGTTAATATTTTATGTGGTATAAAATAAGGAGCTTAACGAGTAATTTAGATCTGTTACATCTGGTATAGTTCTTTAATGGTGGAAATGATGTATTCTTACACCGGTTACATATATTATAGCTTTATATTGGATAGGGTTTGAGACTATCCCCTCATTAAGTGAGGCCAGGTTAAGCGTTTATAGCCAATCCAGATGACCTGGTAGATGCTTTAAACGCCCTCTCCCTTATTTATAAAGCTTTTTTTTTGTCAAGTCTATAGATTTAGTTATATAACCCAGCCAAGAAAGTTAACATTCAAGGTTTACAGGCCTTTTAGTCAGCCGTGCCAGTGACCTTCACTCATGGTTTACAGGCCTTTTAGTCAGCCATGCCAGTGACCAATAACATTCACACAAGTACAGGGAGTGGTACAGGTTCTATCCAATCTGAACCCCTCAGTGTACACACATTCACACAAGTACAAGGAGTAGCACAGGTTCTTCTAAATCTGAGCAACTCAATGTACACACACACTCACACCTTAGTTGGGTTACATAAGTATATATCTATAGACTTGTTTTTTATTAGGAGAGTTATATACAATAATATACAGTGAAAAATTACAAAGTTATTTACAATACAATTTACATGTCTCTTTGGACTTTTCTATATCCAAAAGGTAAAGTATCATATTGACCTTCATACCTCCTTTTAGGACCAGTTATTTTAAACACTTTGCTCTCAGCGATGGTGACGATGTCTCTGTCTCTAGTCCTTCTGATTCTACTTTCTTCAATTTCAACAGTCTGTTTTGCTTCACTCAGAACCATCTCTTTTAATTTTTCAAAATTTACAACTTTTGATGTTTTAAAGTTAAGGGTGAGGCCCTTGATTTTACATATTGGGATCAATTTTTGTTGATTGGTTGACCAGACAAGGTACGCGTAAGTTTTAGGCCCCCCAGAAACAAACTCAGTAATATAAGAGCCGGGTCCATACTCTACTAATTCGTCAGTCATTTCACCGAGGTAATCTCCTGTAGACACCCTATAAAGACCGTTTCCATATATGTAAACAACACTGTCAGTATCATAATATAATACTTGAGCTCCTAGGGCTTCAAGATGTTCATAGAGCTTGAGTCTCGCCTGTGAGGTAGTGTAGGCCGCGATACAAACGTTTATGTTACTAAGAGGTTCACCTACCTCCTCCAAATATTCCCATGACACAACCACAACCTCATCATTAACAATCTGAATTCTGTTTACTTTAATTTCGGGGCTAGAGAGCATTTGAAATAATGTTTTAGGATCCCTAACAATTGTAGCCTTAGTTTGATTTTCCCTCTGACCAAATTTTCCCCAAAAACTATTTAGCATTAATTTTGCCAAAGATCTCAAACCCCCATTCTTAACAATCTTTTCTTTCTCCAACTTAATTCCCTCGTGCCCCAAATACTCTGCAATATATTTGTTTTTATCCTCTTCAGTCTTGCACCATTCTGGATAGCCCGAAGCTTCCTGTTTCATCTTAAGAAATTTATTAATAAAATCGGTGAACAAACCCCCATTTTCATAAGTCGCTACCTGGTACTCCCACAACTCATACATATCCAATACAATATACCCTTTCTCTACTGCCTTTCTGATTTCATCCATAGTCCATGTCCCAACTAATGCTCTATTATCGCTGTCATGATTACACTCTCCCTGATACATCATTTCCCCACACGTTTTACACAACACAAACATCAATTTATCATTCATTTTTGTAGGGAGTACAGGGTGGTAGAGGTCACGAGGCGGCAATACTTTACATTTTAACAAACCCTCTACACCCATACCTCTTTCACGACACTCTCTGTCTCCTACATAGATGGTTGGGTGACCTACAGGGTACTTCCCATACTTACAAACATAAGGGTACAGAGAACAAACATCAACATACTGTATAGTTTCCCCCTCAGCGCATTTGTGGTAAGATTTCGCGTTACCTGTTCTACCTCCAAAGAAAGCCTGCCTCGGATCAAGTGGGAGATTATTCAAGATAGGCAGACTGTCCAGATATTTAAGCTGCAAATCTTTTTTTTGTTTACGAAATTCGCATTCCCACATCTCCACTAGTGCGTGTTCTGTAAACTTTGCATTTTTAGCCTTGGTTCGCTCATAGCGAAGATGTAGGCTATCAGAAGGGTCCTCTTTCAAAGGAGCGTGACGGTTGTAAGGAAAGCATTTAAAACACCCATGGAAATAACAGCCATGAAATTCGTAGATGTTTCTGCCATCAAACCCGTCTACTTTCATTCCATTGACTTTAACTTCTTTGCCTCGTCCGGCATGATCGATCCTAACCCCGTTGGTTTCCTCGACCCAAGAAAGCCACTGGAGCGCTATATTTGATTGATTGTCTACCAAGCGGTAGCCGTTCTTAGGGATAAGTCCGATAGTATTAGGTTTCAGGAAATTACGGCGAAAAGCTAGATTACAAGCACTCGCAATGGTAACAGCCTCGAGAAACGGATCAACATTACACTCTTTTAGGAAAATTGAGCGAAACTTTAGACAGGCTTGAGCCAAGATATCAACATCTGAAATACAGTAGGCTAGGATCTCGTTTTTGAAGTTGAACACATAGTTGTTTGCCACCTGATCACTGTACCATTTTTCAAAGTCATTATGGGATTTCTCAAACATAGATTCGGGGCAGTAGTACTTTTTGTCTGGCATAGGGCCTACATAGTTTTGATTTGCCAGAGTGTTGAACAGGTGGGGAAAATAGCCTTTCTTTTTCTCTGGAGGTAGGTCAAAAGCTTTAGGTAGAGCAGACAAAGCCATAGGGAAGTAGCTAAGTGAGTCAACAAACCTCACATTATCAATTTCCATTAAGATAATTTTAGTTCCCCGCATTACAAGTTCTGGTGTGAATTTTGTTTCTTCCAACAAGTACTTTAGCAGAAATTGAAAGTCAAATCCCTGCCCATTGTGTGCAATTACACAGATTTTTTTAAACTGTTTCCTCACTGACATGACATAGTTCATAAACTGATTGATAGGGTCAGAGTCAAACACTCGTGTACGGTTTTTACATGCTATACAATATTTTGCCTCAATACACTGATAACAAAATTGCTGGGCCACACACAAGTTTACTTTATGCACTTTACTTTCAGGGTCAGAGGGCAAAGGCTCATCCTGACGGGTTTCCAAATCAAAGAAAATAAAAGCATAGTCTTTAGATTTAGGTTTACCCTCGTTGGGTTTCATGTAACATTTATGGTTGGGATCTTTATATTCTCCACAAGGTTTACAGAATACTTCCCCACACTTGTGAGGCTTGGACCTCTCTTTAAGCAAAACTAGTTTCCCGCAGTCAAGGCATTTTTTTACATGTTTACACCTATCAACTTGATGCGCGATAAAACAGCGTTGATTTTTATAAGTTAGATTGCATTTAGGACACAAGATTCCCCCATGCTCCTCTACACAAGGAGGTGAGATGGTTTGACACTGTGGGCAAATGTTTGAGCAGCGATGCTCACGTTTGTGATCATATGGGATATGACAGGCATCACAAAAAAACACACAAGCAAAGGCTGCTGTCAGGCTAGTAATTACATTATAATGTCTATTATAAAACAACAGGTTAATTTTAAACTTGGGGTTCTCTACACTACCCTCAAAATACACATCACGGCCTTTAGCGTTATAGTTGTACACAGTGATTTTATAGTCTTTAAGTAGATGTTGGAATTTTTCAAGTTCGGGAATGCCTGCACCACCCTCAGGCATCACAACTCTAGCTCTACGTACAAGTTCTCGAGCCCTAACAGTCTGTCTTTTCCCTTTATCCATTCTAACTAATTTATATTCAGGATCTTTAGTTACATTAGCTATAGCCACTACAATAGCGCGGGGAAGACACAAGTTATCTTTATTATTAATTACAACAATCCCTTTCCTTGCTTTACATTCTTCATCAAAAGTATTATACAATCCAGGTCTTTTGCGTCCGCCTGAACCTACAGGGAGATTAACTCGGGTACATTCGACTTGGAACGTGTCCGTGGACTTGATTGATTCAGCGTTACTTTGGACAATTCCCCCAAAGATTTGCCACAAGACATCCTCATTAACTTCATTTGCAGGGCGAAAAGCAACAAACCCCGGCTCCTTACATTTTAGGTTAAGTGAACGCAGAGTGAATCCCAATTGATCGCCCTCCTGACAAACTTCTTTCATTTCATTTACAATTTGACCAAACCCTTGTCTTAGCCAATCAATCTCACTAGTTTCTGGTGGGGGGTTAGAAAACTTAAAAACTGTATTAATTCCATGAATGCGAAATCTCTTTACATAATTTTCATGTTTATCTAGAATATTTACAGGGACAATTACTTCAACAGAATCTTCTACAACATTTACAGGTTCATTACTATCAACAGATTCATTGGAATCTACTGGAGCAGAGTTACTTACATCCGTCATCTTGAAGCACTGGGAGCAAAGTGATGCAATAATGGCAGGGTTGCGATAAGGGTTTATATAGGAACAAGAATGACCACAAACTTGGTTATCAAAGGTGACGTGGTACACAAGAGGAAGTGATAGCTGTTATTTTAGATGATGCAATACCGCAAAAGTGGTTATCAAAGGTGGTTATCCGGTTGTGATATGGTACACAGGAAGTAAAAGTTGCTGTTTTGGATGATGCAATACCACACAAAATGTAAACGTTGTATTTAATATTATATACTATATAATTATTATATACTAATTATGTTTATTGTTTGTTTCAGATGGCTACCCCTCTCCTCCTCTACTAGCTTTAAGTATCAGAAATCGGAAATCAGAAAATCTTTAAGTATTTAGTAATAAGTTTGTATGTAAATAGTATAAGTAGAAATATAATATAAGTTAGTTAAATTATAAATTCATTTTTAGCTTTCACAGCTGTTTTTATTATTTTCCTCAACTTAGATTACATCATAAAAACATTCCATTGACAGAGACAGCTGGCAAAAACAATTGATGGAAAAACGATTAGTAGAAACAATTGATAAAAAAAAACAGATAACACAAAACAGAGGTTATATCATATACAATGTAATCAGTAGTTGGTAAAACACAGCTACTGCTACCTAATACCACAGTACATTAGTATAATTTATTATAGTAAATCAAACATATATTATACATTTATAATTATAAACTTGATAGAAAAACAGAGGTTATGTTACAAGAGCACCTAACCTATAGTTGACTAGACACTAGTGCTGCAACCTAGTAGAGAATTTATAAACTATAACAAATCACAATAAAACATAAAATGAAGTTATTTTACTTAGCAGAAAAGCATATAACACAAAAGTGAGGTTATGTTACAAAATCATATAATCAGCTATCAGTAGTTAGCAGTACTAGTGCTACTACCTGGTGGATAATTTATAAACTAATACCTCAACTCAGAGTAATCTGTTATGATGAATCTTATATCAAGTTAATCATTATTATAATTATACCATCAACACTGGCGCTCCAGTGGTGAATTAACAAAGTGGTTTGAGTAAAAAGTGAGGTTATGTTACATATACAAGAGATCAAACCTTCAGAACTCATATACAAACCGTTAACTATACCAACAAAAAAACACCCCAACCGGAAATGATTGGTGATTGGTAAGGATTAAACCCGTGAACCTCCAGGACTCCCACTACAATACAACCTAACCCAAAGAACTCATTTAACATAGATTAGATGTAAATTTAACCTAATATATTTGGTGGCCTTTACAAAGACCATTTTTATACTCAATGGTAAAGTTAAGCCCTCTTTCAGCTGTTTTAACACCTGTTTGTTTCACATTTATTATACACTACAACATATATAATATAAAAAATAAAATAAAATGTTTTTTTTATACAAAGGCTTGAACCTCTAGCATAGGGTTAGGATTGAACCCATAAACCTCAAATACAAAAAACAACCCTAAGTAACTCAAACATATGATATTTAGTGGCCTTTAATGATAAAATTAAGCCTTCTTTCAGCTGTTTTATATTTATTATAGCATATATAATATAACATCCAACATTTACCAATTATGCTCAACAGTAAGGTTTAAACATTATACACTATATAAAATGTTTTTTTTACAAATCCTACTAGGATAGGATTGAACCCATAAACCTCTAAACCAGGTGACGTAATCAGCTAAAATAAACAGCTGTAATTAGATTACATCCAAGATTAAACCTATGAACCAGAAATGATATATTTTATGTTAGGTTAGATTCAAACCCATGAACCTCCAACCAAGACAGAATTAACCATGTTAAAATCAAACCTCCAATACACACCCTGTATATATACATACATATAGGTACAAGGTGTCATTTACCAATATAAAACCTATTCCCATAACACTGCTGTTGTAGCTCAACTATCTAACGCGTACAACTACCAATAAAAAGACCCGAGTTCCATCCTCGGTCAAACCAACACTTTTTATCCATAATAATTTATTTAATACAAACACCTACTGACGTCAGCTGAGATAAACAGTTGTGGTTAGATTACGGCCGCCATCTTGGTTCTACCTCCACGGTACGCCTACTATAATGAGTGATGGTTTGTCACGAACGTCAAGTAGGACATCGCAAACACGACATCTGTAGATTATATCTCGGACTTCCTGTTGATAGACAACATATGACATGTGATTGAGCTACTGATAACTGGACTGAGGTCAACGTTGAATATCATGAGTGATGGTTTGTCACGAACGTCAAGTAGGACATCGCAAACACGACATCTGTAGATTATATCTCGGACTTCCTATCGATAGACAACACATGACATGTGATTGAGCTACTGATATCTCGACTGAGGTCAACGTTGTATATAATGAGTGATGGTTTGTCACGAACGTCAAGTAGGACATCGCAAACACGACATCTGTAGATTATATCTCGCACTTCCTGTCGATAGACAACATTGGACATTTGATTGAGCTACTGATATCTCGACTGAGGTCAACGTTGTATATCATGAGTTATCGTTTGTCACGACCGACAGGTAGGACTTCACTAACACGGCATCTGTAGATTATATCTCGCACTTCCTGTCGATAGACAACATTGGAAATTTGATTGAGCTACTGATATCTCGACTGAGGTCAACGTTGTATATAATGAGTGATGGTTTGTCACGAACGTCAAGTAGGACATCGCAAACACGACATCTGTAGATTATATCTCGGACTTCCTGTTGATAGACAACATATGACATGTGATTGAGCTACTGATAACTGGACTGAGGTCAACGTTGAATATCATGAGTGATGGTTTGCCACGAACGTCAAGTAGGACATCGCAAACACGACATCTGTAGATTATATCTCGGACTTCCTATCGATAGACAACACATGACATGTGATTGAGCTACTGATATCTCGACTGAGGTCAACGTTGTATATCATGAGAGATGGCTTGTCACGAACGTCAAGTAGGACATCACTAACACGACATCTGTAGATTATATCTCGCACTTCCTATCGATAGACAACACCTGACATGTGATTGAGCTACTGATATCTCGACTGAGGTCAACGTTGTATATCATGAGTGATGGTTTGTCACGAACGTCAAGTAGGACATCACTAACACGACATCTGTAGATTATATCTCGGACTTCCTATCGATAGACAACACATGGAATGTGATTGAGCTACTGATATCTAGACTGAGGTCAACGTTGTATATCATGAGAGATGGCTTGTCACGAACGTCAAGTAGGACATCACTAACACGACATCTGTAGATTATATCTCGCACTTCCTGTCGATAGACAACACATGGAATGTGATTGAGCTACTGATATCTAGACTGAGGTCAACGTTGTATATCATGAGAGATGGCTTGTCACGAACGTCAAGTAGGACATCACTAACACGACATCTGTAGATTATATCTCGGACTTCCTATCGATAGACAACACATGGAATGTGATTGAGCTACTGATATCTAGACTGAGGTCAACGTTGTATATCATGAGAGATGGCTTGTCACGAACGTCAAGTAGGACATCACTAACACGACATCTGTAGATTATATCTCGGACTTCCTATCGATAGACAACACCTGACATGTGATTGAGCTACTGATATCTAGACTGAGGTCAACGTTGTATATCATGAGAGATGGCTTGTCACGAACGTCAAGTAGGACATCACTAACACGACATCTGTAGATTATATCTCGGACTTCCTATCGATAGACAACACCTGACATGTGATTGAGCTACTGATATCTAGACTGAGGTCAACGTTGTATATCATGAGAGATGGCTTGTCACGAACGTCAAGTAGGACATCACTAACACGACATCTGTAGATTATATCTCGGACTTCCTATCGATAGACAACACCTGACATGTGATTGAGCTACTGATATCTAGACTGAGGTCAACGTTGTATATCATGAGAGATGGCTTGTCACGAACGTCAAGTAGGATATCACTAACTGTGATTGAGCTACTGATATCTCAGGTTTGTGTGTTTTCCAGAAACAGGGTGGTTTTGGCTGTGTTCAGAGCCTCTTACTCTCCACAAAATGGTGGAAATCGGCTTCACTCCTGGTACCTATAGCTGTGAACTTTATTCCACGTTCACCATGCAGACAGGTCTTAATGATTTTGGTCATGCTACAACCTTTACTGCAAACATCATGCTTATAGTCATTCTGGGTGCGTCAACGGTCCTCACGACTCTCGTGAAGGGGCTTAAGTAATATATTTGTTTTATTTCAGTGTTTTTATGGTGTTTATCAAGATAGACTGGTATTACCATTGATAAATCATTCACCCTTACCTTGTGAAAGAGCTTGTGTTGCTTAGTCTATGGTATTACTAAGTACAGAGTATAGAGGTATTAACCATATTCATCTTTTCCAAACTTTAATCAACACGAAGGTGTTGTATTTGTAAAATTATTCAATTAAGAGCAGTACATATTTGATGCCAACGATTTAAAACGTTGCAAAGGGGTAACACATATAAAAAAAATCCATCTATTTTATTATTATTTTAAGTAATACAGTCAAATTTGTAACACTCGTTTAAGTTCTTTTACTAAATGAAAATATAAACACATGAAACATCAAAATTAAGCTTGGAGTGTGTAGATTTTTCGAAAAGTATTAGTATGAACAAAGTGCCCATGGAATCTGCCCAACAGCTGATTTTCAATAGGTTACGCCTTAAATGCTTCCAAAGTTTGCATGATTTAACTAATCGAATGAAGCAGCTGATCGATACAATTGACAGTTTGTTTATTTAATGGAAGAGGGTTTTTATAGTGCTCATTTTGTAAAATGTACTTTATTTAGGTAAGGTTATGATTAATAAAAAAATGTAGAAAAAGTATTGTGAAATATTACTCAGAATGTTCTTTGTAATCCATACTATTATAAAGTAAAGAAGAGGTGGTGTCTGTCTGTCTGTGTGTTTGGTCTCAAACTGGACAAAAATAAAGCTACAGCTCCGAGGATACATTTAGCAAGGACTCTGTCCCGTGGTCTTTGAAAGCTCTGTGGTGAGAGTTTTAAAAGTAAATATTGATTGGTACCCATGGCAACAAAGAGCAAACTCATGTTTAAATGTTTAAAAATGTTTAAATATAAACAAGCAGAACTGGCAAATGCACTTGATATCACAATTCCACACAGTTGATTTAAATAAATTTAATACTGAAATAATATTTCAAATGGAATAAATCATTGATAAAATAAATTATTTATTGATGAAATAAGTTTGATTCTGTAACCATTGCCGTATCAACGTCAACTGTTATCCTTTGTTTTATGAGAATGAGTTATTTATATATAGTTTTTGGAAACCATGGTGGAAGGAATCTTCCACCATGTGTGGAAACAGTAATAAAATACCCCCGCCACAGCAAACTTGTAGACTAAGGCCATTTTCACACTATGGTGGCCAGTAATATGTGCATGGGCTACTAGCTCAGCCACCGAGCTCACAGTTTACGGGATTTTCAATTTGCCTCCTTAAAGATGCCAGAAAATTCACTATTGACAGTCTTGGAAATATTGTGACAGCTTTACTTTTACAGAACAAACTACTCAAAACATGTTATTTTATTATTCCTTAAAATACATCATAGATTTTGGATCCTAGGTAGCTTGAATAAGATTTAACAAATAAATACTATAATTAAGTTAATTAATACAGCTCAAATTAGTTTCTGAATGCAATGGTGGATGTGAAACCATTTTTAAGACATTTCTTCTAAGAACAAACATAGTCTCTTTTGAAAACTGACCCCGTTGCAAGGCTAGATCGAGACAAAATCAGAGTATAGCTGCTAGTTTATATGATGAGCGACAGAGAATGAGGCTTGACTAAATTGAACTACATTTTCATGGAGCATCAATATCAAGTAATGCTCCTTTGTGTACTGAACTGCTCAATCCTTTTGGATCTATTGACATAAAATATTTGTAGGGGTTTAAAAGTAGGTCTACACATTTTTTAAATACAATAGATTAAATCAAATCATAGAGTTGCCGTATTTTTAAACACACATCGGCGTCACTTGTACAATGTAATGATTGCCTAGAAATGTAAACCTCTCATTGAAATATACTGAAAAGAACTACAATAAGTGGTAGAACTAAGCTTTGTTTATAAAATTAATAATAGATGTGTAACTATTTCGTACAGCAGATCCAAATAACAGCATTATTCTCTTCCACGCATTATATTTTAAATTTGTTATAAAAAACTATGATTGATGTGGTTGACGCTGTTTTAAGGCGGGAATTTTTCATTACAACAGCCATTAACTTTTCCGCTCCCATCAATTATATTGTAACGACAGTTTAATCAACTTAGGTTCTGAAACTCAGTTACCAAGAAGAGAAACATTTTGTGAAAGGTAATTTTACACCGGTCTAATGGTATTACATGTTTATATATGATAAAAGAAAACCGTATATGTATTATGTGATTAAAATGATTTATCACTACGGTACCCAATTGGTTCAATGTGTTTAAAAAATATGTTTTGGTAGTGCCTTGGAATTTGGACCAATAAAACTTGGTTCAGGTTTGTACCTTTCCTTACTATTTATTAAGCTAAGTTAAGCCTAGATTAAATATACCTTTAGAAAGACGAATGATTAAGCTGAAGGATTTCTTTACAATACAAATTTTATGAACTAAGAATAAATTAGGATATTACAATGATGAATGGGGTTTGATATTTAAATAAACAAATACAGGGTCGCCATCTTGGTTAGCCTAGCTCAGTAAATCAGAAAAATGAGTTTACAAATAAGTTAATAAGTTTAATTACATATATTCTCAGGGAGGGAAACTCGACTGACTCAAAAGATCTTAAAATATTTTAATTTATTAAACAGAATATGTCAATTATAAAAAATTGGGATAGTTAATTGATATTCTTGGATAGGTAGCCTAGGTACTGTAACTTAAGTAGTCCAACAATGAATAGAATGGGTACAAAAATTAATCAAGGTTGAACTTAGTTATCTTGTTCAAATTGTTTTTTCTGAAATTATTTTTCATAAAATAAAGTTATAGTTATTTAATTCAAATTAGGTTTGATTAGATTAGAAAGTTAAATTTCTTGAAGTAGGCTAAGTCTAATATTCACAAATGGAGAGCTCTGACTAGGTTGGTTCTTCACAGTCACAGTGGAAAATTAGTTTAATATGGATCTTGATGTGGCGGTAAGCTATAAATTTAGAATATGAAATAGATATAAAGGCTAAGACTATTCTGTTGTTATTACTAATTACTTTTAATCACTTTCACTTTATTTAGGGATTTTTCCCTCACTGCTTAAGTTTGAGATGTTAAAGCTGCCATATCCAAAATGAGAAGGAGGATTTTTTTGATTTCATACAGGATGATCAAAGTTCATTGTTGAAGCCAGCTGTCTTCTTTCTTCATCACTTACACATGCACTAATAATCAGGCTTTTGGATGATAATTCAATGTTGGGGTTTTAGAAATAATTTATACTATATTAATAATTTTGGATAAAAGTGTTATTGCAACTATGGAGTTAATTACAGGTTACAGGTTTTTATTATATTAACAAGAATATTTGTTGAATATATACAATATATTTTGATGGTTTCTGAGGGGTGATTAAAGGATAATATAATTTAAATTATTTAAATAGGCTATATGGCAAATTTTGGTACAATCAAAGAAGTAAAATTATATAGCTAAAAGAATGAATGTAGTGAATGGGCTGATGATGACATGTAAATGACATGTAAAGGATGCATGCAAGGATTAAAAATTTTACTGTAGAATAAAGTTATACAATTTATCCTTTTTTATTTATATCTTGGGCTTGCATACACACTCAAAATCTGTGACAAAACATTTGTTTTTGTTTTTGCCCTCATAAAGGAATTAATTACTGATCAAACTAGAAATGAATCAATCACGTATGGATTATTAACAGATCCCACTTTGATTATAGTGCACATTGTAATTTGCAACCTTCTACCATCGGCTATTAAGTAATTGCAAGGAACTATTCTGAATTGCATTTATAGCAATGCATCGCATCACCTTTTTACTCATAACATTCCCTGATGTAGATTAAAATGTGCCTGAGCAGTTTAGTAATCATTTTAACTTTTTAAATATGCAAATCATCCAGGTATGAATACATATAAATAAATCGTACTAATATATAAAAATAAGACTCCCGTCGCAGCAAACCTGCAGACTAAGGGAATTTTATTTGCCTGATTGGATTTACAATAAAATGTCTCCTTTAAAAAATCACATTTATTCCCTATTAAAATATAATTATTTTAACGAGTTCTTAGGTTAACTGCAACAAGGAGGTAAACATTTTTTTTACAAATGTTAATAGTTTAGTAAAATAAGAATGCATTTTCCAAATTTGATCAAAATATGTTCATAAACAAGCAAACTTTAACAGTTTACTTAATCTCCATAAGAATAACATAAGAATTTTAAATTTATATTTTTTTTGTATTTTCTGCGTAGCCATTAGACGTATAGTAACGCTTCGTAATACTAAATTATTTGTTTTTTAATCTCTACAAAATGGTTTGGAGAGAAATTGCTAAATGTTTTCGTTATTTGAGTAAAAAATGGGAAAACCCAATTTTTACCCCATAAAACCACCAATAAACTTGCCATAGTCCGATCATGCTGGTTCGCGAACTCGATCGAATAAATGTAGGTTTACACCTTTTTACAAAATTTCATCAAAATCGGATCATTCTTGCTCGAAGTATCGTGGTAACGGACATAATATATAACCAGCACTCTACACTCTATACTCCATAGCATATATGTGAAGCATATATATATATATATATATATATACAGCATATATATATGAATTTGAACGGATGGTGTAACCTAACCACCTTCAAAAGCTCAAAGTAAGATATTGAAACTTAATTTAAATCGATGAAAACGTCGATTGACACCGACCCTTTTTGTTTCAAAGGGTTTTCGTGGCACACTTAATGGATTCTCTCTGGTTTTAGTAGAGGTGATAATCTGGATAGTTAAGGCGAGAATGCCTCGTGATGTTTTGGTCTGGAAACACCCTCATAACTTTGCAACTCTGTTTTGCACCCTCCCATTAATGTGTTGTGTTTCCTATGACATGGTTTTTGTTATTTTGTCAATATTAAAAATTAAGCCTGAACTAAAACTGTACTTTATATATAATGATACCGTAATTATTGTAATAATTTATCATTTGGATATTAAACTAAATAAATGTTATGATTTGGAATAAATAGAATTTAAATTATTAGTTATAATTTATTGGTATTTTTGTTTGGTTTTTGCATGTACGTTTTGCTTTATGTATACACTTTGTAAAATAACCCTTTATACATGAATTTTATTTAATCCTAATTTATTGTAGATTTTTAAAATTGATATAAACACCACATGGTCTCGGCTAAGAAATCAAATAATGTCTTATTTTTATTATTATTAAATTTGATTTACTAATAATTTCAAAACAGCTTTTATTCCTAAATACTTGTGTTGAGTTAAGATAAAATCTGCTATTGCCCGTAACTATAAGTTGTTTCAAATCAATACAGCCAGCAATACAGTAATATTATTACGGTACAGTTATTATTGGGATAGAGTAAAAAAATAATATTGTTATCAGTATTATTAAAGCAAACTTAATAGTAAAATAATACCGTCACAAAATTAGAAAACTACTGATTTGTCAACGCTTTACACAAATCTTTTTGCTTTATGGATCCATTAAATAAACTATCCAAATACAGTATGACAAACCGAAGTGAATAAATTGTCCATTTTTTGCATTTTAGTTTTTGCAGTCTTCATCCCTTTGGATCACATGTAAGAATAAGAAGTTTGGTCAGGTAAATTGAGTTGTAGGGAAAAGGTTCGAAATAAAATTGATTTCAACACACTATTTAAACTTCAACAAAACCGGTATAGGAGTCATTTTGTGGTTGTAGGGGTTCCTCAACCCTTCAAGTAGGTCAACCCTACTCAAGGCAAAGTTATGAGGGTTAAAGGTTCCATGAAACACTCATTTAGAACTAGACGTGCTATCGGCTTATGTAAACGCAAAGTGAATAAATGAGAAGAAATGTTTACTTAATGCTGACAACGCAATTTTAACCTTTTTTGTAGACACAGCATATCATATATAACAAATTACTAGGAAAATACAACTGCTCATCAGGTTATGAAAATATTTGTTCATCGTATTTTTTATATCATTTTACTCAATGTTAATTATAGGTATTAGGTCCAAATGATTTTAGAATATCTTTTCCCTATACTAGTTCAACCGGCAAATGTGAAAGCAAGATCAATAATTTTAAAACCACTTTTGGTTCATGTGATAAGCTTTAGATTCATTTCCCGTCGCAGGTCCCAAAATGTATAACTAACTATTTCAAAATTACAATTCAGAATACTAGGAGTTTTTATAATAGCTTCTACTGGTTTGCAAATACTTTATGTAACCTACAAAGTTTTTTATCTAACATTATTTATTACATTTTGACGTCTACAATATCAGTACCACAAAAAGGTTTGAGTTGATTGCCTCATAACTTTATTCATTATTAAAAAACGGACCACTAAAATAAAACTGCATGATTTAGAAACATTTTCAGATCAATTTATATTGGTTTTTTTTTCAAGAAGTGGACGTCTATTGACTGGATATTTGTTGAGATTGGTTTGGAGATGAGAAAACTCCTTTTTGAACGTATACATATTTTAACGGCTTTACAGAAAATAAAATGAAATTACATTATTAATTAGTTTAGGTAAACAGTATCTCATAAATTCTAATTAATGTTTTTTTCATTTAACGTTTTGATTACTTTATAGAAAATTACAAATTCAACAAACAAATAAAATTTTCTTTAAAATATTTATCCATTTATTGGCTGGAATAATTTAAAATACTCAATTTTATTTCAAAACTCTTTTTGTATGCCATTAAAATTAAGATCAAATCAATTTTCGTGATACCTACTCGTTTTATACCAAATATTATGTTTTTTTCCATTCATGTATAAATAAAACATAACTTCAATAAAAGTTATTATAATTAGTAACATAGTTTAATAATTGCCTTTACAATACGCCAAGGAATTATTGGATTACATCTTTAAAATCTCTATTTCCTTCAACCACTGTATTCTATCCAAAAATAATATATAATTATGTCAATTTTCAATGGTCGTATTGAAATTCATAATTTTTTTGGTTAAAGTATATAAATGCACGTTATATATATATATGCACGTTACTGCATAAACGTCACATAAATATGAAATGGATTACAATTCATATTTATTCACTTAATAAGTTAGTTTTATATTTTCAATTGGAAAGTAATTTGATGAGCCCCAGGGGCTCGTCTGGAGCGAATCCAATCTCCAACATGCCGAACATCTAGGAGCCGTGGGATTGGTGTATTTGTTAATTAAATTAGACCATCAAATTTTATATTTTTGAATAAAAAAATGAGCTGAAAACACAAAACAAATAAAAGTCTATATAATTTAGAAAACCTAAAAGATTATTTATGTTTTAAAATATTAAGTAAAACGAATACAGTAGAGTTTAAACAGTTTATTATCAGGATCGTTGATCAGTATTTCAGTAATGAAACTGTAGTGCTTTATATAGTAGGTGAACGACCTTTGAAAAAGCTCTAAAAGTAAAAGTATAAAAGTTAATAAGGAAAATGAAGACATATTTTTTTGTAATTGCACAACTAAAGAGATTATGCATTTTGCAGTAATTTAATTCATTAATCCTTTTATTTATTTTTTTACCAACTAATCCAACGCAGAGCTTAATGGAATTAAGGTAAAACAAATGTCCTGTTTTGATAGGAAGATAATGCCTCACAGTAAAGTTATCTGAATTTGATTTAGTGAAGCTTTAAAATAAAAATACATAGTGCAACACCTTATTTTCACAATTATCCAAAAAATTATTCTCTAATATGACGTTTTATAATTTTTATTTTGTTATCTTTTATGGTTTTTTTTATAGTTATGGGATTCCTCGTGTGCTTACCTGTATTAATTGTCATTAAGGAAAGTAGATGGATTCTATACACAATAAATAGATTTAAAAGTTATAAAATACGGAAACATATTTCACCAAATATCCAAAAACTACTCTTTGGCGTGCACACGTATACCATTTTTGTGACGTATTTCACCACTGGCTTTTAAAAAAGCTATTTGACACTTTAGTTTAATAGGGACTATTCTACATATCTAAGTTTTATAGAGATCTTACCCCCACAACGGAATACGTTTTATGCAATGCCCTATATGTACAAACTAATGATTTGAGATGTCTAGTTTTTAAGACTATCTTCAAAATATTTTGCAAAAATGATTTTTTTATGATATGCATTTAGAATCTAAAAAAGTGTACCTTCGTAATAACCCTACAGATTGAGCATTCACAGAGAATATTGTAATTTAATTTCATTTACAGTCTGTAATTCCATACTTCAAGTTCAATTATTGTAAACCACAATAGGGCCTATCTTAGTTATAAAGTAAAATTAAGTTTGCACATTTTGCTTGTGTAATGTTACAACACATTTTTATTTTATTTAAATTTACAGGCAACGAAGGAATGGGATATATTTTCTATACAAAGAGTGAAACTAAGACGTGATGTTTCTTCAAAAAGGGTGAAATTTCATACAAATCCCGTTTAAGGTAAAAAAGACATGGAGAGAGACAACATCTGCTATTACAATTACAAAGTGTAATGTTAGAAGTTTGGTACATCTCAGATAGTAATAATTATAGGATACGAAGGGATACTTTTTTATGGAGGATTTTAAATGTGCAATTGGTGCAAATCTTGATTATCATAATAGTAATAAGGAACAAATGGAGAAAATAATTTTGGGCAGACAATTTGCATAACATTAAATCGCGTGAAAGGACTTTAACATACCTAATACCGTAGTTTAATATGATCTAGCGTTGCGGAAGAACATAACACTCGTGCGGACCAAAATCTCCCCTGCCTCACATGTTACGATACGCTATGTGAACGCCATTTTCCGGTCGGATTACGACGATATAAGTATTATATCGACATCCAGGACACGTATAATTCGTTTTAAGATTCTAAATTCGTAGTACCAAACGTTATATTGCATAATACTAAACCTAGGATAGTGTCCATAAATTGTATCTTATTTTTAGCATACCACTTGTTTTTAAATTTTTCATGTTCTGAAACCCATAAATTTTTTGATGCAAAACATACGTTTCCATATAATCTATATAAGCTGAAAATGATTTATAACACTCTTTGTTTTACAATAAAAAAAAATAAAAAAAACACTAGTTGAGTGTTGTAAACGTTAAATAGCAATCTTACGGTAGGTAATATTACCATCCCTGTTGCGTAGCACAGCCATATACCACGTAAAGCCCAATCAAACACTTGACATTACTCTTAATCTGAATTTTTAAAGGAATGTTGTCAACCAGGAAAGTTGATAAAGGGCACTTTTATGTATATTTGTAAAATAAGAAAACAAAAAAACAATGACATCATTTGGATCCTTAATTACTTTCGATTATACTGTTGATCTTTTTAGATATTTTGCTAAATAGATTTTAAGGGCCTACGTGTTGTACAAATACATTTTACATTACTTTTCAACATATCCAAACAAACCATTACATATGGAAAACAAAGTTCACTATTGACTGTATTAGTGTGAAGTGCACTACAACACCACCTGGGAGCAACATTGACTGTTGTATGAATGTCTGAACATCGATGTAGTGAGCCATGACACGACCAGTGGTCAGCTAATAACTGTAACCTTTAGTAACAGGTCCCAGTATACATTGTATCATTACGTAGGCCTACTAAATACAGACATAAGTTTATTAACACACCAAATATTACAATTTACATAGTTTTGATATTAGTTTTCGTTTCTAGATGTTGTTAGGAGTAAAATTTTAAACATATTAACTTAACTAAAAGTTAAAAACTAAAAGTTAGTTAGTTAGTTAAAAAACTAACTAAGTTAAATTTGTTATATTCAAATTTCCATTACACCTAAAATACCTGTATAAAGGAAAGTTTAAAAATGTTAGGAAACACCTCATAACCGCAACAACCAAGCGGTGACGTGTTTAATGCCGTCATCGTTGTGGTGTACCTGTGGTTGTGCGTG
Source organism: Macrosteles quadrilineatus (assembly GCF_028750875.1). Taxonomy (NCBI): domain Eukaryota; kingdom Metazoa; phylum Arthropoda; class Insecta; order Hemiptera; family Cicadellidae; genus Macrosteles; species Macrosteles quadrilineatus. The sequence goes on along the minus strand of NW_026542598.1, from coordinate 53,110,963 downwards.
TGAAAGCTTCACACAGGCTTTGGTTTTACGTCATTAGCCTAAAGCTATTCACATTATGTTCCATTCTTGGCTCATCAAAAATGAGAAATTTCATATTCGAAGAGTTATAACATCAAACATCATATTAAATACAAAACTTTTAACAGCTTAAATAAATTGATACATTTTAGTCGCATAGTGGGTCAAACCCCCAAAATTATAACTACTATGGACAATCTTTTAATCTACCGACGAAGTCACCGACCAAATTAAAATAAAAACTTAAATGGACATCTTTAAAAATCATTAACTACACTAGTCTCAAGAATATTGAAGTGGAGTCAGTTTAAATTCTAATGTAAAATTGGTTATTAGATATTTTATTTTTATTTTTTGCAAATTTTCCTATAGGGAAGTAGATATTACCGTAAGCATGGTAAGATAGACCTGGGACCGATTAACGTTTTCATTTTGATGTTTCCAGTAAGCCAAAACACGATTAGTTTAAATTTTTTTCCATAAAATTAATTTATAGGATATAGCAAAACTCTCAGTAATTCGACAAGTTAAGAACATATTTCGGCCGGATTAATGCAAAGATGGATAAAATAAACCTAATATAAAGAAAGGTAGTATTGCTTGTATGTTTTTAAAACCAGTGTATAAAATTAGAAGACTATAAAATAAACCTTGAATTGTGTGTTCTGAATTTAAAAATAATTAAAATACGGATAAATTGTAATTGTAACTAACTCAGTAATTTACAGAAGCACATTTCTAACAACCTGCCACCAGGATTAGGCCAATTACGTATTGATGGGGCAAGGTTTTTATAATGATTTACTTTATGAAGAAATATATGTCAGCAACAAAATAAAGATGCATTGAATTGCCAGGGTAAAACTCAACACCTATTTTTATAACTTTATTTTTTGAACAACTTTATTCAGCTAGTTTCGAACAAGTCCGGAAAACTTCCCACACGATAGGAAACCAACTCTTGTCGTCGCAGCTGTTGTCAACGCCTGACTGCTTCCTCAGTGTTGTCAAATAACATTTACATTTCCTTTAGATTTTGTTAAATTTATTCTTGAAACGGTCAACATGGGTTTTCGATGTAGTTGTAATTTTATTGATATTTTCATATGAATTTAAGGCAAGCCGCAGAAAACTCTGTTGGGTGTTAATGAACGGTAGACAATATACCTCTTTATATATATACTATATGCCACAAAGTGCCTACCACAAATCCTAAAATTGTTTAAAACGTTACAATTATAATATAGTCAAAGTACCATAGTTAATAAATATAAATCCTGCACATACAAATATTTGTTTCAGTGAAAATTAAATTAGGCGACTCCCCATCGTGTAGCTACTAGATTATAGTAAAATTAGCAAATTAAAATAGCTATTTTAATTTGCTAATTTTACTATAATCTTTGACTATTAATACAACTTCAATCCACTTCCTTAGTACAGTATCCAATTGTCAATGCTATAATGTAAAAATACAGTAATCATTTAACCACAAAGCTATTGCTAAAATGTATAATACCATTTAGTTGATGGCAAATAAAAGAAAATACAATAATTGAAATTTTTATAACTACAGCTATTTATGTGTAAATATAATGAACAGTTTTACCTGGTGGTATACAAGCGACGTATATCTTACTTACAAATGTTTCCTGCACCATGAAAAGGAAGGTCAAGCTGAATGCACCAGAAATACCAAAAGCCACAAATTGCAAAGTCACTTAGTCCAGCTCCATTGAGTACTTGGTGTCAAGTACTCGTGCTTAACCAAGAGATGAAAAGCTTCTCAGACATCATTCCTGTTAACACATCCTGTCCACTATACACAGTTTTGCTTCTTCATTAGTCAAAAGATAATGAATCTTGCTAAGAACCAGGATTGGAGTCATACTTTTGGAATCATTTTTAATGCTGTAAAAAGGTTAACATTTACTTCTATTCTAACCTACTTTTCTAACTATTTATACAAGGAGTTTTCCTTTATCGAAATTCCATTTCAATTAATGTCTTTCTAGAATCCCTGTAATTTTTGGACAAAAATACATTCAAATTAGAATTAAAACATGCTAGTGATAGAGTGCATAATTTCTAACAGATAATAGGCACATTATCTAACAGATAATCTAAAAGGTAATATTTTTACCTACGACCGTTTTTTAAAGTAGCCATTTCAGTCCAGTTCTTAGAATTGAAAAGTTTCACTTTACAGCTGTTTACTTTCATATCCGCATAGTTTCATTTCATATCCGCATAGTTTTCTCATATCCACACAGGTAACGGACCAATGAGGTTCAAGTATTGAGAGAAAAGAATTAAAATTGTAATGCTTCGAACGTCAACTAATCAGCTGATCAGCTGATCAGTTGACCAATTTAATTGTTGATCCGACTTGTTCATGTTGATACTCGCGTATTCTTAATTAAGTTGGTGGAAGTCCAAAAATAAATGAAATATTTGCCGAATTGTACCTGATACAATATTATTTATGGTAAGAATGCTGCTAGCAATGTAATATTTAACGAAGTTTAACAAACACGTAATTACAGGAAATCAGCTGATTATACAACAAGTCGTTGCATCACTTTCAGTGGCAATGACAATACACGAAAACATAACCTCTCTAAAAAGTTATCATTAGTGATTGTTAGTAATTAAATCCAGATTGATAGTAATTAAAAAAAAAACGGTCGTAGGTAAAGTAGTGTACGCAACTCGCGTTAATAGTCTTTACGACACTCGTAGAAGTTTTTAAGGCACGCACTCGCCAAGGCTCGTGCCTTAAATTTTCTACTCGTGTCGTAAAGACTCAATTAACGCAATCGTTGCGTAAACTACTATTTTACCATCCGAATAAAAAAAATTATATTGTGTTTTAGAGTTACAACATCTCATCGAAGCTAATACTCAAAAATATAATTAGTATGCACCTCAATAAGGAAACCTTAGTACTAAATATATTTTGCAGACCGTATCAGAGTATATTTCTCTCCTTACCAAGAAAGTTCAAGTTATTAATAATGTATTACAAAAGTTGGAGTATCACAACAGTGAAAAAGTCATTCATAGGTACGATTACAAAAGACAATAATTGTCAAAGTTGCGAGTGATTCTGTCTGAATGCACAACTTCCAGCATACAAATCGACTGAAACATGCCATTTCGATTCAATTTTAATATTTTCCTTGTGATACTTAGAATATTATTCAGACATCCTTTGTTCATCCATTTACGAGAAGACTTTTGTCCAGTAAAAACTTATCTCGTGACAGGTAGTTAGTTTTATTTTTACCATAATATTGCAGAAAGGGTTTTGACAGCCAACATAGTCTTAAAATGACACAATATGTGAATTCTTGATTGTGAAATAAACAAGCGTCAAAGTAACTGTTAGAGATTTACAAATAAAAGTGTTGTCTGCCCTCAGCAATATGGGCGCATAAAGCCTAACACTTCAAACCGATATCCAACACTTTATCTCATATGTAAAATGTATAAATAACTTCCTTTAAATAATTTTTTAATCCAAATATCATACTCATTAAACCAGCTATACTGTTATTTCAATCGTTGTCAAATAAGGAAACTCCAGACTTTATAGTAAAGTATTTTGTTATCAGTCATATTAGTCATCGTGTCCTGATGTAAGAAACAAGCTTCAGATACATGATGGGAGGAGAGGCCACCCTTAGAGGAAGTTTGGGACAAGGGCCTTTCATCAACTTGATCAATAAATCTTTCATCAATGATAACTTCCAAGGTGTGTGTAAGGAAACTGGAATCACTTACTTGGAAATAGTTTTCACGTGTATTACAAATTAGATTTTTGTACACGTGCTTCCCATCCAGCCCTATTTTGATGAGTTATTGAAAGTACCTTTGAATTCAGACTTATGTTATGAGAGATTATAATTTACCCTTAATAAGAACATATACCGCCTTAAGGAATGCATACACAAATTGGTGGGAAACGCTCACCCTCAAATCTAAAAAGACTGTTCTGTTTCGATCTTAGATTGGTCCTGGACCCAAACACCTTTCGTCGTTGGGCTTGCAGTCATGCTATCCAACAAAAGGGTTATTTTAGATGTTAACAAAGATCCTTACCTATCCTGTCCTTACCTAGGACCCTTAAAACGTAAAAAGCCCATCACATAAAAAGAAAACACAAATAAATATGACTATATGTATCCAACTAAAACTGTGCTTAGGATTTCACTGGTAGGCTTATGTAATAAAATAATCTTTAGCTAACAAGGAGTTCTTTTTTACATGATCAGTAGGCTATGTTTTAGAGAAAAGGTACTTTACATGGGCATACTCATACTGGATCAACATCACCAAGTTTATTTTTAGTTTAAAAACTGACTATAACCTCATAATGTTACTGCAGTTTTTGGTGTATGCATAGTTAAAGGTATGACGCATTCTTTAGTAGTCAATTCATCCAGAGCTTAATGTCCAATTCAAAGTGATAGAATAAAATGTTTTATTGGAGAACCAGGAGCCATGTTGGATGTGTACACTGTACAGATCTGTATCACTACACGACGAGGTAGGCAGATCCACCGGATCTAACTGTCCCTGTATGTCAACTGATGTACAGTTTGACGTTTTTTGAACATCGGCTGTTTTGACATTGGTCACAATAATCACGAGGCAATTTTTATTATAGACTGTGTAGCTAGTATAGTATGTATCATAGTGTGTTAGTGTAAATTGTGTATTGTGATACAACTAACCTATTTGTAATTTAAGTTATACACGTTTTATAGCATTCCTAAGCGATTCGTTATAAAAAGAATATGCTCATCCTCACAATGAAGGAAGTAATATTTTCACTGAGAAATTCAAGAATTTGTAAAAAATTAAAATCTTCACACATTAATAAACCATATATTTTCAAAGAATGCTTGTAGGTAATTTTGTTTGGTTGTTAAATAACTGTGCAGATTTTCAAGATAGCTCTTTCTTACTAAAACGAAGTGTCTTTTTCACTTGGAGATAATACATGTAAAAGCAATATAGGAAAATCCCTTTTGGTGGAGTATTGATCACACAAGATTTAAATTTCATAACACATCTTACTACACCATTCAATGCAACAATACAATAGGCCACCAAACGTCTTATAGCCCCAAACTGATCCGCTTATGCATTCAATGTGTGCTAGACTGTACTACAGTTTATTATTTTACTAATGCACCAGTGCACAATTATTCTGCTTTTGAATAGAAGATTTGTGCTTTAATATAGATGCGCTTACTTACTTACTTACTAACTTGTGTTATGAACCTTATTGTGTACTATAACTAAGTTTAAGTACTTTTTAATAATAACAATGACACTTTGTAATCGTATGATTGTGTCTTCTAATTCAGATTGAGCTGTTTTCAGAAATGATGCGAGTTCTAAAGTCAATTTCGAGATGGAAAATGTGCTTTTTAACACCAAATTTGTGCTGTTGTCCAAATTCATTCGTTAAGAAGTTTCGTAGTCTAGTGGTTAACGTATTGATTGGGTATGAGAGGAATAAATTCGGTCAATATATACCCACATTTGAGAAGTTTGGATTAGTTTCCCTGGAATGGGTATGTGATTCTTACATACAAAATGGACTTTCTTACATTCTTGACTGCAACCATGAGTAAATTTTAAGTTAAAATACAAATCGGAAGTATGTTGTAGGAGTAATTTACATACCTGTGCTTTTCACACTCCAATTGTACAAATTACTTCTTGGCATTATTATCTAAACATAGTTGGCCTTAAACTTGTCATTGTTTTTAACGCAGACTATTGCTGTTCGGAGTGTTACAATATCAACAGTTAATCATACCACTACAACCTAAACGTGATCTGGTCTAGAGGAACGGGGCATTGATCCCAGAGAGCACGGGTTCAAATCTTCGCAATCACCAATGAACCTAGCTGCAATGTCAAAAACTCGTCGCTAACAGTTCAATGTGTAATGTCAGTAATGTGCCAAAAATTACCTAAACCACCGTAGTCCATCAAACACACCAACTATGTGAACTCATTCAGTTATGTTATACTTAGACGAAACAATGTCTACAAAATGTGATGTCTACCTTAGTTCCCAAAAGTCAATAGTTATAAGCACTTTTGGCCATTTGTTCGTTTTTAAGCTTCAGTTTCATCTCCCTTACTGGACTAATTGTCGAAACTTGTAATCCACTGACCGTGGTGTCACTTTACCGTTGTCCTTACACCTACTACATATGTGTATGTGTGTGTGGGCGTGTGGGAGATGTCTAGGGAGCCATCTCCCCTCCTGCAATGCGACGGTGCGCGCGCAGCTTCTCCCAGCTCAGTGTTGTGCGAGACTCTCCCTAGAGTGCGCGCTCCTCCGTCGTCCTTCGTCCTGCTGCCAGGATACGTCTCTTCCGAGTCTCTCTCCCTTTCTTCGGTGAGCTTTCATAGACAAAATTTCAAATTTATACAATGATGTAACTTTTTTCTTCACTGTTTTGTAATAAATAATCGTATTTTTGTAATTTTAAATAGAAATATTTTCCTCTTTTGTGAGCATTGTATGAAAAATTAGAGTTATTTGATAATTTTCATAATTTCGTTGTAAATAATGTTCGTATTTATTACATGCAATTTTGTTACATTAATTAATCTCCCCTTCATTTCGTGAGCATTCTTTGCAAAACTTAATAATAATTCAATAGTTTTATGATTTTATTAATATTTTAATTATTTATTTTTATCATTCAATAATTGGATGCATTTTAAGCATAGAATAAATTCTTCATCATTTTTCGGTGAACTTTCTTTGTCAATAAATCCTTATTATAAAAATAATTATTGGAAAATTCAATTAAGATTTGATAATGTATTTAAAAGCTCGAAGATCACATATGAGAAATTAAGTGTTTAACAGCATGCTTTCAAGTTATTGTTTATATATTTTCAGTTTGTATTTCAACACAATGACATTTTTTAATTGTCCATACCGTGGTCTTCTTAATAAAACTATATATTTTGTTATAAATCTTTTCAGCGATAAATTGCATTAGGGTTCACAATTTATATTATTAGTGGATGAACCAGCAACGTTTATATTTAAAAGGCGTGTAACATCACTTGGCTACCCTTAAACACGATCGAATAATTATTTATTTAAAAATCCTATAGCTCAGTTACAATTAGGAAAGGGGTAAAAAATACTTTAGGTTTTTCGATACCTAACTTCAATCCTGGTGTACAATTTCACAATGACTCCTGGTAATTGAAAATACTTTTGAGTTAGACGCGTTCGAGAAGTTTCACTTCAATCTCGTACTTCATTTAGTTTATATTTTTATTTTAAAGAGTATTAAAAATAATAGCAATAACTTTTATCAATAGTTTAGGTAACATAAATGTTAAATTTTTACATACAATTTATATGGGCAAAAATATTTAATACAACTCTATTTAAAACAAAACTTAATTCTTCAGCATAACAAATACAGATTATTTGTATGATAACAATATTATACGTACACAAAAATGTATACAGTATTATTGTTCGTAATATTCATAGCTAACTTGATCTACTTCGTATTTAAATTGCATTTTAAAGATGTTTTTCACAATATTTTACCCATATCAAATGTCTTAACTTAAACTCTTTCGAAATACAAATACATTTACTACTTTATAAATTATAATGTAATATTACATAGTACATAATGTAAATATTAAATACTTTTTATTTGCCTTGTGTATTTCAAAAATGAATTAATTGTCTAAAACCAGTGAATTACTGAGGCATTCCAAGTAAACCAATTACATATGGGGTTTTTAATTAGCACACAACTATTATCGTATGCTAAATACCAATAAAAACAAAACAGATAGAATCTTAATATCCTTAAAAGTAGTAGCGAAAACTCATTGTCACAAGCCATTTTGAAACTAATATGATTTTGTTTATATCATATTTATCTGCTGTCATTGGTGAGCGTTTAAGATGAACAACAGGTTTCAATGACCAGAGGGGAGAAAATTTCTGGGCGAGTAGCACTTAAACTTAAGCATAGTTTCACATTGCAGAGTTGTTATTATTTCAGCGATCAAATGTTTATGGTTTGTAATAAAAATATTTTCCTAAATTATAAAATGTCTGTTTCTGATATTGTTTTAACGATTAAACCCAATTAACCACAACCGAGGAAGGCTTGGTCCCCCGCCCCCCGGTACTCAATTATTATTTGTTTACTTAAAACCCCTTATATACATAAAACGCGCTAACTTATATGTGAAATTATTTTTAGTAAACCTTAATTGTATTTTGGCAGAACTTTGTGTTGATATAAATTTCAATTCGATTAATTTCTTCCTTATTAGTTTGCAGCGTCGTGCAGAGTTTAAGTTTGTACCACACTCAGTTAAAACTTATAATCTGTGTAGCGTTGATAACTCCTCCAGATTCTGCCTTATCTCACGTTTCAGAAACTATGTTGCAAGCAAAGTGTCTAAGTTTAGTTTGGAAGATAATTCTATTAATCGAAGAACCGGTTGTTCATACATTTTAGTCATTGAAGTTTCTTATTATGAGTTTCTTTTATTTGTCAAGAGTAGTATAGTTTAACCTACTATAAGTTTTATGTTTTATTCTACTAAAAACATTTTGAACGATCTGCAAGAAACTTAAATACATAGAAACAAGACGTACATAATATTATAAACCCTACTTTACATCGATCATTATTTTAAAAGTCTTGTTGATATTGAGCTTGATTGTGGTAGAAGGGTTTAAAATGACACAACTATCATTATTTTTGCAAAATATCTAAAACTGTAAACTTTTCGCTTAGTATTACAAAAAAGTGGCTATAACATGGTTTCAAAAATTATCAAAATAACAATCATCTTCTTTTTCCATTAAGAATATGTAACTATAGACCTATAGTATGATTTATGGCTTTGCTCAGTACTTAGTGTAGATTCATAATCGGACAAACCTCTTTCTTTACTTGCTTGTATAACCAGTTATCATTTCTGAAACCTTATGGGTTAATTGGTTACAAGCATGATAACAAAACAATCACTGAACAAAGGGAAGCTGTTATGTAGTCGTAGTCAATAAAATGATACAATCTAACACAATAGCAATGCTACTTGAATTGCACTCATTCAATTATTTCAGTAACTGAAAAATTAAAATATGTCATGGACTCAATGATATTGCCTCAAGCCACTTGTTTTAACCTACATCACAATTTACCCAGTTATCTGAATATATTTAAAAACACTTTTGCAAAACTTATGACAGCTAGCTTGGCCATACTACTGGTCCGAAATACGCGCGGTTGGTACCATATGAAAGATATTTTCCTTTAGATGTGCAGAATCACCTTATGAATTAAAATAGGCTGAAAATAAGCACAAAAAATGAATTTGATGGGCCTCATGGGTTGCCTTGCTAGTGAAAAATAATAACAAAATAAACAGAAAATCTAAAAAAATCCTATCACGTGTTTTATTTACAGTGTGGGGTGAAAATAGAGAAGTCTGTACATTACATATTATTGGTCGAGTTTTTGAGCACTGGACGGCTTCTAGTAATAATTATTCTATCTCCATTCCGTATATTAATGCAGTAAAGTTATTTTAATTCGTTCTTAATAGGTATTTAATTAGCAAATAACTAATTAAGTCTGACGTAAACACTAAATTAAGCTGTTAAACCACCTAGAACTACGACAATGCAAAAACTTGAGAGACTTGAGACTATAAAAAGAGTGAATTATAAAATAATTAACTTTGAAAAATAATTTAATTTTTTTTTAATTTCATTGTTTTGTTGCTTACGAATCAAACTGATTGATTTACCAAGTGTTTTTTAAGTGTAATTTTGATAAAAGGGGAATCGTTGAGTGAAAGAACATTGTTTGGAATATGGAAATCATGAAACGAAAGATTGCATGCAACCTAAAAAAATGTATCCAAGAAAACCATAAAATTAAGATTTCATAATTATGTTAGTATTTGGGATTCATGAGATTTGAGATTTAAGTAGAGGATATTCTGTTGCATGTATTAACTAGTAAATTGTCTACATCCAACTACGATGTATTCTGTTTCCAGATTATCATCAACATGTGGCTTTGTAAGTTTTAATTTGTTTCATAAATGAAAAACACTCGAACGAGCCAAGAAATCAGGTTGTAAGCTAAATTTACGAATGAACACTCCTATATGGCTATAAACAGGGCTGAGAAGCTGCTATCTCAACAATCACAGTGTATCAGTCAGTCCAACATGCAATAGCCCAGCTGTTATCTAAACTACCCCCTGGAGGCAGACATATAACATCCTACTGGTCAAAGCCTTCTAGATACACATATATAACACGTGAACCTTGTGCTCACACAAAGTGTTTGGTTAATTTAACAGTTTTAATTAAAACTTTTAATTGTTTTCTATAACAAATTTTAATGTACCCTGTCAACATTTACAATGATAAAAATTTTTAAATTTTGCGAATTTGTTTGTGATCATTAACTTTTAGTTGAGCTAGAAGAGAGATTTTAAATTTTAAAAATTGATCAAATGAGTTATATAAACGTGTGTACGTGTAAACGTTACACGTTATATAAACGTGTAGTACAAATGTGTTATTGTATGTTATATTTGAAGAGTTAACTGGTGCTATTTATTTAGGTTTTATACAATATTTATGCTAATTTACGATACAACTTTTGTAATGTGAAATAATCATATAAATGTTTTGGTTGATATGATTTTAATGTTGTGTTAATATGCACAGGGAATAAAATTGTAATCATCATTAGAGATTAAACTTATTTCACCTTGGACAAAGGTTGAAGTAGATCGAGTGTTAGTGACAATGATGACCTTGGGTTATCGATCATACAGAAGGTGTTGGGACCTTCGCCTAACCTTCGTGTTGTTTTATCATCATCGATGATATCTTTCTCGCACAGGGCTGGCCAATTGTTAAAAGGAACATTCTTATTTATGTTTTACATAATAATGATATTAACTCAAATAATTTACACTTAGGTTGCATCATATGAGTTGATTAAATTAACAGCCAAAATAAATAAATAAACGAAATTAAATAAATGAACCATACGTTTTATACCGAGTCAAAATTATACTATCCATTCAAATAACGAGTTTTGTCGTACCATGAAGATGTTTTACTACTTTTTGATGACTACTGTTTGTGCTACTTTTAATCTGTTTCTGTCTGTTCTAATAACCACGGATAAATTAATTTTACTAGAATCCAATCAAAAATATGACTGAACATATAATTGCAATGTCCACTAAATTAGACATACAGTAGATATAGATATAGATATAGGGCTAAAGATTGTCCACGAGATAGCTATTACAATATCATTTTACTTCTAACCTTAGACTTCAAAGTTCAAGGCTTGAATTGGTAGTTTGTACAAATGTTATAACAATTTAAATTTATCTAATAAGGTATTGCAATAAAGTGTTGTGTGAAGAATATATTTTTGGCTTTGATTAGTGTCTGACAAATGTTATGATGTGACGTTATGAAAGTATGTTTTATCTATGATATAACGTTTAATACTTCATATCAATTTCAATCAAGTTTTCATGTAGGCCTATTAATGTATGTTTGTTGTATGTCTTAATAATATCTTGTTTCCTCTGATTGATATGATTTCTTCCAATAGTGCATGTCCATTTTGGTTAGTTATTGTAAACAATAGGAGTTGAGATTCTTATTATAATTTACAGCTAAAGTTTGACATAAATTAATTTCATTTATTTTTTTGCCCAAAGTTAAGTCAAAGGGAGATAGGGTAATGTAATTCCACACATTACTAAAAGAGTAAAGTAATAGATATTTATTTTTGTTTACCACTCATTAACTTGTTCAATTGTTACATTTATTTTCATATAAAATGTATACGAATTTGAACGAATTGTGTTTTTGGCCTCTGGAGACATCAAAACTAAAATGTAAGTAGGTCCCGCGTCTAGGTCTCTCCGTTCCACTTACGGTTATATCTACTTACTTAAATATCGTGCTGAACAAGCACTTAGGGCCTAATCAATAAAAACATTTTTCCCAAAATAATTGCAGGAAAAAATATCTAAATCCAGATAATGACCACAGCAGCCATTTACCGTTTGGTTCCAAATATGTGATCCAGTCTAATGTCCGACCATTTAGATAATTTATAAAATTTGATCGTTATATAACAACGCAATTAATAGTACCCTTACATATTTACTGTGAATTATATAATATATTGCAGTTCCATCAATAACCTTAACCCTGACAAATACGGCCAACCTTGTTGTACGAGACGCTATGTTGGAACGCTTGAAGATGAACTGCTTGGAATACTTAAAGGGTATACAAAAGAAATAGAAAAGAAATTACAAGAAAATAAAATACAAATAAATGGAATACAAAAGGGTTATTGACACTTTTTTTAACCAGTGACAGGGCATTTTCTATTTCAAAATGATAATCCTGATTATTGAAATATATTGAAAGAGGTGAAGAATCCTTACTCACTATTAACATATTATGATTTTGGTTAGAATTATTCATGAAAGGGAAGAAATAGAAAGGATTACTTTTAATGAGGGACCTTAAGGTTCAGAGAGTGATGATGATGAGGAGCAGTTAATAAGCTCTCTAAAGAGACTCTTCACCTGTATTTTACAAGGTATTTTACATTTATGCGCGTTATGATGTTATCATTACCATATTATATCACGTTTGATATACATCAGACAATTAGGTCTACCTCCTAGCCAACCTAACTAAAGAAATACTTATATGCTTAAAGCTAAGTATAATCAAAGCCACTCTTTAGAATAATATACACTACAATGAGTACATATGTATTAACAAACTTACGGCAACTAATAAATTTAATCTCACCCTAAAAATTATTTCTAAACAAAAAATAAATACCTAAGACTCATAGAACTTGGAAAGAGGTTCCTACAAGTTCTCTTAGTGTTTGTACTTAGCAAAGTTCGAGTCATCTAATGGAGAAGTTTATGAAAAGTTCCTTTAATTAGAGTGTACCGCCTTATAAATGATATAATTTGGACAACCTCTGAGCTTGGGTTGCAAAAAAAATGCTATTACAATTTACAAATTTTCTTTTAACTATTTAGAGATTAGTGATGAAGAACCAATATGAAATTTGTTATGAAGAAAGGTAGAAATTTATAGAAAATCTAATCATTTATATTGAAATAGAGGCGGTTTCAATTAATTATAAGACTTTAGAATGGTTGTGTTATTACCTTGTCATTTGCAAAGTAGAGTTTAGTTTAGAATATCGCATGTTTAATTTTCAGTAAACACACATAACTGTGTTTACTTTCGTGTTGTACTTATTTATGTTAATTATCATCGATTAAACTTTTCAACTAAAGCTACGATTGTTGTAATTTTTTCTAATAGTATAGCTGTGTATAATAAATTGATGTATCCAATAAACCATCACAGCAATTGGGTTGGAATGACCATAGTAATGTTTTATGTTAGAGTTTCATTAACAGAAGTTATGTTTAAAACACTGACAGTATAAAGTCAATTTTGGTTTTAATAGTTTCGTTTTTGTTTTTATTATGTAATGTACTTTTTTAAGTAAATGAAAAACACATTTTAAATTTATTAATTGGTGAAACCTCAGAGTTTTATTTACTCTGAGGTGAAACTAAGTGTTAATTCGCAGATGCTTTGAAGCCAAGATCTCCAATAATCGAATCTCTAAAATTAGTCAATAACAGGTTTGCTGAGTTGTTACAGTGTTCGCTTTATAGTTAAAAGGTTGCCAGCCAGTTCAATCCTAACAGTTTAGTAACTTTCTTATGTCTTAAAACTGGACCCAGCTGTTCTTGATCACTGGACTCTCATGGTCCCGTCTAGTGACAAAAACTGGTCTCAATCATTAATAAAGCTACATAAGTTATTTTACGCTATTCTATACTCACCCTGCATATTCAGCTTACAATAGGCTATACATAAAAGTGTTATGTTTTGTCTTGAAGAATTGATTGAAGCATACTGATTTTAAGGACGATTACTTTAGTTTAAACTTTTTGTTCAGATGTCATCACAGTCAAAGATTTTTTACAAAAGTCAAACCGAAAACTATAGTGATTGTTTTCCATTAAGACAACGATATTATAAAATTATTTGGTTACTAAAAAAAGCTGAATTAGTTGATAGTTAGATTAATTAAATAGCCTCTGCAGTAATGTTGATTTATTCATTCACGTGAAGGTGCTAGACTGGAGAGGTGGCTCAAGCACTCGGATCGATCGTACCTTGATATTCAGTGACTCTGAGCCTAGATACAATCGCCATCAGTCCTAAGTGTTATAAAGCCTCACCTGCCTTTTTGTAAGTCTCATTTAAATTCTACATTTAATCTTCAACTAACTACTTAACTGACGCGGTTTGGGGAGCGAGCTGGCGTAGTGGTTAGAGCGCAGGAAAAGTCCTGAACTAAAGACTAAAGAGAACTAAAGAGAGTAAAGAGAAGAGGAGAGTGAAATGAACTAAAGAGTCCCTGAAGTCCCGAGTTCGATCCCCACCAAGTCACCAATGGATTTTATGTAAGTGATAATGCCGCAACCCCTAGGTCTAGCCTGAAGTAATGTGAAAAACAATTCCAGGCTCGTGCCTAGTGTCCTAGGAAAAAAACACGCGGTTTGGAACCAGGACCACAAAGATTTTAAACTCTCACCCCTTTGCATAAATTCTATTCACACCCCTCAGTTAATAAATTCTATGATATCTCAAACACCAACTCAAGTATATTATTGAAGTTTCGTTTTAATAGCCAGTTATATTACACTAAATTTCTTTCCTTTGACTACTAATGTTAATTTTATTAACGTTTGGAAATATTTGCTAATTCAATTTTTTACTTGATTCCAGTCAGGCTGGTTTTATGCACCGCGACAGTCGCGAGTCGCGAGTCGCGCCACGTCTTGCGGCTGACCAAAATGTCACGCGACAGCGACACTTTTTTGTCTCACATCCGGTGGTGGGGGAATTAAAAAAATCAGTCTGTTCTCAATCCAATGTTGTGTGTTGTATTTGTGATGTAGAAGTGATTATTAAGTTGTTTAAATATAGACCTGTAGTGTTGTACACGTTAATGACAAAACCCCAGTTATTTAAACAACACATACAATTTACAGTTGGAATTGGGTCAATCCTCTTAAAAATGTCATTACATAATATAATGATGTAATTTATATTACAAATAAAGGGTAAAGAACTGATTTATATACTAATTATTAACATTAATCAATAAATAAATGGAGAATATACCACGTGGAGTATAAAAAATACTACTGTTGCGCCGCGACTGTCGCGGTGCATAAACGTGCCCATTTGATCCAATAGAACTTGAACCGCGCGCGACTCATTTTTTGAAGCTGCGATTCTAAAACCTGTCGCGGGTATTTAGAGATCTCCGAGTCGCTCGCGCGGCAGTTTGTCGTTGTCGCAGTGCATAAATGCTCCCATTTAACTCAATAGAAATTGAGTCGCGGTGCATAAAACCGGCCTCAGTGTTGTTTCCATGTAATGTGTACGAAATTCTTGGTTGGGTTCGTGAGAGGTTTTAGCCTAATTGATGCGAATAGTAATGTAAAGGAAAATATATATACTCATTCACCAAGGAGTAAACCACGACTTATTTACCAAAAGATCTCAACCTTATAAACATAACATTGAGAAGTAAAATAAATCGAAATCATCAAGGGAATAGGATTTAAATACATTATGAAAATTCTAAGAAATAGCTAACTAAAAATACAAAGACTCAATTGGCGATGACAAACTGTAATGCTAAAGATCAAGTTCAACTGTTGACAAAACGATTTTCAATTCCAAGTCGCAATCGTTACCGGATCTTACACTGTTTATCCTTCAATATTGATCTTTTAATCGTTTTCCTTCTAAATCGATGCTGTTCATATTGTCAAAATATCTTTTACTCTACTAGGCGTAGAATAATATTGAACAGAAGGATAATAACTGATAAGATGAAATAGTTTGAGCACAAAAATCTTTAGTAAAATTGTATTTAACTCAAATTTGAAGGCAACTATCTTATATTATTATAGTTTGAATACAGTAATAACTCCTACTTATGATCTATTGAAGCTCAGACCAGTCTATAAAGAGGTCTTAACCATCGCAGCTGTAGGCTGTAAATATTAATAGGGACATTATTGTAACAGGATGGAAATAAGCTGATGTTATGGGCAATGAAGAGCACTTTTCGTTTAAATCCAGGCATTTTATATGAATGTATAGTTTTTAGGGGTTTTCAGTTTTGGAACGGTCCAAACTGTGGTCTTGTTATTTTATAACATACAACTTTTGTTAGATAGTAAACCTCTGGTATCTTACTGGTAAAGAATGGGTCCTGAATTGACCCCTGTCATACTGAATTACTGATTACTAGTAACCCTCGGAGATGACGGAGCGCACTAAAGCAACTCGGATACCCAAATAATTACCCTACGGTGTAGTGTTAGAGATCCATACAAACTTCAATACATTACCGATGTCGTAATCCTACATAGCGTATGATTTTTTTCTGTTATGATATGATAACAAATAATGTTAATTATCATTGTATAACATTGCATAACAATTTCAAACAATCCTTAAAATTATCCTAAAACACAAATTTATTAATTTCGCAATTACGTTTTTTGAATGCTGATAGTAAGTAAAATATATGTCGTCATCCTGAAGTTTCAGTGGGCGATTAACCATCCGAAGCTGTTCTACGACCTTCGTCCTTTTAGCTTTAGAGTTTAATAAACTTATGAGTCATGAAACAATCATTTAAACATATTTCGACCTATTTAAAAGGGTGAAAAGTATACTTACCAACCAAATCCAGTAGTAACAAGTTACATTGCACAGCATATCTCTTTACGGGTAACACAACAGTCTATATTTTGTGAAATAAGACTCAAACTAACGTTTGTAAAACAAGACGAAACACGAGCAGTGTGTTGAAAATTAGTCAACACGTACAACACTACGGGAGATCAGCACAACACGTGCACGAACAGACTAAATCATTCTGTCAAAGTAGGTCAAGACGTGTAGCATTGTTCTTCTTCATTCCATGTAGGCCTACTACAGCAGCTTCTTTTAACTAACTGGCGTTAACACAGTAAAGAAACCTCTTGTACGAGCAGTTTAGCCAAAGCTTCGTAAAGAAATTATAAACGAGGTTTTCTAGTAATTAACCTTAGTATTATAATAGCCCAGCCACAGTAATCCTGCAGATTAAGTGATATTTCATTTTATTTAATTGTATTTTCACTTAAATATTTACTTACCTATGTCAGATTCACGTCCTATTTAAATAATTTAATAAGTACTTGGGTTTTAAGTTCCAGGTAACGTAATAAAGTGTTTTCCTTTAGTAATTTCTTTTTCTTCTAGTAAATGTGTATTTAGTTCGTTTTGTCTGATGAAATAAATAAATTTGCTGAACCTTATAAATATATACTAATAAACAAGCTAACTACAATACTTAACCTCCAAAAGAATAAACAAAATATAGGGTTAGTTGATTTTTTTTCGTATCCATTAATCGTGCAAAAACACTTAATGTACAACTTCTTTTTGTTTTAAGCTCTAAAAATGGCTTTGGGGTAGTTTGTGAACTTTAACCTTTTAATTGTGGAAAATGGGAAACCCCAATAATTGAAATCCTATAAATCCTCGTTCTCATACGCCTTACATACTGGGTTTTAAATTGGTTCCTTTTATTATAGTTATTTTATATTTATCATATGAATTCTAATTCAGGTTTTCTACGAATGAAATTCCTGTATCTTTTGTAATTATTCTTTTCGCTTAGGTTTAATAAAACTACTACAAAGTCCAGAAACCAAATTTAAAATATTGTACTTACAAAATCAAAAAGGTTATTTGCAGTTATGGTCAAGGCATTTCACACTAAAACTATATATCCCCGGTTATATTTAAATATTTACCCCCCTTCGAGGTAGGTATATCTACATTATAACTCAGCAACCTTTAAAATACTCTTACGAACCCACGCTCAGCTTGCATACGACAGTTGAATTTAGTTTACTGCCAAATAGTGGTAACAATTGATTATGAAAAACTTATATTTATCATTAGGTTCATGGAATATTCTGCCTTAACTGTATATATATATATATAAATGTTCACGTCGTTGGTGAATAATAAACTGAATTTCACAAATTTAAAGAAATTTTTAGCAATGAGCAACAAAGTTACCAGAACAGTATTAAACTGTGTCTATAAATTATTAAGGCAAATGAGGTTAAATAAAGCAGATCCCAAAAATGTTTACAAACATATACTTATGTTACCAAAAATAGCTGTTTCCATTTATTTAATAAGTTATTTTACAAAAATTATTAAATCAAAAATAATAGTCAACCGCAATGTTTTAACTTAAACTCTACTTGACAGGTGTCAAGGCAATTGATATTCTTGACGTATCGCATCAACAAACTGTCAATATCTCGACTGCTTGCATCAACACTGCCTTTAACCTCAAATAACAAATTATCCCAGTATTATACTTCAAAGTTAATTTCAGTTACAAATTTTCTTTTTATACAAAAACCACGTCGTCAAATAAATATTATTTGCTGGAGTTTAAGTGGTTGAAACAGCTTTTTACCTTCATTTTTACACGTAACCTTCATTATTAAACATAATATCACGATTAGTTTATCCCTCCATTTCTACACAAAACAGTGACGGATTCTGTTAACATAATTTGAGCTGATCATGAACGCAGGGTGACTATATAGGGCAGTGGGAAGTTATGTGTAGCTTAGTTACTGACTATGATAGGCTATTTATTTAGACTAGACCGTTTATTAAAATCTCAAAGCTAAAAACTATGTCTAGTTTTTAACCATCAACAACCTACTGACCTTTTTCGAGATCGAACGAACTTTTTCATTGTTAGGTTAGCATAACAACAATTAATTGGTCTTACTTCAAAGTTGTCTTAAGTTCTACCGGATTACCTTTTGTAATTATGGTATATTAACTGACAAATTTGCTTACCTCCACGCCATCTAACTTAATTATCACAGAATAAATTTGACAGTACAAACCTAACATTGATAATCTAAACAGTAGGTTTTGTAACTAATGTACAAAGTAAGCAGCGCACTCAAGTGGTATGATAAGAAAAGCATTATTATTAACTGTTACGGTACGATTAACATCGTGCCAGCCCTATTCATTGTAGGTGCAACCGCGAACCTGATTTTGTTTATTTTAAAAATAATTTGTTTCAGGGTAAAACAAAAAAATTGGATTTTTGACACATCATGAATGTAACGATTAAAATCTATTTTACAGTAATTTTTTCTAGGATTCTGTGTGTTTTGTTTCTTTAAATAGCTTTTTCGCTGGAAAACATGTTTTAATATGCTAAAAAGGTTACATTAAACTACCCTTACCCAACTACAACATTTTTATCAACAAACTAAAAGCATATTGCACACGCAACTATGAAGAATTGTCTAAAAATCGAGAGAGGTTTGAGAGGCCCTCAACAGAGCTCGTTAACAGCTCCTCGTCTACATCGCCCTCTCAACCTCTATGTTCTTTCCTCCCCCTATATCTACCCTTCAACCTTCAATCTTCCTGACTTCTCTATATAACTGTCATTACCCTCCCGAACTTATAATATACAGGTAGGTCAAAAACACTCATTCGTACTTTTAGTAAGTAAGTTATACAATTGTTTTCGTTTTATTCCGATTTTAATTTTTCTATGGTTAACGATTCTTGATCATTCAATGCTATAACAAATAACAAAATATTCCATCCCAACTATGTTCAAAACTTAATCCTAGGAGACGCACAGCAACCAGACCACCATAGCTGTATATTGTGTTCTATGTATGCGATCGGGACAATGCTATAAATGTTTGCATGGTTAACGCTACTCTCTGTAGATTATACGCTTTACATCTAGCGCTAACAATTTTTTTTCATAACAGTGTAATAGATCCACCTGTGAAATTTGCCAGATTAGTAAAATCCATTTACAACAATGAAAACATAGTTAACACCAAAACAAACGAATCATTTCGTGTGAACTTCCAACTAACAACCCTGCAGAGCTCGTGATTAAGAGCTGTTAGAGTTACTGGCCTTGACTTGAATAAAAATGCAACGTGCTGCACGGTTTTTATTATAGACCATTTAATAAACGTTTGTACTTACAAATTTAACCACAGATACAACTACAGATTATTGGCATTACAAGAGTTTTAACTAATGAGTTGTCAAGGCCATGGATATTTCAACTAAGGTTAGAGATATAAGATTCATTATTGCAGCATACGTCTTGATTAAGTTTTTGCCAGTAAACATTTGAAGGCCAAAACTGCAAGGGGGTGTTAAATAAAACCCGCTACAGTCATGAAGGTTTATTGTTAAACCTGACCTACATAATACAACACAAGTAGCTGGTTGGGTCGTTCCCGTGTTGTGTTTTGGGCTCACGCCGTGTCGTCCGTGTAACTGAATTTAATTCCAAGACTACTCTGATCGTGTTCTGTGAAGTAACACAGATGTTCTTCTATCATACAACAATACAAAGAATGTTTAGTAACAAAAGGAGGAAAATTGAAAAAAAATATATTTCAGATGGAACCTTAAAGTTGAGGGTGGTGACAGGAGTTGTAATGAGGGCTGTCGAGAATTCATAGTGTTAATGAGGGCTTAATTGAATTATCTCGATTTTCATGATATTTTTACAACCATGTGTTCAATGATATCACCACTGACATAATAATATGTTTAACGGGTTTATTATTATAAATTATTATACTGTATTGTACGCCCAACAAAAGATAAACTTCTCAATTGTAAATTATTGGTATAGGGGAGTAGGATATAATATGTCAAGGAACTAGCCAACAGTCTAAAAAACTAACAACTACAATATACAAAAACTGCTTGGTAAAAGAATAATAATTATTATGTTATCAATATATAGATGATACATCCACTTCTCTAGAAATTAATAACCTTTAACCTGAGATATAATTAAGGAAATAACATAACATCAGTTTTAGGGTTTGAATTATTATTTAAAATAATACATCTCGGATTTTTTTGTAACCAGTAAATGATTTTCCAAACAGAAAATCACTACCTAGGATTCAAAGAACTTGGGAACAGGTTTATAGAAGTCTTTTTAGCACTTCACCTTCTTTGGGAAGTTTGAGTCATCAAGTTAAATGTAGAAGTTTAGAAAATTAGGAGTTTTCTTTTGTCTCGTACATCAAATGGTGTTAAAAGTTTTTAAGCTAAAGTTATTTAAACAATAAATAAATAAAATACAATATTAGAGTTCAGATTTTAAAATAAAATTTAAAATAGATTTAACTACGGTTGAAAATCAACACAATATGTTTCATGGTTGACAATTAAATGTTCGAGTTAGAAAGTATAAATTTGTATTAAATTAAAGGCAATGTTATTCCTAATCCGTAGGTTAGGTTGGTTGCGTGATGTAGGAAGTCAGTAAGTCAATTACCTTGTCATCTGTCAAGTAGAGTTTAGGTTGGAATATCAAGGCCTTAACTTTCAGTAACACATCTATATTTTACACAATTAATAAACATAATTCATAAACTCGTATGAGTCATTACCCATTTAAATTAATTCAAGAACCTATGTTATTTTTGTTTTAACATGTGTTATTATTCGCTATATTCAATAAGCTGTAACAAAGATAAATTTGGTAGTGATTAACATATATTTTACAGTATTTAAACCAATTATACTTACTACTCAACAAAGTTAAGTTCTAATGTGTAATGTGGTGAAATATTCAGATTTGAACGGGAAAATAATTTTTGAATTACACTCAAAGATAGATCGGAAAAAAATAAAGGAGTTAAGTTTGTGGAACATTGTACTTGCAATTCATTCGATTACTCAAAAAGTTGAATTGTTTATAAGTTGAATCAAATTACTCCATTAAAATAATGTTGATTTATTCATTCACGTGAAGGTGCTAGACTGGAGAGGTGGCTCAAGCACTTGGATCGATCCTGCCTTAATATTCAGTGACGCTGAGCCTAGATACAATCGCCATCAGTCCTGAGTGTTATAAACCTAGCCAGCACTACTTGTATGACTTATTTCAATTGTACAGTAGGCCTACCTAGTGTAAGCCATAGTTTAATCACTAAACAATGATACGTTTTCAAACTCAGAGGTATAGACTAAAACAGAATTGTCGCGGAAAAAAATTTAACAAATTAAACTGCATACGTGCTAGTAAGTAAAGGTTGTAACAATTCAGTATATTTCCACTGATATTTATCCATAAAGTCATTCAAGTTTCACCATATGTTTCTTTAAAATCTGTACGTAAATGTAAATATCCATTCTCCCTTTTCAAACTATTTGTAATAATTGCCCAAGCAGACCAATAGGTAATTAATATAATATAATGTAATATAGACAACTGTTAAATAACCTAATTACATAAATATGTAATAGCCTATAACCTTTTGTAACAAAACTGCTTCAAATTTAATATAATCCATATATAAATCCCAAAGTACCCATGAACTTTCGAGAAAACTACAAGTCACACAGTGTTAGTTAAGTTTTTTCACATTAATACGGGATCAGATTCCAGATCCCGAAACGTTGTGTATTGTTTTTTACCATCGTGATGGAAAATGTCCGCAATAAACATTTGAACAACAAGCAATTCAACATGGTGTAAGCTGCTAAATATCAATGCAAAAACTTAAACAAATAATTTGATAAATTCTAGCAAATGACAAACAGTTGTAGACCTTGTAAGGAATCGTTGAACCTGCTTAAATTAAATCTGTAAGCTATAATTTTATTTTATGATGGTTCAATCGCCATAGTAGCTCCTACATATGATCCAATGAAGCTCAGAACAGCCTATAAAGAAGTGTTAACCATCACAGCTGTAGGCTGTAAAGATTTAGAGGGCGATCAGCGTAACAGGATGAAAATAAGCTTCAGAACTAAAGCAAATGTATAGCCAAGGGGTGATTTTTTCATTTACTTTCAGCCATTTTTTTACGAGTCTTCTAAACTACTCCATTATAACAGTTCAAAAAAATGATTTCTTGTGATTCAACAAAATTAAGAGTTAGTATTTTCATTTTTTATAAAGATTTTTTCAATCTATATTTTTGTTAATTTCTAACCTCTATCCTCTACCTTTTGTTATATAGTATTCGTTATTTTTATAAAGTAACGAGTAGTTTTATAAAGTAAATACGGAAATCATTACGATTGCTGTAAAATGTTGTAGTATGAGTTCAATAAAAGATATCATCTGGGTCTAGAGTTCATATTGAGCTGACATCTGACCACACTTCATATCGAAGTAATAACCTTCGCAATATAAGTACTTAATGTAGTACTACATGACCACTCGGCCACCCAGACAATAATATGCAGTTTTAAGGTAGGCCTTGTTATAACCGTAATACAAGTATAGTAAGTTTAATATTAGTCTTTTGACTGCTTATGTTAGTAAAATTCATAACAATTTGAGGTGAGTCTAATGTCTCAGGGGGAATATTTTTAGTTGCCAACCATAGCTGTTGTAGGATTTAGTCTTCATCAGACTTTAAACATATTTATTACAAAAGTATGAAGCTGTATATAGCCAATATTTCAACTTAAAATTAATTTTACATAACATGACGCTTTTAAACTTGAGAGAACGAGTCATAACCTAGAATGGAAGGTATAAATTAATATTAGCATCGCAGTTAACGGAGGTTAATAATCCTTCAAGTGTTCCGCGTAAGCCAATAAGTCCCAAACGTGAAGATTTGTTGCAATTTCCTCATTAAATTAATGTACCAAGTTCTGTTAAACGCCACTATAACTTAAATTTTACTAAAACCTATGTCTGAAAAGATCATGCAACAGATGGTGTGATATGTCTGACCAGTTGATGTTAATAATTTCTTTGCCAACGATTCGAAAAGATGAGCATAATGTTTAGTAAATTTAACACTAAGCTGATTAGGTAAGTTTGTCCTCCTGTTTGTAATAAATATCAAAGACGTTTTATGATTACTAGCATAGGACTGTGCAGTTCTTTTGGGTATTATTTTAATGTCGGTTATTTACTTTAATACCTTATCAACTTTTTACCTAAAATATTTACTTCTCTGATCAATAAATATTGTGAATAACTAAATTGTATAGGTACAAAAAATTAGATCACGAAAACTGGAGGTTTAAATAGGAGGAGCTTAACATTTGACATCTATGATCTTTTGACCTTATTGGACATGACACAATCATTAGGACGTACGTGGAACATCTTATACAAGAATCAAGAAACTTTATTGCCTTTGATCCATGTAATACAGATATTGGCATTACAGGTTGAAAGTCTATTTGCCACCCAAATCCAGTAATAATAGGTATATAGTGTGCAAAATTCCTCGATACTTATGCTATAACAGTAAATATTTTATCAGACTTGAACAAACGTGTGTAAAACAAGAGAAAGCCCGAGCAGAGTGTTCATAACACTACATGATATCAGAACTACACGTGTTGTACTAGTCTAGCCAATTCTTGTTCTTTTAATCTAGGTCAATACGTGCGACATTGATATTTTGTAACAAATTGCATTCAATTTACTTACAGTTACTTCCTTCAAGCAACTGGTTGACATATGAGGTAGTAAAGAAGGCTGTTTTGGGAGTAGTTGAGCTGTAGCTGTGTGGGGAAATCATAGCCGAAGTTTCCTAGAAAATATTCTTTCTTATATTAAAATATGTTGTTCGTGTGGTTATGTTTGAGCCAATGCCAGTAATTTCAAAAGCGTACTATAGCGAGTCAAAATGTAAGGTGTTTTCCAATAGAGTGAAATTGTCTAAGCAATTTTAGTAAGTATTATCGTTTGAGTTCTGTTATTAATATTGAAGCAAGGACGTTTAACACTGTGTTTTACTGACAAACCAACCTTAGCAACCCTTAAAGCTTTTCCAAATGGCGTTGACTGGCGTGAACATTTTTGTTTAAGCTTTTACTGTTGTAAATTACACAGAAAAACTTCTATCAAAGAATACATTAATGGTTCATTTTATAAAAAGCTTTGTATTTTTAAGTCTTCTTTTAGTTCAAGATTTGTGTCCAAAATATATCAAATAATATTTTGACGGTGTTTCCATGTTCACTGCTTTGCTTCTAAAACATAACTTGCTTGAAGTTGTACCCATCGACACAAGTGTTATAATAATTTGTTACATATCAATGGTTAGACCATTTCCTAGAGCTATGTGAGGTCAAACCCAACAACAAGAAATTATTGCACGATATCTAAAACCATCTGTAACATACATAATATGAACCAATTTAATAATTTTATATGTGGGCACAAATTATTACATGTAAAGTATTAATACGTAACTGTGTTTTAAAGATAGTGTCATTAACACTATTTACACGAGTCGCGTACCTTACTTTACCTACTACCGGTGTTTAATTACTTATAATCATTACTATAAACTTCTAAGAAAGGTTATGTTTTCGTTTATAACCTTTCTTTGCCACTGACATTGATGCAACGACTCATTAATTGTACCAATCACAAATTGTTAACAATTAAATTGGTAAACAGCTGATTGGTTGAAGTTCGAAGCATTGCAATTTTAATTCTTCTCTCTCAATACTTGAACCTCATTGGTCCGTTACCCATGCTGTTAAGTAAAATGATGCTGTTATGTAAGTAAACAACGTTTTTAGGTGACACTTTTCAATTCTAAGAACTGAACTGTAACGGCTATATTAAAACCTGTCGTAGGTTTTTTTTTTTTTTTTTTTGTCCTAAGACGCTAGGCACGAACCTGGGATTGTTTTTCACATTACTTCAGGCTAGACCTAGGGGTTGCGGCATTATCACTTGGATAAAATCCATTGGTGACTTGGCGGGGATCGAACCCGGGACCTCAGGGACTGAAGTCCCGCGCTCTAACCACTACGCCAGCTCGCTCCCCTAAAAAAAAACTGTCGTAGGTAGATACATACAAATTAATTTTAATCACACAAAACCATGATTCATTTCCAACATGTGTGGTTGTAGCAAAATATACACAGTCATATCTATCTATACTTATTTAATACGCAAGCAGGTTTTTTGTGACAATTACTCCTCCGAAACTACTGAACCGATTGACATGTTTTTGGTGTCATTGGAAAGAGCGTAACGTGAAGTTGTGCAGGAAACTTTATTTTTATGGAAATAATTAGAGAGTGAGTCCCTGGGGCACTTTAAAGTTTTTGTATTTATCCATAAGAATAACATGGGAAACAAATATTGTTATGGAACTCCAGCTCCAGCTGCTGTTGTCAGAAATTAAAGGTGAGAAGAAGAACATACGTTAATTTTAAACAGTCAATAAGTTTGATAATTTAACAGTTTTCTACAAACATTTACTTAACAGTTTTCTACAAACATTTACTGACTTGGTTTAAATGAATTATTTACTACTAGCTTTCATACCCGTGCTTTGCAACGGGAAGAGAACCTGAATAGAAACATTTTGATTATACATCTGCTGTACAAAATTTACACATCTGCCAACTTTTTTACAAACAAAATTCAACCCTAATGGCCTTTGTGTTCAATGCGGAAAGGGACCAGGTTTCTGCTCTGCACTGTATGTAACAACAGGCCTAATGAGAGTTTTGTACAGCTTCATCTTTGTCTTGCGGGTCATCAGGTTGGATTTGAGGATCTTAAGGTTAGCATAATATGTTCTGTTACCAGCCATGATTTAGTTTGTGATTTCTAGCGCAACAGTGTTTTTGCTATTCAGCTCTGCCCCAAGGTAAACAAACCTATCCACACCCTTAACACATTTGTTTAAATCTTTAGTACATATTATTATTTAATTTATAAATGAAAATGAGCATTTAAGATGACAGACAAAACTATTGATTATCAAAACATCAAGGACGAAAAAATTTAATAATAATACGGTATATGTTTCATTGCATCTATGATTTTACTCTACAATAATATCAACGAACAACATAATATACAAACAAGTTATTTTATTTATTTCCGTAGTCCATTGCCTTTATATATTCACATTAACCATTAAGTAAACATATAGTACCGGTAACAGATATTTCATTGATTTTATAACCAAAAGATCACTGTGTACAGCTAAGTTTTATGATATTTTCCTTAGTTTGATTTAATCAGTTTTGTGTAGCAAAACACAATTAATTACTAAATTTACATAAATATAAAAAAATCTATGTGAAGTGCAAGTTATGTTAAGTTTATCCAAAACACGTTAAGCAGTTCGAATAAAAAATTGCCTCCAAATTCATACAAACCATCTATACATTGTAATTTTCATACTGTTTCCATGAAAACATAAATACACTAACATTATTTTCATAACTTAAACGGTTTAAAAATCCCAAAGCAGAGCCGGAGTTGATACAGCGTTTATAGAATCTTTTATTTTCTATAATCATTGACATAGTTTTAGAATAAATAATCCATGATAGAACTTTAGATTAAAATAAACCTACCTCATAGTTATGGAAAATATCATATTTACCCTATCAGCTGGCTGAAATCGTGAAGTATGCAATTTAGCAGCCAGTTCTTCCTGTTTAATTTTAAATGTCGAAGCAAATGTAAACAAACATTATTTGTGTTCTAATCGCAGCCATGGAGACAAATCAATATTTACTTTTAAAATCCTCACCTCAGAACATTTAAAGCCAAAGGGGAAAAGCCCACGGTCAGTATTAAAGTGTGAATGGTCCTATAATGGTCTTTGGTATGGTAGCTATATTTTTGTAAAATTTAAGCCCAGTCGGTCCAGTAGTTTTTGCGCCTATTAGTAATACACATACAGACAGACACCATTAGATTTTTATATAATAGTATAGATTTGAATTCGGGTTGGCGTAAATATTACAAATGGAAAAAACGAGAGAGACTGGATAATTTGATATTCTAAAAAGAAAACTGAATTAACACCAAGGAGAAGAAATAGAAATATATATATATATATTTTTTTTTTTTATAATCGTTATTATGGACAACCTATTGCGGCTATGAGTAAGGCTATTTGAAGAAAACACTAAAAACAATCAGCTTTTGAAAAGTGATAAGATATTTATAAGAAATGTTGATTATATCGATCTGTTATGTACATCTTGAGTATTTCCATAATCTTTGAGTCGAATCTTTTAAAGTCATCAGAAATTATGGATGTTATTTGTTTTAAAATAACGCCTGTAATACTTAGCAATTGCTCGAGTTCGGGCAACAGGTACACTAGTAAAGCTTAAACATGGCACAACGCACGTACATAGAAAGCCTTTAGGTTACTGAGTTGTAAGGTAGATATTGACCTCAGGAAGAGGTAGAAACCACGGAGGAATAAATATGTTATCATAACTCTTGCTCTAATGACACTCTTGCTTAAAATAATACGTCAAAACAACTCATAGGATTACTGCACACGCAGCTAATGAGAGTTCTCTAAAAATCGAGAGAGGTTATGTTTTAGATGCTCTACAGAGCTCGTTAACAGCGCCTCGTCTCCATCACCCTCTCAACCTCTAGCTTTCTTCTTCTCCTCCTATATCCACCCTAAACCTTCAATCTGTCTGAATACTCCTCTTTAACTGTGACAGTCCAACCTCAAACACATCTTTGTAGGTCAAATGTTAACTCCCCGTCACCGTTTTAAATAAGTTTGTTAGAAAATATTCTAGTGTTTTATCTTTATATGATTTAAACCCCAGCTAACAATCTTTTGCTCACTCAATGCTTTTGAAAAATAACATTACATTTGATCCCAACTGTGCTTAAAAACTAATCCAACTGGAACGATAAAGCTGTCTTTGGTGGTCTTAGCATCGCATCTTGACAGGGGGAAACTGCAGTCTTCAAATTCTATTTACAATATAGACATTCAATCCCCATGTTAAAGTTTTTGCCAATTTTTTTTTCAAATTTGTCGTAGTTTGCGATGGATTGCGCTGATCTAAATTACCAATTTATGTCGAATACACGGACTTTTTACCAAAGTAAAACTAATGGAATGACTTATGATGAACTATAGCAACTGTTATGATCCATCAAATTGGTCAGCAACAATAAATAATAAAGAAGAACATTGAATTTTAGACCCTAGTGCATCCTGTGACTGGCCAACATAACTATGTTATTTTTAATAAAAAATTGTGAAGGTCGTTACAAGTAGATGGGATGTTTACTTCAGTTTACAATAGCCAATAGTTTTTCGAATTCCATTTTAATAATTAATAATAATACATAATTATATCGAAATTTACATTTAAAAATTGTAATTACAAAAATTCTCTTAATAAGACCAAAGAATTTCGTGAAAACCTTCAGCCAATACTTTTTAGTTCGTGATCATGAACTGCAATATATTATTTGCTAGCTTTGACCCGATCAAACACCACAAAGGCCATTTTTCTTTTTATTTACCAATGATTGTTATTACTTACTACTTTCTCTTACAACAAAGGCTAGAGCTACAAAAGTGTTTGTTTAATGTCTTCAGTAACGGTTTAAAGACAGTAACTTTAAAGGGACGTAGAATAAAACCTGCTAAAGCAATAAAGTTGTAGTTACACGTCTTGACCCACATAAGACAACTGAAGTGCCTGGTTGGGTCGTTCACGTGTTGTGTTGGCATGACGTCGTGTCGTCCGTGTAACTTAATTACCACTTTGATCGGGTTTCGTGTTGTGACACAGATATTCTTGTGAGTGTCATATAACAAAGAGTCTTAAGTAACGACAATTATTACAGATTTTGAGTATAAATAACACACTTAATCAGTTATACCATTGACTAAAAAAGAGTAGACATCTAGTACAAAGCAGCTTTAGCGAAACTTTTTTGTAAAACAGTATCAGAACCAGAAATATTATTTCTTTATTGGAATCATTAAATTGCCATAGACAACGGCATGCAATTAAAAAAACAAAATGTAAGACGGATTTAAGGATATGCAGAACATAAAAAAGAGTACAATGTATATGTCAGCTTAAAAATAGAAGAAAATACTAGTATATAGAAACAACTCTAAATAACAAATCAACTTATCGGCCGTTATAGCTGTGCTTCCAAGCAAAGCTTTACTAACATAATGTTTCCCACAAAAAAAATTAAGTTTCCAAAAATCAAAGAGTTTAAATTTGATGACCTTTTCACAAGTTTTTAATGATAACCCTGTTCATAGCCGTGTAGAAGTGTTGGTAGGCTTATCTAGAAGGTTTTGTCCAGTAGGATAATATATGTCTGCCTCCAGGGGGTAGTTTAGATAACAACTGGGCTATTGCGTGTTGGACTGACTGATACGCTGTGATTGTTGAGATAGCAGCTTCTCAGCCCTGTTTACAGCCGTGTAGGAGTGTTGGTAGGCATGCATCTATAAGGTTTTGTCCAATAGGATGGTATATGTCTGCCTCCAGGGGGTAGTTTAGATAACAGCTGGGCTATTGCGTGTTGGACTGACCGATACGCTGTGATTGTTGAGATAGCAGCTTCTCAGCCCTGTTTACAGCCGTGTAGGAGTGTTGGTAGGCATGCATCTATAAGGTTTTGTCCAGTAGGATGGTATATGTCTGCCTCCAGGGGGTAGTTTAGATAACAACTGGGCTATTGCGTGTTGGACTGACTGATACGCTGTGATTGTTGAGATAGCAGCTTCTCAGCCCTGTTTACAGCCGTGTAGGAGTGTTAGTAGGCATGCATCTAGAAGGCTTTGTCCAGTAGGATAATATATGTCTGCCTCCAGGGGGTAGTTTAGATAACAACTGGGCTATTGCGTGTTGGACTGACTGATACGCTGTGATTGTTGAGATAGCAGCTTCTCAGCCCTGTTTACAGCCGTGTAGGAGTGTTAGTAGGCATGCATCTAGAAGGTTTTGTCCAGTAGGATAATATATGTCTGCCTCCAGGGGGTAGTTTAGATAACAACTGGGCTATTGCGTGTTGGACTGACTGATACGCTGTGATTGTTGAGATAGCAGCTTCTCAGCCCTGTTTATAGCCGTGTAGGAGTGTTGGTAGGCATGCATCTAGAAGGTTTTGTCCAGTAGGATAATATATGTCTGCCTCCAGGGGGTAGTTTAGATAACAGCTGGGCTATTGCGTGTTGGACTGACCGATACGCTGTGATTGTTGAGATAGCAGCTTCTCAGCCCTGTTTACAGCCGTGTAGGAGTGTTGGTAGGCATGCATCTATAAGGTTTTGTCCAGTAGGATGGTATATGTCTGCCTCCAGGGGGTAGTTTAGATAACAACTGGGCTATTGCGTGTTGGACTGACTGATACGCTGTGATTGTTGAGATAGCAGCTTCTCAGCCCTGTTTACAGCCGTGTAGGAGTGTTAGTAGGCATGCATCTATAAGGTTTTGTCCAGTAGGATGGTATATGTCTACCTCCAGGGGGTAGTTTAGATAACAGCTGGGCTATTGCGTGTTGGACTGACAGATACTCTGTGATTGTTGAGATAGCAGCTTCTCAGCCCTGTTTATAGCCGTATAGGAGTGTTGGTAGGCATGCATCTAGAAGGCTTTGTCCAGTAGGATAATATGTCTGCCTCCAGAGGGTAGTTTAGATAACAGCTGTGCTATTGCGTGTTGGACTGACCGATACGCTGTGATTGTTGAGATAGCAGTTTCTCAGTACTGTTTATAGCCGTATAGGAGTGTTGGTAGGCATGCATCTAGAAGGCTTTGTCCAGTAGGATAATATGTCTGCCTCCAGGGGATAGTTTCGATAACAGCTGGGCTATTCCACGATGGACTGACCGATACAATGTGATTGTTGAGATAGCAGCTTCTCAGCCCTGTTTATAGCCATTTAGAAGTTTTGAAGAAACACGATATTTGATGGTTGAAAATATTTAAACAATTTTAATTTTCTCTGAAGTTTAATTCCACTTGGCCGATAAATCATTATCCTCTATGTCAGGTACAAGATTGCCAATTAACTCTCCTAAAATCTGTCCAAGTTTCTGATTTAAAATAGTACTATGAGTGAAGTGTGATGAATAACACTAAACCTCTATTATTAGTACATAAATCATCGCATTAACATAGCGAAAAATACAACTATACGTTGTAAACCATTTTATTAGTATAAATATTATTACTTACATAAACAAAAGAATCTAAATAATCAGCACTCATCACTCTGCGACTACGGGTTTTCTTTTACTTTTACAATTGTGCGGTGTTATTATAATGAAGAGTAAAAGGTCGAGGGTTTTGGTATAAAAGAGGTTTAATTTATGAGAGAAATAATGAGTACATGTTTTTATGAGAGGTGATTCGCGATGAATGAATGCAACAATGAAAATTGACATATGGTAATGTGATGGGAATTACAGATGGATTGTTAAAAACAAAGACATATAAAACTAATACAAAAAACAAAGGCAACTTGACCGAACATACCGCTCCCTTTGAACCAACAAGGTTCAACAAAAGAGAAATTGAAAAAATATAACATTTTTATGAGAATTGACCAGAGTGGGTTGAAAAATGATTCAAAGAATGCAGCTTAATGGTATGAAGACACTTTGAATGATGGTCTTGAATGAGGATCCAGCTGGTCTGTAGCTAGGAGGAGCTGATGTGTTTTAGCAAACAGGGTCTACACATTGAGGTTTTCTTTCTTGAGGTTCCACTTGAAACAACGCTGATGAGGGGTGTTTAGGTATTCTTGGCTCCAACGTCACCAAATGTTTTGGGTAAAAGCTTGGACACGTTGCCAACGCTTAAGGCGGTTGGAAGTCAAATCGGTGAGGTCCGGTTCAGGAACAGATACTAGAGAAGAGCCAATGAGAAAATGGCCCGGAGTTAATGCTGTTAAGTCCGAAGGGTCTGAGGAAAGAGGAGTCAATGGTCTTGAATTCATAATTGCTTCAATTTTAGCAGTTAGAGTGAAGAATTCTTCAACTGTGAGAACTTCTTGTTGAATGACTCGATAGAGGTGATGTTTCATGCTTTTGACAGCACTTTCCCACAAGCCTCCTTGGTGTGGAGCAGCTGGTGGATTGAAGTTGAATTCGATTGAATGAAGGTTACAAAAGTCCAAGATTTGTTGTTTGTTTTCAATAGTTTTGAAGAGTGATTTAAAATATGAATCAGCTCCGACAAAGTTGGTACCACAGTCGGAATGAATCTTTTTTGGAAGACCTCGACGTGATACAAATCGTGTTAAAGAAGCTAGAAATGATGCTGTAGAAAGATCAGTCACAGGTTCTAGATGAACGGCTTTTGTGGCAAAGCATACAAATACACATATATAAATCTTGAAATGTTTAACAGACCGTAGATTGTGAGATTTCGCAATGAAGGTACCACAGAAGTCCATGCCTGTTGTCTGAAATGGGCGTGTACAGCTGACTCTTGAACTGGGTAGATCACCCATAAGAGGTGGGGTATTTCTTGGTTTACTCTTAAAACATCTTAAACATTTGAAAATTCGCATTCTGATAACGGTTCTAGCAGAGAGAATCCAGAAGCGTTCATTTATCAATGACTGAAGGAGTTGTGGTCCAGCATGTAAGTGTTTTGAATGGAAATGGTCGATCAGAATGTTAACAACATGATGAGATTTTGGCAAAAGGATTGGATGTTTACTGTCATAACTCAGAGATGATTGATTGAGTCTTCCTCCAACTCGAAGAATTCCTTCGCTGTCCAAAAAGGGAGACAATCTTCTGATCCTTGTACTGCATGGTTTGTCGTCTTTCAAAAGTGCAATATCTTCTGAAAAAGCTTCATTTTGTACAAGTTTCATGACAAGCTTTTCAGTCGACTGTATTTCCGAGAGGGTAGGTCTATCACCTTCAGTAGTATTGACAGGGTGGTTGCGGCATCTATTTATAAAGCGTAACACAAATGTTAGGACATTTAGTAGTTTGGTCCAATTTGAAAATTTAAGCAAAAAATCTGGAGTTTCAGAGGAGGTGAGCACGATGAGAGGGTCCTTTTTTAATTCTGGAATTTCATTTTCTTTGAGAGAAATTGAGTCATCTGAAGGCCACTGTGATAGATTATTTGCTAACCAGGTGGGTCCTGTCCACCACAGGGGATGATCTTTCAACAACGAGGGAGAAAGTCCACGAGAAGCACAATCGGCTGGGTTGTCAGAACTTCTCACATGTTTCCACGAGTTTATAGGAGTCAACTCTTGTATCTCTGCTACACGGTTAGAGACAAATGTTTTCAGTTTGTACGGGGGTGTACTTATCCATGCTAGGACAATGGTTGAATCACACCAATTTTGAATCAATTCTATTTGGTAGTTTGAAGAGTAAATATTTACACAGTAGTTCATTAGTTTTGCAAGTAAATGGCTACCACATAACTCTAAACGAGGAAGGGAGACTGATTTCAAAGGAGCAAGGCGAGTCTTAGATATAATGTTTCGGATGATAACTTGACCATCAGCAGTCGTACGAAGAAATACAACAGCAGCATAACCATGAAGAGACGCATCTGCAAATCCATGAAGTTGAATTGAACAGCCTGATGTAAGCTCTAAATTTCTTGGAATTATGATAGTTGAAACGTCAGACAATTCTTCAAGAAAACTCATCCAGGACTCAGTCAATTCTAGGGGTAAGGGATCATCCCAATTCAAATTCTGTGTCCAAAGGTATTGCATAAAACATTTAGCTTTCATAGTTACTGGGGTTATAAAACCTACTGGGTCAATTTGGTAGATTTGGGCAATGATGCTCAAAACTTTACGTTTAGTATGTGGAATTGTTGTACATGACTTTGAAATGTTGAAATGGTAAGAAAATGTATCTGCAATAGATGACCAATGCAAACCTAGAATGCTGAAATGGGCTTGTTGTGTGGCATCATGAAAGAACATAGGAGTTTCTAAATGTTCTTGAGGCATATCATTGAGAAGCTTTTTTGAATTGGAGGTCCATTTTCTCAATTCAAATCCACCTTTCTTCAAAAGTTCAATCAATTGATTACGCAGCTCTAAAGCTTTGTCTTCAGAATCATGCCCTCCAATACAATCATCCATGTACGTTTGATGTAAAAGGACATGTTTTGCGGATGGGTACGCGTCACCTTCATCAGCAGCAAGCTGATTCAGAGTGCTAATGGCTAGAAACGGTGAACAATTCATGCCGTATGTGACAGTGGTTAATTTAAAAACTGAGAGTGGATCTTGATTATTTTCTCTCCAGAGTATCAACTGATAGTTTTGATCGTCCGGGTGAACTTTAATCTGACGGTACATCTGTTTGATGTCGCAAGAAAAAAAAAATTTGTACTTTCTGAAATTCATTAATATGTCATGAACATCAGTTTGAAGCTTAGGACCAGGGAGTAATATATCATTGAGAGAGATGTTGTTACTTGTTCGACAGGATGCGTCAAAAACAACACGAAGTTTGGTTGAGGATGAAGACTCTTTAACGACTCCGTGATGGGGCAGGAAAAAATGTGGACAATTTAAAGGGGGTTTGACATCACATTTTGTCATGTGGCCAGAGGTGTTGTAATCTTTCATGAAATCAGTGTATTTTTCATGAAATTCAGGTAGAGAGGAGAATTTACGTTCAAGAGATGCCATTCTAGATTTGGCAGGGATCAAAGAATCACCTAATACGTCACTATTAGGCTTAAATGGTAGTCTTACTACATAACGTCCGTCAGGATCACGGGAATGAGTCTTACCAAAATGATTGACACAGTAAGAGTCATCGTCAGAAAGCTTTGAATGCTGCGGAGGTTCTTCTAGCTGCCAAAATCGCTGTAGAGAACTGTGCAGATCGAAATCACTTATTGTTAAGAAGGTTGACAAGTGGTTGGTTGGATGGTTTTCACCGAGGCAAGGTGTTTTACCCATAATTGTAAAACCAAATACTGTACCTACAACTTTTGGTAAATTATTACCAATGGTGTGTATCTCGCCAGTGAAAATGTTGGCAAAAAGTTCACATCCTAGGAGAATATCAATGGGTCCAGTAACATTAAATGAGGGATCTGCTAGGCTATATTTTCTAACATGCTCAATTACATCAGGATGTACTTGTGATCTAGGGAGTGGTGAAGTAATTTTGTCAAGAATAACTACAGTATGATTCTGAGCTACGGGTTTACTGCTTAGAGTTTCTAAATCCACATTAGTTACACCTTTAGTCTTGGTACTAAGGCCAGAGATGCCATCAATAGGAATTACTGACTTACTTCGGACCACGTTCAATAGCTGGGCTGCACGTTCAGAGATGAAGGAGCATTGAGAAGCTGAATCAATCAAACCTCGGAGGATATGTGCGTGTCCGGAGGGAGACTTAACCTTGACAAGAGTCGTGGCTAGAAGTACTGTGGAGTTGCATTGGGAGAATTTATCACTTTCGCAAACCATGGATGTTGCACTTTGAGGGTATAAAGCTTCATTAGGTTCACTTAGGCCTATATGTTGTTCTTCATTGGAACGATTTCTGACTTTAGTAATAGGCTTACCGGTAGTAGGTTTAGGTTTCAAAAAATGCAAAAGTGAGTGATGAGGTTTTGAACAAGTCTTACAAGTACGCTTAGACATACACTGCTTAACCAAATGATTGCCGAGGCAATTTGTACACCGTTTTAAGTCATGTACCATTTGCAACCTTTCTTGGGGGGTTTTACTCTGAAATAATGTACAACTATATACATTGTGACTTTCATTGCAGCAAAAACATTTGAGATCATTTTAAGTGCTTACAAAAGCCAAAGGTCGACGTTGAAAAGATTTATCATTTTGAAATGAAACTTGATTAGGGTTGGACAGTTTTAGAGGAGCTACTTGTGGAGCGTGACAGAGAGAGGCATCTTCACTGTTGTTACAAAAGTCTTTAAGAAATTTGATTAATTCACTTGCTTGAGGAAAATCAGAATAATTTAGGCGTTTTGATTCGAAAACTTGACAGAGGTTGGAGTTCATTTTTCGTAAGATCAACATACTTAGTAGGTAGTTGTCTTCCATGACATTATAGCCAAGAACACTAAGAGCTTGTTCATTTTCATTAAATTCATTTAAAAATGATCTAAGGTTTTTGATAGATTTTTCATTAATATTGGGTAAATCGACAATTTTACTGAGGTGGACAGAGATTAGCCTACGCTTCGAGTGATATCTTTCCCGTAAGGCATTATAGGCTACTGTATAGTTGCCAGACGAGATTGGTAGGGATTTGATTAGGTGTAAGGCTTCGCCTTCAAGTGAACTTATCAAGTACTGGTGTTTTTCAACAAGGGATAAGCTACTGTTGTTGTGGATAGTAGTATCAAAAAGGTTAATGTAGGATATCCATGTTTTAGTGTCACCATTGAAGGACTTCAGTTCTAGTTTAGGCAATTTTACTATGCTAGTAGTAGGCCTAGAGGTTGGGTTTGATGTTATTGAGTTATTTGAGAAGTGTTCATCTCTAAACTTTTGAATTAGAAGAGAAATTTCAGTTTGAATGTTAATTGAGAGTTCTGATATGTCGTTCTGGAGCTTTGAAATAGCTTCTTCATTGTCAGAAAAAACGTTTTTATCGTCATCAACATCAAGAAGCTTATCAAGGTTAGCTTCAAAATTGGCAGAAATTGTTTTAGCTTCGTGCAAATAAAGGTTAAGTTTAACGGTTTGAGCTTCTGTTATTTCTGGTGGACATGATTGAATATACTCACTGATGGTATTTAATTTATTTAATTGCAATTTGCATCTATTAGAAAATGTTGAAAATCTCATTTTGGAAGTTAGGCCTAGATCGTTCAATGAGTTAAGTAAGTAAAGATATTATAAATGGATGGAGTAATTTGAGGATAAGGACGAAGACTGAGGAATAAAATTAGGGTTTCTTTATTATTTTCATGTTGATAATGCTTTATTTTGATAACTTACGATGAGATGCGGTGCGTTGTCTTCGAAGTACAAACATAACCTTATTTTTGAGTTTCTTGACGTTTGACGTTGCGATGCGATGTAGACGAAATGAAGTCGAGTCGAGATGAATGCGGAGCGGAACTAGCAGAACGATGACGATGTTGAACACTTGGAATGAGAGGAGTGTGGACTGTATCGTGACGTAGATGAAAAGTTCAAAATGGCGATGTGGTTTTGTCCTTGGCGGCTTCACGTTGGATGAAATACGTTCAACCGAGACATTTAAATTAACTTTAAAAAAGTCGCACTAATGTATAATCCGCTGCTCGATAGGACCAAAAATGTGCGGCTCGAAAGGACCAAAATGTGCGGTGTTATTATAATGAAGAGTAA
Organism: Macrosteles quadrilineatus; assembly: GCF_028750875.1. NCBI lineage: Eukaryota > Metazoa > Arthropoda > Insecta > Hemiptera > Cicadellidae > Macrosteles > Macrosteles quadrilineatus. Next base: position 53,072,543 of record NW_026542598.1, on the reverse strand, counting down.
AAGGTCGAGGGTTTTGGTATAAAAGAGGTTTAATTTATGAGAGAAATAATGAGTACATGTTTTTATGAGAGGTGATTCGCGATGAATGAATGCAACAATGAAAATTGACATATGGTAATGTGATGGGAATTACAGATGGATTGTTAAAAACAAAGACATATAAAACTAATACAAAAAACAAAGGCAACTTGACCGAACAACAATTCCTCTCTTACCGACTGTCTGTAAAACGTTGCAAGTTTTCTTAGTATTTTAAAACCTTTACACAATCTCGACATCTCCAGGAGCACGAAAAATAGAAACCTAATGAATATGAAACTGAATAAATCACTGGTCACTCACGCACAACCGTAAATCATGGGCTAATGTTTTGCTTTTTGCATTTTATAGTTTTGAAAAATACAATTTCTTTATAAATGTATACACAAATCCTTAGTGTTATTATTTGGTAGCTAATTAAATAGCTGACGAATTTAAACTACCAATAAAATAACACTAGTCATCAGTTCACTTTATTCGGAATGAAAATTGAAGAATTAATTTAACATGGAGTAATCAAATTTAACTAATATAATAATATATAATAAATAATAATAAAATAATATAATATATATAATATATATATAATATTTTATATAATATAGTATAATATATAGGTTAACTCAAGTGGCTTATAAAACAAAAGCATTAACACTTTGAGAATTGTTTTTATCTATCAATAAATTCATGAAATAATTGAATGAAAGCTATTCAAGTAACCCGTCCATCGAGCCCAATTCCATGGTTGCATAGACTACACAACTGATGCCCTTTATAACAGTAATTGGTTTGTTATTACGCTTGTTAACCAATTAACCTACAAGTAAGTTGAGTAATATTATTGCCCAACCCAATAGTATTATTCAACGATTGTATACCAAATAGGCTCAAATGAAATAATGTTTTTAATGCTACTCTTAAATTATTATTCCCCTTCTTAGGTTAAAATATAGCATCGGTCAATAAAAAACTATATACTGTTATTTATTATATTCCCAAAGAAAAGTACTTACAATAAAGAGAGGAGATGTATTTTTCGGTGTTTATATAGTTTACTCTATTTCCTTTTTTGAATTTTCTTGAATTTTTAACAAATGCTAGAGATGTAGAATACTCTTGTAAAATCCCCCTTTCAAAACTGTGAAATCTCTCCTAATGGTTCTCAGTATAAATGATACATGATTAAGGATATAAATTACCACCTTGATTATATAGTAGGCCTATAATCTTAAATCATTCCAATAAAATTTAAATTTTAAAATATATCAAAATAATATTAGATTTGGACTTATTTGAACAAAAATGTACGATATTAAGTGTAGGTAGAGCTATTACAAAATAGAAAGACAAAAATTATATTTCAAGGACCTGAAGGTTCTAAGAGTGATAATGATGAGGAGCAGTTAAAAACAATACAAAAGTCTCTTCGTTAGATTTCTACAAGATATTTCACAGTTACGTGCGTTCTGACTTATTATAAAGTACCAAAAAAATATCATTTGTGTTAATTGTGAAGACATAACGAGATGGTTATGTTATAATAAGATAGTTGTTACACGGGCCATCATTGACCAACAAAAAAAACCTCATTCAAATAACCTAACCAAGAGAATCCCTCATCTTTAAACCTGACATAAAATGAGGTTACTTACCTCATTGTATGTCAATAAATCAATCCTAGAGGCAAATCATGTATAAATTTAAACCTGAGTACAATCAAATCAACTCTTTGGAAAATAATTATATCAATCTTGTAAGATTTATATAATTATTTTCCATAATTTTTTGGAGCTGATTTGATTGTAAATGTGTTATTTCGTTATTTGTATGTATACAAATAACACATTTACCATAAACTTATATTAAAAAATATCATAACAACTGTCATATCCCATGTCAATCCGAACAATATTTCTAAAGTTACTAGTCCACTGGCTTATATAACTTCAGGCGATGTTTCAATAAGTCTTCTTAGTGCTGCACCTACTTTGGAAAGTTTGAGTCATCAAGTTCAACTACAAAGTTTAGAAAAACCCTTGCTTTAATTAGTATCTTCATTATCTGATGAATTAATAAATCTTATAGAAATCTTGTGCATATGTTAAATACCCACACAACAAATAACATTTGCTATTACAATTTACGAAATAAAATGTTCAACGATTTTGAGATTCGTGATTGAGCATTCACATTAAGATTGTGACGAATAAATATCCATAATTGAATAAAATCTCATTATTCATACTGAAATAGAAGCAATGTTTTCTAACCCCAGGTTAGGCTGGTTGCGTGATGTAGGAATAACTCAATTTCCTTGTAATTTGTCAGTTAGAGTTTCGGCTGGAATGTCGCAAGTTTTACTTTTAGTAAAACCATCTAACCTACGCGTATTTTTTATTAATTATTAGGCAAGCTACACGTCAAGTCTGGTCACTATGGTTCGGTTTATTGTCACTTTTGTTCGTAACGAATTTCGTGGTTATTTTGCGTATGCAATAAGCCATCACAAAAAAAAAAATGAAATTTTGTAATTATTAACCTTTTTAATTTGCGTTCACACCAAATTATGTTGACTGTAAAACCAAAAGTTAATTCCAACTAGCTGCTGTACCCGTGCTTCGCAACGGGAAGAAAATCAGTTTCATAAACACCGAAACAGATTTAGAAATAAGTTATCCATCATAAAGTTTAAGATAAAATAATCCTACCAAATAGTCATGTAAAATATACAGTATTTTATTTCTTTGGATCAGCTATCTGAAATCGTGAAATGAGTATTTCGCAGTTCTGGTTGTTTACATTTAAATGTCAACGCAAAGGTAAACATTGTGAATTTTCTCATGCTTCCACGGAGACCTATTAATATTTACTTTTTAAGACCTCACCTCAAAACTTTGGACATCCAAGGGGCGTACCCCGAGAGGAACTCAGGGAAGTGAATAGGCCTATTACATTTCCAGATATGTAGACCATCTTTGTACTTAATTTTGGCTGTATTGGTTTATTATTTTAGTCGTGACAGCACTGACAGCTGTCCAGACAGACAGTCACCACCCTAATTTTTTAATAGTATAGATAAATAGATGTATGTATACCCAATATGAGGATGCACATATCAGGGTGAATAATTTTGATTTCTATATTAAGATCAGACAAGAATGTAAATAAATAATCTTGGACACAAGCCTCAATTAAATGTTAACCGAATTTCTGTAGTTATCCTAGACCTGAGCCTTACTATAATTAATAGGGTATATAAATGCATTTGATTTCTACAAGTTGAATTAGTAAATAGTTGAATGAACTAACTTTCCACTGCAGTAATGTTCATTTATTCATTCACGTGAAGGTGCTAGACTGGAGAGGTGGTTCAAGTGTAGATCGATCCTGCCTTAATATTCAGTCACTCTGAGCCTAGATACAATCGCCATCAGTCCTAAGTGTTATAAACCTCGCCATTTAACAGTACCTGGTTCGTTTGATGACTTATTTTAGTTCTAAAAACCATAACTTTTCCACTAAACAATCATTTAACAAAAAATCACAGACAAGAAACAGAAAAATCTTCAAATTTAGGTAACTTAAAATGCTTTTGTATTGTTTCAGCGTAAGTTTTTGCTGTAAATCTTGAGGTAATGATAAAATTTATAGTTTAAGCCTTACATTAATATTAACATCGCAGGGAACGGCGGTTAATAATCCTTCAAGTGTTCCGCGTAAGCTAACAAGTTCAGAACTTGAAGATTTATTGCAATTTCCTAATGGATATTGCCACTTTTGCTTTTATCCGATTATTACTTCTGTTTTCCACTACAAAAGAATTTATAAAACATTATCCTAGAACGGGTGAGACAGAAATAGTTTTTTTTTCATCCCAATGACTAAAGATAGCTAGGTCCAGATATAAAACCATAAAGAACTACTGACATATCCCAAGAGCCAACATTGTTAATAATTTATAAATAAAAAACTTTTTTAAACAAAACGTTTTTAAACGCCCTAAAAAGTAAAAAATAATTTACAAATAATGTATAAATATGTTGAGAGAGTATAAATACTTGTACGATTTAAAACGAAAAACGTTGGGTGCATGCAATTAATTGATAATAATACATTAGTTCAGTAGGTGAAGGTAATTGTAAACTATCTATTGCATGCACCCCACGTTTTTCGTTTTAAATCGTACAAGTATTTATACTCTCTCAACATATTTATAAATTATTTGTAAATTATTTTCTACTTTTTAGGGCGTTTAAAAACGTTTTGTTTAAAAAAGTTTTTTATTTATAAATTATTTTCTATTTTTTTAGTTTTTTAATGCGTGAGGATGTTAAATCTATTTCAAGCATCTATATCAGATTAAGACAAAGGCATGTGGGAAATCTAAGGTTTATTTGAGTTTGTTTTCATATAATTATGTATTAGATTGAATGTATGGCCTACCTACTAACTATAAATATATAAATCTATTTAATTTATTTTTTACTTTATAGAACATTAAATAAATAACAATTTACATTATTAACGAACATCTTTATATCTGCAATCAGATTGTTTATCTATATTTTGAAATGTTTGTATAAAGAATCTCTTGGGAGCATAACCTGTACCTCTTAACCTCTGCTCTTTGAACTGTCAAATTTAAGTATTTACAGCTGACTTAAATTAATTGATATATTTATTTACATTCTTTCAAAATGTAAACATGAAAAATTTGGAAGCCCATGGGGCGTAGCCCAAGGGAAATATGAAAATTAAATGATATAATATTGCATTGTCATGCATTTGTGAGCTATGTTTCAAATTTCAAGTCTCTAGCTTATCGGGAACATCGTTTAAAATTGATATCAAAATTTGTAGGAAAGCGAGCTGATAAAAACAAGCCCATGAGCGTAGCCCAAAAGGAAATATGAAAATTAAATGATATAATATTGCAATGTCATCCATTTGTGAGCTATGTTTCAAATTTCAAGTCTATAGCTCATCGGGAAGTATCAAAATTTGCAAGAAATCGATTTAATAAAAACAAGCCCATGGGGCGTAGCCCAAGGGAAATATGAAAATTAAATTGTATAATATTGCATTGTCTTCCATTTGTGAGATATGTTTCAAGTTTCAAGTCCCTAGCTCATCGGGAAGTTAGTCTAAAATCGGTTGCAAAATTTGTAGCGGACAAGAAAGCGACCTAATAAAAACGTTTTGAAAATATACTTGTACGATAGTAACATATGTTCAAGCACCAAGTGATAGTGTTGAAACCAAAATGTATTAGTTCATTATCAAAATATGTTTGCATCTATTCGGCCAGCACTTGTATAGCGTAATCCTTGAAATAAAATAAAACCACGATCCCCTAAGTAATAACAATACCGCAAACATTATGTTTCCACACATGTACCTCTTTCTTTAATTAAATGAAGACAATTCAGGGTAAGTTTCTTTACGGTATACCGTAGTGCTTATGTTTACTGCAACAAACCCAGTTTGTTTCAAACATTTTAAAAGATTTAAACTAATATAATACAATCATTCTATATAGCAACTGTAATGTGAATGTAGTACAATGAAGCCTAACGTAAAATATATTTTTTAATTCACAAGATCTCTCAAAAAATCGAATTTTAAAACACATCTAAACATCCATCATATATTTTCAAAAGGTCTAAAAGGCTACACTCATCCTTATTTTATATTTAAGTTAAAATTTGCCAGTGTAAATACCTATTGCGCAGATACTTATAACACATTAGTTCATATTTGTCAAATAAGACTTGGAACGTGAGTAAAACTGAAAGGATGAGCAGTGTTGTAAATTAGGCTACACGCCCAACACGACGGGAGCTCAGCACAACACGTGCACGAACAGGCTAGATCCTTCTGTCACGTAGGTCAAGACGTGTAGCGTTGTTCTTTCTATAACAAACTGCATTCTACGTAAGCCATTTCCTTCGAGTAAATCACTGGCGTTAAAAATGACCTCGTAAAGAAGACTGGTGTGCCATGTTTAGCCATAGTTGTGTGGGAAATTATGAATGGAGTGTTCTAGTAATTATTCTTAATGTTATAAAACTATGTTGACCGCATGGCTTTGCTAAAATTAAAGCCAATAAACTTTACAGTTTATAATCACGGTTCTTCCAGCTTGATTAATTGAATTTTCAAATGGAATATTTTGCGTGTTTTCCAAAGGTATAAATTTTAATTTTGAGTATTTCTTTACGAAATAATAACATTAATGCCCTATTATGCATATGTATTCCAGAACGTTTAACATGGTTCTTTATAGACAAACAGACTTTAGGAACTTTAGTAAAGTTACTTCCTAAAGATGTTTACCATGGTAAACATTTTAGTGCATCTTTTACTTTCGCTTATTACGTAAAAAACCTTCTATTCACGATATTATATTATTCCCATTGAATTTTATGAAACTGTGTGTGTTAATTTCCGTGTTTTAAGCAACACCATTAAAAGTTATACTTCTCGCGTTTTGATTGCTTACTGATTTGACATAACTTAGCTTCAAAATTGTATAATATAGCTTCATAGAATTTAAAGTATCAACGATAATTAATGGGACAATAATGAAAGCTATATGTAGCATATGAACCAATGTATTGATGTATATGTGAACACAAACTTTTTCATACTCTAGTTAGATACTTATGTAATCCACACGCAAAATAATTCTTATAGGTCCTAATCACAGTGTACACACAAATTAACTGCTTCCCCTTTGCTAAATAATTAACATATTTATAGGACATGGAATCTAGGTTTGAATTGCGAAACAAGTTAGTTTCTAGCTTCAACTTGTAGTTAAATTCAGTTATCATCAAGCCTAGTAACCAAAATTAAAATATTTCACTTAACGTAAGTTTAGTAAAGGTTAGTTACACCGTTATGGTCAAGGCATTTACCGCTAAAGCTAGTGAGTGAGGATGGTTTATCTGTACATATTTACCCCTCCCCGAGGTCGATATATCTACAATGTAACTCAGTAACCTTTAAAGGTCTTCTATGGACCTACATTGAGCTATGTAACCCTTGTGTACCATGGTTGCTCTAAGTTTACCGCTAAACATCTTCTGGACATACTAGTAGCATATCAAGTTCATTTTACTCGACTTTTAATTTAAAAAAATTAATTTATAAACTAAAATGTATATACGAGTATTTGTTATAATTTTTCTGAGGAAATTTCAATTATAAAGTGTGAACAATATTTAACTAGTATAGTAATTAAAGGCGCAACATGAGGCGCCCCCTAATAATTTGGCCTTATTTTGCCTTGTCTACACAACAACAGTAACAGTGATTTTTTAGCTATAAATGATCTGTTTTTTGCTTATTGTTTTCAAAACATTTCATAAGAATAAAACGTGGTGCTGAAAATGTTTACAACAAAAAAAGCTGATATGAAACATAATTAAAATAGTTACATACACACAAATACGCTACGCAGGGAAACTTATTACAAAAACTCACACCAGAACTAGGAAAGCATTTAGTGTGAACCTCCACTAACAAGAGGGAAGGGCTCGTGATTGGGAGCTGTAAACTCTACTGACTTCGGCTCGAATACAACACGAAAATCTCGCGGCACTATTTTTGTGTCATTTTACACAAATTTATACTACTTATAACTTCCACATACAACTAAGACTAGAGCTACAACCTTTTCATTACAATTTACGTCTAGTTAGGTTTTTACGCCTGTAAACAATTAAGGGCGTAACTGTAAGGAGACGTGGAATAAAAAAGAGGTTTATATAACACATTCTGGCCTACAAAAGACAACACATGTGGCTGGTTTGGTGGTTCGTGCTGTGACAGATGTGTGTGTAATTTAACAATACAAGAGATGTCAAGTCACGAAATTTGATATGAAGTTAGACGCATTATTTTTGTAGATAACATTATTGAAATACAAATTGAATCTTGACACTTTCAATAATAAAGTATTGAATGGAAAGATTATTAAGGGAAGGGTTTTCTGTTAATTTTCATCGGACCTTTCACGTAATACTATCATTTGTAAAATTGAATAACATAAATTTGAAACATTTCAACAATGTTTTTGGTAAGGAATTACTGTAGAATATACTAATTGCACAGTTTAAACACGAATTTCAAACTGTGCAAGGATTTCATTCTGCATTTTGAACTAAAATGGCTATGAATTCTGTAAAATAAGTATGGAAAGAGAAAGAATCCACCATTACTTAGACGGATATACTGCAACATTTGCTTTAGTACTGAAGCTTATTTCCATCCTGTTACGCTGATCGCCCTCTAAATCTTAACAGCCTACAGCTGTGATGGTTAACACCTCTTTATAGGCTGTTCTGAGCTTCATTGGATCATAAGTAGAGTTACTACAGTGTTCGAACCCTCATAAAATAGTTATTGCTTGCAGATTTGAAATAAGCAAGTTATACTGATCCTTTACTATATCTTTAAATTTAACTGTTAATTTATTCCTATTAGATAACTCTATCACTTTTCCTTATAGAAAAGTGATTCTGTGTGTTTCTTTGAATATCCATTATGCTTCATGAAACCTACGAGATCTAGGCATCAGTGTAGAGGTAGAGGAGTCTATAACAATAAGAACCGATGTATTAATGCACTCTAAAACATCACTAGCGTTGAACCACCTGTAAAACACGTCCATCCACTACATATTTACAGCCTCTGCCACGGCTAACACATATTTATAGACCATTCTGAACTGCAGTGGAATATATTGTAGGAAACTATTATAAAATAAGGTCCATTATAAAAAAAGGTCCCCTACTAATAATAACCGCTTATTATTTGTTCTGAATTTGTTCATACTTTTTGGCCGTACAACATTCAAAAGCCTATGTTCGCACATAAAAATGGCACCCTATAAACCAGTACTATACAGTAAATGCCCCAAAAAAGTTGAATCATCAATAGATTTATTTAAAGATAAGACAAGAATGATTGTATATTTCTTAAATTTAAATCTAAATGGAAATTTAGTTTAAAAATCTAATTTAAAAACATAGAAAGCAACATAGATGTGGAACATGAGAAAGCTGATAGCTGAAAGCGGCCCAAACATGGCTCGGCTCCAAGAATTTGTCGATCGACTTTTTAGTGGTTTGTTTTCTTTGTCTAGACACAACTTGTAATAAGGAAACACACTGTATTTTTCCATAATGTTATCCATTTTTATATAAAGTTTTAAAACTCATATGTCGAGGTATTGAATTCACTATAAATATTCAATTGCAAATGTATCCTTATATATAGTACGTGAAGGCGATTTATACGAAACATTACTCCTCCGTTAATAATGGACGGATTTTTACAAACGATGTGTCAAAATGAAGTATTGTTTGTGTAGATGCTCCCTTTCACCAACTCCTGTAATAAAGAAAGTCCTCGGGCTTTGCCCCACAGGCCATCAAAATCCCAATGCATTTCTTATGGATAAAAGATTTTGTTTACTTGAACGGACGAATAATTTGTATTAATTACAGCTGTTCATAGTAAACACATGTACACACAAGAGCGTACGTTTTCAGTTTCGTTAACTGGAGTGGAGTGATTGATTGCGTTATCTTTGAGTTGACTTTTAAGTTATCGGAAATTATGACTGTATTTCGTTTTGAAAAAACGCCAGTAATACTTTGCAATTGCTCGAATTCGAGCAACAGGTGCACTAGTTTATATTGTTGTTTGTTGCACCAAAATAGTTACCTTGCAACAAAAACTCTCTAACCAACAGTGAATCAAACATTTACCTAGTAGCCTAAGCTCAAAAGTAAGACCATATAATTCGTACTCCAATGGAATAATTTGTGATTTTTTTATAAATCTTACCTGAACTAATTGTGTCATACTTAAAAATGATAAAAGAAAACAGTATTTGTATACCTACAACTATTGTTTTATCAAGTCCAAATATTATTCAAAGAGGTTAATTTAACTAAAACAAGGAAAGCGTTCCACGAATGTTGCCCACACAGTAAAGGTTTAACCGCTGTCAGTCGGTGAAGAGGAATGTGTTCGTAGACAGGTGGATTTATATCATCCCAACGCTTTCAGAAAGCGTTTCTTCTCTTACTTGATACTACAAACATTCCATCAAGTTTCAACTGGCATTGTTCTACTAAATTTCCTCGAAATCTCCTAGCAAACGTTGTCTAGTACAACTAATTATAACTTTGTAATGTTACACATACCTCCTAATATTTTTTTCTTTAAACTATGGAATATACTTAGCCATTTTGAGTAAAAGAATATTAGGAGAAAAACTCTAATATTGTATAAGAGCGAAGAAATTATCTAAAAGAGATAGTTTTTTAGATAAAAGATATTTTTTAGATAATAAATGACCTTAGATTAAACGTCTGTATGTGAAACGTAGCAAAGAGTGAGTCATTACAGTGCTTACTGTTTATATTAACAAAATAGGTACTAATAAAAAGTCCAGATTTCCCAGAACGCGATCACGACATTGCTGCTTGGGTTTCATGGACCATCGTACCTACTGACTATCTAGTAAAACACTGATTCAAATTAAAATTTGTCAGAAGGCAAAAACATTTGTCTTGAAAGCAAAATAATAGTTAGCCTACACCGTTTGTAAATCAAAATATTTCCCTGAAAACTCGGACTTTTTCAATCAAACGTGTTATATAAGCTCTGTCCTCATTAAAGACAGATATTAGAATATTTTTCAATTGAATAGGCGTCCCTAATTTTCAATCCAGCAACATGCATACATGTATGAGCTATTTATGTTGATATACATACTTATATGAACATACATTCCAAATGTTTCAATCATTCAAGATGATTTCGTACACATTGTTTATTAATAATAAACTACTGATATATACACTTTGTCAAGTTAATAAATCGTTATCCACCTGATGTAGAACAGGCTATAACAGTTAAGACTGAGCTTAGTCGCCACTGAATGTTAAGTCAGTGATCGATAAAGTATTTGAGCCACCTCTTCAGTAGAGTACTTTTAAATCCCTACTAAATGAAAATTACTTCTACAAAAACTATTTGTATCACACTTTGAAGCAAATTTAGTAAACTTTTTATCTTCCAATATCTAAAATAATATTTAAAATTAGGTCAAGTAATATTGACAAATATTTTCATTTTTTGTTGTATAAAACAACCTTCCAGGATAATATCAACGGACTGAATGCAAATGAATCCTGGTTGTTTCCTCTATGATATTTCACTGCACGTACCTCTGCTCAGTATTTATTAATAAAACATAATAATTTCTATCAAAAGATGGATTTAATTTTACCAAGCAGTTTTGTTTCTTGTGCATAGCAAAACATGATAACAATACTATGTTTTGTTTCAATTCATAGCTTATGGCTATTTGAAAAATAAGGCAAGTATAAAATAATTAATGATCGAACTTTGATTATTTTGATTGAACAGATGACTTAGCGATTGACTTTATTGAATTTTCATGCCACGCAACTGTCTTCCTTGGGACTACCGGGGTAAACAATTATAATAAAAAAACAAAACATATATTATATGTTTTATGGTAATTTGTTTATCCTTAAAATATTTTAGTTTTGTCATATTCTTTAATCATAATATCATAGGTATTATAAGAAAATTCTATTCTACCTAATCTGCACGTAATATGTTTGTAAAAGCCGTATAACAGACTTTTCCTGGAGCAATTTATGACATGGCTACAATAAAAAGAGTAGAATACTGAAAAAAACAAGAAATACTTTAGAAGCTCTCTACACACTCCTTAACTGCTCCTCCTTTATATCAAACTCCGCATTCGTTAATCTTTTCTCTCCTAAAATTATCAAGTTTATCCAGTGTTTTATAATTTACTATAGCCACTATTTAGTGCAATATCACACCTTCAATCATTCATAATAGAGGAGTCTAGCCAAGCACATACAGGGTGGGGCAATGAAAGCACCCCAATTTATAAACAGTACAAACTCAATAATATTCACCCTATGGATATAAATAGCACACCAAAACACAGCTTATCTTTTGCCATTTTAACTTAACAAAGTCATTTTTCCATTTCTTGAGAACAAAATCCTACAAGTGACTCATTGTCCTACTTAACATTCCTTTTTAGCCACTTGAAACACCATCAAATACTCCTCCAGCACTTCTTCAGGAATCACTTTAGTTTTTGGACCATCCTTAGCTTCGTTTCAAGCAAATCCGTGGGGTGACTTTGAAAAACCTAGAACGTCAAGTAGCTTATTAGAACAACCCCCCCCTCCCAAAAAAATAGCCAACGTAAAGCTTTCAACAACAAAAGCTTCCTGGCAAATCTCTTCGGACTTTGAGTTACTGGGACTCATATTCTTTTAACATTTGCTGGTGTACAAAGAGTTTAGCGGCACCCACCGATTATTTTTTTTTTGTTTAAGCGATTATCCTAAATAATTTTACCCAGTTCAACATTGTTTTCCAATCTGGAACAGCGCAATGTTGACCAAGGATGGAATACGGTCCAAACCATCTCTGAGTTTTTGCTCAAGAACCACTATTTTATAAATAGGTTTCCACATCAAAATCTCAGTGTTAATAGCCTCAGGCATAATATTTACTAAAATGGCATAGTTTAATTGATGTTTTAAGCACAGCTGATCATTCATTGTTGCAACAATTAACATGTGACAGGTAAAACAAATTGTAGCGTTCTCATTGCCTCACCCTGTATATGCACACATGCCAACCGCAAAAGAAACGCACCCTAGTGGCAGTGTAAGCCAATTACAGCGATGAGTTATCTAACTAGAACACTTTGGTAATAATACACAAGTGGGCAACACCCTGAACTTTTCGTGTCAACAGGCGACTAACAAGGCAGTAAGCCTAGTGTTTTAACATTTACAGACCTTAACTTGAAAACTGTAAAATTTACAACAGAGTTACATTATTTCATGACCCACAGTGAATTGTATTGTTTGGCTGGCATATTTTTTAACATATATCACGAACAATGTTGTTTGCCGAAAACATAATTTACAATTGAATATTAGAAACTTATTGTATTTTTATTTTTATGCACGTAAAATTTTTTGTTATATTTTGATTGTTTTTTGTTTCAGGTTTTTTATTCATGTAAATCTTCTGGTAAGTAAATTTTAGTAGTGTTTTTATAAAACTAAAATCTATATGAGAGAGGTTAAACTGCAAGATGAATGACAGAGTTTGTGTGATTTTATTGTTTTCTTGCTAAAGTTTTAGTGAACACTAAACTAGTGGGCCCTACAACAATGGAATAAACGAGAATGCTTAATCTATGTTTTTAAACTAGAAAATAGTTCAAGTGAACAAGTTTAGATACAGAATATATTGATGTATTGAAAATACAATTTCTTGTTTGTGTTTTAATTTATCTATCCTTGTGATCAAACCGTATACTTGTTACTTCTCTTTATAGTACAATCATAGACTAAGCAACACTAAGATTGTATAGTTTATGAATGGTGCAATAAACAATATCCAACTATCCAGGATATAAGAATTGCTAAGAAAAAACACAGTTTTGATTTATATTAATACTGTTGTAGCAAAATTGCCATAAGCATTAACCAAATTACCCAATACAACCAAATACAACCAAATTTATCGAAATATTATTTTTAGATGTTTTAACTTAGTTTATATATTACAGTATTCTAATCAATCACTCGAAGTGGTTTAACTGACAATTTACTTCATAAAAAGCTTCAAATGTAAGTGTCATTATTTGTATTTTTAAGTATTTTCAATTACAATGCATGAAACGTGCCTCAGATAATTATGATTAATAACTTTAGCTATATTTGATTAGCATATTGTTTGCTATATTAGTTATACTATATGTAATTTATGCAGTCTCATGCAACGAAACTGGTGCCAAAATTGTTTTGAACATTTTGAATATTAGAACTGAGCAGGACAAATTGACAATTAATTGCAAAACAAGTTTAAAATTAATTGGTTTGAGATGAATTGATTAATCACACAAAGCAGTAAACATTGAAAAAAACGGTACTTTCCTGTTAAAGGGAACATTCATTATCATCGATGATTTTTTTCGATATATCGATATTTTTATCTTCCGATCCATTACAAATTGACAACAACTAACTGATCTTGTTTAGGCTAAAATAGTCTAAGCTAACCTAACATAACCAACCAAACTTGCTGGACCATTTAAAAATTCCGTTTGGGTTTGATAATAGGAAAGACAAGTTAAACACAGAATTTTTAAACGTTATAGCAAGTTTGGTTAGTTATGTTAGGTTATTTTTTTTTAGAACAGTTTCATTTCATTATTGTTTGTTGATACTGAACAATATTTATCGCGTAGTTGTCAGCTGATATGTTTCAATTTGTTAATATCGATATATCGAGAGAAAAATCATCGATAATAATGAATGTTCCCTTTAACAGGAAAGTACCAAAAAACTTTATTTCATCCGATTTTGATAACAATATTATTTTATTTTGCAATTAATGTAATAATGTTTTATCAATATTTCAATAAGAGCTGTATTTAAATTGTTAAATTCATTTCATAACTTCAATTTATTTTACGGTGGTTACAGTCTTTGAGCAGAAGATGTTTACAATACGAAATGTTATTTTGCTTCAAGTTCGATTTTTCCCATAAAAGTCTAGTTACGGAGATTATTAGTAAAACTCTTTGTTAAAACCCGGATCTTTTAAGGCGTTATGTTTTAATATCCATTTGTCGATAAGTATTGACCAAAATACGTATCAAAAACGTATAAGACTTTAAATTAAATCAAGAATTTCTCTAAATAAAAATTTTCTCAATAACGTTATTTAATAAAAATGTCTATGACTCTATAAGAATGAATCGCGGTTGATTTTAAACACTTCAATATAAATAATTTTATTGCAACGAATTATCAAATGGTTCACTTATCGAACCTTAAATATTCCACAATCGTTCATTGAACAAAAATATAAGTTGTCTCTGTAGTACACAGGGTGCTGGTCTATCAATCAATGACTTTTTCACAACTAATACCATCTAATATAGTCTAATTTAATAATGTGCGTATGAAAAGAGCGTATTATGCTTTATGGCTTTATGGCGAAAAATGTTTCAGGCTCTTCGTAATGGCAAAAGAGAAATAGAATGAACACTCGATAACACTCTCAAACGTGGCTGCTAATCGGCTCAACTTGAACTGACAAAGCCCGCGCTTTTATATTTGACGTTTTGCGAAACGGTTGCTGTGCCTTTTTAAATATTTTATTTACCGTATGCCTAAAGTGGTATAAAAGTATAAATTTGTTTCAAAATATTTGTCGATCAAATGGATTGTTTAAATGGCTGGTAAAATTACAATGTATTCAAGGTCCAAACCAAAACTCATATAGTCTACCCAGATAAACTGTAGAGTCGTTATAAGTTTAAAATATTTTACAATGTTTCCGGTAAAAAAATAATGAATTTACTTTTTTAAAGTACATAGGTTTACGGTTAATTCTGTAATTTCCTAATTTTTTATTGCACTGTGTATAATAAACTTCAGGATTATGTAGATCACATGTTAGCAGGACACCTTAAGCTTACAAATGAAATATTTATTGCACTACACTCTCAATACATGCCAAGAAAATATTATTTTACTTGCATTATTCTATCGGAATACAAATTGTCTATTTAGCTGATGTAGGAGACATCAAATTCAAAATGGTTGCTTTTTTATCCCTAGCAATTGACCCAATACACAATATAACCGTTATACAAATGCAGTTTGAGATTATAACGGAGAAGGTAATCTATGAAGCTTCGATGCTGTCTAGTATCAGCTGTTAAAGCCAAATGATAAAGGACAGCTGTGTCTGGTTTGCACCATCAGAAACACGTGTAGGATCGAACCACAGCCACCTCTAATACATATATAATATACATAATACATATATAATATAATATAATACACCTCTAATACTCTAATGTATTAGAGGTGGCTGTGATCGAACCGGTGACCTTGATGGTTTAAGAATCACTCTGCTAAAAACGTGATTTATAATCTGAACTACAGCAAATGTAGCATTTGTTTCTATGAATTCCAAATAATCAGTTTTCAGCAATAAATAACTCACTATAGTAATTACTGTATTATTATTTCCATGATAACTCGAACATTGTAAACCGATTCAAATTGGGCTTAATTGCTTATAAGTATTATATTACCTCTAAATTGAGGCTCTGGAATATAAACCATGAACATGATTGGGAAACATTAATTAACGATAATCCCTCGTTTAGCTCCTGTATCGTGAAGCGTGTGGTTCTGGTTGCAGGTGTTAAGAGCGTTCAATACGTGCATACTTTAGTAGGCTACGTTTCATCAGTCTAGCTTTTAATTAATTGCAACTACATCACTGGATTACATGGAATGAAACATGGATAAGAATTTATCATACACAAAGAGAATTTTAAATTAACACTAACCATAAGGTAAATACTCTTCGTTAATCATCGTAAATTTTGTATTTGAGGTATTAGTCAGTATTTGTTATTTTTATTTTGTGGGTACTGTATTTTGTAACTGAAGAAATTAAAAACAGGTTTATATAAGTACGGTAAAATTAATGGGGGAATTCATCTTTTTACACACTCAGAGCCACTCTATAGGTTTATAGTTTGTTGTTTACCGTGATTTTAAGAAAACTATTAATCTATGAATTATGTTTAAAGTGAAAACCTTTATGTATATCTTAGAAGAAAACCCCAAAATTTATCCTCAGTATTCCAAATTATATTAACAATTTGTATAATTTTATCAATGTTTTATAAGAAAAGTACATAGGAGAGAAAAATAGTAACCTAATCATGCTTAAAAATACAATGACTTTAAATGTATTAATCGTAAATAATTGTAATAAAATGGAATGCATAATACTCAAATCAAGTCTTTAAGCTCTGAAGCAAATGATTGCTTATATTACTTTATATGTAGTTTGGGTTTTTTTCTAATTCGGGTAATATGTTCGGGGTTTAAACAAAAGTTTACGTTTCCCCCGGTATATGTATTTTAATTTCAAAAAGGAAAAGGGTAAGAAATAGTGGTTTTAACTGGCTTGTACGTATTAGTTTATAAAAACGTAAAATAAAATGAAATTGAATTACGAAAAGTGCTACAAAACAAATTTAAAGATTTTAAAATTGCAACATAAAGTAAAATTCGTTCGGCGAAATTCAAAAAGTGATGATGAAATGTCTGATAAACCACGTTAACAAGTTGGTTTTTATGCAAATCCCTACCCTAGGGATACCAACCGCCCAGCTCTGGTTTTATTAAACATGGAAATCTTCACGTCTCTCGCCAACCCTTGCAATTATGAATAAGAGCTTATTTTGTCCTTAAGATGTAAAACTGTGGTAAAACTGCTTTCTAACGAATACACCCTTTTTTAGACCCTCCTCTTGTGATAATAATGTTTAGAACAAATCACTCACAGCTATCTGGTGTGTTTTTATTTTTCATTAAATTCTTATACAAATTTCTAAATTGAAACTGCATGATTCCAAAACCCGCAATGTAAACCATTCTAAATGTTATAGGTTGAAAGCATTAGCAACGTTTATGATAACATACGAGCTGGAAAATTTGTGTTGTAATACGGCATTTAGATTATTTTGAGATTATTTAAAACAATTTTAAGATACGAGAATCTCTCATTGTTACATAAATAAATCTGTGTATATTCGAACCCACAGTAAATAGCTAATAAACATCTGGACGATTTCCATTCGTGTGTAACATGTCACCAAGTAAATTAGCATACCTATTTTGTCACAGTAGAGCATACTGCATTAGTTCGATGGGCAATTTAAGTTAATTATCAAATACAATTATCATGTACAAACGAATATTGTATACCAGTGTGTCGGTCACAGTCCTTCTAGCTTGAGTGTATTTTGTGCAATTCAGTGGTAATCATCCCACACAGGTTTTGACCTCGGGATGCAGACTTCATTGTTCCAAAGTGTAACAGTGTGTTTCTTTTATATAAGTTTACAAACCGAATCAAAAATTGAATTTGAAACATGTAATATAGTTAGTATATCGTGAATATTCTGTAATATTATGTAAAGAGAACAATAAAGAGAGTTTCATTTCAATTTATGGAACCCCACCTCCATACATTAATCCATACAGTACACCTCAATTAAGCACCTTTTGGAGTAGCCTTTTGAAAAATAAACAGTGTTAAGCATTTAAACTCTATATTTTGCTCACTATCTTTGTGGGAAACAATATAGAGAGAAAATAGGCTAAACATATTTTGGTCATTTAAAATACTGTACATTTGATTCTATAAATTTTAAAATCATAACAGTAATAAAGACGATTTTACTACATTTTTGTTATTAATGAGGTTTGTTTTTTCATACTTACTATTAACAATGTCCAACATGTCTTTACGTCTTTACAATGTCTTTTTACGTGTTCTACAACGTTCAATTATTCATAAACGAGATATCATCCAAACCCGCAAAAGGCACATCTAGAGGATAAAAGCTAATTAATACCCAATATGACTATAAAAATAAGTATTTAGGGCTCGATTTGCTGCATACAAAAATCCAACAAATTCTTTTAATAATATAGATATTTGTAGATATAGATATTTTGTTTATATTTTCTATAATATAGATATTTTACTTTATGTTATTTGTAAGGGAACGTACTAAACTCTGATCTAGTTTACTCACACGTCAACTCTTTCTTGAATGACATCGTTAATTGATAGACCAATCACAAAGTTTATCTTGGTTCGAAATCTACCTCGTCGTTGGATTGTTACCTCCGGTTTAAAGGGGTGCACTATAACCAATCGGCTACCCAGACATATTTGTCATAATATATCTAAGTTTTAAAATCATTTTGGACCAATAACTATTAAGCTGAGGAAAAATATAGTATTTACCACTTGTCTATTTCAGAGGGATATCTCCTGGTCGCTTTTTAATATTAGTCAACCAAATTAGTCATGTCATTAACTTTTTGATAATAGTATATAAATTTATAACGTCTTGACTAAATAGTAAACTTCTAATTTCTGCCGATTCTGAGGCCTTAAATCATTCTTGCATCGATTCTATGACAAACCTAAGGATTGACGACAACGTTTTGTATCGCTTGTTTAATTTTAATGCCCGTTCTATAATATTAAATTAAGTTATCATTCTGTGTTCGCTGGTTAAAATTGTTTGTTTCAATTCCAATGTGTATGGATCAATATTATTTTGTTACGTCCATGAAACATTTAGTTGACATCAGCACACTCTAAAATTTCGAACATGGATCATTTTTGAAATCCAGTACAGTAACCATTTTCTGCCAATGGCAAAACAGCTTCATAGCAACTCATAAGGCCAATGTTAAAAATTTTAGATTAGTTTTAATTCATACAAGCATTATTAAATAGATTTTTTTTTTATTTAATAACATGTTCACTGTTTGTCTAAATAACCCTAGTAAGTATGGTTGTAATATGTTAAGCCATTATTTAGTTAATTGATTACATAGTTTGCATAAGTCCCGTTCTTAAAGAGCTTCGCTCGCTCCGCTCAATTATCGACTCCCCTAACAAATGCCTTGCTTTCTAACACCATCTTGACTTTGGATGATAAAATTAAAGTTACCAGGGCCTCCAAATTATTTAAACAACTTAACAAATGCCGAATTTATGTTGATATATAAAAAATATTCCAATAATCTTGCATTTAACAAGAGGTACAGTGTTGTAAATGATGAAATAGTGTAGAAGGTGTTTGGCAGATAATACTGGGTGTTTACATTAACAGTCGCTTTGAGGATAGTCCTGCCACAATAGCGTCTCTCATTATGTAGATTCAGTCACGTACAGAAATGTTTGTTATAGAAATGTGGCTTGGTTGTTCCACAATATTGCGTTCAGCAAAACTTCCCAATGCACACAATTGAAACATCTAAAACAAGCATTCATTTGCTTCTCATCTATATTGCACGACTCTAAATTCGATAGTTTCTTAGTAATTTTAATTGTTCCAGTATTTTAGTTGTTGTTGTATTATACTCAAATTATAAATGGGCATAAATGATGTTAGATTGTTCGATATAAAATATCTGTTTCTAGAGATGGAATGAAAATAAATAAATTACTGTCTACGGTTTTTAAGTTCAATTCAAAGTACAGGTTGTTTTAGAAGAAACCTGATGCCTCATACTTTCAAATTCAATAGCTTTAATAGAAAGGTATTGAATCAGAAAGGTGAAATTAAATTTGTATAAAACATTTTCAATACACGATCCCGATAATTGAAGAAAACCGCCACACTTTATGAAAGGAGACAACACAGCTTTGTGGGAGGGTAAAGGTTAGATGTTAGGTTAGGTAGGCTAGGGGGTGAACAGCTGATTGTAGGTCTTGAGACTCCCTCCCTGTCATTACAGATCTTAGGTCGTTCAATACTTGGCTCAGCGGTGAAAGAATCTCCAATAAAGGAACTGCAGTTCTTTGAAATCGAACTAATTTGTACGTGCTCTGCTTCGCACACAAAACTTTGCAATAAAACACACAATCCTGTTAAACAATTTAATATTTTATAAAATACTTATAACGAAGAAAGGTCACTTTTAAATCTAAAATGTCACTAGTTCTATGCCAAGCATTATAAATTGTGGGCCTAGATGCTATTTACCATTGGACGATGTTATAATGCTATGTAATTAATAATGTTATCCGACAAAGAGTTTACATTATATAGTATCATGACCAATGTTTGGTCTCTTCTCTTCAAAATACGTAGGAAAGCGGCAATGGAATAGGAAATTGTCTGGATAGCCGAGTGGTATTCGCCTTCAAATATATACCTAGAGGTCGCTGGCTCAATTCCAAGCATTATCGTTTCCAGACCCAGATACAATTTGTCATAGGGCTATGAAGTCATTACTTATCCTATCTAACAAAAAGATCGTCGTTGAGATAGTAAAAAAACCAGAGTTTGGACCATTCCCTCTTAAAACTTAAAAAATGCCATTGTCGTAGAAATCACACAAAACACAAAAATTAATTAATTAATACACGAAATTAAAGTAAAAATACCTTAGATATCCGCTTTTTTAACTATATTTAAACAGCTTTACTATGTGTCCAAAAAACGTGGGTGTTTTAAAAAATCAGTCGAAAGTGCCTACCAAAGTAAATTTTCTCTATGAAAGTGTTTTGACAGTGTTTCGTTGATTCTTTGACGAAGTAATAATAACCAATAAGCGAATTGTGGTTAAAAATTGACAATTCAAATAGCTTCCTCCTGAATATTTTAAACTCATGCAAAAGCCTGTAATATTTATTTTTATAAAAAAAACTGAAAGAAAGGTTAGAAAGGGGAAACAAAACGTTAAAACAACAATGGAAACAACGAGTAGTGACGTAGACAACACATTCGTTACTGGAGTACTTCAACTCGTGTCATTAAAATGTGCTTTTGTATTTATTTTAAGGAACTTGCTTAACAATGTATGAATACAGTTCAGGTTGAACGAGTTTAACCAAAGCAGAAGGCTTTTTGATACCGGTTTGTCACGTGATAGTTGTTAAACGACTGTATTGCGTAGTTCGTGAAGAATAAGTTTGTATTTTAACATCCAAGTAATTTTATGTGGCAGTTAGGTTTATCTTGAGTATATATAGGTATATCTCTAATAGAGCTAAAGATCTTCTTTCCAATCTGTAATAGTAGTCTATAAGTACCACATCTAGGAAGGGAGTGCCCAAACAATTGTGTGGTTGTTCCTTCTAAAGTTGTTCATAAATGCATCTGTTTAAATTTCACCACACAAACCAACAGTAAATAATTTATAGTCAAGCTATGTTTTATTTTAGCCTTAATAAACAGGTCCAACATTAAGTCTAATTATAAAAAAATCATTTTACCTCATTGTGGTTGCACTTGTTTAGTAAATGTTTGATTAGGCCACTAATATAATATTGCATATAATGTAATATTGCGATATAGTTATTCAATATATTACATGAACACCCAAATTAAAGAATACTACTGTATATGTTTTAATTAATGTTTTCTAATGCTGTCCACAGTGTTATGGACCGGAGGTAGTCATCATGGGGAAGCGGAATTCCAAACTGAAGCAAGAAACCATCGACCGCCTTATGTCAGACACATATTGTGAGTATTGTTTATTATATTTTTCAGTCATACAGTAGTACAAAATTAAACATAATAAAAAGGTAAAATAAGGAACTGATATTTATATTCATTTACATTGATGTAAATACCTTTTTTGATAATTTTAACAATACTGTAACGTAGATTTTATACTAACCTGTAAAATAGGCTCTTTAAAGTGTTAATTGCAAAAATCTTTCATGTTTAAATAATATAGTTTTTGTTGTAGAAATATCGTTTTAATTCAAAACTACTTAACAACGCATTAGACTTCGTTCCATCAGTTAGACTTTTGGATAGAGCGCGGAACTTCAATCCAATGGGCCCCGGGTTCAAATCCCGTTGTTCACTAATGGCCTTGAACTACGTTATAATTCTGTGCTAAACCGTTCATTCTGAGCATATCTAAATCTGTCCATCAAGCAAACCAAAAATGATGGTTCTCCCAATCGTATACGAGCAGCGAGCGCTCCCACACAAAAGCAATCACACATTAAATTCTATTGTAGGGCAAATTATTACGCTAAATAGCACGCACCCCGGATCATACCTATAAAATCCTTAAAGTATAAGCTTTTTTAAACAGATAGCAAAATTCTAAAGGATGAACTCAGTCAATATTTATATCCCGGGCGTAATGAAGGTACAACCTGCACGGAGGCTCAGCAATGCAATTACAATGTTCACATAACAGCGTTGCATTACTGACATTGTCATGGACGGATTAGGCGTCGCTGGTGTCACATTATCATAGCAGAGGTGTTTGAAATAGGATAAGATTTTAAGGACTCATCTAACTTTGTCTACCACAAAATTTAATATTCTAGCAACGAAACAAGCTGTTATGTTATGATTGTTTTGAATTTTTAACATATTTCCACTTTTCCATCCGAGGTGATTGTTCACTACAATTTTTTTCTATAAAACATGTTGAAAAGACATATATATTTTTTACACATACAGTCTATAACTAACTAGTCTATAACTTAACAAATATTGTTTCACAGGACAAAGGTGGTGGAGAACCTACTTTCTATATTCAATTCCCTTAATTAAATTTTTTGTTTTGAGTAGTAGTATACTCCTTAGATTTTTTAGGACTAAAACTATTTAAGTAAAATTTCTATATTGAGCTTTAGATGTTTGATGCTAGAACCAGACAGCTTATATTTAAGTTAGCTTAGGCATTCCAAGAATGATAAATCTATATTGGTACATGTTTTATGTACAGGTTTACGTAGTATAACTACCCAAATCCAAAAGTTTAATCAGAAGCCTAAAATACGCTTTTAAAGGATTGTACCAGCCCAAACATTGGCCATAAACATAATAACTCTGTATTCACGTCAGATATGAAAATTTGTAAGGGCCATAACAACCACTCTCGTGTAAACAACTTAATATCATTCCTTGAACTTTGTTACAGCTTGCTTATTCGGGTGGTAACTATTATTAATTTGAAGTAATTTCATTTTGTTATTTTGAAGATAGCTGTAGTAAATGAAGTAATTTTTACACTGATGGACTGCTTGGCCCCAATAGCTGAAAGTCACTGATGTTTAGTATTTGAAACCAAATAAATCAAGAAACCTTCATTTTGAAAAATCTTAAAACAGTTTTTAGCCAGTACAGTAAAGTTTAGGTTTATAAAGATAACAAGAAAATTGAAGCCCCAAAGTAAGCTGTTAAGAAAATCATCAAACCACCTTCAAGTTACTTAGAATGAAACAAGAATCAATTCGTCAATTTAAACAGAAATATTATTTTACTTTTTACATTCGGGGGAAAACAGTTTTCATGAGGTAATGACAATCAATAACGCCAGAAGGAGGTTGCGTCTTCATTTCCGTTTGGGAACGCATACATATATTATTTATATTTCCTAAAATTTGAATATTTTGTATTTATTATTTGACTGTTACTTCTTAATTTAAAAACTAAATAAAATAAACTGTAATTTGATCTTGTAAAAAAGGGGATTTTCAGAACCGAGTCTTTAAAATCTTACAATTGTATTAAAATCGTATCTTTTCTGTTTAGTTTGCTTAAGAAAATTTGAATGTTTACTGTCCCCCCCCCCCCCCCCCGAGTAAACAAGTCAATTCCATACTATGCGTTTATATTTTATGTTTGGTTGTTTGTTTAGTTTGCCAGCCTAACTGTCATTGTATATCATTTTAATCGAAAGATTTCAAGAGTAATCGTTTTCCGGACGAATTTCATTAGCATAAGTTAAACTATGATGATTGTTACCCTTTCAATCTTTACTTTTTTGTTTTCTTCTTTATACTTCATTGGCATTTACTTAGGGAGTTGTTACAACCATTGCTGGCCTTTGCTGTCCAGATTTCCAAAAGCTAGTTATTGCATATTTGTGATATAAATTCAAACACTATTACTTTGTGCCACGTATACAATGATTCAAGTGGTTAATTTTAGTACCTTTTGTGTGATAGCTTCTTGAAATTAAAGTAATTAAACAGTAATAAGTAGTTGGACTGGTAAACTGTAAGAAAGGTATCGTTATATCAATTTTAAGTTTAAATATAGGTGGGTGGCTGAGTGGTTCTAGTGTTGACCATAGCAATCAAACGGTCGCAGGTTCGTGCCTGAGACACGTTGGTCTTAGTCAGCAAAAAAGCTACACAAGGCATATCATTTCATTATACACTTATCCTCACTGATATTTGGGTTAAAATGCTCCTAAGATGCGTTTCTATCTCCATCGGTAATTGTATGGGTAGCCGAATGGTTATAGTGCTCACCTTCGAATATGAAGGTCGCTGGTTCAAATCCAAGCGAGACCGTTTCCAGACCCAGATGCCATTTGTCATTGGGCTATGAATTAATGATGCTATCTATCAAAAAGGTCGACGTTAGAAAGTAACAAGACCAGGATAAGGACAGTTCCCTTTCAAAACGTAAAAAATGGCACTGGCGTTAAAACACAACCAAAAAAATAATAATTTGTTTAATTCACTTTAACTTGTGGTTACTTAAATATAATACAGTATTATCAACGTAAAGTGAAAATGAACGATAGTCATTTGTTTTCTGTTGTTAAATGATGATAAATATCGATATGTAATGTTTATGGTAACGTAAGAATGTGTAATCTTTGAAGGAACAGACACGCTATGTTTCGTGCATTGTCCGATGTATCATTGATCATATTTGTGTTTCCTCATAGATCATAGTTGTGTTTGTGTTGATTTGTAATTGTGAAATTTTGTATCCATAACCTAACTCTCATAGATTCATATTTTTGGTTTGATAACTTGGTATTAGAGTAGTATATTTTCCTTTTTTAATTTATCATCGTATAACTCTGAAAGGCCAATTTTATACTACTATCAACTATCATAGTACAAAGCCAAAAGAATAAATAATACCCCCACCGTAGCAAACCTGCCGACTAAGCGAATTTCCATTTGTCTGAATTGATTTTCAGTTAAATATATTTTAATAACATTAGGTTTAACGAGTACCTAGGTTTGCTGCTACAAGGAAACTAATAAAGTGTGTTTTTGAGTCAAATATTGATAGCTTAGTACAAAATAAATAATTTTGCCAAGTTTGATCAAAATATATCCATAAACAAGCAAACTACAACATTTGACAATATTCTCCATAAGAATAACATGGGAATTTTAAATTTACAATTTTTTTATATTTTCTCCGTTACTAATAATCGAACAAAAATACTTGTATATACTAAATTATTTGTTTTTTTAAGCTCTTTAAAAAGGTCTAAAGAGAAATCGGGAAATTTTGTGTTTTGAGGGTCAAAAGTGAGAAAAACCAATTTTCACCCCATAAAACCTCCCGTAAAGCCCCGTTCCCATGGTCCGATCGTGCTGGTTCGCGAACTCATTCAAGTTTATCCCACTTTACACCTTTAAACCAAATTTAATCAAAATCGGACAAAAATTACTCAAGTTATCGCGTTCACGGACGTGTATATATATATATATATATGAAGAATAGAAAAATAGGGCTACTATATATAAATAAAGATTAAACATTAATAAACTTAGTACCCAAGTAAAATTATTTATTAAAATATTTACTGACTTTAAAATTTCTATAGGTTTGTCCAAGACTGTGACAAATACTACATTGGACAAACCTATCGAAATTTTAAAGTTAGATTCAACGAACATATACAGGCATATAAATCGAAGAACAAAACATCAATGAAATCAAATTTTGCAGATCATTTACTAAAATCCAAACATAAGTTTACTAAGATCGAAGAAAACTTAACAATATTAGAAATTGAAAAAGACAGAGAAAAATTTAATGTAAAAGAAGAAATTAATATTTATATGAACAACAAAAATAATAAATCAAATATTTTAAATACAATGATTCCAAAATTGAATAATCCAATATATGAAACAATAGCAAAATAGAGAAAATATTAATGAAAATAAGTACAACACATCATATAGTATATAAATTAATCAATGAAGACAAAATTATGTTACAAGTTAGAAAAGTTTTATAAAATCATATGTTATTTATTTATTTACATATCTTATTTTGATTTTTGTTTACTTTGAAAATGGCCTTAGAGCCGAAACTATAGTCAGTAAATATTTTAATAAATAATTTTACTTGGGTACTAAGTTTATTAATGTTTAATCTTTATTTATATATATATATATACATATATAAAAATTTGAACGAATGGTGTTTTTGGCTTCTGGGGACATCAAAATGAAAAAGTAAATCGGTCCCGGGTCTAGGTATTACCATGCCACCTACGGTAATAGCTACTTCCCTATAGGGAAATTCGCTAAAAGCTGTCAACGATTATGTAGTACTGTACATACTCAATAAGAGGATCATTTGGCCGTGTCACCTTTGACTATAAAACTGGCTGCAATAGGTTCATGTATATTCGATGACTACTCTAATATTCAAAGTTAAGGGTTCAACCATTTAACCCAGGGAAGCCAGTTTATCATAAATGATATGTTTTGTTGCTCAATATGCAATACTTTGCGTAGGAACATTTTATAATGCTAACAGATTGGATTGGCATAAACACATAAACCTTTTATACTTCATATGTTTAGTCGCTTTTGCAAAGGGAATACATTCCTGCACTTTTACATTCCTTTTAACGTGCTTTAGAACACTTATTTGTTTTAAAACCATCAGGTAATTCCATGTGATTGTATTTCTTCCAATGTCATAGAGCAATATAACTAAGCCCTGCCTTAAAATAGTGCATAAACCTAAGTTAATTTCGTGATACGCGTATCACGTACACACCTGTTTTTACGAGAAAATAATAAATAGTATTTATATTACTTTAAGACGTTACAAATGTATATCACTTAACCTAAACGCTTATGAAAAACTGATCCAATTTTGCTTATGAAGCAGCAAAAACGTTCCTCACTACGTGTTAAGTGCTTTTAAAAAAGCTGTGCCCCTCTGTGTTAATTTCAACCTACAGTATAAAATCACAAATACAACTCTAATGCATCTCCAAAATGTCTTTTAGGTAGAATTTATAAGCTATGTGTTGTACAGAGTGTTCGGTTGTCTCTTAACTCTTTACCGACTTTTTAAGGTATCATTCCCGGATCAAAGACAAACCAAAATAATACCGTTAAACATTTCCATAGCTTTTATTCAAGATACTATGTACGAAACAATAGCTGTGCTCATTAAGTAACTGAAAACTAAAACAGCTGATTGCAGGCCTCTTGTTCATGTACTTTTTACATATTTCATAATATTTACCGGTCACAGCAAAAGATCTTGATTTTTTATTTTTTGTGTGGGGTACATGTACTAAGAGATGAGAACCAGCGTCAGTTACGTGCTCAAATTTCATCTCGTAAAGTTCTTGCCTTCTACAAGCACCCATCACGCCATCAACCTAAAACAAACCATACCTAATAGATACTGATTATCAACTACTTTTTTAGTTTTATCAAAATGAATATTCACTTCAGCGTTTCGTAAAGTACACTCAGCATTTAGTTGGCATCTTCCTAACAATTTAAATTAGTTTTCTTAACATGGGTTACTAAGATTAATATATTTTTTATTACGCCAAACTCAACAAAGGGAGTAAGTTTTGTTTGTACAAAACACAGGGTGTATTCAATTATGCCTTCAAAAGCTGATATTTATAGTGGTCTACCTACATTGGTTTTGTTTCGTTTATCTAAGGATTCCTTATCTTATCGCTTATATTATCGCCCCAGGGATTCTATCTTACAACGCTATTTTTCGTTGAGTAACTGTTTCCGTATTTTTTTAAACAAGTGTTTCTTACACTACCTCATTATTTTTAACTGTGTAATTTAGCAAAAGGTATTACAGTGATGAGTTACCTACTATAATGGCAAAACGTAGGCATATTAAAAGGTATCTCAGTTACTTAGGCTTGTTAAACAAGAATTAATGCTAGAATAATAATACTGCTAGTACCTACACACTATTTTACCACTATAACATACCTTTGATAGTAAATGTTCCTCGTCAGGGGCTGTTTCGATGAACGTTTTTACCTCATCGGAGGTAAAGACCTTTGATTTTTTTGGCGTGTAGCCATCGTTTTTCCTTTTCAACAAGGCTATTAGGCAATTGTATCTAGATATATCTCTTTTATTTTTTATGGCTAGAGTAGATTTCAGCATCGAATATGTGGTCCACAACGTGTTGGGTGACAAAGTGGTTGAGAGGTTTTCAAAATAAACCTGAAGCACATTTTCGTTTATCACTCTTACCTTATTTTCTTTTGTCCATTTAATGAACTGCTGGTATTTAATTTCATACCTTTGACTTGACTTTAGTGGTAAAAGATTTGCACAAACAGTTTGTGCTCTCGTTTCAAACTCATCAACTTCACTTTCACTTGACATTTTTAAATCGGGTAATCTGCCTTGCTTTAACTTGCACCAACTTAATTAAGAATACGCGAGTATCAACATGAACCAGTCGGATCAACAATTAAATTGGTCAACTGATCAGCTGATCAGCTGATTAGTTGACGTTTGAAGCATTACAATTTTAATTCTTTTCTCTCAATACTTGAACCTCATTGGTCCGTTACCTGTGTTGTTATGAGAAAAACTATGCTGATTTGAAATGAAACTATGCTGATATGAAAGTAAACAGCTGTAAAGTGAAACTTTTCAATTCTAAGAACTGAACTGAAATGGCTACTTTAAAAAACGGTCGTAGGTAATAGTATTTTACGTTACTAGTCCTGAAAATAAGTGTTTACCGGACGAGTGTGGTCGTTCCCGTGCGAGACGAAGTCGAGTACGGGATTACCATACGAGTCCGGTACACACATTTTGGACGAGTTACGTACGATAGTTTACGCCATACTACTAAATCCGTAAAAATCCTTATATATTTCCACCAACTAAAGGACTGTCATAACCTCTAAGAGAGGTTATGTTTTTGTTTATAACCACTCACTGCCACCTAAATACAGTATAATCAGCTGATTGGTGTCCGGCAAAACTCATCGCAGCACAGTAGTACGCAATGAAACCCCATTTGAATAAGCTGGCGGCAAACAGCTGTTTTCTGGACTAAATCCTTGCATGGGAAGTTTGTCAAAATAATGTAGTGTGGCGTAAAATGTTTTTCTCTCTTGTTTATAAACAGATTGTGTTATATTTTGAACCATTAGAAATGTAATGTAATTGTAACAATTTAAAAATACCTCACTAGTGTTGCTTACCCAGGTAGTTTTTATGTTATTTAAGTTTTAAAATTAAAATCTTTATGGCTTTAAAGTTTTTGCTTGGTGTTATTAATCTATGCCTTAAATTTCAATTAAGGCGTAAGAAATCTGAGGCAAAATGTCGTTATAAATTTAATAATAATTTTGTGAAAAAGCTGCAGTTGTACAGGTTACTTTTGGACATTTAACAACTGATCATTAAACAATGACTTTTGTTCAGGAATGATACCTTAAAAAGTCGGTAAAGAGTTTGGAGACAATCGAACACCCTGTACACACTCAGTAATTAACTATCGATGCATTTTTTAGCATTGTTTATCACATATTAGCATGGTTTAAACTCATCATTACAGCATAATTGTTTATTCGTTGCGAATTGCCAATGGAAAACGTTGTTTCAGGTGACCACTTATTTATTGTTTATTTCACCTCTAATAATTACTACTTAATTATCCAAAAACATTCTAATTAATAACCTCTCAATTATAACGTAGACTAAAAAACACTTCTACATTTATAAACTTTATATGAATTCTACATCAAAGAATCCTCTATATTTCTTTTTTTTTTACTTAATAGAATCAACAATAATAGATGGTTTTATTATTGTTACAAACAATCTAGCAGTAAAATGATACTAATCTTTTCCAATAAAGCTGAAACCTTTTCATAACTAAAATAAGGCACTTTTATCTTTGAACATAAATTTTATATTTTTGCTTTTAGAAGACTATATAATGCCTTAAAGCATTATCAAATGACCTAAACTGTGAAGTGACATACACGCCAAAGCTGTAACTCGTATTGAACGTTGCATACCAACTTTACACTGCAGACACAGTTGACCTGTTATTAGGTTGGTACAGGTGGCTTAACATTGCGACATATCAGCAAATTGAGCCAAATATATACAAGACGAATATAAATGAATGTTATTCCTATACAGTCTTATATTTTATTTTTGTTAACAGAAGAAAATACCATAGGTCCATGATTTACATGTAATTCCCCAACATATCTAATGAATAATTGTTTATATCTCAAAGTCACTTAATATTTTGACAAAAAAAATACAAGTTAACAGTAAATTATTATGAATTAGTTAAGGTTAAGTATATACACAACATTAAAACGAAACTGTCATCCTTAATACATTATCTTAATCACGTATCTAAATATGACCAACAAATAAAAAGTATAATCTAAGCTATTTCAGTCACGCAATCTATCGTGCTGAGTTTTACGATTGAACATTGATCATGTTTATCTTTGGATCGTACTATTGCATGTTTGTTTTCATAACAAACCTACTCACATCTCATATTCAATCAATTTAAATTTCCTGTAGATCTTTATTTTAATAAACTCCAATAATGCAGAAACAATCCCCAAATTATTTGTCGTCAAAATATACCCAGTGTCCAGTAATACTAAGGATTTGGTACTGGGTATCAAAATATACCCTAGATATAATTTGTATTAGGCTAGTCATATCCTGGAGACATAGCATATATTTAATCCGAGGACCCAAATGGGGTATGATATTAATTGATCGTATTCTTTTACAAAGTTCTTTCGTTTTGGACATTATTAGTGCTTTGTCAATTTTAAATAGTTAAATATATTTCTTAGTGCTAAGGTAATCATAGTGTTTGTTTCGATGAATGGTGTGTTATTTTTCTTTTGTTTTGAAATGTGAGAATTCACTCTTGACCAAACAAACAGTATAAATAAATAAACAGCTCAGCTCGTAATGATTTGTTAGAAAATAACTTTTATTGCCCATAATTTTATATTTTTAAGGGTTTTTTTAGTAAAGTATCAACATTAACAAATCTTCTGACGTTGTTAAGAACACGACTGGTTCATTAATTCGAGCGCTAAATTTAATTCCTGGAGGCCTGGTGATAATCTATTCTAAGTACACCTCTACAGGTATACAACACAAAAAGAATGGGTTTTGTTTTTACACACGAAGAGGACTTGTATTAGAGAAACTAAAGCAATAGGAAAATTAAATTTCTATGCAGAGAAAATCATTACGCTAAATAACTCGTGGCACAGACCTTTCCTATATAATGCTTACGTATAAGTAATAGAACTTTTTTACAAAGGTAGCAGAATTCTAAAAGATGAACTCTGTCAATAATTATATTCGGGTCTAATGTAGGTACAACCTACACAAGGGAGCTATAGCCTAATAAACCGAGGCCCAGCAATGCAATTACAACGTTCAAATAGCTGCGTTGCATTGCAGACATTGTCATGGACATATTAGGTGTTGTATTACCATAGTAAAGATTATTAATATATATTTTAAGGACTGTTGACATCAAATGTCATCAATTAAAACTAAGCCAAATAATATTATGTTTGTTTGACTTTTAGCTAGGAGTCACCTGTTGCCAAACGTTTCACTTTTGCTGTGAAAAATGTATTGAGTACGCGTTAGTTACTTTACTAGATCAGTAGATTAAATACCCCAGCCGCAGGAAACCTGCAGACCAAGCGACTATCCATTTGTCTGAATTGATATACCATTAAATATATTTAAATAACATTACATTAAACTATTACCTGAGTTTTCTGCTTCAGAAAGGCTAATAAAGTTTGTTTTTTAGAATAATATTGATATCTTAGTATAAAATAAATAAAGTTTGCCTATTTTGATCAAAATATGTCTGTAAACAAGCTAACTACAACATTTTAAAATATTCTCCACAAGAATAACATGGGAATTTTAAAATTACAGTTTTTTTCCCCCGTAACCAATAACCGCAAAAAAAACACTTCAATGTACCAAGTTGTATGTTTCTTTGAGCTCATTAAAATGGTTTAGAGAGAAATTGGGAAATTGTGTATTTTAATGGCCAAAAAAATGAGAAAAACTAAATTTTACCCCATAAAAAACAGTAAAACCCCGTTCCCATCACCCGATCATGCTGGTTCACCAACTCATTCAAGTGTATCTCGCCTTAAACCCTTAAACCAAATTTCATCAAAATTGAACAAAAATTACTCTAGTTATCGCGTTCAGGGACACATATAAACATTTGAACGGATAGGGTTTATTTGGCCTCTTGGGCCATCAAAATGAATAAGTAAATCGGTCCCGGGTTAAAGTTTTACCATGAGGCCTACGGTAATAGCTACTTCCCTATAGAACCAACCCTGAAACCAATTTTTATATTCAGTTAATATAGCTTTAGAAGATTATCAAAGTTAAACAAATAGCAAACAACAAAAACAAGAACCTTCTACAAAAATAAGAATTTTTAACTGTTATAGCTGATTCATACAAAATTAAAATGTTAATTATTAAAAACTTGTATATAAAACTATAATATAAAATACGCATTTGTAGGATTATACTAGCCTACATTGGCTGTAAACATAATAACTCTTTGTCCGTGTCAGATATGAAAATTTGTGGTGGCCATAACAACCGCCCTCATGTAAACAACTTAATATCATCCCTTGAACTTTGTTACAGCTTGCTTATTTGGGCGGCAACAGTTATTATTTTGAATGGTTATTTCACAGGGTATCATTTTATAATAATATGGATTAGCCCCAATTGTTAAATGATAATGGTGTTTAATATTTGATGTGTACAACAAATATTATAGCTTCATATTTTCTTAAATATTTTTAAGTCAATACCGACACGTTTATGCATAAAACGTGTTGTATGTTTATTGTGAGTCATCAAAATTCATTTTTGCGTCTTATTGTTTGGAAGTTTTAATAAGAAACCACAAATTTTCTATAAGAAAATACGGTGCAAACCACTAATTCTGTCAAAAATAGTTTAAGAAAACTTTTGTTTATATGTATATGAATACATGTATACTGAATATATACATGTATCTTATGGATGGACCCGTCTCACTCACACCGATGTCCGAGACACTATCCAAGCTAGCAACACACTTAAAACTAGATTAAAAGGCTGGGTTATTTTTATGCAGTATACATGTATTCATATACATATAAACAAAGGTTTTCTTAAACTATTTTTTGACATAATTTAATTCTATTTACAATCGTGTTACTTTTGCAACATGTAGTAGATATAAATATGATCACATGTTAGATAAAACTGGATTGGTAGAAGTTTCCATAAATAGTTAGGAAAATGAAAGGTATAACTTTCAAAATAACAGCCATGCAACATGTCGTGTTCTTCTTGTATATTGATCAAAAATCCGGAGTTAATATGATGCGATTTAGATTTGTGAATGTTTATCGTTTTTAACAAACAATATTAATTTAGTTTTTTTACTAGTTATCTTAATTCAAAATTTGAGAATAGAAATAACTTATGTAAATATATAATTATAAATAAGTTAACACAAAATTTGAAAACAAAAATCAGGCTAGTAAGACAATTGTCAAAGGTTAGTATCGAAGTCAACTTACATAGAATTATGCACAAATATAACTTTTAAAATTACAAAATGTAACTGACAAACATAATCTAATGACGATTTTACATCTTATTTGTAGGAGGCAGATTGAAACCTACAGTAGATAAGGACAATCAATAGTGCTACAAGCAGGTTGGGTCCTTATTTCGGTTAAAAAGACATAAATAGTTTATTTATATCTCACGAAAATGTGAATACTGAATATTTATTCATTAACTAACTATTTATTTCTTCTTTATTTGAAAACTAAATGCAACATTGACATTTTATGTTTAAAGGGTTTTTATTTAATTTTTTAGAAAGAGGGTTTTACTGAATTGTTCCGGTTTAATATAGGCAATAAAATGTATAATATTCTATGTTTTGTTTGTTTCTTACAAGAAAATTTGAATGTAAACTGGCCCCTACCATGTAAACAAGTCAATTCCACATCATGCGTTTTTATTTTATGTGTTATTGTTTGTTTTGCTTGCCAGGCAAATTAACCTTTTATTTTAGTCGAGGTATTTCAACACTGAAAATTTGTTAGACTTATTAGCGTATTACAGTTATTTCATTAACATAAAATAAACTTATTTGTTTAACATAACAATATTCTTTGTGTATTTTCACACCATTAGAATTTTTTAACGTCGTTATGTATGATTGGTATAATATAAATGAGAGGAATAAAACCACAGGCTACTTATACAATGTTTTGAAGACAAACGGTCTCACCACTTTGTCGTTCACCATGAAAATTAACTTATATATTTTGTTTTAAACCAGAGATCATCTGGGAGAAAACAGGATAGTATGACATGTATTTTAACCTTTTATTCTACAAACGGAATATTTTTTATCACTCCAGTGGCTGAAAATATTGGATTAACCACGTAGATATAAGATAAAGTACAATTTGATTTAGGGTTCAATATACCATTGAGTTAAGACTTTTTGATGTTCAGACTGAACATAACATTATGAGGTACAAGCTTAATTTGGTATTGCTCTATCTTACCAACAATATGAATTTGCATCAATACTGCATATCAATTCTGAATATATTTCCAATTATAATTGAATTCTCGTTAGTAAGGGAATGTAAAGAAATGTTTGAGTATTAGTAAAAACTAAGTTAAACGTAAATACAGAATTGACGAAGGAAAGCCACCAGCCTAGAGGTAAAGATTATTTCTGTTAATTTTACAAACAATTTTTTTCTTCAATGAAAGTAAGATTTCTGCAGTAAAGAGGAGTTTTACATTTCCTAGGTTATAAATAATTAATTAATTTTAATAAAATATCATTTACACTCCTATAAATCCACTCTTTAAAGTTATATAAGAGACTAAAAAAAGATAATACAATTTTTAATTACTATTCATTTTAATACTATTTAACTCTGGGGTTTACTATTTTTATATGAAATGAAATGTTACCTTTTACAAAAGGAGTACAAATGCATATTTTTTCTTTCACAATCTTATGTTTAATTTTGGTTTCCTTAAGAAGAATAGCATATGTCAATGGTTTATAAGTAACGCTTCAATCATAGTTGAATTGCATGCATTTCATAGTCACTTTTCTACAGTTTGTTGTGAATTGCATCTTTTACCCAAAAATGATTGTTGGCTTCAAAATTACATGTTGACTTAACAGTGCACATGAAAGTTAACATTAGATTAATAATTAAGTTAACACAACATAGAAACGAAAAGCTATAAACCTGTTTATAGATTATGCCAATCACGTACCCAGATGTAACCAACTAATAAAAAGTTTAATCTAAGCTTTATCACACGCAACCTATCGTGCTGAGATTCACGATTGAACATTGATCATGTTTATGTTTCCTTTGAAACGTATAAGTGCATGCTTGTTTTCATAACAAACCTATAAATATCAAATATTCAATCTATTTAACATTTGTTGTGGATGTTATTCTCACTAAAGCCCCAATGGTGCAGAAACGATCACTAAGTAATATTTGATTATGATTTATCAGGTGTCATGTGTGCTGTGTTTCCCCAAGTAATATTAAGTAAATTAAGTAATATTTTTATCAGCCCATTATTTTACGATAGTAGATATAATAGGACAAAGATACCCCACTTTCGGCGTTTTAGAGGCACTTTTAGGGCATTTTTTATAGGGGAAAAATGAGAAAAATGAGTGGCTCATTTTTTTGGCCACTTTTTTAAAGACCCAGCTCTCGACCTATACACCCCTATATAAATTTTCTACTTTTTTAATACTGAAAAACACGTCTGGAATATGGCTCATTTTTTTGGCCACTTTTTTAAAGACCCGGATCTCGTCCAATACAAACCCATAGAAATGTTCAAACTCCATTAAAATTTTAAATCCACATTCATTCACAAGTATATTCTCAAAATCATGTGAGGTTTGCGCGCGAACTCGGGCACGCTTATGGCTATGCGTAAACTATGCCTGACTCAAATGAATGACTGTGAGTGTAACCTAATGACCCCAATCAAAATCAATTGTCAATATTCTCTGCCTGTCTGGCGCCAGACTGTCTGGCGCAGGTTTAGACAATTACCAAATATGTTTGATTGATTGACCTCAATTATTCAATTGTTCAATTTCAGTTTGTTCAATTTCCATTGTTAAGTTCTAAATTAATTTAGACAATTTTGTGGTATATAAGGGGGGCATTCTACGGAATCATCACTAACTCTTCCACCTGGATCTTCTTGTTTTGGTAAGTCTTTGACATCTAAGCTAGACTATTGTAATATGTTGTCGCGTGTCGGGTCATGGGATCAATTGGTGACGTAATTGATGCTTGTAGTCATACTCTGTATTTCTTTTAACTTAGGAGTGTAGCTAATTTCCCGAGTCCATTTTTAAAAACTTAGCCGAATTGAGTCACTAAGGAACATGTAAAAAATGTATATATGTCTATTTTTAAATACTTAGAGTATTTTGAACAGTCACCAAGGAACTTAAAATGTATATAAATCTATTTTTAAACACTTAGAGTATTTTGAACAGTCACTAAGGAACTTAAAATGTATATAAGTCTATTTTAAAAAACTTAGCCAAATTCACTCATGAGGGGGACTTTGAGTCAAAAGTTTGCACAAGTTATTATTTAAAAACTTAGCCAAACTTCACGCACTGGGGGACTTTGAGTCAAAAGTGTGCACAAGTTATTATTTAAAAACTTAGCCGAATTATACTCACTATATAATTTTGTCGAGTTCCTTTTAACATAGGTAACATAGTCTTCTCTATAACTAACACTCACTCTGTATATATGTAGACTCAGCAATCTGAATTGCTAAAAAGTATTTTTATTTAAGATTTTGGATTTAGTTTTGATTTAAAAAATTACAATTGCCAAATTTTATTGTATGAAATTGTTTTAAATATTAAAATTTAAAATTCTGATTTAAATTATTATTTCCCATTAATTGAAATTGTCTAAAATGTAATTTCCACCATATAGAAGATGCTAACTTTGTTTTTTAGTTACATGTCAACTGTGTGCTGCTTCTCTATCCAAAAAAGTAACTTATTTTGTTATTACTATTTTTAAGTGAGTCAAAAATATATACAAGTTATTATTTAAAAACTTAGCCAAACTTCATGCACCGGGGGACTTTGAGTTAAAAGTGTGTACAAGTTATCATTTAAAAACTTAGCCAAATTCACGCACCAGGGGACTTTGAGTCAAAAGTGTGCACAAGTTATTATTTAAAAACTTAGCCAAATTCCATGCACCGGGGGACTTTGAGTCAAAAGTGTGCACAAGTTATTATTTAAAAACTTAGCCAAATTCCATGCACCAGGGGACTTTGAGTCAAAAGTTTACAAGTTATTTTTTTAAAACTTAGCCAAATTCACGCACCAGGGGACTTTGAGTCAAAAGTGTGTACAAGTTATTATTTAAAAACTTAGCCAAATTCACGCACCAGGGGACTTTGAGTCAAAAGTGTGCACAAGTTATTATTTAAAAACTTAGCCAAATTCCATGCACCGGGGGACTTTGAGTCAAAAGTATGCACAAGTTATTATTTAAAAACTTAGCCAAATTCACGCACCGGGGGACTTTGAGTCAAAAGTGTGCACAAGTTATTATTTAAAAACTTAGCCAAATTATACTCACTATATAATTTTGTCAAGTCCCTTTTAACATAGGTAACACTCACTCTGTATATATGTAGACTCAGCATTCTGCTAAAAAGAGTTTTTATTTAAGATTTAGGATTTTGTTTTGATTTAGAAAATTTCAATTGCCAAATCCTATTGTATGAAATTGTTTTGAATATTAAAATATAAAATTCTAATTCAAATTATTATTTCTCATTAATTGAAATTGTCAAAATGTAATTTCTACTATATAGAAGATGCCAACCTAGTTTTTTAGTTACATATATAAAAATGAAGACTACATGTCAACATTGTTTCGCATCGCTCTCCAAAAAAAGCAACCTTATTCGCCACTACAATTTAAAACATCAAATGAAGGTATGTAAACTGTGTGATTTAATCTGTGATAATAATGTGGCTCTAAAATCTCATATATTACAAAGTCACAAGACTTGTAATTTCTGTAAAAGAAATGTTGTTGGCCATTTTAAAAGACACGTAAATTCTTGTAACAAATGTCCATATACAATGATTAAATTTGTTGGTGAATCGATTAAAACTGAACTTAAAAGTACTCTTCAGTCTTGTCCTCTACCGATAAAATGGACTTTAGTAAGGAGAATCAAATTTATAAAATATACAATAGATCAAAATGGAAAATTAGTTAATGAGAAAGAATGTATTGCAGATTTCAGAAGCCTTACTATCCTAACCATTGAGAAGAGAGATTTAAAGCCTCAAATTGAAAATGCTCTTTTAAAGATTGACACTTCCACGCACAAATATCAAGCCGAAGGCAGCGGATGGATTTATGACCATACTAAATATTGGCAGTTGCATGTTTACAAGTATAAGCCTCTAACTCCAAAGTCATATATCCCCACACCAAAAAGTATTCAATCAAAACATGCTGTTTTAAATATAAAAAATTCAGATAATAAATGCTTCCTTTGGTCAATTTTAGCAGCTTTACATCCAAGGAATGCTAAACATGCTAATAGAGTCTCTAGCTATGCACCCTATGAAAATCAGTTAAATATGACAAACATAAAGTATCCTGTTAAAATATCTGATATAGATAAATTTGAAAGACAAAATAATATAAGTGTTAATGTATTTGGAGTTGAAGACCGAAAATTTATATATCCATTAAGAAGAACCAAACTGAATAGTAACACTCATATAGATCTATTATTATTACAACAAGGTCGTAAATCACATTACTGTTTAATTCGTGATTTTGATAGGTTAATGCTACGGTCTACAAAACAAGACCACAAGAAGCATTTTTGCAAGTTTTGTTTACAACATTTTTACACTAAAGATAAATTAGAACGTCATATAACATATTGTAAGAACTTTGATGCACAAAGAGTGGAAATGTCTAAACAAAATACATTACAATTTAAAAATTATAAATATCAACTTAAAGCCCCATTTGTAATTTATGCAGATTTTGAATGTTTTATAAACTCTAACAACCATACTCCATCTGGATTTGCATTTGTCGTAGTAAAAGATTCTAAGATTATTTCTGAAGAGTTATATAGTGGCGAAAATGTTATGGATGTGTTTTTCGAAAGATTATTTGAGACTTATGACTTCATTAAAAGTCAAATGGTGATATATATTCCCCTTGTAATGACTCCTGAGCAAGAGGCATCTTTCCAAAACTCAACACATTGTCACATTTGCGAAAAGCCTCTATATTTTGATAGGGTACGAGAACATTGTCATTCAAATGGCCAATACCGTGGAGCTGCCCACAATGATTGTAATTTAAACTATAAAGTAACAAAGAAAATACCAGTATTCTTCCATAACTTGAAAAATTACGATGGACATTTAATTATGCAACACTTGGGAAAGTTTAATCGTAAATTAAATTGTATAGCCAAAGATATGGAAAAGTACATTTCATTCTCTGTTGATGATTTAGTATTTTTAGATTCCTATAACTTTCTGTCCCTTCCATTATACAAATTAGCTTCCAATTTAAATACATTTAGATTCATAGACAATCCACTACTACAACGTAAAGGCGTATTTCCCTATGAATATATGACAGGGCCAGATAAGTTTGCAGAGTCTCTACCTCCAATTGAAAAATTTTACAGTACTCTAACTAAAGAACATATCTCTCCCATCGAATATGAACATGCTAAAAATGTCTGGACCCATTTCAATATAAATAATTTACAAGAATATCATGATTTATATCTTAAAACAGATGTATTGCTACTGGCTGATGTGTTTGAGACATTTAGAGACCTGTGTTTAAAAGATTACAAACTTGACCCCGTACATATGTATTCACTTCCTGGACTAACATGGGAGGCCTGTCTTAGAATGACTGGTATAAAATTACAATTATTTCAAGATATTGACATGCATTTGTTCATAGAAAGTGCAATCAGAGGAGGAGTCAGTATGATTTCCACACGTTACGCTAAAGCCAATAATAGATATATGGGAGAACATTATGATCCCAATCAAGAAAGTGTGTATTTAATATATTTAGATTGTAACTCGCTATACTCTACAGCTATGTGTGAGATACTACCCGTGGATGGATTTCGTTGGACGAATGAGATAGACTACAAAATATACAAAAACAATCAAAATGATGAGTTTGGATACATTTTAGAAGTTGATTTAAAATATGATAAAAGCTTACATGATTTACATAATGACTATCCATTAGCACCTGAGAAAATGAATGGCAAATTAATACCTAATTTAAATGACAAAACTAAATATATTTTACATTATAAAGCATTACAAAAATATGAGGAATTGGGTTTGGTTGCTACAAAATACCATAGAATTTTAAAATTTAGACAGTCCAAATGGCTTGCGCCCTACATTAATTTTAATATTGAAAAACGCAAATGTGCTAAAACTGATTTCGAAAAAGACTTTTACAAATTGTTAAATAATAGTCTCTTTGGTCGAACAATTATGAATCAACGCAAGTTTCGTGACATATATCTCAAGGATGAGTCACTATTAACAAAATATGTCAATAATCCAAGGTTTGATTGTAGCAAAAAGTTTGATAACAATTTACATGCTATACATTTAAATAAATTAGTTGTAAAGTTTAATAAGCCGATATATTTGGGAATGACCATTTTGGATATCAGTAAAGTAATAATGTATGATTTTCACTATAATTATATGTCAAAATTTAAGAACAAAAGATTTCTAATGACAGATACAGATTCTTTAATGTATTCTATAGTTACAGAGGACTTTTACAAGGAAATAGAATGTGACTTGCACTATTTTGATACCTC
This sequence comes from Macrosteles quadrilineatus, assembly GCF_028750875.1. Taxonomy (NCBI): domain Eukaryota; kingdom Metazoa; phylum Arthropoda; class Insecta; order Hemiptera; family Cicadellidae; genus Macrosteles; species Macrosteles quadrilineatus. The sequence continues at coordinate 53,030,732 of NW_026542598.1, read as the reverse complement.
TGGATATAGTAAAGACCATTTCTTATACTCTGATAAAAATAAAAAAGTCACTGGCAAGTTTAAAGACGAATTAGATGGTCATATTATGTATGAATATTGTGGTTTAAGACCAAAGTTATATTCTTATATTCCTCTAAAATGGTTATATGAAGAAGACAAACAAGCTTTAGAGGTAAAGAAAGCTAAAGGAGCTGATGGTGCTACAGTTAAACATCTCCTTAGACATCAACATTATTTGAACTGTCTTGCCACTGGGCAAGATTACTATGAGAATGTGACAAGAATTAAATCTACAAATCATCATCTTCAAACCTTAACTATGAATAAGAAAGTACTATCGTTTGACGATGACAAGAGGTTTATTCTGGAAGATGGTATCAATACTCTTGCACTTGGTCATTATAAAATTGATCAAACATAAATCTATATTTGCCATTATTCTTTAACCTTTCTTTGTCTATTACAAAAAAGCCATATTTAGTTTTATCCCAACATTGATGACAGAGATTTCTAAATTGGTTAAATGAAAAATCATTACCAACATGATTGTTATATACATGTTTTAAATTCAAATCATCTTGTTTAAATAATATTAGGAAATTTACATTATCACGTAAATGTTTGTGTACTTTGCTGTAAGATTGACACAAGTAAAAACAGTTAATATTTTTATGTCGACCCATTGAGAAAAATTGTGTAATATTTGGACTATTTATGTCATCAAATACAACAACTGACTGTGATTCGACATCATTTGGTGTGATTTCACAGTCAGTAAACGTGTGTAATTTCACTTCATCACACAAACGAAATATTTCAATTATTTTTTTATATTTTTCTTGTTCTAAAGATTTAGATATTAAATATAGGTTTGTAAATTTTAATCCTTCCTTTTTTACAATTAAATTATAAATTACAACCGTCTTCCCACTTCCACTTGGACCACAAATAACACATCGAATATTGGTAGGAAATAGACCCAACTTCTGTAATATTGCAAACGGGTCCTATTTAAATGGAAACAAATCACACACCATACATAGCTTTTATCCAGAAGCTCCACCTGGCTACAAAATTATTGAAGTTCCAAGAAATATTATATATTTTCCTGTAAATAAGAGAAGTTTAGATGTTGTCAGTATTACATTTGCCGATCAGCATGACAAGGCAATTGACTTTAACGGAGAAGAAACTACAATTACTTGTCATATAAAAAAGATATGAGAATTTATAAGAATTTATCTATAAGTGCACAAAATGCTAGGTTCCTAAAGTCAATAGGACTAAAGTTAAAATTTTCTATTAATAAAAATGGAAGATTTTCTAGACGTTACAGGGAAATCCCAATTCGACGATAGTGTGGTTAAAATTACAAATCACTCCTATGTTCCCCATAACACTTTGGCAATAAATAATTCTGATGAAATTCGAATATGTATTAATAATCAAGATTTGCTAACTCTCCCATGTAGGAGTTATCTGTATATTAAGGGAGAAATTGAAAATCATGATAAAGGTCATTTTATAAATAATGCATTTGCATTCTTATTTGATGAAATTAGATATGAAGTCGCAGGTAAAGAAATAGACATTGTAAGAAACCCAGGAATTTCTAGTCTTATGAAAATATTGAGCTCTTACAATAAAACAACTAAATTGTCAAATGTGGCATTTGATTCTGACACGAATTTAAAAGAGTTCCATAAAGGTGGCAAGTTTAGTACTTGTTTGCCATTAGAGCTGTTAATGGGTGTGTTCGAGGATTTTAATAAGGTATTAGTAAATGTCAAACAAGAATTGGTGTTGAAAAGATCCAAAAATGATTTGAATTGTATATTAACAACCGCTAGTGCTCCAGCCAGTGGCGCTGTTGATACAATTCCCAAAATTACACTTAACTCAATTCAATGGGTGATGCCACATGTGATACCATCAGATGGGGAGAAGTTACAATTACAAAAGATGTTACTGCAAAATAAAAATTTGCAAATTGCATTTAGAAGTTTAGAGCTGCATGAACTTCCATCATATCCCAATACTACAAGACATACATGGTCAGTAAAGACATCTTCAAGTTTGGAGAAGCCTAGGTATATTATATTTGGTTTCCAAACAGCTAGGGATAATAGTGCACGAAAAAGAACTGATGAATTTGATCACTGTAAGTTAAAAAATCTCAAAGTATTTCTAAACTCTGAATATTATCCTTATAGTGATTTAAATCTCGACTTTGAAAATGGAGATGTCTCTAAAGCTTATGAGATGTTTATGAGGTTTAGAGAGACTTACTATAATACTATCCCAGATCCTATGATTAGTAGAGCTGAGTTTATGAAGAAATATCCACTAATTGTAATAGACTGTTCTAGACAGAACGAAACAGTGAAGGAAGGAATTGTTGATATTAAATTAGAGATTGAAACTGCAGAAAATGTGCCAGCAAATACATCTGCATATTGTTTGATAATACATGATAAAGTGTTTGAGTACAATCCTTTGTCAAATGAGATAAATAAAATGTAAATAAAAGATGAAAAACATTCAACAAGAATTGGTTGACTCTGCAAATCAAATACGAGAGAAATATAGAGCTTTAAAACGTGGCAAGTTTCTAGAGGCTGAAGAGAGGTTTCAAACATTCCAACCTTTAATAGAGCCATTACAAGAATTAAAAAAAATTGCCAAAACAGAGAGGCCTCGAATGGAGATTCTCCCAATGACTCCATCTAGAATACCAATAATACCAAGATTGCAACCATTACAGCAATCCACCCCACAGAAATTAGATTTTGGTCTTTTAGCATCAGACTATTTAGGAAATTACCTCAGTAAAAGTAGTATGACAGACACTACATATGGTATTAGACGAGAAGCAAATAAATTTTTTATTGGAAATAAGGAAGTTGATATTGCCAATGATGATGTTACAATTGCAAATAAAACCTACAAGGGGACAAAAGGTTTGTGGCAATTGTTAACTTTAAAAGAACCTGAGGATTATACTCCGGCCGATTTGCAAAATTATAAAGAGATTTTGGAAGCTACAAATGGACATTTAAAGAGTTACAAAGATGGTGCACCAATTTCAAGTAATAGACATACTAAATATCTTAATATAATTAAACCTCTTTTTAAATCTGTTGGTGAAGGTTTGAGACAAGTGACTGGTAATAAAATAGACTACATTTATTGGGATGATCCTAATGAGCTTGTAGATAGGTTAAGACTTCTTTGGCTAAGTCGCCAAGCCGGTAACTCAGGAGTGGATAATGAAATAGATTCCATTATTGAGGAATTAAGAGAAAGTGGAATTATTTATTAAATAAAAATATGTTTATAGATAAATTTTATCGTTTATATAATCCATATAATAAGCCTGCAGAACCCAGGGCTAGTAGTGAACCTACTTTAAATTTACAAGACGATAGTTGGAATGGTTTAAACCGTAAAATTGGTAATGTTAAAGATGGGGAGTTTGTAGATGATGTATCAACTTTGGGACAGACATTAACTAGAAAAGGTGATGTCTTTTTACAAGGTAAAACTAAATATGAGTTTTTAGAATCTAAGAATAAAAATTGGAATGCTAAAAAACAGAAAATTACTAATGTGGAAAAGGGTGAAAGTTTAGATGATGTGCCCACTTTACAACAGACTTTAATACGAACAGATGGTACATTTGTACAAGACAATAATAATTATGAATTTTTAGAATCAGAGAATGGTATTTGGAATGCTAAGAAACGGAAAATTACTAATGTAGAAAAGGGTGAAAGTTTAGATGATGTGCCCACTTTACAACAGACTTTAATACGAAAAAAAGATGGTAAATTTGTACAAGACGATAATAATTATGAATTTTTAGAATCAGAGAATGGTGTTTGGAATGCTAAGAAACAAAAACTTAGCAATTTGATGGAAGGTACAGATAGTAAAGATGCTGTGAATGTTTCACAAGTTCCAAAAATGGAAGTAGGCTATTGGAATTTTAATAATAAAAGGTTAGTACGTGTTAAACCTGCCATTGATGACACTGACTGTGTTACAAAAGAACAGACTATAACTTATAATAAAAAACTACATTGTTGGGATGCCAAAAATCAATTCATAAGAAATCTACCAGAGGGGGAACATTCGGATGATATTTGTCTAATGTCACAATCTATGCATTATGATGGATCAAAATTTGTATATGGAGAAAAAAATTTTAATTTGATGGAATATAATCCTGATTTATTAGTTGCTGACCCCACATCTTTGAGTGGATTTAAGTATATAGATAATAGACCATATATACCAGAAAACTATGTATTTAAAAGAATGGAAGATAATCTATTGATTGGGGCTAATGGTGATGTATTTAGAGTTACAGGAAAGGATGATGTTATAAAAAATGAATGAAATTGCATACGAACTTCATAAACCTGCAAGAAAGAATTTCATTAGAAGGTCTTTCAAAGTATTAGGTATAAATGAAACCATACAAATAGATTTAATTGATATGCAAAACTATGCTAGAGAAAATTCTGGCAATAAATATATTTTAACTTTAATAGATACATTTTCTAAAAAAGCTTATGCTGCTCCACTAAAGAATAAGACAGGGTTAGTGGTTACAGAAGCCATTAAAACCATTCTACCAAAGGGGGTTAAAAACATTCAATCTGACAATGGAAAAGAATTTTTTAATCAATATTTTAGCAAACTAATGAAAAAATTAAATATTAATCACTATCACACATTTTCTACAACTAAGGCTGCAATTGTGGAGAGGTTTCAGAGAACTTTAAAGAATTGGTTATATAGGGAATTTAGTGCTCAGGGGAGTTATAAATGGTTGGATTTACTTCCAAAGTTAATTCGAAAATATAATAATAAAGTGCATAGATCTATAGGAATGAAGCCTAACCAAGTAAATGTTAAGAATAGTAAATATGTGCATGAGAGGTTGACTTCTAAAGTAGAGCAAGTTAAAAAGCCAAGATATAAGGTAGGTGATAGCGTAAGGATTTCCAAGTATAAACATGTTTTTAGTAAAGGTTATACTCCAAATTGGACAGGAGAACTATTTACAATAGCAGAAGTTAAGAATACAAAGCCTGTAACTTATATCTTGAAAGATGAAAATGGCAATATAATCAGGGGAGGCTTCTATACAGAGGAGTTGTTAAAGACCAAGTATAAGGACATGTATTTGGTAGAGAAGGTAATTAGGAGAAAGGGTAATTCATTGTATGTCAAATGGCTTGGGTTCCCAAGTAGCCAGAACTCATGGATTTCCACTAAGGATGTCCAAGGGAGCACGTCATAAGCCAGGAGCACGCCCGAGTTCACGCACAAACCTCACATGATTTTGAGAATATACTTGTGAATGAATGTGGATTTAAAATTTTAATGGAGTTTGAACATTTCTATGGGTTTGTATTGGACGAGATCCGGGTCTTTAAAAAAGTGGCCAAAAAAATGAGCCATATTCCAGACGTGTTTTTCAGTATTAAAAAAGTAGAAAATTTATATAGGGGTGTATAGGTCGAGAGCTGGGTCTTTAAAAAAGTGGCCAAAAAAATGAGCCACTCATTTTTCTCATTTTTCCCCTATAAAAAATGCCCTAAAAGTGCCTCTAAAACGCCGAAAGTGGGGTATCTTTGTCCTATTATATCTACTTACGATTAGTTTTATTAAAGCACTTGCTTTATTTAACGGTAAAACCGTTACAATAATGTACAACAACAGTTTTAATGCGGAATTCCTAAAACAAAACTCGCCTATTGTTCAACATTTATTTGCAATGTTTTACATACTTTAAGCATTAGCAATTTGTGTTCTGCGAAAAAGTCCCGATTGAAATCCATTGATTAAAACAGAGCGGACAAGTAGCCTACGTTTAATCTCCTACGTAAGTTTATATGCGAAACAGTTGAAACTCGGGTCAGGCTTAGCAAGTTGTAATGAAGCTATCAGTCAAGTGGCTTAGTAAACTGTGCTTTACTGCGCGAAATAAGCTTAGTGAGAAGCCAATAAAGCAAATGTGATGTGATTACTTTGTTTGGCAATTAACGGGTTATGCATATATCTATAGTTACCTTTATGAATACAATCAATGGTCGTCAAATCTTTACTGTACCACTTTGACGAAACTTGAAAAATATCATATTTCAGTTCGAGGTACTTATACACTATGCAAGTTTGATAATAAGCCTCTAATACATACTTTGCTAACCTTTAAATCCACACAGGTTCTTGTGTCTCGACTAATCACCAAAGATCTGCGAGAAAATAATACAATTAGTATAGTGTAGTGAAATCTAGCCATACAACTGATTCATCAGCCTTACTGGACAATAATTTTACGAAAGGGTTCCTGCTTTTAACGAACCGTTGTTTTCAAACGAGTAATGGGATGAAATAAGACAACAGAGTGAAATAATTATGCCCTTGCTCATTAGTGAGTAAGCTGCTGGCCTGGAGGATATCCTTAGGTTATTTTACTGGTAACGTTTTCTCTGACAAAGCTTATTTTTATAATTGTCTGTTATGCCAACTTGCCTGATTGGTTTAATAACTAGTTTTAGATTTTTTTCGCTTTTTTTCGCTTTTTTTGGTAACTGATATAAGATCAAGGAAGTTTATTTTATTCTGTAGATAAAACATGTTTCACAAGTTTTGCGCAAACTATGTTTTGTTATTATTTCATACACAAATATGTTAATGAAGCTGTAAACGATGTATTATTGTTGCTTGAATTTCTCCACCTACATAATATGTTATCTCGTACGTTGTAGCTAGCAACCAGAGTTAAATTATAATTTGGTTTCCCTAGTGTAAACACAATTATGTGTGATTCATGAAGTTATTATGTTTGCTGAACCCGTATTACAGTTGTAATTGTGCTAGAAAGCGCTGCTACATGATTGAATTATTTCTGCAAATAATTTTCCAGAACATAGCCTATCAGTCTTCTAAAGGTTCAAGAAAATATTTTATCCGTGGGGTTTTGTACACAAACATAACAATAATTTTAAAATAAGTTATATTTAAGTATAAGTTATACATAAGTTACAAAAGGGTGGAATTTATTTGACATAGTAGACCACAAGGTTTTGGGGTTTATCATGTATAATTTCTGACAAACAAAATACTGGTCGACGAATTACTAGCGTTTATTAACATTACCCAACGTTTTATTTTTATGTAGACAATTGGTTTAGGTATTTTTTTCGATATGTTTTTAGTGCTAACCTTCAAGCCTGTAAGTTACTCATGAATAATTTCTGACAAACAAATACTGGTCGACGAATTACTAGCGTTTATTAACATTACCCAACATTATATGTTTATGTAGACAATTGGTTTGGGTATTTTTTTGATATGTTTATTGAGCGGAGCGAGCGAAGCGAGCGAAGCTCTTATACGTCGACTTTTATGCATTTCGTAATACGCAAACTCCTCCTAGACGGCTGAATCAATCGTTTTCAAATTTTGCATGGTGATAAAGACCATATCGGTGAGTGCCAACATCTATATGGCGTTAAAAAAGTCTCTCAGGAATCCGCCCCACTGGGTCTCAAAGTTTCAATGTAATCCATATGGAAGCAGTATTTGACACATAAACAAAGACATATGATCAGCTGTTGACTTTTCAATGCAGTAGATCAATAAATAGCTGTTAGCATTATTCCACAGATATTAGAACATAAACGGTGGTATGGATCATAAATATAATCAAATGACGACACTAGCTTGAGGTCCGTGACGTAGGAAGTGGTGAAGGAAGTAGTAAAGGTGAGCAGTCTGGAGTGTGAAAACTGTTTAAGACGATTAGATTTAGGTAGGTATCTGCATTCCTAAAATTCTATGAGAAGGGTGGAAACGGGTCCGTGACGTAGGAAGTGGTGAAGGAAGTAGTCAAGGCGAGCTGCCCGGAGTGTGAGAACTGTTTATGACGATTAGATTAAGGTATCTGCATTACTAAAATTTTATGGGAAGGGAGGAAAACGGGTCCGCGACGTAGGACGTGGTGAAGGAAGTAGTCAAGGTGAGCTGTCCGGAGTGTGGAAACTGTTTATGACTATTAGATTTAGCTATCTGCATTCCTAAAATTCTATGGGAAGGGGGGAAACAGGTCCGCGACGTAGGAAGTGGTGAAGGAAGTAGTCAAGGCAAGCTGTCCGGAGTGTGGGAACTGTTTATGACAATTAGATTAAGGTATCTGCATCCAAAAATGCTATTGGAAGGGAAGGAAACAGGTCCGCGACGTAGGAAGTGGTGAAGGAAGTAGTAAAGGCGAGCTGTTCGGGGTATGGGATCTGTTTATGACCATTAGATTATGGTATCTACAATCCTAAAATGCTATGGGACGGGAGGAAAACAGGTCCGCGATGTACGAAGTGGTGAAGGAAGTAGTCAAGGCGAGCTGTCCGGAGTGTGGGGACTGTTTATGACAATTAGATTAAGGTATCTGCAATCCTAAAATGCTATTGGAAGGGAAGGAAACAGGTCCGCGACGTAGGAAGTGGTGAAGGAAGTAGTAAAGGTGAGCTGTTCGGGGTATGGGATCTTTTTATGACCATTAGATTAAGGTATTTGCAATCCTAAAATGCTATGGGAAGAGGGGGAAACAGGTCTGCGACGTAAGAAGAGGTGAAGGAAGTAGTAAGGTGAGCAGTGTTCAGTTTGGGAACTGGAAACCGTTTGTAGCAGTTAGATTAATGTATCTGCAATGCTGAAATGCAATGAGAAGGGATGGAAGCATGGCCACGACATAGAAAATGGGGAAAGAAGTAGTAAAGGCTAGCAGTGCGGAATGTGGGCAATAGTTGTGGCAATTAGATTAACGTATCTAAAATACTAAAATGCTATGGAAAGTGATGAAAACAGGTCCACGATGTAGGAAGTGGCTTAGGAAGTAGTAAAGTATGAACATATTGTGAGAACCGTCTGTGGCAGTTAGATTAATGTATCTTCAGTCCTAAAATGCTATGAGAAGGGAAGGAAACAGGCCCCACGACGTAGGAAGTAGTGAAGGAAGTAGTAAAAGCTGGCAGTGCAGAGTGAGGGAACCGTTTGGGCAGTTAGATAAATGCTATGAGAAGGGATGGAAACAGGTCTATGACGTAGGAAATGGTGAAGGAAGTAGTAAGGCTTGCAGTGCAGGGTGTGGGAAGTGAATTTGGCAATTACATTAATGTATCTGGAATCCTAAAATGCTATGGGATGAGAGGGAAACAGGTCCACGACGTAGGGGATGGTAAAGGAAGTAGTAAAGGTGGGCAGTGTTGAGTGTGGTAATGGATTAATGTATCTGCAATGCTAAAATGCTATGGGAAGATACTGTAGACTGTAGGTTAAAATGATTATGAAGCACGAATCGTTACATATTTCGATACGTATTCAATAGTTTACAATAGAAATTTACAACTGAGTAGACAACAACTGAGTTTTACTCCATAGAGGCTAAAAACGAATTTTTTCCCCTAAAGAGTAAAAATGCTACTTTAGACCCGCAATGCATGCACCAATGACGACTGTTTTTACTGCAGTATGACAAAAACAATATAAAATGAACCCTTGATGACTCCGCTCAATTTTGTGGATGCCTCTGCGAACGCCACCTAGTAGTGATTACCTTCAAGTCTGTAAGTTACTGGTTTGTTCTTAAGCTGTCCATGCTGGACCCATAGGCCGTTGTCATGGGGCTATCATAATACTTCTATTAATAAAAATATAGATGAAAAATTGAGAAAAACCCATATTTTCTCGAAAAAACATCCAATGACATAGAAGAACACCAAGGGCTTTACAGAGATAAATGCAAAATGTTTAGATATCCGCAAAGGATATCATTATATCCAGCAATAATCTTAAAGAGAGGGCCCATCAAAGAGAGAGTTACCAAGCTATGGTGTGGAAACGACTAGGCTTGCGGTAGGTGTACGTAAATTCACTTTTATTTCAGATATTAACTTAACAAGCAATTTAATCGTGTCCGTTTCTACTATACGTATTTATTTGTATTTATAAAATTCCAATTACGTAATACAGATGCAAAATAAAACATTACATTTTCTACATGGTTCATCTTAAGTAACATAAGTTAACTAAGTATTTTGGCAATGGTTCTTTAGGTAAGTTGTAGAAGAGACTTTGGCCGAGAAAGAGTGACGGTTGCCTCTTGGAAGCCAATTTCCCGCGCACGCGATATTATCTGCGACAGATAACCGTAGGAGGGGGAAATATAAACGAGGGAAAATATCATGAAAGGAAAAGACCGCTAATAGTTAAGAGACACAATCTGTTACGCATCTTATTATATCTACTCACTTTTCGTAAATATTGTTGTATTAATGTGAAGCGTGCTCTAAAGTTATCAGTAGGCTAATGTTTTTAAATACAAAAAAAGTAATATTGGAAAAATATAATTGATTTGTGTAACGAAATAGAAGTGAAAGGAGGAAATATATTTTGGAAATACTGTGGAAAATTAAAAACTAACCGTAAGCATATATTGTTATATATTTTTTTTGAATTTTGCAAATATGTATCTTTGATTGTAACATCATTATCAGGAACATACAGTAGAAGACTGTATACGAAAATGTTCTCCTTAAATGTGAATACAAAATCCTAGGCATGCATCCGGAGGTTGTTCAATTTTAAAAAGTAAAAATAGGTTATATACATATCCTAAAAGACTGCTATGCGACTATTTTTCATGACTTAGGCGTAAAAGGATTTAAAAGTATAACCAATTTGACAGTTAAAACTATAATATTGTCATTAGGACGTTAAGTTTACATTCGTGTAAAAACTGTAATATTATCTATAGAAAAGTTATTATCTTTATAAATTGGTCCCATTTACTGTATAAATAACATTATCAGCTAACTTACAACTTAATAAACTAACAGTTTTATTTTTATCTAGTAAGGTAAAACTAGAAAGCTTATCTAAGTTCCTTAGGTTTTACCTAGACAATGAAATTCCCAAGTTCCGTTCCTTCGTCGTAATACGTTACGTGTTCTGTATTCTTATTTGACTCTTTAAAACCTCTGCCAGTTTTCAGCTATTTTACTGAGAAATAAGTATGACTAACATTGAATAAAAATTTAATCACTTTAGTTTTTTTGGCATTTCTGACAATGATATAAGGATAAAAGCATTTTTGGTACAGCGAAAAACATCTGGAGATCTTTTTGTATTATTTAGGTCTACTTTTTTTCAACTACGAACTGAACTTGGGATGCAAAATGACGGAACATTCACCCATTACAAGCTGAGCCCTATCTTAACCTAGCGATTGAATGTGTATGAATTTGAAAATTTCCACTAAACGATTCCCACACAATTTTCATAGTAACAAATATATTAATATTTTACTTATAATTGCACGCTGCAGTCTCAGAAAAGGAAATAAGACAGTGGTAAGTAAATTGAAATAATTCCTTTCGGTTACAATTTTGTATTTCCACAAACAAACTAAAAATACAATCATTTCAGATGACATAACTAGGAATCGCGTTATTCATTTATGGTATAATGTCTTCAAACACATTTTTGTGGGATTCCATTAGTCGGCTATTTTGTTGGGATGTCAAAACTATTTACGCATGCAAATCTGGTATCCTTCATTATTTTTGTTTTTCAGTATATTGTTTAGGTATCTATTTCTGTTCGGCTAGAAGTTTATGAATAAATACGATGAGATTGAAACACGTTACTTGAAATTCATATACATATTTTGGGAAATAAATAATTATGTAGACAATTTTGTAAAGAATAAAAAATGAATGAATAGCTTTTTAAACCATTCTTGTCAATTTTTTTCAGGCACAAAGGATTCCTAAAAGACTGTCCCAATGGGCTTCTAACGGAGCAGGTATTTGTATGCAATTCTTATGCAATATACTTTTTGATTAAATATACAATTTTTATTACGCAATACATACTCAATTGTTAAATAACTTTCCATCTATTAGGTAAATCGTTACAATTATTTTATGGTTATTTTAAACAGTGTCACTTTAGGTTACTAGGTATTAATAGTGCTAAACGTCCTATGTTGACTTGTTGACCATGTTATTTTAAGTAAAATAGAGTTACTGAAGTTGACTGCTTGTTTATAGGCATACAACTTTATTTGTTGACTTTAAAAAGTTAATAACCCAAACGGTTTTGGAGTTCCTCAAAGCTTTAATATTCTTTGAGTAAATTTAATTTAAGCCGGGAAAAGCTCCAAAAGTAAATTTCGTTTCAAAGTGAACCCTTTTGAATGAAAATAATCTGGAACTTATTAAAATGTGTTCAGTTTATTTTTCGATTAGTAGACAAAATCTTCTACAGGGAAATAAACAGTATAGTGACATTTTTATATTCTTTTCTTTGTTTCAGGGTTTCATAAAAATATATAGACAGTTTTTTCCACAAGGGGATCCTACGAAGTTTGCCTCACTAGTGTTTAGGGTCTTCGATGAAAATAATGTGAGTAAATGACCTAATTATAATTTTTTTTTTAGTAAGTATTAAAAGGGTTATAATACTTTTTATAAGAGTGTTGATCAATGTATTTTGTAATGTTGTGCTTAAAATAAATTTATTAAAATTGTGTTGGTTATATGGTTATATGGCTTATATGGTTTTTAATATTTTGTTTATACATAGATCATCTTGAATTTATTTCACTGAAATTGTTTTTAATAAAGTCTATTTAGGACTCAAGCGTTTTATACGGTACTAATAAAATACGTTGCTTTATTATGTTAACATAAAACATCATTCTAAATATATCTAATGTTTTTTCTGGTTAAGCAAACTCGTATGTGGTCTTTGGATACCTTTACAGCATGGATGTAATTATTCATTTTAGTAATGAATAAAACTATAAAAACTGAAGTTAACTAAGTTTTAAACTTCTGCACTTTTTGATAAGATATACCCTACTTCAAATTTAAATTAAATCTCGCATAGAAAACATTCTAAGATATTAAGTGCGGGGTGTTTATAGAATAATGTTATAGTATACTTTTAAAACAATACCCCCGCCGCAGCAAACCTGCCGACTAAGCGTATTTCCATTTGTCTGAATTGATTTTCAGTTAAATTATATTTTAATAACATTAGGTTTAACGAGTACCTAGGTTTGCTGCTACAAGGAAACAAATAAAGTGTGTTTTTGAGTAAAATATTGATAGCTTAGTACAAAATAAATAAATTTGACAAGTTTGATCAAAATATATTCATAAACAAGCAAACTACAACATTTGACAATATTCTCCATAAGAATAACATGGGAATTTTAAATTTACAATTTTTTAAATTTTCTCCGTTACTAATAATTGAACAAAAATACTTTTATATACTAAATTATTTGTTTTTTTAAGCTCTTTAAAAAGGTCTAAACAGAAATTGGGAAATTTTGTGTTTTGAGGGGCAAAAGTGAGAAAAACCAATTTTTACCCCATAAAACCCCCCGTAAAGTCCCGTTCCCATGGTCCGATCGTGCTGGTTCGCGAACTCATTCAAGTTTATCCCGCTTTACACCTTTAAACCAAATTTCATCAAAATCGGACAAAAATTACTCAAGTTATCGCGTTCACGGACGTATATATATATATATATATATATATATATTAAAATTAAAACATATTTAAAAGTACCCTTTTAGTAATTATTTTATTTTTCATGACGACATGTTTCGGAACTAAGTCCATTGTCAAGTCATTTTTACCATAACCTCATTCTTATAAGAATGAGGTTATGGTAAAAATGACTTGACAATGGACTTAGTTCCGAAACATGTCGTCATGAAAAATAAAATAATTACTAAAAGGGTACTTTGTTATATATGTTTTAATTTTATTATATTAGTAGCCCTAAAAATGCAAGAAAATAATAATATATATATATATATATATATATAAATACATATAAAAAAATTTGAACGAATAGTGTTTCTGGCCTCTGGGGACATCAAAATGAAAAAGTAAATCGGTCCCGGGTCTAGGTCTTACCGTGCCACCTACGGTAATAGCTACTTCCCTATAGGGAAATTCGCTAAAAAGAAAGTAACTTTCATACATAGTAAAATGCTTATACTATTTCTAACTAAATACACTTTGATCTTACGCAAATGAGTGGTTACATTTGTTACTCACCAGATATAAAATCTGCAGCCTATTTTGCGCTACACTACATATCCCTTTATGAATGTAGTGAACACTGCATTTATTAGGTTTACTAACCAATTAGCTGAATTGTAAAGTCAATTCTGTGTCATAAGAGACAATATCCATCTACATCTATCAGTGTGTTAATTTAAAATAATAAAAACTATGAGTTATAACATTCAACGCATGTGTTTTAACGTATGAAAGCAAAACTATTTGAACTACAGTATTCATGGATATGAAATTCTGCTTATTTTAATAAACAAAAACTCATCATTATTTTATAAAGAATTTGGATCTATAATTTACAAAAAAGATATCGCATGACCGGACAAAGACGAATAAAGAATTTTGGATCCTCGTTAAATGTGATCATTAGTAACCACATTTTGTTCAACATTGATCCAGTTTATGCATGGAGATTACTTTCATTTTTCAGGATGGTTCAATCGAATTCGAGGAGTTTATTCGAGCACTTTCTGTGACGTCGAGGGGGAATCTGGACGAAAAACTTCATTGTAAGTATAACTGTTAACTTTTCATGCGTTTTCTTATCTTGTTTTTACTATTATAACTGTCTAAGCTACGTTAATAATATTAACACAGTACTTCATATTTTCCCGCACTGAATAAAAAAAAATAATATTTTGAATTTTTTATATTTGTATAGAAAGAAATGTGTATATGACTCAGGAGTAACTAAAATTAAATGTTTCGAGCTAATCTAAAATGGCTAGTTAACAAAGCAAAACTATTGTATTGTATTATGGGGGAAAATTGGGAAAACCCTGAGGTTACACAAGCCAGTGGCATTTCTTGAATACTGTTTAAATAATCGGGTTTCTTAGTAATAGTGCAAAACGTCGAGATTTTTTTCAGATGGCAGTATTGGTTAGTAATTGAAAAAATAGTAACTAAGTCAAGACTTCGTACTTTATATGATCAACTTAGCAACCTTTGGATATGAAAGTAAGAACTTGCTTTTCCCCCCCTTATTGGTCCTCGGAATCTAGTTCTCCCTTTTTTGAAACACATTAATTACAGTCACACTAAGTTTGCGTTCACAAAAAGCAACATTTTTTTAAATTTCGTAGCCTCTCTTAACCTTAAATTCACCCGTACACGTTGTCCTCTTAGGACTCTGTGCCCTCTGTTCTCATGGAGACGCTTGAGCTTGGTTTGCAAAGCAAGGGTTAACAGGCAAAGTACAAGAATGGCCCGTACTGATAATTTTATATTAGCGGCCCCTTTAGTAGACCTTTGTTTTGGACTTTGGTACGCGGTTTGGTTTTACAGTCTGAGCCACTGATTCATCATAGCACGATCCCCTAAGATCTGTTATCAACATTCTTTCCATCCAAAAACTGTATATAGGCCATTCTGAAATCAAGCGGAATTTTTTGTCCCTCAATGTTTTCTACCCTATAAAAAAAACTAATTTATATAAACTTAATATTTTTTATAAATAAATCAAGTGTGTATTTAAAAGATCCCAATGTTATTTTATTTAAATAATTTTACGTTTAAGAGATAAAATCTGTGAAGTACCCGAGGTGTAACCACGATGGCATGCCCCACCCATTTATTAAAACACTGACAAGTGATTTATGAAACAAATCATTGAATTATATAACAAATTCTCGATATCAGTAATAAAATATACAGTATGACCTAGACTTAACACAATCTTAACAATTGTTACATAAATATCTAATTAGCTTAATATAAGGGCAAATGTTGTAGATGGGGTTAGACGTAACTTCCATGAACCATATAAAAGTTCTAAAAGTGCTCACTGGAGAGCAACACTGACCATTAATGGAGTTTTGAGAGAGAAGGGGGCAGTCATATTGACTATTGAGGTTTCTGTTGATTGTTTTCTGCTGATGGTGTCCTACTTGCTGTTGATAAACAGGATTTCCTTTCTCGCAAAGCGAGTACCTTTTAAACTTGTAACCTCCATGTGTGCTACAAATAATGCGTGTCATATGCCAGTCATATGCCATATGACTGTCATATGCCATTAAAATTTTAACTTCTTTCAGAAAACATAAGATCTGGATATATGAATCTATAAGTTAGGATCTGCAAGTGACAGAAAAATGTAACTCTCATGGATAATTACTATGAATAATACAGCATTATTATATTACTAGTGGCTTGTAGGGACATAAGTCCCTAAAAATCTCAATAATACAAAACAAATTAGTCTAATATTCAAACATACTAAGAAATATATTATCCACGTGTCACACTGGATATCCCTTAACGCCATCTTTTAAGTAAAAAGCAGTTTGCTGTTTGTCTTTGTTTGCATTTTTGATGTTATTTTGACGTAACCCTAGATTTTTTCTGATCAACATAAAGAAACTACAATTAGTGTAAGTTTATGTGGTGGTATTCCTCTTAAAGGTGTGATTGACGTTACATATTCGATCAAATTTGGCCTAATCATCGGCTGATTCTTAACTCTTTTGCGACAACAGACATTACCTAAAATATCCAAACAATATTGTTTTTCCTCCCATTGGAACTTGTAATAGTACTTACTTAATTAACAAATATATATTTACTGTACGAACCTATTCCATCTTTATTCCCAGTAGTGTAGCCGTTGAGGTTATTCCACTTCATACAAAATATTGAATAAACACTACAATAAAATCTCAAATATAAAATAAAGAATGTGTAGAATAAATCATATGTTTTGGAATGAAAACAAAGCAGAAGTTTTCCATTTAATGATTTAATCTTGAATATTGTTAATTATTTAGTCAATGTGGATATTTCATGTTAAACGTTAAAATACACAAATTTGAAAAGTTTTACTGTAAAATAATTGATTTCCACATTCTAGCTATAACGTAACTAAAAGTCTTAATTATTATAGGTAACGTTATCCCTGGTTTTATATATAGTACATTGCAGAATTGACTGGCAAATAAGTAATCCAAATGTAATATTGCTCACTGGCTTGATGATAAATCACGACCAGCTGTTTTGAAGTAAACACAAATCAGCAGCAAATGGCTTATAATGCTATTCTTATGGAGAACATTTTACGCTATACCTCGTTTTCTGGTAACTTTACGGAAATTATGCTATTTTTGCCGAGTCCCTGGGGTCAAGACCTTTAATTTAAGACATCTACCACTTTTCTGCGACTTACCAGTCGTCCACAATTTTCTGGTAAAAATGTTGTCTTACAGAATTATATATAAGGATATTCATTCTTGACCTTTAAGAAGGGTGTATATGTATTTAGTTTGTTACTAGACTTTTAAAAATATATTAAAAATAAATATTATTCCTTAAACATGTGTTTAACAATTTTGGGCGGAAATTCCACTTAATTTCAGAATGGCCCATATTCTTGTATTACATACTTCACAATCTACTCTGCAGTAAATTATTTAAATATTTGCTCGTTACAGGGGCGTTCAGGTTGTACGACGTTGACAACGATGGCTTCATCACGAGAGATGAGATGTACAACATCGTCGATGCAATATACCAGATGGTTGTAAGTACTGTACGAGTTCAATTAAACTTTTAGTAAGGCTGGTTTTATGCACCGCGACAGTCGCGAGTCGCGCCACGTCTTGCGGCTGACAAAAATGTCACGCGACAGCGACACTTTTTTGTCGCGTAAACTCACATCCGGTGGTGGGGGAATTAAAGAAATCAGTCTGTTCTCAATCCAATGTTGTGTGTTGTGTTTTGATGTAGAAGTGATTATTAAGTTGTTTAAATAGACCCTGTAGTGTTGTACACGTTAATGACAAAACCCCAGTTATTTAAACAACACATACAATTTACTGTTGGAATTGGGTCAACCCTCTTAAAAATGTCATTACACAATATAATGATGTAACTTATATTACAAATAAATAGTAAAGAACTCATTTATATACTAATTATTAACATTAATCAATATAAGTATATGGAGAATATACCACGTGGAGTATGAAAAATACTACTGTCGCGCCGCGACTGTCGCGGTGCATAAACGTGCCCATTTGATCCAATAGAACTTGAACCGCGCGCGACACAATTTTTGAAGCTGCGATTCTAAAACCTGTCGCGGGTATTTAGAGTCGCTCCGCGGCAGTTTGTCGCTGTCGCGGTGCATAAATGCTCCCATTTAACTCAATAGAACTTGAGTCGCGCCGCGACACGCGACACGCGACTGTCGCGGTGCATAAAACCGGCCTAACATTACTCTCAATCTTCACTCAGCAAAATTTCTTATTTGGTCAAAAACTTAAAAGTGACACAACATTATTATATTTTTGCGTTAAATTATGGTTAGCAAAAGCCTTTTCTTTAAAGAATTTAATTTATTAGTTGAATCGATGGGTTGGTTTTTGTCTATTCAATTGAAGCTAGATCAATTAATTTAATCAAATATTGTAAGATTTCAAAGGGAAATTTTTGTTTGTTTAAAAACTTATAGTTAATACTACGAGAGCAAATTATTTGATAACGTTATAAAAATTTGTAACGTTTGAAAATTAGTTTTTGTGATATCAACCTGTAGTTCCAACCAGAAGATAAAAAAGGTGGAAAACTTTTCAGGCGGAATTTTTTTCGTATAATATTACAATATGGATATGTTCCACAAACATAGAACACAAAGGAAAATACATTCAAAATGTATGTCATGCAACGCATCAAAGCACACTAAAACAGACATTCAGCTTTATTTATTGGAGCATAAGTTTTTTCACTCCATTGAAGATTGTGTACAATTCAACAAAATATCGCATACATCGGTTCAACGATCTGATATGTCCCTTGGCTTTTCTTCTCCTCAAGCTTCAAAAACTCTTAGAAATTTAAATTCAAATTTAGGCATTATATTTAAAGTTTGTTTAGTAAGTTACTATTGATAATTTTTCAAGCTATGTTTTAAAATATCGCATTGACCTTTACCTAATTATCTAAATTTATGTTGCCAAGCTATTCACGCATCGGAAGAGCTAGTTTCTATTCTCTGATAAGGCCTATATGGTAATTTTATATTACAAGAAACCATATCGCTTATTTTATGGTCTTGTAGTTAAAGTTCCTCATTTTAAATTTATATTATCCAATAGTCAAATTGTTGTTTACTGTTTATAGGCTACGATGCTTTCATTACTGTATTTATCATCATTGCTATGTTACTGCTATTTTTTTTCCATTAAAGGTGTATACTATCGAGATTGCTATCACTGTTTTTTTTCATAATCTTTCTATCAGTGATTAAAAGTCCTTAACTGCATGAATAGTAATAATATAATTATAATTATATTATTACTAATAATAATATTATTATTATAGTATTATAAAATACTATGATTGTCTGGGGATCCGAGTGGTTATACCGTTCGCCTTCAAATTTGAAGATCGCGCTGGTTCAAATCCATTCTAGATCGTTTCCAGACCCAGATGCCATTTGCCTTTGGGCTATGAATTAATGACGCTGCCTAACAAAAAGGTCGACATTAGGTAGTAACAAGACCAGGAGTTAGATCGTTTCCTTTCAAAGCGTAAAAAATGCATCTGGCCTAAAAACACACAAAATAAAAAACATCTTTTTTTGGGGTGTATTACAGTAATTTAGCCTCACGATCAGTATAAAAATAATTTTTCGTTGAGGACCTTGAATCTAATCCTATTCTAAAACTGCCTAAAATATAGCGAGATTAATTCCATACAAAACCAGCCAAAGCTGACATCAAATCCCAGAGAACTGAATTCTAGTCAAAAAATAAGCTAAATACCCTAAAATAATACATAAATTTGTACAAATATATGGTAGGTGTACGCAACGAACATGTCTGCAAAAGATAGTGGCTGGTCAGATTTAAGATCCCAAACGTCGTGAAAATTAGTTTTTATTACCTTAATCCTCAACGTTAACGTATGTACAACGTTACATACATGTGATACACGTGATGGGCTTTTAACAAAAACCATTTACTCTACCTTCATAACATTTCCTGACCTTTTTGTGTGTTGCAGGGCCAACAGCCACAAGCGGAGGATGAGAACACGCCACAGAAGCGAGTGGACAAGATCTTCGACCAGATGGACAAGAACCACGACGACCGACTGACCCTGGAGGAGTTCCGGGAAGGCAGCAAGGCAGATCCTCGCATAGTCCAGGCCTTGTCCCTAGGCACCGACCGCCCGGAGAGAGACAGTTCCACCTCGACCGCGTAAGACCAGGAGCAGTAGGGAGTGTTCAACTGACGGAACTTATAACCAGAAAGTGATTGAGCTCAGTACGGACTTCAATAAGCACTGTTAAGTTCCCAGATTCCAGGATTTTTCAAATGTTTCAATAGCTTGTCATTTCGAGATTTGGAATTGTAAATGCTTTTGAATTAAAGCGGTTCAAATATCAAAAATCTTCGATGGCAAGGGAATAAAACCCATCCCTCTTTTACTGAACTTTAAGACGTTATCCAGGCTAACAAAATACCCAGGCTAAGCTATTTTGGTTCTTAATTTTGATGATAAACATTCTTTACTATAAGAGCAATCGCAGGTTTAATTTTCCTGAGGAATAAACAGAACTGTAATTGGAAAGCGATAGAAAAATAGGCTTGTTATTGGATCAAAATCAGGAATTAAAAAGTATTTTAGGTTTTTATGGCATTTAAAGCTCACACCTAGGAGCGAAATCAAATTCACTATTCTTACTCGTCATTTGCATTTAATCCAATAACGAAAGGGGAAAATGTTTTTGATTGATATGTAAAATATAACCTACAACTGTTAAATTAATTTTGTGAAAAGGGATATTTGACACACATATACTGTATAATAAAGTGACATGTAAGGGATAGTGATTCAAAAAAGTTGTATAGCTCAAATTACAGACAAACCAGCTTTTTCTTTACTATCCAAGTCATGAACATGTTGGTTGTATAGATTTTTTAGTTTTAACTGGGTTGAAAAATAAATTTGTAAAATTATTTAAAATGTTATACGTAATGATAGATGAGACCTCGAATAAAATCCTAAAGATGAAATGAGTCGTCTATATCAGTCAAAATTAACTAAAAAATATTTTTATTGTATAAGTAATCAAGAATCTTTTTTCGAACTAACAAATACGTTTTCCTTGTTTCAAGGGATAGTTAACACGTGCTTAATGAAGTCCCAACAGACCCTAGTTGAGATCCTATGTTTCTTCATGATAGTACTCAAATGTGTTCATCTGATCTTGATAAAGAATGTTGGAGGTCGAAACATAAGTACTGTCCAAGGTTTCTAGGAACTTTTGCCTAGAAAAGTTAGAGCGTCGATGGGATTTCAACGTGAATTCTAAAATCTGTGTGCAAAGTTTTCTTCAAAGTGTTGGAAAGTGTTGGTGAGTTGTGAAGACATTGACAATCTACAGTTTTATCTGAAGCTTTTTTGAATTCGTACAGTTCCATTAGTGTTGCATATTTATATTGCCCGTTTTAGAGCGAAAACCAAATTTGTCTTAGGTCATACTAATTTATTTTGATCACTATTTATTTCAATGTAATCTTGCTCAGTAGTACTATTTAGTTAGAAAAATAGGCTAGATATGTCCAAGTACGACCTAAACATAGCTATGGCCTTATTCATTGCGCTTTGATTTGTTATGTTTGCTTTTAAACTGGGTGGAGTATAAGAGATGGCTTTTTACTATAGATTGATTGTAAAATACTGTGCTTACTTTCCAATTCTGTTTATGACAAAAGAGTGTTTTATGTTCTGTGATATTTTAAATCCATAGATAAAATTTATAGCATTATTAGTTTCATTTCATGCAGAATTTTAAGAAACTTGTGTTAAAGGTAAGAATTAATTTATGTAATATAAATTTCCCTTCAAAAATCACAGTTAATACAGAAATGATGTTAGCTTAACATTTAGGTATACTTATAATGTAATGGTGAAAGTGATCCAAAACTATGACAAAAGGAAAAATAAGTAATACATGTTTTCCTTACATAAGTTTATCTACAAAATGTTAACAAATCATTATTCAATGTTAAATGATTTTTAGTTTTTTAAATGGACATCTTCTGATTTTAAATACATACAAGGGTTTAGCCCGTCCTACGTATGCACATCTTCAGATTTAAATGTCTTGCTTAGCAAGACATTCGAGCCTGGAGAGACCCACACATACTAAATGCAGTTTTTGTTACATTCTTCCACGGTTGAAAATCACATTCACATAAATAACAACAGTTTAATATCGTAGTAAGCACAATATTTTACGTAAAAGCGTGACGGCTCTGACACTTCCTTCAGAAATCGAATAAATAATTTGGTGTTCGCTCGTATTATACTGTTTTATATCGCGATGTCATCATTTGTGTAATATATTAAGAGTGTTGTTCATTTGAATATTTTTGTATAAATATAACGATATTATTGTATTTGTAAAGTACTTATTTGAATCTGAATTGTTAAAAGTGTACATATTATAACATAATATAGCTGTATGAATTGTTAAGAGTATGCACACAAATCACATCTCTATTATATAATTTATCCAGCCAACATAGTTATATAGCTTCCGTCCGTGCGCGGAGTCACTCGCAGTGCAATGCTGCCAAAGAATATATTTAGTTAAATATTTTAAATATGTGTAAATTTTTTCATGTGTACAAATTAAGTTTATTGCAAAAGTTCTTGACAAAATGTTGTTTTGTCGAAGATACAAGTATGTTTGAACTTAATACTTGTTTTTTAGATGCAATCATCTTTATTTAACCATTAAAATTGGTTATTTTCTTATTTTAAGACAACACATTTGTCTTTCATGTGTTTCTTTTAATATTATGCAATTTTAAAATGTTGCATTGATTTATAATTTACTAGGTAAGCTAGTTATTGGTTTTAAGAACGAAATTTCAAAAGAATTTAAACTTCTTAAGAAAAAATTTGATCAAGTATTGAATTTAGTATAACATCATTTAAAAAAGTATGATTCAAAATAATTGAAATAGTAGTAATTTTTATCTAAAATAATTATCAAGAAAATAGTGTAAAGTCTTTTTTTTAATATTTATTACATCATCTTTATAATATCATCATACGGGTACGGCATTCTAAATTAGCTACATCACCCGATTTTCTAAATACAGTTACGTTTCTTACTAACATTTTATTACGGAAAGAGAATAAATAAATGATTACAATATGATGGAATGGATTTTTACACCAAGTTTATTTGAACCATTTCTCCAATTTCTTTGTCTAAGCAATAGTTTAATGATTTATCAAACTATGTAATGATGGGATTTATCAGTTCTAAAGCCCGTTATTACAATATTGTACTGTACTAACTCTCCCATTACACGGTCAAATGCTTACTAATTTAGCAGCTTCACAGTTAAACAATACTTACCAGTATTACAGTATTCACTACTACAATTGACTTGGATACTGCTAATAGACTTTTCATCCTATAGATTTTACTGAAGATTGCTACAGCGTGTGTTTCATATCCAACACTTAAGTGCGTTAATGTCGAAATTTTTTTTCCTCTTATTTTACAGAAGATTTTTCAGCGAAGCTTTTAACACTGGTTATAGGCCTAATAATAAATTACATCCTTGTTAATAACCAGATTGACCTGAAACTATAAATAAGACATTAGTGCACTAACATGCAACCAAGCAAAGATATTGTTAAAACCTGTCGTCAGGTTATTCATAAGGATAATGAATTTACCATGGAGTATGTTCCCTCTATGCAGCTACAGTACCGTGTATCCGTGCAATATGCTTATGCTGTACATAGTTTATTTATAGTGTTTTTACCAAACATCGTTTAATATCTTAGTATAGTGGTATTGTTATATAAACAATATAACCCATGCTTATTTATTATGTAAACACAACTCAAAGCAAGAG
Organism: Macrosteles quadrilineatus; assembly: GCF_028750875.1. NCBI lineage: Eukaryota > Metazoa > Arthropoda > Insecta > Hemiptera > Cicadellidae > Macrosteles > Macrosteles quadrilineatus. The sequence continues at coordinate 53,006,674 of NW_026542598.1, read as the reverse complement.
CTGAAATCAGTTTTATCATTTTTGACTCTATTAAAATGATGTTTAAAATGTAGTTAAATTCATAAATCACTTCCTACATTTATTTTTATTAATACAATGAGTCAGTCTTAGATATCGAATTACAAATTTGTAAAAATCAGAGACTCTTCGGTTAGTGAATGTTTCAAGCTAAACCGCCAAAATGCAAATCACTTAACTGTGTTTATTTTTCTGACTAATTTGGTGAGCCTAGCTTGTCAATGTTGTGTACGAATCCAATGAAAGATATAATTAATTTGTGGCTTGTTTTGGAATCTAAAAGTGCATACACTTCTGCATGCTAACATTTACTATTTCGCTTTCAATATTTTTAGATAAACGAATCAACTCATAAATGTAATAAAATAACTAAACATCTAAATAGAATCATTGTTGTTGTTGATGTTGTTATTGTTAACGTTAAGTTATTTTCTACTTATCAGTTTGATGTTAACAAATTTGGACTGTTAAATGTGTGAATACCAGTGATGAATGCCTCATTCTTTGCAATATTTTGTTATATTTAAGGCAATAAAACTAATTATATTAAAACGTTGATTTAATTACCTTCCACTTTTTACATGGACGTATGGTTTAATTATTTATCACAACTTGACTTGAAGGAAATTGATTAAAGTAATTCAAAGACTCATGAACAAGGATCAGTATGAATAAAAATAAATTTATATTTTATATGTATATGTGTAAACTTCATAATAGTCCCTTTTATTTAGACATTGATGGACAGTGTGGTTAACCTTAATAGAAAAGAAGGACATCAGTTAAAAATCATGAATGTTTACGAAATAAATTTCATTGTAGTGTGAGTAGCCTCCGGATTGCGAATAATAACTAGTGATAGTGGTTTACGAGTAAATACCTTATTCATGCATTCCTATTGTTGTCTTCACAACTATTTTCGACCTGCTAGGAGGCCATCATCAGGTGTGTACATTGTACAAGGACGATTTGTACTTCATATGAAGGTCGTCAGTAACAGTTTTTATTTAATTTAGACAAACACACGACAAATAAACACATAGCACGCACACCTATACAGCCGATAAATTATAACATCGACCTAAATTTCATAAAATTCCAAATCATTCTAAGAATCAGTAATTTTGTTCAACTTGTCATTTTTAGCGAATTTCCCTATGAAGTAGCTATTACCGTAGGTGGCACGGTAAGACCTAGGCCCGGGACCGATTTACTTGTTCATTTTGATGTCCCCAGAGGCCAAAAAACACTATTCGTTCAAATTTGTATATATCCTACTAATATTATAAATGAGAAAGTTTGGATGTATGGATGGATGTATGTATGTATGTTTGTGACAAGTAAACGCGAAAAATGCTGGTCGGATTAGGCTGAAATTTGGTATGATGATAGCTCACATTCCCGATTAACATATAGACGCATTTTTATCTCAAAAGTCCTTTCGGGCTTCACCCCAGTGGCTCTGGAGTTTAACATGTTAACCTTATATTTAAAAGGAATAAAATAATTTTGTCAGCTGTTTCAACTATCCAAGTTGGTTCTATGATATTGAATAGCATTAAAAAATTACAAGGTTTACCAACAGGGTACAGTACTATTATTTTTTTTTTCATTTATGACAACATCTATTATAGCCTATAAAGGCCATAAAGGTTAAATTTTGTTATTAAAAGGCTTATGTGTAACTATTTTATCAACCGATGTAAAGATCAAAATGTTTCTATTTCGTGTTCTCTGCCCGTTGCAAAGCACGGGTACAACAGCTAGTGTATATATATATATTATATATATAAATACATCCGTGAACGCGATAACTTGAGTAATTTTTGTCCGATTTTGATGAAATTTGGTTTGAAGGTGTAAGGCGGTATAAACTTGAATGATCTAATTTTTGACCCTCAAAACACAAAATTTCTCAACTTCTCTCTAGACCTTGTTAAAGAGCTTAAACAGCAAATAATTTAGTATATCAAAGTGTTTTTGTACGGTTATTGATACCGAAAAAATTCCAAAAATTGTAAATTTAAAATTTCCATGTTATTCTTATGGAGAAAATTGTAAAATGATATAGTTTGCTTGTTTATTGATATATTTGGATTAAACTTGGCCAATTTATTTATTTTATACTAAGCTATTAATATTTTACTAAAAACCTCGCTTAATTAGTTTTCTTGTAGCAGCACCCCTAGGTACTTGTTAAACCTAATGTTATTTGAATTGATTTAAATTGAAAATCAGTTCCGACAAATGGAAATTCGCTTAGTCGGCAGGTATGCTGCGGCGGGGGTATTATAATATAAATTCGAAGACGCTATCTACAAATGTTAAAGTAAAACGATTGGCAATCATCTTTAGCTACTTGAGGTAAATGATTCCAATATTTGGTAGTACGTTTAAGAAGACCTGAAATCAATTTCAGTCTGAAAATTTTAACTTTAAATGTGCCATAACACATTTAATTTTAGTTGTACAGTATACTGCTTTTTTGAACTTATAACATTTCCTACGTTTAAATCCATTGTATTGTTAAAAGAAAATTATATTGAAGTAAAATACCGAAAAGTACTTATTTGTACTGCCTCGAATTATTATTCTATTCTTTTGATTCTTAAAGACAGTTTTTAACAGCTGTTTTTAACATGTGCCTTTTTTATTCTGAAAATTTCGAGATTTGAATGTAACTCAAGAGTTTGAATAAGACTATTTTGACATCTGGTTTAGGTGGGAAAATCACTATGACCTATAGGGAGAATTTCTTATTGCTCATTGTTCTTCCAGGCAGATACATTTTCCTATTAAAATATTGGTTCACCCTGTACGAAATTATTATGACTACTAGCCTTGAGGCTGTAGATTGCAGATTTTGTAGATTTCAACCATGTGTGGAATAATCGTACTCTATATTTAACTCATCCGATAGCTAATAATATTTGAGTAAGGAGTACATGATCATATGAACATGAATATATAATCATTGCATTTGGAACATAGTCTGAGTGGAATATCTTTTGTACGTTAAATATTAATAAAAATAATAATAATACTAATTTTAATAATAATTAATATTATTTTCTTTCATGTTATGATGCAATTGGATTTTGCATTTTAGGAAGTAACTGCTTAAATTTGTCTTTTTACTGTCAAGTCAGTAGTAGTATAGGGAAATCAAATCAAGGTCGTCTAGGTGGAAACATTAATTGAATGTACAATGACAAATGACATTCATCCGGTCCATCATCAATCTACACGCATCAGAATTGCATTTAATTTTAATCATCTATTTTCAAATTATTGTAACGAAATAATTATTGCAGATTCTTTCATTGATGTTATGCGCACTTTTTACAATTTTCTGTAAAGAGGCAGTAATAATGTAGGAAATCTTGTACCAGCTATAACAACTGGCAGCCACTTACTCTTCCATACAGGTCATAACATGAATTTTATGGTTATGTTATAACTCTGGCAGATACTTTAAACAAAACTGTCCAATACTAGTCCAGAGAAGGTTGATATTCTTAGGTTTAAGGTGGCTACGAGTCCAAATAAAATAAGTGTTCAGCAGGTGTTAAGATTTGCCAAGAACCTAAGGATGATGGACTGAGTATAGTGGTTGACATAAAACTATACTATTATATAAAAATCTAATGGTGTCTATTTGTATGTGGGTTACTAATAGGTGCAAAAACTACTGAACCAACTAGGCTTAAATTTTACAAAAATATAGCTACCATACCAAGGACCATGATAGGACTATTCACATTTCGATACTGACCGTAGGCTTTGCCCCTTTGGCTTTAAAAGTTCTGAGGTGAACATTTTAAAAGTAAATATTGATTAATCTCCATAGCTGCGATGAGAACACTAAAAATGTTTGTTTACATTTGCTTTGACATGTCAATGTAAACAAGAAGAACTGCTAAACTGCATATTTCACAATATCAGACAGGCGATACAAAGAAATTAATTTTAATACTTTCCATAACTATGAGGTGGTTTTATTTTAATCTAACCTTTTATCATGGATTATTTATTCTAAAACTATTTCAATGATTAAAAAAAAGATTCTATAACCATTGCTGTATCAACTCAAGGCCTAGTAAGGCCTTGATCAACTTCGGCTCTGCTTTGGATTTTTTTAAACGTCTAAGTTATGAATATAATTTTATTGATATGTTTTGATGGAAACAGTATAAAAATTACAATGTATAGATGTTTTGTATGAATTTGGAGGCTACTTTAAATCAATTCTAACTGCTTAACATGTGTTAGATTAACTTAACATAACTTGACATCACATTGTTTTTTATATGTATAATTAGGTAAATTAAGTTATTGTGTTTTGCTAAACCTATGTTTAAATTAAACTTAAGAATATCATCAATAACTAAATTATATGTCGTTGATATTTGTTTTCTAAAATCTGTTGTGTATGTGTAACTGTATTTAATTATCAAATGGTAACACAAAATACTCTTATTTTATCTTAACATAGCTTTCAGTTCACATTTACTTTATTTGATATATTTATTATTTGTGTTTTGCCACACCACTGATTAAATTAAACCAAGGAAAGTATCATAAAACTAAGCAGTACACAGTGTTCTCTTGTTTCTAAAATCAATAAAATATATGTTACTATGTTTACTTAATGGTAAGTGTGAAAATGCAAAGGCAATGGACGATGGAACTGATTAAAAGAACTGGTTTGTATATTAAGTTGTTTGTTGATATTTTTGTAGAGTAGATCCAGAGGTGCAATGAAACATATACTGTATTTACTATTACATTTTTTAGTCCTTGATGCTTTGATAATCATATTAGTTTTGTCTGCTGTCTTTAATACTAAATTAGTTGTTTCAATTTTTTATAGTACCTATAGATATAGTTTCTTTAATATTACAAAAGACTGTCTGTATTCATAAGGCACAGCAATATTTCTAAAGTTTATAACAGCTGACTTAGTTTTGCTAATGATTTATTGTGAGTGAAGAAACCGAAGATGGAAGGATTTGTGTAAAAAGAAGAGTGAAATTAAAAAAAATGTTTATTTAAATTTAATAATTAGTATTTTTGAAACTTCAAAATTGAAACTTAAAATGTTAATAATAAATTAAAAGATATGTAATTAAGGGGGATGAAGGTAAATCATGTAAGTCAAAGTTTTATTCGAAGATTTGGTCAGTTTTTCTCATATCAGCCTACACAAGATTGAAAATTAATCAAAACCAAAATGGTGGTATCCACTACGGTACTTAACAGATTTAAAAGTCATAACTTAAATGTTTCTATTAAGGCCATAAAAGTTGAATTTTGAGACGTAAAGATTAAAATGTTTCTACTTTGTGTCCTCTTCCCGTTACAAAGCACGGGTAAAACAGCTAGTATTAAATATAGATTATATATAGATAGAAATGGGTACATTAATTAACGAGGACATTAACTTTCCACACAATAAACGCTTTTATCTACGACAGTTTTTTTAAAGTAGCCGTTTCAGTCCAGTTCTTAGAATTGAAAAGCTTCACATAACAGCATTGTTTACTTTCATGACAGCATAATTTTACTCATAAGAACATGATCAACGGACCAATGAGGTTCAAGGATTGAGAGAGAAGAAGTAAAATTGTGAAATGATTCGAACTTGAACTAATCAGCTGTTCAGGCCAAATTAATTGTTGGTGCAATCAGCCTAGTGTTTGGTACAATGTTTTGTTGCATCACTGTCACTGGCAATGATAGGCTATAAACGAAAACATAACCTATCTTAGAAGAGTGGTGATTTTTAGTAATGACAACACTGTCGTAGGTAGAGTAGTGTAAGCAACTCGCGTAAATAGTGTTAAGGACACTCGTCGAAGCTTTTAAGGCACTCATCAAGGCTCGTAACTTAAATCTTCTACTCGTGTCGTTAACACTATCTTTACGCAGCCGTTGTGTAAACTACTATTACACATCATAACGTAGGTCAACGTGTTATAATATTAGTAGGATAAAACTATTTTAATTAGGAACATTCGTACTCAGTCAAGTAGTGGTGCGCCAGCTGAACACTGGAACCTGTGAGATACGGGTCGAGAGGTTTGACTAGAATCATTATTCATCCTCCCACACCACCTCCCTTCACTACCTCAGTCCAGCCTTTATCTCGTATTTCCTCTCAAATATTCACGAAACATGACCAATTTTTCATATAATAGCTTAACATTAATTGGAAACAAAATTCAATTCTTGATTCTAAAAAACTATATGAACGACTTAGTAGACGTAGTATTTATATTTTTAAAGAAATCGACTTACATTTCATTCTAACAAACACCAAGTTGCGTTTGTATAATAATACAAATTTAAATAAATTTTTTTTTGTATTGGAAATTTTTGCAATACAGCTTTACCGTATCATAATAAGTAAGTTATATAAAGTACAGATTGATAAATGATTCTAGGTATGAAGTGCTGAAAAAGCAAAAGTAAATTTATAAACAGGAAAAAATTATTTTAATTAACAGGAAAAAGCATATAAATAATTAGTCGTATAAACACTGTACAACACGTTTTTAGGCTAGGCTAAATCCATGCTTTGAATGAAATGGGGAACGCTGCAACAGCTGATCGCAGTTGTAGTATCTTTAAGTGCTGCCAACTTATTCTCAAGCGTACACGTATTACATGTCATTAAAGGTGCACTGTTTTGTGTGGTTTGGTTGGAATACTGGAGTGCGGCAAAAAATAGGTGCGGCTAAGTAAGTAAATGCAGCAATTAGCTACTTTGCGGGCTATAATCAGTGAAAGGAACCCCACTTTGTCGGGTAATATTTTAGCGTCTCGATATCAACCTACTTATGAAATATTTAAAAATACTTAGGTCAATATTAAATATTACTTAGATTTAAGTTTTCATACGATTTGTTTATACAGTTAAGGAAACAACTTGTTCATTTGTACATCGTATTTATTTTACATAGGCTACATATAATATATATAAACAAATTAGTAACATAATTCACGAGCAAGCAAAACATTGCTTTAAAACGCTGATTTAAATGTGAAAGCACGCGCTTAGAGGAGGGGTGGTAATTAGTTGGATATCATTGACATTCGATGATAAATGAACGAGCCTGAGGCAGTGTGATAATGCTTTTCTAAAATGTAATTTGCGAGAAGAGCAAACTCGATTTGCACCACGCTGTTATGAATCATTTGATAATTTTACTGTAACCTATTCTTTATCACGGCCCACGGCCTTTTTTGGACGTTGTAAGCATGAAACAAATTGAACATTTGTCAAATTGAGAACCTTAAATAATTGGTATCAGACTGTAAAACATTTTGGACAAGGATGTGATCTTAAGAGCAATAAGAACAAATAAGCATAATGTTGTGCATGTTAAATGCATGTAACAATTAAAATACAGTGTACAAGTCCGCGACAAAACTAAACAAAAGTGGTAACGCCGCTATCCCGGCCTACAGAAACTGGTTTTACACTAATTCATAGGGAGCATCAGTGCAATGTTTATGTTTACACGTTTGTTTTTACTGTTATCTTTCAATGATGCTGTTATTACTAGTCAATAGACCAGCCGGTGCGACGTTGCCAAACACCAACGCCTTGTAGAGGAGGCTATAAGATCTCACTCACCATTGCATACATAACCCACTAGGCCTTCTGTTAATGCAACTTATAAAACAGATTTAGATTAAATAGAAAGTTAAAGTTTTCATTTCTTTACGCAGCGAGTACCAAGAAACACATGTACAAAAAGGTTTTGAAATATTTAATGTTTTACTTGATTAACTTTATAACTTGAAAATAATTTGTATACACGTTGACGAAGTTCTGAATCACTTAATGTGTACAGCGGTAAAATAAATGTTGGAGTGTTTTACACACTTAAACACACACAGGCACAGAACTGGAAGCTTTGTTCTCATTGTGTTGTGATTTACGAGTATTTTCACCCCACAATTCACTTTCGTAAACAACACAACTATCAGGACTGTTTGAGCCACGGGGCGGCGTCTACAAACATTCAAATCAAATACAAATCTCATTATTTAACAGGTGTTTTGTTGTATAATGAATGAGACCGAACAACGCTTGTATCTTAAAAATATTTAAATATCATAGATTGATTAAATATCACACTAGGATTCAAACAGAATTAACCTCTGTTTTATCATTTTTTATGGCTATAACTAACCAACAATTGAACAAGTACCATTTTAATATCCAAGTTTAAGTACCCAAGTTAAAATGTTATCCCAAAAGGTTGAAATGTATGGAAATTATATAAAACCTAAAGTTTTAACATTTTGATTTCAAACCGCGAACAACCATTCTTCTGCAAAATATTACAACTCATAAAATATTGTCGTTTAAAATTGTATATTACTTTGTAAATGTCAGTTAACTAAATCTCAGTTTTGAATAGTTTGGGCTGAAATTTCCAAATTCCCATTTTAACTCCATCGAAATGTATCAAAGTCTGTTACGTTAGATCCATAAATAATTTGTTAACATGAATCGTATTTAATAAGTTGCTATATTCTTTTAAAGCAAATTTTGGCCTAATTAAGCACTAATAATATCATTTCGGTTTAACCATTTTAAAATTTGGTGTAGGACTATTTAGAAACCTTTACGATATTTTAAATGTATTCATATTTTTATTCGTTCAATTCCACTGATTCAGCTTCAGAGCAAATCTAAATTATGAATAATACAAAGAAAAGTACACTTTTAGACCAGTACTTCTCATAAACATACTTATGTTATATGTTAAGGGATATCCAGGCAAAATTTGAAAGGTAAGGAAAAAATTATTATAATCGCAGTTACCAAGGATTGTTGTCGACTGAATTTAAATTTGTTTACGTTCAATCTTAGATCATGGACGATTTATATATACGGTTCATTGCACCAAAAGCTTGAGAAGTTCGAGAAAACTATTTTTACGTTAATAGTTTCACATATTAAACCATCCATAGATTACAATCAATTTGTATCGACGAGTTTTGTGTAATGTTGTGTTAATTGACACAGTCGTAATAGACGAAATGATCAGCGTTGGGAGCTTAAACTTGAAAATTATATTCGTTTCAATACTTGGTTTTCTTAATGGTACATTATGGCGAAAAATATAGTTAATCACACGGGCATAAGTAATCTTTTCAACCGAAAAGAGTCAATTTACGCCCTAGTGATGAAATATACTGTTATCTGAGTTTTATACAAATCCGGGATATTTGAGCAAGAAAGTTCTATTAACGCTAACTTGCCACTGAGACTAGAGGTGAATAAACAATGTTGAACTTTTAGTTTGCTTTCTTAACTTCTTTATAATTAAATTGTGCAAAAAGCTGTATCAGGATTCAGGAAGTTTTAATTTTACTTTTAACACTGTTTCTATTGTATTTACAAAACAGTCGTTTTACACCACATTAAATAAGGGTTAGTTTTAAACTTAGTTTATCAATGTATCATAAACTGGTGGGGAAAAGTGGTAATATTACCTTAGGCGAGTTTTTATTAGCTTGTTATAAGATTTGCTAATGTAAAACGCAAAATGTATTTAAAACATAAAAAACTCTAGATTCCTATTTATTGGGATTCTTTGTTTTAAAGTTATACAAAAAAATCTTAAATCTAATACGGAGGTAATATAGCAGTTTTCGGAATTTATTTAAAGTTTTTTAAATTCTCTGACATTTTTAAATTCTTTGAGTGTGCCATTATTATTTCACCAATATTTTATCCCAAATATTGGCCCATCCAATGTAAAAGCATAAGCCTTATTCGCAAGTCAATAAAAAATAAACGATATTCTACGTCTATATGTGGGCACTGCTTTACTACCACTATATATGGTAATATGAACTTTATTGTGTCTTAGTAACTTGATTTGATCTTTTATGAGTACTTTTGTCACAACTGTAAATATGAAAGTTATCACAGATATGTTTATCCTCCACCCGGTATGTTGTGATTCCCTGTATTTTTGCTAATAGATTTTATGTGGTAAAATTATTTGTTTGCACGTAGTTTTAAACATTTACAAATAGGGCTTATTAATTTGACACTAAAATGACACCAAACTTGATCAAAGCAACACTCATAAGGGGTAAGTTTAAAGGAGAAATAGTCTTACTACCAAGAATACCGATGATTTTATCCGAATTATCATTCGAATTCAAGCGACTACAATTTCCTTTGCGTATTGCTTTCGTAATCACCATTATAAGGCCAAAGGCAATCCTTGGCTATTGCCGGTTTAAATTTAGAAAATGCATGCTTTTGACACGGACAGCTGTATTTTGCGTACTCACGTGGTGGTAGGCACACCTAAAAACTTAGTTGTTTATACACCTAATGAAAAAACAAAAAAACATTGTTTATTCACTGACAATTATTATAAATATTTTATTTTTGTTTTTGGTATAAATTTTTATTATGTATCGTAAAGAACAAATTGCCATTTAAAATCATAGTTGTTAGCACAGCAACGCGCGCCGGGTAACTGCTAGTTTTAAATATATTATATCTTAAAACTTTACATGTATCACACCCAGGTACAAAACCAACCCAACATGTTGCATATTGTTTCCCTCATAAAATTGTGGGGAAATAGTTTCAATAAATGACGAAGACAAATCCATGTGGTGAAGCGGTAATTGGTGTAACAAATGTTCTGCTATCTCTGGGTAGATTACACACAACATTGTCACTATAAACTTGATTGCCGTGACGTTTGTGGATTACACTTTTCAGTTAACTGAATCAAGTTTGTTTTATTAACTAATCAGATTAACTAAACACTTAGTTTATGAATTTATAAAAATTCTGTGAATAAGAAAATGCAAACTGCATCCAATTAGCTTTTGAGTTCAACTTCTAATCTCAGGCTGCTATTTCGATTGAAAGCTAGTTCGACTATGGACTCGAATAACATTTTCTTTAGCTATTAATATTAGTGATGTTAAGCAGGAGGTAGACATTTGATTTTAAAATGACTTGGGTTTGGACAGTTTCTTAACATCTTAAAAGTAGCAAAGGCGTAGATAAATACAAAAAAGTGTAACAAATTGTTTGATAATTTTCTATTATCAATGGCAAGGCTTTGGATAAAATTACTGAATACTGCTTATTTTTTGACAGGTAAAAATACAAAAAAACATATCTGTCAATTTTTTGTGTCAGTGTAATTCTTTACGTGGTATTAACAAATTATTGTACTTTAGTATGTTTTCTAACTGTAGTCTTATATAGTGATCAATCAGGATAGTAGTTCAATAAAATGTGTATTGAAAATGAAATAACTGAAATAACAATCAATCCGATGCAATCTACATAGTAACAAGTAAAGGAAACTCTGGGATTAATTAACTTGTAAACCAATCCTTGGACACAATTGGTTGAATTCCATTGGAAGTAGCAGTTAAACTGAAAAAGTATGTAGGCCAACTTTATTAAATTAACACTGTTAGAAAAAAGGCATACTTTGGCGAGAAAAAGCTCCAAGTTAACAAACATGAAACTCCAGCACATTTAAAATATGTAGCTCAGATACAAGTTCTCGTAACAAGGTGATTTAAAAAAAATAATGATGACAGAGTAGTCTTTTCCTTTTTAACTATGCGGTTTTTTTAGAATATTCCTATTTTAGTACTTCCTCGGTTTGATAAATTGTATATTTTAATCTGTTTAATAACACATAAACACAAACAGGAAAGAAAAGAGATATGAAATCTAGCTGCAACTTTAGCAAAGGGAAGTGCCTTATTAACAAACTTCCTGTTCTTTAGTGTTGAATATTTTAGATGACTCTCGCAACTTATTCACCATCTTTGAAATTTGACATTTGGGTGGTTTTCTAAAAATTAGAAAATTCTCGTTTTTCCATCTTGGTGGTTTACAGGAATTTATGTTTTTTTTTTTTTCAAGATTATTGTGGAGTATTACAACTTTTGCAAAAACGTTGACTAGGTCTAGTTAGCGGGAATTTGGTGTGTAATGGTAGAATCGATGTTTTTTTTAATATTTGATCGCCTAACGTACTGTCGATATAAGTAATGCATTACTATTTATCTCCTCTTTACATTTATATAGTCATACAATGGTATAATTTAATAATTGTTGTTTGTATTAGGTGGAAAATAACTAAATAAAATTACGAGATTTGTTAGATTGTGTCAAACAACTTTAACTCTCCAAATGAACAACAAACCGAACAATATTCTGAGTTTTGTACTTTTGAAGCGTCAAGTCAACCAATAACCTTCGGATGAATAATTTATTATATTATTTTAATTTTTAAGTTAGTTAAGTTGTAAAAGGTAATGCGAATTTCGAAGGGATGATAATAAATGTTGGTCAATAGTAAGTGATTCCTTTCTTCAAGAATATCCCTCCCATCTTATGACAAAAGCCTTTAGGTCTTCCATTGTCAGAATGTGTTAGTGTATGTAACCATTTCAATATATGTTGGTTTAAAATTGAACGGTCATACCACCCATTTAAGTTGCAAAACAAACTAGAAGGGTTACATAAGTAAAATTTAAAATAGTTATTTGTGTAACTAGTGGGTAAAGTGGCACTTTGCTGCACACGAGAGCAATGTTTACGCACGAGCCGCAGGCGAGTGCGTAATGATCTCGAGTGCAGCAAAGGCCTTTTTCACTCGTGTAACACATTATATTTTTCCTACAGTCACTATAAAGCATATAAATAATTAGTCTTTCAAACACTATACAACACGTTTTTAGGTTCAGCTGGCAACACAAATAGGCGCCCTAGAGAAAGTAGTACCCGGTCCGTATCACTCCGCTATTTTTCCTGGGCAAGAAATGTGCTCCGCGTTTTGAGAATATAGTTCCGTATGTTTTTGTAATTTGAAGTGGTTTCCGCGCCTAAAAAAAATGCTTCAAAGGTATTTTCTTGTTTATTAAGATCGTATGAATGTTTTAAAAACGTTTAAAAGAAAAGTCCAGAAAGTTCAGAAATACCGAAACTATAAACACGAAATGACAGGTTAAATCGTAGTTATAATAGTCAATCAGCTGCTCATAGTATTATTATCTTTATGGGTTGCCAACCTATTTCCAAGCGTACACGGATTACGTGCATAATAGAACCACGCTTTTTTGTGTTGTTTCGTTGGAATCCTGATGTGCGGCAAAGTATAAAACGTACGACAAAGTATAAACCGTACGGTAAAGTATAAATATGCAGCAATTAGCAGCTTTCTGTACTATAAACAGTACAAGGAAGCCAACTTTGTCGGGTGGCTGTAGGAAAAAATCATTTATTTATTTATGAAACGGTAAACGTTGTAACATGATGTCGATGTCACCTAGAATATGGTTTCATTCTATTTAGTTTAGACAGCTTATTTTGTACATATGTATAAACATCAAGTGGCATGTATCCACGTTAACTTACATACACAATATGTCTATATTTCGTTACACCCTATACCACAGCAATGAGAAATGTTTCTTCTGGGTGTAATAACTTCTCTTGGCTAAAGTCTTTAATGATATAAGTTACGCCATGAATAACCAACTTAAGTGTTGAGTTAATCTTATGATAAATGGGTCTAGTTTAAAACATAATTGGGGGCATACACGTTTGATGCAGATATTTGTTTAAACTAAGTATGAAAATTCTTAGATGCGTACTTAAGTTTTGTTTTTTTCTCAGGAGAAATCAATTAACAATCATTGTTTTATTTGGATCGTGTGACAAAACTGTAACACTTTTAATATAATATTTAATGTCGAAGAAATTGGTAAATAGACTAGTAACATTTTACCATCGTTATATAGTTACCAACTGGGTTTCACTATGGTTCAGGTCAAATATAAAACGAAGAACACGATAGTATTTGCCTCAACAGTTTCATATAGGCCAAATTGATTTGATAAATAAACTTTGTGACTCTCTTATTTTGTAAGAATATCTTAAACAGCCATTTTTATATTTGCCGAAATGGAGAATTGAGTCTCTGAGAAATACGATAACACTAGAAATAATTTAATGCTATTAACACATACCAGCTCCGAAATAAAAATGTCCTATAAAATATCCGTATATACGGTAGTTCTCTGACGTTCGATGTGCTTTTTTCAATGAACAACAGTATAACAATAACTAGTTTTTGCCACCATGTTTTCATGCACACTGGCTTGTACATAGAATATTGGGCATGTCTCAAATGAAAATGGACCGAAGACTTTATTTTTCCATACAACAAATCCACATTCAGACAAAATGTGTATTAAGTGAACATTTTCAATAAGAATGACGTCATCCCATCTGTGGCATTAATATTATCGCTTAAGCTTGATGATATCTTAGTTAAAATTGCAGTTGACCCAAGGATATATTTGTAGATGGCTTTGCGATTTTCTTTTTACCTTGTTAACATATCCGCAAGATTAATTCATTCTCCCACAGGTACGAGAGTAATTTTAAATAACTAAAAACAACAATGTTTGAAACAGTCCGTTTGGGTTTTTATTTAATTATCTCAACAAAGAGATACAAAGCACAATGGAAGGTCAACGAGCTGTCCGAAGCTTGACATTCATTAGGCCAGCAACGATTGAGCTTCTTGTTTTAATCCTGTTAGCGTTTGTTTTATACGCAGTTTGTTGAATATGTCCAAATTCTAAATTCACAAAATGACTTTTATTGAGTGACTTACTATGGATATTCTACTTTTACTATGTAACTTTGACTTCTCTTGTTGAATAAGTATGCTAATTTAAATTTTATTAATTTTTCTAATCTATTATATGATAGTGTTATAAATTGTAAGACTTCTTTATGCTAAGATAGTCATGTTTTAAGACAATAGCTGCCAATCGTCAGCAACTACGCAGACAAATACACGTAAGAGTTCACTTGTTTAGTAGGAGATAGAAACCATGTTTAAACTGAGAACAAGAATAATACATGCATTAAAATTATATACATAACACCATTAACTGATTAACAACAAGATAAACAGTTACGGCAAGTCTCTCAGTTGTTTCCAGAAGTACTGATATCAAAGTTGTTATGTGTCAAAAACTACTTCCATGAGAATTACATTGAAACTATGAGAACCCCGTGAATATCAATATGCACAAATGAGTGTGTGTTGTACGAAATTAAAATTGTCATATTGCATTACAGATTAAAAAATACAGAACGCTTTTCAATATGGTTCATCTCATAATCAAATAAGGACACCTTCTACCAACAGAAATAAAAGCAAACCGCAAAATAACGTCAACCCGGTTTAAGGCTTTGGTCAGTATTTAACATACTGGACCAAACCACACAACCAGATGTGATGACGTAAACATCAGCTGTTTACTGTGAAATCAGTGAAATCCTGCATCTGTGGTGAATTATGCTGGAGCTTGTTTACAGAATTACCATGTGATGAAAACTTTGTTCTTGAGTCTCCAACATTAATGTAAATGCTGTTTACAAACTTTGAACATGTTAATTTATTTGTGTCAGTTAAAAATGTTGTAAAATCGCAACCAGTTTATGATACGAAAATGTGTCATGGGTTTAATTGTGTCAGAACAAATGAAAAATGTGTCATGGGTTTAATTGTGTCAGAACAAATGAATATACTGTAATTTTGTTAACTGTAACCTTGTTTAGCTTATGAGTGTGATTTATTTTAAGTTTATTGTTGCCTACATTATTACTACTATTGTAATAATTGATAATTGTGAATTGTTTCATTCATATTGCCAAAAGTTCTCAAAGATTGACATAATTTAGACGTGGGGCAGGCTTACTCTAGACCATCTACATAAAATATCTTTAGAAAAAAACTCGGAGGGTTCTTCCTTTATTCGTTGCTCTATTATAAAAACTACTGATTTGTTATGCATTTGCTATGCTATTACATTTGCTATGCACTTAAACTGTCCCTTAAAACTATTACACTTTAAATATTGATGAGTGTAAATAAAATTGTTTGTGTGGTTATTTTAATATCTCTGCCATCCTTAATTGGGCCACTTTTATTGTACTGTACTTGAACTATTTTCAATGCTCTTGGTTTTGTTTTTTGTGTAAAAATGTTTTATACTTCTGTCTTTAATGTCAACCTTTAGTTAGTTGTCATCTTTAGTTGGAAGCCCAATAACATGCAGCATCTGATTTTAGCATAAAACACACTAAGGATCGAACGAGATAACTTCAGAATTGTAGCCAAGTAACCATTCGGCTACCTTGACTAATATTGAAGACTTATGGTATAGTTTTGAATAGTTGATACTAGTTAATTGTTTTCCTGCTGCATTACAATGAGACTAATTGTTGCAGTTAGGTTCCAACATTTCCTCTTCCTATTAAATATAAAACAATTATAGAATTACAAGAGATAAGTATGCAATAGAAAGAGAAAGTATAGGACCAATTAGGACACTAAGAGTATTTTTGAGGGTGGACTTTATCCAAGTGATAATGCCGCAACCTTTAGGACTAGCCTGGAGTAATGTGAACCCCCAAAGTAGAGCCTACAAAAAAGTGTGTTTAAGAGGCTTGCTGATAGCTGTCACTGTGAAATAATAAATGTGTGACCGTGGTAAATAACTTTTCTTAGTCTATCTTGAGAAGTAAATGGAGCAGTTGGCACGTTATTTGTCTGAAGATAAAGAACTATACGTTTATTTTTTATACGTTTATTTTTATATACGTTTATTTGATAGATACACTTATAGTATGTTTCATTTTGTAGATATGGTGTGATAGAAAATAAGGATATGTTGTATGAGTTACACACTTGTGTAAAATTAGCTTACCAGTACCAGGTATAGAATATTCTATTTGTGTTTTCGAATTGATGTTTAGTCTGAATGCTCACTAACATATCAAGCCAGGGATGCATAGCATTTAGATTTATTTGAATGTTTTTTTAAGTACAGAAAAACTGTCCAACTTGTTCTTTATCGTGGCCACGCTATCTTATAAATGTTTTGCGGGTTCTTGTTGCTTGGATCGTACAACAAATCTTCACACCTTACAGGTGGAAAAGGATTAATGATGCTTAATGTCCACGGAGACTTGACAATTAAAGCATAAAGAGTTCAAACCCATGGAAGGCCAACTACAAGAACAGGATCACTTAACGACACAGGAGCTTTAGGTTTAGTTTTTTTTATTTTTTTTATTTTTTTTTATAGGAAACAAAAAGCTTAGTGAAAAAAGGATCCTCTCTGTTCCTCTAAAAGAGTATATTTCGTTACTCAGATTCTTTTACTTTATATGACGTATTGAAAGGGTATACCTTCTTTAATAACCAAAATTGCATTTGACTGTGATCCTAGTTTGCCAAGGGTTTAAAACCTGTTCTTATCTATGTTATATCTAAGTCTTTATTTCAGAGAATAAAAGATCTTGAAAAATTCAATGTGCAAAACAGACAACATGGTTGTATGAGGCTTCATTAAATAGGTTTGTTAGAAAAAGAATACTGATAAACTATACTGTAGTATTCAATACATTGTTAATCGTACACAAATTAATATATTAATGGAACGATATACTGCTGAATATATTAATGGACTTATATGCTAAATACGAAGGATAAGAATCATGCTAAACATTAAAAACTGTAAATTGAAGGAGTCATGAGAAATTTAGGAAGTTAAGGATGAAAGAGGTCGGAGGAAACGGAGGAAATTGTTGAAACGTTACAGGGTGTATCGGTCTAAGGGCTCTTTCAACCCTCGGCTAAGCTTCTGTCCTTGACATTGTAAACGGTCGATGTACAAGGCCCGGTCAAATAGAGCGTTTCATAGTAATAGTTTATAAATCAAAAAACACTACTTAAAAATTCATTTTCACGACGTTTTATTCCTTATAAGATACTTAATGATAACAAATATAAATTTCTGGTGGAATTATAGTCCTTACATATGAAAGACATTACTTAAAAGAATTATCTTGTGGGTTAGGACATAGGGGATGCAAACAAAACAATTAGACAGTCTAGAGAATTGTTATAGTTATTTATAAAGAATTTACACAGTCCTTGTTGTCAAAAATAATTCCTTTGTAAGACTGCGTATTAAACCACACGTTTGGAGATTTCTTAAGCCACTTTTTAAACTTGCTTTCTTTCTTTGAACATTTATTATTACTATGTAATTTGCGATGGTTAAAATAAAGTAATGATGCATTAAACCGATTAAATTAAATACAAATACAGTCATATAATAAATTTTAATGTACATTTAAATATGGTACAAATTATTTTCTTTTTTTAACCAACCCAATTTTTTGAAACTATTATTTTGATAAAAAAATTGCATTAAATTACGTTTGAAACTATAGTATTTGTAATTTTGTTTTGTTTTTTCAAAGACTTAATTTCGATAAGTGATTTGCCTCTCAAAGCCCTGAATAATATTTACCTTTTCGATGCTTCCTCTTAAAAAACAAAGTTATATTAAAGGATTTGTTTCCAAACTGATAAACGTAATCTACGAGGAAGGACACTACAGAGGTGTTATTCTAAAATGGATCATCAGTAAGATGTAAAGACATAAGTTAATTTCTGTTCCATTTTCTCCTAATCTGTCTGACCCTGATTCGTCTTTTATCCTCCATAGTGCGTTACCTTAAATGATTAGGATTATCAGGTATTAAAATGATTAACTGATTTCAAAACTGAACTATTATTTGAAAGAAATAATCCAGTAAGAACCGCTTTATAGAAAAGATATATCACAACCGTAAATCATGAAGATTACCATTATTTATTAACAGGTTCAAAACCAGGCGTGTGTTTAGTCCAATTTCATCCGGTAGTGAATTAATTAAAGGTGAAGGAGGATTTAAAAAAATACTAATTTATGGTTTCCTTGTCAGTATAAATCATATAATGTTATTGGTGTAACAATTTTATAAGTGGACAACGTCTAATAACAAGTGGGTGATTTATTACAGTATTCAATACGTATGAAGAAAGGTGCATAGGCACCTATAAATTGCGTCTTTTGCATGAGAAGTGAGAAGTAAATACTGTATTGTATCGCCAAAATATCATTAGACGATCCAGATTTTAAATTTGTTTACTTATCACACCCCAACCACTGTTCAAAAGTGCATTGCTTATGGAACTATATCACAATCCATGCAAACACCATTTTATGGATTATACAACTGTTCATTCAGAACTATCTAAGCTGTATAACCGAGTTGAACAGCTAACTGTAAGATTGTGGTATTTATGCAGAATGTTTTCCTCCGATGAACAAATATATCAAATTGATGCTCAATTCCATCCGTACCCCAGTCACGTTTTGCGCAGGAAACTCATTTGTGTATTGCATTGAAATATGCAAGAAATATTGCATTGACATATCGAAATATCAAAAATAAAAATATTTCTCACTTTTCTTCTTCTTGGTAATCATTGAGCGGAGCGAGCGAAGCGAGCGAAGCTCTTTGGGATCAACTTCAATGCAAACAATATAACACCATCACTCAATAACGGCTGAACACATTTCAGCCAAACTTAACAAGACTACTTAGACTAATAATGAGATGGTTTGTAAACAAACAAATTTCAATTAGATAATGCTAATGCAATTTAAAACGAACTTAAAATTTCAAATTTTTAACATTAGGCTTATGGGACTAAAGTAGCTATGACAGTTTTTTTGTTTACAAGAAAAATGTAAACAAGAGAATCATAAGGTATTTCTGAACTTTCTATACTTTTCTTTTAAACGTTTTTAAACCATTCCTATGATTTTAATAAACAAGAAAATGCCGTTAAAACATTTTTTCAAGGCGCGGAATTTACTGAAAATCGAGAAATTATACGGAACTACTTTCTCAATGCGCGGAGCATAAACAAGGAGCGGAGGGATACGGACCGGTGACTACTTTCTTGGGAACCTATTTGTGTTGCCAGCTGATTAGAAACAGCCAATGTTAGAAATCAGGATTTAATAAGCGATATATCGAACCGCATCGAAATCGGTATTTAATCCGATAATACCTCATAGGTTATATTATGTTGAATTACATCGACGGTACAGTAAGTTATTACACTTATTGATAAAACGCAGATTGAACACTGATCTAATTTAGGCATGTGGAGAGGTAGGTCGGGGTTTATGAGTATTCGTGACGACATTAAGTGTTTTGAAGTAAGGTTAGATTAGGAAGGTAAAGTGTAGGTTATAGGTAGGTGATCGGGTTGTTTATTAGTGTTGCACCATATAATTTTTATCTTTTGGAATGGAATAGTTGGTTAAGGTTAAACGGGGAAACGATTTCAAAAATGCTTGCATATGGTCTTAACTTAACAAACCATCTACAGTATTCTAGCTTTGACTTTATATAAAGTCAATGATTCTAGCAAATTATTACATACCGACCAAAAGAAAAGAGAACATTTGGATTTGGACCTTTGACCATAGCAAAACTAATTCATGGAATGTGAAAAGTTGTATATCATTATATACTATTCTGTAATATTAATAATTGTTCGGCAAATACTCATTTTAATGGCTCGGCTGAAAATGAAATCTGCGTTTTGTTGAACAGTAATTTGGTAACAGTTCAGTCATTTCAAATGTTGATAAAATTTCCTTTCTCTTTTTTATACTTTAATGCCCTTTTTGGATGTTAATATCAGATTCCAACTACTGTAATATTTTCCTGGTCAAAACTACCATAATGCACTTCTCGAAGAGGTAAATTTGAATTATTATAATTTTAATCTTTAAAACCAGCATAAGTAAATAAATCTATTGACCTTTTTACATTTAGTTACTTATACAAATATCAAATCACGTTTGTTCCGATCAACTGGCTTTCACCTCTCTGAAAGCAACCCTAGTATGTTTTGTGTGTACGTTATAATTATTATGTTTAATCTATGGTTATATTAGGAATCTGCCTGACATATACACTTACTTATATACTATTAAGAGACTGGGTTTTTGTATTTTTAACCATTCAGGAGTGCACGGTTATACTGTGAAATTATAAATTGTATTTAATATACATGATATTTGTGCTCTAGTGACCTGACATGTGTTTAAATAGCTGAACATAAACTGCTGTTTATAATACGTAATGAACTATTTTACCTGTTTTGGCTGTTTGAAGACAGTTAGATGCATCCTATTCTAATCCCCTAACGCAATAGATATTGAAGGTCAAATTACTAAAATATTTTAACATTTAAATTAGCCTGGATTTCGATAATAAGAGTATTAACCATAGTATATAATAGCAATGTACTACACTAAATCTGCAACACAGATGATTTCAGATAAATGTATATTAGTATAATAGCAAACCCGTCGTGGCTTCGCTCACGAAAGTTAAAAACTTAAATGTTCAACCTGAGTATGTCCTATACTTCTTGATTTTTTAATTCATTTAAAAATGTTATGCAGTAAAACACTTTTTCAAGCCACACACGTTATGTAAATATTTTCATTTTATGAAATAAAATACAACCAGCTGTTCCTTTAATTAACAGTGCTGATTCAATTCAAATGTAAATAAATCATTTATCCATAAGGATGACATGGAAACTTTAAAAGCCACTGAGAATGAGCCCTGATATAATTTCTTGAAAATGCTTCTTATTGCACACCTAGAGGTTGATTGGAACCATGGAGGTTCCTCAGTTTTGGCTTGTAGTTTTTTTAGATACAGTGATCAGTGAGGGAGTGGTATTTCATTTTAATAAGTATAGATTTTTTTAACTAGGTACTTGCTTTGTCAAAATCAGCAGCTTAAATTTTTGACTCCTGATGATTATTTTTTTTACCCTGCGGATAAAAAGGAGTGCTTTTAGTGGATCCAGACGTTATTTTTGCAATATATTGAGAAAATATTTGTTAAGTCCCTACTTAAACACATTCTATATACGAAAGGAATCCATTTCTCAATAAACAGCACAGTACTTCTTTACGTCTATATGTGGGCACAGCTTTACTACCACTATATATGGTAATATGAACTTAATGGTGTCTGAGTAATTTTATTTGGCATTTTATGAGACCTTTTGTCCCAACAGTAAACATGAAAGATTTTGTATATCTGTTTACCTTCTTCTTGCAACTGCACTAGTTGTACAATTATTTTAAGCACAAGATTTTTTTAGTTTTGTTATTTGCAGATACATATATTATGATTGACTTTTATAAATAGTGTATTTTATATGATTTAAACCTCATTGTATTTTAATTCAGCCTCTTTTGTGCATGGCCTGAAGACTAGCAATTTAATAGTCACAATTTCAAAACTGCATTCATTTGAAAATTTAAAAGTCAGATTTTATAAAAAGGAGTGTCACTAATTCAACATTATTCAGGACATTAAAATGTCAAGTTTTGTTTATCCAAACCCAAATGACTCCTTTACTACATATTTATATCAAAAATGTTTAAGTTTATATGCCTACTAAGTTTTTTTTAGTTTAAGTATTTTCACAGGCTTTTAATTATAATTTTTACTAGCAGAGTAAACGTAATTCGTACGGGTTTGTTATACGTAAAATGCTTATTGAAGTTATACTCGTGCTTTGCGTTTGCTATAGGAGAGGGCACGTAAAAAATGTGTTTACTATAATTTACAGTATACAATAGAATAGCACATTTACCATAGCCATAATGCTCTACCACTGCACCTAAACAATAGAAAAAAATTAAGTTCTCAACGCTGTTTGTTGCTGCTTGGTTCAAATTACCTGTTGTCATAAATGCAAAAAGAATTAATAGTGATGCACCCTATTGGTAAACCACATAACCTTTTAATGCTATTGAAGTTGAATATCATAGAGCAGCTGGCAAAACTATTTTATTCCATTTAGATATAAATACTTATAGGTTAACATGGGAAACTCTGAGCCACTGGGGCGGAGCCCGAAAGGATTTTTGAGATAAGACTATATGCCTCATATGTATATATGTTAATTGAGAATGTGAGCTATCACCTTACCAAATTTCGACCCAATCCGATCAGTAGTTAAAGTGTGATTGAACTTCAAACAAATAAACAAACATACATACACAAACACACAAACAAAAAACCAAACAAACAAAAAACCAAACAAACGAACAAACAAACAAACACACAAACTTTCACGTGTATAAAATATTGGTATGATGATATGATAAACACAAAATCGTGAATTCTGGCTAAATTAAGCCGAAATGATAGAAGTCACTGGATATTATAGACTATTTTGGAATGTATAATCTACTTCTGACTCATTTTTGACGTAATGTAAAAACAAACAACAAGGTTATAACAGTAAAACTTTAAATAACGAACTCGAATAAACCTCATTGGACCAAACCACACAACCGAGATGTGTTGTCAACATCAGCTGTTTATTGTGAGATCCCGCATTTGTGGTGAATCATGCTGGTGTTTGTTTACACAATTACCGTGTGTGTGAACTATGTTCTCAAGTCTCCAACGGGGGTTCTACCCGGCAGCCTGAATTGAATTTTAATTTAAGAAGGCAGATTATATGGATTGAAATATAGTTTGGGATTGAAAATGCCTCTATTGTAAAAGCTCTCAACATTCTAAAACTAATTTGTTTCCATCGATTGTGTGCTGTTTGTGCTCTTAAAGTATACATAGCGTTTAGTCTCTCTCGTAACTTTCTCTAAATTGATATGAAATCAGACAAAAAATAAATTACTTATAATTTGCATTAAATTGTTCTTGGAAGGTTTTTGTACAAAACAAAGACAACAATGAGTATTGAATCATGTGATTTTTAGCAAAAAAATCATAAGCAATCCATTTGGTAAAAAAGAAAAAAACAATTTAATTTAGACTTATTTTTATTAGTCAAAGTTTTTTATTGTAATCTTACTCTGTAGAATGTTATTTTTCCGTTATTATTACATGCAATCGTCCCAAGCTATACTTTAACTCTGTTCTGCAATGATGATACTTAACTATAAATATAGGTTATCAAGTTAACTTTTATGATAATTTTGTGTTTCAAATCGACGTTACCAATTTTACTTTCTCATTTAGCTTTGTTTGGAAAAGTAAAGCTTGAGGAGCTCCGTTTAATCCGCAAGATCCACCAAGGAGAGTTATTTTACCCAGTTCACACATTTGTCTTTCCCAAGCTACAACTATCAACGAACAACCCAAACATACTCTTTGGATCATAATTGGTTCTAGATTTTCTCTTTAATTAATGTTTGTTCATTTATAATATTAAGCTATAGCCTTTTAAGATCTTTAAATCCCCAAATAAACTTGATCGAGTACACAACTAAGAATTAAATAATAAGTTTGATTGACTAATGACGAAATTTATTCATACCAGAAACATTCAGAAACAATGCAACCAACATTAATAATAATATATTAAATTTAAATCACATTCACACCTAAGATTTTTTTAAGACAGTAAAGATTTATTAAATTAAATTATAAAAAACTCTGTAAAATAACTTTATTTCATATACAGGGTGTTCATTTGAAAACTTTCCATATCTGTTGTGTGCAAAGGTAAGGCTTTTAACACTTGTTTGTTCTCGTTTCCCACCTAATTTGGATATGCCAAATCCAATAAAATTATTTTCAATTTTAAAAAACATTTTGGGGCATTTTTCAAAATTGAAAATAATTTTATTGGATTTGGCATATCCAAATTTGAACATTTCTCAAAAAGCACCCCTACCCCCCGGTAGGGGTGCTTTTAGAGAAATTTTCAAATGTAAACATGGGTTGTGCGATACATGAATTTAAAGGTCTAATCACCCCGATCATTTTGGTGCAAAAACAATTTATATATCTTTAACCGTATTTACAGGGTGGGTCAAAACGTTTTTTAAAAGGACTTTGACGTTAAGTACCGTATTACCCTAAGTACTGAATGGAACAGCGCCAAATTTCTTTCCAAGCTTATTCTTGAGCTACTCTTTAAGGTAATTTGTAGTAAGGGCATTTTCCATGTTATTTTCCAATTTAAAAAAAAATCTCAAATTTGAAGAATAAAAGAAAGCTGAAAACTCAAAATTCTTAAATAGCAGGGTATAACATAATTCATATCATGTTAAAGTTTTCCATGGTGAAATTATAACTGTCTTTCTAATGAAAACACATTGCACGTTGATCAACGATGGAGTAGGATTCATTACAAATTGATCAACTACTTTTATTTGTGTCAGTTCATCTTGGACCCTTCATCCTGTTCTTTTCTCATTGGAAACTGAGCCAGTTTCAGAAAACTACCTAACTAAATAATTTACAGCTTTATGACTCAAGGTCTTACCTGGATATTTATTGTTGAACACTTTGCAGTTATCCTGGAACACTTTTGTTCTGCCCAATAAGTAAAAATAAGGTCGATTTTTTTAAGTGTACACCATATTTGATTAGGTACTACAGAAAATTGTACTTTTGAAATTAGTACTACCATTGACTAGTCAATGGTACTACGGAAAGCGGCCCACGTTTGAGTTTTTCTCTTCAGATATAAGACTTGTTTTTCACAAAGTAAAACGTAATATCTTGTTCGTCTATATATCTATCAATAATTATGAATTATTGTTTCCTTCAGTTAATGCACCATTAAATGTGTCTAGAGACGAATTTTGGCTGTTTTATTTTAAAACTAGTGATAATTTTACCATAGAAAATTCTGTTTTTCTACTGCAATATTTAAACGGTAAGAGATAGAAAGAAAACTTAAATACGTAAAATGTTTGTTAAAAAAGACCTTTCACATGATATGAATTTTGTTATACCCTGCTATTTAAGAATCTAGAGTTTTCAGCTTTCTTTTATCCTTCAAATTTGAGATTTTTTTAAATTAGAAAATAACGTGGAAAATGTCCTTACTACAAGTTATCTTAAAGAGTAGCTCAAGAATAAACTTGGAAAGAAATTTTGCGCTATTCCGTTCAGTAGTTAGGGTAATACGGTACTTAACTTTAAAGTCTTTTTTAAAAACGTTTTGACCCACCCTGTAAATACGGTTAAAGATATTTAAATTGTTTTTTCACCAAAATGATCGGGGTGATAAGACTTTTAAATTGATGTATCACACAACCCATGTTTACATTTGAAAATTTCTCAAAAAGCACCCCTACCCCCAAAATTTTGGGGTATTTTTCAAAATTGAAAATAATTGTATTGGATTTGGCATGTCCAAATTAGGGGGAAACGAGAACAAACAAGTGTTAAAAGCCTTACCTTTGCACACAACAGATATGGAAAGTTTTCAAATGAACACCTTGTATATTTTTTATAATGCATATTTATTTTATTCTATACATTCTATTATTTCGTACTGTTTTACTTTTATTTTATTTGTAAATTTACTCAACATTTCACAAGTCTAAACAAAACTTTACAACCATTAGTTTAGCCATAACGGTTGTATACTTATTTACACACTTAGCACATGTCATATTTCTATTTATAGATTATAGAATTTTTAGAATATACCGTTTAGTTCACTGGTTTTTTGTCCCCACGGTATGTTTATGGAAAATATAGAAGTAATTAAAATAAACTAAAAGTCTTACTTTTTATTCTCAATATTAGCAAAAAAACCATACAGCAACTATATTTTACAAAAGTTACCTAATAATATTAGGTGTAATATAAACCAAATATAACACAAATTACGTTCTAGTTAATAGTAAAATGGTACATTCGCGCATATGTTTGATTATATTTTTGACACGTTCCCTTGGCAGTTTTAATACATCAAAAGCTGTACCGTACCTGAGTTTCGTGTGTAGAAGTGTTTTCAATACAAACACCAGTGACTGTTGGGTTATCTCGACAAGGTTTGAAATGTCTGTCAACAGGAGGTGTTTATCTTCAATTCGCATTGCAGGTCTGAAACGAAAACAGAAGCTAAACTAAACATTCTGGAAAACCTGATGTAATAAAACGATCCGGGTGGATGATTTTATCATAGGGTCATATTATCTGTGATTTAGTTCTGGATAAATTGGTAAATTATAGGGGTCTTATCAGTGTTGTCCGTGTGGAATTCTAATCAATATTTTCTACTAAGAAATAAAAACTAAAATACTATCATTGACTATTGTCGTATTAATAGTCAAAGATACTATAGAATATTGTGTTTACCTAATGAATAATCAACATACTAATTTAACTTTTTCTTCTTAACCACTAAAAGGCTATATCCACATGTGATGCAATGTTAAAATCATAACTTGGATATATAGTATTATGATTTCAAAAATGTACAAGAATTAAAACTTAAAATGTTGTAATTCTCATATAATTACGATAGAAACTATATCAATACAAACAAATGTCCTCACTGATTAAACATAGCAATCCAGAGCTCTCTAAGAGTTGCAAAAATACACATTACACTATCCTCGAAAAAAACGTTCAAGCAGAAACTAGTCAAATTTTCTAAAGAGTTTAATGTTTACAACCTACTTTAACCAAAAACATGAACTAGATCTTTGGATAATATACCCAAGATATGATTTTTACAATGGACGGTGAATTTTGCTAATGTCAAGCTATACGAATTCCATAAATATCATTGTTTACGGAATACAGCGTCACAAGTAAAGCAAATTGCTGTAGTCAGTGTGAGAACTTAAGCGGAAAACCAATGGGTTCTATCGTTCTATGTGACTTGGGTCAGGTCAAAGGCACTCACTCTGGTGTTTAAATTACACTCTATCGACATTGTGAACTGATCCAAATTATTATTTTTTTACTACTATTTCAAATCAACTTTAGAATTTCAGTTCAGTTGACAAACCAAACCAAGTTCCCCTTTACTACACGTAATTTACACTACTGATGTATGCGATGAATGCAACTAGCCTTATTACTATTGTTTTCATACTTATTTCATGTCCTTCTCGATTGCTCGAATGCTGATGTCTGCTAAATGTTTCTCTCGTTTTGTAAGTAGATTTCAAAGTCTGTAGCCAACTCTTTAGTTACAAAATGACAAGCAACAACTTACAAAAACATGTTATACTGGTTTTAAATCTTTAAAAAGCTGGTTATATAACAAAAAATAACACTGTACTGTACAACACAAAACTCCTTAAACGTAGGCAGGACATAAATACCATTCTCCATAAATATAATTAATATATGCTAGTAATATGCTACAGTATATTCTACCTTGAAACGTATACGTTTCAAAAAATAATATTATTTGTGTCGTAGAATGGGAGGAAAGGCAAAATTATAACAAACAAAAAAGCACACAATTTTAACTTGCTTACTAAACTCACAACCCGTCACAGCTTGCCATTGAAGTTAAACACAAAATTCATTAAGATTGTGATTTAAGTCACTGGTTGTGTTTTAATCCAGAGGCTTATCTCTTTGCTTTCATTGAGTATGAATAAATGTCAGATTCACGTGTAAATGTAGGAGATTTCCCGCACAGAAGTCAGGGACGTTAACCGTTAAGCTGCATTTACATTACATAAGCAAATAATAGGATCCCAGTACCAGTTTCAACAGTAATCATGTTAGTGAGTTGGTGACTCAGTCGGTAGCGTCGCGGTCTTCGGGCCCAAGTCCAAGTCCAAGTGTATATGACTGTGGCGACTAGCGCCACGTCTGGGGAAGTGCCTGCTCGCTAGGAGCATATGGGCCAAAGGCAGCGATGTCGTGGGTGCGGATCTTGGTCACTGCCGAAAACATTTTATCAGTACATATCACCTTTGCTACCGGCTCACTCCTTGCTTTGCTGCAAACGATCCACGCACGGGCGCTTAGTCTATGTAGACGGGCAAATGCAAGGTTAAAAGAGGCCGCCAACCTCTTTAAAAAAAAAGTTACTGTATTTGTGTAAGGTATAACAAAAACCAAGTAGCGTTTATTAGATAGACGTTCATACTATAATATAAATAATACCATTAGTCAATATAACGAATTCAGGAAAATGTACTCGCACTTCTTTACACTCTGATTGAGCTCAACTTAAGAGATAAAACAAAATTGTCAAAATATTTAAAATTCAGGCTGCCGGGTGGAACCCCCGTTGGAGACTTGAGAACAAAGTTATCATCACACGGTAATTCTGTAAACAAACACCAGCATGATTCACCACAAATGCGGGATCTCACAACAAACAGCTGATGTTGACTACACATCTCGGTTGTGTGGTTTGGTCCAATGAGGTTTATTCGAGTTCGTTATTTAAATTTTTACTGTAATAACCTTGTTGTTTGCTTTTACATTGCGTCAAAAATGAGTAGGTACCGTTGCAGAAGTATACTGTATACATTCCAAAATAGTCTATAATATCCAGTGACTTCTTTCATTTCGGCTTAATTTAGCCATAATTCACAATTTCGTGATTGTCATATCGTACTAATATTATAAATGTGAAAGTTCGTGTGTTTATTTGTTTGGTTGAAGTTCAATCACGCATTAACTACTGATCTGATTGGGTTGAAATTTGGTAAGATGATAGCTCACATTCCCAATTAGCATATATACATGAGACATATAGTCTTATCTCAAAAATCCTTTCGGGCTCCGCCCCAGTGGCTCTAGAGTTTCCCATGTTAACCTATGAGTATTCATATCTAAATGGAATTAAATAATTTTGCCAGCTATTTCAACTACAAGTTGGTTCTATGATATTCAACTTCAATAGCATTAAAAGGTTATATGGTTTACCAACAGGGTGCATCACTATTAATTCTTTTTGCATTTATGACAACAGCTAATTTGAACCAAGCAGCAACAAACAGCGGTGAGAACTTTATTTTTTTCTATTGTTTAGGTGCAGTGGTAGAGCATTATGGCTATGGTAAATATGCTATTCTATAGTATACTGTAAATTATAGTAAACACATTTGTTTAACGTGTACTCTCCTATAGCAAACGCAAAGCACGAGTATAACTTCAATAAGCATTTTACGTACAACAACCCCGTACGAAGTACGTTTACTCTGCTAGTAAAAATTATAATAAAAAGCCTGTGAATATTATTAAAAAACTTGCTAGGCCTATAAACTTGAACATTTTTGATAGAAATATGTAATAAACGAGTTATTTGGGTTTGGATAAACAAAACTTGACATTTTAATGTCCTGAATAATGTTCAATTGGTGACTCCTTTTTGTGAAATCTGACTTTTAAATTTTCAATTGACTGTTTTAAAATTGTTACTATTAAATTGCCAGTCTTCAGGCCACGCACAAAAGAGGCTGAATTAAAATACAATAAAGTTTAAATCACATAAAATACACTATTTATAAAAGTCAATCATAATATATGTATCTGCAAATAATAAAACTAAAAAAATCTTGTGCTTAAAATAATTGTACAACTAGTGCAGTTGTAAGAAGAAGGTAAACAGATTTACAAAATCTTTCATGTTTACTGTTGGGACAAAAGGTCTCATAAAATGCCAAATAAAATTACTCAGACACCATTAAGTTCATATTACCATATATAGTGGTAGTAAAGCTGTGCCCACATATAGACGTAAAGAAGTACTGTGCTGTTTATTGAGAAATGGATTCGTTTCGTATATAGAATGTGTTTAAGTAGGGACTTAACAAATATTTTCTCAATATATTGCAAAAATAACGTCTGGATCCACTAAAAGCACTCCTTTTTATCCGCAGGGTAAAAAAAAATAATCATCAGGAGTCGAAAATTTAAGCTGCTGATTTTGACAAAGGAAGTACCTAGTTAAAAAAACCTATACTTATTAAAATCAAATACCACTCCCTCACTGATCACTATATCTAAAAAACTACAAGCCAAAACTGAGGAATTTACATGGAGGTTCCAATCAACCTCTAGGTGTGCAATAAGAAGCATTTTCAAGAAATTATATCAGGGCTCATTCTCAGTGGCTTTTAGAGTTTCCATGTCATCCTTATGGATAAATGATTTGTTTACATTTGAATTGAATCAGCACTGTTAATTAAAGGAACAGCTGGTTGTATTTAATTTCATAAAATGAAAATATTTACACAACGTTTGGGGCTTGAAAAAGTGTTTTACTGCATAACAGATTTTAAATATTTAAATGAATTAAAAAATCAAGAAGTGTAAGACGTACTCAGGTTGAACTAAGTTTTTAATTTTCGTGAGCAAAGCTACGACGGGTTTGCTAGTATACTAATATACATTTACCTGGAATCATCTGTGTGTATCATTCAGTGGTACATTGCTATTATATCTATAAGTATAAAAGAGGATGTTTGTATCTTTGTTTGTTTGGCAGTGATAAACTCAGACACCGCTGAACCGATTGCCACGAAACTTGGTACATACGTGTAGAATGTCATGGAATATGTTTATACACCATCAATTTCGTGATCCGTCCAATCGGCTCCGCCCCAGTGGCTCTGGAGTTTCCCATGTTAACCTTATGAGAAATGGAATTAATGAATCTTAACAGCTGTTTCAATTAAACAAGTTGGTTCTGTTCTATGATGTTCAATAGCATTAAAGTTACAAGGATTACCAACAGGGTGCAGCACTATTATTTCTTTTAAATTTATGACAACAGCTAATTTGCAACCAAAAGGTGAGTGAGCGTAGCAAACGAACTTCAACCTGGAGGTGAGTTAGCGTAGCGAACGAGCTAACCTGAAGGCAAGTGAGCGTAGCGAACGAGCTAACCTGAAGGCAAGTGAGCGCAGCGAACGAGCTCCAACCTAAAGGTGAGTGAGCGTAGCGAACGAACTTCAACCAGGACGTGATTGAGCCATGCGAACGAGATCATCTTGAAAATTGAGAAGTTAAACGGGGCAAAGCCCGCGGGATTATAAATAGTCAAAGGCAAGACAACGTCTGCCGGGTTCAGCTAGTACTATATAGAAATCCAGGCTAATTTAAATGTAAAAATATTTTAGTAATTTGACCTTCAATTTCTATTGCGTTAGGGGAATAGAATAGGATGCATCTAACTGTCTTCAAACAGCCATAACAGGTAAAATAGTTCATTACGTATTATAAACAGCAGTTTATGTTCAGATATTTAAACACATGTCAGGTCACTAGAGCACAAATATAATGTATATTAAATACAATTTATAATTTCAAAGTATAACTGTGCACTCATGAATGGTTAAAAATACTAAAACCCAGGCTCTTAATAGTACATAAATAAGTGTATATGTCAGACAGATTCCTAATATAACCATAGATTAAACATAATAATTAAACCTACACACAAAACATATCATTATTAAGAAAAAGAAAAGTGAGAAATATTATTATTTTTGATATTTCGATATGTCAATGCAATATTTCTTGCATATTTCAATGCAATACACAAATGAGTTTCCTGCGCAAAACGTGACTGGAGTACGGATGGAATTGAGCATCAATTTGATATATTTGTTCATCGGAGGAAAACATTCTGCGTAAATACCACAATCAGCTTTTCACCACAATAATTTTTACCACAATCAGTTAGCTGTGCAACTCAGTTTTACAACTTAGATAGTTCTGAATGAACAGTTGTATAATCCATAAAATGGTGGTTGTATGGATTATGGTGTAGTTCCATACTGTACGTTTGTACCATGACTTAGCTAATGCAATATGTATTGTTAATTTTGGTTGAATCGGTACGCAGTCTTACAATGGAATTATTTAAAATATCTTATTAGGAATAAAACATCGTGAAAATGAATTTTTAAGTAGTGTTTTTGTGGTTAATAAACTATTACTATGAAACGCTCTATTTGACTGGGCCTTGTATATCGACCGTTTACAATGTCAAGGACAGAAGCTTAGCCGAGGGTTGAAAGAGCCCTTAGACCGATACACCCTGTAACGTTTCAACAATTTCCTCCGTTTCCTCCGACCTCTTTCATCCGTTAACTTTCTAAATTGTTCATGACTCCTTCAATTTAGAGGGGGGTTTATTACAACTCCCTTTCTCATCTTCAGCAGCAATATCCACCATTATAACCCGTAATCATGTTACACTTGGTATACAATTACAGACTACAGTATATTGTCATCCCCAGAGGGAGGTAACATAGGGTGGTTGGTAGTGTGGTAGAGGGGGGTTTATTACAACTCCCTTTCTCATCTACAGCAGAAATATCCACCACTATATCCCCGTAATCGTGTTACACTTAGTATACAATTACAGACTACAGTATATTGTCATCCCCAGAGGGAGGTAACATAGGGTGGTTGGTAGTGTGGTAGAGGGGGGTTTATTACAACTCCCTTTCTCATCTACAGCAGCAATATCCACA
Organism: Macrosteles quadrilineatus; assembly: GCF_028750875.1. Lineage (NCBI taxonomy): Eukaryota > Metazoa > Arthropoda > Insecta > Hemiptera > Cicadellidae > Macrosteles > Macrosteles quadrilineatus. Next base: position 52,973,419 of record NW_026542598.1, on the reverse strand, counting down.
ACTACATCCCCGTAATCATGTTACACTTGGTACACAATTACAGACTACAGTATATTGTCATTCCCAGAGGGAGGTAACCCAGGGTGGTTGGTAGTGTGGTAGAGGGGGGTTTATTACAACTCCCTTTCTCATCTTCAGCAGCAATATCCACCACTATATCCCCATAATCATGTTACACTTGGTATACAATTACAGACTACAGTATATTGTCATCCCCAGAGGGAGGTAACATAGGGTGGTTGTCAGTGTGGTAGAGGGGGGTTTATTACAACTCCCTTTCTCATCTACAGCAGCAATATCCACAACTACATCCCCGTAATCATGTTACACTTGGTACACAATTACAGACTACAGTATATTGTCATTCCCAGAGGGAGGTAACCCAGGGTGGTTGGTAGTGTGGTAGAGGGGGGTTTATTACAACTCCCTTTCTCATCTTCAGCAGCAATATCCACCACTATATCCCCGTAATCATGTTACACTTGGTATACAATTACAGACTACAGTATATTGTCATCCCCAGAGGGAGGTAACATAGGGTGGTTGGCAGTGTGGTAGAGGGGGGTTTATTACAACTCCCTTTCTCATCTTCAGCAGCAATATCCACCACTATATCCCCGTAATCATGTTACACTTGGTATACAATTACAGACTACAGTATATTGTCATTCCCAGAGGGAGGTAACCCAGGGTGGTTGGTAGTGTGGTAGAGGGGGGTTTATTACAACTCCCTTTCTCATCTACAGCAGCAATATCCACAACTACATCCCCGTAATAATGTTACACTTGGTACACAATTACAGACTACAGTATATTGTCATTCCCAGAGGGAGGTAACCCAAGGTTGTTTGGTAGTGTGGTAGAGGGGGGTTTATTACAACTCCCTTTCTCATCTACAGCAGCAATATCCAGACCAGCTGAGAGCTGATTGTTGTGTCGAGCTCCTCTAGGAATGTGTCGCACTTTGATTGCTTATATATGAACTTAGTTTATATAAATAATTCGTTAAATACATTTTAAATCATATTTTGGAGGAAATTGCATTGTCAACAGGGATTTGCAGGGAAATATAGGTATATAATTTTTACGTAGTTTGTTACAGTAACTAGTGTCAAACACTTTTCAGCAATATTTAATCCAGTTTTATAATAACAACATAATCAAAACAATTTTGTTTTACAAATAGAAAATACGAAAAAAACTATTAAAAACTGATTTTAATTGTTCCTAAAGGAAAGCATGCCAGTTATATTAAAACCACTTTTTTAACAATGAAAGGTGCATGTTTAAGTTTACTTCTAACGTTCTTCTTATTTATAATTACTTTCCTATTCATGGTGGTTGACTACCAGAGCTTATTAATATAGGATTGAACATTTTTTTAGAGCTTCAATGGAAAACTATTCAATGGGCAATTTATTTTTCTTTAATTATGATTACTGCATTTATTTATGTTAAAGAAATTTGCGTGAGGTCAAACTCATTTTGCGGGTTAAGTGACCACCCAAAAAATGGAGTTAAAAGTAAATTTTGCGAATTAGGGGTTACATATAATAGGTGGAAAAATCTCCGAAATGTTTTCCTTCAAACAATACATGAACTCCTTGGCTTCATCTGGTCTCCGGTCACGTTATTTACTGTAAACTCAATTGTATACTACAATGAAATAGCAGAACTAGACTATACACAGGGAATGCATCAGGGCCAATTGGAGCAACCTTATTGTTTCAAACCCTTTTTATCTGTTGCCAACTAAATAAAACAACAAAAATAGTTTTTTTTTATTTTACCTTTTGATTAGTAGCTTAAGACTTTTTGTGGTAAATAGGTGAAAATAAAAGTTTGTTCTTACATATTTATGTATGGAATTTTAGCGGTTCATTTACTGTTTTTAATATAATTTTAAAATCTTAATGTGTTTCATTGCAGTAAACGATTCCTTTTTTGTTATATCTTAGGATGACAGAATAAGGATATCATAAAAAGGATATTCCTTATCAAAAAGTTAGATTTTTACCAGTGATTATTTAGAAGTATGAGCTATAGATTTAAAATAGGTATATATTTTAAAGCCACTTTGCAATCCCTAGTATTATTTGGAAATATTTTATAATTTTACAAATAATTCATAATTTTAATCATAATGATAAAAAAGTTAAATTAAATTGGTAAAGAATAAATACTTTAAAATAAAACCGTGTCCTGACAGCCCCCAAACGTATTATAAGTGTAATGACAAATAATAACTGTATTAATGGCAAACAACGCAAATTTAAACATTATAAAATTGTTACTTTACATGAAAATACAATTTAATTTTTACAAAATCATCCATGAGATTGACCATGGATAAAACTATAAAATACCCTCAAATTTTGACATATTATCTCTGAAAATATCATTTTAAACTTCATCTTTTCAGGATCAATCCAAGCATAGACAAAATAATTAAATAAATAACGCTTTACTTGTCTGTGGTCTAAGCTAGTTTTTAATGGTAGTTCAAAACCATCAATATTTTGTACCTATGTATAAAAAATTATGTTTTTGACCCTTTTTGGGTTGGGAAAAATCAAATTGTCGTTACAAGTTAAGTTTACGTTATTTGTTACCTAATCAGGATTAGGCTATGTCTAAACAGTTATTATAAAACTGGATTAAATATTGCTGAAAAGTGTTTGACACTAGTTACTGTAACAAACTACGTAAAAATTATATACCTATATTTCCCTGCAAATCCCTGTTGACAATGCAATTCCTCCAAAATATGATTTAAAATGTATTTAACGAATTATTTATATAAACTAAGTTCATATATAAGCAATCAAAGTGCGACACATTCCTAGAGGAGCTCGACACAACAATCAGCTCTCAGCTGGTCTGGATATTGCTGCTGTAGATGAGAAAGGGAGTTGTAATAAACCCCCCTCTACCACACTACCAACCACCCTGGGTTACCTCCCTCTGGGAATGACAATATACTGTAGTCTGTAATTGTGTACCAAGTGTAACATTATTACGGGGATGTAGTTGTGGATATTGCTGCTGTAGATGAGAAAGGGAGTTGTAATAAACCCCCCTCTACCACACTACCAACCACCCTGGGTTACCTCCCTCTGGGAATGACAATATACTGTAGTCTGTAATTGTATACCAAGTGTAACATGATTACGGGTTATAATGGTGGATATTGCTGCTGAAGATGAGAAAGGGAGTTGTAATAAACCCCCCTCTACCACACTACCAACCACCCTGGGTTACCTCCCTCTGGGAATGACAATATACTGTAGTCTGTAATTGTATACCAAGTGTAACATGATTACGGGTTATAATGGTGGATATTGCTGCTGAAGATGAGAAAGGGAGTTGTAATAAACCCCCCTCTACCACACTACCAACCACACTGGGTTACCTCCCTCTGGGAATGACAATATACTGTAGTCTGTAATTGTATACCAAGTGTAACATGATTACGGGGATATAGTGGTGGATATTGCTGCTGAAGATGAGAAAGGGAGTTGTAATAAACCCCCCTCTACCACACTGCCAACCACCCTATGTTACCTCCCTCTGGGGATGACAATATACTGTAGTCTGTAATTGTATACTAAGTGTAACACGATTACGGGGATATAGTGGTGGATATTGCTAATGTAGATGAGAAAGGGAGTTGTAATAAACCCCCCTCTACCACACTACCAACCACCCTATGTTACCTCCCTCTGGGGATGACAATATACTGTAGTCTGTAATTGTATACCAAGTGTAACATGATTACGGGGATATAGTGGTGGATATTGCTGCTGAAGATGAGAAAGGGAGTTGTAATAAGCCCCCCTCTACCACACTACCAACCACCCTATGTTACCTCCCTCTGGGACGGACAATATACTGTACTGTAGTCTGTAATTGTATACTAAGTGTAACACGATTACGGGGATATAGTGGTGGATATTGCTGCTGAAGATGAGAAAGGGAGTTGTAATAAGCATCCCTCTACCACACTACCAACCACCCTATGTTACCTCCCTCTGGGACGGACAATATACTGTAGTCTGTAATTGTATACTAAGTGTAACACGATTACGGGGATATAGTGGTGGATATTGCTGCTGTAGATGAGAAAGGGAGTTGTAATAAACCCCCCTCTACCACACTACCAACCACCCTATGTTACCTCCCTCCGGGGATGACAATATACTGTAGTCTGTAATTGTATACCAAGTGTAACATGATTACGGGGATATAGTGGTGGATATTGCTGCTGAAGATGAGAAAGGGAGTTGTAATAAGCCCCCCTCTACCACACTACCAACCACCCTATGTTACCTCCCTCTGGGACGGACAATATACTGTACTGTAGTCTGTAATTGTATACTAAGTGTAACACGATTACGGGGATATAGTGGTGGATATTGCTGCTGAAGATGAGAAAGGGAGTTGTAATAAACCCCCCTCTACCACACTACCAACCACCCTATGTTACCTCCCTCTGGGGATGACAATATACTGTAGTCTGTAATTGTATACTAAGTGTAACACGATTACGGGGATATAGTGGTGGATATTGCTGCTGTAGATGAGAAAGGGAGTTGTAATAAACCCCCCTCTACCACACTACCAACCACCCTATGTTACCTCCCTCTGGGGATGACAATATACTGTAGTCTGTAATTGTATACCAAGTGTAACATGATTACGGGGATATAGTGGTGGATATTGCTGCTGAAGATGAGAAAGGGAGTTGTAATAAGCCCCCCTCTACCACACTACCAACCACCCTATGTTACCTCCCTCTGGGACGGACAATATACTGTACTGTAGTCTGTAATTGTATACTAAGTGTAACACGATTACGGGGATATAGTGGTGGATATTGCTGCTGAAGATGAGAAAGGGAGTTGTAATAAGCATCCCTCTACCACACTACCAACCACCCTATGTTACCTCCCTCTGGGACGGACAATATACTGTACTGTAGTCTGTAATTGTATACTAAGTGTAACACGATTACGGGGATATAGTGGTGGATATTGCTGCTGAAGATGAGAAAGGGAGTTGTAATAAGCATCCCTCTACCACACTACCAACCACCCTATGTTACCTCCCTCTGGGACGGACAATATACTGTACTGTAGTCTGTAATTGTATACTAAGTGTAACACGATTACGGGGATATAGTGGTGGATATTGCTGCTGAAGATGAGAAAGGGAGTTGTAATAAGCATCCCTCTACCACACTACCAACCACCCTATGTTACCTCCCTCTGGGACGGACAATATACTGTACTGTAGTCTGTAATTGTATACTAAGTGTAACACGATTACGGGGATATAGTGGTGGATATTGCTGCTGAAGATGAGAAAGGGAGTTGTAATAAGCATCCCTCTACCACACTACCAACCACCCTATGTTACCTCCCTCTGGGACGGACAATATACTGTACTGTAGTCTGTAATTGTATACTAAGTGTAACACGATTACGGGGATATAGTGGTGGATATTTCTGCTGAAGATGAGAAAGGGAGTTGTAATAAGCATCCCTCTACCACACTACCAACCACCCTATGTTACCTCCCTCTGGGACGGACAATATACTGTACTGTAGTCTGTAATTGTATACTAAGTGTAACACGATTACGGGGATATAGTGGTGGATATTGCTGCTGAAGATGAGAAAGGGAGTTGTAATAAGCCCCCCTCTACCACACTACCAACCACCCTGTGTTACCTCCCTCTGGGACAGACAATATACTGTACTGTAGTCTGTAATTGTATACTAAGTGTAACACGATTACGGGGATATAGTGGTGGATATTGCTGCTGAAGATGAGAAAGGGAGTTGTAATAAGCCCCCCTCTACCACACTACCAACCACCCTGTGTTACCTCCCTCTGGGACAGACAATATACTGTAGTCTGTAATTGTATACCAAATGTAACACGATTATGTGGATAAAGTGGGAGATATTGTCGCTGAAGATGAGAAAGGGAGTTGTAACAAAACCCCACTACCACACAACAAATTACCCTGTGTTATCTTCCCCTGGGACAGACAATATACTGTAGGTTGTAATTGTATACCTGGTGTAATCAATACAATTTTGAGGATATAGTCTTGGAAATAGTTTTGTAGGTTGTGTTTAGGTAACATTTCAACACAACAGTCTTTAACAGTATTTTTTTTATTCTTCCCTAAAGTAATCATACAACGGTGGACAGAGTTTTTCGTTGAAAGATTTGAATTAGAAATAAATGAATAGGTGGAAATGTGAAGTGGTTAAACCAATGTTTAACCAATTTTTACACTTAGCACATTCTATAACCAAAAATTACTCAAAGACAAAAAATAAGAGAACATCGTCATTCAAAATACAAAGATATGGCTCTTTAACTTACAGAAATGCATCTCCTAGCTTTACTAAGGCAAGTCTGATTACTGTGTCAACCAAATAAACGCAAAGGGAACAAACTTTCTTTTAATCAAAAGGAAACAAAAAAGTTTTGGTCGTACTCTATAGCCAAAGAATAAGTTGGTAGCATAGTATAAAGTCACGTCAATGTTCTCTCCATTATTGTAACATCCTAATATCCAGGTCTATAATCAATAATTGCATCTTACACCTAGCTCGGTTGTTTGACCAAAGCTAACGCCAAAGTACAACACATCTATCACGTGACGTGAAGGGGTAATCATCCCCACAGTCACTAATCACAGAGTGATAAACTCCATCCTCTAATCACAACTCAAACACGTCCTTCTCGAACTGTTATTATCCATACGTACACGTTACTTGTAGTCTGGATCTTATTGCTTAGCACACTTTTATGGTGTTTTCTCGTTAGACATTAGTTAGTAGTGTTGAAAATTCTTTCTAAAATAAAATTGAAACTGTATGGTAATATACAGATTGGAATAAACACAATAAACACACAGATTGGACAGTTAAATATGTCATAAAATAATCAAACTAGAGCTATAAATCATGGTACAAAATTACTGTGCGATCATTTTAACACATAATTCAGTGATACGCTACCTCCTCAGAGGGACGGCCCGCTACAAGTCAGAAGAAAATCTTAAACTTAAGCATATTTTGATGCGTAGGCTACATCAAAACCTAGTCCTGGGGAACAGGAGTCAATGGATACTTATTTTGCATATTAAATTGACCTAATGACATTATCACTGTCCTTGTTAATTAGGTATCACATAATTGAAAACCATATTTATTAAAATACAGCTACATTGACAACTATCCGTTCTGACGTTTACAGTTATCATTGGTTCTTTGTAACATTTAATCTTGTACCATTAACCAATAAAAGGCATCCGTGATTTATTGCATATCTTTGCTCACGGAAATCAGCCATAGTAAACTTTAGAGGCAAAATTTTGCAACTGTTTATTAATCGGTTGCCATAACAACAATAAGTATGCTATAATGTTAACAGCTGATTTGGTTGTTGCTAATTCTTCAATGTTTTATACCAACTTGAAAAAATCTAATTATTGTACTTAGTTTGTTTACAAGTACGCTACTGTCAGTCTTTAGTGAACACCCCTTGTATCTTGGCTTTCCTGCAGATATCTCGTTTTAAAAGGAAAAAACATATTATTAAAATATGACTGGTTTTTAACGAATTTGTAAGAATTTTAAAGAATAGAGGACTTATAAACTGGTATAATATTAATATAAGAAAATCCTTGAACCATCCCACTGTGACAAGAACTGTTCTACAAGTATTTTACAAAAGTACACGACTAAGAGTTTACCAATTGTAACATGTCAAAATTTGCTTTCGCTAATAATAACACTGCGGAGGGTAAATATTCAGTTGATAAACAAATAAATATTTGAACGTTTGGTCGGTTGGTGATAAAAGGCGCAATAAATCAAGCTTTACTGATGTTTATGAATATTGTTCTTTTAAAAGCCATGAAATAAAATTTTCCTACAGTCACCCGACAAAGTGGGCTTCATTGCACTGGTTATAGTACAGAAAGCCTATTGCTGCATTTAGTTACTTTGCCGCACACTTTTTACTTTGTCACACACCAGTATTCCAACCAAACAAAACAAAACAGCGTGCTTTTATTATGCACTTAATCCGTGTACGCTTGGGAATAGGTTGGCAACACTTAAAGATATTATGACTACGATCAGCTAGTGCAGCGTTTCCTATTTCGTTCAATGTTGGGATTTAACCTAACCTAAAAACGTGTTGAATAGTGTTTGAAAGACTAATTATTGATATGATTTATAGTAACTGTACTGTAGGGAAAATATAATGTGTAACGCGAGTGCAAACTGCCTTTGCTGCACCCGAGAAGCTCTCGTGTCCAGCAAAGTGCCACTTCACCCTTTGGTTACACATTAGTTATTTGAGTAACTAGTGAGCAAAGTGACTTTTTGCAGCACACGAGATAAGTGTTTACTCGATTGTTTCTCGAGTGCAGCAAAGGCCATTTGCGATCGTGTTACAAAATATTTTTCCTAAAGTCACTATAAAGCATATAAATAATTTCAAACACTAAACAATACCGTACGTATTCAGGTTAGGTCAAACCCAAGCGTTGAACGGATTGGGAAACACTGCACCAGCTGATTGTAGTCGTAGTATCTTTAAGTTTTACTTATTTTCAAGAGTACGTATAAACAGTAATAATCAGTATAAACAGAATAAACAAGTAATTTTGTAACTTTCTTACTTACGCACCAAGAAGAAAATAGTTCGTATGATCGTTCATACTTCTTTCTTGATTCTACCAGAAAACAGGTTTAATGAAACATGTTTTGCAGTTTATGCTACATAGGCTATTTCTTCTGGTGTACACGTATATTGACAATCACTGAGTTCATTATTCTCAAACATGTTAGGCCCACTTATAATTATTATTGTTTCAAGGTACTACACTTTAGGTTATGTTCAAACCAAGCGTTGAACGAAAATAGAATATAAACACGAAATGGCAGGTTAAATCGTAGTTTTCAATAGTCAATCAGCTGATCATAGTAGTAATATCATTAAGTGTTGCCAACCTATTTCCAAACGTACACGGATTACGTGCACAATAAAACCACGCTGTTTTGTGTTATTTGGTTGGAACACTGGTGTGCTCCAAAGTATAAACCGTGCGACAAAATATAAACGGTGCGACAAAGTAAGTAAATGCAGCAATTAGCAGCTTTCTGTACTATAATCAGTGCAAGGAAGCCAACATAGTCAGGTCACTGTAGAAAAATAACTATTTAGTCATGTGTAGGTTGTTAAAAAACAATTCTTTTTACTTTTCCGCGTTAAATTTAAAATAATGTAAAGATTGGGATCTCTGTGGGAATGTCATGCATATGCAAAGCTTGTCAAGCGGAGGTTGCTCTCTTGTGGCATTTATCATATGATATTCCAAGTTTGACACCCGTTTATATTTACCGGCTTTACCTCAGGGTTAGAGATTATACATATTTATAAGCTAACCTAGTCACACTGTGCTTGCGCATGAAACGGAATCAAAATTATATTTGGGTATAATAAATTTATGTATTTAACAGATCAGCTCAAGATATCATTTATAAACAATGAATTATAGGCCTATTATCATTTTCGATTTCGTTTTTGGCAGTAATCAACCTGGCACGTAATAAGATCAAGGATTTTTCAGCATAGAATATTACATTGGCTAGGTTTTCATCACACTCATTGCTTTATACTCTAAGAACCAACAAATGGCTTTGTCTTCTGGTGACAGGTACGTAATGTAATGGGTTTTGTAACAATAGGGCCTCTTCTATAAGCTATTCCGATGATGTAAAGAGCGTCTCTGGTTTTGCTTTGTTTGTGTAGAATCAAGGATATTTATTTAAAGATTTATCAACCAATTATTACGTATTCATTTTTAAACCATTACAATATAGCTTAAACGTTGCAACAAAAGGGGTTTGAATAGTTCATTCAGGTTTTAACGCACAAACGGGACAACAGTTGTTATTTAATTGAAAATGAGAGATTGGTGAATTATAACTGCAAAGTAAATGCAACAACAAAATAGGTGGTTGTGAGAAAAGTGAGTTACTCAGTCGCAGTAACGTAATTAGAAGAGTTGGTTTCTTTTGTCTTGCAGCAGTAGCACACCAAAAATGTCTCCTGTAAAGTGAATTACAGGCTTGCGGTGTCAGTAAGCTCTGGGTTTATATTTAACATCTTAGTTACAATTTAAACATTTTATTTGTGGTGTTGTTTCGTTTAAAACGTAGTTTCTATTTCTGTTGGCTTGAAAGCATTATGATTCAGTTTGTGATATACTGTACATAATACTTTCTGAAAGGCTGAGTCCAAATTGCAAGGATGCATTTTAACGTGTTTATATTTTTATTGCTAATTTAAATCAATTTATCTTTAAATCGGTCCACCTTTTCTGACCATTGTAATCTTGTAAATTATTATTGAGTTATTAAGAGTATAAATATTAATACGGCAATTAATTTATACCATTTTGAAAATGATTTCAAAATAGCTATATATTATTAAAATAAGTATTAAACACATTAATATATGTATCTCATTCAGTGTTTATAATATTTTGGATGTTTGTATCTTTGTAGAGGAATTAATTATGAGATGTATTATTTTTTTGAATGTTGAAAATACTACATTAGTTTCCAAGTCTCCCTTTTCTTGTAGAATTATATCCACGAATATTTCAACTACAACACATCCAAACTTTTCACTTCAACATTAAAACAAGGCTTATAACAAGGCTTATGGGTTAGCCTCTGGATCAAGATATGGCAATACTATATCTTGATACTATATAAATACTATACTGTATACTACATTGGTTTAGAATACCCGTTGCGTCAATTAATCAACCAACAGGTTCAATTGACGCAATAGGTATTCTAAACACTTTTAATATATCAAAATATTTGTTTTGTCAAGCTTAAATTGTTTTAATAGCCGATTCAAAATCATTTTTATCGTTAAAGGTTTGTATTAATAGCCTACTCCTACAGTGGCACAGAATGTCCCCAGCAAGTATCAAAGGCATGACCGGTAAATATTGTAAGGTTGGAGCTTGGATCAATATTGTGCTTTGAGCCTTTGGTCAACTTCGTAACATATTAATCATCGTGAGTATAATACTTGTGATATGTCTTTGGTATGTGAACATCGTCCAAAGAATTCAATTATTTTTCATCCCTCGTGCTTTTATAACTACAAATCTAGATCTTTGGGGTCCTGTCAGAGTTCTGCAACCAATTTGATGCTCGTGTTAGCTTCGATTACACAAGATGTTTTATTTGCACTTTATTGTCACAGTAATACTTATTAATTCATCGGCTGATATATCATTTTCGATAATACATAATAAGGTGTCCTTGGTGCCCTTGATACAATAAAAGGATTGTACCAAGGTTGGTCCTTGGTTTTTAATTTTAAAGCAATGTTTTTAATTGTTGAAAAAATTACGGAAATTGTTATTTATGTAACTAGTGTGCGAAGTGGCATTTTGCTGCACACGAGATGAATGTTAGGAAAGTTTCTAGAGTGCAGCACCTTGCCACTTTCCTGTGGTTAGGTTAAATTTAAGCGTTGGACGAAATATATGGCAGGTTGAGTGAATGTATTTTTTTGTAAAAGTCAGATGTTCATACGTATCCGTCTTAGTATCCCACCATTTGAAATTGTGGGCACGGACCGTTTCTCCACCACACAGCGTGCTTTCCAGTAGAGTATTACTCCTTTTATCTATGGTATTATACATCGATGGATAAATCTCGTTTTCAAACTTATGGTCTCGAATATAATATCCCACTTTCTACTTTTGTTATGAAATATACTATTGCAGCACGATTGTTTTAAAGAAGTGATACTTTTTGTCTAGTAACATTATTAGACAAATTTCGAATGTAAGTACAAATTTACCAGTTTTGTGTTTAAAATAACTCTTTGAATTCCAAACGATATGACACTTGTTGCCAGGTACAGTATAAGTCTGGCACCGTATGTGGCTCAATATACAACCTTGTCTCGCAGGTAACACATAACTTACCCTTATGGCTTGTGATATGTCTTTGTTACATCAGCAAAGTTACTTGGGTCATGACTTTGTGTTCTTGTGTCTACAATAAACCCAGATCAGTGTGACATTGAAATTATACTTGAATAGTTTCCAAAAACATATTAGGCCTACAATTATTACTAGATGCCCAAAATTGAGGTAATCTTATTTTACGAATAATGTAAGATTCTAGTTCTTATTCATGAATAATTTGAGTTTCTCCTTCGATGGGAATGTTTTTCAATTCCTGCCTGTACTGTAGTATAAGGATATCTCCAAAAATATTTACAATTAATGTGTATTGATGAATTAAGGCACGCATTTATTTAAAGTGTTGTCAATGACTGAAAAATCTTCAAGATGTATTCTTTCGAAGGCCAATACACAAATTCAATAATCGTCTCTATCGGGTCTCCGGTCACGTTTTTAACTGGAAACTCGATTGTATATTGCATTGAAATAGCAGAACTAGACTACACAAAGAGAATGTAGGGTCAATTGGATCAACCTTATTGTTTCAAATCCTTTTATCTCTATACGAGTACATGAAAAAAAAACAATAAGTTTCTTTCTTTTTCTGTTCTTTCTATAAGAAAGCAACCCAGCATTTCTTGGGATGTAAACAAAGTCTCAGTGTGCGGTAAAGTCATCCATGTATTAAAAAACATTCTGTAGTTAACCAGCTCGCAGCTTTGTCTTAATACAAAGCATCAAGTGATAAGTAAGAAAACAATTATGTCATTATGACATTATGTGTGTTTATATCCTACTGTTAATATTTTAGATCAATATCGGAATATTAACAAACTGTATATAAATTTTTGTACATATGGAGTAACTGAGATATACATTTTTCATACAAATTCTAACATGAAGGATCAAAGTTAGAAAGGCAATTGGAAATAAGATTTGTAATGGTTTATCTTTTGGTGACACAAGTAAGTAATGTTACACTTACCTGTAACAATAGGACCTCCTCTTATGTAATGTATTGCAGTGCTGTAAGAGGGTGTTGTTGCATAAATCGTGTATAGTGATATAGATTTAATTTAAACCCGTTCACCCAAATTACAATACATGTAATTAAAAAATACTGCGAAATTCATAAGAGTCTGGCAAAACGAACATTCTAAAAATCAAGCATTCGGTGTATTAATTCGTAAGAGGCACACCAGGGTTAATTTTATTTTTATCAAAAATGAGAGCTTTGTACAAAAAACCTCTATAACCTAAGACGATGCTGTAGAAAGTAGTCAGTATTGCATTGTTTGGGTATACTCAAAGAGTTTATTTAAGATTGTTCAATCAAATTTTAAAAACTCAAATTTTGTGATATTTTAAAATATCACAAAACAGTCTACGAGACTAGCTGAAGAGCAAACTGCTTAGAATAATACGTTCAGTGTTTTAACACACAAACGGGGCAGCAGTGTTTATTTAATGCAAAATGAGAGCTTGGTAAATGTTAATTGCAAAGTAAATACAATAAAAAATAGGTGGTTGTGAGAAAACTGAATTAACACAGACAGAGTAATATAACTAAATTAGAAGAGTTGGTTTCTTTTGTGCTGCAGCGTTAGCACGCCAAAAATGTTTCTTTTAAATTATATTACAGGCTTCCGGTGTCAGTAAGCTATGTTTGTGTTTAACTTCTTGATTACAAACTAAATATTTCATTTGTCATGTTGTGTCGTTATAAAACATTTAATTATTATTCCTGTTGTTAAGCTTAACATAACGAATTATAAAAACATAGTTTGGAAAAGGAGTGTGTTTTTGAGTTAAACTTTTTGAATATGTTAAATGCTAGACAACTTCACTAACGTGTTGCTTACTATCACTAATAATTATATTGGCAAGGATGTATCTCAAGCTTGGTCTGTTCTTCACGTGCTATTATCTCTAGTGAAGTGTATAAGCAGTTTTCGAAAAAAATAGGCGACCTTCATGGCAACAATTGATTTGTTAACTTTGATATTTCATTAATGTTAAAGAATTAATAACGTACAGAAATGAACTTATACTGTTCTGAGGATCATTTTCAAATCGTTATGACAAATGCAATTACAATTGTTATGAAATAAAACTAAATAACTTCTTGATCAGCATTGTACGTGTTATTAAATTTACGGTGTTGATAGTGTTTCTTTTATTTACTTTCCGGAAATAAAACTATGATAAAGTTATTTTCTTCAATGCTATATTACTTAAATATTCATAATCTTGATCCTGGAATTAACAATTAATTTAAATATTTTATCGTACTATGGACATAAAACTTAACACTTCTGCGGCTCATTGAAATCGTAGGCCTAGTATGACATCCATGAATATTCGACCCGCATAACATCCTACAACAACTATGGCTGCAATAGTTAAGCAGCCATTTCAAATGTTCGTAAATGATCAATTTCTTCTCAAATATTTTCGAAAAGTTTCAGAATGTCCCCCAGCAAGTATTAAAGGCATGACCGGTAAATATTGTAAGGTTGGAGCTTGGATCAATATTGTGTTTTGAACCTTTGGTGGACTTCCTAACATATTAATCATCGTGAAGTACAATACTTGTGATATATCGTCCCACGTCATATATGTGAGCCAGTTATCCATAACCATTCAGGTTTTGATAAGTGATTCCTGTTTAAGGTCAGCTCATCAAAATTTCAATGGAAAATATTTTACAGACACGAAATTAACTTATCCATTAGGACAAAAAGTACCTTTATCAAATAAGAAATTCTACAAATCTTAGAACAGTAGTAATAATTGAAAAGTTCTGAAAATGTAATCCATCCACTCGATGGATGTGTGGACTGGACAAAAATAAGGCAACCGCAAAATGAAAAAGTAAATATGTCCCGGGTCCAGGTATTACAGTGCCAAATGCCACATATGGTAATAGCTACTTTCCTATTAAACTCGCTAAAAATATCAACAACTGTATTGTTAGGGAATAGTAGTTTACGCAACGATTGCGTAAAGATAGTCTTTACGACACGAGTAGAAAATGTAAGGCACGAGCCTTGGCGAGTGCCTTAAAAACTTCTACAGTTTCAAGGTCTGTATCATACTCTTTGGTTATAAAATGGCAAGCATCAGCTTACAAAAACATGTTTTACTTGTTTCAAATCTTTTATAATATGGTTATATAACAAAAAAATAACACAATACTGTACAACACAAAACTCTTTGAACGTAGGCAGGACATAAATACCATTCTCCATCAATATAATTGATATATCATAGTAATATGTTTCTACCTTGTAACTTATACGTTTCAAAAAATAATAGTATTCTTGTCGTGGAATGGGAGGAAATGCTTCATATCTAAAATTTAAAAAAAAAGCACACAATTATAACTTGCTTACTAAACTTACAACCCGTCAGAGCTTGTCATTGAAGTTAAACACAAAATTCGTTAAGATTGTGATTTATGTCACTGGTTGTGTTTTAATCCAGAGGCTCATCTCTTTGCTTTCATTGAGTATGTAAGAATGTCAGATTCACGACGTGTACATGTAGGAGATTGGGCCTGTTACTCCCGCACAGAAGTCAGGGACGTTAACCGTTGAGCTAACAACACACGCACAAATTTGTTTGATTGTTAATAGTATCCCAGTCCCAGTTTATTTGTGTAAGGGATGACAAAAATCACTTAGTGTTTAATAGATAGACAATCATACCACAAAATAAATAATACCAATATTCAATATATTGAATTCAGGAAAATGTACACGCACTTCTTACACTCTGACTGAGCTCAACTTGAGAGAGCATTGTTTTACAAATAGAAAATACGTAAAAATCTATTAAAAAGCTGGTTTTCATTGTTTCTAAAGGAAATCATGCCAGTTATATTAAAACCCCTTTTTACAGTGAAAAATGCATGTTTAAGGTTACTTCTAACATTCTTCTTATTCATAATTACTTTCTTATTCATGGTGGTTGACTAACAGAGCATATAATATAGGATTAAACATTTTTTTGAGCTGTAATGGAGACTTGTGCAATGGGCAATTTATTTTTTGTTAATTGAGATTACTGCATTTTTTTATGTTAAAAAGAAATTTGTGTGAAGCCAAATCATCTGTTCATTTTGCAGTTTAAGTAACCACCAAAAAAATGGAGTTCAAAGTAAGTTTTGCGAATTAAGGGTTACATATAATTAAGTAAAATCTCAGAAATGTTTTCCTTCAAACTATACATGAACTCCTTGGCTTCATCAGGTCTCCGGTCACGTTATTTACTGTAAACTCAATTGTATACTACATTGAAATAGCAGAACTAGACTACACACAGGGAATGCAGGGCCAATTGGATCAACCTTATTGTTTCAAATCCTTTTATCTGTTCACAACTAAATAAAACAACAATAATTTATAAATAAACTCTTTTAAAACAAAACGTTTTTAAACGCACTAAAAAGTAGAAAATAATTTATAAATATGTTGAGAGTATAAATACTTGTAAGATTTAAAACGAAAAACGTGGGGGCATGCAATAGATAATTTACAATTGCCTTCACCTATTGAAATAATGTATTATTATCAATTAATTGCATGCACCCAACGTTTTTCGTTTTAAATCTTACAAGTATTTATACTCTCAACATATTTATAAATTATTTTCTACTTTTTAGTGCGTTTAAAAACGTTTTGTTTTAAAAAAGTTTTTTATTTATAAATTATTTTCAACTTTTTAGTCTTTAATGTGTAAATATGTTAAACATATTTTATATGGCATGTTAATATATATATAGCCTTTGACTATTAATACAACAAACCAAAACCTTATTATCTCTAATCATATGTTTTATCTTTACTTTAAAATGTTTGTTTTATATTTTTAGAATATATCTGGAGCAGAACCTGTACCTCTTAACCTCTGCTCTTCGAACTGTAAATTTAAGTATTTACAGCTGACTTAAATTAATTGATATGTTAACATTCTTTCAAAATGTAAACATGGAAAATGTGGAAGCCCATGGGGCGTATCCCGTGGGAAATATGAAAATTAAATGATATAATATAGCATTGTCATCCATTTGTGAGCTATGTTTCAAATTTCAAGTCTCTAGCTCATCGGGAACTTCGTTTAAGATTGATATCAAAATTTGTAGGAAAGCGACTAGCGAGCTAATAAAAACAAGCCCATGGGGCGTAGCCCAAGGGAAATATGAAAATTAAATTATATAATATTGCATTGTCATCCATTTGTGAGCTATGTTTCAAGTTTCAAGTCTCTAGCTCATCGGGAAGTATCCAAATTTGCAAGAAAGCGAGTTAATAAAAACAAGCCCATGGGGCGTAGCCAAAGGAAAATATGAAAATTAAACGATACAATATTGCATTGTCATCCATTTGTGAGCTATGTTTCAAGTTTCAAGTCTCTGGCTCATCGGGAACTTAGTATAAAATCGATTGCAAAATTTGTACCGGACAAGAAAGCGAGCTAATAAAAACGTTTTAAAAATAGTTTATTTCTTTTTTATTTTACCTTTTGATTAGTAGCTTAAGACTTTTTTGTGGTAAATAGGTGGAAATAAAAGTTTTTGGTTACATATTTATGTATGAAATTTTAGTGGTTCATTTACTGGTTGTAATATAATTTTAACCTCTTAATGTGTTTCGTTGCAGTAAACGATTTCCTTTTTTTGTTAGATCTTAGTGTTACAGAATAAGGAAATCATCAAAGGGAGATTTTGTATCAAATAGTTAGATTTTTATCCGTTTTTATTTTGAGGTATGAGCTATAAAATAAATTTAAAATATTTATTTTAAAGCTACTTTGCAATCCCTAGTATTATTTGAAAAAAAAAATACATATAATTCATAATTTTCATCATAATGATAAAAAAGTTAAAAATTGGTAAAGATATACTTTACATAAATAAAACTTTGTCCTGACAACCCCCAAACTTATATTTTAAGTGTAATGACAAACTGTATTAATGGCAAACAACGCAAATTTCAACACTATAAAATTGTTACTTTATATGAAAATAATACAATTTCATTTTTACAAAATCATCCATGAGATTGATCTTGGATAAAACTATAAAATACCCTCAAATTTTTACACATTATCTCTGAAAATATAATTTTTAAATTCATCTTTTCAGGATCAATCCAAGCATAGACAAAATAATGAAATAAATAATACTTGTCTGTGGTCTAAGCTAGTCTTAAGGGTAGTTGAAAACCACAAATATTTTGTACCTACGTATAAAAAATGATGTAACTATTATTTTTTGCCCTTTTTGGGTTGGGGAAAATTAAATTATCGTTACAAATTAAGACTACTTTACTTGTTACCTAATCATAACACAGGCTTTGTCTGAACAGTTATTATAAAACTGGATTAAATGCTGCTGAAAAGTGTTTGACACTAGTTAACAAACTTCGTAAAAATTATATACCTACCTATATTTCCCTGCCAATCCCTGTTGACAATGCAATTTCCTCTAATATATGATTTAAAGTGTATTCAACGAATTATTTTGATGAACTTAGTTCATATAGGCAAATTGCGACACATTCTAGAGGAGCTCGACACAACAATCAGCTCTCAGCTGGTCTGGATATTGCTGCTGTAGATGAGAAAGGGAGTTGTAATAAACCCCCCTCTACCACACTACCAACCCCCCTGTGTTACCTCCCTCTGGGAATGACAATATACTGTAGTCTGTAATTGTATACCAAGTGTAACACGATTATGTGGATAAAGTTGGAGATATTGTTGCTGAAGATGAGAAAGGGAGTTGTAACAAAACCCCACTACCACGCTACAAATTACCCTGTGTTATCTCCCCCTGGGACAGACAATATACTGTAGTCTGTAATTGTATACCTGGTGTAATTAATACGATTCTTAGGATATAGTGGTGGAAATAGTTGTAGGTTGTGTTTAGGTAACAATTCAACACAACACTCATAGAAGCATTAATAGTAATTTTTGTTCTTTTCTACAGTAATCATACAACGGTAGGCAGAGTTTAAAGATTTGAATTAGAAATAAACAAATAGGTGAAAATGTTAAGTGATTAAACCAATGTTTAACCAATTTTTACACTTAGCACATTCTATAACCGAAAATTACTCAAAGACAAAAAATAAGAGAACATTGTCATTCAAAGTACAAAGATATGGCTCTTTAACTTACAGAAATGCAGCTCCTAGCTTTACTAAGGCAAGTCTGATTAATGTGTCAACCAAATAAATGCAAAGGGAACAAACTTTCTTACAATCAAAAGGAAACAAAAAAGTTGGGGTCGTACTCTATAGCCGAAGAATAAGTTGGTAGCATAGTATCAAGTCACGTCAATGTTCTGTCCATAATTGTAACAACCAGGTCTATAATCAATAATGGCATCTTACACCTAGCTCGGTTGTTTGACCAAAGCTAACGCCAAAGTACAACACATCTATCACGTGACGTGAAGGGGTAATCATCCCCACAGTCACTAATCACAGAGTGATAAACTCCATCCTCTAATCACAACTCAAACACGTCCTTCTTGAACTGTTATTATCCATACGTACACGTTACTTGTAGTCTGGATCTTATTGCTAAACACACTTTTATGGTGTTTTCTCGTTAGACATTAGTTAGTGGTGTTGAAAATACTATCTAAAATAAAATTGAAACTGTATGGTAATACACAGATTGGAATAAACACAATAAACACACAGATTAAACAGTTAAATATGTCATAAAATAATCAAACTAGAGCTATAAAATATGGTACAAAATTACTGTGCGATCATTTTAACACATAATTAAGTGATACGCTACCTCCTCAGAGGGACGGCCTGCTACAAGTCAGAAGAAAATCTTAAACTTAAGCATATGTTGATTCTAGGCTAATCAATACCTAGTCCTGGGGAACAAGAGTCAATGGACACTTATGCTCAAGATTGTGTAGCATTACTAAAATCCCATTAACACAAAAAAAAGAAAGTACAAAACAGTCTTTAAAATGTATTGATTATGTTTTCATGTCAACGTTTTCATGGAGTTGAAGGTTACTGAATATTTTTATACAGTGGCAGAATCGTTGTCTTGTCAGTAAAAACAGCGATTACACTCCCAACGTAACCGAATCAAACTTGCAATGACTTTTCTAAGGCTACTTTAGCCAACCAGACGTGAGGTACAAACATAGATTAAAAGACTCCTTATTCTATGGTACAAGGTAGATAATGGCAATAAATTATGGCTTGGCTCGCTGTATCAAATTGGTTACTGGATTAATATGAGTACTGTAATAGTACTGTAATTATTGAATAATGAAATTTAATTTTCATATTAAATTGACCTAATGACAATGTCCTTGTTAATTAGGTATCACATAATTGAAAACCATATTTATTAAAATACAGCTACATTGACAACTATCCGTTCTGACGTTTACGGTTATCGTTGGTTCTTTGTAACATTTAATCTTGTACCATTAACCAATAAAAGGCATCCGTGATTTATTGCATATCTTTGCTCACGGAAATCAGCCATAGTAAACTTTAGAGGCAAAATTTTGCAACTGTTTATTAATCGGTTGCCATAACAACAATAAGTATGCTATAATGTTAACAGCTGATTTGGTTGTTGCTAATTCTTCAATGTTTTATACCAACTTGAAAAAATCTAATTATTGTACTTAGTTTGTTTACAAGTACGCTACTGTCAGTCTTTAGTGAACACCCCTTGTATCTTGGCTTTCCTGCAGATATCTCGTTTTAAAAGGAAAAAACATATTATTAAAATATGACTGGTTTTTAACGAATTTGTAAGAATTTTAAAGAATAGAGGACTTATAAACTGGTATAATATTAATATAAGAAAATCCTTGAACCATCCCACTGTGACAAGCACTGTTCTACAAGTATTTTACAAAAGTACACGACTAAGAGTTTACCAATTGTAACATGTCAAAATTTGCTTTCGCTAATAATAACACTGCGGAGGGTAAATATTCAGTTGATAAACAAATAAATATTTGAACGTTTGGTCGGTTGGCGATAAAAGGCGCAATAAATCAAGCTTTACTGATGTTTATGAATATTGTTCTTTTAAAGCCATCAAATTTAATTTTCCTACAGTCACACGACAAAGTGGGCTTCATTGCACTGATTATAGTACAGAAAGACTATTGCTGCATTTAGTTACTTTGCCGCACACTTTTTACTTTGTCGCACACCAGTATTCCAACTAAACAGCACAAAAAAGCGTGCTTTTATTATGCACGTAATCCGGGTACGCTTGGAAATAGGTTGGCAAAACTTAAAGATATTACGACTACGATCAGCTGGTGCAGCGTTTCCCATTTCGTTCAATGTTTGGATTTTGTCTAACCTAAAAACGTGTTGTACAGTGTTTGAAAGACTAATTATTAATATGATTTATACTAACTGTACTGTAGGGAAAATATAATGTGTAACGCGAGTGCAAACTGCCTTTGCTGCACCCGAGAAGCTCTCGTGTCCATCAAAGTGCTACTTCACCCTTTGGTTACACAATAGTTATTTGAGTAACTAGTGAGCAAAGTGACTTTTTGCAGCACACGAGATAAATGTTTACTCGAATGTTTCTCGAGTGCAGCAAAGGCCATTTGCGCTCGTGTTACACATTACATTTCTCCTACAGTCACTATAAAGCATATAAATAATTTCAAACACTAAACAATACGTATTCAGGTTAGGTTAAACCCAAGCGTTGAACGGATTGGGAAACACTGCACCAGCTGATTGTAGTCGTAGTATCTTTAAGTGTTACTTTTTTAAGAGTACGTATACACAGTAATAATCAGTATAAACAGAATAAACAAGTAATTTTTTAACTTTCTTACCTACGCACCAAGAAGAAAATAGTTTTGTCTTGATTCTTCAGGAAACAGGTTTAATGAAACATGTTTTGCAGTTTATGCTACATAGGCTATTTCTTCTGGAGTACACATATATTCACAATCACTGAGTTCATTATTCTCAAACATGTTAGGCCCACTTATAATTATTATTGATTCAAATACTACACTTAGATTATGTTCGAACCAAGCGTTGAACGAAAATAGAATATAAACACGAAATGACAGGTTAAATCGTAGTTTTCAATAGTCAATCAGCTGATCATATTTAAGTGTTGCCAACCTATTTCCAAACGTACACGGATTACGTGCATAATAAAACCACGCTGTTTTGTAATATTTGGTTGGAACACTGGTGTGCTCCAAAGTATACCGTGCGACAAAGTATAAACGGTGCGACAAAGTAAGTAAATACAGCAATTAGCAGCTTTCTGTACTATAATCAGTGCAAGGAAGCCAACATAGTCAGGTCATTGTAGGAAATAGTTATTTGTGTAACTAGTGGTGAAAGTGGCACTTTGCTGCACACGAGAGCAATGTTTACGCACGAGCCGCAGGCGAGTGCGGAATGATCTCGAGTGCAGCAAAGGCCTTTTTCACTCGTGTTACACATTATATTTTTCCTACAGTCACTATAAAGCATATAAATAATTAGTCTTTCAAACACTATACAACACGTTTTTAGGTTCAGCTGGCGACACAAATGGTGCCCTAGAGAAAGTAGTACCCGCGGTCCGTATCACTCCGCTATTTTTCCTCGGCAAGAAATGTGCTCCGCGTTTTGAGAATATAGTTCCGTATGTTTTTCTAATTTGAAGTGGTTTCCGCGCCTAAAAAAATGCTTTAAAGGTATTTTCTTGTTTATTAAGATCGTAGGAATGTTTTAAAAACGTTTAAAAGAAAAGTCCAGAAAGTTCAGAAATACCGAAA
The DNA here is from genome assembly GCF_028750875.1 of Macrosteles quadrilineatus. Classification (NCBI taxonomy): domain Eukaryota; kingdom Metazoa; phylum Arthropoda; class Insecta; order Hemiptera; family Cicadellidae; genus Macrosteles; species Macrosteles quadrilineatus. Next base: position 52,950,566 of record NW_026542598.1, on the reverse strand, counting down.
CTATAAACATGAAATGACAGGTTAAATCGTAGTTATAATAGTCAATCAGCTGCTCATAGAATTTTTATCTTTAAGTGTTGCCAACCTATTTCCAAGCGTACACGGATTACGTGCATAATAAAACCACGCTGTTTTGTGTTGTTTCGTTGGAATCCTGATGTGCGGCAAAGTATAAACCGTACGGCAAAGTATAAATATGCAGCGTTAAATTTGAGATAATGTAAAGATAGGGATCTCTGTAGGAATCATGCATATGCAAAGCTTGTCAAGCGGTGGTTGCTCCCTTGTGGCATTTATCATATGATATTCCAAGTTTGACACCCGTTTATATTTACCGGCTTTACCTCAGGGTTAGAGATTATACATATTTATAAGCTAACCTAGTCGCACTGTGCTTGCGCATGATACAAAATCAAAATTATATTTGTGTAATAATAAATTTATGTATCAGCTCAAGATAGCATTTATAATCAATGTTGTTATACAAACTATAGGCCTATTATCATTTTTGGCAGTTATCAACCTGGCACGTATAAGATCAAGTATTTTTCAGTTAAGAATATTACATTGGCTAGGTTTTCATCACACTCATTGCTTTATGCTCTAAGAACTAACAAATGGCTTTGTCTTCTGGTGACAGGTAAGTAATGTAATGGGTTTTGTAACAATAGGACCTCTTCTATAAGCTATTCCGATGCTGTACAGAGCGTATCTGGGTTTGCATTGTTTGTGTAAAATCAAGGACCAATTATTACATATTCATTTTTAAACCATTACAATATAGCCTAAACGTTGCAACAAAAGGGCTTGGAATAGTTCAATCAGGTGTTAACGCACAAAGAGAACACCAAAAATGTCTCCTGTAAAATTAATTGCAGGCTTCCGGTGTCAGTAAGCTCTGGGTTTATATTTAACATCTTAATTACAATTAAAATATTTCATTTGTGGTGTTGTTTCGTTTAAAACGTAGTTTCTATTTCTGTTGGCTTAAAAGCATGAGGATTCAGTTTGTGATAATAATACATTTGAGATGGTCAGATGTTATGTTTATTTGGCTTGGTTTGAAAACAGATTAAATTAATGCATTGTGTTAAAAGTTTATTGAAATTAAACTTTCTTCTATCGGCTGGCTAAACAAGTCATCCTATATGTACTGCAAATGCTGATAAATACGTCAAAATACCCTTTCCTTAAATATCTACATTGCACGTGGTTTTCAATTCAACACTCAAAATAAATTAACTCATAATCCAATTAAATACTCAAATCCCAGTGTCGTATAAACTATTAACCGGAATTATACTTTATACTTTATACTTTCTTATGAAATGGCGATTATACAATGTAGGTATTTTAAGCCAAGTATGAATGGAGATGAGTGTAGGATGAGTGGCGCGATCTTGTAGTCTTGTTTAGTATATTTTCTGTGCTAAGGCCGACATATTCCTTAGGCACAGCTGTTAATTAATAGCCCATACAGCTAAGGCAACTAAGGGACCTACAGTTTATAGTGGAATCCGAACCACATTTTTTCCTTGGTATATACGAATTGGTCTAATTATCAGGATAGTACTGCGGATAGTCGTAATACTCACTAGTGCGGAAGTTAATCCACACCAGGGAGTATCCCATCCACAGTGCATGCCTATAAATATCCACAATCCGTGACCTCCTAGTAGCTGGATTACAGGACGACGCCACCCGTCCCAGTCCCAGAATTGACTTAGTAAGAGTATAAATATAAATACGGCAATTAATTCTTACCATTTTGAAAATGATTTCCAAATAGCTATCTATTAAGTAAGTAATAAACACATTAATATGATATCCGTCACGGTTTATAATATTTTGGATTTTTGGATCTTTTTAGAGGAATGAATGATGAAATATAGTATTTTTTTAATGTTGAAAATACTACATTATTAGTTTCCAAGTCTTCCTTTTCTTCTAGAACTACATCCACGAATATTTCAACTACAACACGTCCAAACTATTCACTTCAACATTTAAGGCTCAGGAATTTAAAATGGGTTAGCCTCTCTGTATCAAGATATAGCAATATTAAAAAGGTTTAGAATACCCCGTTGCGTCAATTAATCAGCCAACAGGATAAATTGACGCAACAGGTGCTCTAAAAATGTTTTATATTTCAAAGTATTTGTTTCGTCAAGCTTAAATTATTTTATACCCGATTATCATTTTTGTCGTTAAAGGCATGTGTATTAATAGCCTAGTCCTACAGAGGCAAAGAATGTTCCCCAGCAAGTATCAAAGGCATGGCCGGTAAATATTGTAAGGTTGGAACTTGGATCAATATGGTGCTTTGAGCCTTTGGTCAACTTCGTAACATATTAATCATCGTGAGTATAATACTTGTGATATATCGTTGGTATGTGAACATCGTCCAAGAATTCAATTATTTTTCATCCCTCGTGCTTTTATGACTACAAATCTAGATCTTTGGGGTCCTGCCAGAGTTCTGCATCCAATTTGATGCTCGTATTAATTTCGATTACACAAGATGTTTTATTTGCACTTTATTGTCAAATTCAAGGAAGCCCAATTTAAGGGTGACTGTTGGAAAACATGGTTGCTACACTACTGTAAAACCACACGTTTTCATTAAATATGTTTAACTCCTGCAAAAATTCATGCATACATTGTTTACTACGCAAAAAGAGTAATATTTAAGAGTAGATATAAGAGTGCAATAGTAATATTTACTATCTTTTTCACCACACTATGATGTTATTAGCTGTTTTACATACGTTAATTAGAGGCTGAAAGTTACGTTTTGCTGGCCACGCTAGCTGTCATCGTCATTTGGGGACCGAGTAGGTTTTTACATCCCTAGGGCCGCAAAATCAGCTGCCCGCTTGCATATTAAATACACAAACAGTATCCATACATTGCAATAGAATTGTTTTATTTTCACCGTTGCCTAGCAACTGTTTATTATTATTTTTGCTGATTCCTGAAATTACTCTTCACATAACCTTAAAGTTGTTGCGTTGACTATCAGTGTGCATTATTATTATTGTGAATAGTAGTAGTGTGATGAAAAATAGTGTTCGTACCACGGACCGAAAATGCTTTCTCAGCTCTCGATTGTTTTAAGTTCTCGACTTCGTCTCGAACTATCTCGAGCCGGCAAAACCTCGTTTTCGGCCCTAGGTAATATACTATTTCTGCTTTTTCCAAAATAAACAAACAAACATTTGTTACTGTTTCATCGACTGCTTCAATTTGCAACAACCAAAACTGTACAAACCTGCTATTAGTTTTGAAGTGGCTCTAACGGCAATAAAGAAATATTTCAATAATGTTTTAATTAAAAAAATATTAGTCTATATCATATTAAATCAAAAAAATCCTTTATTCAAGCAGTAAATTTTAATGCATGAAATGTGTCAAGTCAATAAGTCAATAATTTAACATAATTATACATTTGGCATACATACAGCACTATTAAAAGAGCTATAATCTATATGTATACAGCTTTCTCCCTTACAACTACTTACGGTACAACCATTACAACAAACTACGGATTTGAATTACTAATAATTAATTGAAAAAGTCCCCAATCCTGTTGCAGCATTTATTTGACAACACTTTGGATAAACTGGTTTTAAATCGTTTAAAATCTATCAAACCTTCATTTTGATTCTGTTTGACTCCATCAAGCCCTTTATAGTGTAGCGAAAAGTAACGTTCAAAACACGAGTGGAAGTGGGTGTTTACGTATTCTTGATTATATTTAAAGTGCTCGATTAATCCATCGATGTATAATAACTTCCTGTATAAAAATATTAAAAAAATATAAAATGTATAAAAATTCATATTTCAATCTAAAACTTTACCGCAGGAATGTTTTTCCTGTCCAAGTTCCTCGCTTACTACATTTTTCATGTTTTTAGTGGTGTTAAAAAACTACTATCAATTTTAATTTGCCTAGGTAAATTATAATAAGTTAATATTTTAAGGTTAAAACAAACTATACAGTAAAAAGCACTGCCTTTACCAGAAAATAAAAATTTTAATTTTTACGTTGACAAATAAGTGAAGCAGGGCAGGTTGAGTGAATATATGTTTGTGTAAAAGTCAGAGGTTCATACTTCCTGTCCGCCTCAGTATCCCACCGTTTGAAATGGTGGGCACGGACAGTTTTTCCACCAGACGGCGTTCCAGTAGAGTATTACCTTGTATTTCACATCGATGGATAAATCTCGTGTTCAAACTTATGGTCTCCAATATAATGTCCCACTTTCTACTTTTGTTATGAAATATACTATTGCAGCACTATTGTTTTAAAGAAGTGATACTTTTTGTCTCGTGTTCAAACTTATGGTCTCCAATATAATGTCCCAGTTTCTACTTTTGTTATGAAATATACTATTGCAGCACTATTGTTTTAAAGAAGTGATACTTTTTGTCTAGTAACATTATTAGACAAATTTCGAATGTAAGTACAAATTTACCAGTTTTATGTTTAAAAATAACTCTTTTTATCCCAAACGACATAACACCTGTTGTACAGTATAAGTCTGGCGCCGTACGTGGCTCAATATACAACCTTGTCTCGCAGGTAACACATAACTTGGCCTTATGGCTTGTGATATGTCTTTGTTACATCAGCAAAGTTATTTGGGTCATGACTTTGTGTTCTTGTGTCTACAATAAACCCAGTTCAGTGTGGAATTGAAATTATACTTGAATAGTTTCCAAAAAAATATTACTTTTATTACTAGATGCCCAAAATTGAGGTTATCTTATTTTACGCACACTGAGACTTTGTTTAAATCCCAAGAAATGTTGGGTTGCTTTCTTATAGAAAGAACAGAAAAAGAAAGAAACTTATTGGGTTTCTAGTTCTTATTCATGAATAATTTTAGTTTCTCCTTCGATGGGAATGTTTTTTTTTCAATTCCTGCCTATACCATATTCATCCATATTCGTATAAGGATATCTTTAAAATATTTACAATTAATGTGTATGGATTAATCAAGGTGTGCATTTCTTTAAAGTGTTGTCAATGACTGTAAAAGTTTCAAGATGTATTCTTTCGAAGGCAAATACACAAATTCCAGACTCGTCTCTATCGGGTCTCCGGTCACGTTTTTAACTGGAAACTCGATTGTATATTGCATTGAAATAGCAGAACTAGACTACACAAAGAGAATGCAGGGTCAATTGGATCAACCTTATTGTTTCAAATCCTTTTATCTCTATACGAGTACATGAACAAAACCAATAAGTTTCTTTCTTTTTCTGTTCTTTCTATAAGAAAGCAACCCATCATTTCTTGGAATGTAAACAAAGTCTCAGTGTGCGGTAAAGTCATCCATGTATTAAAAAACATTCTGTAGTTAACCAGCTCGCAGCTTTGTCTTAATACAAAGCATCAAGTGTTAAAGAAAAAAAATCACTATTATGTCTGTTTATACTGTTAATATAGATCAATATCGGAATATTAGTAGTTGAGATATAAAGATGTGTATGGCATGACACCTAATCTTTTGAAACACATTGTGTGGGCACTGGCACCTATACTAGCCCATTTGGTTAATGTATGCTTTTTAGTTGGTATTTTTCCTGCTCCATTAAAAGTCTCTAGGACTGTGCCTGTCTATAAAAAAGGGTCCCGTGACAATGTTGCAAGTTATCGACCAATATCGTTGATTCCTGTATTTTCTAAACTGTTTGAAGCTATTATGTTTGCTCAATTGTACGACCACCTTGAAGCACACAGCCTTCTGGTGCCTGGTCAATTTGGCTTCAGGAAAGCCAAATCCACTATATTGGCTGTTGATTCTATTGTACAATTAATTGTTGATGCTTTTGAGTCTAAGAAATCTACCTCCGTAATACTTTGTGACCTCTCTCGCGCTTTTGATTGCGTGTCACATGAAATTTTGCTCCTGAAATTGGGAAAATATGGCCTAGAAGGCAGTGCTCTGAGATTGGTCAAATCCTACCTCAGTGATCGCCAACAGGTTGTAAGTTGGAATGGTATTACATCAAAACCATTAGCTGTAAGACACGGGGTTCCGCAAGGTTCCATTATGGGACCTCTGTTATTTTTAGTAACAATCAATGACCTCTATACCAGACTTGAAGGTAATTGCATGTTGTATGCAGATGATACTTCCCTTATATCATGTAAAGCGACCCGTGAACAAGCAGAGCTGTCTGTTAAGAAGATTTTTGAGTCAGCCTCAAATTGGTTTGTTGACAATAAATTAGTGCTCAATAATGAGAAAACACAGTACATAACATTTAGCCTATGTGATTCCCAGATTGTTCCTTTCCAAGAGCCTGTCAAACTCCTTGGTATAACCCTTGACCCCTGTCTCAATTGGAAAGACCACATAAGCCAAGTCTGTACTAAACTAAGTAGAGTAGTACATCTTTTAAGACGTCTAAGTGACCAATTGCCACAGAGTACCCTTAGAATGTCCTTCTTTGCATTTTTCCAACCTCACATATCCTATGGGTTAATTTTGTGGGGCCACTCACCCAATGTCGAAAAGATCCTGCGACTGCAAAAGAAGGCAGTAAGGATTCTCTGTCATGCTCACTATAAAGAACACAGTAAGCCCTTGTTTAAGAGACAAAGAATTCTGACAGTTGTAAATATGTATATATTCCAATGCCTTGTTAGTATTAAGAACAGCATGAATGACTTACATGTAACCAGTTCAGTGCACAATCATGACACTAGGTTTAGTTCTAAGCTTGTCATTCCTCGGTCCAGGACTGATAAAAGAGCTAGGTCATACCCTGTTTCAGGAATAAAACTGTTCAATCACCTTCCTGGTCATGTGAGAAATCTGGAAAGAAAGAACTTCCAAACCGCAATATTTGATTGGCTGATTAAAAATCCTTTTTTCAAATTCAAAGAGTTTTTTGAAACTGTATTTAGTTAAGTTTTCCTCTGAACAGCCTGTTTGCTGTTTTTGCATAGTGCATGCACATCTTTGCTTGGTTTGATTTTTAAGTCTTGATATTTATTTTATTTTATGCTTGTACATTGACATAGCCTGTAACAATGTTGTTGTTGATTGGCCAAATAAATTCATTGTATTCATTCATTGTATTCATTGTATTCATTGTATACATTTTTCATACAAATTCTAACATGAAGGATCAATGTTAGCAAGGTGATCGGAAATAATATTTGTAATGGTTTGTCTTTTGGTGACACAAGTAAGTAATGGCATTACTTACCTGTAACAATAGGACAATAGGACCTCCTCTTATGTAATTAATGTATTGCAGTGCTGTAAGAGGGTGTTGTTGCATAAATCGGGTATAGTGATATAGATTTAATTTAAACCCGTTCACCCAAATTACAATACATGTATATAACAAATATTGCGAAATTCGTTAGAGTCTGGCAAAATGAAATTCTAAAAATCAAGCATTCAGTGCTTTAATTCGTAAAAGGCACACCAGGGTTAAATTTATTTAATAAAAAATGAGAGCTTTGTACAAAAAAAAACCTCTATAACCTATCACGATGTTAGAAAGTAGTCAGTATTGCATTGTTTGTGAATACTCAAAGAGTTTATTTAAGATTGTTTAATCGAATTTTAAATACTCATGTATTAAAATATCGCAAAATAGCCTACGAGACAAGCTCAAGAGCAAACCGCTTAGAATAATACATTCAGTGTTTTAACACACAAACGGGACAGCAGTGTTTATTTAATGCAAAATGATAGCTTGGTAAATTTTGATTGCAAAGTAAATACAATAATAGGTGGTTGTGAGAAAAGTGGATTAACATAGACAGAGTAACTTAATTAGAAGAGTTTGTTTCTTTTGTAGGTATTGCAGCAGTACCACACCAAAAATTTATCTTTTAAATTATATTACAGGCTTCCGGTGTCAGTAAGCTATGTTTGTGTTTAACTTCTTGATTACAAACTAAATATTTCATTTGTCATGTTGTGTTGTTATAAAACATTGAATTATTCCTGTTAAGCTTAACATAACGAATTATAAAAAACACAGTTAAGAAAAGGAGTGTGTTTCTTAGTTAAACTTTTTTTAATATTGTAAGTGCCAGGCCACTTCCCTAACGTGTTGCTTACTATCAGTAATAAATATTGGCAATGATGAATCCCAATCTTTTTCCGTTCTTCACATGCTATTATCTCTAGTGAAGTGTACGGAGTTTTCTAAAAAGGTAGGCGACCTTCGTGATAATAATTGATTTGTTAACTTTGATATTTCATTATTGATAAAGAATTAATAACCCACAGAAATGAACTTGTACTATTCTGGGAATCATTTTAAAATCGTTATAACAAATGCAAATACAATTGTTATGAAATAAAACTAAGATAGAGTTATTTTCTTCAATGCTATTGTTTAAATATTCATAATCTTGATACTGGAATCAACAATTATTTTAAATATTTTGTTCGTACCACGAATACTAGATCGTACTATAGACATAAAACTTAACGTTTTTAAGGCTCATCGAAATCGTAGGCCTAGTATGACGTCCCTGAATATCCAACCTGCATAACATCCTACAACAACTAACTATGGCTGCAATAGTTAAGCAGCCGTTTCAAATGATCGTAAATAATAAATTTGTTATCAAATATTTTCGAAACGTTTCAGAATGCCCCCCAGCAAGTATTAAAGGCATGACCGGTAAATATTGTAAGGTTGGAGCTTGGATCAATATTGTGTTTTGAACCTTTGGTGGACTTCCTAACATATTAATCATCGTGAAGTACAATACTTGTGATATATCGTCCCACGTCATATATGTGAGCCAGTTATCCATAACCATTCAGGTTTTGATAAGTGATTCCTGTTTTAGGTCAGCTCATCAGAATTTCAACGGAAAATATTTTACAGACACAAAATTAACTTATCCGTTAAGACAAAAAATACCTTTATCAAATAAGAAATTCTACAACACTTAGAACAGTACTAAACATATTTTAATTGAATTAGAAAATAACTGAAAAGTTTTTAAAGTGGAACGGTAATTCATCCACTCCATGGATGTGTGAATTGTCAAAAACAAGGCAACCGCAGTACCCTACTATGAATGACTTATAACAATCACATTTTATTCCGTTTTCAGGAGATACAGCTCAAAAGGGAGATGATTGTTTCTTTTATGTACTGTATGCAAAGATGTGTGTTAAGATTTTTTTCTGGCAAACATAAAGACAATACATGCCTAATGTAACACTTAAAGGCATAAAAAGAAAGGATTTTGACGTTTGTATGGTATTTATCTTATGCAGTTTGGTATAAATCTGGACAGTTGCTAATGATGACACACGGTAATACGTGTGTCAAAAGTAAAACGTAACATTGGGATACTTTTTTACACTATCAAAAGAGAAAAGGAATTCTATTATTCAAGCTTGACGTTGTTTTGTTAAACTTTTGATTGGAAAGTATTCCTATAAAGTTATCAAAGGATGATTTACATTCCGGGCATTGCCTACCTACTTAGGAAATAAATTTAAACCGTTCAAAAACCTAACATTGTGTGATTTTTTTCACATTTCCTTCTAATGTTTACTAGATATACCAAACATGGTTTATAGAATACGTCTTCAATTAAATAACAAAAAGTTGTTTGGATAAGGTTGTTTTTTTCAAACTGTCACCGATTTCATGGGAAATAACTTTGATTTTCAATAACTTGTGAGAAAATCCAAAACCAAGAGAGATCAATAACCTCGGGACTTGGATTTACACATTTAGTTGGGCGGACTAGCTGTGTGCCCGTTCTACGCACAGTTATCTTATAGTAGTCAGTTAAAACTTTCTTATATAAAGAACAGCAGCTGGTTAGAATATTTTCTTATATACTGTCCAAACTATTATATATAAACAAATAAAGTATCTGACAGTTTCAAGTAAAAAAATGCTTTAAAGATCTATGAGGCATAGCCCTAAAGTAGGCCTATAACTGAAAGCTACTTTCCACAATGGTTAAAATTAGTTAAAATACCACCTCAACCTCACCATTAACACACACACATAATATACAGTAGAATTAGATTTTTTATATAAATATATAATAACAACTTGAACGAATAATGTTTTTGGCCTCTAGGGACATCAAAATGAAAAAGTAAATTCGTCCCGGGTCCAGGTCTTACCGTACAAAATGCCACATATGGTAATAACTACTTATCTATGGGAAATTAGCTAAAAATAACGTCAACTGTTAGTATTGTTAGGAAAATTATTTTCAATAAATAATATTGTTTAGAGGATATGAATATTGAGAAAAACAACTGTGAATTTACCAGTATTTCGATTTAAAATAACTCTTTGAGTCCCAAACGATAACACTTGTTGCCAGACAGTATAAGTCTGGCGCCGCTTGTGGCTCAATACAACCTTTTCTCGCAGGTAACACATAACTTACTCTTATCGCGTGTGATATGTCTTTGTTACATCAGCAAAGTAACTTGGGTCATGACTTTGTGTTATTGTGACTACAATAAACCCAGATCAGTGTGACATTGAAATTATACTTGAATAGTTTCCAAAAACATATTAGGCCAATACACAAATTCAATACTCGTCTCTATCGGGTCTCCGGTTACGTTTTTAACTGGAAACTCGATTGTATATTGCATTGAAATAGCAGAACTAGACTACACAAAGAGAATGTAGGGTCAATTGGATCAACCTTATTGTTTCAAATCCTTTTATCTCTATACGAGTACATGGAAAAAACCAATAAGTTTCTTTCTTTTTCTGTTCTTTCTATAAGAAAGCAACCCAAGATTTCTTGGGATGTAAACAATGTCTGGGTGTGGGGTAAAGTCATCCATGTATTTAAAAACATTACCGTAGTTAACCAGCTTGCAACTTAGTCTAAATACAAAGCAAGTGATAAGTAAGAAAACAATTATGTCATTATGACATTATGTCTGTTTATAAGCTACTGTTAATATTTTAGATCAATATCGGAATATTAACTGTATATACATTTTAGCGAATTTCCCATAGGGAATAAGCTATTACCGTAGTACTCATGGTAATACCTGGACCCGGGACCGATTTTTTTTCGTTTTGAGGTCCCTAGAGGCCAAAATCACCATCCGTTCAAATTCATATGTATATATATATTTATATATATATATTAAATATATTTATATATGTGTCCGTTAGCGCGATAACTCGAACAAAAACGATCCGATTTTGATGAAATTTGGTACAAACGTGTAAACCTACGTTTATTCGAACGAGTTCGCGAACCAGCATGATCGGACCAAGGGAACGGGGGTTTATAGGGAGTTTTATGGGGTAAAAATGGGTTTTTCCCACTTTTGACTCAAAAAACATACAATTTTGCAATTTTTTTTAAAACTATTTTGTAGAGCTTAAAAAACAAATAATTTAGTATATTGAAGAGTTATAATGCACCTAATGGTTACGGAGAAAATTCAAAAAAATTGTAAATTTAAAATTCCCATGTTATTCTTATGGAGAATAAGTAAACTGTTGTAGTTTGCTTGTGTATTAACATTTTTTGCCCAAATTTTGAAAATGTTTTTATTTCTTACTAACTATTAACATTTAAAAAAAACACTTTTACCCTCCCTGTTGCAGCAAACCTAAGGATGTGTTAAACTGATTCTATTTAAATAGGGAATAAATGTGATATTTTTAAGGAGACATTTTAGTGTACAGTACTCGCAGCTAGTCTGGGCGCGCGGCCGCGCTATGGCGGGGGGTGTAGAGGGGAGTGTTTATTGCTCATTTCCAAAAACATCTGGCCCACACGGCTCTCTGGGGTTGTTCAGCGAGGCTGTGGGGGTGAGCGAGCCGTTAAAGCACGGCTAGTACACAAGGGTCCGCGCGCCCAGACTAGCTGCGACTACTGTAAATCCAATCAGGCAAATGGAAACTCGCTTAGTCTGCAGGTTTGCTGCGGCGGGGGTATTTGTACATACGGAGTAACTGAGATATAAATTTTTCATACAAATTCTAACATGAAGGATCAAAGTTAGGAAGGCAATTGGAAATAATATTATTTGTAATGGTTTGTCTTTTGTTGACACAAGGAAGTAATGTCATTACTTACCTGTAACAATAGGACCTCCTCTTATGTAATGTATTGCAGTGCTGTAAGAGGGTGTTGTTGCATAAATCGTGTATAGTGATATAGATTTAATTTAACCAATACATGTAATTAAAAAATACTGCGAAAATTATAAGATTCTGGCAAAACGAATATTCTAAAATTCAAGCATTAAGTGTTTTAATTCGTAAAAGGCACACCAGTGTAAATTTTTTTAATCAAAAAATGAAAGCTTTGTACAAAAAACGCCTCTATAACCTATCACGATGTTAGAAAGTAGTCAGTATTGCATTGTTTGTGTATACTCAAAGAGTTTATTTAAGATTGTTCAATCAATTTTTAAATACTCGGGTATTAAAATATCAGAAAATAGCCTACGAGACTAGCTCAAGAGCAAACTAATTAGAATAATACATTCAGCGTTTTAACACACAAACGGGAAAGCAGTGTTTATTTAATGCAAAATGATAGCTTGGTAAATTTTGATTGCAAAGTAAATACAATAATAGGTGGTTGTGAGAAAAGTGGATTAACATAGACAGAGTAACTTAATTAGAAGAGTTTGTTTCTTTTGTAGGTATTGCAGCAGTACCACACCAAAAATTTATCTTTTAAATTATATTACAGGCTTCCGGTGTCAGTAAGCTATGTTTGTGTTTAACTTCTTGATTACAAACTAAATATTTCATTTGTCATGTTGTGTTGTTATAAAATATTTAATCATTCTTGTTAAGCTTAACATAACGAATTATAACAAAAACAGTCTGGAAAATGAGTTAACTGTCTGTTTTTGTTAACTGTTAAAGTTTTAACTGTTAAACTTTTATTGTAAGTGCCAGGCCAATTGGTTTTTTCCGTTCTTCGCATGCTATTATCTCTAGTGAAGTGTACGCAGTTTTCAAAAAAGGTAGGCGACCTTCATGGCAATAACTGATTTTTAACTTGTATCTTTGATATTTATAAATTATTGTTAAAGAATTAATAACGTACAGAAATGAACTCATACTGTTCTGGGAATCATTTTCAAATCGTCATATCAAATGCAATTACAATAAATTGTTATGAAATAAAACGAAGATAGAGTAATTTTCTTCAATGCTATATTTCTTAAATATTCATAATCTTGATTGTACCTAGAATTAACAATTAATTTAAATATTTGTATCGTGCTTTGACATAAAACTTAACGTTTTTAAGGCTCGTCAAAATCGTAGTATGACGTCCATGAATATTCGACCCGCATAAAACATCCTACTACAACTATGGCTGCAATAGTTAAGCATCCGTTTCAAATGTTCGTAAATAATCAATTTCTTCTAAAAAAATATTTTCGAAACGTTTCAGAATGTCCCCCAGCAAGTATTAAAGGCATTACCGGTAAATATTGTAAGGTTGGAGCTTGGATCAATATTGTGTTTTGAACCTTTGGTGGACTTCCTAACATATTAATCATCGTGAAGTACAATACTTGTGATATATCGTCCCACGTCATATATGTGAGCCAGTTATCCATAACCATTCAGGTTTTGATAAGTGATTCCTGTTTTAGGTCAGCTCATCAGAATTTCAATGGAAAATAGTTTTCAGACACAAAATTACATTATCCATTTGGACATAAAGTACCTTTGAAATTCTACAAAACTTAGAACAGTATTAAAAAATATTTTTATTTGGATTAGAAAATAATTTAAAAGTTCTAAAAGTGGAAGGGTAATCCATCCACTCCATGTATTTTGTGAACTGGTCAAAAACAAGGCAACCACAATACTATAAATGACTTATTACAATCACATTTTCCGTTCTCTGGAGATACAGCACAAAAAGATGATTGTTTCATTTGCGTATGCGTAGAAGTATGCAAAAATGTGTGTTAAGATTTTTTTCTGGCAAACATAAAGACACTGCATGCCTAATGTAACATTTAAAGGCATAAAAAGATATGATTTTTGCCGTTTGTATGGTATTTATCTGGGCAGTTTAAATTACTAATGATGACACACGGTAATACGTGTGTCAAAAGTAAAATGTAACATTGGGATACTTTTTAATTTACACTATCAAAAGAGAAAAGGAATTCCATTATTCAAGCTTGGCGTTGTTTTGTTGGAAGTTTTGAAGTTGGAACTTTTGATTGGAAAGTATTCCTATAAAGTTATCAAAGGATGATTTACATTCCGGACATTGCCTACCTACTTAGGAAATAAATTTAAAACGTTCAAAAACCTAACATTGTGTGATTTTCTCACATCTCCTTCTAATGTTTACTAGATATACCAAACATGCATGGTTTATAGAATACGTCTTCAATTAACTAACAAAAAGTTGTTGGGATAAGGTTGTTTTTTCAAACTGTCACCGATGTGTTTACATTAAAAGTTGTTTGCAAATAATGCAATTGATGGGAAATAACTTTGACTTTCGATAACTTGTGAGAAAATCCAAAACCAAGAGAAGAGATCAATAACCTTGGGACTTGGATTTACGCATTTAGTTGATTGGACTAGCTGTGTGCCTGTTCTACGCATAGGTATCTTATAGTACAGTAGTCAGTTAAAACTTTCTTGTAAAAAGAACAGCAGTTGGTTAGCATATTTTCTGATATACTGTCCAAACTATTATACAGGGTGTCCCGTAACTCTCTAAACACATTTATATAGCGTTATTGGTCAGGTCAAGACAAACACATTTCACCATAAGAACATGGGTCTGTGGTGTCTAGTTTACCGACTGTCGGCATTTATGTGTTTTTTACAAAAACATTAATAACCCCTAAACGGTTTAAGACACAGCTTTGATATTTTGCAAAATGTTAATCTTATTAAGACCTATTATCGTTAGAAATTATACTAAAAAAATCATTAACCATTTCAAAATGGCGGCCATTTAAAATATTTGATGCCAAATTTCACGAAAACCGTTAACTTAACAAACAAATTGCAAGAGCAAAAAAAAATTTGTAAATTTTATGTAGTTTTCAATGATACCTTATTTGTTAATATTGGATAAATAATAACAGAGAAACGTGTTGTTTTCGTAATGTATGACCACTTTTCTCCATTTAAACAATGCTAAACAACGTAAAAGGAGTATTAGCGATGGTCTAGTGATGGTCTTATGTGTAATTTTGATTAATTATCGAAATTACATTGTTTTATCAATAATTATTTTTACAACACAATAACTATTTTTCGACAGTAACTTCTAAGGAACCAGTTGTGTTCATTTACCTTAGTGAAGAACATACAGCTAATTAATGTAGAATATATTGTAACATTTTATAATTAGAGGTGAACCGGCTTAAAATATAGTTCTCGAAATGAGCACTCAATTAAACAGACAAGGTTGAAAGTTACAACAAAAAGAAAGTATCTAAATTAATTCCAGTTTAAAGTTGCAAAGTTAATTTCAAAAGTTTCTTCACCAGTGGATTTGAAAACATCGAAGTAGGTGAGGTTTAATTTTCTGGGTATTGTTTTTATTTGGGTCAAACAATCTAGATAGCATTTTTTAGTTTATATTTAGTACCTATTTACTGAACGCATTAAATTAATTCATCTAATAACCAGAGTAGATTAACCTGTGCATTCTAGAAAAGGATCGAAACGTAATAAATCAAGTTTGAACTATTTTAGCGGTAAATATATGCGTTGCAGAAATATTTGCTTGCACATTGCATAATAAAATTACAAGTATGTACTGTAGCAATATACTCAAGACTTTATAGGTTTTTACTGAATTATTTTGTAGTAGTTTGCGTACACTACTTTACCTAAGACCGTTTTTTAATTACTTACAATAATCACTACCTACTCAAAACTTCTAAGAGAGGTTAAGTTTTCGTTCATAATCTCTCATTGCCACTGACAAGTGATGCAACGACTCATTGTACCAATCACTAATTGCACCAATCGTTAACAATTAAATTGGTTAACAGCTGATTAGTTGAAGTTCGAAGCATTGCAATTTTACTTCTCTCTCAATCCTTGAACCTCATTGGTCCGTTACCCGTGTTGTTAAGTAAATAACACATATGCTGTTATGTAAGTAAACAATACTGTTATGAGAAACTTTTAATTCTAAGAACTGAACTGAAACGGCTACTTAAAAAAGCTGTCATAAGTAATTATGACTAGTGATTGTTAGTACTTAAGGATTTGTCCCTAAGCTAAAGGTATTACTAAAGGTAAAGACACTAGTCAAATTGCAACATTGAAGCTCGCTTTCAATTCTAGGCAACAACGTTTTTATTTCTCCATTAAAATTTGGATAAGCTTTTCTTGAAACAATTATTCCAATGCCTATGTATGGTATGAGTAATTTATTTAACTTATTTAAAGTCGTGAACAAAGAAATGTTATCGAACAACGTTATCAAATATAGTAACAAGGGTAATTTTGTTTACATTTTTACCCCAGCAACTGCTGGTGTATGTAAAACAGATTCAGGATGATGAATCTTTTACATCAAAAACTGACAAAATGATTCCTCAATACCTTACCTATTCAAGATTTGACTGATTGTACAACCTTATATTGGGATGATCAGCCAAATAGATGGAAAGGGTAATAAAATGGAATACCCAGAAAAAAATATAAACATTTTTTTTAGTCAATAGGATTCATTAACTTATGACATATTTATACAATGAATGATTAAATACAAATTTACAAGGTATAAAAAGGAGAACTATGTTTCCTTTACACATATAACATCTTTGATGTGGCGTTGATGTTGCACTTCTTTGTTACTCAATTCCCTTGAAGGATGGCTCTCACAACTGCATCAAACTTTCTAGAACAAAAAAATGTCGAATTATGTTTGAATCTCTAAACCTTTCCTCTAAACCAACCACAATCATATAGAAAACATACTAGTAGCATAAAAAACCCTTACATTTGTGACAATTTCTAATATCCTTGATATTACAGCTTTGATCAGCTGTCCTTGTTACTATGCAAATTTTAACTTGTTTATTTGTGTTTTTCTGTAATGTTGGTTTTTACTCAAATAAAGCGTTATAATTTTTAGAGGTTTACTCATTATTTTAGCAATTTATTTGAGTTTTTGCACAGTCTAGGTGCGTCTTCTGTGACCATCAGCATCATCCTCGTTCTGTATGTCCAGCAAAAGATGTCACCTGCCATTGTTGTGGTAAAAAAGGTCACTTCTCAAAGGTATGTAAATCCAAACCTATCAACAGAGGTTTTAGTCGAAACAATGAAGTGTCTGCTTTTTCCCGATTCGTCTGGAAATACTACAGCTAATATTACTGCCGCTGGACCTGCTTGCTTGTCAAAAGCTGTCGTCTCAGCCAGAGTAAATGGTAGACATGCTAACTCTTTAATTGATACTGGTATTTCTGATAGCTACATAAATAAATCATGATTTTGTTTAAAACACGGAATTAAAGTAATCCCTGGAAGTGGACAGGTTTCTATGGCCACTACAACTTTGGCGTCCTTAGTATTAGGCTACGTATTAGTAGACTTACATATTCAAGGTCATATGTACAATGGTTTTAAGTTGTCAATTTTGCCGCAGTTATGTGCAGATGTATTACTCGGACATGATCTCATTAAGTATCACTCTCATGTTGACATATCTTTTGGAGGACCTAGACCACCACTTTCCATATGTAGCTTACTATCGGCTGATGATGTATCTCCAAAATTGTTCAGTAATTTAGTTCCTAATATACGACCCATTGCCACTAAGACCCGACGATTTTCAGACGAAGACAAACAATTCATTACCGTACCTGTGAGGTACAAAACATGCTATCTGAGGGCATTATCGAAGAGACTAACTCTCCCTGGCGAGCTCAGCCACTAATCACTCTGAATGAAAACCATAAGAAACGTCTAGTTATTAACTATTCACAAACGATAAATAAATATACTTTACTTGATGCTTACCCACTACCCCAGTTTGACGACATTGTAAGTAAAGTGGCTAGCTATGCAATATTCAGTACTATTGACTTGAAATCAGCATATACAGGGAGCGGCAGAAATATCTGACGGTTTTCATGCGAGTACAGTCCGGCAGCCAAGTGATGATCTTCCATCTGATCCCTCAAAACTGCAAGTTCCACAGCAGCTAGATAATTCTACAGTCAACTCCCGCTTACAGTATTGTGAGAGTCAACAATCCAGTCATCCTGCTTCTCCACAAACTGATTACATCTGCAGCAGTCCCGGAACTCATGACATCAGTAATGAATACAAGGAAATACAGAGGCATACTAAGTTGTCAGCTACTGAGCAGGATGCTTCTATGTCTGAAGCTGTTGCGGCTCCAGGTCCTTCACCCCACCATGACCATCCAACATCACAGAGGCCAGACGATGATGTGCCTATCCTGGCCAGCCTCAACACCTTCCCTCCACTCATCCCATCACACCATCAGTTACAGCGTTGTGAAAGTAACAAGTGCAAAAGTGGTAGTGAAAAGCAGAGTACAAGTGGTAACAACAAGCAGAATACAAGTAGTACTAATAGTAAAGATATTTTTTTAGAGAAATAGATCATTTTACTGATGCACATGTCAAGTTAGGGTCTGATAGTAAATTTGGAAAAGATATGTTTTTATTACATTTTAACATTCAGGGTTTTCTAAACAACTATGTAGACCTTAATCTGTTTATTGGAAATATGGATTGCAAAATTAATGTTATATCTATAAATGAACATTGGCTTGATGTTAAAAGTATAAATGTTTTAAATAAACTAGATGGTTTTGTAATTGCTGACTACTATGCTAGAATAGATCAATGGCGGGGGGGTTCATGTTTAATGATTGACAAAAATGTTAGTTTTAAGATTAGAAATGACTTAAAATTTTTAAATGAACAATGTTCTTTTGAAGGATCTTTTATTGAAGTCAAGGACTGGAATTCAGTTTTTATTTCAGTATACAGAATTCCAGGTAGGGACATAGATAAAATATTTTTAGAAAAGTTTGAAATGTTATTAGACAAAATAGCTTTGGAAGCAATGTCAAAAAATGTTTTTATAATGTCAGACACAAATATAGATTTATTTACCGATAAAGTAAGTACTGATAATTTACTAGAAATTTGTGATTGTTTTGGATTCAAACCTAACGTTCTTGTTCCAACTAGGGTAACCAGTATTTCAAGTACTTGCATTGACAATATTATTTCTAACTTGCAGACAAAAAAAACTAGCAGTTTAGTTTTAGACATAGGTGCATCAGACCACAAAGTTTTACTTTTGTCATTTGAGAAAATGTCCTCTCCAAGACTTAAGGGTGTAAATAAAAAACTTACTCGGAAGTTTACAGAAACAAATTTTCAAACCTTTGAAAACACACTAAATAATGTTATTTGGAACCCTTTTGAAACCTTTAATGTAGATACAAATTACAATAAATTTTTTACAAACTTTCTAAATTCATTCAACGAGGCATTCCCCAAAACAGTAGATCGTCCAAAGAATAAACGTAACAAAAATAACTGGATAACAACAGGAATAAAAATTTCAGCAGAAAATAAAAATAAGTTGCACCAAGAATCAAAATGGAATCGTAACCCTCAGTTTTTAATCTATTACAAAAACTACAGAAAGGTCTTTAAAAAAGTAGTTGCACTAGCAAAACTGAAAGCTAATGACGATTTTATTAAAAAATCTAAGAATAAAAGTAAAGCATCTTGGGTAGTAGTGAAAAATGAAACAGGACTTAATAAACAAATATCTGATACTCCAGTTGAGATTAAATTCAAACATGAAAGGGATATACAAAATTGTGCAGTATTGGTAGCAAATAAATTCAATAACTTTTTTATTAATGTTTCTCAGTATGCCAACAAATCAACAGATAAATTAAAAGCCACTCAGTTACTAATCGAAAATCATCCACGTTCCAAATTAACATTTAAATTTAGAAATGTTTCAATTGACGAGTTAAGAAAAGTTGTTACATCTCTCAGTAACACTAAGTCCTCAGGTTGGGATGAAATTCCTCTTTTTGTCATTAAAAGAGTTTTTAAATTGATAGAACATCCATTATGCCAAATAGTGAATCAGTCCCTTGAGGGGGGGGTTTTTCCTGATAAGCTAAAGTTGGCTGAGATTAAACCTCTGTTCAAAGAGGGCGATGTCAACGATCCCTCTAACTACCGCCCCATCGCCCTTCTGCCTTGTTTCTCAAAGATTTTTGAAAAAATTGTAAAGATTCAACTAACAGAATATTTAGAAAGCAATAATTTAATAAATCCTTCACAGTTTGGTTTCCGCCCAGAACTCGGTACTGAAAAATCCATAACAAAAATGATTAACTACATTGCGGAAGCCTTGGATGGATCGCAGAAGACTGTGGGTGTGCTATGTGACCTATCCAAGGCTTTTGACTGTGTGAATCATGAGATACTCATAGAAAAATTAAGTATGCATGGAATAAAAAATACTGAATTAAAATGGTTCATATCATATTTAAAGACCCGAAAACAAAGACTTATTTTACAAAAAATGCAGAGAAATTATAAATCAGAGTGGAACATTAACCCCAATGGAGTTCCTCAGGGCTCCATTCTCGGCCCTTGTTTATTTATTATTTATGTTAATGATCTATGCAATGCTACTAAGATGTCCACCTTTCAATACGCAGATGATACCGCTTTAATATGCACAGGACAAAACAATGAGTTCATTCAAGCCTCAATAACTAAGGAATTTCAACTCCTTGGGGATTGGTTTGCAGTAAATGGCCTGTCCATGAATGTGGCAAAAACTCAACTAATTCAGTTTTCTGCATCCAATATTAACCAAGAAATAATTGTAAATACAAACTTAACTACAATTCATTCACAACAGTCAATAAATTATTTGGGAATAGAAATTGATTCACAACTAAATTGGCAAAAACACATTAAAAACCTATCAAAAAGACTACGCTCAGCAACATTTGTTCTCACAATAATTCGGGATACTACTAATCTAGAAACACAAATAGTAGTATATCACGCATATTTTTCATCGATTATGAATTATGGAATTACTGTATGGGGCTCATCAAGCCAGGCCAAAAAAATATTTACTCTCCAAAAAAGAGCTGTAAGATTAATGGCCAGAGTCTCCCGTAGAACACATTGTAAAGATTTATTTATTAATTTTAAAATTTTAACTTTTTTTAGCTCTTATATTTACAAATTGGCATTAATGGTTAAAAGTGATTTCGACACATTCATGGACTGTCAACAATCTCATCCACATAACACAAGATTCAAAAATATTATAAAACCAGTTCAACATAGGCTTAAAATCTTTCATTTATCCCCTCAGTATATGGGACCAAAAATTTACAATAAATTACCCGCTGGGATTAAAAACATTGCCTCATTCTCTAAATTTAAACTATCTTTAAAAAATTTCCTTTTGGAGAGGGCATTTTACTCGTTAGAGGAATATCTGGAAAATGAGTATATTTGAAAGATATTGCTTCTCCCATAGGTTTGTAGCTTATTATATGCTTTATTTCTTTTGTAAGCTATTTTATTTTAAAATGTAGTATAGTATTAGTATTAGACTTTGTGACAAATCACCTGTCAAGAGAATTGATGTAATGTGATGATGTTTAATAAATAAATAAATAAATAAATAAGTGGAGGAGGGTGGTGGGGAGCGGCTCATTCTCAAGGCCAAAGATGACATTTCAGTCGCCATAGAGCAGTGGACCGGTATACATCGCGCGTTTGTCGTTGAGGCGTATTTTAAAAATGGCGATTCTGTTGTTGATACGCAACGTAAGTTTCGTAGGCATTTTAATGTGGCTCGTGGGGAACCTATCCCATCCCGAAACACCATCAAATGTGGGTGGATACCTTTAGATCCACAGGATCAACTGCAAAACGTAGGCCTACAGGCCGTCCAAGGTCAGTGAGGACGCCGGAGAACGTGGAGCGAGTGCGACAAACAGTGCTAACGAGCCCGCATCGCCCGGCGCGTGGACAAGCTGCTGCTCATGGCATGTCTGAGCGCTCTATTCGACGAATTTTGAACTCAGACCTTCACTTTCACCCATATAAAATAGCAATCGTCCAAAAACTTCAGCAAAATTCGTCGAATAGAGTGCTCAGACATGCCATGAGCAGCAGCTTGTCCACGCGCCGGGCGATGCGGGCTCGTTAGCACTGTTTGTCGCACTCGCTCCACGTTCTCCGGCGTCCTCACTGACCTTGGACGGCCTGTGGGCCTACGTTTTGCAGTTGATCCTGTGGATCTAAAGGTATCCACCCACATTTGATGGTGTTTCGGGATGGGATAGGTTCCCCACGAGCCACATTAAAATGCCTACGAAACTTACGTTGCGTATCAACAACAGAATCGTTATTTTTAAAATACGCCTCAACGACAAACGCGCGATGTATACCGCCGGTCCACTGCTCTATGGCGACTGAAATGTCATCTTTGGCCTTGAGAATGAGCCGCTCCCCACCACCCTCCTCCACTTGGCTGCCGGACTGTACTCGCATGAAAACCGTCAGATATTTCTGCCGCTCCCTGTATCATCAAATTCCCATTTCTGCAGAAGAAAGACCTTACACAGCATTTGTGAAGCTTATGGTAAGCTATACCAGTTCACTAGAATCCCCCTTGGTTTCACCAACGGTGTAGCCTGTTTTCAAAGAGTGATAGACTCTATAATATCAAAAGAAACCTTAAAGGAGTGTATATGCTTATTTAGATGATATAGGCTAACCATCTGTGGCGGTTCTCAAGCAGAACATGACGAGAATTTACAAAGGTTTCTTCAGGTAGCTAAAATGTATAATTTCACTTTGAACGATAAGAAGTCCAAGTTTTCTCATAGTTCAATAAAGCTGTTATTTGATATGTAATAAGACCATGAGACCAGATCCAGACAGACTAAAACCGTTTTGGAGATGCCTCTTCCGAAAGATGCGACATCCCTTAAGCGTGTTGTGGGAATGTTTGTCTTTTACTCTAAGTGGATATGTAATCTTTCAGACAAAATACAAAACTTAGTCTGTTGTAAATCTTTCTTTTGCCTCAATCTGCAAAATCTGCCTTTGAGGAACTGAAAAAGGACATTGCCAGCTCGATTATTACTACCATTGACCCAGAAAGTCCACTACTGGTAGAGACCATCGAAGTATATACAGTAGAACTCCGATTATCCGAATCAATAGGGACCAGACCCCATTCGGATAATCAGAGAAAAATCCTCATTTTCGGTACTAAGTGAACTTTTAATTAATAATAATTTAAATCAGAACATTTTTACAGTTTACAATGCTCATAGTACAAGTGTTCTATACATGTTAAGTCAATAGTGTTCCATCAAAGTCCAAAATTGGCTAAATGTGTTTAATAACAATTCTTTTATATTTTGCAAAACTTATTACTGTAGCTTTACGTTTTTAAAATTGTTGAAATAAGCGATTCGGATAATTGGAGATT
The DNA here is from genome assembly GCF_028750875.1 of Macrosteles quadrilineatus. NCBI lineage: Eukaryota > Metazoa > Arthropoda > Insecta > Hemiptera > Cicadellidae > Macrosteles > Macrosteles quadrilineatus. The sequence goes on along the minus strand of NW_026542598.1, from coordinate 52,927,043 downwards.
CGGTTAATTGGAGTTCGGATAATTGGAGTTCTACTGTAACACAACTGGAACACCGGGTAGATAGGAGACGTGGGATAAAAAGCGCGCCGTTTCAGCAACCTTCGCCCACCACTATGTGGGACCCAATGCAGATAATATGTCAGTTCCTCAAGCCGTGCACGCGGTTGTTAATACGCTCCTGGCCGTGCATACAAAAGGTTGACTGCAATTAAAGTTATATATTCGGAATCTGCATTAACTGCAGAATCTGACAGTATAAATATAATCTTATTTAAATCGTAATTCGAATTGTAACAACTAAAAACGTTGAACAAATATCACACCTTGACATGAAAAAGTTACTAAGTGAGGATTTTTTGGTCAGAAGCAAACTTCAAGCTACAAAGAAGTCGAAATTTCTAGTCGTGTGTAATGGAGTAATTAGTAACGCAAAGAGGTTATTTATAAATCGCGCCGCGGGCTGTTCTCCCGGTATTGATATTTATCTTCTGCAAATAAATGAAATATATGATCACATCCATAGAATAGTTAGTTGTATTCTTTAACTTATATCAACTATTAAAAAAGGTTAAAATTTATTTTGCTTTACAATGATCGAGTAGCAAAAACATAGAGTTGCTAGACTGAGGAGGTTGCTGCAACATAAAATCAACCTCGTCGCACTATCAATCACTATACTTCAAACAAACTACAAACTTGATTGTAAATTGCTCAATCACGTGTTAAAAATCATCTCTTAAACTACTACTTTTTTGCTTACAGTTTTTTTCTGGCCCAAAAATAAAAATAGTTCCTCGCATACTAACTTTTTCATGTCACAATGTAAAAATTGTTAACTCTTTTTAACTATAGAATTTCTATTTCAAAACAAAAGTAAAATTTATTTATACCATTACATTCTGCATTTAATGCAGATTACGAATATATAAACATTATTATTGTACTTAATCAACATTCATGCTCGTATCATTATCATTATCATTAGTATCATTATTGTACTCATAACAACTTCTAATCTTTGTTATTGAAGGCTAGGAGCGAGTTAACAACTTCGCGCACTATTCGATGAATTGGCTAAAATCTGCTGGGTCTCACATGGTGGCGCGGGAAGGCTGCCACAACTGTGCGCTTTCTTGAACGGGTACCTAGCATTCCAGTTGTGTTATATACTTCGATGGTAGAGACTGATGCATCTGATTTTGCTGTTGCTGCAACTCTAAGTCAAAATGGGAGACCTATAGCGTTCTATTCGAGAAGTCTTTCTGACACTGAAAGAAGACACTCTGCTATTGAAAAGGAAGCAAGTACCATTGTAGAAGCTGTACGGAAATGGAAACACTTTCTTACTGGCCATCATTTCAAACTAATGACAGATCAACAAGCTCTTTCCTTTATTTTTGATATTCCAGATTCCCATTTGCATATTCGTGTAGGAATACTAGTTCATCTACTGTGATTAATTGTCTTAGTAATCTGTTTTCAATGTTTGAAATTCCAAGTTACATCCACTCCGACAAAGCATCTTCATTTTTATCTCAAGAACTAGTATCGTTTTTACATTCTCATGGTATCGCCAGAAGTAAAACAACACCTTACAATCCAGAAGGAAATGGACAAGTCGAGCGCTTCAACGGAACACTTTGGAGAACAATAATCCTTGCACTAAAGACAAGTGTGTCTGTGTAAAAATGTATTTATGTTCTAAATTGTGCAATAAAGCACATTTTCATTTCATTTCATTTCACTAAAGACAAAGAATTTACCAATTAGGCAGTGGGAGCGTGTTCTCCATGATGCATTGCGTGCTATTAGATCTTTACTGTGTACGGCTACCAATGCAACTCCTCACGAACGCTTTTTTGTGCACTCTAGGAGATCAAGCAATGGAATTGCTTTGCCCACATGGCTAAGTTTTTCTGGACCAGCTCTACTAAAACGCCATAATCAATCAAGCAAGTACGACAAGAAAGTGGATGAAGAAGAGATTATCGAAGCTAACCCTCAGTATGCTCATGTTTGAAATCAAAATGGACAAGAATCGAACGTGTCTCTAAAGCATTTGGCTCCTTGAGGGAATGTGAGACTTCTCATAGATGAAACTGACACTGCTATGGCCCAGACATCAAATTCTCAAGAAGGACAAGATGAGGCACAAAATGATGTACAAATAAATGAAAATCCAACCAATAATTTGGAAACAAGTGAAAGTGTACCAAATTTACCATTAACATTAAATTATCAAAGACCAATCAGGGAGAAAAGACTTCCAAAATACCTACAAGATTATGCATTCAATTTTAACCAAGGGAGAATGTGATGATTTCTAATATCCTTGATATTACAACTTTGATCAGCTGTCCTGGTTACTATGCAAATTTAACTTGTTTATTTGTGTTTTCTGTAATGTTGGTTTTTACTCACATAAAGCCTTAGAATTTGTAAAAGGTTTACTCATTATTTCAACAACAATTATCTTAAAAAAAAAAAAACATACTAGACAAGAAATATCTTTAGCTAAGGTCCATTGATTTAGTGGACTTAATCATAAGAGATAAAAATTTTGACCTGATTCTTTCAATTTAGAATCTTGAATCCAACTTGGAATGCTATTTATGTTTTAAGATATTTCGTATGACAATGGGGGTTGCAGGGGTGTTATTTAAGCACTGAAACCACTGTCTTCCCCCGAAATGTGTTACTTGGGGGAGTATTAGTAAAATATAACTAATTAATGTTCAAGTTGACAGTGTATTTTAATGTACTTACTTTGATTCTATCTTATCTCCCGGTACATGGAATGGATTACACACCACATCTGTGTACGCTGCATGCAGCTTTCTAAACATCTGCAGAAAAAATAATCATTACAAATGTTGTAGGATACATTAAACCATGGATAAAATATACTCATTAATACATTCCATCAATCTTATAGATCAGCAAAAGACAATTTCAAATTTTCCGTGTCCGGTAGCCTATATGTAGAATAAGTATTAGTAGGAAAGATCCACACAAGATTTTTTATGGCATCATGAATTTCCCACATCCCTGATGGCGTCCACGACACTGACCATGCCCCCCGGCTATGAGAGACGTCCACATCCCCGATTTGGAGATGAAATGTTAGTGTCTGTGCCGGGTCTCGAACCTGAGAACAACGTGGTAGGCAAGAACTCTAGGAATTCCATTCGGCAACAGCGGCAGTTGAGAGTAGCTCTGTTTGTTGTGTCATTTGACACACCAGGTGATCGATGTGCCGTCAACACTAGATACTATTCATAATAGGGTTTTGTAACTATTCTATGTCTATGCTATCGACTGAGACTAAAGCAATGGTGAGTCGGTGGCTCAGTTGGTAGCGTCACGGACTTTGGGCCCAAGGCAGAAGTGTCGTGGGTTCGGATCCTGGTCACTGCCACAAACTTTTATCAGTACAGTTCACCTTTGTACTGTACCGGCTCACCCCTTGCTTTGCTGGAGACGTTCCACGCACAGATCTGTAGTCTATGTGGACGGGCAAATGCAAGGTTAAAAGAGGCCACCAACCTCTTTAAAAAAAAAAAAAAAAAAAAAAAAAAAAAACTAAGAATATAATATTAGACATTTCAGGTAGGCCTACAGTATTGATGAATTAGTTAAATAGTTAACCTTAGAGATTTTTCCATTTGGTCTTCATATTTTTTAAATGAGTTAAATGACAAAAAAAGACATAAATATAAATGAATGTCTTTATTATCTCTGGTACAACAGCTTTTCAGAACAACTTTCGTCACTATACTGGTTATCTTGAATCTAAATCGCGGAAAAGTGTTTGTACCATTAAGTTATTTTAAGCTAAAAATCTTGTTTCTGGCGATATATAAAATATATATAGGTCTAGGTTCCCATGGTTATTTTAATGATATTTTGATTTCACTTTTAAATCTGAACAAAACTTTACATTAGAAATGTTTTGGAGCAACCATTGTGTTTCAGGCCTAACAGTAGGCCTATAACAGTAAAATATAAAATACACAAGTCATTTAAATAAGGTTATAAAAAGATCCTTACATTACCAAATTTACTTACGGTTCGTATTTCATTATCCCGCAGCATGGAATTGGCTGAATCTACCACAATGATGAATTTAATTTTTGTGTTGGTTACATAACCAAATCTAAAAATATGTTAAGAAATTTTCCATGAGCACAGAAGTTAATAAGGTACTTAGGTTAGTTAACAGTACCTGTAGGCAAGAGAAACTTTGATTTTGAGTTGTCCCAAATCCATTTTCAACATTTTGCAATAACTTATGTATTAACCATATTGGCTAAGTACATTATTGCACCAACAGTATAAAGTGAGCAACAATGAGAGCTAATATTTACAAAAAGGTAAAAACACCCTTCATCAATGTATTTTAGAAAGTCGAACTGAGTTTACCAGATAATGAAACAAAATAACAAAAAATACGAGTTTCTTTTCATAACCTGTAATTCTACGGAGAGAAACATAGAGATTATTTCCTAAAGCTTAGCCGCAATGGATCTTAGCTTCAGCTCTGCGAAGAGAAGATCTTATTGCTATTTTATTGTATATAAAAACACAAAATGCATTGGTTCGGTTTACAAAGGATACATTTTCTGTTCTTCAGTGGAGTAGAGAAGTCCGAGGTAGAGTTCCCGCAAATCTCCACTCACTTTGCCTGGGGACGATAGCTTCTCCTCTACAATGTCTAGAGATGTGTGGACCTTGTAATGAAACTGCAACTCTTGCTCCTCCCTCAAACAAGCTATAAACTTGGGTGAATTCTGAAAAAATAGCATAGGCCCTACTTGTTTTGTTATTGGTATAAAATCATACCTAAACAGTGTGAAAAACGTAATTTTATTATTAGGCTAGTTAACATAGCCTAACCGGTGGATGACTCTCTTAAACACAAGTTTATGTTTGCTTTTGACACTTTCTTTTTGGGTTTTTTTTTTGAGCGATTGGGGCGATTTAGGGTTGTTTCTTAACTGGGCTACGCTACTATCGATTGAAACTATCTATTGAAAATATTATTTAATAATCAATATTTTTAACTACCTATATCAATTATAAATTGAAACTGTCATAACCTAACCAAACTTGTTAATAATGAAAAAATCTAATGAAGAACTACTAATCGAATTTATTTACTAATCGAATCGAAAGTGTTAAGTTAAATCGATATTAGCGTAGCCCCGTCAAGAAACTGTAAGTTAACTTACCCAGAGATTGTACAAGCCCGTAACAAATAAAGATCTTTCTAAATAAGCTGTCAGTCCTGACTCTACATGGTTTGAGCACTTACATTTGTTTAAGTTATGTCGAATATTATTGGATTGTTAAACAACTTGATGGAGTTTCTATCGGTTTCTATGCCTAGTTCAACATAACATAACCTAAAAAAAATAATAAGTTAAATATATGATTGTGAAAAATATATTAACTTATACAATTTAAATGTAAATTAACACTAAAATGCGGTAGGCTGATATACTCAGCTTTTTAAAATTAATTATTACTTACTTCTTTTCCAATAACTGCAACACAAATAGCCATTTAGTCTGTTTGTTATTATTTCGTTTCGTTTAGTTTCGTTTTCGTGGTTTCCTTTCCTTTGCATTCCTCCTTTCTAATCTTTCTACTAGATTGAAGGCTTGATTTTGTAACCATGCAGCTACACCATCTTATTTAGTTCATTAAACTGAGATATTATTTTGCAGTAGATTAAACATACTAGCCTCGTATGAGTCTTCCTTCTTTTACTGTAAATGTAAATTTTGTGACTGTGTGATGTGTTATAAATAATTAACCCCACCAGGGGCCCATTTCATAATAAACTGTAACTTGTAATTTCCATTAGATTTGCATTGGGCGATCAGCTGATTTACTAATAATATTAGTTTGTACTTAATTATGAAATGGGCCCCAGTTTAGGTAGTTTTAGTTTTACTCCTAAGGCAGCTACTGCAGCATACGGATATAATCTTAAAAAAATGATGAAACTATTCACAGATGTTTTTTAATGATTTTGTACACTTTGGGAAAGAATTCTGATACTAAAAATAAATAATGCAGTTCGTTAATGCAATTTAACTAAATAACTATAGTCATTTTAACGACATATTTTATTGTATAATAATTATAGGCATAGATTATTTATTATTCTACCTATCCAATGGTTATTAATCTATGATAGAATCATAAATGAAGTAATGTTTTATTCTATGATAAAATACAGAAATTACATTTTCAAGAATCACGGCCGCCTTTAACTCCAGGGGCCTTATTTTTGAAATGGTTGACAGTTGACTCTACAGTCAACACTCAACTCAACCAACAACAGGATTTGGTATTTTTGAAATCCAACAGTTTGGAAGTGAGTTGGAAATCACTAGTTGAGTGACTCGTTTTGGAAATGTAGAGCATACGACCGCCCGAAATTCAGATGACGTCATTTTAAACCAATCACAATGCAGAGTTTTTGTGATCTTCGATTTTACCCCCTCTTCTTACTCTAAAATCTGGATCAGCTAATCTCAATCTACCATATTTCGAGATACTGAGGTAAACTGTCAACTCCGTTCTTGAGAGATCGAGGTTATGTCTTGCTTAATCTTAGTGATTGCAAAAGTACCTTATATAAACTTATAAGTATTATCAATAAAATTTACTATGGGTGTTTGTTTTATGGTGTAGCTCATTATAAGTTTAGGCATATCCTAATTCCTAAATACATTATTATTTGCTTTCTTCGTATCTATTTCAGAACACATCACCTTATTTTAGTTTTCTTCATCGTTTTGTTTCATGTTATTTTTAATTGTGTTTTTAAATAGGTTAAAGCATAGACTAACCAACACAAGTAGACTTCTCATCCCATTGTAAATTTTGAAGCACGTTTTTCGTGTCTAGTTCATGTACGTGACACTCGGGCGCTAGTGTCGACGAAACTTTGTTTCTATTATTTTAGGGTTAATTTCTTGATTTGTGCTTTACTGTTTGGTTATATAACTAGGGGACAAGTTATTGTTTATGATTAGATCGTATTATTAGGTTAAACGAGGTTTTAAATGGCTGTAATAACGGGAAACAAATTGTATGTTTTATCTATGGTTAAAGCTTATGGCTATTTGCCATTGCACTGAAAGCTTATCGTAACTTAAATTAATTTGATCCCTTTATTAGGTGAGTGGTATTGAAACAAACTATGATATTGTTTCTCTCTACAACAATCTTTAATACCTTAAATCATCATAGGTCTAATAACAATGATTATCTTTTAATAAGTTCAATTGGTATGCCTAGTGTATTTCAAACAAATTAAATATTCTTATAACAAAGTAAATAGATTAAATAGTCTAGTATTGACACAGTAAATAAAATTAACAATCGCATAAAGTATTGGGTGCTAAGACATTGACAACAAATACATAACCTCTAAATCGCAATTAGTAAATTAAAGCAATAACAATACAATATGGCGTCGACTCAAAAAGAGTAATTTTTTGCCGAAAGAGAGGAAGAAGAAAGTGCAGTCAACCTCTACTCAACAGCTCGATAGGTGTTGAGTAGTTTTGGTTGTATAAGTCCACCGTCAATCGTTTCAAAAATACGAAATGATTGGAAATAGAATGACTCGACACTCAACTCAACAGTCAACCATTTCAAAAATAGGGCCCCAGCTCATTAATTTGCACTTCATTGATTTAAATTAAAACTTATGTACATAGGTACAATTTATTAAAATAATGAAAATGAAACATACAGAATTGAAAACCAAAACAATATGAATTGAAAATCTATATCTGTACATTTAAAGCGGAGTCAATATTTTTATAGTCCAGTAACCAAGCTTTCGTTTTCGTAAATACTCAAATACCATTAGGTGCTTCCAAACAAAATAAAAGAGCTGTTAAAACCCTTAATTTGACAGCGTGCCATTATTGGCACATGAGGATTCAAAAAAATGTCACGTTCGCCTGTTAACTTTTTAATTCCAACAAACGGCGTCCAAAGGTTCTTTGCCTATTGCTATTATGGTTTAGTGCACTATAGTGGATGTTTTGAAAATTACTATCACTTTAGACCAACATATAGAAAAGGAAGTATGGAGGCTTAGTGTAGAAGGTTAGTAAATTATTTCTTATTTCAATATTTTAGGCTGTTTACTTATATATCTAAGTGATTTGCACAGATTAAAGATGAGAAAACATAACCCAGGTCAGTAATTAGCTTAAATATGAATATTGATTTTTTTATAAACTAAACAATTTGAGTGTGACAAAAATGGCACATTGCCAAAGAACCAGGGAACACTGAAATTTTTTGGGCGTGCCAAAAATGGCACATTACCAAAGATGCAGTTATTTTTTTAGTTTATTGAGCGCGCCTAAAGCTGCGCACTGTTTATAAAACAGTGAAAGGTATTTATATTTGTTAATGTATGTCTCTTATTTGCACAAATTGTAAAATAAAAATGTTTTTGTGAGGAAAGATTTTTCACTAGGCCGTTTGGAAAAGACTTTGGCTTTACACAAAATCCCGACCATCCATGGCAACAAGCAAAAAGAGTTTTATTTCCTGCTGAAATCGAATCTTCTTATATAAAAGTTGAGTGTGCATTCCGATAAAGACTTTGGTACTCACAAATATTTGCTCACTGTATCGACATATCGTGGAATAACGCATTGCTGCCACGTTGAAAATAATTAAACTGAAAACCAGCAAGACAATATGTAACTAAAAAATTTTAGTTATGGGATTTTTGAATCGCTAACCAAAGAAATGAGTAAAAGACAAGTTCTAAAAGACAAGGATTTACTTCTTTTCACACCAGCTGCTCTGATGTATGTTGAATATGTACGCTTTGATGGTGTTGGACACTACTACCCTTTATTTGTATACATCAAGAGGTCGATGCAGATTTTGCAAAAATAAAAAATCGTCTATAGAGTGTTCAAAGTGCAATGCAAGGCTGTAACTGAAAGAAAATAGCAATTGTTTTGTGGGGTTTCACCAAAAGTAGATGACGTTTCTTGATGGACATACTCTAATGAAATGTCAAACGATTTTCCTAATGGGCATGACTAATGAAATATCAATAAATTATATAATAATGTATTTTCTATTGTAATCACATAGTGTTGTAGAGGTTTTACATGAGTATACATTTTAGTTCATTTTTTATAATGACGTTTATACCATTTTATATTGGATTGATAACTTTTGTGGAGAAATTGATTTGTTTATATCTTACATATAATTATAGTTATACAATTTTGATATCCAATATGTGATAATGTCGACTTATTCAAACCCTAAAGTTTATTTTTAAGTGCTATACAGATAAACTTGTTGTATTTAATTCAACATAAGATCCCTAGATAAATCTCCGCCTCTTTGGCAAAGTGCCAAAAATGGCACACATGAAAAAAATGTGAAAAATACTTATAAGAATTTTAAAATTATTTTTTTGAAGTTCCTTTGGACCCTTTTGATTGAAATATTGCAAGGAAAAAGTCGTTTTCAAAAAAAGATTTGTTTGCCAAATTAAGGGTTAAAAGTTAAAACCCTACTTGCGACGATGCAACTTCGAAAGCCACGGCCTGGAGTCAAAGGCGGCCGTGCAAGAATCCTAGGCCTACTTATAGTTTAATTTAATGACAAATCTATGAATGACAGGTGAACCTGTGGGGACGATGAAATGAAATGGTGTTTATTGCCGTTGTTAAACTTAATACAGGCATTGGCAAGCGTCGCAATCATACAAAATTAACATGTTACTTTGTTTCACGTTGCAACGTAGCGTTTCACGTTGGACTAGTTTTTTGGACCAGTTGCAAAAGATATTAAAAGACTTCCATTATTGGTACAAAAGGACCTTTTTATAATGTATCTAGAACCTCTGTCAAGTTCCCCTCCTTTCTTTAAAACGGCAACCTGTCCGTGATCTGATAACACAGTAACCGATTGCATTTTACTTTATGATTTAACTTGCACTTGTATCTAAATTAAATCAACTTGTTTTTACTTTGTTTGTAATGTATTAGGCTGTATTTTTGACAGCTCTGATGTGCAGAGTTTTTTTTATTAGCGAAGAAAGCCATATGTTCTATCCTGAGTTGCGCAGCGCCTGTCTCATATGAACTGACGTCTGCCCAGCACGGGCTTGCGCGCCTGTCAGTTCGGAAAATCGATTGAGTTCGCGTTTTGCTACTGATAGTGTCTACATTCAAATAATAATAGTATAAAATGTGCATATTTAGGTCAGGAGGTACCGGGATCCATCGCCGAGTATTCGCTTTTTAAATTCGTAAAGGAGCACCACTTGTAAGTAAAGCATAAAACTCCGTTTTTAATAATAATTTAGTATGACTCATTATTCTGTAACACTCCTATTTTATTTAGCCTTGCCAGATCGTCCGTTTAATATTTTTCTAAATGACTTTCAATAATCGTAATATAAAATCAATTCATGATAAATGTATGTGTATTAATGTGAATAATAATTTGAGATCTCTGAACAAGCCAAATTTAAAGCTATGAAAACAGTAAGTTAATCCAAATAAGACGTTTTTGTTTAGTAAAAATATTCTTTGTTGTCTGAATATAACTAATTGATATTTGGCCATACATTATTGTTTAAAAATACACCAAAGTAAACACATAAAATAAATCCACAAAATTGATACACCAGCTTGTTTTAGAATATGTTTTACAATATTTACGTATTATCTCAGGAACTAATACATTCATTGATTACAACATATCTAACAGACTTAAAGTGATTATTATATTTTTAATTTCCCGTGAAATAGTTTATATATATATATTTTAAATATCTAGCCAGATAAAGAGCTTTAATAATAAACGCCTAATTTAATGCGAGAGTTATACCTTATCTAATAGGGATTCTTTTAAGTTTGTCGTCCTCAATTGCTAAAACAATATATTGGAGAATATATATTGTGCATACTTTCAAAATTAAGTACTTTGGACGTTTTACTTCAAAGTTATTCTATGAAGTGTGATGAAGGCTTTGGTATTCCTTTGTTTGATGAGCCTGTATACTGCAGACTATCGAACAAAGTGGCCGAGGTGTGTATCATTCGCGGTAAGAATGTTCAATTTTTTGCACCCAGAACCTGTAAAATAAGGCTTACAACGAAATATGAAAACTACATCCTAATTTAGATGCGATTATCTAACAGTCATGATTTGTTTTCTGCCGTATCAAACACTTGTCTCGTAATAGGAAAAAACGGACACAACAGAAATCATAATCTTTTTCAACAATAGGTAAGCAAAATATTGTAACTCCTAACCCCCATTTTCAATTAGAATGTTTTGCTCTCTGTACGTCTTAACAGTTTAAGTACTATAAAAAAGAGTTAATATTCAGAGTGTTGGTGATTGTTGGGGGCATGGGGGGGCCAACTTATTTTCAACCGTATTATGTATTACGTGCCAAAAAAAGCACGCTGTTTGCGTTGTTTGGTGGAGTACTGGTGTGCGGCAAAAGTAAGTATATACAGCAATTAACAACTTTCTGTGCTATAATCAGTGCAAAGAAGGCCACTTTGTCAGGTGACTGAAGGAAATAGTTATTTATGCAACTAGTGAGCAAAGAGAGTCGTCGTGTTGTAACGAGAGAGAAAAAATGTACACTATTTTCGTTAAAACTGTATGTACAAAACTGTGTTGTCCACATGTTAGGAAGGTTTTGTTTTATACTATAGGAATCCCTTTATAAATCAAAATAGGCTTAAAAACACAAAACATTAATAAAAAATAATAAAATTAACATGGGCCTTATGGGGTGATGAAATAACAACATAATATAAACAGAAAATCAAAACAAATGGAAGAAATTCCAATCACATGTTTTATTTAGAGAGTGGGGTGAAATTAGAGAAGTTTGCACAATGCATATTTTTGGTTCGACCACGGGGCAACCTCTCGTTTTTATCAATAGGCTGCATTAAAATACGGATGGTGATCTATACAATATGTACAAATTTATTAAAATCATGATTAGCCATATTTGTTGTAACTTATTTGGCTATTAGTTTAAGCTAAGGACTCGTTTTAAAATTTACATTTCCAACAATTAAATAAGTTTGTAGTACCAGTAGTTTTAGAGTGTTTTTAACAGTAAATGTCACAGATAAACATATTTGGTGGATATTGTTTTGCTTTTAAATAATAGTAGTTTTCAGACTCGAAAGTGACTTACTGTATAGAGGGGAGGGATTGTATTTGTGAAGAAAGCTTTCGAGTCCCGCAATGGCACTTTTGAGACGAGTGTTAAACATTATTTTTCATTACGATATCGAAAAACTTGTAAACAACATGAATATTTTTGTTTATTCAACTTATTATCGAGAAAAACCCGAACTCATAACGCTGAGTTTCCGTGCTTATGTCGAGGTAAAAAACAATGCAACAGCTGATCGGTCTGCACCGCTTATTTTACGTTTAGCAAGTGTACTTTCGTGTAATCGTGTGTAGAGTAATGACAAAATTATTGTTTAATATGCCTAAGGTAAAGTTGGTTCCAAACACAGTTATTTATACTGATTCAGTAACCTTCTAAGATGGAGTAGGCCTACCAATTAATTGTCTCGAGTAAATTATCAATATATATTAAGAATTCTTTGCAAAAAGAAAACTTGTACTAAAAGCTTGAAATTTCTTTTCATAATTGATGCGGTGAGCCAGATTTTGATAGTCAAAACCAATTTAGTTATTCTTGCATATCAACGATATACATACAGGCATTGACTATATAACCACAACTGTTGTGGTTATGTCAATGATACAGGGTGATTGATATAAGTGTGCCAGCCGTTTTATTCGAAAACCATAAGAGATATCAAAAAAAGTTAAATGTTAAGTGCCTTGGATTTTTTATTTTAAAAACTGTAGTCAAGTCGAAAAAATTATTTTATCCGCCATTTTTCCAATATGGCCACCAACTTTGATTTTTCTTATGGAACACCCTGTATTTCATGATGTATTCCGGTAGACAATGTAATTTTAAGACGATTTTATTCTTGTGATTGTTTTCATAAACCTAACCGTTTCAAAGATAATAATGGTTAAAGTTGTGAAATTTTGAATAGTTTTTGAATAAAACATCTGGCATGCTGGTTGCTTAGGCCTTTATCGAAACTCTTTCTTATACCGAATTTTTAAAACTTTAAACATTATTATCTTTGAAACGGTTAGGTTTACAAAAAAAAATCACAAGAATAAAATCGTCTTAAAATTACATTTCCTACCGGAATATATCATAAAATACAGGGTGTTCCGTAAGAAAAATCGAAGTTGGCGGCCATATTGGAAAAATGGCGGCTAAAATAATTGTTTTGACTGGACTAAAAATTTTAAAATAAAAAATCCAAGGCACTTACCATTTAACTTTTTTTGGTATCTCTTATAGTTTTAGAATAAAACCGCTGGCACACTTATATCAATCACCCTGTACAGTATATCATATTAAAGGAACAGTTTTCATCTTTCAGAAGGAAAGCCTGTGACCTTGTCCTTGTTATGTCTGTTTCGTAGCTTATTTATTTAGTTACTCCTAATCTTATTTAAATTCTTGTTATTGTTTCATTGATGTTTGTCTTATGTAGTGAACTTATTGTTCTCACATAGTTTATTAGTTACATTTTGTCCAAATAGTTTATTTTGTTGTAGCTTTCTAAATCTTTATTCTTAACTTCTTATGAGCTCCAAATTGATACCTATTAAATATTTTGTCGTTAGGAATTCAATATCGTACATTGTTGTTGTTATTATCTGTACATGTCATTACTTAATGTTTTTGATGTGTTATTTTTTGTTGAAATGCTGTTTTCCATCTATACTAATGTGTATTTACTGCAGTTATTATGTGCAATGGACATCACTCTACTCTTGTGCCTACAAACATGTAATATTTGTAAAAAAAATGTATATGCGTTGATATAAATAAACAAATGCATACAATCTTTTACAGTACTTAAAAGACTTTTCCAAGATAAAAATTAATCAGATTTTTATTAAAAAAAAAATCTTCTAATGAGTTAAAGAATAAGGTGTATAAAAATTATAGCTACATCTTTAGATTTACATTAACATTTTTACATAGGAATATTCATTATTGCATACTCCTACAAATGAAAATTATTTTTATAAATATATGGTAGATTTCAATGTAGTATATACTGGATATGGTAAAAAGTCGATCAATACTGTGATTAGATTATCAGATCATCCCGATCATCATCAGACAATCAAACCCTGTTGAACATCATTCTGTTAGGACCTGATCTCTTATGATGAGTATTGGAATATCCAATCACAATTTGGTTACATCTTCAGGGTGATTACAAATGAAATAGACAAACTGTATATTACAAAAATTCTATCTCATTTGTAATCACCCTGTGTAATTAATTATTGCATGCAATGTTAATTGTGAGCACCGGTTTTTATAATTTTTGCTTACAGTTTTTTGTCAAATGGCCATTTGTATTTTATTAATTTGTAGATTATGGGGTTTATTTTTTAAATTGTTGAATGTTTTAGAATATTTTAATAGTATAATCATCATGTTTGCTGTTATAGATAAGTAGGTACAGGACCACATTAAGTTCTGGAATTTACTATTGAACCATCAATAAACCCATTCCAATGTGTCAAAATAGAAACATTTCCAAAAACTAATTAAGTTACCTATAGATATTTTTACCTATCAACGATCATGAACCCGTTTATAATAAACACATAAAGATGATTTATTCTAAATTAATAAATTACTAGCAGAGTACCCGTCCTTCTTACGGGGGTCGGGGTTAACATAAGTATAAAATGCTTATTGCAGTCATGGGAGAGGACACGGGTTAAGAAAATTTGGCTCTTTTAATTTATATGTGGATTTTTTTTTCTCATTGTGTACCACAATCCAAACTTTCTTGCTTATATTATTAAGTAGGAAGTAGGATTCTTGAAAATTATACATGCAATAATGCATAACAACTGAGCAGTACAACATTGATCAGCGGTGCTTCCCTTCAGAATTTACCTGTTTTCAACAATACGCCACTTTTTATTAGATGAAAATTATATTTCCAGCATTTTATTTTATAAAACTCCATGTTGTATAGCTATGTAGCTTTATAGCGTTGTAACTTTACCCTTCAGTGTGTGGTTGTCTGATAAAGGCTGAAACACACTATGATATGGTAATTGGTGAGTAAGGTGGCTCAGTTGCTAGCGTCGCGGACTTCGGGTCCAAGGCAGAAGTGTCGTGGGTTCGGATCCTGGTCACTGCCACAAACTTTTATCAGTACAGTTCACCTTTGTACTGTACCGGCTCACCCCTTGCTTTGCTGGATACGTTCCACGCACAGATCTGTAGTCTATGTGGACAGGCAAATACAATGTTAAAAGAGGCCGCCAACCTCTTTTTAATAAATAAAAAAAAAATACTGTCCGGATGCCCTCGCACATACTCTTTGGGATGGGGTAAGAACCATAAATTGGCAGTGGTGGTGAGGAGGAGTTAGAACCAAACTCCTTTTCACAGTTATAAACATTTTTACACAGTAAAAGATGGTCAGTAAGTTTAACAGTAACATTTATACTAGTTAATATGTTTATCTATACCGTACACTGAATCTATTTTTTCCCTTATAATGTAAAATTAGGATTTGATGTCAGTAATATAGTGAAGATATAATGCCATGGACTAATTATAATTTGTTTATATAAATTATCAGTTATTTCTGAGAAAAATTTGTGAAAAAGACTAATGTGCCTATTAATGTCTTCTTTAAGACCAATGCCGGATTGCAGAGCAACTAACAGTAGAACAATATATATAGGTAGTTGAAAGGATTATAACATTTAATCAATACGGTACAACAAATAATCCACTATTGATTTAGGTATACCGGTAATGAAGAGATGATGACTGTAGGCCAGTAACTGAATGTTAGCCCAGACAGCTTGAGCCAGACTTGGTAAGCTGGTACTATGGGCAGTGCCTCCTCCAAGTTCAAAAAGTACCTCCACAATGGCGATGAGTTTGCTGCTATGCAGGTTTGCCTATATTCTTTATTTTGATCTTCAATTTTTGAAATAGTATATTTCATAACAAGAGTATAAAATGAGTCATTACATATATTTGAGATTGAGACCATGTTTGAAGTGTGAGATTTATCGAGCACTTTAAATGGTTGAGAATATGTATAAACCCACTTTCACTTGTGTTTTGAACATTAAGTTTCGCTACACTACAAAGACTATAATTTTTTCTTGAACATTACAAAACTCGTAGCATTTTCAGGTTATAGCATCAATATTAAAAACAGTTAATATTTCCTTTGGTTGTAGGTACAGTTGTGGTTGATGTTGAAAATTAAAACAGTTGACAAAACAATAACAAATCTTTCTATGTTTACGTCGGCAAAATCCAAAAAAGATAGTGAACATTAATTTTCCATATATTACTAGAACTTTAATACTTTACCTTAAATACCTGAAATAGTAAAATAAAAAAATAGTAAACAGTCTCTTGTCGTAGTAAACAATGTAATGATGAATTTTTGCAGGTAATAAACATTTAACGAAAACAGGTTATTTCATAGCAGGCTAGTGTAGCGAAAAAAGTAAAACGTTGTAAAAGTATGTTTTAATTCAATGATGGATTCACTTTTGTGTAGTGTAAGAAGTGTGTGAATAACATCAAAATATCTTCTGTCAGAGTGATCCGTTTGGATGTAACGTAATGTGGATGTAATGTATGTTTGAAGAGCCATTCCATACTACGGAATAGATGCCTTTTCGGCTTCAGATTAGAATATCATTAGTCAAAGAATCATAATAATCCCAAGAAATATTTCATAACAATATTTAACATATAAGAAAAGAGATAGAGCAGGAAAATTTTTATTTTGAATGGGTTGAGATTTTAAGTTGATGTACCTTATGTGAGCCTTATAACATATTTTGTAGAGTGACCCAAAATTACCAATTGATGTTTAAATGGAATTTTTTACTCTTTTTAGACTATAAACTTTGAATATTGGTCGGTTTAAAACATATTATTTTTAAAATTCAGACGTTTTTTAAAGATAAATTGTAATAGTTTTTACTCTTGTCAGGGTATAATTAGATTAAGGAACCTAGATATAAATTAGATATAAATTGACCATGTACCAGCTTGGGAATTACTTTTGTAATTATTGTATCAGGTGTTATGTACAATGTACAATAAAGCTTTGTCTATTATTGCTCAAATGTATCAAATGTGTGCTAAAACCAGTTAACCAGTCACCTATGGTAATTTGTTTCTTTTGAGTCTGTAATCTTTAATTGCAGGTTTTTCAAAGTTCTCCTGAGCTCAGAAAAAACTTAGATCCAAATTTGAGCTACGGAGAGAGTCACAATCACAACACTGCGCTGCATTACGCAGCCAAGCACGGCATGAAGCATTTGCTCAGGTGAATATAAACATTAGCATTAAAAAAAAAAAATTAAAATACTAGCCAGTCAAAAGGGTGTCAACTTCATTTGGGCTTCTGTTTTAAATTTTGCTTAATATAGTAAAGCTTCCTTTATTGGATTTAGTCTCAAGTTTTGATTGAAAATAAAATCTTGCTGAAACCATTATGAAATGTGTTTATATGTACTGATTGAAATTAGTAAACTTTTTTGGATATGTCCAACAGTGAATATATGAGAGTTTCATAGTAATGTACAAAAACCATAGGTTTTGTAGCTTCAATTAGTCTCTTAAATCATTACACAGTATAACGTCTAAACAAATTATACCCATGTAACAGCTTAATTTTATCAACTAAAACTATATCTATATTGTAACTTAACTGTATTCCTAACAAACGGTTGAGGCAACAGTTATTTTATCCATGTCTTTAAAAACTATTTTTTGCTTCAGAACTTTTTTGAATGACCTGGGAGGCAATCCGAACAAGAAGAACGGAAGTAATGAAACGGTGCTGCACGCCGCATGCACCCTTGGTGTGCACAAGACGTTCTCGGCACAAGAGAGGCGTGCAGCCTGTGTAACTCTATTATTGCAGTGGCGTGGTGCTGAACTAAACTCGGGAGATGAGAGAGAGAAGGTGGATTTGACTGCTCAAGATAATGTAAGTATGATTTTGTGTAAGAATTGGAAAACATGCAAAATGTAAAAATATAGATATGCTGCTAAAACATTCTCTTCCACTTGAATGAGAGTTAAAATAAGGTTTTGTAAATTAAAAAAAATATGGTTTGTTAAAATGTTACTATTGAAACTCTCCTTAAACTAATGTCATTTAAATGGGGAATAAATATGACATGTTTAAAGCAATATTTTATTTAAAATCCAACCAGACGAAATAGGAATTCGCTTAGTCTGAAGAGTTGCTGTGGTAGGGGTACGTTTTTACAAATTGTCATTCTATATTTAGCTTTAATTTTTATCCTCTCATGTTAAACATCTAACTACTAGAAAAAGTTTACTTCTAACAAATAATCGATATAAGAAAATATTCTCCAAATATCAAGATCAGTGGGTTTAATGCTATTTCGTATGAAATGGAAAGAAGAAAATGACTTATGTTGGATTTTGTGTTGTGATAGGATTTTGGGTTTTCATAGTATGTTTATTTATATTTTAGGGAATTTAAGCAAAATATTGTAACGTTATTTATTTGTTTAAAATGTAAAGAAGAGTTTTTGTGTTTTCATCAAACGTTTCATTAGCATTTGTAATTTTACTAAGATGCCTCGAGGAGCTTTCGAACACAATGAAAATAATAGGGCACGCAATGCAAATAACAGTGTTATAATGAGAAATAATCGTTTTAACCCTTATCAATTAAATATCAAATATATCACAGATTTTGAAGTTACAAAGTGACGCATGCTGCTAGTTTATCTTAAGTTTTATCTACACAAGGTTATAACAGCCTCAGTTTAAATTTTCCTCCTAACAGAATGGCAACACTGCACTTCACCACGCGGCCGTGGCTGGACTGCAGCGTTGTGTAGAACTGCTGTTGGCTCACGGTGCTCCGTTGTTTGCCGAGAACAATGACAAGTTGACTCCTTGCGACCTTGCGATGAGAGAAGACCATCACAACATCGCAAGGCTTCTTGAATCCAGGATGGTCTTTGTGAGTCTCTTTTTGTGGAGTTTGTTTACTAACCAACAGTATATTTTCCAGTTGTTTGTTTTCTAGTTGATTTTCAGTTGTTTGTTATGTTCCAACGCCAAAAAGTATCCAAAGATAGAGTTTGAACAGTTTCTTCATACCTCAAAAGGTGTAACTTCTTGTTCATTTACCTCAGTTTTTTTATAAAGCAGTGAAACTGAAAAATAAATACACATACATTGGCAAAAATAATTCCACGAACATTGTTCAAAAAAATACGTGGGTTATCCACAAAGTTAAGAACGTTTCGTTATGACGCCGCTAGGCGTGCGCCGATCTCGTACATTTTGGTGCGTGCGCACTCGGCAACTCTGTCGGCGTCCAGCCGTGACAACGCGAGCATTCTAGCGCTGCCCGTTTTTTCACAATTTCAACTTAAGATGAGCGCTGCGATTAAAAATACCACCAGTTAAAGGGTGCGGTCAGTGATACGGTTTGTGTTGGCATTAAACTTAAAATCGATAGACATTTATCGACAAAGGTTTTAAGTTTAAGGAAAAAAACGTAATGATTGAAAGTTCTGAGAAAATGGTGGATTCAGATTAAAAATGGCCGATCTGACGCTCATGAGTCATGACGAAGCGAAGGGCCGACGCCCGAGCATTACGACTGATGGAACTGGTCGCTAAAGTTGATGAAAAGGTTCGCAAAAACCGCCGATTCCCGATAACGGGTCTTTTGCTTTGTTGCGTGACAATTTTAAACAACAAAGTCCATGCAAATTGAGGAGAAGTTTCGGTTTTAAGTGTTTTCCAACAAAAACCGTATCACTGACCTCACCCCTTAACTGGCGGGATTTTTTATTGCAGCGCTCATCTTAAGTTGAAATTGTGAAAAAACGGGCAGCGCTAGAATGCTCCAATTGTCACGGCTGGATGCTGACTGAGTTTCCGAGTACCCACATACCAAAATGTACGAGATTGGCGCGCGCCTAGCGGCGTCATAATGAAACGTTCTTTACTTTCTGGATCGCATAATATATCAATTACTATAGGCATAATTGTTTTATGATAAAAAAGTCTAAAAACTAATCCAACCTCAAGAGGATTTTACCACATATTAGCAGTGATAAAAATCATCTGCTAATCAAAATTTAGTTGAGTATCTGAAACAAAAAACTCATCTTGACTACTCTAAGGGTAGGCTATTGGTTTTCGTGTTGGCAGGCGGACAGCAACGACACCATCAACGAGGCACAACTCTACGGACCTGGGGAGGAAGTTTACAGCGGACTAAGGACGCAGGATCTACAAGAGGCCAAGGATCAGCTGTTGGTAGAGACTTCAGACATGCTCAACATTCCCCTCTTCACTGCTGAAGCTCTACTCAGGGACAATGGTATTATCAGTTTACAAAAGTCTAATTTAGCCTTATAGTGAAAATATGAATTTTTTTACGTTTTTACTTTTTATGGTGAATGGTTGTATGATGAGTCCATAACATATAAACCTGATGCTTAACACGTTCGCTGTGAGCCACTCACCGCGGTGAGTACTCTAGTTCCTTTATGCCACTCTGAGCGTTCACTATGAGTGTCAGCAACCAGCATCGCCTATTCAATTTCTGCGCAGCAGCACACCGGGAAGAACGGATATTTTTATGTCTGCGTTTAGCTAGGAATGGGTGTTTTATTGTGGCGTAGGTTGGTAGTAAATTTCCCCTCAAAATCCCCATCTGGCAAGCTTAGAAATCAACTTGTTGTCCTGTCTTTCTCCCTCCAATTGGCAATACAATGGGACCGGCTAGTTTTCTAGATAGTGCTGCTATCCGTGAGTGTTTCAGCAAACTGGGACCCTCATCATAACGCAGCACATCACCGCACATAATTTGCTATTCGTCAGACTGAAATATTTGAAAGCCAAACTGGTTCCCTCGACGCTGTGCTCCCCCCAATTTGGTGGGTTGCAGCGAACGTGTTAAACCTAGGGTGAAATAAACAGGGAGATCTCTAAATGAAGCCTAAATTCTTGGTATTTGAGCCTAAACTCTGGTAGAGCTTATGGATATGTAGGTAAAGTGTTCCAAGACCAAACGAGTTACCAAATGTAAATCATCATGAGACAATGTACTATCTTTAGAAAAGCGCACATTTTCTTTAAAAAGTATAATAAACCTAACAGCTACTGTAACTGAGGTATCATGAATCTTGTTTTATCTCCTGGTCAATCAGTGGTATTTTCAACTGCCCTAAAATTGGGATAGATGGCATGACACATTTCAACATTCTACTATTATCTCCAGTTTCTGACTCATAGAAAAAAACTCTCTGTAAATATAAAATATATTGCTGCTATATATTTCAATTATTAGATAAACCATTGCTGTCTACACCATATTATAATTTTATTTAAATAATACATAAATAAACTTGGATAACATTATTACAGAATGGTCGCGAGAGTCACTGCTGGAAAAGTGGATGAAGGACCCAGTGCAATGTTGCCAACTCGCCGGAGTACAGCCACCAACGTCGGCCTGGCAACAATGCGGAGGTGAAAACACACGAGTGCCACTCACGGAGATGCAACAAGATTCTGTAGAAGATAAAAACAAAAGTGATCAACCAGAGGATATTTTCGTAAGTTTAAAATATTAGATAAGTATAAGGCTATAAATTCAATCTATATCATCGTGATCAATTTTCTGAGACAAATTATTATATATTTGATGTGTGGTTAACATGAGTTATACATCAGACACCTTTTAATGATAATTACATTTAATATGACTTTTTTTAAAAGAAAATTTGTAATCAGTCTTTTAAGCAAGGTCACCAATTCGACCCCGAGAAAACTCAGAAGCATTTTGATATTACTAAATTGGATTTAGTTTAGATGTCCTTGATCATTGGACTTTTAAAAGATAAATAATCCTGACTATAGAACCAGCGGCTGGTCTGAAGAGCTAATCTAATCTACATATGTTTGTTGTATTTCAGTGTGATATATGCCTGATGGCGGTGTCTGCGTGGGATGTCCCCGCCGCGCTGTCGTGCCTCCACCGGTTCTGCTCCGCCTGCTGGGAGCGTTACCTCACAGTTCGTATCCAGGAAGGCGATGCTCACCACATCCTTTGTCCTGCGACCATGTGCCACATACTGGTTCCACCGGAACTCATAGAGAAACTGGTCAGTCCGGAGGTGGCTCGACGATACCTGCAGTTTGACATCAAGGTTAGATTTGGTAGAAGTAAATCAGTTAAGAAAATAGATACAGGTTTGGCTTGTTCTAACATTAATCCCCTCCCCCAAAATGTGGTTCTGTCTTCTGGCTGGCTGTGGCCGAGCGGTTCGACTATATTGTGAACTTTTTTGTGTTTAACCCATTGCAACTTTTGTTTTGTTTTATTTCTATATTTGGCACATTTATCAATCATCCAATCTTTATTTTTATCCGATCCTCCTTGTGGCCGATTTAGTACTATGAAATTGCATGCTATTCCCTCATGACTAGACACCATAGCACCAAAATCTTATGTAGTAGATCCAATAGTCAATGGTAGTAGGCTACCTTTAATGGAAAGATGTGCCAGGCTTTTTAGGCACTTGCACTTGACTGTACTTTCTAATAATTACACAACATGCCATTCAGTTTGCCAACTCATACCTCCCTGATTCATGTCTTTAATTGTCACGGTACGATGGAAGGCCTGTCACTTATATATAGGCCTATATATTTGACAGTTCTTTGCCAAATATTTGTTGTTGTGTTTTGGGAAGGTGACAAAAAGTTGGGTGTATTTCTAAAGCATCAAAACAAGTAATAGGTAGCCTTGAAAGTTTGACAGTGATAAACTTTATTGATTTATGATATAACCCAGTTTCAAGAACAGTTTCAGAACAACATCACATTCAAAATGGAAACAGAAGAAAACCACCGTATAAATTTCCTCGATTTAACCATCACAAAAAACAGCACAGGAAAGGTAACTATTGGAATATATAGGAAACCCACCCAAACGGACCTCATAATACCTGCCGACTCCAACCATCCATATAATCAAAAAATGGCTGCCTTCCGTTCATTAGTCTATAGGCTATTAAACTACAACCTCAACGACCTGGAATATGCAAAAGAAATTAATATAATAAAAACAATAGCAAAAAACAATGGATACAACCCCACCATAATTGACCCTATTATAAACAAAATGAAAAGGAAAATAAAACACGGGCCTGAAAATGAGACTACAGCCCAAAACCCCAAACCAAACCCAAAATATATATCAATCAAATACACTGGCAAAATATCAGAGAAAATTGGCAAAACTTTCAAGAAATCTGGCTACACACCTGCATACCAAGTCAAAAACAGTCCTATACCACTATACGACATAGAAGCAAGTACAAAGGCCCGACCAATAGAAAAAGACAGAGGAGTGTACAAAATAACCTGCAATCCACCATGTTACAAACAATATATTGGCTACACGAATAGATCATTTTCCCAACACTTCAAAGAACACAACACTAGTCACTACAAAAATCCCACCTCAATAGTAGCAAAACACCTCAAACAAAACCATACTCATTCAATAACATTCCCCGATTCCCTTACTATCCTGAACAGAACCCAGTCAAAAACCACAGCCAAAATACAGGAAAGCTACCAAATCTATAAACAAGTTACCGAATCTGGACCCGACAGCCTACTTAACGTAAAAGAAGACTTCAATAACTCAATCATTTTTAAGACCATGTACGAAATAGAAACTAACCGATTTGGCAACCCCGCAGAAATTAGACAACGTCGCAGATACAACAATTCTGGGAAATCCACACCCCAACCCGTCCATCCACCAGACACTGTTTCTGTCAGTCTAACAACGGTCCCGGCACGAGTAAACACCCCGCGCTCACAACACACGCCCGCCGCGCCGTGAGTGTAAACAAACGCTACGATGTGAACCGGTACAGTGACTCTCGTGTATATAAACTGTGTATATATTAGAATGTAAGTGTAGGACAGTGAACTCTGAAGATGCCACAACCTGTGGCGAAATGCGCATCAGGTATCAAAAATCAACAAGAACTTCATGGCAACAAAAACCAAAAATGTAATTGATTAAAACTTTATTGATTTTTTCAGTCAGTCGTAAATACTTCCCTTGTATAGGCTATGTTATTAAATTATTATTCTCCATTATTTGTGTACAGGCCTTTGTAGAGACCAACCGCAGTATCAAGTGGTGTCCGATGGCTGGCTGTGGCCGAGCGGTTCGACTACCTGAGATAGAGCAGATGAGGAACCAACCTCAAGTGAACACTTCACATGCGGTCGACTGCGGCAATGGACACTTCTTCTGCTGGTTAGTATCATTTCTAGCATCATTGTCGTTTGTTGTGCCTATTGTGTAGGCCTACTTCAGAGCTCATCAATCTTCAGGTACTTGATGAAAAGCCAGCATCCTGCCTATGAGCTCTGCCTGAGGCAGCTGTTCACTCCTTAACATGGTTCCAAGGGGACTTTCCTTTCCAGTCAGCTCTGTGCAGTCAAACATTATATCTCTAGTGTCCTCAGTTCCAGATCTATTAATCCTCAAGCAATGTAGGTTATTCCTCAATAACATTGACCTCTGATAATCTCTGTGGTCTTTTAAACTTTCTATTTTCAAAATTTTTGAGGTAACTACTTAATACGGGGATGACAGAGCAGCTTGCTTACCCTGAGATACTAAAGTCCCTTCATAAGCTCATGAATTGGCTGACCATCCCCTGTGACTTCCTAACCTCACAATTTCTGTTAAGGGAGTGTCTGGGAGAAGCGCATGCACCAAGTGGCTGTCAACAGTGGCGCCAATGGCAGAGCAAGATCACACAAGTCAAGCCTGAGCAGTTGCAGACGACGTGTACAGAAACTGAGGACGCTGCCAACTGTCTCTGGCTCGTCACCAACTGCAAACCTTGCCCCAACTGCAAGAGTCCCATACAGAAGAACGAGGGCTGCAACCACATGAAATGCTCTAAGGTCAGTGTTTGTTTTGCAAGAATGGACAAAATATGTTGTTAGTAATGCAGATTTAATATTTACTAATTTGAGTAATTTGAAACTTTTTTGTTAAAAGTAGCATTTTTAGGCAGTGTATTTGATATTGTCTTATTCTGTTTGTCTCTTATTGACTTTCAAAATATCTTAAAATAATCCCTATGTTTCCAATATCAATAAAAGAAGTTCATTACCTTAGGGTTATTTTATGTTCAGTGCAAGTTTGACTTCTGCTGGGTTTGTCTGGAGAGTTGGAAGAGACACAGTTCAGCAACCGGTGGATACTTTAGATGCAACCGATTTGAAGCGGTTCACAAGGCAGATGAAAAACAAGGAATTCTTATTAGTGAGGTGAGAAAACTAAAAATATCAGTATTATAGTTTAGAGATAATGAGTTGAAAAAAATGAATTTCATAACAAGTTTTATATGATCGTGTCAATCTGAAAGATTGAGGGGTTTGAAATAATTGGATTTAGCTATAACGCTGGTGCTGGATATAGTTTTGTGATGTTCCTTGATATTTGTTGAGAACATTAATTTATATTGAGAAAATAATTGACTAGGACTTGGGGCCAGACAGGATGGTGAAGATCACAAATCTAGAAAAACCATACAACATTGTTGACAGGGATGCCTGGGACAAGGGTGAACCTGAATACATGAAAAGGGGGATCACTTGGTATACGGATGGCTCGGAAAAGCCAACGGGCTGGAATATATGGAGTCAGACCCAAGGCGCAGTTCTGCGTAAGCCTGGGAAAAATGGCCACTGTATTCCAGGCAGAAGTTGTTGCCCTGTCCGAGTGTGCAAGAGTGTGTTTGAAGCGCGGTCTTATAGGCCACACTGTATACATGGACTTGGCCAACAAAGCAGCACTAATGGCACTTGACAGTTTTGACTTTACCTCCAAGGCTGTATGGGACTGTCATCAGGCCATGAAAGCCCTGGGAAAGAACAACAGGGTCATCCTTAGTTAGGTTCCAGGGCACAAAGGTATTGCTGGTAATGAGGGAGCTGACAAGTGGGCAAACAAAGGAGCTGAAAGCCCGCTCATGGGTCCAGAGCCGACGTGTGGCATTGCTTACAGCACAGCACGGAGAGCTGTTCGCCAGTGGATGGGCATAGAACATCGAAGGAACTGGGAAAGAACAGAAGGAAATGTATAGTCAAAGAGAATGCTGCAGGCACCTACAGGTGCGATAGCAGCAGATGCCCTTGGGCTGAGTAGGAAGACCCTGCGGAAGGTGGTTGGCTTTATTAGCGGCCATTGGGTATTCCATGGACATTTACACAAGATAGGAATTCAAGTTGAAAGCCTCTTATGTTGGAAATGTGGGGAGGAGGAGGAGACAGCATTCCACGTGATATTTATGTGCCCAGCCCTACAAGGTCTGCGCATGAGATCCCTTGGCCTCTTGACTGGAGATCAAAGGGAAGAAGGGGTCACCATAGTCAAAAGGATCTCATGGTTCACAAAGGACCTGGGATTTGACAAAGAATGAGGACCTGTGAATGAGGGTGCACAATAAGCTGTTCTAGCTGCACTGCAATTCCATGGTTACTTGAAGCCTGGCCCTCTATAAAAAAGGACTTGGGGATGCCTGCTTAGATCTTGTTAAACTTCTCCCATCTCTTTTAAGATTTTCTCACATCTCTTTCCTGATAGAGGGTTATGTTGCAACTAAATATCATCGGTAAAATTCTACACTCAGGTATTTTTTTAAGATTGTAGTTACTTTTAAAGCATAAATTGAAGCAAATGAGACACGCATATGTAACACATTCACATTCATAATAGGGTCGTTTTCAAATTTGAAACTGACCAGTTATTTAATTTGTTTCAGGCCTTATTAAGAAATCAACAGACAACACAATTAAATAGGTTCCTTCATTATTATACCAGATTTAGAAATCATGAAAATAGTAGAAAACTTGAGGAGGGTCTACTAACAGGAGTGAGGAAGAAAATGGAGAATTTAGCATCGTCTTTGAAAAAAGGAGAAGGTAAGCAAAGCGAATACTCATACAAAATATCTTTCTTAGACTTCAGCTAAAAAACAAAGTGAATTTTGAATGGATATGTTCATAACTAATTACACCAAGCGAATGGTATGGGAGTTATGGATCATGAGTGGTTTTTTTGGCTAAGTGACTTTTTTCCTTAGAACTTAATGATATTGAGCTATTTCAACTATTTATTAATTTCAGTGCCTGCTGAGGTGAAGTTTGTAGAGGAGGGAGTGAGAGAGTTGCTCAAAGCTCGCAGAATTTTATGCGGCTCTTATGTCTACGGATATTATCTGGAAGACAACGGTTATAGCAGAACTATTTTTGAATTTATGCAGGTAAATACTAATCTGATATGATCATGACTTTCCAATGAGTGTTGAATCCAATGAGGCTTTTCTTATACCTTGTCCTCTCTAGCCTATAAATACTATGTTATTTTGAAATGTACAAGAAATGTATAGTGTTTTTCTAGCATAAGGGCAGGCAAATAGATTCTGTTGCTAGGTATGAAAAAATCAGTTTGTTTGGCTGTCTAACTTAAAGAATATGTAAAGGAATCACAATTGCAGGAAGAATATTAATTGTGCTACGAAAACATTCAGTTCTGATTATTTTAACATAACTTAGTTATGTGATGGCCGATAAAGCAAAATAAGTTGAACAGTTAACGATTATACCACCTAGATTACACAGATTTCTGAATATTTTTGTTTTATTACTAAAATAAAAAATATATTACTAAAAAATTATTACTAATATTTTTAAATGATGAAACAGGCATTGTTTGATATAGGCCTACTTTAACATCAAACGATGCATCCGACAGTTTAGGTGGATTAAAAATTCAATTTCTACTTTGATATCTTGTATGAAAAATCAAATGACATTCACTTCAGTTACGATAAACAACAATAAACACTGTTCATTTGGAAATTTTACAGAATGAGTTAGAAGAGGTTACCGAGCGGCTGAGTGAGATGGTAGCAAGACCTTATCTTCGGACTCCACGCTCGGTAATCGTGCAGACAACAGCTCTTGCACGCAGGAAGAGACATGAGTTTGCACGAGCTGTGTCTAAAGGCCTTGTTCCTCCTGAAACACCTCCTACGCTGCGCAAACTACGCAGACGAAACTATCGGGTTGTTGCCATAGACACTAACAATGATGCGGTAAGTTTTAAACAGAGGTTTTTAACTGTGTTATTATATACAGTTGAGTTATGAGAGGTCGAAATGTTTCTTAGACCTCGGTTCAAATATTTCAAATACTTTATCAACACTTTATACATATGTATTAATGTGGTGATATTTATCTTATTCAGCTTCTGATCAGTCAAACTGTTGTACAAAAAGACTGAAAGGATTGGTGCAACTTGACAGCAATTAGCTCAAAAACAATGGTAGGTTTTGTTAAAAGTTTGATCCATCTGTTGACAAATATTTTGAACTTGATTGAAAAAATACATTTGGTGTAAAGTTTTTCACCAAAGAAAATATCCCGTTACCAACAGAAAAGTTCACTGGATGGAACTAATAGGTTATAACATATTTTTATCGGGCTCCAGCCACAAAAGAAAGCAAACGTGCTTAACATATAGCCTAGGTTGTTGATTACAGGACTAATAACATTTACGATGGCGTCAGATAAAATATTTTTATAACTGTTTTGTCAGGAGCAAGTACAGGCCATCGCTGAGTCCCTGAAGGACCTGGACTCCAACAATCCGTGGGTGAAAGATGCTAGAGGTCGCCACAACAACCTCAGCGCCATCTACGATTGGCCAGACTTTGACTCTGATGATGAGGTGGGACTGCCTTCTAGATCTCACCCCTTAAAGTCAACTGTTCCAGTAGTGTGACTATAACCAGTCTATGACAAATAAATCTTGACGTTTTGTAGTTATAAACAGGGATAAGAGATTGTCAATTAAACTGCAAAATAATTTTAAGGATTTTACTTGAATTATTTTGAACCTGAAAATTAATCAAAGAGACTTAACAATACATGTATTAATAATGATAAACATTTAATACAACAATTTCTCCATTTTCTTGCAGCACAAACACTTTCAACAAATGAGAACTCATTCAAATTATAATAGTGCTAGCTAGTATGGTACATTATGCAAGATTTTGAGAAAATGTCTCTAAATCAGAAATAAACTGTTCTATCTTCTATGTACTAAATTGTGGAAATAACCAGAGGAGTTACAATTGCGGTGTTTTCTCGTGGCAAACAGCATCTAAAATCCTGTAACTTTACTTTAATACTTTTCATTAAAATTTCAACCATACAAAGTAGGTAACCGGTACCACAAAATAGATGTAATATGTCCGAAAGCACTCAATGCTGTAATTCCCATAAAAATATCCAATTGTTTAAAACTATGGAACTATGTTGTGAACCCACTTATGAAAAGGTTAAACAGTCCAATTTTCCAATGGTTAAGTTAAGAGCTTCTCCACCCCTTCAACTTTTGAATTTATGGACCAATTTTGTTTAGTTAAAAAGGTGTGCAACAATTTTCATGCTGCTTTTATATCAAATGCCCATTGTTATTGAGATATTTTAAAAGTGCTAAACACAATGAGTAAATAGCAAAATAAGCCAGATTTCAAACAAAGTTTCTTAAATCAGCTTTCTACAGAGAAAGTAATATGTCAACTGATCACTCTCTTGATGGTTAATCTAATATTTATTAACAAAAATGCAATCAATTCATCAAATATTTTGTTTCAATATGAGTAATTAAGATGATGTTTGTAGGAGATGAACCATGCTCTGGCTGTGAGTCTGCTGGGTCAGTGTGTTCGTCTAGATTGTACCAAGCCAAGAGTGCGGAACCCTAGGACATGCGTACTGCATAACTACTGCAGTCTACACTGCAGCCAGATAGACAAACTGGGCCTTCACCCTGACTGTGAGTACATTGTAGTAGTTATCAGAATGTGACAGTTTGATTCTGGAAAATGCAGTCTCTTTTTGGCGGTTCAAAACCAGACCCAGCTATTCTTCATAATTTAAGTAATAAGAAAGGGCATTGGCTAAAGAAACAAATCAGTAAGAAAGCAACATAAGACTACACCGGTGCATGTAAAAAGATTAAAATTAAAAGTTTCCCTGCCTTATCATGTTTAACTCCATAGACCAAAATCATATTCACTTGTTATCACCACAACTAGAACTCTTATTTTTTTTTGTACTTGTCTATTTTTCAGAGAAGATGAAACAAAGAGCAGAGAGTGTAATTCAAACACATTTTGGGAAAGTGTTCCAAAAATTTTCTTTTCAGGGTTGTGATTTGGATTTTCATTTTGGTGGCCCAATGCTTTTGGGTAACGACTGTAAAAGTGAAAATACTATGAGATATGAGTTGCTCTATTACAATAATTTTTCTCCCAAATTTCTGAAGAAACAACTTTGTTTGTTGCATTAGATGTGTTACTGTTGTTTTACTCAATTTACAGTTAATGCAGTTAATTCTTTCAGCCTACCAAGTGAACGTGACAGCAGACTATAACATGGACTTGGTCATAGCTCTGGAGATGTCTCGGTTACAAATGATCGAAGATGAAATGAAGCAAAGGCAACAGAATCAAGAGCATAAGTGAGTGAGATATTTAACATTACTTTAGATCAGTTTTGTCGATGACTTGTCAATCTGCAATGATTTTGAAATACAGTAAACTCTTTGGTTCTAACACCTTGACAACACATCCTTATCCGAATGTAAAAGTCAGAACCATCTGAAGTTAATTAATTTGACACTAAAATCAAAAATGAAATGCCACGATAGCTGTTCATACTTATCAGCTTTATACAAACAGATTGTGATTTTTTTTCTTACAAGGGTAAGGGCAAAGTGGAGGGTTGGAGTGTGTAAATCATGGTGGCCGTAAGCAATCCGAACCGATTTGAACAAGGTCATACTTGGTCAAGAGATACTACATTTAATCAAAATTAAAAATTAAGTAAGGCCATACAAGTCTATGGACAAGAATTTGGATTCCTTAATCAAGTAGATATTAATAAATTAGTTAATGGTATTTTTTGTGGCTATCTCAACTGATAAGACAACACTTAATTTTCTTGTCTGTTTTTAAATATACAAAAATAGACTAGTAAAAATAGCTTAAAATTTACCTATACCTAGAAGTAATTGTAATATAATTTCTGTTAATGGATTCTTATGTAAAAATGGCTAAAAAAACGATGGTGAAAAGTCTACCACTCTATGGAGGTGCGTTGGCCTTGTATAAAAGGTTTTTCAAAATGGCTACCGGAAATATTTATGTTTTTAGCCAATAAGTCCTAAATTATTATAGGTAGCTTAAATAAGTAAATGAGTAAATTTTAAAGAATTAAATTGCGCAACTTTTGGTATAAAATAAGTTAAATTAAGGTAAGTACTTACATTTTTACAAGAAAATAATGTTTTAAAACAATTTTAATAATTTATTGTAATTCAGGGACCTTTTGAGTTATGGATTTAAAGTTGGCAACAATGTTTGTTTTGTTCCAGCTGAGAGTTCTAATTGTTGTTGTTATTATTTCAACATGTTTCTAGTTTACTTTCATGAGTTTCTTGTTAGTCCCCCTAATAGCCCAGGCAAATTAGACATATGCTCCCCAAAAAATCGTCTAAAGCTGGAAAGTGTTTTAATACATTTTGGGGGTCCCAAATAAGACTCCTGTGAGTTTGCGACGGATTCTGACGTCTGCTTAAGTTTTGGGAGTCGAAAAACTATGAAGATTTTGCACTTTTTTCAGTTTTTCGCTTATAACTCCTAAATAACGAATCCTAAGGAAAATGTTGTTCAAAGGTGTCTTTTAGTGCATTAAATTCCGCGTCGATTGATGTTAAATACGTCAAAATCGGCCGAGCCGTTTAGCCGCTGTAGCTTTTCAAAGGTGGGATATTTTCATCAACATGGCCAAAAGGTTGATTATTTGACCAGTTTTCGACTTACAACTCCTAAACGACGCATGCTATAAAAAAATGCACCTGTAGTTAGTTTGGAAGACACAAAATCTTGCGTAGAATTATGATTTTGAATGACTAGATAGTGGTTTATTTCATGGTAATCATCCAAAGGTTTATCGAAGAATGTGTGAAGGGAAGGGTAGCAAGACCCCCTATGCAATTTTAAATCTAATATTGTTGAGGGGGTTACAAAAATTCTAGGATTCGTCCTAAGCTCCCATTTATACGATCCCATCTCTGGACACTCCGGAATGATGTTAAGCGATTCTAATATATAATAAGATATTACAACGAGAAAGATTTTATTAAATATAGCAAAAATGTTATTTTTTAGCTTAATAAACGAAAGATGATAATGGGACGGATGTATATAGTTTTACTATCTATTTAGCCTATTTAAAAAAAACGATTGGGATTTTTCGTAGTTTTTACCATATAACTTTTCTACTTCTCATCATTGGTATCTTAAGAATAAGGATTCATTCTTTGCTCTTATTGGTCTTGCCACAAATGGTGACATTCGGTACCATCTTTTTCGTCAGATATCGAATTGAGATAATCGTGCCCCTTGCAAGTCTTTCAGACAGTAGTGCATTATATCCCTGCATTTCATATGGAGCGAGAAAATGTAAACCTTTTTTGCTTTTTAACATGTACACGATGGTCGAGATAGGTAGACGGAGTTGAGAAGTTCATGTTGAACCGGTGGATTAGCCGTAGCGATGGGAGTTAACCCATTGACGTTAATTTTCCATACCTATCTCTCTAAATTAAGTACAATTTTAAATGAGCTCTAAAGGATTGGTGGATGAGCAGCCCCTTTTGTTACAATCAAAGTCAAAATTAGTTGAAAGTGTCCTCTAGAAGGGACCAACCCTCACTTCATTTGGATATTTTCTGCTCCCAACCATGTATAGGGCCAACCTGCTTCTGCAACTTCGCCAAGCGTTGTAACCCGTCAGAACACAGTGAGATCCACATTGATTGGAGTAAACAGCATGAGTAGTTTTATGCTAATTGAATAGTTAGATTTTCGACTCTTCTACATCACGCTTTCTTCATCAAACTGCGCTAGTGGGTACGGACCTATTTTTAATCCAAAGTATGATTCAAATTGAGGCTTGGATTTAATGTGGAATATCACGTGTTGACTGAGGGGGCAGATTCTTCTTTAACCTTTGCTGTTACCATCACAGCTCGCGATTAATGTCACCACTTCCTTTTATTCTGCACAGTTTATGGTCATTATAGGCTTGCCTATTTACGATTTTCTTGCAAGCTGTGCCTTTCCATTATGCTTTATACATATCTCGCGTTGATGCTATCATATGGGATAACTGCTGAGCTGATTGACCTGAGCGAACTATTTTCAGTAAATGGGTCGTGACACTGGAACCATTTGATGAATTTCTTTTTGATCCCACCGTATCCGTGGAGTTTATATTGTCAACTTGCTGATAATATGTTGAAGAGGTGATCCCACAATATACCTTAACTTGATGGGTAGAATTCACTGCGATGGGCCTGCCAGCGAACCATCGGGCTAGGTCCACATCATTGATTCCCCTATCTCGGAAAAAGCTCTCCACAGTAAGATGTTGCTCTCATGAGCACTTACTTGTTCATAGGCCATGCTGCACGATCCATGACGTCACACTAGTGGATAGATTCACTGCCATATCCCCTATGTTTTTGGTAATTAGGCTGGTTGTTTGCCAGATTTCAATGGTAAGATTTTAAACTTGACAAGCATCATCTGATCTAGTGTTAACAATCAATAGCGGTTAAATGGTGAAGCCGATCTTAATAAATTGGAAAACATTCTACGCAGACGTTTATGCTCTTCAAACTAACTACAGGAACATTTTTTCTATAGCATGCGTTAGAAGATGTAAGCCAAAAACTGAAAGATGAATACAGGGATAGATCGTATATAATGGGTGGTTGGGATGAATCCTAGATTTTTCGGAACCTCAGACAACAATATTAGACTTAAAATTACATAGGGGGTCTTACTCTCATCACACCTTATTAGATAAACCTCTAGATGACCATCATGGAATAAACCACTATCTAGTAATTCATAATCCATTTAAGGACAGGATCTATGTTGTTACCAATTTTATTAAAATTTCCCAACTTTAACTTTAATACTTTTTTTCAATGAAATGGCGTCCATACAAAATAGGTAACAATCAATTGCCGTTATTGATTAATAAAAAAACATAATACGCAGAATTTTGTGTTTTCCAAACTAACTACAGGTGCATTTTTGTATAGCATGCGTCGTTTAGGAGTTTTAAGCCGAAAACTGGTCAAATAATCAACCTTTTGGCCATGTTGATGAAAATATCCCACCTTTGAAAAGCTACAGCGGCTAAACGGCTCGGCCGATTTTGACGTATTTAACATCAATCGACGCGGAATTTAATGCACTAAAAGACACCTTTGAACAACATTTTCCTTAGGATTCGTTATTTAGGAGTTATAAGCGAAAAACTGAAAAAAGTGCAAAATTTTCATAGTTTTTCGACTCCCAAAACTTAAGCAGACGTCAGAATCCGTCGCAAACTCACAGGAGTCTTATTTGGGACCCCCAAAATGTATTAAAACACTTTCCAGCTTTAGACGATTTTTTGGGGAGCACACCCTATATTTGATCTAATTTGCCTGGACTATAAGTATGACCATTGTAAAATAGAGAAATGAATATCGAAAACCTGTTTTATTTGTGAACAAATTATACACGACGGTTGTGAGGTGTCATATCTCACTGAAAAAGGAATTGAAGCAATACACCGACCTGTAAGGCAAGGAAAATAACTGAATTTCATGTAATTGTTGGTCAAAAAGTTCATAAGAAATGTAGGGCGCAGTTTATTAATTTAATATCTCCATTCAGAAAGCAGGATGATGAAACCAGTTGTTCCCGTTCGACACGTTTTAGTGAAACCTATTTTGATTTCAAAAGTAATTGTTTTCTGTGCACAGCTGGTGTAAGCCTAACATATAAGTAGAGGAAAAAACGAATGATTTGAAGCTCGGACGCTAAACTTAAGAACATCAGTGCTATAAAAGTGAAACGAACGTAATGATGAATGGGCTGACAAAGTCAAAATATAACTGTTATGTATACGATTTGCCTGCTATGAAAGCATGTTATCACAAACAATGTTTACAGTAGTATACTTTCGATATGGAAAATCTATACCACAACAGTAGGAACAATAGGAATATCTTTAATCTCGTTGCGAATTAATGTGGCTGCTGCTCAAATCATATTTATTTGTTCTTTTTCAGTCTCATCTTTAGTTTTTGATTTATGATATACTCCTGCAACACATAAGAAGCCGTACTTTGAAAATTAACAATGTCCTTATAGTTCCAACTGTTCAATAAAGATTTAATTCTCAAAATGGTATATGAGTTCTGTTTCATAAACTTATCTGAATAAGGTTCATACTCACAGGTTGCAGGTAGAAATTCTTTCAATTTATGTCACTGATGGTTAATTGTTCTTCATCGTTTTCTCTCATGTACATTGCGACTTTTAAAATGCTTCGTGGCGTACTTCATCTCCTGGGTGACCGGGCAGAGCTTTAGAAACGTCACTAAGTTGTTGTGGTACAGATTTTCCATTTCGAAAGTTTACTATTATTCTTTTTGATAACATGCTTTCATAGCAGGCAAATCGACCACATTTAGAAACCGTATTTTGACTTTGTCAGCCCATTCATCATTACGTTCGTTGCACTTTTATAGCACTGATGTTCTTAAGTTTAGCGTCTGAGCTTCAAATCATTCGTTTTTCCTCTATTTATATGTTAGGCTTACTTCAGCTGTGCACAAAAAACAATTACTTTTGAAATCAAAATAGGTTTCACTAAAACGTGTCGAACGGGAACAACTGGTTTCATCCTCCTGCTTTCTGATTGGAGACATTAAATTAATAAACTGCGCCCTACATTTTTTATGAATTTTTTGACCAACAATTACTAGGAGAGATGTGAGAGAGAGGAGTACAAGACAGGATGGCCTGCTGCACTTGCCTCGCGTCCAGTTAGAACATGGTAAAAGGGGCTTTCTTTTTTTGCTCCTCAGAAATACAACCAACTGCCAGAAAATGTAAAAAAAAACTTAGTTATAAGCCTTTCCGACTGAACTCCAAAAAATGCCTTTTGTAAATATAAGTTAAGGTATTGTTAGTTAATAAGTCAATTATTGTTATTATAATATTTCTTTCGTATTGAGTTGAGTAGTTTTGAAAAACAGTATTGTTACTGAAAACCGCTTGAAATAGAAGACGTTTTATTATTATTATTATTAAAATTACATGGAATTAATTTATTTTCCTTGCTTTACAGGTCGGTGTATTGCTTCAATTCCTTTTTCAGTGAGATATGACACCTCACAACCGTCGTGTATAATTTGTTCACAAATAAAACAGGTTTCGATATTTATTTCTCTATTTTACAATGGTCATACTTAGGGGGACTAACAAGAAACTCATGAAAGTAAACTAGAAACATGTTGAAATATTAACAACAACAATTAGAACTCTCAGCTGGAACAAAACAAACATTGTTGCCAACTTTAAATCCATAACTCAAAATTTCCCTGAATTACAATAAATTATTAAAATTGTTTGGCAACATTATTTTCTTGTAAAAATGTAAGTACTTACCTTAAATTAACTTATTATACACCAAAAGTTGCGCAATTTAATTCTTTAAAATTTACTCATTTACTTATTTAAGCTACCTGTAATAATTTAGGACTTATTGGCTAAAAACATAAATATTTCCGGTAGCCATTTTGAAAAACCTTTCATACAAGGCCAACGCACCTCCATAGAGTGGTAGACTTTTCACCATCGTTTTTTCAGCCATTTTTACATAAGAATCCATTGACAGAAATTATATTACAATTACTTCTAGGTTAACCAACAATTTTACTAGTCTAAAAATATTCTAACTATGAATTCAGAGTTTAAAAAATAGTTTTTTTTCATTTTAGGGAAACTGAAACTTCCCCACCAGGACCGAGTACTGAGAGTACAGGTGAGTTCTTTAAAAACAAACAAATAAGTTTATACTTACTACTTTACTCATTTCCTGTTATTCCTCCAAGGAACATAGGGCAGCAACCAGGCCTACTTGGTTGGGAGAGATTCTCTTCACCATCCTCTTGTAACCTCCCAGCCTGTCGCAGCTCTTCGTACACCATACGCCTCCAAGTCATTTTTCGTCCCACCCCTCTTCTTTGTCCTTGCTAATTCCACTCCAGGACTTATTTCTCACTAGCTCGCTCTCTCTTTTTCTCCGTGTGTGACCAATCCATTTCCACTTGCTTTGTTTAATTCTCTTCCTTAGTGGAATGTGGTTGGTTCTGGCCCATAATTCTTTGTTGGACATTAACACAGGCCAACTTAATACTGACCTGATGCATTTGTTAACAAAGACCTAGATGGCTCAGTTACTTCTACTATAGACTCTTTCCAGGTCTCACAACCGTACAATAGAAGTGACTTGTCGTTTCCAAGAGTCTCAGTTTCAATCTCAAGGGTATCTGCTAAGGGTAGTTTTATCAATTTTCAATTAGATGAGATGGGGACGCCACTTAGGTGTGTATTTTAACCCAAATATGAGTGAAGGATGAGTGTAAAATGGTGTGAGATGATCAGCTTTGTTACTGACTAAGATCAACTGTTTCATCAGTCAGGATAATTTTTTTAAAGCACAATGATCAAGGACAGCTGGGTCCAGTTACGAACCATTAAAAAGCTACTGACTTTTCTTAGGATCAAACCGGGGACGTTTTGTTGTTAGGCGAGTTTATCTTATCTTACTTATCTTTATCTTACTTAACAAACATAAGGTTTATCCTCAATCACTGTTGTGACACCTACAAACTTATTTTTAGAGGGAAGTCGAGGAGGAGGAGATGAGCAATTGAACCTTGCTATTCAGCTATCACTACAACAAGGTAGCGAACAATCATCAGCGGAATACCAGAAGACCAATGCTGACCTCACTGTGGACTACTTAAAAGTCTGGCTGGTAAGTGAGCCTGGATTTAATAATGTCAATTTTCATGTTCTCCCTTCATCTTGTAAAAATATTAATTTCTATAAACATATACAGCTGTTATCTTCATTGATATTCAACAGTTAAAAATATACTGATGTTTCAGGGCGGGATATTGATGTACAAAACCTGGACGAGACTGAAGGATGTGAAGTGATATCACCACCTCAAGATACTATCTGGGCTTCAAAAACATCGGATAAGGAAATACTCTCTGGGTAATTTTGATTCAGTTGTTTCAACAATTACTGTACAGTAAACTATATCGACATACCTGGACAATCAAATCATCATCCGCCCCTTCACATCAATCAACCAACAAACAATTACAACTACTACAATTATTATTGGTTCTATTTTTATCGGAACAAGTGAAAATTCCTAATGCCAAACAAATCGAACGAGTACATAAATTATAGAAAGGATCAGAAAAGCTGATTTGTTTTTGAGATAAGCTTTAACACAACCATATCATTAGAGTCCGTAAAATTTAACAGACTAGTCCACAAAAAGCTATCTTTAGGGACTCAAAACGATCTGTAAGACAGCTATTTTTGAGACAGTGTAATGAAAAAATATTTTTAAAACATCCTGTGCTGTCTGGGATATTATGTCAGAAGTTTAAAGAGCTAAATCTCAAAAACTTTTATACACCCATTTATATTTGGCGGTCCACTAGACGCTCCAGCGGGTTAAGGTTTGTTATTAGTTAAAATCGGCGTAAAAGTAAGACAGCATTAATTTACAGCAGTATACTTCTTATTCTAAAACTTAGCTACAAGGAAATTTCAAGATCAGATGTATTAGGGCTGACATAATGGCTGGTTATGCCCAACCAAAACATCCCATCCATTTATGTTTTGGATGTGTCTACCAGTCTCTATCCAAGCCAAACTCACTCAATTAATTTAATATTTTGATTAAAAATAATGTACCTGTAAAAAATGAAAAATAATCATCTTTAAACAGATGGAAGCCTCCATACGTGGCAGAAGATGGGCATTTTGAGATTGGAGACATTCATGAGAAGGGACTGTACAATGACCCTGACGAGTTTAATAGTGAGATGGATGCTCGACTACTCAAGCGCTCGCACTCAACAGGCGACTTGGTGATGAGACGAGGGCGATTGTCTACCAGGACTGAGGAACCAAGGTAAATGAACAGCTGAAACCTTACCAGAGTGGTCCGTTTGTAGTTGTGCTCATTTGGTAAGAGCTGAACAAATTTAAATTCAGTAGTCTTTAAGAGAATTACTGATTAACTGTTTTAGTGTTGTAGACATTTATGGGGATTGATTTAGACATGCGATAAATTTTAATCTCTTTTAGAAACCTAGTGAGCAAAAACAATATTTTTCTTGCAGTATAAACGTACAAACATAAGATTGAGCTTAATAAAATAGCTGTTTTTTTTTCACACAGGTATCATCTAGACTCGGACCACTCAAGCCAACATGAGGAGCGGCCAGAAGAGTTAGCACGTAGGATTCTAGCGCTGCCAGCGTCGACCTCAGGTAACCGACACTCGCTGCTAGTGCAGACCAGTGGAGGCAGCACCGCCTACTGTCAGAGCTCACTGGAGGACACCTCTGATTCCTTGAATGCTGACCTGGAGGTGTGCGGTATCCTAGGGTCAACTGAGGACACCAGTCGCTCCACACTGCCTCGTAACCTTGCCACCATTGGCAAGAAATGTGCCTTGGACCTTGGCGACTCCATGGCCATTCCCGACCCTCCCTCGGAGGCATCGGAGCAACTGTGCGACTCTGAGGTGCAGGAATGTCTGGACAAGCTCGCAGAAGAATTTCCTCCAACTACATCTCCCCCACCCATCTTCCAAAATGTACCTGTTGTAAACATCAACGGGGAAACAAAAAATTTGGTCACCATGAAAATGAGTGATGAAAAGAAGGAAGAGAAAACACTACAGCCCAGGAATATGAATCCAACGATGGATGTGCATCGTAAAACACTTCGCTCTGGTGGGAAAACACCTTTGTCCAACCTGAGGATTAGGATATGTAATAAGTCTCCACCAAAAGAATGTGAGAAAGAGAAAAGGTCTTTGGAAACTGATAGTTCCAATGAGTATGAGTCAGAAACAGGTCTACCCAAGTCACCTACGTTATTTATTTCCGGAGTGTCCATCAGTCGAACCCCAGAACCAAAATCTCCTGCTTTAGCAGGCCGTCAGTCACGATCTTCTAGTCTAACTGCATCCCTTCCCCCTCCACCTCTATCCCCTCTCATGCTGTCACCATTATCATCGTCTGTAGCACATCTTAAGGGTTCTTTAAACTCTTTAAACACTTTGGGGTTTTCATTTTTAAGAAGAAAATCTCAAGAGACAACTTCCAATACAAAAGCTGAATTCAACTCCATGGGTGGTTCTCCCCATAAACAAAAGGAAAATCCTAAATCTAAGTCAGCGAGTGAGCCAGAGAGGGAACGGGAAATGTTTCGGTTTCCCAAGTCTTCGACAGATGGGGCTCTGAGTTCAGTATTACACGTACAAGAGAGCAATTTGAGTTCGGACGACTTTCATGAGGCTCTTTTCTTGTTAGAGAGATCGCCTAAGAGCAACCAAGGTTCCAAAAAAAGGAAACGGAGCAAAAAAGAACGCCAGAAGGATAAGGAGAACGCATCCTCAGCAAATATAGTTGTTCCCGAAGCAAGCTCGGCTCTTTGAGGCTTGATGACTTTCCTCTCGGACTTTAAACTGTCAAAATTGTGTTCTATATAGGACATAAGGCTCTCTAACGCACACGCAACACGATTTACTTTGTGTCAATGCAACTCCCAATCTATGTTTGTTTGGATGTTCAATACAGGTTGCATCAATTATTACACAATTAAATGTAGGGTCACTGCTTTTAAATCTGTGCCTAAACACCATTTTTGTTTCGTGGGACCTGCCATTTCATTTCTTATAGTGTCCTAAATTTAAAGAGAACCTCAAGAGTGGTTTACTCTTTTAATTCCATTTCAAGATTTCATCTCCATTCTTAACCTGTATTGAACCCATCACGAATCTCACCTAATTGTAAATATGTGTACTGATTTAAACTTATAACAAATCCTACTCATTTAAAGTTCATACTACAAAAGTAAGTGTACTGACCAAATATATCATTACAATAACACTTTAAAATGTCAGTATTTTTTTGTAAGGAAATGGTTCATCATTACAAGACTGTTGTAAAATTAACTAAATTGCTGGCACAAGATGTCTGGCAGTGATTGTTACATCTGCTAGTCGCGCACCGACCACTACGTGTGTCTGCGCACAATCACATTCTAGGTTAGTGTGACAACTGCCAACGATGTGTGTGTGAGTGAGTAAAAGTGTGTGCGTCTGGTATGTGGACCTTCAGCTATGTTGGCTGTTTCATCTTGTAAACGGCCATATGTTTAATTTGTCAGACAAAAACCAAAGGTCGGTTTCTGTAACCTTTAAAATGTTCTAATTTGATAATTCCAATCAATATTACTAGTCCAAACACTTATAAAATATTTAGTTCGCTGCTGAGCGCTCATGACAAATTTTTCCTACATTAAATTTCGGGAACTGTGTTGATGCATTTTTTAACACGTTCGCGGCGGCATGGGAGCGATCGCTCCCATACGGAACCCTAATGCCATCCTGGTGGGTGCGATCGCTCCCAAGCTGCAATGTAGTACGAAATGATTTATTTTTAAGCCAGGATTAGAGCTAGAAATTTGAAACCTCGCACAGCACTGCTCAATAGTATACTGTATTTTGTTGTGGTGTTGGTTGGTAGTAAATCTTCCCGTAAATCCCCGTCTGGCAATCTCAAAATTCTACTTTTGTCCCGTCTTTTTCCCTCCATTTGGCAATACAATTCCAATGGGACCGGCTACGTTACAAGCAGTGCTGCTATCTGTTGGTGTTTAGCGAACTACGTCGACTCTCATTGTAAAGCAGGACATCCTCGCACGTTATTTGCTATTTGTCAGCCCGAAATTGGAAAGCCAATCACACGCGGCAATCGGGTTTGTTCGATGCTGAGGGCTGCCCCGCACCTGGGATACGCCTGCCATTTGACGTGCCGCCGCGAACGTGTTAATGACGAGCCAAAAAATTTTTTGAACAGTAAATATTAAAATTCTAGATAATTTTCCTGGATTACCTTTGTAAAGTTTTTTCTTCTTACATTATAGAGTTTACAATAGCCGAATGCCGACAACAAATAGCTTAAGGTCCAATCTTATAGGCTATGTCCATAACCCCAATGCAAGTGATGTAAATATCGTGCTAAGTCTTTCATTAGATAGGTTTTTATTGAATCAATGTTCTGAAAACATCGTAAATAGATTAAGCTTAATTAATATGTCTGAGTAATAATTCCTAAAGTTAAAAATATTTTAAAGTTTTTACCAATTTACTCTTTAAATCAACTAAATGGATGAATAAACTGATTTAAATTATCTAATAGTTATTTGTATACCAAAGATGTATAAATATTTATACAATTTCTTATGATGGACATAGCCTATATATTCTTCATTAGTATAAATTGCATGCATGTAAAATGTTAAAAATACTGGTAATAACATTGTTTTAATGTTTATCTTTTATAGAGAATAAATAAATACCGATCTACACTTTAACATTTCTTAACGGTTGTGTGTGGCAAAAAAATTAAATATGCATTTAAAAGTAAAAATAAACTAAGTAAATTTGCACTAGTTAAGTAATTAAGAAATGCACAGCAAGAACCAGAAAAATATTTTATTTTGTATTTTTTCTATCACAATGAATTTATTTTTTTCATTAAGCAATGAATTTAACAATTAATATTTTCAAACGCTAACTCAAGAATACTCTAAGTTGGCTAAGTTATCTTTGAATAACTAATAACAATTACCAGTTTGTGATCTGAATTTACCTACAACGCTTTTGTAAATCTAGTCATTGATAGTATTGTAAAGTTCAATCAATCATTGTAATCAATACTTTAACTTCAGTTTTAACTGTAAAACTCCAGATTAAGTTTTAATATAAAATTCTGTAAGTAGAACATTGTAATTTGTACTATTCAGGTAGTTTGTGCCAAAATGTAATAGAACTACCAAACTACGTTACCATTTTAAGACTGGATTAAATGCTTTTTATTGTCAGGTTTTAGTATGTACTTCTGTTTATGTAAAATCTGCTTAATTTAAATATTCATACAATAACAGTTTTTTCTTTAAACTTTGCTTAAATGACTTAAAGCAGTTAGCTTATGCAGTTATGCTTTTAGCAGTTAGTTGTGAAATGGAGCTTATTTTATAATTCACAAAAAGTTTTTCATGAACAAAATATTGTTTAATTGTTTTTCCTAAAAAGAAAAGTTCTGTTGACAAAAAAAAGATAGAAATGCATCCTAAAACTGTAAAACATTTGGGTTTTTTTTAAATTTTACAATTTGGATTGTTTTAAGATGGTTTCTGTGAAATCATTTTGTAGCTAAGCAAAATAACCAGGTACATTGAATTGAAAGATTGAATTCCATTTGAATAAGACTATGTTTTGTGTTTGTATATAAGACTGACTGTATACACTTAACAGTTTACAGAATTTGATCCTTTCTCAGAAGTCAAGTTGGCGATAAAAATCTGAGTAGACAGCAAATATTTAAATTTTCAGAAACATTATTCAGAAATCTTTTGTCTACACTAAAACAAAAAAATATTTTGGCACTATAATATTTTTCTTAAAAGTAAATTTTATTAGGTATTACTACTGCATATTTGAAACTGTTTAGCTTTTGATTGCTGGTTGATTTGAATATTGTTTGAGCATAAAACTTCATTCTTTGCTTCATTTCATTCTCTGATTCTGAGAGAGACAGTTTAGTACACTGCCCCAAAGTTAAAACAAATAGTGTGTAATGGTTTGAGTTACTTTTCATTTTGACTGGCTGTATTGACCCCGTGTGATAATACTACCTTAGGACTGTCTATAGTTGTAGGATTGGGAGAAACCAATATTTTTTTAGTGCTACGAGTCATTTTAGTGTTTTACCTGGATTTGATGGCATAGAAGGCTTTGAAGCACCTGAACCAGGTGTATTTTATAGCTGAAGTGCACAAACAATTAATGCTTCCAAACTTAAAAGAACAGCAGAAATCCTGTTTTGTTTGAATTGTTTATGAACTAGATTATACTCAAACTCTGAGGGTTAAGGTTTGAATTTGGAGGTTAATACTTTGGCATTCATTTGATTGAGGAAATTAATTGAGCACTTTTAAAAGGCATATGTAGTGGCTAAGGGGGTCTCAATCCCAAAGCTTTAATGCAATCCTGGTATGTGGGATTTGTCTAAGCCGATAACGGTTTTGATCCTAGGATTCTATTATTTTATGGTTTTACTTAAGTTTTAAATGGCAGTGGATTCCATTGGTTGAGCTCTCTATTGTTTTAAGCTTGACTTGCAAAAAATGTATACTGCACACTTTTGCCGTATTTTGATATTTAAAACAGTACCACTCATAACCTTTGACACCCGTATTTCTTATTTAGCCTACAGCATTTACATTCTAAACAGTAATTCTTGAAATTATGAA
The DNA here is from genome assembly GCF_028750875.1 of Macrosteles quadrilineatus. NCBI lineage: Eukaryota > Metazoa > Arthropoda > Insecta > Hemiptera > Cicadellidae > Macrosteles > Macrosteles quadrilineatus. The sequence goes on along the minus strand of NW_026542598.1, from coordinate 52,882,178 downwards.
TTACAAACGTAATGTACCATATCAATTGCGTTCTCACTCATGTTTCATGTCAAGTAAAACTCAACAAGAGATTGATATAAAATATGGGTTTTGGTTTTTTAATCCTGTTGATCACAGGATCAAGAGACCCAGGATTTAAAGGTTTCAAAAACCAGCCAAGAGCCTGGGACTGAGACCCCTAATCGACTATCAAGAGGAACATAACCAAACCACGCCTCATTCTACATGTACTGACATTCAGGAATCTTTAAAATCTTTCAAGTCTGTTAAAGGACATTAAAATCTGTTTTGCTACACCAGTGTCTGAAATTTTTAAAGTAGTACCATTAAGTTATGAGAAAAATATATTTTTATTTATGAAGAAACATAACTTTTTCTGTCGCACTCTAGCTTAAACTTTTGTAGTAAAATGTTTACTAGCATATTTCATTTGGTTGTTTTTGTTTTTTTTTCTTACAGTATAACCTAAACTTTTTAAATATCTCCACAGATCAAAACTGAGATGGTAAATACTATGATATTTCAGTTTTTATTTTACTGAATAAGCAAAACTGAAATTAAAAGACTCTGGCAATTAAGATAAACTTTACTTTGCTGTATTTAAATAAATTCTTCAACTGTTCACTTTGGATTTCTTAGCCTATTGGTTTCTCTGATGAGCTAATACCCTTTCTACTATGAAACGTAAGAATGTTAAGGACCAATTGTATATGTTTAGACTAGATTATAATTTTCTTCTGTCTCTAATTTACATAGTACAATATTTTTAGCTATGAGTAGGACCATTTGAGGGCTGTATTCTTCACTTAGGCCTAATATAAAGACTTTGATCTGTTTAATTTTTAAAGCATAAATCTCGCTGCTATAGTTATTCTTTTCTGTAGAGTAATCCTTTACTTTTATTCTATTTTAAAATTAAGAACTAATATATGAGCTTTATATGTGTAAAAATAAGTAAACTTGTAGTTTAAAACCAATAAAACTTATTTAAAAGAACTGAAATTTACTACCTTAAACTTCGTTGAGAGGAAAATAATTTTAAATTGAATACAAAATATTTAGTAAACATACCTGGTCAATGGACATTAACAGCATTTTTTATCTTACTGTAAAGACTGTGAAATTTAAGTATTTCATCAATTTCTGTACTGTAAGTTAGTTGCTAAGCTCATTTTAACTATAGTTGAAAGTGGTGTAGAGTCGTAATATTATATTGAATCTGCTCTTACAAGTTTTAAGGTGCCAAGTTAGAAAGTTAACAAAATACCATTTTAATCCCGTTCTAAACCTGATTTAGCAGTATATCTGAATTAACGATTTGTACATTATTACTTAAGCTGTAGTTATGATTAATTATAATTTTTACGAGCTTCAATACTGTTAATTCAATACTGTTTGTTTGGTATTTGACTGATAATAATGTGTTGAAAGAAATAAAATTATATTGGTCAAAATAAGAGCTTTGTTTCACTATGTCAACCCTTTTCTGTCTTTTCAATCCGAACAGGAAAATGAAACTACCAAGTTGTTGCTGTTTTTTAATAAAAAATAAATTACAATACAATATAACAAATAAATAATATTAAATTATTAACTGGTTTAAAGTACACTAATTATAACTAAAGGTGCTTCTATTTACAGTGAATATTTTGGTCCTCCCTGTTAAAATATATATTTAACAGTTTCAAAACTGACTGGAAGCTATTAATGGTACAGTAGACTACCGATTACCCACAAGTGGATTAATCACACTGTGGAATAACCATGACCGTAAGAGAAATTTGAGTTAAAACATATATTACTCAAGTTACATGGACGTTATTAAGTGATGAACAAAACGTTTGGCGTAGTGAGACATCTCACGGTCAGACTATAGAGTTGTCTTTGTTTACTTCACCGTCCACTATGAACCACTGATTACACCTAACGAGATGATAAGTTACATTTTGTAAGTGTTTTAATTTTTTAATTACTAGGTCTATGCATAATATACTCTTCAATATTGTTTGTTTTGAAAATATAAGTGTGTGAAACAAATTTTAAAAAAGCTATTTATAATTCACTTAAACGTTATATTATCTAAACCTGCATTAAAGCTTAACTATACATTCAAAGTTATTTCCCAACTAGTTCAGGTTGGGTTTGCATTATCCACAATTTTGATTATCCATTGATCACTCAGCCACTCATTATCAAGGATGATCGGGAGTCTACAGTACAAAGAATTTACTCATAATGTCTGGACATTAAGATTTTTTCTTCATTGTGTTTATTAAGCTTGGATAGATGATTTTTTCACTTATTGGTTGGCTTAGAGTAATTGTTGTTTCAATTTCAAACTGAGATTGACACTTTGCTACAGTAAAAGATTTCTGAATTAGAAACAAAGATATTTAGTTGTGAGTATTAACATATAACGTTTCAGTACAGTATTAGACAAATAAACTAAAAACACAACGTAGTTTTTAGCAAAGTATTTAATTATTTCAAGATCAAACAATATGTTACCTATAAACCATTTGTTTACTTTCAACTCCAAATTTTGATTTCAGACTTATCATTTGTATACCAACTTAAAACTGTAGGGCCTAATGGTAAAACTGAAGTAAACATTTACATGAAAAAAGTATGTCTAAATTGTTAATGTAAAATGGTAGAAACTAAGAGATTTGGTATTTTGAATTTTAAAAATAACTAGCTGTAGGCTTACAAGTAAAATTTGGTTCAATTTTTACAACCTAGGCAAAAATAAGAGTCAGCTGTATCATTACATACCACTTGTCTAAGAATCATAGTGAATTAGATCTCGATTTACGTGGACTCCGTTAACCGTTCACTTTAGCTCTCATTTACACATGCGAGTTGACTCTATCTTCAAACCTCAACAACCTACACTGGTATTTCAAACCCACTGCCAAGACTTACAAATGTTATAAGTCTGCCTTGGGCCCCATGTTGAGCGGAATGGCCTTGAGCTCTGTTCGCATACAGAGGAACTCTCCGCAGATACACATGATGGCGAGACACGCGATGTGCAGCAACCACCAACTGATGGAGGAGGGAAAGTGTCCATTGTACGTCCAACAGATCACCAGGTGTATAAGATGAGCAGTACATGAAAAGTCTAGACACTGCTTAGTCCTCTGCACTAGGCACCACAGACCACAGGCTCTAAACATATACAACATATACTTGATATATATTTTTATCTTACTTTTTTACTTCAGATTGGGACGTGTTGGAGGTCTCTGGCCAAAAATGTTATTGAAAAACTTTGTTTGGTTGGTATTATATTGATTTTTAAATATTAATCATAGTACTACAAACGGTTTATACACAATATTGTACATAATCTCTCCAATATTGCAGACATTTCTCTCAGTGACAACAAAATCTCAAACTCATTCTACAGTCTTGACAAAATTGTGAACGCCTTCCGCAGTCACAGTAACATCAAGAACGTCTTCCATGGTTACAGCAGACTTGTAAAAATCTCCTGCGGTTACTGCAATATTATCATCTTCATGATCAATCATCATTCTGGCTAAACCGAGAATATGACACACAAACATGACAAAATTGTCTTTTTTCAAATGCGCATCTTCACAGGCATGGCGAATATGCATAGTGAAAATAAAAGCTTGACTCAGTTCAACCCAACTTGAGTTAGGCCCCGAACCGATCCCTCAGGTCAACTGTTGACCCAGCCCGATCCAAAAAATATCGGAGACCCGAGGACCCCTAGTAATTTACAAGCGGTTAGACCAAAATACTTGATGTACGGTATGTGAAACTAAAAGGCCTTTACAGGAAATCAAACGTTGAAAACGTTGATGAATCAGAAAATCAGGACAAAATCGTAAAGATATTTTCAAGTCACGACAAAGTCAAGAACAGATGAACGTCTTCTAGGTCGAGATTGTGAACATGTCCAGAGGTCACGGTAAAAACAAAAACATATTCTGCTGTTCCAGCGAAATTGCAGACATCTTCCTTCCAAAGCCACTTTTTGCAGAGTTTTTGAATGTGAATATTAATAGCTTAAAATCTTGGTTTTAAAAATATTTATATTCAGAAGAATGTTTTTATTTTTCTTAAATCTGATTGTTTTGGGTTTGGTCAATTTTAATATAATAATTTAAATATAAACTTACCCAGTTAAAGAGTTGAGGACAAAAGAAGCGATAATTAGCTTTCCCGGTACATCTCGAACATGAATTTCCTGAAAAAGACATTTCAAAATAAACTTTTACATCCTCATTATTATTTAGGTCATATCAGGCCTTTATGTGCATATCAATGTGTTACTAGACCATTCCATGACATTATCATCTTTTGAAGCTGCAATTTTCCAATTTTTTGCAAAGTCTACAGCGAACAGATATTAGGTATAAAATAAGGTACAATAAGGTTTAGGTAAAATAATGTTAGACAAAATGGGAACTATGATCTTGGGTTAATGTCAATAAGTCCTTAAGCAACACATGTATCTTTGGTGGTGCTGACAAAGATTTTCGTAGGCAGACTACCTGTGATCTTTCTGCTATATGTCTGTTATGACACAAACCTCTAGTTTTGGATCAAAATGTGTAGAAGGCATTGGTTATAAGGTTTATGGCGTATCAACATATGCCTAGGCTATATAGGTCATTGACAAAGTTTCAGTCACCCATAAAAATTATGATGGTGGCTTAACTTATATGTAGCCTAATGTTACGCCTAAATTATCTGAGACCACCACATTTTATATGAACCACAAAACATAAAAAAAAGTCAAATTGATTCAATCACGGTCAATAGACCATCTTTAATAACGTTAAATAAATCTATTAGTTAAATAATAATGTCATCAATCCTTATTACTCTTTAGAAGTAGGCCTACCTATTTTGAAACAGTAATGTACATTGATATATTGAGTAACCTAAAATGTAATACTTACTTGATAGCGGAATATGTGATCGAGCGATCTTGAAGTGCCAACTAGCAAATTGACCGCAGCCAACCATAGTCCAAGAGCAACATAGTAGACACTCTGAAGCGCTATGATCTGAGCGATAATCAACATCGGATCCCACTGAGTGCTGCGAAACTGTCCTGTCAACTTGGTCATTTTGGACTCAGATCTTGGCTGTCAAACAACAACACAAAATTAAGTTAAGTGAAGTAGATTGGCTGATATATTATCAAGCGTTCAAGAAGTTATAAGTTATGAATGAAGAATTCTTATTTAGAACCTTGAGACAGCTGAGGAAACCGAGCCTAATTTACCGAGGGAACGATATGGAATCATAGTAACATTGTACATTGTAACATCTTAGGAACATTGTACTGATACATAAACAGAGTAGGCAATGGATAAAAAACTCCTAAGTTTTTTGTAGATAAAGCATTCACAGTACGAGTGCAGCATTAATTTAAGAGTGATTTATAGTGGTGTAACTATACGAGGAGTGATGAGGGGGATAGATACTTTTAAATATTTGTATTACAGCAATTCTAGGCAACTTCATTAAAATACAGTTGCTCAAGTTGTGTGTAGTTTGAAACTGAAACTGATGAATTGTTTTGATTAATTGTTGAGGGAGTATTATGCTCTCTAGAAATGTTAGTTACTAGTATTTAACTTCTTAAAAATATAATTACGTACTGTAGGGTAGGTTGGGGTAATTAAGAGACAAAATGTCAACTTTCATCATAACTATTTGGCCCATCACACTGAGACCGAATAAAAGTATGCGTGGTAAATAAATCACGTAAATAGGCCTATTGGCGTTTAGAATATGTTTAGAGCGGAATAATATGTGGAAGTCTCCTGATTTTTTATATGATTAATATATTTAAATTGCATGTTTACTTAGAATTGCACGTTTTAAAATAAAAAATCATCCTGCATGTACGCATTTTTGATATTGATAGCCTATTTCATTACGTTTCAACCACTAGGTATTTAATTGTGCAAAAACAGTTTGGAAGTTGCATGAATTAATTAGTCGGTTCATTATATCCTAACCTTTACCTTCCTACTCTAACCTTACTTCAAAACACTTAATACAGTCACAAATATGCATAAAACCCGACCTACCTTCCTCACATGCCTAAATAAGAACTGATTATTTGGTTTCAAAACGAATTGATTTCATTCCGCCTAAAGTCGAGTATAAACCGCTGTTTGCTCTCCTCGTCACTCAGTCCTAAGTCAACAGATCACGCCATCAGTGTACCTTAGATTCGTAATTTTAACCTTCGTTTTACAGCCACTTAGTAATCTGCTGACATGGTAGCAAGGGCTGCCAACCCTTGCAAGGCAGCGTGGGGTCTTATCAACCGGAGCAGGTCCAGTCCCAGAAGTGATGTTGAGACCGACTTTGCCTCTGCGGAGGACTTCAACTTGTTTTTCCTCGACTCTGTAGACAATATCGTGAGTGGTATTGTAGGAAATAAGGTGGATTATTTAAATAATATTCCTATGTCACAAGTAGCCTTTGAGTGGATGATGGTTACACCCACTGAGATTGTAAATATTGTAAATAGTTTTAAACCATCATGTAGTAAGGATGTGTTTGATATGTCCACTGAGTTTTTGAAAAAAATTGTACCTTATATTGCCGCAATACTAGCTCATCTGTTCAATAGCTGCCTATTAGAAGGGGTTTTTCCGGAAGTCCTAAAAAGGGCAAGGACTGTACCTGTGTACAAAAAAGGGCCCAGAAAAAGCATGGCTAGTTATAGACCTGTATCTCTGTTACCAGTTTTTAGTAAGATCCTTGAGGGTTTAATGTTAAACCAGTTGTATGGCCACTTTGAGTTGCATGGTCTCCTTGTTCCGGCTCAGCATGGTTTCCGGAGAGGCTTTTCCACAGTCACCGCTGTGGACTCCCTCATACGGGTTGTTTTGGACGCTTTCGAGAGGCAGTCTTCTACTGCTGTTCTCTTGTGTGATTTATCTCGCGCCTTCGATTGTATGCCGCATAGTATTCTTTTAGATAAACTTGAGAGACTCGGACTGGGGGAGTTTGCACTCAGGGTGGTCCGTTCATATCTTGAAGACAGGTCTCAGGTGGTAAGCTGGGCTGGTGACCATTCCAGTCCTCTTCAAGTGAAGCATGGGGTCCCTCAGGGCTCGATACTTGGGCCTTTCCTTTTTATTGTGGCCATGAATGACATTTATTACAATGTGTCAAATGATGTGCTGCTATACGCAGATGACACAACCTTGTTTGCTAGCGATTTAGATCCTGTAGCTGCTAAACTAGCTGTAAGTAGAATGTTTAATACTGCCACTGATTGGTTCTCAGGCAATAGACTAGCTCTTAACCAAGGGAAAACACAGGAAATCCTTTTCAGTCTTAGCAAGAATGTGAATAAGCAAGAGGCGGTAAAATTGTTGGGTTTCACCCTTGTCTCTGAGCTTGGGTGGAGTGACCACATTGAAGCACTGTGCACCAAGTTGAATAGAGTAACGTGTCTGCTTCGTAAGCTCTCATATGAGATGCCCTTTGATTTTGTAAGACTTGCCTTTTTTGCTTTCTTTCAGGCTCATGTTGTTTATGGAACCAGGCTATGGGGCCACTCCCCCCATGCTCAGAAGATTCTGTTGCTACAGAAGAAAGCAGTCAGGGTAATCTGTAGGACTGAGTATCAAGCTCATTGTAAACCTTTGTTTTGTGAGTTGCAGATCATGACTGTTATCAACGTTTATATTTTTCAGTGTCTCATGGCCATTAAAGAATCAGAAAACACACTTGCTCGAAATTCAGATGTACACCAGTATAACACTAGATTCTGTAACAATATTCACATAAGTTATAATAGACTAAGTAAAACCCAACAATGCTTCCCTGTTACAGGTATCAATCTCTTCAACTCTCTACCAGATCAAGTGAAATCACTTCCAAATTCAAAATTTAAAATAATTCTGAAGAAGTGGCTATTGGCAAACCCTTTTTATAAGACAGAAGAATTTTTTGTTGCTATGAAGCATGGCCCATTTATTGTACCTTAGAATAGGAATCTGAAAGGTATATGTACTATATTTATTTATTTTGCTTGCTTGTGCACCTGCATGGTTTTTGCTGATTTTATAGTTTTTAGTTTATTGCAGCTTTCTGTATTGTTTATTTTGGCTGTTTTTTGACAATGCCTATTGTATATTTGTAATACTGAATGGCTGAATAAATCATTTATCATTTATTATCTCTCCGACAAAAACTGATTGCATTTTTGGATTCAGCGTGAAAAAAAACTGTTAGTAGGTAGACATCTAAAAACTACACAATATCACGTTGTAGACATATTAAATAATTGCCATTATCAATTAACTAAGTTAAACAATATTTTCAATTTGATAGTTTCAATCGATGTTAACATAGCCCAGTTAAGAAACTGTACCCCATTTGGTGTTGGAAATCGGCATATTGAGAGGTTTAAACAAAAGCAATCAGCAATAGAGTTGGCCTTAGTAAAAAATCTGATGTAAAATGTTGTTTATGCTTTAGGTTAGGTGTGTGTTAGTGGTGGGGTTAGGAATGGTTAGCCTAAGTAGGTATATCCAATATGTTTAGCAAATTTGTCTGACGACTAAATAGATTCTTTGCTTAAGGACATACTTAATCTAGGCCTAATTAAAATTAAATGTGATAACTAAGGCTATGCCTCATTTATAACAAACCTACACGTCCTAAAGCGTCTTATATTATACCATGCAATTTTTAAGCTAAGCTACTCACATTTAATACAATCATTGTGCTGAGATAGGTATGTTATAGTTTGACAATCTGAAAGCCTAACCTAACTAAACCAAATCTATTTTTATGACGTAATGCTGCTTCTAGTTTCAGTGGTTTTTGAAACTCTAAGCACCTCTAAGTTAGGCCTAGTCAATGCAACACTCACTGGCGTAGCCTAAGATTTATATTTTTAACCTGACAGAGAGAGACAGATATGAGTTGACAGACTTGTAAGTCTTGTGACAGTAGTAGTAGTATAATTTGCACTGAGCTAAAATTATAACTGGAGGTAGCACTGCCATGGCAGAAGTCTGTCAAAAGCGAGTCGCTGATTTTGTTAGGTTGGTATAGCAGTAAGTTTTCTTACCATAGCAATAACATGGCTTCTTATAACTAGGTTGGTATAGCAGTGAGTATTTTTGTCATACTTGAACACTTTTAATACTTTAATAATTTTCTTTGAAATGGTGACCATACAAAGTAGGTATTTTAAGCCAAGTATAATAATAGTTATAGCAATAATATGGCTTCTTATGGACACACACCTCACGCAAACATGGCGGCTGGCGACACGCATCTTTGACATTCAGTGCTACCTCCAGTTAGAATTATAGCTCAGTGATAATTTGACACTTTGACTTGGTTAATTAATAATTTTTAAGACGGACTGGACTTGGAGTGGACTTGGACTAGTGGCCTGACTGAGACTACTGAACTGAACTGAGACTGAAAGACTGAACTTTGAAACCTGGAACAATAGGAATTAGGATTAGGAACAACGGACCAAGGAATTACTTTACTAACGAAGTTGATTCGCTCGCACGTCAAAATAACGTCACATCCCGTTCCCGTTGCAGTTCCACTATTACAAAATAATGCAAAGGGAACAGTTACTTTTTTTCTTTTCCACAATAATATTCTATTGGCTCTCGACGAACACCATTACCTCAACGATACAGTGATAAGCTAACGGCCTCGGTGGTTTGGATAGCGTACCGTACTGTTGAACTGTAGATAGCAGGACCGAATCCTACCTGAGGCATTATAACTTTTTGTCTAAGATTTAAATTAGAGTGCGATTACATCTTTTGTTAGAATTAGAGGCATTTATAATTTTATTTTATGAACAGTACATAACTATTTTTCGATTAGTAAACTTTCATTCGATTTTTCAATTATCAGCAAGAGTTTGGTTGGTTTGGTTAGGTCATGACAGTTTAATTTTATAATTAAAGAATTATAAAATTGAATTTGAGGCATTTTATAATTTCATTTTATGAACACAACAAATTTTTAGGTTATCTACAGGGTGTTCCGGAGCTCTCTACCAACTTTTTCAGGTATTATTCATGGACCAAAGACAATTCAAAATATCATAATCAAAAACTCAAAATTTACTCGTATGGCCACCATTTTGTTTTTTTTTTTTCACAAAAACATGTTTAATTCAATAATGGCTTTTTATTAAAAAAATGAAATTTAGTATGTAGCTTTATTACCTAAAGAACTAATTACGGTGAAAAAATTGTTTTTTTTAGAATGTTTGTTTTCAAAATGGCGGCCGATTAAACATTTTAAACGTAAATATCTTAAAAACTTCATATACAATTTTTTTTTACTACTATGATTTTTAAAGACAATTTAATTACAAATCTTATGATACCAAAATTGAGAAAATCGGTTCATGAATAAATGAGAAAACACATTTTTAATAAAATGTGATCATCTCAATACCAACTGTTACTGTACTATGTAAAACCACTGCTAGTGATCCACATCAATCAGCTGCTTTATGCTTATTAACTCTGATCAGCTGTTTGAAACAATACATTGTTAAAACGTGATGATTTCCAGTTTGTTGTTTATTGTTAATCAGTGTGCTGCTTTACTATTATTTAAATATTAAATTAATTAAAATAATAAATTTGAAAAAGCCATTTAGAATACAAAAATAAAAAGTTTATTTATTTACATGAGGCATGACTAGTAAATCTGTACATAAGTTATTAAATCCAAGAAAATAATTTGTAATAATCTATGGCCTAACCAATATTATTTACAATTGATGTTCAATGTGCCCACCACCAACTCGATTGCACATTGTAAACCGTGATATCATCGATTGCCGCACATCTACTTCAAATTCATTTTTCTTTTGTATGACTGCAGCAGCCGCCACAATTCTACCGATCAGGTATAATTCACTTTCAACAGGTGTTGAATATACAAGTTCCTTCATTCTACCCCAAACATAAAAATCAAGGGGGTGAGATCTGGTGATCGTGGTGGCCACGACACTGGTCCACCGCGACCAATCCACTGTTGGTAAAAATGTAAATTAAGAAAATCTCTCACATTATTCCCATAATGAGCGGGAGCACCGTCGTGTTGCAGCTACATGTTCAGTCTGTTTGCCAAGGGAACGTCCTCCAGGAGCTCAGGGAGTATTTCTCTAAGAAATACTAGGTATGTCGGCGAGTTCAACCTGTTAGGAAGAATTAAGGGGCCTATTAAGTTATCCCCTAAAACTCCAGCCCAAACATTAACGGAGAAACGATGTTGCTTGCCGAAAATGTGTGTTTCGTGTGGATTTTCAAAAGCCCAACAATGGGTGTTTCTGGTGTTAAAAATACCATATTGATTAAAACTTGCTTCATCCGTGAATAGCACGCTTTTTAAAAAGTGTGGATTATCTGCCAGCTTGTGTAAAAACCGTCGGGAACAATCTACCCGACGTGGATAGTCTTGTGGTTCAAGTGCATGGACCGTTTGAGGATGATATGGATACATACCTTCTCCATTGAGTACCCTCCACACAGAGTTCTTGATGGCATCTAACTCATTACCCACTGCTCGAGTACTAGTGTGAGGGTTTTCTTCAAATCTACGAAGAACATCTTCCTCAAATGCAACTGAACGCACCGACTTCTGAACTCCAGTATCTACCATTTTTACATTAAAAGTTCCAGTTTCATGGAGACGATTGTGCACAGCAGTGAATGTTTTGGCACTGGGACATTGTCTGTTTGGATATTATTCACTGTACAATCTCCTCGCCTCACTTGCATTTCCAAAAGCAGCTCCACAAAAAAATGCATATCACAATACTCAGCAAAACTAAAACTAGTCATTTATCGATAAGGGCCAACTGAACAAATTAACAGTGAACAATAATACTAAAGCAGCACACTGATTAAAAATAAACAACAAACTGGAAATCATCACGTTTTAACAATGTATTGTTTCAAACAGCTGATCAAAGTAAATAAGCATAAAGCAGCTGATTGATGTGGTTCACTAGCAGTGGTTTTACATAGTACAGTAACAGTTGGTATTGAGATGGTCACATTAAAAAAAAAAATGTGTTTTCTCCTTTATTTATGAACCGATTTTCTTAATTTTGGTATCATAAGATTTGTAATTAAATTGTCATAAATTGTCTTTAAAAATCATACCAGTAAAAACAAGTTTTGTATATGAAGTTTTACGTTTAACATTTTTTATCGGCCGCCATTTTGCAAATAAACATTCTAGAAAAACGATTTTTTCACCGTAATTAGTTCTTAAGCTATTAGCCGTAAAGCTATTAACTAAATTTCATTTTTTTATAACAAGCCATTATTGAATTAAAAATGTTTTTGTGAAAAAAAATTGCGGCTATACGAGTAAATTTTGAGTTTTTGAAATTTTGATTATGATATTTTGACTTGTCTTTGGTCTAGGAATAGTACCTGAAAAAGTTGGTAGAGAGTTCTGGGACACCCTGTATAATATTTAAACGTGACAGGGTTTTTTTATTTCACGATTCTGAATCAACCACTTGACGGATTTTCATGATTTTTGTGTTGACAAAAAGATATTTTTGAGTACTATGCAATGTCGAAGCCATTATTTTAGTTTAGGGTTTTAGTTTTTTAGAAATTAAGTTTTAAATTTTTAAAAGTCTAGCAGCCGACGCTAACATTCTCCTCTAGCTTTTGGTATAATCATGGGTATAATACCATTTGCTTAATGTAACAGCTGTAAACATTCAGCGTTTTCGACATAAATTCAGCTTTTGGATGAAAATGAAATGGCATATGTAGAATTGACTTTTTTGTACTATGTGTAATGCTATAATCATTGATACGTTCATTTACACGTACCTAGGTATTATAATTGATCAAAAGTTTAGTTGGGCTCACCACATTCATTATCTCAAACAACGACTTAGAAAGCTCATATATGCATTTTCTCAACTTGCTGGAGGGCTGACCACGGATTACTGTAGACAGTTTACTATGCTTACGTGCAGTCTTTGCTTCAATATGGTATACTGGCGTGGGGCGGTGTCTCGGCCTCTATGCTTGAGCCTCTGGCTATTGCGCAAAGGTCATTAATCAAAACCATACTTAGCAAACCATCGAGATATCCAACAGAGGATCTGTACTCAGATTTTCGTGTTCATGATATACAACAGTTATTTGTAAAAACTCTTTTAGTCTTTATTAGGTCAAACAAAAACATAATTTTTACCAATTTGCAGCATAACTATCCCACAAGACATAGAATCAACTTTGGTTACCAATTTCCTAGATTAAATATAACCTCGTTAAAAAGTAACCCATTTTTTATCGCCCATATCTTATATCGCTATCTTCCGCCACAAATCCTGCAGTATGAGGAGAGCAGTGTCCCGGTGTACAAAAGAAAGGTGAGTACTTGGCTTGCCAGCATTGGCCGGACGGCTACGGAGGCGCTGGTAAAATCCCCATATAATTAGGCTCATTAGCCTTCTTTCACACCAGCGCGGTGCGGCACCGTCCCGCACCGTCGATGCGGGGCGACCCGCAAGGCCCTTTCACACTAGCTGCCCGGATCCGGGCGTTTCCAGGCTGAAACTTTGTGATTTTTGGATGCATTTCATTCAAATAAATAAAAGTAAGGTGGTTATGCTACTTGTTGTATCCGAAAATAAAATACATTGCCCCCTTGCTAAATAACCTAATTGGATCGATGCCGTGTGTGTAAAAATGTCAATTCCTTGTGTTTTTAAAAGTTATGGTGACAGCTGTGGGATGAATCTCGCACTTCAAACATGGTCTCAAATATGTAATGACTCACTTTCTACTCTTGTTATGAAATATACTACAACATCTGGGACCATTTTTTTTTTATTTCAGTGCACTATAGGAGATAAAGTAATTCAGTAGTTGATATATAGGCTATAGTTGATATATAGTTGATATTTTCATGCACATATATGTAGGTGGTTTTAGCTTAAACAACAATTCATTTCCTTCCATATATTTAGAAGAACATGTAAGTGCTCGTTAAACCAAATGTTTTTATATTAAATAAATCAGACATGTTTAATAAAATCGTTTGTACAAATTTAAACATGCAAATGAAAGATGGTTTGCTGCAGTGGGGGTCTCGTCCTACACGCTGACCTTCAAACTAAAACAAAATATAAAGCTTGGCCAAACTAATAAGCTCTATATAAATTTCAACCTCAATACCAAGAACAACAAAATTGCCTATTAACAAGAGTAGCCTACAACAAAATCAACCACACTCAACCACTGATAGGCATAGACAGTCAAAACTGCTGATTTAAGTGCGGGCAAAACCAGCCCGTCCCGCGCAAGTGTGAAAGCGTACATAAGAACCCATGATCTAAAAACAATTCATGCGGTTTCGACCCGCATTGGAAGTTTAGGTTCGTGCGGGTGATTTTTCAACCCGGACGGAGGTTTAGGTCTGTCCGGGTCAACCCGCACTGGTGTGAAAGCTCCCATATGATTCAATAGTCTAAACAGCTTCGTCCGGTGCGGGACGGTCCCGCACCGCGCTGGTGTGAAAGAAGGCTTAGAAAGAAAAAAAACGTAAACACCTTAGTAATCTACTGAGACCCTTTCATTGTAGCTATTGTAGCTTCTAGTTGATTATTTTAATCTTTGGTTACATTAGGAAATTCTACTCTAAATTAATTTTGTGTTATTGTGTCCTAATTTTGTACATATTAACTTTTAAATTATGTTTTTATGTAATATATAATTATTTTTAAGAAATGTAGTAAATGTTTTAATTAGACAATAAAAATCACTGTTTATCCACAATATACCAGATAGCAGATTTAGAACTCTTTTTCCGCACACGGGCTTACGCCTATGCGGAAAAATATATTTCTTTTTAATTTATATCAGTTTATTGTATTGTTTATATTTTGGAAATAAACGATTTGAATTTGAATTTGATTTAATCGGTATGAGGATCAGAGTTTATTTTAATATACATAGTAAAATACTAGATGTTCAGATTTTTTTTTTAGTAGTCTTTAAAATATTTAGTTTGTTTTAGTGAAATATAATTTGTTATAACTAACCTAAACTAACAGCTGGTTGAATAAAAAATGTATATATTAAAACGTGACAGGTTTTTTTTATTTCACTATTCTGAATCAACCACTTGACGGATTTCTATGATTTTTGTGTTTGAAAGAAAGATAATTTTGAGAACTAGGGAATGTCGAAGCCATAATTTTAGTTTAGGGTTTTAGTTTTTTTAGAAAGAAGTTTAAAATTTCAAAAAGTCTAGCAGCCGACGCTAACATTCTACACTGGCTTTTGTTATAATGTCATTTGCTTAACGTAACAGCTGTAAACATCAAGCGTTTTTGACGTAAATTCAGCTTTTGGATGAAAATGAAATGACATATGTAGAATTGACTTTTTTATACTATGTGTAATGTAATGCTATAATCATTGATACGTTCATTTAATCGGTAAGAGGATGAGAGTTTATTTTAATATACATAGTAAAATACTAGATGTTTTGATTTTTTTTCCTTCATTCGAATTTTTTATTATCAGCAAGTCTGGTTAGTTTGGTTAGATTATGACAGTTTAACTTTAAATTATAAAATTAATTTTATACTTTCATAATTTTATAAATAAGTATAACGTCATGGATCTACGGTAAGGACCATGAATATGACGTTATGAACAGTCTCATTTCATAATCAGTATTTAAGTTGTGGGTAGAAAACGTGAAGTTTATTCTATCCATTTCGGCTAATGAGGTTTAAAGGTACTACAGTTCCTAAACTAGGTTTTCTTTGTGTGCAACCTGTTCCTAAACAGTTATAAAATTAGTATAATTAATATCGTAATATGGTGCCATGTGCGAACAGCCTCTGCCAATTACCATACTAAACAGAGAACTTCTGTAGGCTGTAGGAGATTATTGACACAACGTTATACCATGAAGTTATAGTATTCTCTAGGTAGTCAAAAAGCCACTTTCCTTTGTAGTCCAGTCAATGACGGTAAAAAGTGTAAGCTGTGTATTAAGGCTGGAAAATAATAAAGTTAAAAACATTATAACAGAAAATTAGATACCATTGTTATATTTGTATAACTGTTGAAATATTGTTGGAGAGTAAATTTGATTCTGAGTTTGATTTGATATACTTATTACAATAATTTAATTTGTTTTACATTATTTGGCCTTTAGGGATTTATGTACCTATACCAGCCATTGATTAGGCTACAAACTAATCGATTTGTTTGCTTTGTGAGTGTTTCAAATAGTGTATTGGGCGAATAAATGATAACCGACTCATCATAGCATTTAATACCTACCTATCTATCTATATATTAATAGGCAAGCATGTTTCTTTAAAACCTTTTTTCTCAGCTTGTGTGCATCGTGGGGTAAATCTGCACATACCGTTAGAAAGCTATTTTCCTGTAGGTGTGCAGAATCCCTTTATAAATTTAAATAGGCTCAAAGATAAGCACAAAAAATGAGTTTGAAAATTTGAAAAAATTAACATGGATTTTATGCGTTGCCATGCTGGTGACGAAATAACAACGAAATATAAACAGAAAATCAAAACAAATGGAAGAAACTCCAATCACATGTTTTATTTACAGTGTGGGGTGAAAATAGAGAAGTGAGTACATTACATATTTTTGGTCGAGTTTCGACCACTGGACGACGTCTCGTAATTATTTAATCAGGGCTTTGCATCTATCTATCTATATATTAATAGGCAAGCATGTTTCTTTAAAACCTTTTTTCTCAGCTTGTGTGCATCGTGGGGTAAATCTGCGCATACCATTAGAAAGCAATTTTCCTGTAGGTGTGCAGAATCCCTTTATAAATTTAAATAGGCTCAAAGATAAGCACAAAAAATGAGTTTAAAAATTTGAAAAAATTAACATGGATCTTATGCGTTGCCATGCTGGTGACGAAATAACAACGAAATATAAACAGAAAATCAAAACAAATGGAAGAAACTCCAATCACATGTTTTATTTACAGTGTGAAGTGAAAATAAAGAAGTGAGTACATTACATATTTTTGGTCGAGTTTCGACCACTGGACGACCTCTCGTTTTATTTAATACCCTACCTATTATTGATAAGAAGTTCACCAGGTCAGCTGGTACGTGAGCTGGTTCTCGCGTCTGAGAGGTGGCGCTCCTGGTAGCTAAGGTAGGAACTAGCGTCTGCAATACCGACATTACGGACATGGTCGTAACGCAGTACGTTGTAAGTAACCACATAAGCATATAAATAGGTTTTTAATCGCAGCTTTTGGTTGCAGAATTTATGAACAAAAATAAAATTGGAACAAGAGCATAAACGCAATATGTGATACCAAAGATGGTTTAACCCGGATTAACCAACAACAAGTGGACTTCTGTAAATTGTAAATTTTGAAGCTCGTTTTTTGTGTCTAGTTCATGTCCGATGTCCGGTGACACTATCGCTAGTGTTGACTAAATTTTGATAACTAGGGTACGAGTTATTGTTTATGATTACATAACATAGTTTTATTTGGCTGAACGAAGTTTTAAAAGAAACAAATTGTAAACAAAACACGACCTCTACTGTGCACCGAACAGAACTAACAATAACATTGGCTTCAGCTGTTCCATAAGGATGAGAAATTTACTGGGGAGGATGATTTATCTATGGTGATACTGGAGGAAAGTGAATAATTGTCCAATGAGTTTTAACATCCAGAAGAAAGAGTATCACTCTCTTACTATAACCACAACGAGTAGCAAGTAACTCAATACACGGTATTATGTAAACACTGACTGCTGAATAAGTTGTCGTGACATAAAAATGGTCAATATACTTTATAAGGTATATTGTTATATCGAACCATCGAAATACATCCTTCGATGTATCGAACGAGTTCGCAAACCAGCATGAGCGGACCACGGGAATGGGTTTTTATCGAGTAAAAAATTGGTTTTCACATTTTTGAGCCCCAAAACATAGAACTTCCCACTCTTTCTCTAAACAACTTTTTAGAGCTTAAAAATCCAATTTAATATTTGAAGTGATTTTTACAGTTATTCTGTTGGTTACGGATAGTTAAAATAAGACCGTAATTTTAAAATACTGAAATCTTGAAATTTTTAAATTTCTCCGTTCTTATGGAGTATGAGTAAACCAAAAATCTATTTATTTTGTACTAGGCTATTAACATTTCACTAAAATACTTCAATACCCTCCTTGTACTATCAGCGAACCTAAGTACTCGTTAAACCTAATGTTATTCAATCAAATAGCAAATCAATCTGGCTTATTTGAGGAAATACAGTATTTAAGTGAAAATCTAATTAGTCAAATGTAAATTTGATTAGTCTGCAGGTTTGATGCAGTGTTGGTATTTTTTAACTTTTAGTTTTCTATATACTGGGACCTAAATTTTTCCAAAAACATTCATCTATATTCCTGTTGATTCTTCTGATTCCCTCTTCCCTCTCCATGGACTATTTTGTTCTTAGTACAGTACTAAGAGCAGTTAGATCAGAAGTACGACTATTTGTATGAAAGTGTCTTCGTAAAATTCGAGATTATAAGCCTCATAATATTGTCATTTAGTGATGGTTAGGAAAACTGTTCTAGAGCGCTTAGGAATCTCGGATTATTAACATTTTCAATCTATACAGAGTGGCTGAAAATTAACTTGCACCCCCTTTAACTTTTTAACTATTTGAGATATTTGAAATCGATTTGCGGCAACTTTTTTGGATATGAATGGCTACAATAATTATGCATACATAATAATTATACAGTTTTGAAAATTTGGCCTTTTGGGGTAGTGATAGGGGGTAGCTCAAGATTTTCAAATAGCAAGTATACTCGAGTTTGGTATCATTTTACAGGTCTTGATGAAACATAAAAATTACTGTTACTATAAAGCATATAAATAATTAGTATTTCAAACACTGTACAACACGTTTTTAGATTAGGTTAAATACAAACATTGAACGAAATGGCAAACGCTGCACCAGCTGATTGTAGTTGAATATCAAGTGATGCCAACTTATTTTCAAGCGTACAGCACGCTGTTTTGTGTTGTTTGGTTGGAATCGTTGGAATACTGGTATGCGGCAAAAAAAAAAACTCTGCGGCAAACCATTGGGTACTACAATGATGAGGTAGACATTTTTCCCACTGAACCAATCCCAAGGAGTTACGAAAATATTAGAAAATCTTTTGAATTTAGTGTATTCAAACCAGAGGTTTACTAGTTCGAATATCACAAGTGTCAAATACAAACATAAAGGTGTTATTATAAGCCAATTTTTAAAGCTTTTTCTAATACACGACAAATTTGGGAAATCATGAATGTTTATTACTTTCAAAATGGTAACTTGTTAAATGAAAAATTCCTATATTTTCAATTACTTATATTTTTATTGAAAATGCAGATATAGCTCTACTCTGATTAAAATGTCACATTCTTTATATGAACTGAGCTTTTTTTATGAACAATACCGCAATACAACACATGCTTTTGAATATAGTTAGGTTAGGTTAACTTTTTTTTGCGAGTTTGAACATGGTGAACAATAGTACTGACGATTCGCCGGCTCCGTGTAAAAGTTGTAATAAACTAATTAAACGCGGCTGTCCGGGTATATACTGTGAAGGCTTTTGTGCAGGATGGCATCACCCAGTTTGTGTTGATGTTAACGAAGACATTTATGATAAAATAAGTGAATTATCGGAACAAGTGAAGTGGTACTGCAAGTCGTGCTCGGGTAAGGTGGACAAGGCGATTGCCAACGCTACTTTAATTGACGAAATCCTAAACTTACGTGGATGTGTTGATAGATTAGTAAACTCTGTAAATGACTTAGTTTCTGACAATAAAAATATAAATAGGTCGATTAAAGTATTATCTGACTCTAATAAGAGGTTATGTAAATATCTTGCTGATGGACCTGAGACTACGGTAGTCAAGAGTATAATTGGGGGTAGCAACTCCAGCTCGTTATTGACTTCAGCAGTGGACGTCAGATCCGGCTCAGGAGTGAATCAGACTGAGACTTTTGAATCTGAATTGGATTCAGGACTTGTGCCGAAGGGTGATCAGACTGAATCTGAATCCATTTCACTTGTAGCACCGAATCCATTTGACATTGACAACGAAAACGAAAGTTATGATGAGCAATTTCCACCAATTCATCAAGTGAATAAGGATGGGATTAGAGACAATTCGGATTGGAAAAGAGTCCCAAATCGGCGAAATCGAGGTCGTGGTAGTACTGAGAAAAGGAAGCTAAATGAACCTAAAATCGGTACAAGGACTGACTTAGCAATAACGACGAAGGTGCGTGCTGCTGAGCGGAAGAATTGGCTGTTTGTTTCGAGGTTATCGGTTGAAGTTAATAAGGATGACATCGTGGATTATGTAAAGAGCTATTTAACTGACATTGATGTTGACTGTGTTGAACTAAAGCCTAAACATGATTCCTATAAGTCCTTTAAGTTAGGCGTGAAGACTGAAGACTATTCTAAAATTGCTGACTGTGGTTTTTGGCCTGTTGGGACCCTTGTGAGGGAGTTTGTCGTAAAGTCTTCTAGACCTATTAAGTCTAAGACTTTTTTACCGAGACCTCAAATGAATCCAGGGTACCGGTAGTGAATCTAAATCTCTGTTCGATAAACATCCAGTGTATCAGAAATAAAATATTAGAACTGGAACTTCTGTGTGCACATAATAACCTGGATGTGCTTTGTGTAATGGAGCATTGGCTTCAACCTGATGAAGTTCAATTTTATAGTGGTATTGGGAACCTCAAGCTTGCCTCCCATTACTGTAGGACAAATTCCTATTCTGGTGGTGTTGCCCTATTTTTGAAACCTGGGCTGAATTTCACCTGCTTGGATGTAAGCAATTTTTGTGAGGATTTCGAGGGTGAGTTTGCTGCTGTATTACTACATGATTTGAATCTTATTATAGTTGCCATGTATCGTTCACCTAATGGTTCGATTGATCGTTTTTTTGAACTGCTTGAACTCTGTTTAGCTTTCTTGACTACATTTGGCCTGTCGGTGGTTATAGGTACAGACCATAATATAGACCTACTTAAGACAGGAAGGGATTCAATGGACTTTTTAAATACCCTCCGTAGTTTTGGTTTTTACAGTAGTGTTTTTGTGCCTACTAGGGATAAATCATCCATTGATTCTTTTTTAACAAATATTGACAGTTGGAACTATGTTGTTGTTGTCAGTGATGACATAATTGCTGACCATAGGCACATTTTCCTTCAGCTTAAATGTACTAGGCCTATAGCTCGGGAGGATCGGTCAAGCAATCTGACAAAATCTGTATCATTCAGATTATTTAACGAGACTAGTTTGAATGTATTTTGTGACGACATTGCGAGTCAAGTAGCAGTGTGGTTTAATGAGACTTGTGGACTCCCAGCAAATGATGCATTTAACAGTTTCTTTCAAAATTTTAAGGGTAAATTTGATTTCTATTTTCCTGTAAAACGCAAGACAGTAGCTTCACGTAACGGTGTTTGTAAGGACGGGCCTGCAAAGTGTCATGTTAGTAATTGGTACACTGATGAACTTGCTGACTTAAAAAGGCACATACTTCTTGTTCATGATATGACCAAAAGTAGACCCGGTGTTACTCCTTATCTTCGTGAATTGCGAAGAAACTATCGTCTAAAGCTACGAGAGGCGAAGCTGGCTGCAGCGGCTGATAAAATATCCAGGGCTGCGAACCCGTGTAAGGCTGCTTGGGACTTGATCAATAAACATGGAGCTGGTTCCTTGGGTGTTGATGGCAAGTTTGCTTCTGCTGAGGAATTCAACCACTTTTTTGTAGACTCAGTGGCTGATATTGTGAGCGGGATTCCTGTAAATGAGTATAATTACATAGATAGCATTCCATTGGCCCATGTAAATTTCCAGTGGAGAATGGTGAATGCCTTAGATATTGTAAATACTGTAAATAGCTTTAAATCCTCTAATAGTAAGGATATTTATGATATGTCGGCTAATTTTATGAAAAGGATTGTCATTTTGATTGCTCCAATCTTGGCCCATCTGTTTAGCTCCTGCCTTCTGCAGGGTGTTTTTCCTGATGTACTGAAAGTATCTAGAACAGTGCCAGTATACAAGAAGGGCCCTAGGGATGTAATGGAGAGTTTTAGACCGGTGTCTTTAATACCGGTGTTTGGTAAAGTATTTGAGGTGATCATGTTGAATCAGCTCTGCGACCACTTTGAGGGGAATAACCTCCTTGCCCCTATTCAACATGGTTTTCGGAGGGGAAGGTCTACAGTTACGGCTGTAGATTCTCTCCTTCAAGTAATTTTGGAAGCTTTTGAGAGCAAGTCGTCAACTGCTGTTCTTTTGTGCGATTTATCTCGTGCGTTTGACTCTGTTCCTCATGACAACTTAATTGAGAAATTTAAGAAGTATGGCATTGGGGGGAGTGCCCTCAAGGTGGTGCAGTCTTATCTAGACAATAGGTCTCAGATTGTAAGTTGGAATGGTAGCAACTCGAGTGCCATTGAGGTCAGATGTGGAGTCCCGCAGGGCTCAGTGTTAGGGCCCTTCCTTTTCATTGTTGCCATGAATGATCTGTATCATTGTGTTTCTCATGACATGTTGTTGTATGCGGATGACACTACTTTGTTTATGAACCATACTGATCCTTATATTGCATGTAATAATGTTGATGTGTTGTTTAATGCAGCCTCAGATTGGTTTTCTGGTAATAAGCTGGCACTTAATGAGGGAAAAACACAAGGCATATTGTTTAGCCTAAGCAAGAAAGTACTTGAGGGTAACACAGTAAAGTTGTTGGGTTTTACTTTGGACTCTGAACTTGGGTGGAGTGATCACATCGATGCCCTTTGCGTTAAACTTAGTAGAGTCACTCATCTGCTTAGGAGGCTCATGTGTGAAGTTCCCCTTAATTTTGTGAGACTCGCTTTTTTCTCCTTTTTCCAGTCCCACATTTTGTATGGGACAAGGCTCTGGGGTCACTCCCCTCATGTTCGGAGAATCCTGATATGGCAGAAAAAGGCAGTGCGAGTTATATGTGGGGCACACTATCTTGCACATTGCAAGCCATTGTTTGTACAGTTGCAGATTATGACAGTCATTAATGTATATATTTATCAATGTTTAATTGCCATCAAGTCTGAGGAGTCTAGCTTTGTTTTAAGGGGATTCGCCACTGAAAATAGGTAAAAATCATGAAAAATTGTAAAAATATTTTTTTACATTTCTTTGTACATTGGACCTTATTACATCCAAAAAGTATGATATAATCCATGTATGAATGTTATTATATGTTATAACCAAGGGGTTTCGCTCTTTACGATAGCTACAAGATCATAGGACACCTTCTTATTCAAACGCGGTTATCCGCAACATTGAAATTTCACGTTTTTCAATACAAAATTTGATATATCTTGAGATCCACTAAAGGTACATTGTTGAAATTTTTACTACTTATTCTAGACAGTATTAGGAAAATATTTTGGTAGAATTAGGTATCTAAGTTAATTAGGTACTGAACAATAACGTTTTTTTCAAACTAATTCTTTTTTCTGAAGAAAAATTATATTTAATGTGTCACAGCAAAAAAAGTATGTGAGATATTATTATGAATCTACCTAAATTTTAAGTTTAGATAACTGTCTTTAAAAAAACACCAAATTTATCAAAATCCATAAAGAACTCTCTTCAGAATATCGATTTTTAAAACCCCTTACAAATTGATCGAAAAACCTCTATTTTATTTTTTTACCGCCTATAATTTATATTTAGAAGTAAACCAACATTTTCCATTTTTTGTTAAACTATACCCTACTAGAAAAAAAATTGTTTAACGACTTTCCTCATTAAATAAAAAAATGCACCCTTTTCAGTGGCGAATCCCCTTAAACAAGGAGGTACACTCACATGTTACAAGAAGTTCCAATAGCATACATTTGACTAGTCATAGGCTAACTTTGACTCAGAAATGTTTTCCTGTTTCAGGCATAAAATTTTTTAATAGCCTGCCTATTGAAGTACGGTCTTTGTGTACCTCTAAATTTTGTATGGTCACAAGAAAATGGTTAGTATTAAATCCTCTTTACAAAACTGAGGATTTCTTTGAGGCTATAAGGGCTAAGCCCATTTCACCTGGATGGTTTTGCCTGTAACTGGTATGTAAGTTTGCTATTTTGTTTTGCTTGGCTTGCTGTTTTGTTTTTTATGCATGGTTTGCTGTGTGAGTTTGCATTTTGTAATTTATTATTTGGAATTGATTTTATTTATTTATTTTAGCAGTTAAGTTATTTAATGTATGAGACAATGCCTATTGTACATTTTGTATTGAACGGCAAATAAAGCTTTTGAATCTTTTTTGAATCTTTTAGGGCCTTCGACATAAACAAAACTTAATAATTTCAATTAGTATGGCAAACTGCATATCATTTGTATGGTATTGAACTTATTATGTATGGTATAAAACTTTGAAACAATAAAGATTTTTCTAATAATAATAATAATATTGCATTGCTAAGCAACTTTCAAATTTGAACTTTATCCTTATCTACTTCAATTTTCGAGATATCAACTGAAAACTTGTTTCGCCCATTTTAAACTCGGGTTAATTGTTTGCAGTGCCGTTCTTATGTCTACATTGTGACACAGTATAAAATGTAACATTTTATTTGCATAAAAGAGGGTAATGGTCTTATTTTAAGTAAAATAGCTGGTGAAATCGTAACATGTAGCAATTTTTAAGACATCATAACCGGAAACTGCAGTGGGTCCAGACGTGACACCCGAGTAAAAAACACTTCTTTAGACACATACATCAACATTGAATGGTAAAACTGTCTATATATGACTCGAACACATCCATCGATGTCGGATTTATATGCGTTTTTGCGCAAAATTAGGTTGTTTTGTACGATTTTCTAGTTTCTTGACGTGATCTTTTGAGTAAAGCATATCGAATTTGGTATTTTTGTAAAGCTATTTTAACGTGCTACAACTTTGTCTATAAGTTATTTCTGATATATTGTATCAATAAAACGTTATCGACAAAAATAACACAAAAATGTTTAAAAATATAGGTTTTTGCAAAATTACGAAAAATGTACTAAACATAAAACAAAAGTGCAAATGTAAGAAAGATAGCATGTAAACTTATCTTTCAAACAAAAAAAAGTTCATTCCGATCCAATACATGGTATGTAAAATATCGTTATTTTTAATATAGCCCTTTCCGCCATTTTAATGACGTCATAACCGGAAACTGCAGTGGGTGCAGACGTGACACCCGAGTTGAAAACACTTATTTAGACACGTACATCAACATTGAATGGCGAAACTGTCTTTATAAGACTTGCGAACTGCCCTAGATGCCGGACTAATAGGCGTTTTTGCGCCAAAATTGGTGTTTTTATGAGATTTATCTAGTTTCTTGACGTAATCTTTTGAGTAAAACATATCGAATTTGGTATTTTTGTAAAGATTTTTAAATGTTCTACAACTTTTTTCATTGGTGGTTTTTTATAAATTGTATCAATAAAACGTTACAAACAAAAATAACTCAAAAATATTTAAAAATACAGGTTTTTGCAAAATTACGAAGAATGTACTAAACATACAACAAATGTGTAAATGTAAAACAGGTAGCATTTAAAATTATCTTTCAAACAAAAAAACATTCATTCCGATCCGACAAATAGTTTGCGAAATATACAATTTAAAAAAATCAATGGCCGCCATTTTGATGACGTCATAGCTCGAAAACGTACCAGGTGCGAACTTGACACCCGAGTGGAAAACACTTCCTAAGACACCTATATTGAAATGCAAAAGTAAAATTCACTATACACGACATGCACACAGAACCCTAGTCAGGTCCTGGACTAAGATTGTGAAACCTATATTACTATTACTCAGCATATTAGAACAAATTAATTGCTGTTTTTGTAACACATTGAAATATTCTTTGATTATACATTGCAGAAACTGGGAATACTTACCTGTTCCCTTTGTGGATTTGATCAAACCTGCCTTATGACCTTGGACCAAGGTTGGCTTTGCCATAAACCATCCTGCTTAATCAGCT
Organism: Macrosteles quadrilineatus; assembly: GCF_028750875.1. Classification (NCBI taxonomy): domain Eukaryota; kingdom Metazoa; phylum Arthropoda; class Insecta; order Hemiptera; family Cicadellidae; genus Macrosteles; species Macrosteles quadrilineatus. The sequence goes on along the minus strand of NW_026542598.1, from coordinate 52,856,045 downwards.
GATATGAATATGGTTATTGTTGGCAAATTTGTTTGTATGTATGATATGGTCTTCGTTCATTCTTCGGAGCGTACTCCTAGTAATAACATTCCTACAGCTGTTAGTTGAAACCATTTAAATGAAGCTACAGACAATTCTTCATGAAACAGTTGCTTCATATTGATCAATTAACTATTTCTTGCCATGGAGCCTAAATGAATTACATTGAGAAAAATGAATTTTGGTTTGGTTACTATAATAAATGTATTTTAACGTTTGACCTGATTTGTGTATACAGTTCTTCTGTTTTTATTAGTATTGAATATTCTGACTTACAAAAACATATATGTTTCAGTGAATAGCTGTATGATATTGACAAATAAAGGTGTATTGTGAAAACCAAAGCATTCGTAAAACAGGTCTAAATATAAATTAAATGACATTATTCCTTACACGACCTAAGAAGTGTGACAGTGCATAATCGTCAATTGTCTTAAAAGTGTTAAATATTTTAATTACTAAACATGCGTTTGCAGATATGGAATGTTTATTGATATTCTCTACCCAGTATCTATCATATCAATACTATTATGCCTGCTTCGGAAAGTCCTAGAGGAAGATGATTTGCAATTTCGACTAGGCTATATCTTGATCAAACAAAACCACCTACATGGCTTGCACCACTTTTAGCTGAACCAATCTTTCATATACATATTTCATTTGCAGATGTGGAATGTTTATTAATATTCTCTACCCAGTTACTATATGCCTGCTTCGGAAAGTCCTAGAGGGAGATGATTTGCAATTTCGACTAGGCTATATCTTGAGCAAACAAAACCCCCTACATGACTTACACCACTTTTAGTTGAACCAATCTTTCATATAATATTTTCCAAAGGTACTATACGAAAGGTACTATAGTGTTAACGACCAATTTTCCACTTTTGAGAGATTTTTTAGTGCTGGTAGCTGAGGAATAACTTTCATATTGTTCCAAAAGGCTTGAGACGTTACTGTATTTCTTTTTATAATGTAGAAGTACACCGATTGCAGGAAACGATGATGTCTGACATTTCAATGTATCTAGAAAAGACAATTTATTAGTTTTTCATTAGGCCTAATGTAATGGACAACTCTTTCTTTCTTAAGGAATATCTAAAGATGTTTATTTCCATGCCCATTGATTATGTAACCTGAACAGGTGACTCAAGCAGTTTTAAAATAATGATTGTTCTGTGGAACTTTTGATTGTTTCAAACAGTTTTGCTTATCGAAAATCCCCAAGTAATTAATATATAAAAAAATATACAGTCACTAAAAATCATGAAATAATTTATTTTTGTAAAAAAATACAACCGACTTCAAACGCTCTAAAAAGAATGAAATAATTTCAATAAAGTAAAAACTTTTGTATTAGGCAAGCTCACGTATTCCAAGTCGGCGCGGCTCAAACTGCAAATATGATTGATGTGTGTGTATTTTGAAAATCAATAAATTGTAGCTGGATAACATAAATATATAAAAAAAAAATACTGAACTGTTTTATTGTTTATATATTAAAGGAAATATTTTCTTGTATTTTATGTTTACTTCAGAATAAATGCATTATGAAAATAACACACACAAATGTTCTATATGAATAGGAAAATAATTTAGTTTGATATTATGATAGGGAAAAGAAGCTAGTTTAGTATTAAAACGTTACTTTTCCAAGTTAGAAACATTTAAATGCGTTATACTCTTTTTAAAGATACTCGTTAATACCACTATAATACCAAACTCTGATTACGGTAATAAAATAACACTTAACGCATAACTATGAAAAAGACATGCAGATTAACACCTTTAGTTATAGATAGTCACCTGCAATATGGACACCCTCTTTCAATTTTGCATCAAAAATCATCATAGAGCCGCGCCGACTTAAAATACGTGAGCTTGCCTAATACAAAAGTTTTTACTTTATTGAAATTATTTCATTCTTTTTAGAGCGTTTGAAGTCGGTTGTATTTTTTTACAAAAATAAATTATAAATTTTAATTTCATTGGATCAGCTGACTTATGCAATTTGACAGTTCTTCTGGTTCACATTGAAATGTCAAAGGAAATGTAAACCTTGTCAGTATTCTTATTGCAGCCATGGAGACCAATCAATATTTACTTTTAAAATCCTCACATCAGAACTTTTAAAGCCAAAGGAGCAAAGCCCGCGGTCAGTATCGAAATGTGAATAGTCCTATATGGTCCTTGGTATGGTAGCTATATTTTTGTTAAGTTTAAGCCCAGTTGGTTCAGTAGTTTTTGCACCTATTAGTAATACACATACAGACAGACACCATTAGATTTTTATATAATAGTATAGATATAGATAATAGCCATTAACTAGATAGACAACACAGTTTTAATGTTACAGTGCTCAGTTCGTATGACACAATGACACAAAAACAACTGAGACTTAGGCCTAATTTAAAAGACGTTTCATTTTCAAATTGCATCCTTTCTACGAATTTTTCTACATTTATATGTCTTTATGGCTTAGGTTAAAAACTATAAAATTCAACAAGTGTGTTTCGATAGTAAACGAGTTATCTCAATAAAAATTTATAAACTCTTTTTGTTATAAAATAATCCCTGTAATGGGGGTAACTAGGTTGAGTTTGGATGTGCAAATACTAATAAAAGCGCTAATTTAACCATCACCCAACATCTGGCTAGTGATTTACAGCAGGATGCAATAAAACCGACAGGCCATAACATTGCCTAATGCAAGTAATTAGAAACAGAGTGCGTCCGCTAGCGCTGTCTCCGTGGTGCGGGAGGCAGTGGAACTAGAGTGGAGTAACTGTGAGTATCGCCGCTAGGAGCAGCACTGCGGGGGGAATGCGGAACCGCTTGGCGCGGCTTGTCAGTCAGTGAGTGTGCTGTCGCGTTGCATGGAGTGTGCTGGAGTCGCACAGCCTGAGAGCTCGTGAGCCGCCGTCATACGCTGCCATGGACTCTCCTCAGATGTACGACAACGTGCCGTCCGCTCTAGACTCGCAGAAGAAGCAGCTTCAACATCACATCAAGCGGTACACGGACCTCGCTGACCTGAACACGCCGGAGATCAGCCTGGACCTCCAGAATCTGATAGACGGAAGCGAGTTCGGTAGCGAACTGTTTACAGACATTCTCAACGGCCCTAAACAACCCAACGCCGTCAATGTCAGGCCACCCTTCCAGCCGCGGACGACGCTGGCGTACATGCCGCAGCCCGTGCACTTCGAGAGTAGCAATTCCAACTCTACCGGAACTAGCATCAAGGAGGAGCCCACGGAGGGCAGTGACTACAGGACCCAGGTACCCAACTACTCGGTGATCAGCAACAACGGGGGCGGTACCTCCTTCAGCACGCCCTCGCCGCTGCTGAAGAACCAGCTGAACCACCATCACCACCATCAGCACCGCAAGGGTAACAAGAGTGTGGACAAGAACACGGACGAGTACAAGCGGCGGAGAGAGAGGAACAACATCGCCGTCCGCAAATCACGGGAGAAGGCCAAGATCCGGACGAGGGAAACCGAGGAAAAAGTGAAGTTGTTAGTGAAGGAAAACGAACGATTACAGAAACGGATCGAACTTTTGAGTGAGGAGTTGAACGTGTTGAGGTCGCTGTTCACGAACGTGGGAGTCCTACCTGAACATCTACACAGGGAGTTGAACAAACACCTGGACTCGTATCAGCACGGGATACAGTGACAAACAGTGAGAGTGTGAGTGGTTACTGGTGACCAGTGCACGGACGACCACGGTATGTCCTAGGCCTAGTACAATGACGACACCGTATTTATTATCACTGACCGAAAGGTAGCTGTTTACCATTAACTTAGTTTCATCGACCTCAGTAAAGTCTGGCCCGAAATACGCTTATCTCTGTCTGTCTTTGCCAAAGTTCGAGATAATGTTAGATACACTAACCTCATTAACCGCTCCGTCGGAGACGGAACGCTCTGATACTGATTCACGCCTTATCGCAGAGTGCGTAGTTTCGATAAGATAAACGTTCTAAATTTTAAGGCATAGCCTCTTGTTAACGTTTTGGACTATTTATCGTGTTACTTATTTTTCGGGTGATGTTTTTAGAAATTAAAAGTCTATTTTGTAATTGTTGTTCGAAACAACTCGTGAGAGATATTTTGTAATGTTTATATCTAATGTGCCTTCAGTAACCCCTATTTTGTGCAGCTAAAATTAGGCCTAAATTGAACCGGAGGGTGCCGAAAAATTCTAAATAGGTGCTAGCTAAATGTTGTTCCCAAAAGATGCCTTAAATTTGGGCTTTAAAAGACAATAAATTATTCGATTTAAGTTTAATATATAGGCCTAGTTACGATTATCTACTTGCATGTTACCTAAAGTTACCTTGTCCTTGTCGATGCAGCTTTCGTTTTCATAAAATGAAGTTTGTACCATTTCGATGACTGATGTTTTAGGATAAATGTCTTGTTTTAAACCTTTCCCCCCTTAAATCACAATATTTTGTTTGCACTCTTCAAAAACCTCAGCCCGTTGCTCTTTCAACTTTCAAGGCCTAATCGTATGTTAGATCTCCTACTCTCTCATAGACAGCTATTAGCAGGTAGTCTTCTCTCTTGATTCTTTGGTTGTGCCTTGTTGAATGATTTATTTATTACATTTTGTACATGTATAAAATACATTAACGTGTAAAGATACTATTTTGTTATGAGATATCTTCTATGGATATATGTACATTGTAGATGGATAGATTTATGTATTATTATCATTATTTATGACTTATCGTACCTTAATGTAAAAACTTCTTAAATTGTCTGTCTTTTGTTTGTTAGTTGAATGTTACCATTTGATTCTCGTGAGTGATAGGTTTGTTAGTTTCAACAAAACAGACAAATACGTCGTAGCTTATTAATTAAAACTGAGCCCCTTTGCCCTTTACGTTGGTTGAATTTTCTCAACCGTGTTTTGACCATCGGAGCCACGTACTTAATTAAATTTGAAAACTTTTAGCTGCTGATTAAATAGTATTGTTTTCGAATGAATCCGTGTGTTTCAAACATGCAAAACAAAGTATAGCATACTTCGTTTTTATTTCTTGAATAGGACATGTTAAACTATCGCAAAAATAAGAGTGGCTTATTTTAGAAATCGTGTTAATATTAAATATAAAATCCATTTTTGTTTAGAAAAATTGTGGCAAATTAGCAATACTAACAAAAGCTGACTAAATCAAATTGAAACCATTTATAAAAAATCCTTCATTTTCAAATCTAACAAACGAACCGTAATTTGTCTGTTTTAACCATGTTTTGTTGTAGAGCGTATTATAGGTTAAGACGAACTGCCTGAGTCTAGGATTATGTTTTCAAAGCTATTATGTGTTGTTTCCTAATTTTTTAAAAGATAAAATAAGTCTCAATATTGTAAAATATTTTTATGTACAAAGAGTAATTTTGTAAAATATAGATAATTATTTCTTTACAAGTGTGTTTCATTTTAGCAGTATTTCCCAGGCGGGGTAGGTGAGTGTAGGGTGCACTCATTTCGCATGCCATCACTCTAGGGGAGGCATGAAAGGCAGGTAATACATTGAGGGGTGGCATTGGGGTGCGACCCTACTTGTTGCTTGGTCCAATTTCGCATTTTCCCACAACCATTACTCCATTGGGGCTGCAGCCCTTTGAATTGCGATGCATTCTCATGCGAACCAGGTCCCATTGAGCAAGATTTACAAGTCATTATGGTTGTTTTGAATCTGTAATGAGATATCACTATTGACGTTTTGTTGTGCGTTTTATTAATGTTGGGATTTGTTGAATTATATAAATTGTTTAACAATTTATTAGGCTCAACTTTGTTAACACACGACTTATTTAATTATTTTACAGTTAACTTGGTTAATTGCGTGATTTTTGTGCAACAACTTTGACCAACTATTCACTGTATGAAAAACACTGTTGTTTCTTATGAATAGTAATTTTAATTTTGTAGATTATTTAATTTAACTAGTATTGCACACTGCAATTTAGATGTGAAAAATCATTCCATAGTTGAATTAATTAAATCTTAAAATTGCATTTCACTAATTTTTAGGCATACTGTAAATGCATTTTGCGTAGCTTAGCAAAATGATGCCAATTGCTATAATGTTTATTGTTCATTTATAATAATTGTAAATTACTACAATGAACAAAGTACAATTTACAGTGCAGTATTATGCTGTGTCATATGTCAATTTAGATACATGGGAACAGTATGAGTAGGGTAGGATGTTTAACAGGATGAAATACATAGCCTATTTTATAAATTGCCAATCAATGGGAAATAACACGAAAATGATTTTAACTAGGGGCCTATTACATTTTTTTAAACTATTTTATGAATGAATCAATGGTGTTAAAATCTTGTGTAAATATAAACAAACTTTGATTGTTGGTCCAAAGTTTACTTTCGAATAAATCTTTCCAAGTTCAATATTTGCTTTGAAATTTATTTAAAAAAGATTATTTAGGCTTCAGTAAAAATAAAAAATAAAAATAAAAATACTGAACCCAGCAAAAACTTATTTTACACTAGACTGGGTTGGGTATGTTGATGCACGCTTTCAAGTTGAAATAGACAACTGTATTTCATTTTTTTTTAATTTCAAGGCAATTTTTTTCGTATTTTATTTCACAGTAAAACTTTTTGTTCCATAACAATAAGCAGTGTGAATCTTATATACTCATCTGAAGAAAGTTGCTGCTGATAAAAGAGAAAACCTCTAAGTAAATCTTTACACCTAAGTGCAGTCGTGTACACAGAAAGTTTAAATAAGGCAAAGGTGGCATATTTGAGTTATTTTATTTTTATCAAAGTTAACACAAAACATGATCATTTATCATCAGTCCAAATGGCTATTGGTTAACCTTTTAATTTAATCAGGGTTGTAATAGGATAAGGTATTATAAAATAATGTTGTAATACATTCAAAGGAATACGGAGAGCTTTTTAATTTCAACTAAACTAGATTAGATAATACTGTAAAAACAGGGTTTTAATGATATTACACAGAATACACATGCTGAATGCTGATAGCTGGGCAGCACATGAAGGAAGTGAAGTATAAACTGTAGGTTGGATTGGAGCAGAAAGGACCAGACTGTACTGTTGCGCAATATCTCTGCACCAGACTGTACCGAAGGAAATTTCCCTCTCTACTTCATTACAGGAATTTTTCATGTGTTATTCTTATAAAATTTTCACAGTAATTTTTTTGTGAATAATGTTTCCTTTATGTTTTAAATAAATAAAAAAAATAAATTGATAAGAAAGTAAAAACTGATAAACACTGCTTGGCAATATTTCAATATGAGAATAAAGGTTATAGTTTTCTGAAAAACTTTTTTATCTGTCAAGGATTTAATTATTGTAAATATTTAAAATCATCCAACTTTTATAATTACAAAAATGTTTATAAAATAAAAACTACTTTAAACAACAATGTACTTATTTGTATGCACAATTAATGAATCTTTACTTTTAAGACTCCCAATTGTACCAATTACTGTACCACCAAATAAAAACGAAAGTGGCACTGAATTCTTATGTGAATTATTATTTAATTTAAATCATCCTGGTTTAACTTTCGTGTATCAGTAAAAACTATATAATAATGAAACCACCTTTATAATAATAACAATAATAATAATCATAATTAGGTGTCGACAAACTTAAAATTTTTATGTTATATCTCAGAGTAATAAAACAAAATTTTGTTTTAGGGAGGTCCCTCCCTAATCGCTGACTTTTCTCAAACAGAAGTCTTAATTTTACTCATTACCTCAATGAGTTTACATTGTACACTATTTAAACACTAATAAAAAGTTGACTCATTGGTTTACGAAAAGAACAAAAAGCAAATTAAAATAGAACAACGCCAATAAATGATAATTATTAATTTTGTAAGAACGATTTAGAATGAATAGCAATTACAATACAAATAACAAATGTATCCAAAATTGATCTCTGTCGCCATATTCATTGTTTAATTGAGCGTCACGACATAATCAGTCAATTAGCAACAAAAAATTTGTTAATTTCCCCTCTACAGGAGGTATGCTGCCGACGTGGATTTTTAACTCCCAAAGTACCCTTCCGACAACATTCATGACTGCAGCTTCAACCGACGTAGATTTTATTTTGTGATACAACAAATAATAAAACTCAAAAGATATTTTCTTACATGAAATACTGAACTAAAAATAAATAATAGCCAATCAATTAAATAAATAAAATAAAAAATAAAATCGTTAAAAGGGAAAATAAAACAACTATGTAAAATGTAAAATGTATGTGTTAGTTAGTAAAATAAAAATTGAACTAAGTAGTTAACAAAATTATTTTACAAGTTATAATTTAAACAAAAATACAAAAATTGATAAATAAATCATATAAAATGAATATAACAAAACCACCTTCAGCCAATTCAATATAAAAAGATTGACTGTTTTCAAACTAAATTTTAGTAGTTTATTAATTAACCATACACCAAAGAAATCAATAAAAATTGTAATATCAAATAATTTTTTTACAACAAACACTAGATAAAAAGAGTACCATAAAATTAAATAAATAAATAAATTGAATATTCCTAAATAAGTTTTAAATGTAGAAATAAAACAAAAAACGTTAAACAAAAGTAAGACCCTCGACAGCAAGAACACATTTTGGAATATCCTTAAATTTTAACAGTAAACAGGATATTTTCTAGATACACCATTGATAAGATCTCCTTACTTAGGAGACTCCTTACTTTGAGAAGACCTTACATAGTCAATTTCATGATCACATGCCTAGCCATGCTACAATTGCAGTAAACTAACCAAAGTTCCAAGTTTATACAAAAGATTGAGAATTGTAAACTATATTGATTAAAATTATAATCTTGTATCTATTTAATAGATCAAAGATACAGATTCTATAGTTTGGAGACAAACTAGACAACATTCATTATCAGCATTCGAGATGTTCAGAAAAGTTTGTTTCCTAATGCTAGATTAGGCAATGAGGTGTTTTTAAAAAATATTAAAGATATCTAGAACGTCCTCTAGAATTAGCAAAAGTGGGCTACAGTTGACGAATTCTTGTTAATTATGTCAATTAATTACAGTACGTTTTATATACATCAATAATCAATATTACATGATCATCGGCACATCAGAGTGTTGCCAAAGAAACCATATTCCACAGCAGGCGCTCATTCAGGACGAGACATCCGCTCTCCAAAATTCTTCACTTCGTCCAATTTGTTCCGATCGGACGACTGCAATTTTGGTAGGTAATTAACACCCAAGTACATGGACAATCCACAGAATCGTTCACGCTCCATCCTCCCCAATACAATATGTCTCTAAAACACAGGATATATTGTGAAAATTCGATGATTTGTTGTGAAAATACAACTTACAAAATACAGGTTATTTCCCAAATAAGGAGGAGTTGAAAATACAATATGTCAAAATAATGTATAAAGTTGGTATGTCTTGGACTCTAGGCTTAAGGAACTTAAATTTATTTTATAATTTTGTGTTAATACCAACATATACAATTTTTATTAATACTTTATAACAATAATTTTTTGTATCTAGACCCCTTTCTTGAGAATGGTAAAATTGAAGGGTTTGTGTGTGTAAGGAGGTTGTAGATAAGGAGCCTGTGTTGGTTGCTGGTTTGTAAAATCACCCACACATTAGATCAAACCAATTTAAAACTTTTATTTACACTATGCAAACCAAAGATAAATCCCAAATCCCACATTCCACTTATCCAAAGAAATGGAACACGATAAGACAAGACGTTTGATAAATCAAAACAATCGGAAGCCCTAATCCCGCAAGGCAAATGACACTTTGTGTGTTTACAAACCTTGACACGGATTTGTTTATTGTTTGTTTATGGCGCCACGCGGCACCTGATGGGTACCCAAGTACCGACTGGTTCCCGCCGAAACATCTGGTGCAACAATCGATAATCAGGGTCAATCGTGAGAGAAAATACAATTTGGGACAGAGATATTGTAAGGCTTGTTTGTAATTTCTACAATCACTTGTAGTGCGCACTGGTGCTACACAAATTGGAATTGTACATATTTCAAAAATATTTAATTATTGGCCTGAGGACTGATCGTATAACACATTCGAAACTTTACCAAAAATATGAGTTTCCAGATTTCAGTTATTGTTTGGTATTTCTAAAAGAGCATGCAAGTACGTATCGCTGTGAGATGAATTGGAAACGTGTTATTTGGATAACATTAAATAGTTGGCTTGAGGATTGACCGTGCAACGCGTTCGAAAAGTAATCAAATTAAATGGTTCAACGAACTCGTCATACGAAAACGTAGAAGTTATTTTCATAATTTACCTGATTGATATACAAAAGTATTGAACTGTTATGTATAATCTGTGTTTACCAGAAAAGCTAAACTATAATCTAAGCAATATATTAAACATTCTCCTTCATAGATTGCTCATAGGTATCTAATAAATTCTTAATTTTCTTAAAACCAATAAAAGTCAATACATTTTTACAACCATTTTCCTCGCATAATCTCGAATTGTTTGGAAAATGAAAAACTTTAAACTATGAAATATCGGAAACAAGACCCCAGTTTTAGTACTAAATCTTTGGGCAAAAAACCATTGGGAGACGGGCCGTCATTATTGAAAGCAATTAAGATTATAACAATGACAAATACACGAGGCGTCCAAAAGACCTTGGCATCGAAACGGGCGAGAAGATTCGATGCGTTATCACCGTTATCACAAATCACTTATCACAACGCGTAACGTAACGTCTTATCATAAGTTTGGTGTTTAGCCTCCTCTCACTATCACTATTGAAACCTCAATAGATAATTTACATTTGCAACAAAGAAAGGCTGGATGATATTTAAATATACAATTCCTGATAGAAATCAAATTTTGTAAGGTTTTGTAATAATGTTTGTTTTTTTAGGGAGGAAGTTTTTTCGATTAAGAAAAACAAAAGGAATTAAAAGATAAGTATTTACATTTGGGGGCCAAGAAAGGATTGCGTTTTACAACTAATGACGTTATGTTATTGTAGTTAATAATTTGCTTCTATATCACGTTGATAATGAGTGAAGAGTGATGCTGGTGGTACAGTAAGATGCTAACAATTTTCGTTGCAATATTTGACGATTTTCCAGATTTTTCTAGGTTTATAAATTGATATAGTTTTGTTTCCAGTAGTTTCTGGTCTGGATGGATCAGATTCCAGATCTTGAAACTTTGTGAACAATTGTATTTTACTGATCATGATGGACAAAGCCCGCAATAATCTCTCTACGGTACCAGCACAGTCGGACGATTATGCATTTACATTTCGATAGAAGACTTTACATTCTATGTTGATTTATTTACTAGTAATAAACCATGTTACAGTATTGAGAATACCCTTCATCAAAGCGAAGAGCCGTCTTTAGTTCATGAAAACATATTACACAAATTATGCCTAATTATTTTCATGGATTACGTAAGGTGTTGCAGCCAGATGGTGAGTTATGCCTGTTTGGTTAACTTTTTATCCAGGCATTTATGTTTATCATTCTTTCAATATTCATTCATTCAAACCAGATGAAAATAAATCGTTAACTTTGTATAAATTTGGCAAAAGTGAAAAGAAGCTAGAAGGGGGGAATAGTAAGGTTTTGGAATATTGTATAATTCTATTGTTGGAAAAGTATTCTCAATACGAGAAGTTTAAAGCATTCAACTAGGTTTTTAAGGACTTAGCATTCAACTAGGTTTTTAAGGACTTGGCATTCAACTAGGGTTTTAAGGACTTAACAATATATACAGGGTGGAAAGGTCCGGGAACAGTTAAATATTTCAAAAAATAATAAAGATAGAGCCACATAACTTGTTTCAAAGTTACTGGGCATTATAAAAATTGAAACACATTATTCAGTGATACGCTACCTCCTCAGGGGGACGGCCCGGTAGGAGTCAGAGATTAGTTCAGTAGCATACAACGCCGCAAATTTGAGCTCTAAAGAACAACTGAGTAAAAAATGGCAGCTTTAACAAATAAACGGATTTATTTATTTATTTATTTATAATTTATTTATTTATTTATACAATTTATTTGAACGGATACCATTTTTGACTGTTTGTTTTATTTTTGGTAAATTTGCGGTATTATATTTTAGTAGTAACCTTTAATTTGGTGTGAATATTAAACCTATGATTACATTTAATATTTTATTCTGACTCCTAGCGGGCTGTCCCCCTGAGGGGGTAGCGTATTACTGAATGATGTGATAAAATTTTATAAAGCCCAGCAACTTTGTAACTGTGGCTAAGTTATGCGTAATTTATGTGGCGCTATCTTTATTATCATTTGAATTATTTAACTTTTCCCGTACCTTTAGACCCTGTATATATACTTCAATAAATTACAATATTTACACTTTACAAAAATAATCACAATGTTATGTGGCAAAGTAGAGAGAGAATTTCCTTGTAATTTTCCTCTTTCCTTTCTATAAATAAAGATTGTATACTGTGTTGTTTTTATCGTGGTTCTTTTTTCTATATAAAAATTAAATTATTTAGTTGAAGGTAATTACTGAATCAGTATTTGCAAAAAAAAACTGTATGATAATTTTAGTGACATTCACGACAAGATTTAAAATGTATTTGATCATTGGAGTAGATAAATTAAACGTATTGTAACACGTATTTTACAATTTAACAAGATACATATAAAATATACTTAAAATAAATTATAGATGGCTAAATCTATCAAATTTACTCATAACATTTAGGTTAGAATTTAGGTTAACATTAATGGTGGAAATTACGTTGCAAATATACTGACTAAAATAATAATATCACCATTACAACCATACAAAGGTAAAGTTTTTAACTATTTGGGTACCGAATCGTGTTCGTGTGAGTCATCTGGATTATGCACCATAGATCTGTCTCCAATTAATAAATGTTCAATTAAGGTAAATTATGTAGCACACGGCATCGTTAGGAAAATTCTACTACACATTAAACATAGTATATCGTTCATTTTAATACAGGTTAAATGGAAACTGAATGTATCATCATTAACATTAGCTGATGCGATCAAATTGCGATTATTAATTAATTATTGTGACTATTGAAAATTTTTAAATTTATTTATATTTTTTTGTGACCGGAAAATTTTAGTGCCATGCTGTTGATTCGATGTTCTCTATAGTTCAGGTAATTATTACTGTGAGACTATAAACTTAGTTATAAATACCAAAGAAATGATATCAGTTTGAAATTGTCATGAAAAAATATATTAAAGATTGCAAAGTATCAAGAAATCAATGGAAAATTAAAATCGTGCTATACTAATACTAAGAACATAAAATTCATTAAAATTATGTTTGGACTGTACATGTTGATGAAAATTGTACATGCGTTTGTATATTTAATCCAGGCGATTTTCTCAGAAGAACTCATATGAGAGCTTGTTTGATGACAAACATGTAAGAAATACACAGCGGTTGAAAATGTATGAGTTAAAAGGATCGATATAATCACAGAGCTATAATAACAATTTGTTGTAATTTTATAAAACTTCTATGCAATTAGAAATGAGCTACAGAATATATGTCACAACCTTTAAACTATTTTCTATGGCCAACTTTAAGAGGGGAATACACCAATGACTTGAAATTGATTGTAGAATGAAGCACCAACTTTAGCTTACAGATTTACGTTTTGTGAAAAAGGTCTCTTTAAAAATAAATTCAATTCATTTACTGTTCGAATAACGTCGCAATGTAGAAGAATAATGACTATTTTAGGCACTTCAGTTTTGATGAAAACAAATCACTCAAAATATTTTAGCATAGGTGTAGCATTTTCCTCATTAACTATTCGTTTGATTTTCAATATTACAGTATACTGGACAACCTTCCAACCAAAAATATTACAAGTCGTTCCAGATTAACACCCTGGTTTACTTATCTCCATTTTAAATTCACTAAATAAATCATCATACGTATTGATAACTTACTCATATATAACTTATCTCACTTATCAGATATGATTTCCTTAGTACACATTTAAAGATTTATATTTTTAACGGACGCTATACTTCTATATTGTTATCTAAATGGTTCCTTATAGTAATGGTTATAATCTATAAGAGAGGGAAGATATATTCCATAAGGATTTTTTATACATCCCCATCTTGAAATTTTAGTCGTCTACGAGGCGTAAGCAAAAGACATTTGACGACCACGATTGCGCATTAATTTGAGCATTGACTATACACCTCTACATTTAGTAGAGGTGTATAGTCAATGATTTGAGCCTAGTGAGTAAAGTACTGTTTTGAGCACAGCTTAAAATTTACAAGTCGGATTTTAATAACATAAGTTGTTATACCCATCAGTTGAATAATTGAAATTGAGGTTGAATATATAGTCTTCATACTGTTAAAGACCCCATGTAGCCTGCGACACCACTCATGATTTGACCATTGTATGAAAACAAACTCGACGAAAGTACAAGTAAACATAAGGAAGAGAGGGAAAGGGATAGACAGGGAGGGAGAAAGATGGAGAGAGAGATTGAGAGAATGGGGTCAACGGCGTTGCACAACAACGTACTGTGTTTAGAGGCAGTGATTTAGTGGTAGCAGCGCCATGGAGGAAGTTTACGTATCAAATTCATTTTTGCAGTTACAGTTAGATTCAGTTTCCGGCTGAAGAACAAACGCCTTGCCGAGCTAAAGCTGTAGTCTAAGCTGTCATTTGATGGAAGACTAAAGTTTGTTAGCTTGGAAAAAGGTAAAAAATATTTTTTTACTAACTGCCTTTCTCCCTTGACCGCTCAAAACCGCTTGGAAACCCCTTGACAATCGCAATCTATCTTAACATGTCCACTGCCATTTCTCACACTAACCACATACTTATTTTATTCAATCGCTTCAGTCACCAAAAATTAGAATAACATTCATCCGTTGTCCGGCGGATGGGCTCCAGCTACTACCCGCTATACCATACAACTATAACGCCCGTATTCAGCCATGGTACCCATCCGTTGTCCGGCGGATGGGCTCCAGCTACTATCCACTATAGCGCTATACTGCCCGTATTCTGCCATTGTACTCAGCCGTTGTCCGACGGATGGGCTCCAGCTACTACCCACTATACTTCTATACCGCCCGTATTCTGCCAAGGTACTCAGCCGTTGTCCGGCGGATGGGCTCCAGCTACAATCCACTATAGCGCTATACTGCCCGTATTCTGCCATGGCACTCAGCCGTTGTCAGGTGGATGGGCTCCAGATACTTACTATCCACTATAGCGCTATACTGCCCGTATTCTGCCATTGTACTCAGCCGTTGTCCGACGGATGGGCTCCAGCTACTACCCACTATACTTCTATACCACCCGTATTCTGCCAAGGTACTCAGCCGTTGTCCGGCGGATGGGCTCCAGCTACTACCCGCTATACCATACTTCTATATCGCCCGTATTCAGCCATCGTACTCAGCAGTTGTCCGGCGGATGGGCTCCAGCTACTATCCACTATAGCGCTATACTGCCCGTATTCTGCCATGGAACTCAGCCGTTGTCCGGCGGATGGGCTCCAGCTACTATCCACTATAGCGCTATACTGCCCGTATTCTGCCAAGGTACTCAGCCCTTGTCCGGTGGATGGGCTCCAGCTACTACCACAGAAAACATACTACGGTTATTGTAGTATGTTTTCTGTGCTACTACCCGCTATACCATACCGCTATACCGCCCGTATTCTGCCAAGGTACTGAGCCGTTGTCCGGCGGATGGGCTCCAGCCACTATCCACTATACCGCTATATCGCCCGTATTCTGCCAAGGTACTGAGCCGTTGTCCCGCGGATGGGCTCCAACTACTACCCGCTATAAGCTATACCATGCTTCTATATCGCCCGTATCCTGCCAAGGTACTCAGCCGTTGTGCGGCGGATGGGCTCCAGATACTACCCGCTATAAGCTATACCATACTTCTATACCGCCCGTATTCTGCCAAGGTACTCAGCCGTTGTGCGGCGGATGGGCTCCAGATACTACCCGCTATAAGCTATACCATGCTTCTATATCGCCCGTATTCTGCCAAGGTACTCAGCCGTTGTCCCGCGGATGGGCTCCAACTACTACCCGCTATAAGCTATACCATGCTTCTATATCGCCCGTATCCTGCCAAGGTACTCAGCCGTTGTGCGGCGGATGGGCTCCAGATACTACCCGCTATAAGCTATACCATACTTCTATACCGCCCGTATTCTGCCAAGGTACTCAGCCGTTGTGCGGCGGATGGGCTCCAGATACTACCCGCTATAAGCTATACCATACTTCTATACCGCCCGTATTCTGCCAAGGTACTCAGCCGTTGTCCCGCGGATGGGCTCCAACTACTACCCGCTATAAGCTATACCATGCTTCTATATCGCCCGTATCCTGCCAAGGTACTCAGCCGTTGTGCGGCGGATGGGCTCCAGATACTACCCGCTATAAGCTATACCATACTTCTATACCGCCCGTATTCTGCCAAGGTACTCAGCCGTTGTGCGGCGGATGGGCTCCAGATACTACCCGCTATAAGCTATACCATACTTCTATACCGCCCGTATTCTGCCAAGGTACTGAGCTGTTGTCCGGCGGATGGGCTGTGGCCTACTTACTGACGTCATTCGTCAATTTCACTTTCGTTTCGCTGACGCAACGTGTTCCTTGCTTTCGCTGCCGTTGTGTACCTAAAGCATATACAACATGGTGGATTATGCTACTTTGCAATTTTAGTTGTGTTGTATAAACAATAATATAAATCATCTATATAAATGAAGATACTGGTTTGCCTGTACATTGCGTAGAATCATACAGTTTTTTTTTTTAAGTTTTACGTTCCATAGTCTAAGAGATCCGAAACGAGTCGGAGTCAAAGCTAAATTTCTGACAAATTGTCCATTGAAACAAGATGAAAATTTGCTTTATCTACTCCGGGGTAAATAGAGTACAGATCACAGATAAAATATTGTTGCAAATTTCACGAACTGTTTGTGAAAATGGCTTTGGATAAACCTGGTCTAACATGAAAGTTCAAACCTCCAGTTTTACACGACATTGGACACATTTTTATGTTGGAGAAAATGTGTTGTTGCAATAATCTGTGAAATATGAACATGTTTAAATTTTATTGGTATCTTTTTACACAAAATATACATTGTTGAATTGTCTTTTATGCCCGTCGTAAGATAGAAATGCGAAGTTTGGTCCATTTTTACAAGGAAAGTCTTTTAAACCACCAAGCTATAAGAAATGCAAAAAATAAGTCATAAATCGCAATTCCCAGTTGCTTGAATACCCTGTAACTTTTACTATGACTAAAAGTTACTCATGACGTTGTTACAACCATCACAAATTGTAAAGATAAGAAAAAAGTGATAAGATAACCCGACTGGTCCATCATATACGATTTATATTACTCATAAGTGACTAATGTAACATAAATAAACGAATCTCCTGCACTAACTATGACGCCAGTCTGGCAACTGCGTATTAAACAATTGATATTTAGCTACATAAATTAAAATTTAAAAATACTCTATAGATAAATGTTCTGATACAATAGTATAGCAAAATGCATTATTGTGTACAAAATGTAAACAATTAGTATCAGCTGTTGTGCAATAATTGAACTTGACGAAATACACTAAAATGTGAAATCATCTTTGTAAGCATTGCACCATAGTTTGAGTATCTTCACTTTGACTGCGCTAGGTAATGAGCCGATTGGCGATTATATAGGTAGTATATGAACTTGATATTGTAAGGATTTTGGTGGAGGGATTTTCCCAATACAGTGAAGGTTCTCTCAGGAAGGGAGTCATAGTCTATTTGTTATTTAAATAAGTAGATATACAGCTAAGGTTTTTTTTTAGGCCCATCGTTTTATAAGGTGTTTGGGCCACAGGGTTTCTATATAGGTTTATATATTGCTAAAAGGCGTTGGTGTTTGCTAGGGTTTGAACTCAGAAGTACAATGAACAACCGAGCTACGTCTCGGAACTAAGTTACTTTATCTCATCTAGAACCAAATTAAGATCAAATATGAAATGATGGTAAAATTAAATCAAAACGCTCCATACCTAATTACCTAGTAAGCTATTTTGGTTGTATAGTCTCAAGTCTCATTTGTCAATCAACTGTTTAGGATTTTCTACCAAATAAAGTTATACAAGCTGTAAGTTTATGTGTAGGCCTACCATGTAATATGAAAAAATGGTATTTAGGCTACTTTACTATGATATTTAGAGGTTGCATATTATCGTATTTTCCGATTACCTACAACAAACATCTAGCTCATACGAATATATACGATTATCTATATATTTAGTACGTAAGGAGATTCATTGCATTTGACTAAAGAAGATGAAAAACTTCAAGTGTTTTGTTAATAAACATTAACGAGATGAAATGCGAAATCTATTTTAAATCAAATCTCTTGTGTATCAGTGTTCTAGGCTCTATATTATCTCAAATTTAACAGACAACCACTGTAATCTTTATATTCTATATTAGAGATACTGTATTCTACATACTTTCCTCCTTCATACCAAATTACAACCTTCAAAGCTAAAATCATTCGTAATGAATTTTAACTACCCTCGCCCTACTCTGACCACAATGAGGAACAAAGGACTTGCACCAGAACCAAAGAACCCCTGGTCCGAGTCCGTGACTTCCCCCGTCTCGTTGCTCAAGACTTAGACCTGTTTGCCATCTCTCATCTTCCAGGTTGCACAACCCTTCCCCACCCTTCGGCACGCTTCTCCCTTAGACCTTTTGTCGGAGTTTCAAAGGACAGAGGGGTCCGCAATTGAAAAGTTGCGATATTGTATTTTTTCAAGTTTGATCTCATCTTTGTGACGCGGCGGATGTGTGGAACATCCAAGGCTTCTTTTTGTTGATGGTAAATGCTTGGAAATTGTTTGTTTTCTTGAATCTTTTCTTTAAACACATTCCTAAATAATGTATAAGATGTTAATAACTACTATGACCTTTAGAAATTTGTAAACATGTATATGCAATATTGTGTACTATTGTACTTAGACTACAATATTGTGGTACTTGAGTTAGACGTCCGTCTGTACAAAAAAACACTCCGTAATTCCGAATTTTGAAAGCTGGACCAAAGTATTTGAAATTTTGCGCAAAGTAACCTACTTACGGATAACTGTTTTATTCATTTCCGTTTTGATACTAACATAGGATTCTTCTCTTAGGTTATTGCATCATTGAACTGTTCAAATCGTTCGTGTACGGACTACGGAAAAGGAACAAGTTTAATGATATTAGTCAAGTAAATTCATGCTTCAAAAGAGAAATCGTCCCGTCACCTTGTGTAAGTTAAACGAAAACAACTCGAGTAATGGTTTCTTTTGCGAACACGCAAATGTGCAAAAAATCCGGTAAAATAATTACTACCGGTCTACTACGTGTATGTTCCCTGAACGCTTGGCAAGGACTGCTCACGGTAACTAAGGATACGTAAAGTAATAGATACTGTATTATAAAAAAAATATTAGTTTTAGTTAAAAATATAAACCAATGCTAATACTATTATGATAATCAACATGTAACTAGATGCATAGAGGCAAATACCCACTAACAGACAAACTCCTATTTTTAATTATTTTAATCAATTGTAATAGCAGTCAAGATATGATTCATAAGTGTATAGCAACTAATCGGACATTTTCTTTAGGACCTTCTATACAGACAGTTACCTTTTGTAAACGTCACTTCAACGTATTCCTAGAACCGCAGTTAAATTGTGGAGGAAAAGTATGAAGTATTTACAAGACTATTTACCACATTAACTGCACCACTTATCCTCGCCTGGGCTTAATAGCGTCGGCTTGGCTGATTGGCTGTAGAATGTCTACTAGGTGTCCCACAGGGTAACGTTTAAGGTCCTCTGATGTTTTTGTTGAAATATTGTATATGAATTATTCTGTCAGTATTTTTTTAATGGGGACTACAATGAATGTTAAGATTAATCTAAATATATAACAGGCTTCTTTTTGTTCCGATCAAACTTGTACTAGCTTTTTGGGCGGGAAATGGTAATGTGCAGGCAGATGGGATTTTCATCTGACTATATCTCAATACCAATATATTGGAGCTGTATAACGTAAGTTTACATAGATAAGAAAGTAAGCACACTTACCGAATTGAATATAGTTGGTGAGCTGAGTGGTTATAGACATAGTGCCTGCCGGTTGGAGTACGAAAATGAAAAAGGATGTTGATGGTTTGAATTAAAACAGATCCAAGCCATGGTTTCTTACGCCTAGTTTAAGGAAAAAAGCTTTTCTTAGTCAGAAACATCGGTACAAATAATCTCTCTGTATTGAGCATTCGTCATTATCGTCATTGAACAATTCTTCTCCTGCATATTCTCACCTATGCGTTCGCATCTGCCTTCAAATTAAAGAATAAAACATTTGTAATGATGGGGACGCCAGTGTATAGCATAATTCTCAATTTCATGTTTTGGGTAGCTCTTGGTGAAAACAGAAAATTGCGAAAGCTATTGAAATACCCAAATTTTCTAAACATTGCCCAACTTTCTGAACATTTAACGAAGAAAAGATTAACTCAACTTCATTGATAGTTAGGTAAGTGTAACTCCAAATGAATTTGTGATCCATACAGTAAGATTGGAATTTGATGAAAAACTCAGCTAAAGATTTGTGCGGTCATCTGCAGTTCTCGAGAGGTAATGACGTACTTACACAACAAAGCTAATCCAGTGTGATCTCTGCTCATTGAAAGTCCACTAACACGTCACACCTACCCTCAAAGCTGTTCTGTAGGGGTATTTTACTAAGTGTTCAATGTGTTAACGTAATCTCTGCATTCCCAATATTCATTAGAATTGAAGATTACTATAGCAGGCTTGGTTCTGAATCATGCTGTTAAATCTCCTCTAATCCAAACATCCTGGATTTTCCTAGGCAGTATTTTTTCTTGGCAGGCAGTAAAATTGTTAAAGTGCCGATGCCCCCAACGACGTCGACACTGACTGAACGTGGGCACATCCAGGATCCAAATTCGGAACTCCGGACAGCAGGACATTGGGTATCATTTGTCAACTTTCTTCTCCTTAGAAGAATTCTGGCAAAGCCCCAACTCTCCCGGTAGTTGTGTAGGTGAACCTAATGGTACCAACTTTCGTTGATTTTCACTGATTAAGATCAAACAAATTTCCTTCGTCGACTTCTCGATACACTTTTCATCTGGCCTGTAGATCTTTCAAACTGATTAATTGGTTGATTAACGTAGATAAGCGTAATGCGAAGATCAATAAATGATGGGTGTGGTATGAATAGCCTAATTTTAGATTAGGTTGGGTTCGATTTCTAAAGTACTGTCACACCATTGTGGGCATTTTAAGGAGAAGATGACCGAAGGATGATACGATAGCTTTGTTACTGCCTAAGATCAGTATCCAGGATCATTTGGTTATTTGGTTGGTATTGAAAAGTCAATGGTAACATTTCCGAGGAATTCTCTGCAAATTGCAGACATTGGTATTGATTGGTTATCTTTACATTTAGACATTTAGGAGGGGACTTGAGGTAAGGATTGCGGTTTGTTTCAAGGAAAGGACAATTTTAAGGGATTTGAAAACTTCACTTGACTTTGATTAGTTTGGATTATCTCCAGCAAACCTCTATTTGTTAGTAAACTGAGAAAACCCTACGGATTTGAGTTTCTTTTAATTCCCTGCTACTCCGGATTGCCTACTGCGTTAAGGAGCCTAATACTTGAAGTAAGGCCAAAGATTCGTTTTGTTGAGCGAGTGGAATATGTATCTGAAAGACTTAGAAATCTCCACTTGATATAACCACATTTGAAAACAGTCCCACCCCCCGGAAATTATCATTAAAAAACTCAGGTGAGGAAAATTCTGAGCAATGGCGTTTACTCGTAAACAAACTACAGCACAGGTCGATCCCCCTAGTTCGCGCGTGCGTGTGCAGGCGAGCGCGCGTGTGAATGTGGAGCAACCACGTGCGTTCTGTGGTCCTCTCTCTCGCTCGCACCTACAGAGATCATCTCTCCCTCTCGCTCCCTCCTCGGATGACCTTGCGGTCGCACAATCTTCATCTCCCGCTGGTCTACACGGTTTGGGACTTTTAGGACTTGATAGGAGATTTGAATAATGAGCTGGCTCTTTTACTGCACTTGCTAGAGTTCGTCAACTCCGCGTGGAGATTTGATATGTATCGTGTAATAGAATACACTTTGTTATGTATGCTGTAGGACTTTTAGTTTGATATTTTAAAAAACTACTGCCTTCGTTTCTGTTCTTTTTTATTGTAAAAAATGGCTCTGCTTATACCTTGTTATACAGTAAGATTTGTAGTGAGTTTATAGACATTATCTTCTAATACTGTAGTTGTTCAAAAGAATGATTTCTTTTGTATAATTCTACATTTGTTATTATAAAGATTGACTCATCTTATGCAATTTCAATAGAAAAAATATTCTACCACCTTGTTACAGAATAGATTGTGTTGCATGAACTACTCTGTATAAGTTTGTTTCCATAGCGACTCCTCTTTACTTCTTATGTCTATTCAACAGAATAGCTAAAGAATATGTCGGCCTTTAGTCACTAACAAGAGTACAAGATCGCACCACTCATCATACACTCATCTCCATTCATACAAAAAAAAATAAATAAATAAAAAAAATACCAACATTCGTATGTTTGCCATTTTGAAGTAAAGTAAAGCTCTTTTCATAAATATTTCAGCATAATAACATATTTTATGTCTATCCTAAAGAATCGTAGATAACGTCTGTTCTATAGAATAACTTCTTATGTGAATACTAAAATCTGTTCTTCTTATCTATGTCTAAAGTATTTACTTTTTCGATATAAATCTTTCATTGGCTCTTGCAAAGCATTGATTAGAGTATCTTTACTCTTCTCATACTTTGTTACCCAAAGACTTGTTTATCCCATATTCAAAACAATTCCTTCCTCTATTTTCAGTTGAGTTGAAATTGTGTTACTTATTCTTAAAATGGTTAAAATACAGGTTGTGTTGATTTCGAAGCGCACAGCTGTGTTGTCACTACTCAATCAGATGTAAACAATACAACAGAGTATATATCAGCTGGTATATAAGTTGGCTTATTGTTGAATCATCGCTTGTCACAAACATGCGGCAGTCGTCAGTTGAAGAGTCAATATTTTGACACAACACCTGTGTGTCTAGACAATATGTTCAGCAGTGGTTGACAATGTTTTGCAAACTGTTTGTTCTAAATCGGAGATTTGTTGGTTAACAACAGCAAAACAAGGTGGATATAAATGAACGATGAATGTAGGTTGAACGTTAGGTTGACTTATGTTCCTTTCTTCCGGTTGGTATCGGAGTTTGAATTTATTAGCGTTTATACTAAATATAGTTAGATTTTGCTTAAGTTTCAACACAGATAGATGAAAGATTAATGTGGAATAGATTATGTTAAACTAAACTTCTTTACTAGAAGATTGAAGGTTGTGCAGTTGCTATCTTTCATCAAACGTGAGAGACCATGATCAGTAACAAGGCAATACAATTTCTTCTACAAGTGACAACCACAGGATACCTACGACCTCCACCTCTCCTGACAGCCGTCTGACTCCATTCTACCTTCGACAGCTCCACCTGGAGTCTCTGGGCGATGGACATGGACAGACCCCGAGGATGTAGAAGGTAGTATGGGTTAAAGAGGACGCTATGCGTCTCCAGATTTTTGTCCTGGGACGCTAGGCATTAGCCCGGTATAATTTTTAACATTATTTCAGGCTGGACCTAGGGGTAGCGGCATTATCACTTGGATAGCATCCATTGGTGATTTGGCGGGATATGAACCCGGGACCTCAGGGACCGAACTCCCACGCTGTAACCACTATACCCAGTCGATAGGCATAGCTATGGATATCATTTGTACTAAATTAGTATACTAGGGTAGGCTACTATTTACAGTTTACGTGGTAGAAATTGTATACTAAAATAAAATCATTTTCACAGCATTTTTTACGATGTTGTATGTTAGTGCGGGAACAATATTCAAAGCTGCAACTACGGTTTGTGATTCATTTCGGTTGCAGAGCTATGACATCACTCCCTACTTTAACTATTAGTTCTGTGTGTTGATGCGTTTAACTTTTTATACTATACTGTACTTCAAACATGAATCCATTTTAGACTATAACCGTTGACTGTGAAAGGATTCACAGTCAACGCTATAACCCTGGATCAACTCTAATTTATCTTTTGCCTGGGGAATTATTTTATGCTGGATCTATATTCATTTACACTAAAATCACTTGTATTAACAACAAATATTGTAAATGTTTTAATTTGTTTTTATATATTGACATTGCTGACGTGATTGCTTTCAGACTCATGTTGTAAATTAGCTTAAAAGCGTGTGAAACGATTAGCTTTAATTTTTGTAGCCTATTATGTTGTTCGCGGGGTTCAGTATTTTTGGTCCTCCTGGCCGGATACAGTCGAGTTTTCCAACCGTTCATCATTAGGTAGGTGGATCTTGATCTCGGGGACAAACACTGCCATTGTCAAACCGATGAATAATACATTACTTTCCTTCTGGCTGTTTGTCGATTACAATCCGATAAGCGGTGTGAATACTCGGAAATATAACGTAGACGGTGAATATAAACAGTGCCTATAGGTGAACATTTTAATATTGTCTTTGGACAGTCAATTTTGAATGTTTTTTTGTTTATTTAATTTGATAATGAAATATAAATATATGAATTAAACGATTTTGATGGCTTTGGAGTTCTAGCTCCTAAAAATGTTGAAGCAACCAGAATGGGATTAACTTTTATTAAGTGATGAGATGTGTTAGGTATATTCACATTAAACCTCTTGGGAGGACGATTAAAGGTCTAGACTAGTCTCTGGGCGGGAGACATGAGTTCAAGTCCCACCAATCATCAATGATTAGCAACCAAAATGGGATTAACTGATATTAAGTGATGAGATGTGTTAGGTATATTCACATTAAACCTCTTGGGAGGATGATTAAGGGTCTAGACTAGTCTCTGGGCGGGAGACATGAGTTCAAGTCCCACCAATCATCAATGATTAGCAACCAGAATGGGATTAACTTTTATTAAGTGATGAGATGTGTTAGGTATATTCACATTAAACCTCTTGGGAGGATGATTAAAGGTCTAGACTAGTCTCTGGGCGGGAGACATGAGTTCAAGTCCCACCAATCATCAATGATTAGCAACCAAAATGGGATTAACTGATATTAAGTGATGAGATGTGTTAGGTATATTCACATTAAACCTCTTGGGAGGATGATGATCTCGTATGCAAAGTGCAAGTACAATAGCGCGGGACATGTTACCGCCAAAAATACCCTGGTGACGTAAGTGAAAGGTGCGTTGTATAACTGTGAAGTATGTAGGTAGGAGAACGTAAATTTTGGTCTGGAGTTCCTACGAGAGTGAGTGGCTTGGCTTGATGGTTCGAAACTTAATCCAGATGTATTGTACCTGTGACTGTAATTATAGGGTCTGGCTAGAGAGACCACTGATCTTAGTAAAGCTACACAGTATTTTTCACTCAATTCACACTCACTTCGAATTGATATTCAGTTTAAAACACATGAATATATGTGGTCGTCGCATTGCTGTCTTATTTGATTCATGATTTATTAAGTATGATTATTCAGATCTCTTGTGTATGGTAATCTTTGGACTAAAGCTTTTTTGGCGTCACTTTCATTTTTTTATCCAAGACCACTTAAAAAATAAAATTAAAAACGTGTTTTGAAATAATATGTTTAACATTTTATCCACACGGATTACACTATTTTGTTAATTGTAACATTATACATTAACGTGTAAAATCATCTCCTACAAGTATCATCTCCTTGCAATAGTTTAGTTTCTTCAACTTATTTTAGAATATAATTAAGGAACATAAAATGTAATACGAGATAAATTAAAAATAGCATTTAAATCTTTTAAACAGTTATGCCAAAATCATAAAATTGATCTACTTTCAGTTATCAATGTTTCAGGACAGCTGAGTCCACTTTTATACCGTTAAAAACCCAAACATCCAATAATTATGCGATATAGTAGCACCTTTGAATATCCAAAAGTCAATGGTAACACTGACAGCTTTTTAGGGCTACATGCTACCTAAAACACAATTGTTTCAGTTCTTTTCATCCTAGATGTATCGATCACCTAAAGATAATATCCTATAACACTGTGATTTATTTGTTTCTGTCCAGCCGATTTCAATGTCACAGTGAAATATAACAATCTATTTGTAAATAATTGATTTTTCTCTGTTATCATTACCAAAGAGTAAAACTGTAAAATTAATTGAAACACTACCCATAAAAGGGGAAATATTTAGTCCCAGATGAGCATATTTAATTCTTTCTGTCTATGATTTCGTCGACATCAGCCAAAACACATATAAAAACAAGTTCAGAGTTTACAATAGAATACACATTTCACTAGCAATATTCATAGCTTCAATACAGTTAAATAAACAACTAAAACAAAACGTCTAGACGCATTGGTTGGGTAAAGGACAACACGTAAGCAAGCTCATTTTACAATGTCACGTTTTCACTACACCAACGTCATAGGCTATAGGAAAACTCCTAACTAAAGGTACCATAACACTTTTACAATAGTAATTAGAGATTACTTCTCTAAAAACTTTTTTCAAGATTGAAGGAACAGCATTTACAATTGGGATTTTGGGATTTTGGGGTTTTCTATGACATGAGACACGGTGATGTAATTTAGTTCAAGGTTCGATTCTCGGAAATCGTAGAAGAAAGTTGACTGGAGTCAGACGTCGATGTATCATAATGGAATATCTCGTCTTAGTCACAAAACAGGTCCCTCAGATTAAAACTGCTATGTTTGAGAATGAATTTGACAAAACATTAATAACATGTATTATACAATATATAACATAACTAATTATCTAAGTCTATGTAAAACCATTGCCTTTGGCCACTGTAAAAGGCAAAAGCAAAGGTAAAA
The DNA here is from genome assembly GCF_028750875.1 of Macrosteles quadrilineatus. Lineage (NCBI taxonomy): Eukaryota > Metazoa > Arthropoda > Insecta > Hemiptera > Cicadellidae > Macrosteles > Macrosteles quadrilineatus. The sequence continues at coordinate 52,828,885 of NW_026542598.1, read as the reverse complement.
CTTACATTAAGGTATAGCATTTTCTTTGCCGGTTAACGCTTAAATATTTTTCAAGGTTTTATAACATATGAAATATTTTTATGTCTATTTAATGTCGGGATCCAGTTATAATACCAGAGCACAAGCTTTTTCACTATATACAGTACAGTATTTCTTTTATATATGACAGGTTTGTAGTTCCGTCTCACAGTTTGGAAACTTTAGTGACATCATAGTACTCAATTAATAAACAGGATTATACAGTCTCGTTCACGTTCACAATAAAAACACACCGGACAAACTGTTTTCGGATAATTCAGGCTAGCAGTTGTTTTTATTTTTTTTTTGTTTTCAGACCCCCCAAAATTAAATTACAGCATTTTAAGAGAGAAAATTCTATAGACATTGCTTTCTCATACAATTTCTCAATTAATAACCAACTATAGCTTAAAAGTCATAAAGTCGTACCTTGCTAGACAAGTAGAAACCGGAAGAGGTGTCTTCTTTTTTTACCTCTTTTCCACACATATTTTCCTTTACAGATCGTTCATTCATATGAATCGTCTGAAGAAACTTTCGGGTATTTTTGTGTCTAATATATAATGTTATTGCGTTTCAAATTCAACTATTTATTTTGCCGATATCACTCACCTACAACGTATCATCCCGATACAGGACACACATTAAATACATTACTTTTCCTCCGATCAATGGATAATACATCTTCATCTTGACGAAGCTGCGGAAATGCTTAGATGCGATAGAAGTATATTTTCTTCTTTTTATGATGTTAAATATGTAAAGAAAGAATACATAGGGCTAATATTAGATGCACTACTTTTCCTCCGTTCATTGTACTATGGATATTCTCCTAGACGAAGTTTTGGAAATGCTTGTATGCGACATATGAGTTTTCATGACATTTAAGTATTAATGAAGACATTCACAGGGCAAATATTAGGTGCGCTACTTTCCTTCAATTCGTACAGTACGACAGATGTGTTTTCAACATATTGAAGTCTTATTCACAGGGCAGAACACTAAATGCTCTTTTCCTCCGTGCAATGGTCAACACCTACACATCTTCATTTTGACGATGCTACGTAAATGGTTAGATGCAACACAGGCCTTTTCATTATATTTAAGGTTGCAATGAAGGCATTCAGAGGGCAGAACACTTGTTCTTTTCCTCCGTGCAATGGTCAACACCAATACATCTTCATCCCAACGGAGCTGCGAGATGCGAAGATGCGTGGAGGCGACGGGGGGCCAAAGTGCGTGAGTGCGAATGTAGGCTTGGGCCGGCGCCAAAATTGGGGTCACCACTAGTTCCAATTTTAACTTCGCTAACCTGATTGTGAGTCGGCCGCACGTGGCAAATTATCGTATGCACTTCCACCCGAAGCGAATAAATCCTCCCGAGTATTTATACTCCATGCACTACCGTGTATTTATACTCTGTGTACTCACTTTCGCATCCGGCCATTGTTATGTGAGATGCCCCTTGTCTGCGTTGAGATGAGTTATGTACTTGTGCGATCAAATCTCTTTGATCAGTTTCAGTTGATGTTGTATAATTAATTACAGTATTGTAAATATTAATGATCAACTATGAGTTTAATTGATCAGGATCTTCTAGCTGCACCTGAATTTGTTAACAGTAGGTATGTTAAATTGAAATATATTTATTCACAATTTAACAGCAGCATTGTCTCGACAAATTTACACATCGTTCCGGTAGGGTTAGTGGTGTTCAGAAATAGTAATATAAATTGTCTTAGTTTTTAAGGAAAGTACGTACCTATTAATTAATAAACACGTTGTTGTATTGACATTTTGTATTTAAACATTTGTTATTTTAATCGTAACACAAATAAACTTCCATTAGGCCTAATATAAACCTTTTCGATATGTTTTTGTTTGAATAAATAGTGTTTTAATTTTATAAAAAAAACCGCAGACATGATATAAAATTACAATATTTGTTTCCGATTATGCCTACTTAACAACATATAACCAGGCTATAGTCGGTGGAAAATAATCGTCAAAAAATAAACTTTTAACACTTCTAACAATAAATTAGTAATACATGACATAGCATTAAGATAATCAGTGTGTGTACTGTGTAGTATCAATACAAACATTAAGATTGTGAATTATTAATACAGAGACAGTGTTCTATAATTAACAAAAAGAGATCACAGTTATTTTGTCTTAAAGGACTTTGAGTTTATTAAACGCCAGTTTTTTATTTGGCATTGTTACCCAAAAAAACAGAGAAAATTTACACTTTATTTATTAATAAGTCGACATTTTTCATCTAGTTTTTAATAACACATTTTCTCTAAGTTATCCTCACTGCTCGCCACCAGATAACATGCTAATGTTGTAACAGTCACAATATTATGATGGACAAAAAATAGGCCTTTGGGACACGATAAATATTTGTAAATACAAACAACAGAAAGGAAGTCTCAGGAGAAAAAAATCTATCCACATACGCAGAAAGACTGGAGAGGGCAAAAATTAAAGGTCTACAAATCTCGTGAAGGTGGGAAAATCGTGAAATTTTCAAAACGTTAACATCTATTTATGTTACGTAGAATGTTCTCCATGGGGATTGCATTGTAAGTCATAAACAGCTGATGTGATTATCTCAATACATGTGATCGGGCTATATTTTCAAGCCTGTCCATCTGGACTACTTATTTGGCAGTCAACTCTGAAATGTATATAATACTGTACTATAATATAATATGACCAGCAACCAGGGGGACGTAATGTTTAATAATTTAAAAATCTTCGATATGTCTTACTGTGTATTCGAATTAGTTATTTTACTCACGACGACTTTTTATGTAAATGTGTTAATCGTATTTGTATGACGAGTAGTAGAATGATTGGATATGGCTCAAATTGAGGTCTTAAACCTGGAACGGCTGAAGAAAATATAAGTAAGCAAAATGTCAAGAGAAAATTAAATATAGGAAAGTGAAATATTTTTTACACTGATAAACATTTTTGCTTAGTTTTCATTTTAAAACATTAAGTTCGAGCTTTGTGCTAAATTACAGTATACTACTTTATTTGCATTTCTATAAATTTTGAAGGTTATTGCATGGTGAATATACATGCAATAACTACACAAGCTATTATTTTTAGGAATAATAAGCAATTCAAATAGGTTTGGACTGACAATATATTTCATTCAACTCAAACTATAAGAGTGCCAGGGGAAAATCACAAAAACGGGGAATAGTTCATAGGAATAACAGTACAGGCAGACGAGTAGGAGTAGTCAACGACAAACAAATGGTAAAGATATCCTATGTATGCTTGCTTGCTTGCTTGCAGAAAGATCTCGAAAACGGCTCCGAAGATTTTCTTCAAATGTTGTAAATAGTTTATTTCTGGCCTAAAAACGAGTTTACTGCAGTTAGAACTGCCAACAAAAATCTAATTACGTAGAAAAATGAAACTGAAAATCACATTTTTTTTAACATTAGTCTTATGGGTTGCTAGGTAACCATGTTGGCTGAATTAAATAACAAGGAAAAGGTAAACAAAAGACTTGAAGTTGTAGCATGTGTTCATAATAAGCCAACTACCCACAGTATACTAGCAAATTACAAATACAGTACAAAAGGAAAAACATCACTTGTTAATATTTAGCAAAGATTATACTGAAGATTACTCGATACTTTGTAGCTTTGTAGTCAAGGGCAGCAGTGCGAAGTCGAGGATCTGTTTATGACGATTAGATGAAGGTATCTGCAATCTTAAAATGCTATGGGAATGGAGGGGAACAGGTCCATGACGTAGGAAATGGTGTAGGGCGTAGTAAAGGCGAGCCGTATGGAGATTGGGAATGGTTATGTATCTCCAATACTAAGGTGCTTTTAGAGTGAACTAATGATTTTCCCCGAGCAAAGCTCGGTCTCCAGGTACTTAAAACTTAATACAACTACATGGTAATAAAAAAACTGCCTACACTGGTTTGGGAGTAAACCCTAAAACCTACCATAACAGAATATTTGGCGCCACACAGTAACCTCTCTCCACTGTTGGCTGCCCTAGCCAACCGTTCTTCAGCGAGTACTTTTTTTATGACATCTGTTAATCAGATAACAAAATCCAAAATTGAAAGAATAAGGGCCTCACTGAGTTGAAGGGAAAACTACAACTATACAGAACACAGGCTTCCTAGTCTACTATCCTACATGGTCCAAAGGTCCAGTGTTTAAACAACCTCCTCATGGATTTGATCGAAACGTCACGATGCGAATCTATTATAGGAAGAGAATAAGAATTGATTTAAATAAACGAAAACGTTCAACTGCTAACTGGGTCTATAGTCCAATTTATCTCCTCACGGATGTGATGCGAAGCAATGCAAATCTGGTGATAAGAGAAAGACGAATTGATAAAAATAACGTCCCCACTAGTTAGAGGAAACCCTATCAGTAGAACGTAAGAAGAGGTGCCCTAGGGCTAGCCTACAATCGTACTACAGGGTCCAGTGTCCAAATAACCGCCTGATCATGGATTTGATGACAGTGCGGGAGGAATGTGCAGTGTACGCACGCGGCACGAGGCTAGGGCTAGCATGGAAGTGTGTCACTAACCTGGCAAGGCCTTCGCGCGCACGCACACACCCGCACACACGCAAACATGCGTAGCTAGGGTTAGGTTACAAGCGGTCTGGGTATAATCACAGTGTAAGTGGTTTTGGCACAACTGATATCAGTTGAGAAAAGGTTTTGTTGGAAATATAATAAAACTATTTGTTACTTTTTAATCTGTAGCCACGTTTTACCATTTAGGCATAATAGCAGTTCACTGAGTGTGCTGGAGTGAAAATGTAATTCCTTTTTATGAAATTTTCTGTTTTCGATTTTTTTTACAATAATTGTTTCTTAGGATAAATAAATTTACTCAATGGCCAAAAATTTACATTTTTGACAGAATTTAGTGATTGACAAGTACTGCACACCCTGTCGATGGCTTTCAACTACGTTAATTTTCATTCTTTTATTGGGTTTAAGTCTAACACAAAATGGAACCACTAGCTGCTAGTTCTGTAAACATACGAAAGTTTTAACACAGTTTCATAATTATCATAAATGATGCAGGAACACTTCTACCACAGACAATGGAATAAACCATTAATATTAATAAACCATTAAAGTATTATATTGTCTGTGCTTCTACCGTCCCGACCACGTAGGATATGAAACTGTGTTAAACCAAACGTAAGATTGAGTTATTAACTATAGGTAAGAGTTATTGTGTTACAGACTATTGAAAACTAGCAATGTCTTTTGAATGGGGGTTGACTACTGTATTCTAATTGTAAGCAGGGGATTATTGGTGTGAAAGGGTTTAATTTAACAGTTTGGAACTAATTTCGTGATTTATGTTTGTGATTTCAAACGCGTTCATTATTTAATTTATCAATCTGAAATTTCATACGATTTAAATTTAGCTTTTAAAGTGTACCATGGTCCATGGCACTAAAAACCAGCTTAATAGCAACTTCACTACTTACCGAGGCCTAAGTATGCGAGGTAAAAGTTCACTGAGGCCACTAAGTTTATAAGATGTATGTTGTAGTATAAAACTAAATTTGGATAAAAAATTAACGATAACAAAAACGACCCCAGCGGAAGAGAACAACCTATTAAACCCCGGACATAAAACTACAAATTTCAAACAATAACTTGCTCCAGAAACAGAACCAATTTGAATTTTATGGTGTTAGGAAAACATAAGATTAGTTACAGTCAAGATCAAGGCGAGAGGACATAAGCTCGGGTTGTTAACAAAGCCCAAGGTTGGCCATAACATAGGCCTGGCACAGCGGCAAGTCGAAAATACGTATTATTTCCCAAACTTATTGCATTTCAGTCGCCAAGCTGTTTGACAAAGAGACCGGAAAATAGTGTACAATCGTCTAGTATTGCATAGAAGCTCAAAAGACAAACCACACTACTTCCTTTGTATATATGAGAGTGTCAAATATAAATATATAATATTTATGATTATGTTAAAGGTGTTGAAAGCTCCTGCAGAAGTGGCATGTCTTGGATTAGTCATTGGACTGAGTAGTAGAAAATCTGACAAGGTGGCATATAGTAAACTATTGCTTGCTACGAGTTTTACCAGGTAGTAATGCCAAATGGAGCAGCCCTAATTTTAATAAATAACGAGTCCCAGTTTTTATTTAAACTAGCTGTGTGCCCGTTCTACGCACGGGGATCTTATCATAGTCAGTTAAAATCTTCATATAAAGCACAGCAGTTGGTTTGCATACTTTCAGATATGCTGACAAAACTATTCCTTCGCAAATACAGTATCTGACAGTTTCAAGCCAAAACTAATGCTTCGCAATTAAATGTCACCCGGATCTTGTTGGTCCATATGTTATATCCAATGATTAAACTAAATAAACGGTATCAGCATTCTGAAACATACTTTCTCCCATAAGTTTGTCAACAACCTTTATCATGTGTAAGCGGTGAGAGTAAATATACGGAAATGGGATTTGTACAATTTTGTTCAGAATTTAAAGGACTATAACATAATGGTTAAAAGTATTTAAGGTACTACCTCTTAATTTAACACTTTATTCGGGTTGACATTTTCATTATCAAGGCGCTCTTGTCCTTTCCGTGAAACATTAAGAAACAAGGACATTAATGCGTTACCATCATACATACACACAAAAATACCGAACTTAATTAGGGAATCTGCTACGCTTTAAGCATAAAAAGGTACATATAAAATTAGTACTTGAAATCTTTGTTAATGCCATAAAATTTGATCATAACAATTTATATTTGCTTGGACCGGAGATGACTCGAAATTCTGTCGAAATGCTATCTGAATCGGTTTGCTATATGAAATGAAGTATAGTAGGCCTACTATAGACGATTTAGATTGGTAATTTGTAATAAAAGTTACCAAAATAGGCCACGAACTATTGATACATACAACGTTCAAAGTGTTTGAACAATTCATGATGGTTTGCTGAATAAACGTTTTACTAAAATGCGTTATAGTTTTCTTAGCATAACATTTTGGAATCCAGACAGAAAAAGCAAAAATTATACAGTTAAGACATCAATTAAATTGAATAGGCCTACGCCTGTAATAAATAAGGTGCAACACCAACGATAACTAATTTGTAAATTACTGTGATGTGTTGGTACGTAAAAATGATTCTTGCTGCTACTAAAGGTTAAAAGGAAAAGAACCAGTACCGTAACAAAAACCAACGTTTACAGTTAAGAACTGTAGTACAGCCGACCAATTATATGCGTTAATCAAGGTTATTGATCTCTTGGTTTTGGATTTTCTCGTAAAAAGTTATCGGCAATCAAAGTTATTTCCCATTAATTGCTTTATTTGTACACAACTCTTAATGTAAACTTATCGGTGTCAGTTTGTAAAAAAACCTTATACAACATAACTTTCTGTTATTTAATAGATTACGTATTCTCTAAACAATGGTTGCTGGTATATATTAACATTATAAGGAAATGTGACAAAAATCACACAACGTTGGGTTTTTGGACGTTTATAATTTTATTTCTTAAGTACCTAGGTAGGCCGTGTATTCTATGGAAAAGTACCGGTATCAAGGATCGTTGTCGAAAGGGTTGTTATAAATAATTGGGTAAGCATATACGTACCACACGTACCCAAGAGAAGGGCTATGGGCCTATTGGCTGTATGGTCCAGCGATTGCATCACACGGTGAGTAGGAACTATTGACTTTATATAGTCAATGGTAGGAACAGAAAGTGACACATTGGAAAATCGAGTTCAGCATCATCCGTAAACCTCTGTTACAATCACCCACTGCAGTTGTAATTTTTTGCTTTACACTTTACACAACCGCCATTGAAGAGCCGTCAATGAGTGGAACATTGTTTCTAAGCTATTGGCGACGGTCATTAGTAACTTTAAGTTTCCCAGCCGTATACAACACTGATTCAATCTTGATTCAATGTCTTCTTTCTGGTTATCAAAACTTCAAAACAATTTTATACACATATTTCTGGTTCCTGACCTGGATGATGCCTAGTTATTTAATTTACGGTTACACTATATTATTCCACTTGCGATTAATTAAATCCTTTATGTAATAAAAACGTTTTTAATCTCATATGGATGGGATTTGCCTTCAAAACGTGATCGGAAATGGTTGTGGTGTTTGTAAACAACATTTGTAAACATTTCAGTGATAGCTAGAAAAAATAATCTTGATCCGAACAGCTGTTCGTTGTTTCATAGATGATTATGTGATACAAATTGGAAGAAAACTTGACAAAAATCGCACAAAACTGCATTTTTGAACGGCCGTAATTTTAATTACAAAGTAGTGAGACCATATTTTAATGGCTAAAGACACTCTCGCCAATCCAGTGAATACATTAAAATGACTTGGGTCTTGATAGGTACTCTCGTTTTCCTGGAGAAGATTGCGTAAAATGCCATCTTGAGTGTGTCAGACAGACAGACAGACAGACAGACAGACAGAAATTTAGATGAGACTTGTTTCGGCTTCTTTAATGTATAAAACGTAAAAATAACCTAAAAATGTACGATTCTGATCAATGTACAGACAAAACTCTAATTTTATTTATATAGATGTTTCGGACTATCGGGGCAGTATAGGTTGTTCTATCAATTTAGAAATAACTCTTAAAAGTTCATATGCACATAAAGCTCTAAGTTTATCAGTTATTGAGTTCAAAGAGGTTCCGGGACCTCGCTTTCAAAACTTTAAACACTTCAAATCCCAATATAAAAGTTCCCTTCTTGTTTTTAAGTACCTACAGATGTATAACCTAAAAGTAAGTAGTAGGCCCTATTCTCAAACCTATTCACAAAGTTATGCAAATTATTGGGGGTTTTAGTATTTTTATCAAGTTTGGTTGTATTATTATAAGATGAAATATATTTTTATACATTTGTTTGCTAATCAACGATTTAGAATACAAACTTTAATATTATTGAATCAGGATAGATAGGACATTCATACCCTACAGTATTTTTTCTTCAAATTGTTTGCTATGCATCAAGCCTTGTATACTTTCTAAGTAATTTCACACGATATTCATCAATCAATCTAAACTGGAGCAGAGACATATTTTCCAAGAGTATCTGGATTTGCTCAAGGTTCAAGAGTTGGCAACCGACTCTACAGATAATTCGATCTGGACGACACGACTACTTGGCAACTATTTGACAGTTTTATCCCATGCATTTTGTGCAGCAATATAATTGGTTTACTACAAACTTAAAGTGAACTAGAAACGTCAAATAGTTGACACCTTATGCTTTGAATCTTATTGATTTAAAACTTTCATTTTTGGAAGTTATTTACAGTGAATTATGCGCATGCACTAGTAGAGGGTAGAGTATTATTGGAGTGTTCTGGAGGCACGGATTCAGTTTCCACCAACCATTAATGGTTTTAGCTATGTGATAACGCAGTGACGTGTTTGTTCAACGTTTAACTTTAGCTGTAGGTCCATAGCTACAAAACAATAAAACAAGTTTGTAGGATGAAAAGTAATGTCTCTGTTATGGATAAAATCCCAATTCGTTTATGCTTAAGGTATAACCCAGTACCAGAAACTAAATAAATTTTTAGCTATTTTTTTTGTTAAGTTGCAGCAAAATATTTTTGAATCTTTACTGGATCTTCTAAAATCCATCTTCCTATGTTTTACCAAGAACAATCATGGAAGAAAATAAAAGGGAAAGTGGCTTGGAATACCAAGAAAATCTAGTATTGATGGAAATGTTTACAGTACATTTTAATAGATTAGTAACCAGACCATAGTTTCGTTCGTTCCCTTGTGAAACCTTAAGAAATGCCAAATGCGCTTATAAACAGCGGTTAAAAAATAAATGCATGTGTTGTTTTCAACTAGTAAAATAGTAATTAATTACATACATTATAAAAAACTAGGGGAAACCCGTCGAAATCGATGGTTACTTTCAAGGCTTACGTTAATTCATCTAACTGCGATGAATTGGGTGAAATATACATATTTTGAGCATTTAACATTGTTCAAAGAGTAATAAGTGTAAAAAATAACAATATTGCGTTAGTTGCCAAATTTGGTTGTTCATTCAATGAAACCCTTTGAGGCCCAAGTTTGATTTTTTTGGAAAAAACTAATATATTTATATAAATCAATAAAGGCAAGTCCTCTAAACATGTTTTGAACAATTTTTTATTTTTTTTATTTTTTCTTTGTAATTTAGAGGCTTGTCCTCTGTAGAGGACACTGGGCAAATATTAAAGTGAAATTCTCATATAAATAAAAATAAAATCTATATTTTTTTAGTAGTTTACAGAACTAAAGTATTAAAAACTGTATAAATACAAGAACTACTTACTTATAAATTAAAATAATAACATTAAACTAAAAACAAAACAACAAAATTTTCAAAAATTTTAAACTTTTTAGTTTTTTTTAAAGTTTGTAATGAAAATGTTCAATCATTCCGGTAAGAAGCTGTTATTATGTGCATTACCACTTGCTTATTACAGTGAACACATGGAAATAATTTTCATTTAAATTTTCATTTAAAAATTTTTTGTTCAAATATATGTCCCCTCTAGAGGGCACTGGGCGTATGTCAAAGTGGACATGGTAAACACTAGGGATCCAATAAAAAATAGACACAAAATCAGATACACAATGTTATGAATTTATTTAGTTAACAACAATAATTATCTCTTTCCATTTCAAAACCAATATGACCAAAATTCACTTCATATTTTGTTGTAATATTTACTTGTTCATTGTCACTATCACTTAGATACCGTATTCAAGTTCAGGCACATTGCCACTTTCAATTAGGTATAAAATATCGTTAGCTTCCACTTTTCTGTAACTCATTTTATAACCTCTAACAAAAACCACTAAATCACTGTTGACAAACTGTACCCAGCTGTTCTAAGCATTACAACCATTACAACTCACCATGGAGTAATGGGACGATAGACTACAACATTTGCCTATTGTCCTCTCCAGGGGACATCGAAAAACAAAAAAATCCAGCAACTTTATTAGTGATTGATGAGGCAAAATACTGTTATATTATTGTTCCTACGTTGCTAAGGAACAAAATAATGTACCAACCTTTCATAATTTTTGAATTTATAATAATGTATAACAAACATATAGTGTGTATGTCATGCCACCAAATTGATACTGCTGTGGCGGCCGTGCCCTGACGTCATATGTTTTTTGTAACTTTAGTAAAATCCAACAGAATGAGCTGAGATTGATATTTGTGTGTTGCCAAAGTGTCCTGTTGACAGGACAGTGGGTTTTAAGGCACTAAACAATGACCTGGACTTCACAATAAATTAATAAATGGCATGTCCCCTACAGAGGACAGTGGGCCTGAAAGGGTTTTAAAATATTTCCTATCCTGTACGTCATCGGAGTTATTATTAGTATGTTATATGGTATCTCTTCCTTTGGTAGAACCTTTAAATAGTATTTAAATCGTATTGGTGGATCTTGTAGTTAAACACTTCCGCGACTTCATCAGTGTTTGAGAAAAAATATATGTTTGTTGAGACGACACGTTCTAACTTCAAAGGGAGTTATATCCGTTACAGTGTAAGTTTGATTTTCCTTCGTCACGTCGCGTCAGTTCATATCGTACTTCTGTGCCAATGAATGAACCCTCTAGCATAGTTTTGAGAAATTGACTATGGGGTTACTGATAAAGCTGGAATTCCTTGACATGGGGGATGTCAGTTAGTCGTCTCGGCCTTATCAATAACATAAAGTTGTCAATACAATCTCTCTACGGAATGTTAGGTGTAGTGGAATACATGAAGTAAAGTTGGCTTTTATTCTTGAACTGTTAGGGGCCTCCTAGTTCATATGATCTTGGCGGCTTCATTGGCAATAAATACCGTAATGCAAATGACATAGCAATGGAACATTTCCAAAAAGCAAAAATACTGTAAAATGGCTGTTACGTATATATTGACGTTTACATATTGTTACTCAACGTATATGATAAATACTTTAATCCTTTAATACGTTTTTTATGGCGACCATTCATAGTAGGTAAGCCAAGTATGAATGGAGATGAGTGTAGGATGAGTGGCACGATCTTGAAGTCTTGTTAGTGACTAAGGCCGACATTCCTTGGATACAGCTGTTAACTAATAGCCCATACAGCGAATGGCAACCAATGGACCTACAGTTTATAGTTGAATTGGAACCAAATGTTTTTTGCATTGGTATTTATGAATTGGTATAATTATCAGGATAGCACTGCGGGTAGTTGTAGTACTCACTCGTGCGGACGTTAATCCACACCAGGGAGTATCGCATCCACAGTGCATTCCTATAAATATCCACAATTCGTGACCTCCTTGTAGCTGGATTACAGGACGACGCCACCCGTCCCAGTCAAAGGATTATGTGATCTAGTTTAAAAGGAATATGACCTTTCTGTCATGACAGTAGCTGCTTAAATTGTATTTTCTCTTTGTACCATATTTTACAGCCAAAATGTCGTGTTATTTTCAATAATGTCACAAATTCGGTGCGCCAAAAAAGTCCGTAATATAGGCAGGTGCAAATAATTTGTCAAGATAGGTACCATTTTAGGCAATGTTTCTAAGTTTGGATTTTATTAGACACAATAAGAGCAGATATTTCTACATAAATATTTGATATTTTGTAGAATAATATGTTAAAACGTAGGCAAAAGTGGCGAAAAAGGCACACACCAACCCGTACAATAGATATAAGATAGTTCAATAAGAAATAATTTAAGAATTGCTGTGATAAAAGGATTTTCCACTGATTTCGTAATGGAACGTTATATTGCAAAACCTGGCATGATAAAGAAGAAAATCAATTTTAAAATCAGAAAATAACATTGCAAATACTTATTTGGTAGAATTCAACTCCCAATAAATATGTGTTGTTTGAAAAAATACAATTTAAAAATGAACAGCTGTTTCATTAAAAAGTATTATTCTCATGGCCAAAATGTAAACAACTCTGTGGAGGGATCTTTTAAGGCTTCTGGGGCAGTGTCCTAAGGGATTTTGCTTAGTTTTTTTTTTTATAACTCATCTACAGACCAAGACCTTTCTTTGGACACCTCTACCAAGTTTCTACGCCCAACCGTTCTCTCAAATTAGTGGGGAAAAAGTTTCCAATCAAAAATTTAGATTCCCCAATGTTAATCTTATGGGAGAAACTCAATTTTTGATGGCCTGTGGGGCAAAGCCCGAGGATTTTTACTACATGAATTGGTGAAAGGGGGCGTCTACACGAAAAATACTTTATTTTGACACGTCGTTTGTAAAAATCCGTCCATTATTAACGGAGGAGTAGTGTTTTCTAGAAATCGCCTTCACGTATTATATATAAGGATGAATCCCCGCACAGTCCATAGGCATTGAACTTACTTCCAGCGTGCATACAAGCATATCCATAAACAAGGACGAAAAATAAATCTGGGCTTGCGGAAAAAATCACCTCCTCAAATTATTGAGCAATCCCGAAACATCTAGATTTCGTCACTCCATAAAATCCCGGCACCGAAAATTATTAATTTCGGCGTGAGTGCACCAAGATACAGAGAGTAAGAGCGAGAGAAAATGACGTAACGTGTCCCAGATACTGTAATGGATGTCACGCTCAGGAAGGATTAAAACAAAGACGTTCAACACGACAGACAGACAGACAGACGTTATCAAAAACAACTTTCACAGACTCAAGGACTAGTGAATGTTCGATGGGTCGATTTTCCATAATACAGGATTCACGAGAGCACGACTAATCGAGTACTCGGTAGTGATCGGTTGGGAGGGGTAAGTTTGTGTATTTTACTAATATTGTGAATAAGCTGCTGATGTTGTGGCTGCACCAATGGTGTTTGACTTGTTACTCGTTCTAATGACCGTGACTTGTAGCTATGAAATGATTCCGGCAGTCGTTAGTTCGAGGACCAAAATTCACACCATGAAGCTGAGAATTCACCAAATACATTGAAATTGGTAAATCTTTTAGGTGAAGACATGTCTCCACATATTACATGATTTATTTGTGTTAGGCGTTATACAAATAATTCAAGGACGACAATATTTTTGTACAGTCCCTACATTGGTTTTTATTTGTTATATATATATATATATATATATATATATATATATATATATCAATTACAATTTATTTATCACATATTTATTTTATTTTTAACATATTAAATAACTATTTTCAGAAGTATTTAAAATATTTCTATACAAATTGAACACCGAGTGAAATGAAAGGTGGCAATCCTAAAGAAAGGGAGTTCTATTAAAAACACGTGAAAATGGACGATTTCTATGAGAGGCACTACATAAATCAATCTTGAATGTGGACGTATTGATCTAAAGACCCATTAATCTCGTTATAATTTGTCTGTGGAACAACTAATAGGACAATGAACACAATTCGTAATGTTCTCAAAAGTTCGTTGAGTTAACTTTTTTGCCATTTACTTCGGCAACTTTTAGGTAAGTTTGCCTTAAAAATAGGTAAAATCCTAATCAGTATTTTTAGGTTGTGTTTCCTTAAAAACAATAAAAAATCCGCATCAATATTTTAAAGTAAACTTTCCTTAAAAATAGGTGACATTCTTATCAATTTTTTAAAGCACAATACGCACAAAAGGAAGAGGGAAACGTATTACAAGTTGCCTCCTACACACAGTTCTGATAACACAGTTGCGATCATTTATGGCCCAATCAAGACGTCAGTGTCTTTACACTGTGTACAAGAAAGCGGTTGTTATCTATGTTTGTTATTGAATGTTCCATGGCATTGACTTTGGATACTTCAAGGATGTTCAACCTTGTTCCATTCCATGGTTACCTATTTCATGTAATTTGTGCTTGAAAAAATGTTCTAAGTTAACTTTAGCCATAGGTTAAAGTATCAAGGCACCAAAAAAATTAGTACCAATTATTTTTTTTAGTTATATTCGGTTAAAATACTTTTACAACTGGTAAAATAAGAAATAACAATCCTCAAAACGTACTTCAGAAACCTGTCAGAAACATAGGAGAGTCTACATATTAACTTTAGAGTGATGCATTTTTTTTGTGAATTTGTGAATCTAATCGAATGTATGCAATACATAATTGATGGGATTGAAGAAGTTCTCTTTTTATAGAGGGGTTTTTGCTATGGAGGAGTGCTTGCTTGATATTGCTATTAAGAGGTTTTTTTTTTTTTTTAATGTATTGTTGTAGATAGAAGCTTGCTACTGAAAGTTATTGGGGATAAAATATGCTTGCTAATGAAAAAATCTTGCTTTTGAGGAGTTCTTGATATTGACAGGCTTTTGAGAGGCGCTTGCTATACAAATGTTCTCTCTATTGGGATATCTTGCTTCTGGGAGATGCTTGTTATTGAGAGGTGTTCGTTACTGACATACGTTTGCTTTACCTCTTGATATCGACAGTAACTTGCTATTGATTCGTTATTTTTTTTATTTCTTAATATTTGTTTTGAGCGGTTCTTTATATTAATAGAATCGTGATATTGAAAGATGCTTTCTTAGATGTTCTTGATATTGAAATGCAGTTGCACTTGAGAGGTGTTTGCTATTGACATGTTTTTGCTACTAAGAGACTCTTTATATTGACAGTTAGTTGCTATTGAATAGTTTGCTTACTATTTGAAGGATCTTTATATTAAGAGAATCATGATACAGTATTGAGAGATGCTTTCTATTTAGAGCCTCTTGATATTGAATGGTAGTTGCACTTGAGAGGTGTTTGCCATTGAGAGTCATATCATTTCCCCAATCAAGGCCCCCAACATGTGGTTAGGTTCGTTCAACCCCTTTTTGCAACTTGGACATCTGGCGCAGTTTTTACACTCCTGCGCTCATGTTACTGATTATCCGTTTAGACAAGCCGCTCAGTTTTGTTTTTTGTCCAGCTGTGACAATTATCTGCTAGGAATTCTCATACACCAACAAAGTAAGACGTAGAAGTACGTAGTTCGATAAATTAAATAGGTTAATTTCACATTTACGAATATTTTTCAGCAAACTATGTTGTTAATCCATTATCCATATTTTGCTACAATATTGAGCTGCAGTTGCAGTAACAGTTTATTTCGATGCTTTTATACTATATATGTTTTATTTTAATCTCTGAAGGGTTTTTGGTAAAATATGCTACTGATTGCTGGATACTATACAATTAAACAGCAAAAGATAAAACATTCTAATTATTTAGTTTTATGAAACGGATCTTATTCATGTGATTTTTTAACAAATCATAATTAATCATCATTTTAAACCTTTAAGTACTGCTATAATCACATTATAGCAAAATGCAACTTTTAACCTATGTTATTTATTTTTCCTATCCAACAAAACGTGATACAAATGATGTATTCAGATGATTCATAATCAAAATAGCATGATTCATAATCATGATCGCTAAAAAATATTTTGTTTGCAAAATATTTTTTTTAACTAACCAATTCACTCTGAATTCCTTTAACAAGAATGACGTTATGAGATACCTTACCAAACTACAATTTGCTAGAAAACGCCTGCTTATATATATACAGCCTTATTGGACATTTATGTGGTTCTACCACATCAACGAATCTCTCATTCCAAGAAATCCAAGAAAGCCACGTTTGTCATAAGACTGAGTTGGTTCCGTCGTCTGTCAAAGCTTATCTCGGAGATCGATCAAATACCCTGAGGAAAACAGGATGAATCGCTATTCCCACACGTTAGTCTAACGACTGTGTTTAAAATCCACAGCTCTGCCCAGGTGTTAGGAATAGAATAGAAATTGTATTGGAATGAAGTACTCGGTTCATTTTATTCTACGGTTATCTACATAGAGTACACACTGTTTTCGGTATTTTTATCAGTTAGTTTCCATGATAACAATAATACAATTGCAATGTCAACATATTTAGGTATTTTTGGGCATTTTACATGGTCTGTTCAAGTATTAGTGATTTCTACACAGCAGATTGTAACAAAAGGTTAAGACATACGTTTTTCCCCGTGGGGGAGAGGACATTCATCTACCCCCTAGCTACTTCGGCTGGTTGGCCTATTGTAGCATAAGGCTAAGAATATAGATTAAACTTAATCCCTTATCATCCTAATAGGTCAGGTAAGGATAATTTTATGGCCACGTTATGTACGGTTTATACAAAGAACATTTTTGTTTCCTTGTTATACGATAACTAGTAGTAATCTGACCTAATACAACAATTTACTTGTAATCTGTCACTTGGTCCGTGGTCAAAGTGTGAGGTACATATACCCTCAAAAAAAACATCTACACTAAAATAAGAATCAGCGCACTCAAAAAAACACCAAATATGAAACACACCTACCTAGAATATTTAGAAGGGCTAGTTTACAGTATTCTATTATTTAGGGCTATTTGCAGTAAGTCAATGTTACTGTATTATTAAATGTCAACACTAATAAATATATCGTAAAATAAACCGCCCGCTTCAAAATATGTAATTATTCCATCCCATTAAACGTATACAAAAATCTACTGCTTGATTAATCGAGAAATATTCTCTTTTCGAATATATCAAACACTGTTTACTATGCACCATATATAATATATACAATACATATGCAATATATATACATATATGACTCACCGGTCAAACAATACATCACGTGACATGTTGAAACATTGTTAGAGGGAGGGTTGAGCCAAGAGTGCAACTATGGTATTTGACAGGTGACTCACTATCAGCTGATCTTGGGACAGATTTAAGTTGACTTGATGCAACAGCTGTCACTGCCCATCTGCAGACTGCCAGGTAGGAAGTCATTAGTTATTCACCAAGTTCAAACCACTAATAAATCCCGGTAATTGAATCAGTTATAATTTTAGTCTTAGTTTTTTTTTAGTTCGTACTGTGAATAATTTGAAATTCTTTGGCAAGATACATTATTGGTATTTTACGTAAATAGGATACCGTAAGTATTTTAAATTAGGAAAATACGTGTTGAACAATCAATTTAAAATCAAGTGAAATCCTGATCAACATCCTTTTCGGGTAATTGGTTTTCTTATAGTTCTTTGACGGTTTGCCATCATTTGGAATTAAGATCAAAAGAATCGTACACTGATGGTTAATTATTGTTATTTATATTGTCTTGTTTCTGTTTGGCATTCGTCTATTTGTTTGTTAGTTTAATTATTGTTATTGACGAAAAGCAGTAGTCGTGCTGAAAAACGCTTGATAAATAACGAATTTTTTTATTTATTTAAAACTACTTTAGTATAGTTTTATGTTTATTCACCCAAATATTCAGGTATATTTTTAATTTAATATTTACCCCAGTATTCAAAGTATTAGAATAAAATAGAATACTAAGTTGGTGGTTGGATAAAAACACAAAATATTCAGTAGTGGTAAAATACAATCTCACAATTAGTGGCTATATACTCGTAAAAAAAATTAGCCAAATAAATCTACAGCGATAAAATATGTTAAATAGTTGTTAGAATTAATTTTGAAATATGTAATATATGTAGTAATTAAACTATAAGCGAAGACAACCATTTTGCTATGGAAATAACAAACAATAAAGGTATATAACTGCATTGGTAGTTAGTAGTTATTTATCCTGTGGTTATCCAAGTAGTTATGATATAACTTGATAACAGACGCTGCCAAGCTTGAAGGTGACCTTGAAACTGCCAGTCAAGGTCAGTGCTGTAATCTGCCTCTGGTCCACTTCCAAGTTCAATTACAATGTAACTACGTCAATTGCAATTAGAAATTACATTTGTTTTAAAATCTGTTTCAATTAGTTTTTTACGAACTCATCATGTTTGAGTAAACACATTGACCCAAACCCAATGTATTAAGTTTATAATGTAAGATCACCAACCTCCTCACTCATTTCACTTCCTACTTAAACAGTGTTCACATTTTTGCCAAAACAATAAAGTAAAATAATATCATCGCGCGACTCTTAAACATGACGAGTTTTTATGATACATACTCAGAAGGAACAGAATTTACCTTTTCAATGCGACAGTCAACTTGTATGTGTAGGCACTATGTGTGTTATTTAATGAAACGTAGTTAATTATGTATATCTTGCAATTTGTGCATTGAGTGCAAAATATATTTTAGAAAAGAAACTTTCTAACCTAGACCCAACTAGGTCTGTACTGGTCCCATACTCCATAAATCTGGGTCCATACTAAACTAACAAACCATATTCACATCAGTTTGTTTAATATTTTATTAGCATTAGAAGATGACGCTATTGATGGTTAATGCTTACACTATATTTTGTGCCTATTGGCTACGTCAATGAGTTATGTCATATGTTGATATACATCCGCCGAATGTAAAATTAGTTAAACTCGTCAATGACTCACAATCAATGGTCTTGATTCAGATACATCTTCTTTGACTCCCATCTGTAATTAATTTATATGAATAAATTCTAAAAAAGATTACGGTATTTGTATAGATACGATATTCATTTTTACGTTACAAACCAACTCAAAAAGGTTTCCTATTCTCGGTTTGTGACTCGGGGACATTTATTACAAAACTACGGTACCAAACAACTATTCAAGATTCATTAATAAACTGTATCAAAGGTATTGACGACCTTCGGATGAAGCGAGAAGACATCTTATAACTGCCTGAAGATGACTCCAATGTGAGTTGAAACCGGTAGCAACTCAGCTACAAACAAGATCGCATAAATGCAGGTATTTTACACCAATTTATAGTTTATTCATTTATACAGGGTGTTTTTTTAAAAACTTGCATCTTTATTTATGTAAAAACCGCAATAGATAGAAATATGCAGTTTGCGGGAATCATCTATTGACGTAGGGGGACCAATTGTTTTGAATTCAACGTTACATTCACATTCCCCCCTTTCCCCCCTGCCCCCAACTTATTTTTTTTTAAATAGCAAGGTACCCCTTGTGACATATCAAATAAAAGAGCATGAAAAAAGAAAATGTTTGATAAAAAAAAATTGAAAATCGGTTCATAAATTTGTGAGATATTCCCCCCCTCACCCCCCCGGAACTTAATTTTTTTTTAATAGCAAAGTACCCCTTGTGACATATCAAATGAAAGAGCATGAAAAAAGAAAAATTTTCGCGAAATTTATTTTTCATTTGATATGTCAAAAGGGTGGGTACCTTGCTATTAAAAAACAAGTTATGGTTAGGGGAAAAGGGGGGTGATTATCTCACAAATTCATGAGCCGGTTTTAAATTTTTTTCACCAAACATTTTCTTTTTTCATGCTCTTTCATTTGATATGTCACAAGGGGTACTTTGCTACATATTAAAAAAAAATTAAGTTCCGGGGGGGTGAGGGGGGGAATATCTCACAAATTTATGAACCGATTTTCAATTTTTTTTTATCAAACATTTTCTTTTTTCATGCTCTTTTATTTGATATGTCACAAGGGGTACCTTGCTATTTAAAAAAAATAAGTTGGGGGCAGGGGGGGAAAGGGGGGGAATGTGAATGTAACGTTGAATTCAAAACAATTGGACCCCCTACGTCAATAGATGATTCCCGCAAACTGCATATTTCTATCTATTGCGGTTTTTACAAAAATAAAGATGCAAGTTTTTAAAAAAAACACCCTGTATGAATAAATTCAAGAAAAGAACTACAATATTTGTATGAATACTATATTCATTTTTACGTTAACTCCAAAAGGTTTCCTATACTCGGATTGTGATTCGGGGACATTTATTACAAAACTACGGTACCAAACAACTATTCAAGATTCATTAATAAACTGTATCAAAGGTGTTGGAGAAATGTCTTAACCTTGAGGGGTCTCAAAGGACTGTGGAAGAAACGCAAGCAAATCAAAGTCCCGGTACGGTAGGGAACCGGAGTTTTGCCAACGGCCGTCAGGTAGATGGGGGAATGCCTTCGGCCACCTCTTGGTGCGGAGATTTGCCAACGGTGGTGGTGGAAGAAAGGGGGATGCGGAATACTATCCCCCGGAAAACTACCCCCCCAGGTGAAACGTGACGTCACAAAATCTGCCAACTTACCAATATGGAAGCCGTGTCCGCGACTGGAATACTCCCCCCCCTAGACAAATCATGCTATGTAATTTTAATTTTAATTCGAGTAATTCCGTTGGATAATAGACAATGCATGTGGTGAATATAAAACAGATTTTCGAAATGTTACAGCAAGTTTGGTTGGTTAGGTTAGGTTAGATTAGAACTGTTTGACAACTAAATTTGAGTGTCCGTGACTGGAAAACTACCCCCCTGGTCTCTGACGTCAATATGACGTAGGAACCTGCTTAGGGGGGTAGTTTTCCGGGGGGCAGTCTTCCGGCGACCCGGAGAAAGATTGTGAGGGAGGGAGGGAGAGCGATTGTCAGGGTTGTCTACGCTTGGCAGTTATGCGCTTGTCGCAGTGGGTTAGGTTAGGTTAGGTTAGGTTAGGTTAGGTTAGGTTAGGTTAGGTTAGGTTAGGTTAGGTTAGGTTAGGTTAGGTTAAAATTCAATACATTTCTTTTCACAGTCAGAGGTGCATAACTCCATTACTTTGAACACAGTCAGCATCCTGCCTGGTTTGTCCACCCCTAGCGGAAGCCACCCTCACGGTCACGTGTAATCTCTCCCCCTGCCCCTCTCGCGCAACCCACAACCGTTGGCAAAACTCCGCAGTATGTGGAATTCATGGATGGGGACCCTTTCTACCTGATACCCGTTGGCAAAACTCCTACACTCGTACGGTACACGGTACAAGAATGAAGTTCAAGTTTTGTCCCGAAACGAGAACCCATGAGAACAGTGTTTTGGAACCATCAGTCGCGCTACCGACTCACCAATCAATTACGTACAATGTAAATTAATGTTATCCAATGTCAATATGCAACGTACGGCTTATCCCTTATCTTAGCTTAAGAGTTTCGCCTCCAGTCATATCCGCTGCCTCAGTTTCCGGTTAAGTCTCATTAACTCATTTCCTCCAGAGATAAGTCACTCTCGCAGCTCGCAGCTGATAAGAGCTACGTGTCTCCAATGCCAGCAGTTTTGATACCAACCTGACAAAAGGATATCTCGATTTAATCAGGAAGTGTAGAATGTATGTAACATTTGAGGAAATGCAGTGGCGTATCCGGTGGGGGGGGGGGTTGTTAGGTTGTTCAATACCATCCCATTGACAAAAACGTGATTTTTCTACAATTCAAAAATCTCTTTTATCACTCTAAATCATCTTGAAACGCAAGTTTACAAGTAATAATCATCATTTTCTGGAGGAGGGCCCCAGCCCCCCCCCTTATGGTCATCCTAGTTACGCCTGGAGGAATGTATGTGCACAGTTTGGAATTCCGTACTATATTGTTATTCAGAAAACAGCTGCGTACACAGATGTTGCTATAGTACAGTGGATTAGATTAGGTTACATAATATTGTAAGCACACCTAACCTAATTTTCACTGTTTGGTACACTACTATATTCTTATTCTAAATACAGTACAATACACTGCAGTGGTTGGTTATCCATTGTTAAGTGAGGTCAGATTTATTAGTAGGTTCTTCTGTTTTTTACCGTGGTTCTTTTACTCACCAGCGATATTCACCGTGATAACAATAAACGAATAAACGACAACAAAACAGTTGTTGGTAATGTAAGTACAGTAAATAACCATTTGTACAAGGATAATCGTGTACACGCTGCAAATTAATGAGAAAATGTGATATATATACTTTTTAAATCCTGCATAGGGACCTACATGTTCAATACAAAACTAGCAAAATTAGACAACTCCATGTTTTGATCAACGTAACCCGAAAATGTAAACAATCTACCAACACATCGACAAACTATTGAACCTTGAGAATTGAAAACAGATCGGGCCACTTGTTATCAGTCACAAATATACGCTTATCTCACTGATAACGGAGTAATATGGCGTGCGAGGGTTTTTATTTTTATTTATACACAATCTTCGTCCCTGAACTTTGCGTCAATAATTTATTGTCAAGATACACCAAAGGGTTATCCTGCTTACAGCAGCAAATTGGCTTGAAGACTTTGGACTAATTGAAAGCTTATGTATACTCAATGATTATATTTATATTGAATTTAGTTTTAATTAGTGTTCAAAAAGTAAATACCTTAGTACTGTAGGATGAAAGGTAGTTAGTGCATAAATTATGCACAACTCTGAAGTTTCCTTCCAAAACGTTGGAATGTGTGTTTTTAAAAATTTAAAAATAATGACAAGAACAACAAATGGAACGAAACTACATTCCATGTATTACGGGGGGCATACACCAAAGGGAATTCCCCAAAGTAAGTCTTGAAAGGGCAAACATTATTTTACTGTATTATCTTTGTACCAGGTGTAGCCTACTTTGGGAAAAATAGGTTTTACGTTCTGACCTACAAGTCATTCAAGAATGCCTTATCTTATGGACAGAGTACTGTAGTTTTACAAAAAAAACAAGTTAATTATTAATGGTTTATAATTAAAGATTTTCTGTATACTGTAACTTTATTTGACTTGGGCTGTTTTTAACTGCCTTATCCATTGATGAACACCGTCCAAAATAAATTAGTTATTGTAAATGAACAGTTATAAAAAAATAAGTTTAACAGTTTATTACGGGTTTAAGAAAACTGTATTACTTTCTGATTTATTTTCCACATTTTCATATATTAAGTGTCGCGATATTAAAAGAATAGGCCCAAAAACTCATGCCAACTAAGACGAACGGTTAGGAATAAATTGACCACTGCAATAAACGCGAAATCTCAAAGCACCGAAATGAGAAACGACAAAAAACTGATCTCGAGATTTGCACGGGTTGCGAATATTCGCGGTTCGCGCCAAGCCAGCTGCTATCTAGAAATAGCGAAACAGCTTCTCAAGGTTAACAGCTGATCAGATCGCTTCCGGTGGAGTTGGCAACGCTGCTCAAGTTCAAGGTCACCCTACTGACCCATTTCTGCACACAAACATTGCATTTCTGCATTTCTTCGACAAATCTATAATCTACACATATGGATGCTGCAAAAACGTTCCTCCTGGTCCTAAGTTCTTTGGCGCATTATAGACTACTCAATTTATTCTCTAGGAAAAGTTGGCAACGATGCAATGGCTTTTGCTCACAAACGTTGCACTTCTACGCCAAACCATTACATGTTAATGGGTAAATTGGCCTAATATTTCCTTGGTCAGGCGGTAGTCATTTATTAGCCTATAATTAACGTGTACTTTAGTTTTCCTTTCGGTAATGTTGACAGAACTACAACGAAATGGTAGACTACGTTGACATGGGGATGCTACGAAAATTGGCCTGATATCTTAGGTCAGGCGACAGTTATTTATTAGCCAATAAATTTTATTGTGTGTGCTTAATTTTACATAATATTTTTCTTTACATAAGGTTGGCACTACTACAATGGAATATTCACATTTGGATGCTGTGAAAATATTCTCGTATACAGTAGCACATATTTATAGCTAAATAATTAAGATGTCTGTAAATTATGTTAGCAGTTCTGCAAATGAGTTTTTCACAAATGTTGCAACTGTTAAACCAAATTTTTACTCGTGCATGTTCGGAGATATATCGTTGTTATCTCGATGGATATCCCTCGCACATTCGTTTGCATTCACTTAGTTTTTATGCGACAGATGCCTAGCATGCTTTTTAATTCCAGCTTACATTATTGGGATTATTTTGGTAAAGTTGGCAACAGTGCAATGGAATATCAGTAGTAAATGTTGCAAAAATTTCAATTGTACTTGTAGTATATCTTAGCTTACTTCTTGATACAAACATGAGTCACAGTTTGCCATTATTAAAAATTCACGATTAAAAAATATTTAATCATGCGTCTTCCCGAAACAATCAAATATATCAGGCAAACGGATGTACGGATAGACAGAAATGACCTCAATTTCATAATATTACGGCAAAGATGAAAAACATTATCCAGTTCTATTGAACTTAAATTTGAGATTCTTGTTTCTCCACTTGTTGCACATGTAGGGACATCTGTCTTTTTTGTGGCTAACATAATGGCCAGATATAGCTTCAATGGTTGATTTTAACTGAATACCGAAAGATAAATAGAAGAAATCTATATTTCCAAGGATGGAGGATTGGATTGATTATTGATTTCAGTTTTCTATGACCTCCAGCAAATTCCAAGGAGACTCTTCCAACGCTTTCAACTGGTAATACAACAAGAAGATCAACACGGAAGTGAAGAAGTTTACTGCATTTGTTTACGCCTACAATGAGTGCTTTATTTGTTTACTGCACATCAGAGTGTTTGCTAATTTATCTAAAGGGTGTTTATCTTTACGGTGAGTAATGTAAAGTTGTATAATCGAGATATTGATTATTTAACCTGAAAACCTCCAAAAGTATATTAGACACAATTATTTATCGGAATTTTAAATGTTTTTTTTTTCAAACATAAATAATTGTTTTGATATTTAAAAAAAATAAATTTTGGATTAATAATCGTAACAAGGTAAATATTTTTTTAATTATTTATCGATAGGCCTATTTTAAAACAAAAACAAATATATGAGAACTCATTAAAATAGGTATTTATCGGTTGCAAAAATTGTCTAGCTAAACGTAAAAAATGTTTATTTATCTTAAATAAATAAATTTAATTTAAACTGTACTTTATACTTTATACTTTCTTATGAAATGGCGACCATACAATGTAGGTATTTTAAGCCAAGTATGAATGGAGATGAGTGTAAGATGAGTGGCGCGATCTTGTAGTCTTGTTAGTGACTAAGGCCGACATTCCTTAGACACAGCTGTTAATTAATAGCCCAAACAGCTAATGGCAACTAAGGGACCTACAGTTTATAGTGGAATCCGAACCACATTTTTTCCTTGGTATATACGAATTGGTCTAATTATCAGGATAGTACTGCGGATAGTCGTAGTACTCACTAGTGCGGACGTTAATCCACACCAGGGAGTATCTTTTGTATGTATTTTTTGATAGCTCATAGTTGTGAATTTCGTGTAGTAATTACACTTTTAGAAATGGTTATTGTGTACCAAGAGTGAAAGTATTGATGAAATAAAGGCGTCTTCCAACACTAATATTTATATTCACACCATTTTTTCATAATTTACAATAGAGTAATATAATTAAGTAATTTGTACATTGGCTATCGATTTCGATCATTCACTTTGGTTAAGTCCAATCCAAAACTGTCTCCGAATGGGCATGAGGATGGGCTGGTTGTAACGTTTAGCCACACAGAATATCAATTATTACCAATGTAATCACTATAAATCGAGTGGTGTTAGAAGCAGCATTTGATATTACCTCAACACCTATAATACAGGGTTAGGCAAAAGTCTGGAACCCCCCAGTTAACTTTTTAAATGCAGTAGGAAAACCAAAGTCGGCACATATTTACAACATAAGAAATTGCACTTTTTCATCAAAGTGACACTTTGCCCCAGCTCCCAAAATGGGGTATTTTGGGGGCAGCCCCAAATTTTAGAATGTAAACACCTATCATGTGACCCCTAATTTTAAAGGGTTTCTCAAGACAAATTAAATGGCACAAACTAGAGGTCAATATCGCACCCCTAATCAAAATGGCAGTTATTTTGAAATATCCCCTATTAACTTTTTAACAGGTTATAGCGGGAAAACTAAACTCAGAATACCTTTATAAAAAAGAGAACTCACCTTTTGGTCAATATTAAAATATTAATTTTTAAAAGTTAACTGGGAGCGTTTGGACTTTATCATGCTTGCTCATCTCAAATAAATAAAATGGCTGCCATTTTGATTAGGGGTGCGATATTGACCTCTGGTTTGCGTCATTCAATTTCTCTTGATAAACCCTTTAAAATGAGGGGTCACATGATAGGTGTTTACGTTTGAAAATTTGGGGCTGCCCCCGAAATACCCCATTTTGGTATTTTGGTATCGAAATCGATAGCCAATGTACAAATTACTTAATTATATTACTCTCTTGTAAACTATGAAAAAATAGTGTGAATATAAATATTAGTGTTGGAGGACGCCTTTATTTCATCAATACAGTACTTTCACTCTTGGTACACAATAACCATTTCTAAAAGTGTAATTTCTACACGAAATTCACAACTATGAGCTATCAAAAAATACAGTTTAAATTAAATTTATTTATTTAAGATAAATAACCATTTTTTACGTTTAGGCTAGAAAATTTTTGCAATTAAACTGTAACTTTGATGAAAAAATGCAATTTCTTATGTTGTAAATATGTGCCGAGTTTGGTTTCCCTACTGCAACGCGTTAAAAAGTTAACTGGGGGGTTCCAGACTTTTGCCTAACCCATATATATTATTGAATACCGCATACAAAAACATAAACTCTTAAAAAAAACTAATTAACGGCCATAACTAGACCCAACAGTAATTGCAACGTCATTTTTAATCATTGCGGTTAGTAACGACTCTGCCAGCGGAAAACTACTGCAGTTATTTTGAAAATAGTTGGCAACCCCCTCTTCCCCTTCTTAAATACTGTACCGCTGAAACATACATCAAAGTGCGAAAAATATCCCGTGCTTGACCTTGGAAACTTGTCAAAAATAGCTGACTCACCGCTAGTGACCAGGTAAATTTGCCGCTAACTTCTGTCACGATTTGTATCAAGTTTTGGCGGGCAAGCCAGACTTTTTGGCTAGACGGATGCATCATCACTTGTTTTACTTCGTGCTGCTAATTCTAAGAGAAAACTTATTTAATGACACTGTCTCAAGAAACTCATACAATAAAAAAAAGTGAAGGGCATCGTCAGAGTAAAAATACGAGTAGTAGTATCTTTGACTATCAATACAACTTCAGTATCCAATAGTCAATGGTAGTATAGTAATATGTTTGTAGAGATATAAAAAAGATACATAAGGTTGTTCTAAACATAGTAATACTAATTGTGGCTATCCACAAGTAAAATCGTAGATTAAAGGAGTGTACAACTAACTGTTTACTCATTTACCAAGATAAATAATCATCCACATTATACACACATAGTATCTCTTAGTAAAATTCTTAAAATGTCTTATATATGCCACTGAAGGCTTAAATATAGGTGTTTAAATATATAAAGGTTAGTGTTTGGAAATATGTTTACAAATATCATAATATTCTAAACGCTAACATTTCCGTTTCAGTTCTATGTAATCTTAAGTTCCATAAAAAGAATAATGCTTTAATTACGGCAAATGATTACTCCTAATTAGTTGATGCATTTTTAAATACCAGGAAATGTTACAATAAGCTTTATATGTTTGCGTGGTAAAGCATAACGCATTTAATTATATTTATCAAGTTGTTTTAAATATTAATAGTGAATAAATTAGTAAATCCAAAAAATGGCCAAGGATTATCTGAAAGTTTTTGAAAAATAGCATCAACTTTTTGAACAAAATCCAGTACAGTATATCGTCATCTTGAAAAAATAAAAACAAATTGTAATAAATATGACAAAATTTTAAAAAATTATTTTTTTATAATACAAGTTTATACAAATGTAAAACAGTAAATATTACAAAGAGCCCTTGTCTCTTGGATGTAATAGTATATTACGTTACTAGTCCTGAAAATAAGTGTTTACCGGACGAGTGTGGTCGTTCCCGTGCGAGACGAAGTCGAGTACGGGATTACCATACGAGTCCGGTACACACATTTTGGACGAGTTACGTACGATAGTTTACGCCATACTACTTAATCCGTACAAATCCTTATATATTTCCACCAACTAAAGGACTAATAAACACTAGTCATAACCTCTGAGAGAGGTTATGTTTTTGTTTATAACCACTAATTGCCACGAAAATACAGTATAATCAGCTGATTGGTGTCCGGTAAAACTCATTGCAGAACAGTATTACGCAATGAAACCCCATTTGAATAAGCTGGCGGCAAACAGCTGTTTTCTGGACTAAATCCTTGCGTGGAAAGTTCATCAAAATAATGTAGTGTGGCGTAAAGATACTTTTGGAAGCGAATTACATAAAGTAATAATTTACTACGGTAAAAATTAGTTTAATTGTTTATTGTATATTCACAACACAAACAAATTTCTCTGTATGATGTTCTAATAGAATAAATTGTATGTTGCATGCCAAGGTCTACTAACTGATTACATGTAATGTGTAATAGTCTGTGACCACCTCTAACGTCCGTTGTCTTAGCCTGTTAATTGTCTTTGTATTGTCTACGTAATTGTCTTTGTAGTTTGAAAATTGAAAAATACAGTTCACATTTATTCTTAATCATCAACGCTTGTATTGATGTCTATTGTATGCTAATATGTATTTTTATCATTGATACCTGTGACTACTGTACTACTTTTGTACGTTGAAAATAACATTTAGGAAACTACAAATTCATTATGGTAACTAGGATAAAGTAATGGGAGAAATTAGTAGAATACTATCTTGGTGAAAACAAAATGCAATATTGGATTTGTATTCTTTATTATTCTCAATTCACAAATTAACGTTTTGTAATAATTTAAAACCCTATTAAATGTGTACAGTAAAAATAAGCTTAGCCATTAGGTTCTATGGTAAATTAAGAGTTGTATAATATATGGTTGCTGATATCTATACACCGATTTTTAAACCAGTTAACTGAAAGGACAACTTACCGTATCATCTTAAAATTCACTTCCATTATCAACATTTCGAATACAGAAAATCGTAAATTTAACAATGGCACTTTATCAAAAGCTTTTTAACTGTTCTAAGATTGCAAAAAAAAATTATAAAGTCGGATACATGATTATATAATAAGGAACAACTAAGTTGGTTCACATAGGCCTATTAGTTCATAAAAAATAATATACTGGGCTTACCAAACATTACGAGCTACGAGTATTTTTATTTACTGCTTATACCGGCAGTAAATAATAACGTGTTTTGTATCCAATGCAATATTAGTTAGTATTGTCTCTTCAGAATCCAAAGTAATGCTATTAGAAAGGGACACATCGAATGAAAGGAAATGTGTATTAATCAAATAGTAGATGTGTATTTCTTTATTCTAATAAAAATGCGCAACATTTGTTGTGAATATAAAACCTTTTAATTTTGTTATAATGAAACAATTTTGTACACCTTACGTCTAACCTTGGTATATTTGATCTCTATTATATACGTAGAATAATGTTTAGAGACTAAAATACCATCTGAAATATACGAAGTCTTCCCCTGCTCCATACCTGAAGCGTGTTTTATAAACAAATAGTGGTTATCATGAGATGAAAACTCGCGCCTACGTTATCAAGGTGGTTGACCCCGAGATAAGAGATTGGTGCAAATCCCGACACACGTGTGTGACCCGGCCACTACACCACTGGGGTGGCGGGATCATATCCAACTCATTACAAATATTTCACCACATTTTAACAATTACTTGCACTTATCATTTGTTTAAACTAAACAAAGATACAATCCTATGTTATTTGTGTGTTCGCTAAATATTTGTGAGTTTGGATGACGTAAAATGATTCTGAGGTTACAAGGACAAAGCTTAACTACTTATGATAAACGAATCCAAAAAACATACTGATAAACATACGCGTCAGAAAGTAGGGATAATAAATCAACATTGCTTCTACAGATAAACAAACGGAAACGATTATTTATGAAAAGAACATTCGAAATGTATTGACTTTCATTTCCCTAAGACCCTGGGGTATTTCCCTATCAATCGCTTACCCATCCAAACATCCAATCAGATATTATCCACTTTCATCCCAATTTAGGATGCAAACATTGATCACAAATTCTTCGATTGACAGATTCCGAATCGAAAGAGAAACCAGTCGATCAGGATTTTGAAAATAGAAAGGGGAATAAAAAGTGAAATTTGGCGATGCGATTGTGTGAGTGGGCGAACTACTTTCTCTGAAGCTGAGCAGTAGGCAGTGTAAGTAGTAAGTAGGCTTGACTTAAGCAGTGATCATAAGCAGAGAAGTATGCTGTAAGTAGATGACGGCAGGCAGTAAGCTGTATGAAAACTGTATTAAAAGTAGGCGGTAAGCAGTATTCAATAAGTGGTGGGAAGTAGACATTAAGCTGTATGCAGTTTAAGCAGAAAGTATGTAGGATACAGTTAGCGGAGTATACAATACAGTAAGCAGAAGGAAGTAGCCTAAACAGTGCAGTGTACGTAGTTGGTGCAGTAGTGAGTAGGAGACAGAATGATCATCGAAAATTATGTACTGTAGTAATCACTTGACAATAAGAAATAGGGAATATCGTGATCGTACTCGTAGTAAGTAGTAGACAATAAGCAGAAAGCGGTATGCTAAAGCACAGCAAATATAAATAGTGAGGAATAGGAAATGAACATGAATTACATGTCATTGTCAGATCAGTAAGTAGTGTTCAATAGGCAGTAAGCATGATTATGAAGGAAAAATTAGGCAGCAAGAAGTAACCAGTAAGCAATGGTCAGTGAGGAGTATAAGGTATAAAGTAAGCAAACCCCAGTTGGTAAAGGTAGTTTGTAGTAAGCAATAGTAAACACCAAGCAGTAACGCTGTAGCCAGTAAGCAATAGGCAGCAAGCAGTAACCAAGCAGTAGCCAATAGAAGCAGTGCTGCAGTAAGTGGCCGGATTACTCTAAGCCCTGATGACGGCCGGAGCATCTGATGATGATATAGTGGCTGCCACCTGTTAGTGAGGCTGATATACTACCTTAGTACACAAACACAACCTCTACACGTGGCGTTGTAGTTTCGCGGTATCAGTATTTGTTGGTTTTGTTCCAGGGAACCATCGTATTTCCTTCAGTTTCTTTATCTTTTCCTCCTGGGCTTCTCTCCTTCTTCTATAACTGTACTAGTTAGATGAACTGTTTCAGGATGTGCATTCTCACAGTGATTCGGTCTGAAATTCTATCTTCTTTCATTATTTTTTAGTTCTTGAATCTATCGAGTTTTATTTCTCTCGGGAATTTATGACAATTGATGTGACATGAAAGATGCTGTAGTGTAAAGGAGTAGCCATATCAATAATTGTCTCGATTTATCGATGGTGTATACGATAACATCATTAATTGAAAGCAGCACCCTTTGTCGGTGGTCTAATTCAATCTCTTCACGTAGATATAACGTATATAACAACATTTATATTGATCCTTTACTCATTGCCAAACCTTCCTTAAACCACCATAATTAATTGGAAAGTATGTTGTAATTATGATGATCTGGTTGTATATCATAGTAACATCCATAGTAACTAGTAGTGGTAGTGGTTGTATAATGTATAACATCTTGGTTATTCTGGGTCAATCTGGTTGTATTGACTGGTTAAGGCTGGGCATACATTGAAACAGTATCTTACATAGATTGTTATGATTAAATTTCCTACAGTTTTACGTCTGTTTTATCACCTAAGTATTAAAATACCCAATTAATATGCATTTATCATTATATTATTAATTCAAACGTTGTAGGGGATACGTAATTTTTTTTGTAAAGAATAACAATTCCTTCTCTTTTCCCAGCAACATTTTAAGTTCTTATTTGCTCTAAAAGAAACACAGTGTTAACTTAGAAGAAAAGTAAATATTTTTAATTACATAAGACAGAAAACGCCACCGAGCTATTGTGAGTTGACCACAATTGGATGATAAGACACCCTTGACTTTGATAAGCTATGTGACCCCTGACCTATTATCACTTAAAGTACTTGATAAGAGTAATGAGAGCATGCAAGTACCTCGCTGGCGGTCAAGTAAATCTAAGGTCATCAAAAGCGCAACAAAAGTTTATTTTTATATGATAACGCGTTTTGCCCTTAACTGCATTGTATGTTTGCCAAATACATAGAAAATCATCATCATCATTCCATTCATCATTCATAATTAATCATCTTCGATATATTAATTGGCAAGCATGTTTCTTTAAAACCTGTTTTCTCAGCTCGTGTGCATCACAGGGTAAATCTAAGGATACTTAGAAAGATATCTACCTGTAGATGTGCAGAATCCCTTTATAATTTAAAATAGGCTAAAAATAAGCATAACAATTGATTTAAAATTATAAAAAAAATAACATAGGCTTTATGGGTTGCCATGTCGGTGACGAAATAACAACAAAATATAAACAGAAAATCAAAACAAATGGAAGAAATTCCAATCACATGTTTTATTTACAGTGTGGGGTGGAAAAGAAGAATTATGTACGTTACATATTTTTGGTCGAGTTTTCGACTATTGGACGACCTCTAGTATATATTAAAACGTGACAGGTTTTTTTATTTCACGATTCTGAGTTAACCACTTGATACTCGAATACAGGTCAAATCTAAAAGCTGCATTAGTCCAAGCAAATTTTATCCTTGGGTTGTACAACTCCAAGAACTTTATAGATATTCAGAACCAAATGTTAACAGAATTGTAAAAAAAATTTTAATTTGATTTTATATTTTATAATAAATTTTTATTATATGTCAGACATATTTAATGTTATAAATATGCCATTTTTTCACTAGCTTATTGACATTATGTTCCATCATGTTTCTGCAATAAGCGAACATTCTTTTCCATCGAAATCGGGTTTAGGGCTTTACATTGTTCCAAGTATTTTCAAGGGTTTACTGATTAGTAAGAAGCAATGCATCTCACATATTAGATTTAAAACCCTAAAAATATCAAATGTGTTTGTGTCCACAATTTTTATTTTACATTTAATCGTGTTTTCTGGAGTCAGATAAATTACTGGAACTCGAAAAGACCTGGTTCTAACACGGGAGACCTCGTTGGCCTCGAAATAAAGACAACTCGAAAAACTCGACCTTAAGAGGACTCGAACCCTGGACTTGAACTCGTAATGGCTTGAAAGAATTGTACTCAAAAGGGATCGAGAGGTTCTAAATCTATAGGGCTAAAGGGTCTCAAACATAAGATAACTCGAACTCAAGGGACTCAAAAGGACTCGAGATACCGAAATAAGACGTCGGGTTGTATATCACAGTCCACTTAATGAAGAACCAAGTCAGAAACTATACAACCATTAGACAAAACACCTATCAATGGCCAAACTAAAAGCAACAGATGAATCACACGGTGATTCACATAAGTATACCTAAGGGCTGTTGTCTCCGCACGAGCCCTTTCTGTAGACTCAGGCCTGGGGCGGTTCCGTCCAGGTGAAATTGTTTGTTGTGTCGCCGTCAGAGGAGAGTTGACGCCATTTTCACCGACGACAGGTATGTTAATTAGGCGAACACTGGCATGCATTGTCTCTTCCTTGACGAAACGGCTTCGTATCGGCTTTTGTTTTTGTGGGTTGGCAAGAGTGAATGTGCAGAAGCACTCCCAACGACCAATCAGATTCAGTTTACTTTTGATGTGGTTTTTAGATCAATATTTGTTGAAGAAGAGTTTTTTCACACAAGAAAACTCTAAACCTATTATTTTTGTATTTATGTTTTGCTACACCATTGACTTACGATTTTTGTAGGGGCACCAAACTCCGGTATTTTTGAACATCGGCCGTTGTTAGATATGATCAATAAGTGATAACCCAATGGCAATGGTGATAACTATTGGCATCTTTGACCAGAATTGATCACGCTCAGGATCGAATTGGCAACCTACAGATTTGTAGGCAAGCATTTAACCATTTTGCTACATACACAAATATCAACGAATTCGTCCAGTGAGTGTTAATGGAAAATAAGTAGAGAAATTGAATTGCAGATCAGAAGGCAAACTATTCAAATATTGGCATATCAACATTCACCTACTACAGTCATCAACTATTGTTGGTATCATTTCAATGTTTTGTGAAATGTAGATTGTGCACTGTACACAACCCTTCTATAAATCCACCATTCAAACTCTCATCTATTCACTTCATAATCATCTCACCCGTAGTTGGTAGACAAAGTCATGCTTGATTCTTGCAAGTCATGCGTTGACTCAATAAGAGTCCATATGTCAGTTCTGCCGCAGAGTTATGTTTCTGATGTCAGTTATAGGTTGTAGTTCTTGTCAACTACGTCAGTACAGTACCAGAACAAAGAATATGATACCAATCTTTCTAGCTTCAGGCAAAATCTCAGTCAAAGGGTATACTTTTAATACTTTAATCTAAATCGACGACCATACGAATGTAGGTATTTTAAGTCAAGTATGAATGGATATGAGTGTAGGATGAGTAGCAAGATCTTGTAGTCTTGTTATAATGACTGAGGCTGACATGTTCCTTAGACACAGCTGTTAATTAATAGCCCATACAGCCAATGGCAACTAGTCTATACAGCTCGTGATTATCCACACCAACTTACTTTAATGGCCTTTTAAAATCTATGTTCTTAAATGTTTTTAACGAGCTTAAAATATTACATACCACAATTTCCTTAAACTTTCATTCGGCCATAACAGTTGTAATCTTTCCACCTGGCGATGTTGTCCGGCTGGCTCAGGATGGGGTGGGTGAGATGAATTTGTCCCAGCAAAGTTGACTGTTCTAGGCGGTCGTCGAGGAGTGGATGGAAGGGCACCAGGGACCTACAGTTTATAGTGGAATCCGACCCATATTTTTGCCTTGTAACTAACCAATTGGTCTCATTATCAAGATAGTACTGCGGATAGTCGTAGTACTCACTAGTGCGGACGTTAATCCACATCAGGGAGTATCGCATCCACAGTGTATGCCTATAAATATCCACAATTCGTGACATCAAGTAGCTGGATAACAGCACGTCGCCACCGTCCCAATCCTGTAACTGTCAGTGAAGCTCAAGGATTTTTTAGGCCAGGTCTGGGAAAACTCACTAAGTAAGTCACAGCAAGTCACCTGGAGCTCAAGGAAAGATTTCATTGTCAGATTGGAAAAATATTATTGAAGTAAAATGTCTGAGATGTAACAGATGTTATATGAAGTTCTAGGAAAGTTGTTGCTGCCTGAATTGGACAAGTTTCCTGAGGTAAATTAAATTTAAATATCACAAATTCACAAACGTCAGCCAAGAATGAAAAGCCAAGTGTCATTGTTGCACGCGGCTAGATACGAGAACTTAAATATTTTAAAATCAGTAGATTTGTTTGCAGTTTTAGATCTATGTATGTATCAGATGTTAGTAGTAGGGCAGAGACATAAAAGGCTACCTGATTCCATCAGTAACTTTTGGCGAAATGTAACCATGTCTCATGTCTGGTAACTAGAGAAAGTTGAGTGGGTCAAATGGTCCACTCTGCACATGTTTGTACTAAGTAGATTTACATTTCCAGCCTAAAAGAAACGATTATGTAAGAACTTTGCATATACATGCTAAACATGTTTTGCTTACCTTTGGTTTCTCATTTCCTTCTTTTATGGTGCTTTTAATAACGTTGCGTTACAGTTTAGAGACGTTTAAAATTGTGTTTGGTCTTAAATTTAATTTTATTACGGACCAATTTGAATTCATGTCCAACAAATCAATCTTGAAAGTTCATTACATGAGTATTTATACTCACACTGAGTCATCGCATTTTTTATATATTCCAACAGTAGGCCTATATTTTATCCAAACAAGACCCACAGCCGAACAAACCCCTATGCAAATCAGGTTCATAAATGGAAAACTAGACAACACGAAACTCATGACCTACAACTGCAGTCTGACAATAGGGTGTCGAGTTCAGACTCAGTCCTACAATTTCCCCAACAGAAATATGACACAGTGAAAGTGGCTTATTAGTGAGCTCTAACAATAGCAGTCATCACGCTGCCTACTCCGGCTTCACTTTCAAATTTGGCCCTCGGGTCACTCAATAATTGAGTGCTTATCCGTAATGTATTCATTAACATTAGCTCGAGCACCCATCCCAGAGCCGTGTCTAGGCATGAATGGCCATTGTTTGGGAGTTAATAGATAGAAGTCACAAAATAATATCTGTAAATGTTCAATATTCTTGGAAAGTTTGGATAAATGTAGAGCCTTACTTGTGCTTTTCAGAGCCTATAGACACTACGCTTTGTATGAGGGTGTGGTCCTAAGCCTGGTCTTGTTCCTAAACGTTGACCTTTTGTTAAATTATCATTTGATAGCCCAAGAGCTTATCGATGATTCCGACCCAGCTGTCCTTGATAATTAGGGTTTTAATATTAAATGGTTCTGTCTAATGAAAAAACTTATTTCAGTCAATAACACAGGCGTTTTACTGATAACACACTCATATTATGTCATATTTTGGTTCAATTACGCTTTAGTTGCGTTCTCCATCTCATGCGTTATATTTGCCACTATGAAAATGGAAATTAAACCCTTTATTCTGATTGAAGGTTCACTTCAATAGGTCTTCGGACACTATTAAAACAAAGCTTTTGTCATTGTGTGAGAAACTAAATGTTTTTAAAGATAAATAATGCTATTTTTGTTACATAAAATCTGTTGGTAAAACAAATAGGATTCTAACAGAGACTTGATAATGGAAAAAAGATTAAGAATGTCCAATTTATTCTGACAATTTATTAGTCATTTACTGTCAAAAAATATTTTATAATGTTTCATATAGGTACATTACTAAAGACATTTGAAATATGTTTAAACCAAAATGAAGTTACATCTATAATACTAAGTTTCTTAACATTCTTCTCATCCCAGGTTTTAACCCTGGAATCTTTATGTTTTAACTGTTCATTTTTCGTTAATCGACTTACCTATTCTTTGTACTAGGAATAGGTTCATCACCTATATCCTAATGAGTCATAATTTCGGTGACTCTATAACGGACCTGTAGGATTTCCCTGACATCCTCCACCTTGACCGTCCTCCCCGACAATGACCCAGATCCTAGAGACAGAGACAGCTCCCCTCAGATCCGCGTCCGCGTCCAGTCTCACGCGCGGGAAGTCCAAGTCTCAAGTCACCCAAACACTTTCTCCGTTAGCTTTCGCGGACTGAATCGGCTTAGTGGTACTTCCCATCTGTACTCAAACATGTCACATTTTGAAGATGGGATGAATAAGTAAGATTTACAATTAAAAATTGAAGTTGTTTTGTTCAAATTCGATTCGGTTTTGGCAGAATCGTTGCGTACCGATACTATTTTTTATCACTATGCTAATTTTTGTTTGTCTTCTTCTTCTTCTTCTTCTTCTTCTTCTTCTTCGTGACGTTCCAATCCAGTTGTCGGATATCTAGCTTATTATGTAAACTGTTACGTTTAAGTATTGTAAGTCCTCTTTTCCTACTGTAAAGTTGGAAGCCTGTTTCTATACGTTTGATTATGGCAACGTTTGATTGAGCTCACGTTGACTACATCGATACAGTATCACATTTAACTTATTTTACCATAGGAAATTTCCGGTCAGCTGACTTTGACCCTTCTAGCTAGGTATTTGGCTGCCTGTCATGGCGTGATTGGGGCCAGAGTTTCGTTGCCAGCGCCAAATTGGACCGATTGATCCAAGAAGTGATTGATTTAGCACAAGACCTTTATTTTGACGCACCTTGATCCGTATTGGCTGCTAGATTGCCACTTCCTTGCCAAAAAAGAAGTGACAATTTGTGAGACAAGTTAAAGCGTGTTTACTTTTAAGATATCGCTTTAAACGTGTTGACGATTTGCTTTGTCACTGTAAAAATATTTATACCATGATTTTAAATTAGGGTTATTGTATATTGTATGAATTTAAAAAAAATTTAAAAGTCAGATCTCTGTTGATCAATATTTTATCGAGCTATAAACAGTTTCCGTAGTGTTTTCAGCCAATTTGCTTACAGTACAATTAAAAACGTCACAAAAATGATAGTTTTGACAACAAAATTGTGATTGTTTTAGTAGAGCAGCAGGTTGGTGAGTAGGTGAAACAGGTTATTGAATTGAGCTGGCCTAATATACTATATAACCATATCCACAAAATTATGAAAAATAAATGTAGGAACACAATAAATAATTTAAAAAAGAGTAATAAACGAATACGAACTATTTTGATGAATTTGCTATATAATGTGTACGAATCAATCTAATCATTGTTTTCCACTTCGTTTCCTTAGAAACAAATACTGTATACGTAAAACAATATATTTTTTTATATTAGGATATAGGATTTTAGATAGATTTTGTGTTAAATTAAAATGTTTATTTATTATTGTGTAGTTAGTAAATCTTGTGGAGAGTATATTTCGTGTGTAGCCCATGTGTAACCATAAACATTTCACACATACCTACAAAAAGCTGAAATGTTTTATTTTTGTTCTTGTTATGGTGCTAAAAATGTTTTCTTTGCAATTTACCACTCACAGTTGCAGATGCCAGCTTCAAAAATTATAATTACCCCTGATCGGTCCTGGAAAATAAACCTTTCGAATTAAAACAGCTAGAGGTCGTCCAATGGTCGAAAACTCGACCAAAAATATGTAATGTACCTACAGAATCTCAATTGCCACCCCACGCTGTAAATAAAACATATTGGAATTTCTTCGATTTGTTTTGATTTTCTGTTTATATATTTTTTTCACCAGCATGGCAACCCATAAAGCCCATGTTAATTTTTTTTTAAATTAAATTCATTTGTTGTGCTTATTTTTGAGCCTATTTTAATTTAGAAATGGATTCTGCATATCTACAGGAAAATATCTTTCTAACAGTAAGCGTAGATTTTCCCTGCGATGCACAAGGAAAAGATTTGAAAGAAACATGCTTGCCTATAAAGGTTTGAAAGAAACATGCTTGCCGATTAATATATAGATTGTCAAACTAAAATAGGATCTCCTAGTTCTCCAGGTAATTCAACCTTTTAATAGTTACCATAAAAGCAATTCAGAGGAAAATTCCTGTAAAATAAGTTAACAACAATATAACCTCAAATCCACCAAGTACAAAACAAGAGTAATTGTTTTACACTTTAAGCAAAAAATTGATTTAAGCAAATGATCAAGAATGATTTAAGCAAAAAATTCTTCTTCATATCCTCTACCCGATTAACCAAGGTCACACACCCCGGTACAAAAAATTAAATTAACATAAAAATAGCGTCACCCCAAGTTGTGCAACCATTATCCATCGGAGCGTCGCCACATTCAAGTTCCTACTTGTCATCCCCCTGGAGCTATTAAAGGAACCATTTATAACTTTCGTAAGATTTGATTTTCGTGGTCGCAAGTCCCCCCTTGGCGCGGGGCGGGCTCGCGTCCCAGCTGCGAGGGGGGCTTTGGCTTTGTCTCATGGGGAGTGATTGTATCTAGAAGGGCCCGAGTCGTACATAGACGTCTTACAAACAAATCACTTACTGCCCCCCCCCCCCTCTCACTACTGGGTTCAGACCATGTTCAGACGGATTGGAATTGAATACCGTGATTTTTACGTATTTTGAAGGGTTTGAACATAGGTAAATCCTTCTTAACCTATTTTCTGAAGTCAGGTTTGACCTGTGTTTCATATAACATGTTGGTAAAGTTTGAGTTTAGAGTAACTATCTAGAATGAATATGAGCTACCACATTTCTCAGCCTCAATGAAGAAAATTCACAATTAATAGGTGCCAGACTTCCCATAAAACCCCTCTGTCTTCAAAACCTTTGGTTATCTACAAGACTAGGTTCACCTGGCA
The DNA here is from genome assembly GCF_028750875.1 of Macrosteles quadrilineatus. Taxonomy (NCBI): domain Eukaryota; kingdom Metazoa; phylum Arthropoda; class Insecta; order Hemiptera; family Cicadellidae; genus Macrosteles; species Macrosteles quadrilineatus. The sequence continues at coordinate 52,788,255 of NW_026542598.1, read as the reverse complement.
GTACTTCAGAGATTTAACATTATACAGTATAAAGATAATGCAGTAACTTTATAATAGAGTTTTGACCATTGGCCACACATTGGCTACTGAAGAAAACAGTAACAATACTGTTGATTACAAAACATGACGTAAAAATAGTCAAGAATATATTACCAGAATAGGTATATGTACTGTAGTTAAGAATGTTCAATTTTATTGTTTAAATAGCAGTGAATGGGTAAGCATGCGTAAACAAATACGTTTAAAAAATATTTAAGATTAACAATTTTCTGTTTCCATGGAAACCAATCAATATACTAAACAAGCATTACTAGCGTGTTTGTATAAAAGTCCAGGAGGCAGAGTTCTAAGGAATGTGTCAGAATTATTCCCAGGAAATAGAACAATTTGCTAGATTATGGTGATCTGGAAGAGGGTTTGCTAATAAAAAGGTTGCCGGTTCGATCCTAAAAAAGTGTGTAGATTTTTTTTTTTTTATCGCCATTTCAAGAAAAGTATTAAGTATGGTAACAGCTGGTCTTAGCCAGTAACAAAGCTATACAAGGCAATTCCCTTCGATTAATTATTTTACTTCAGCTTATAATTTGAAATTTTCATTTCAGAAAATCACAGCCAAGATTCATGAATCGCCCTTTATACTCATTAAATCAGCTGGTAAACCAACAGGAAACTGATTTACTTTCAAATGCCAACTTCTAAATTTACTAACCCACTTTCTATGGTGTTCGTCGTAACAGCTTGAAATGCAATTTGAATTGTATCTAGGTCTAAGTACTGTGTATGTGTGGTTAATCCTCCAAACAAAACTACTACTTATGTGTCAAAATTTTGTTAAGAATTCAAATAGTTGGGTTTGTTATTTTGAAATATCTAAATATATTCGCCAAATAATTGCACAATTGTTAGTTACACCAGAACCGAGATTGTTAGGGCTAAACAAATGTGAAGGATAATGTATACTGTAAGTATAAAAGTGGGTATAAAAGTAGAAAATAATCTATGGGAGTAACAAAGTAAAATAAACTACGTGATAAAAGGTATTGCTGTATGAACATTATATTATACTTAAACACTAAGAGGAAAATTCGACAACCTATCTATTTTAATTTTTAAATATTTTATATGGCCTGTAAATACATAACCAAAACCTTATTATCTGTAATCAGATGTTTTATCTTTACTTTGAAATGCTTGTTTTATATTGAGAATACTGTACCTCGGGAGCAGGACCTGTACCTCTTAAGCTCTACTCTTCGATCTGTCAAATTTAAGTAATTAGCTGACTTCAATTGATATATTTACATTTTTGAAATTGTAAACATGGAAAATTTGGAAGCCCATGGGGCTTAGACCAACGGAAATAAAAAAAATGATATATTATTGCATTGTCATCCATTTGTGAGCTATGTTCAAGTCTCTAGCTCATCGGAAAATTAGTTTAAAATTGATTGCAAAATTTGTACTAGGCAATTTGTTTCTAGGCATAACCATACGATCTTTTTCGTATTTTAAGTAAACATGGCCGCAAGATATGGCCGAGTTAAGACTCTTTAAATCAAAATGTATCATTGCGTTAACACCGCAAGCATTTCAAGTTTGTACATTATAAGTTCTTTAGTGGAGGATAAGTGTAAAATCGGGAGAGGTTTTTTGTACCGAGCTTTTTTACTGGAAAAGATAATCTGTTAGCCAGGACTTTTTACTTTTTGAAATCCCCCAAATGAATAAGGAAAGCTAGTTGCAGTTTCGAATTCCCCAACTTAGTCGATATGTCTAGCTGACTTTCCATATACTTGTAAAAGTTATAAGATGTTGCAGAAATGTGAACATAAGTATTTATAATATAGTGCAGCCTACACTGAGTTCTGGACGTCAAATAACACAGTAACAACATTTCCCGACGAGACTTTCACACGCCAATAAACCATTTCAGCTGATAGACATCTACAAAGTTAATACATGTTTTAACAACCCTTCACTCCAGGCCACACCTAAGCACTATAAAGAGCTCCCTCCATTTAAATCATATTTGACGTTTTAACTACGAGGGAGAATATCCATGGGGTTACCGTGTGATTCTGCGAGGAGTTTTTAACTGTGCAATAAAACAACATTGTAATGTACACCCCTTAATTTTTAGACTATAAATAAATTATTGATCACTATAGTCGATTCCTAACAGTGCACTTTTCCGTTGTGTTGTTGCTAAATTGTATTTTTCATCACTAGTGCGTAAAGTGATCTTTTCGATCCAAGCTCAATTTTGCGATTGTAGAAGCCAAGGTCGGAGATTGAGCGAGGGTTGAAAAGACACTTTTGCCCGTGTGGTGAACTAAATATTTCGTCATATTGCACTGTTAAGCAAACTAAATTACAACACGAAAATACTTGACTAACCCGTCAAAACGAAGCTGTTTTTGATGCGGTATAACAGAAGAGCTGTTTTCAATACATACTGCGGTTTTAAAAGTAATTAAACTATTATAAACCAAGTAATTATCATAGTGTAGATAGAATATTACTACGGAAATAATACTATTTTTCAATAATTAATAAGATTACATTTCTTGGGTTAGTTGTATATTTCATTACTTTTTACGGAATGCTGTATTAATGCATCAACATAGTTTTTATAGGATTTTACAGGTTTTCATCCATTTTGAGGAATTGTACATCCAGGTCCAAGGTTATCGCTTATCACTTCCTTATCTGGACGATAACACCTCCATTGTAAACTGCCGATACTTTATCTGTAATTATTTTTACATTTTCCTATCTCTATCAGCCAGTTTCCACAAGTGGTTTGAGTGCTCCTGCACTTTGTGTCAACTGATTTGTTCCACAAACATTTTACGAGTTAAGCATTTCTGTGCTCAACTTTATTGTTGAAGCAAGATAATGTTCAAACTCGACTAAAATTGGAGGCTTGACAACAAATTAGGTTGAGGTGGAAACTAGAATGTCTAATAAATTCTATCGCACGAATACATTTGGCGGACGTTAAAAAAACACATGCGTAAAACTCATAGTACAACGGCAATCCAGAATCCCTCTGCAGCACGTATATAGTGCTAAACAATACTGCAATGCAATGATTTACCCATACAGTACTCCTTTGACTGCAAAGGGAAAATACTCTTATACTGGGTGTTGTCAAAACAGATGGTTAAATTCATCATATGGCTTTTATTGGGGGAATTCTCCATTATACAAAACATCTACAGTAGTCTGAAAACTATCCTTTTTGATTTCTAAATAGATTCTAAATAGATCACCTGGTTACATAACTATCAACACACTAGCTGTTGTACCCGTGCTTTGTAACGGGAAGAGGACACGAAATAGAAACATTTTGAACTGTACGTCGTCTGGTGTATAAAGTGTGAATTATCCTATGGCCATGTATGGTAGCTATATTTTTGTAAACCAGTCAGTTTAGTAGTTTTTACATTAGCCTAAATACAGACATTTTACAAACAGATAGACACCATTAGCTTTTTGGTAATAGTATAGATATCTATCATATATTGATGATTGGCGTGAGTCAAAAATGAGTCTCCGGAAGAAGTCTTGTTTAAGACCATTTGTCTGACTTTTTCGAAATTGGTGATGTTATCTAGTTAGCACCCACCTTTAGAATAAAGCAGGTAGTAAATTCTTTTTCCTATCGTTGAATCATCTTCTCCGACCACACTATAATATTTAAGTGATAATCGAAAGTGTCTTTTAGTACTGAACCTCAACCATCAACCAACATCCTAATCCTCCTAATCCACTCATACAACACAATAGTTTTAATACTTCTCATTAGGTCCAACCCTAACGGCCCATTTCACAGTTCACGCTCTACCTTCGGTAACTTGCAGAAGTAATATACAAAGACATTCCGCAGCTGAGCCCCCATGGGCCCCTGATGACGTAACTCAGCAAAAAGTGAAAGTTCCGAGAGTGGAACGCGACACTAGCGCTGGGATCAAGGACGGCAGGGGGCTCAACTAAGATGCGCCACTTTCTCTACCTGACCTAAAAGCCCAGTTTTCGATTTCCGATTTCCCTTTCGACGGAGTTCTCATGACCGTTGCGTCACTAGGCAACCGGGTCGACGGAAACCCAGGAGTCATGTAGGGCAATGGAGCCGGGGAGGATGTGCGCGATTAGGTATTATGGTAATTGTTATGGGATAATTAGTTATGAACCCGACGGGTTATGGTGAGTTGTTGAGGTGTTGTCTGTTTAAGTGCTGTACGGGCTTGAAACATGTTTCGTGATATCAATTTGGGTTAGCCCAAGTACAATGCTTACGTGTTTACATATTTTATGTTTATTACAAATTACAACTATTGTGTGTGTATAAACCGTTAAGTCTGGAGGGTGTTTTTAAGATAGTAAAGTATATACCTGATAACATTTATAGTATAAAACCACTTTAAGTACAGTATAACTACTACACCTTGAACGTCCTTATCCTTAGTGGTCATCTTACGTATGACAATACTCCCTGGTGTGGATTAACGTCCGCACGAGTGAGTACTACGACTATCCACAGTTCTATCCTGAAAATTAGACCAAGGTATATACCAAGGCAAAAATGTGGTTCGGATCCAACTATAAACTGTAGGTCCCTTAGTTGCCATTAGCTGTATGGGCTATTAATTAACAGCTGTGTCCAAGGAATAAGTCGGTCTTAGTCACTAACAAGACTACAAGATCGTGCTACTCACTCATCCTACACTCATCTCCATTCATACTTGGCTTAAAATACCTATTACTTATTGTCGCCATTTCATTGAAAAGTATTAAAGTATGTTTTAATAATAGAGTTGCTCACAACTTTGCTCATAAGATAGGAAACCGTTACGTTAAAGACTTCTTCATAAAAATAAATCTAAACTACGCAACTTTACATGGTATCGTTATAGTGCCACCTATTAACCTTTTTACAGTTTCCTATCAACACAAAAACCGCAAATTCTTCAATTGCCAATCTACTTTACCCGCCTACTTCTTAGTTACTAAGAAAACTAAGCACACATAGTAAGAAGTTTTAACAAGTTCATACGTAAATACTAAATATGAAAAATGCAATTTAAAACAAATACTACTGTTGTGGCAAACACATTCTAAGTAACTATATTCACTCCCTAGGTAGAATTATCCAGTTTGTATCCATTAGGTTCAAAATACAATGAAACGCTCAAGTTTCAATATTCTCCAAGATTAATTTAGTTTTCTGCTCCAGGAATCATGTGGTTATGTAAAACGTTGGTGATAACTGATCAATAATGATTACCTTCATGTTAAGCCTACAATATTATACCATTTGTAAAATATGTATAAATATCCAGTCATTTACAATTTCTCACTAAAATCTCCCAAGATTATTTATAGAAACGAAATCCTTCTGGTTAGAGAGAACGTTAAGTACTTAAAGTTACATAACATATGTGACCAAAGGATTAAGTTAGACTGCCAGGATCACTACTTCACACCACTCCAGGAGGATTTAGAATATTTAGATATAGAAACTGAACAACCTCCATCGACCATGTGATGCAACTGGACTACTGTATGAGGAAGACCTGCAGATAAGTAGGATATTTACATAATCACCGGCTTCTGGAAACCAAGTGTAAATGACGTCCTGATGACGTATGCAAAGAAGGACTGGAAACAGGGATGTCATTTATTTTTAGTGAATGTTTAACTTAATATATGAGATGGATGACATTAACATAATCAGACATCAATCTGGTATTATAATATAAGTGTCTGTCCTGTATAATATTTAGTATAAGTTAATGTTTATTTCTTGTTCGTCTATACCACTGGATTCTTATAGGTTTTGCGATAATTACATTATCCCTTTCTTGGGGTTTTCTGTGATAACTTGTTTATTTTACCTGTGAAGGTTTGGACCAGAGGTCCACTCCAACACCTTCACAGGCTACAAAAACACATACAAATTTACATTTTGTGAGTAATAGCCTTATGTGAGTAGATCGAATACAATAAAAACTTCTACTTATAAACTAAAATAATTTTAACAAAACTTGTCCCTAAAAACTAAACATCATTTTCAAATTTTATACAAACACAATTATTCTTATGGAATAAACATAATTTTTACAAGTTAACATAATACTTACAATTCGGTAAACTTAAGTTCGAAAATAAACCAAACATAATTAATAAAAATTATTATTACAAATGCAATTATAGTCTCAAAACTACCAAAATAATACAACATCAATATCTATCTAAAAGTTTCATTTTATATTTTCTTAATAATACTGCATCACTTTCATCTTTATTCTGGCGTACTTCTTTTTCCATAAAGTTAATTAATCTAATTGAAGTGACGTGAAAAGATCTATTGTACATAACTGTTCTATGAATTGGCGATTGTAATGTTATACCAGCATAGCGAGTATTTTTCATATGTACATTACTCATTTTACAATAACTGTCATATAAATATTCTGGTTTTTATGTTTATGAACTTTTACAGATAGCTTTAAAACATTTAATTCAATTCTCTCCTTTATTTTTAAAAGTCAAAGATCTTTATAGTAAGGTGTTACATGTTGATCCCAAGCTAAACTATAAATGTAACGAATGCACGCATTTTGTGCCTTTTGTAACTTATTTGTTAATTCATTATTAAGATCGCAATAGGCTACATTTGCATAATCAAATTTTGGTAAAATTAAAGATGTCACCATCAATTTCTTTATATGTGTAGGTGGATTAAAACACAATCTTTTAAACTTATATAAACATTGAAATGCCTTTCTATAAACAGAATCAACTTGCATACGCCACGATAAATCATTACACATTCTTAAACCTAGATTAACAATGTTTGTTTCTAAATTTAATTGGACATTATTTATTAGCAAAGGCGTCAAGTTATTTGCTTGTACTAGAGGTAACATACGTGATGACCCAAACAATATAGGCTTACACTTAGATATATTAAGTTGCAGTCCATGACTTGTGCACCATTGATGTAATGTTGTCAGATCTGCATTCATTGAACGTACTGCATCATCAACGGAATTAATATTACAATCTATATAAGGCTGCATATCATCTGCGTACATAATGTAATTACAAAAAATAAGAGAACTACCAATTTTATTAATATAAAGTGAAACGAGTATAGCTGACAATGTTGATCCTTGAGGAACTCCTACACTATTAGAACGCCACTCTGAAATGTTTCCTGCTTGAGTTTTAACCATTTGCTGTCTATCACTTAAACAATCCGTAAACCACTTAAGAACAGACTTTTAAGGGACTTTTCAGACTTTGTGAAGGAGTGGTCCAAACCCTGGTCTTGTAATCGAACCTCATGTTAGATAGCATCTATACTTATTTAATACGCAAGCAGATTTTTTGTGACAATTACTCCTCAGAAACTACTGAACCGATTGACATGTTTTTGTCGTCACTGGAAAGAGCGTAACGTGAAGTTGTGCAGGAAACTTTTTTTTATAGGGAAATAATTAGAGATTGAAGCCATGGGGTCCTTTAAAGTTTCGTATTTCTCCATAAGATTAACATGGGAAACAAACATTGTTATGAAACTCCAGCTGTTGTCAGAAATTAAAAGTGAGAAGAAGAACATATGTTAATTGTAAACAGTCAATAAGTTTGCTAATTTAACAGTTAGTTTGCCACAAACATTTACTTACTCGGTTGAAATGAAATAGAATTTGGGTTGGCGTAATTATTACGATGGGAAAAAACGAGAGAGCCTGGATAAATTGATATACTAAAAAGAAAACTGAATTAACACTGTGCTGCATTTCTTAGTAATCATTGAAAGAGACGATTTGCAAACTATGGAAACATAGGAAAGTCATAGAACACCACCAAGGGGAAGAAATAGAAATTATGTGTGCTATAAACACTAAAAAACAAAATCAGCTTTTGAAAAATGATAAGATATTTACAAGAAATGTTGATTATATCGATCTGTTATGTACATCTTGAGTATTCCATAATCTTTGAGTCGAATTTTTTATAGTCATAAAAAAATATGACTGTTATTCGTTTTAAAATAACGCCTGTAATACTTAGCCATTGCTCGATTTCGAGCAACAGGGACACTAGTCATTAATTAATAGCCCAACGACAATTATTGACATCTGGGTCTAATGTCGTTTTGCTTGGAATCAAACAGACTTGAAGTTTAGCACTAAAACCTCTTGGCTACACAGACAAATTTGTTTCAGGATTTTCTTTTTACTATTTTGCCAACATTAAAATTATTTTAACCAAAATAAACGATAATTAATAACAAGTATAACTTCATCCAAGCCAGTACCCAACATTAAAAATCTAAGTTACATAAAGCTTCCATTGAATCATCATAACCGTAGGTTTGTTATACTGTAGATTTATGTGAGTTAATTAACAAAGTAATTGTAATGACAAACTGTCCTATTTGCATTGATATGTGCAAACCGTTTTTATGATGCATGACAATTAAAACAAGAAATGTCCTGGACAAGACTCAACTACAGGGGTGTTTACATCCTGCCTTTGTATTCCAGGACTGCAGGATTAACTGCAGGTAATTAATTAAATGATGGACTATCCACTAGTCACTAAACACGACTAAAAGGTCAATATCAATATTGATATTATAAATAAATAGTTATAGGGAATACCGTCAGCTTTTCGACGATTTTAAAATGGGTTTCTAAAATGACATGGATCATTGTGCTTTCAACAAATTGTCTAAACAGCTGATTTAGTCAGTAACAATGCTGCACAGATCATACTCCATTTTACCATTGACTTCCATTGTAGTAACACCGCGTAAATGTCGCACCGCTACAACCGCTTGGTGTGTGAACGCCGGATACCCCTTTGACCATTCTATAAAATCGAACATGTTTTTCTATTTTTTTAGGATGGATTTAATGACATTTGCATTAAAGTTTGTAAAATACCACAGGATAGATTAATCGTGCGTTTGGGTTAAAAAATACTTTTGAAATTGATTAAAAACAAAAGAAAACACAGTTTTAACATAAATATGAGAGAAATAACTTGAAAATGTATTTACCAGAACCATAAGAATTATGAATCCATAATAAAGTACTGTATGTTTACCTTCTCCTTTGCGCATCTATATATTCGTAGGGAATTCGAAAGAATTAAAACATTCTCTTGCTACCAAGAATCTGCTAAACATTTGAGGAGGATATTAATAAGATTCCCTTGTAGCTTGTACTTTCAAAGGGATTCGCCGGCAAAGGATTGTTTCGAATATGCGTCCATAAATAGGTTTTAGCTCACTTAAAGATCATAAAGGTTTGCAGACAGCTGTTGAAACTGAAAGTAATAAGCAGAAAGATGAAAGGTGTGAATTTTCAGACAACAATTTTAGAGCATCGCTGCGGATAAAGAACAGTAGTGTGTGAAATTGTAACCTAATTAATTGATAAGCAATAAGTAATGATAAGTCGTCTTATGCATATAATAATAAGCATAATAATAGCATGCATATGGAATCTGTAATTTTGTTCTTAAGAGCACAGAATAAAAAGTAGACAGTTAAGTTTCTATTCTCCGCTTTAAAAGATATATTCCATTATTCATTAATTGCTATTAGCAATAAGAATTGTTCATTACAGTATTGGTTTTTAACTTACGTTGCAAAGAACGGTTAGAAAACTGTCAGGTCCAGGTGTATTAGTCTAATTCAACAATCGTTTAATGCTTAGTTAGAACTATTTTGAAATAAAAACCTTTCAAAATTGTCTTATTGAGGACAATTGATAGTTTAGTTACAGTATTACAATTCTACAGCTAATGAGCTAATGTTTGGGATCGGTTAGGATTAAAATAAATGACAAAACAAAAATAATCCTTCAAATTGCCCACTAAACGGACTCTGAAAAAACGCGGATTTGATTAAAAGTTTGACAGTTAACCGCATTAACATGACAATAAGAAATAAATTAACATTTTCAATCGTCGTTGAAAAAAGGGGACCACCTATTTTGCCTTTTCCAAAAAATGCCACCGTTTCTATGTTACGAATGGTGGCACTGTTAAATTGATCATCCTGTCACACTGGAAAACGCAAAAAAAGAAGTGAAGTGGACGTGACACTGGAAAACTCAAAAGGAAAATAGTCCAAGGGCAATTTCAAATTCTTTAAAATCGCTTGTAATAAATTGCAACTCGCACAGTTTTAAATGTTTGGATATAGCCCTAACGACCACTTTATGAGAATTTGACAAATGTAGGTCGTCAGAAGAATCCTTATTACTATAAATATTCTAGCTGCTAATCTATTTGATAATTTCAAGTATTGTCAGGTTTCATCCAGATTTGTTTGTTTTTCCAGATTCCATCAAACGGTGACGTCACCCATTGAAGGTTCCGTATTGGCGGTTTCTTTGTAGTCAGTAACAGCTGACGTGATGGTGTGCTGATAGTGCTGATAACAGTGATAAGCGTGTTTGCAGATACGTCATCGCGGCTTTCATCTCACCGGGACATCTAACAATCGCACCTCAGCGTGAGGTTTACCATGGAACCTGCGAATTATGGATACCAGGTATTCAATCCGTAAAAGAGAAATAAATTACCCTATTATGACCCTAAATGATATAATTATACTTACTTATTCTTCTCTTTGCTCTGGATATTTGTTTTTCTTTGCCTTAAGTTTACTGTTGGTAAAGATTTTAGTCTGTGAATATTTCCAATCTTGGTTAAAAGAAACTGAATTTTCACGATGTTTCGTGATATGGAACTTGGTCCCATCGTAGCTGTAAATGAATCTGGAACAAAACATAATAATAATGCAAAAATTCCATCGGGAAATAATCATGATTAGGCCTATGAAAAAGAATTTTGGTAGAAAACTAAAAATTGTAAATTAAAAAAAGAATAATTAAACACGCTCAATAGTTCAGTATGTAGTAAAAAGTATGTTATTTGGCACATTCCAGATAAACCACAGATTATATTTCTCTAAAACAATTTTTTTATGACATCACAGCTTGCAAACATGACAAAGTTCTTCGTTTTGCTACTATTGTTTGTTGCTATGGCACATCTACCATAGGCATAATGCTCTATCACTGCCACAAAAAAAGTAACATTCTCATTTTTCACAGCTTTTTGTAGCTGGTTGGTTTAAATTAGATGTTGTCATAAATGCCAAAAAATAATAGTGCTGCACCCTGTTGGTAAACATTATAACTTTTTCTGGGGCGGAGGCCGAACAAATTTTTGAGATAAAATGCGTCAATATGTTAATCGGGAATGTGAGCTATCTCATCAAATTTCAGCTCAATCCGACCAGTATTTTTCGCGTTTACTTGTCACCAATATCCATCCATCCAACAATCCATACATCGAAACTTTCTCACTTATAATATTAGTAGGAAGTCATGGTGGAAGGATTTTGCCTGATTGGCTAGCATTGGGAGGGGAAGGTTTGATCCCCAACATGTCTACAAACTTTCAGGTGTTGAACTGCTTAAATGCTTTTAGTAATCTTTCTTAAAAATCCTCTAGACTTGAAAAATAACGTCATACTCACCAAAAATTGAATTCTTCAGAAAATACCCACCTACATTGTTGTTTCTTCAAGACCATACGACTATTTCTCTGTGTACACACCCAGTTGCAAAGACCCACAAAAGGCATCGCCCCATCACCGCCTACTGCAAGCCTGTGGACGTTGCAGTGGACAGTACAATGACAAGATAGGTTGACAGTGAGTCACATGCAGCCTTTCTTGTGAATGCCGCCAGACTTCATGTGGGGTCGGTGACAATCATGCGGGGCGCGGCATGAAGTATCACCAACCTCTGGAGGCGACTCAGATTCAACCGATATCGAGGTCAACCCTGGTTGTAATTAATAAAATGAGTACGGTATGTGGTAATTTTCTTCAATTCGGACTGTGATGAGGACCTCTCATCCAAATCTTCATACTAGGCTTTCGAGGACGGTATATGAATCTATAAGTTCTTTAAGACAGCTAAGCACATTTGGGTGAGAATTTCATCTTGTATATAAGTGCAGGGTGATTATGATATAATAGAGAAATGGCCTTTGAAGCTTTGTCTTTACCAATATAAGCGGTTTTCGTTGGCCCATTTATGGCCAATTATAAAGAAAACTTCGTGGAGATTATGCCATTTCTCGGGACCAAATTAGTGGTCCTCTAAACATAGGGCGAGCACTATAAACACTCAATTACCCAGCTGTCAGCATCCATTGTGGTTTTCGGCTTTAATCAATTATTCAGATGTAATTCACTCCCAGATTCATAACCTAGTGGCTGAAGATGATACTTTACACTAAGGTAGAAACGTATGATGGTGAATTATATTTTATATTACTTTACAAAACAAACAATAATGATTAAAAGATTTGAAATCCCTTATTATGTACAGACCAATGTTTTTTTTAACTTAAACATGTCTCAGGTGCTTTATTATATTGGTTAGGGGTTTGTTTGTCTCATGTTGGATCTCCTGGTGGGACTTTGGTTGCATGATGCGTGCCCATATGCCAAGTCAGTGTTAGTTAGTATTATTCTTGATCACGTCCGCTTGTGAACTGGTGCGCCACGCACTAGTACCTGGGAATCGATCTTGAACAACTAACTCTTGTAGCGCTGCAGAGAGTAATCACGGCCAAAGAGAGGAAAATTAACTACACAATGGACCGTTGTTGCCAAAGTAATTTATTCCTATCCAATATTCCATTTTAAGAATCGAAATCAAAAGATGTCAATGATACCAAGGTTGAACATATTACTGAAACAAAAATTGAAGGAAAGCTTTTATATCGAAAATATAATTATTCAAGTAACCATAAAACTTAGATAGATGTATTGTAGATGTACAGCATATATCGTATCGAAATTCGTTACTTTAGATGTAATATTTATTACTCTTCCTGCCAATACCAATAATGATTTATTATAAACAGTTTGCAAGGGAAATATAGTTAATAAACTGGCACTAGATACAGACCGTGGCACTCCTTGCTGGATCTCGTCCTACGTAAAGAATCTTTATGTCAACTTATCTCAATTTACGACGCGGGCAGATTGCAGCGACTTTGATATGCAGAAACTGAACGATTGCTCTTAGCATCTACATATGATATCTGCACTTGTTAAACACTTTGTGGGATTGTGAGGGTTTTTACAGTGATTTCTGTTTGGTTCTATGTATTATCCTTGGGCAATGGGTATAGCAAACTAATAAATAAGAATAGTCAACCTTATCGATTCACTTCCACCTCCGAAGAAGAAAGACCTGGGTATGGCTTTTCAGAAACCACTTAAATACAGTCAAACTATGTGATATTCTGTCTGATGTCTATGGGAAAAGTTCAATAACACCTAACAGAGGATACTAGGCACTTGCAGTGAAGAAAAATTGACCCTTTGGAGCCTCTGAGATTAGTTTAAAAGAATGTTCCTGATATTGTAATCTTAAGATTTTACTTGAAATAGTTCTGATACTTTATTGATTACGTTAGTGTGTTGGAACAAAGATCTCCTATCAATGGACTGAAGACCGGATTCTATAAACAAAAGAATCGCCACAGATGAGTCCCCCACAGATTTGACAGTCAGATCATCGACTGTATATGTTTTTATACATGATATTTTTCACTTACTATTGGAGGTAAATCTACTGTATATCACAGACGCGAGTGAGACTGTCACTAAAGATGCACTATTTAATAAGACCTCTTAAACCATATTAAGAGAAAAATCCCTAAGTTAACTCTGGTGTGAACTAAAGTAAAACATTATAATTGTTTATAAGAACGGGGGAAATTCAAACAATGACAAATCTACAAAACGTAAAACCTTGGCCATACAAGGATATAATTTCACAACCTTCGTCTCAGTTACAACAGTAATCTCCGCAAACGTGTTTTATACTGTTAACAATACTATAAAAATGTGGACAACTCATATAATCGCTCTGCCACCTCAGCGATGCCGCGTCTCCACTTAACCACGTGTACAGAATGCTGGTGTCACTATAAGAGCGTTATCAGGATGTAAATTACTCAGGATTCCCTCATCCCGAGTCTAATAGCGGTCGGGAATCCGGACTGAGGAATCTTGGAAAAGAAACTACTTCCGTGGCGGCTAATTTTGAAACAAAACTGCAACAGAAGGGTCGTGTGCAACAGTGGTGCTAAAGACGGAGATAAAAGTGAGATTGCAGTTTACAGACCCATAGTGCTGCCGGTTTGAATATGAAAATGTCGCAAATTCAACCGCAAATTTAATAACCGCCTCAGACACGACTTCATGACTGTGATAAACATGAAACTGGAACAGTAGGGGTGGTTCTACGATTGAGCTATGACGTAACGGAGCTTACAGAAACCTACCGCCCTATAGTGCTACTATTATAATCTAATGATTAAAGCTGAAAAGAAAATTGTTATATGCAACATTGTCGCCCGTACTAAGTTCAAGGACTCCAGCTTATTCTTGTTTCAGGCCTGGGCGTAGTTTCTGTGACCCAGTTCTTGTTATAAAATCGTTCATTTGAGGTACTTTGGACAGTAAGATGAATATGACGATCGACTACCTTAATTTCTAATCGGCATAAGAAACTCTTTAGTTCTAGTAGATGAAGAATTTTAAAAACAGTCTTAGGAATCCGGTCTATAGAAATGTGAATTAAATTTAAGATTAAAATTGGTTTGACTAATAAAGCCCACGTAAGGCTAGAGAAGTCTTGTATGTGCTAAAAATCTAGTGTCGACTCGACTTTATATTCATTAGTTTGACTAGTAAAGCCTGCGTAAAGCTGGAGAAGTCTTGCATGTGTTAGAAGTCTAGGGTCGACTCTACTTTATATTTTTTAGTCGTCAATTGTTATGTAAGATCACAATGCAACGGACAAGACGATCCGTGGTGGGGTAAATCATAGTTGTAAGATAAAAATACATCGTGGACGGACATCAATCTCTAAAACAAACAAATGGATTAAGTTATAAATACAGTTTCTAATAGATATTTAATTTATGGTAATTATTAATGCTGCAGAATGAAACCATATCACTTTAGTCCAACAAATCAGCACACACACAAGCTTTGACCTCCGTATTATAAATCAGTAGCATAGGTCAGAGGGCTCCACCCAACTGTCACCTTCGCGGACATAGTATCCTGATGTTGGCTACTGGACAAAAAAACAAACTCGACTTAACTACTACAGTAGCAAAATACTGCTGTGTTCACTTAGCATGAGATGAATAATTGAACCTATAGAAGACTTGATCCTTCACTAGTCTCTGAAACCACACTTATAGCGAGAAATTACCAATTAATTGTGAAGGGAACGCAACATTACTTAAAAATTAACCCAAGAGGAAAATATGAGTGTAGAATGGAATGCGATACCGAAGATTGTTTTACTGAGTAAGACCAGCAGTTTATCACCAAGGACCGTCCATAGGCTCATTCACATAGGCTCATTTCCATAGGTTCATCCACATAGCATTCACATAGGATCATCCAGAATGAGTGGAACCCCAGAATCAAGGTCATCTGGGTCCAGTTTAGAACCGTCAAAAGGGGTTTTACTTATTTTCATGATAGACACCTTTTAATTTTTGGCAAACACTAATTATAATGCTTGTTTCCATAACTTTGCCTAAGGTAAATTATAGATAGATCTGTTGTGTCGGGGAGGCATGTATGACATGTATGATGTTCGTTGGTTCGATGTTAAAGTTTATACTATTTATATTTTTCTAGCTAAAACTGTACTCTCTAAAGTCGAAAAGGAATTGCATTGACTATTAAAGGTTAAAGGAAACCTTGAGCTTGTCAATATTTTTTAAAGGAAATTATAATTTTGAATTACGTTTGCACTATTTAGTCTAAACAATGGTATCAAGTAAACATAGCATTGCATAGTGGGCACCGAGAATTTAATGCAATTCGATACACAATAATCATGGTAACATTTTTCAGTTCAGTTGTAAAAGCTTTGGTGAGTAGGCTAGGGCGAGTATGTTTGCGAATACGAAGATACGCCCACTTTTTACAATGACTGAACGACATAAACTTCCGCCGATGCAAAAATACGCGGAACCAGTGTTGCCAGTCGAGCTAGATTTTACGGAAAATTTCCCTATTTGCCTTTCAAAGATTAATGATTTATTGATACGTTTAAAATATCTGTTTCTATCAATATTTGCTAGAAAACTGTTCTCAATTTTTAATTGAACACTTTTAAGGTTGAATGATCGTAAAGTACATTTAACTTCTGTGTTCTTGAAAATAATCAGAAAATCCAAAGTTTAAAGTAACTGTGAATATTTGTTTGAAAGCAAAAACTAACTTAATACAGTTTCCCAAAGAATAAGGCCTATTATTAACAACTTTCGAGAACCCAATTTTGCTATAAAAATGTATTCTAATCCCCTCACACATATATCTGCATCGTACAAGTCTTGTCAAATTATTTTATTCGCCAAAATAGTTTTGTGATTTTAGTCTTCATTTTTACGTCTTGCAATTAATTCAAGAACTGCTTTACCGATGGTTCCTCATTGAGTCTTTTGCAAAATTAACCCCCCTTTTATGAGCTCAGAGACCTTTCATTGTGTATTTATTTTGTGTAGTATATAATTTGTGATACTTACTGATAAAAGTGTTACTATTCCAGTTAATATGTATTTTCATATACAGTAATTATATTTATTGGTATTTAACATGATTACCTTATTATTATTTAGTTGGCCTTTCACAATTTATTTTCATTGTTGTTTTAATTAAAACTGTATTATGTTGCGTTAAAAGCAGGTGTATAGTCAATGGTTAAAAGCGACCTGTCGACATTCGCTAATTAAATTAGTTTTACTACAATGATAATCTGACCTTATAATAATAAATTTAAGTTTAGGTCTCTTTAAATTGATACTTAAACCCTGATTACTGGAATCACAGATTATAGAACAAATTAATGGTCTATGGTCTATTGTCTGTTCTGTAATTCTAAGAAAACTCATTATCATTATATGATATTATAGACAGAAGGGGTTGTATCATTGATTACATACCATAGTATGGTAAATAATCAATGGTTTTATACCCATTTCCGACGCATACCAGCATACCAGTATACCAGCTACCATGTCTGTCTGTCTGTGAGTTCGGAGTTCGTTGATCTCTGGCTCCACACGTGCTTTAACGCAGATCGCGGCAACTTGGGACTATAGATGCTGCATTTCTTCTCGGGTCTGGACCATTCCTTCACAAAAATGTAAGATAAAATTATCAGTTTTAAAAGATATATAAAAACTTAAAATATTACTAGTCAAAATATATTGTAACGCATATTGGCAGGTTAGGTCAGATTACCAAATAGGTTCAATGCTCGTTTCACATTATATTTTAACAATTGTGTTGTACGAAAATCTACTAATACATTTTGAGAATGAGGTAGTATAATATTTGGTAAAACACACATGATTTATAAGGAAGAGCTAACTATTGAGAAGTTGAAATTGCAAAAAAAGTAATTAGTCAATCAAGATTGGTATAACCGAGTGAATCAAAGAATACAAGCAGAAAGAATCAAACATCAAAGAATATCAAGAATATCTAAGAAATATCAAAGAATCTAAACAAATACTGAAACAAGTCGAATATGAAGTATCCTTCTCTCTGTATTTTATAACTCAACACCAATTTACATGTTATGGTGTACCAAGAGATTCGGTAGAATGTGTACTGGATCACAAAGATGTATATTGTATAGGTACAGTGAATAATGTATGTGTTCAATAGGTGTAGTAATCAGTGGACATTGTATCAATGCAAATTAGATAAGTTAGGTATTGGCTGTGGGTACAGAATACAAAAGACTTTAGATATATTGTGTATTCACTACAAAGAACATTGTATACATACTGGTCATTGGATAAAATTGATACATTCACAACGAGTCCAAGATACAATACCTATGTACTGGATACAATAGATTTCAAATATGATTGGTATACAGTGTTGGATTCAATACTTACTGTATTTGGTACAATTTGCATTGGGCAAAATGAATATTATTTGGTAAAATGGGCATGGGTATAGTATACAATTAGTATACATACGAAATTTTGACGTAATTGTAATTTCAACATTTTCACTCAGTAGTAGTTAGGATGAAAAACATAAAAACTGATTACCTAAAGACAAGTTGAAACCTATTTGCATTACCATTGTGAAAGATACAGAACACACTTCTTAAAGTGCTATATTGAATACTAAGAAAGTTGTCACGTTTGACCAAAATAAATATTTCTAAAACAAATTTCCGAACGTATGAGTACCTAGAATTTGGCGAACAAAACAAAACTTACCTACCTCAACATAATGAGCGCATGTGTGTGGCTGCGCGTGCTTGAGTTGAGACCTTGGGAGGAGTGGAGTACTAGAGGGCAGAGGGCAGCCTACAGAGAGGAGTGACATAGAGTAATAAACCAAGGCGCCATAGAGTACGATCACTCAGTCGTGGCTAGGCTACATGACACTAAACTGAGTAATTAGTTCTGCAGTCCATTCACACCCGGTAACTTGTAGGTAGGCGTGACATTGTGTATGTTATTGTTGTGATAAAATCACTTGTGTACACAGTGTTAGTTCTTTTGTTTATCACCAACGGCGTTTCATGGGGAACAAGAATATTCAATGAGTGATTAGTTTAGATCGTTTGGAATCGATCGTTCACGTTTTAAGGAAAAGAATTTAAATTTAATCATAAATTTAGATTTCAGACATCCAAATTAGAAACCTATCAATATTATAATTTCTAAAGTATTTTCTTTGTCGGAGGACCATAACTTCCTTATTTCTTCACCAATTTTCATAAATGAGGTGTCATTTTGAATCTTGTTTACTTACTACCCGGGGGAAATATACAAATCACTCATTTTTCATTGTTTTTTTTCTCGTAAAAACGATCTATTACATTCTGCAAGTAATTTAATTAATCAAAACAAACGAATATTTATTTTTAAAATCTGAGTGTTATTTTTTTATTTTATCAATGGTGACCAATAATACTTAATACGATAAATAGTTCCGTAGATGAAATCAGATTATTCACAAGAAGTCTAAACAAGAACCAGTCAAAAGTTAGTAAGGACCGCATGGATTCTTTAGCTTTTATATATTTTTTTTATTTCTTTTATTATTCTTTAGTTTTCCTAAGCCCTTTAGGTTACTTTCCTCATAAACCCCTCTTCAGCTTGTGGATAGCTAGTACATGTTCATTGTACAAGTAAAGCTCGACTAATTGGCAAAGTGCTTGTGTCGAAAGGTCACCCTTTCTGTTTTACATTAGGTGCTATTTTAAGACAGATTAACGAAAACACTTTGAACTAGAGGTTGTATTACAACCAGCGAATTCTGTGGTCGCTTATTACAACATAAATTGCCTCTGGCGACTGGCTAAAGAAGCTAACTTATCCTGTATTGTAGCAATGCCTGGTCTCTATCTATATAATTTTCTTCTTGCTTACTGACTAGTGACTAGTATAGTATATTGAATGTGTAACCACAGACCTACGAGATACTTCATGAATTGATTCATGTATAGCTGAGTACCTGGTCATACAGCTATCATACAGTATTCAGGTAGTTACCGGTTGGATCCTAAGAAAGGTCAGTAGAAAGGTTTGAAACTGGACCCAGCTCTTTGATGATTGGACCTTTATTAATCAGCTTTGGCTAAATATACAGCTGATTGTAGTCAGTAACAAAATTATGCAAGTAATCTCACTCCATTCCACACTCTATTCCACAATGTTAACTCACCTTGCATTCATCTTCAGCTTATAATACGTACTGTATGTAAATGTGTGTCACACTATCACTGACTAAAAGAATTGATTGATTGGAAGATGTAGAATACATTAAAATAAAAGATCCTCCACACTAAATGCATTAAAGAGATAAATCTATATATTTAATTCCATAAGCGAATCGGTCCCCAAGAAATATCTCGAGCTAGGAAAAAGGTAGCATGGCTGTTGAGGATTCATTTTAAAGCTTAATGTTCAAGGAGGGTACCCCTGCTCTGCTCCACAGGTTGTCAAAGAATCAATAGTTTTCAACAATACTGCTACAGCGTTTCTATAAGCTGTTTTAATATACGAAAACCAGCTTGTAAACATGCGTTTGTGTGTTGATTTCAGTGTTCTATCTTTAGGTTAGAATGGTAATGCAGGGCTGAAATGAATCGTGTTAGGGGAAGACCGCGACGAAATGTGTAAAAGATTGCGTATTTGATTTCCATTTGTATAGATAAGTAAAAATCAGCTATTGCTGCTATGGCCCCCTAGTAGTTACATAATTCCGTTTTCATCTGGCATCTCTCTTTGCTGCCTTCTTTCTTACTCACTAGTATAGAATGTCAAGAGACATGAAACCATGGAATAGAAAAAAACCCCATTTTCTCTCTCTTTAAGGTGTCTCTGTTCATTCCGTGACATAACTAGGTAAGTCTTCGTCACGACCATAACTTCGAGTCACACAATAACCCAGTCACTTCTCTGTTTCAAGTGTTGCAAACAAGCAATAACTGTGCATTTTCCGCTCGCCATTTCTTTTTCCAGTTTCCTCTTATCTAGGCGTTTCCAAGGTTTCCCATTGTTTTCAACTATCGGTTTCTCCCACTTCTCTGACTCATCCCCCGCTCCCACTCTCCATTCATCCTCAGCATGATTAGGTGAGGTGATTTGTCCAGGGGCGGGCTAATACAGGTGTAGGAAGTTACATTGAGTATCCGCTATCGGTTGGTTCCACAGATCCTTAAGTTATGGGTATATGATTCTAGTAGGCCTACATTTCTTTATCAGATTTAAAGCATCATAAATCAGCGTGTATTTACTTTTGGTATGTGATCTTCACTTCTTGATACCAAGTTTCGAATCCTCAATCGAACACAATAAGCAACAAGCGTACAGTAATTAACTTCTTTGTTTACCGAGTTTCACTGTTTATAAGTCTTTTGATATTCTGAAACTCTCCCCAATCACGCCATCACAATGTTTTACGGAAGAAACTTTACACTCATTAATATTTCGTTGGTAGCTCTAGCGAAATTGGTTGGCTCTATATCACTGATATCTTAACTTAGCTGAATTTGCAGCAAGTCCTAACTAAGTTTTAGTAAATTCATATTTTAGCCCTTACACTTGATGTTCATTTATATTCGAATCTTAAATACACCATAAAGCGTTATGACTTCAATGAGAAAAGGTACAAATTTGAATGCTTTCTACTTTGAGAAACTCGCCAAAAAAATATTATAATACAAGTGTGGTGTTATTGAATATTTTAGTATGTCTTTAGAATGCTTTAGTAGTTTAGTATTGTTACAACGAATGTTGTTTAAGGTGGTTGATTGTGGTAAAAGGTGTATTTTTTAATTGTTTTTAATTTTAACAAACAAAAAGATACAAGGTGGTTCTTAAATGTTCAAGGTGTTTACTTACCTTTAACGCCTTACCCCCAAAATTTAGGAAATATCTCTAAATTAATAATATTACAAATTTAGAAAGTTTAAGGGCACTTAAAAAACGAGAGAAATTTAGGAACAATGAAGAAAACACACATATCTTTGGTTGAGAAAGTATACACGTAAAAGGGTACTCGTAAAAATTACAATAAACAACAATGCGTAGAGAAGCTAATAAAACAATGACAACATTTATCGCAGCAAACACGAAGAAAACAATAACAACAAAACGCGACGACGTCAAAGACAACAACAACAAAAAGGAACACGTTAGAGCACAGTTTTTGAACACGTGCACGTTACACGCAGGACACGTCAGCCCACAACACGATATTGCACAGCCCGGGGTCTGGGCGGTGCAGTACTTTGTATGCCTACATAATGGCGGCAACACAACACTACATATCGTGCGCTACTGAAATAGGCAAATGGACCGTTCCAGTCAATTATCTCAACGGCTGGCATTTAATTGTCACGGTGAAAAGACAATTGTGTGGCGAAACTGCTAATATCAAGGTTTGTTGACTTCTGAATGGTGACGTTACAAAATGTCTTTGTAGAAAATCTACGGAAAATGTAGTTACTACAACCATGTGAAATAATTGGTTTTATTATTTAGTTTATTTTTTCCATATATTAATGAATTTCATAGTTTGAAGTTAGTCTTGCGTTTCAATAACTTGTATCATGTCACTAAAAGCTAAAACATTGATTGAGAGACTTGTGGGTCGTATAGATTTTTACTGTAATTATTCAGCTTACAATACTGAGATAGCTTATAATTAAGTTACTAAAACCATTGACTATATACAGTACCATAACTATATTGACGCTAACGTTATGGTATATAGTCAATGCTAAAACAGATCCATAACTCATATAATAAACCAAACTTAAGCTTGAGATGGAGTACTTGTAGACTACAACTGTATAGCTTAAGTTATTCGTTTCTATTGATGCTAATTTAATGATTTTATCATATCTAAAATCATCTCCCCTAAGGATCATCTTAAAACCTAAGGAAATTTCCCATTTGACTAACGGCCAGCTTATTTTCCAGTTACGCAATGAATGAAACTCCTGCTTTTGATCTGAACAAAAGTGAAGTAGAGTAAAATTTTTAAGCAATACTAACTACTATCAATCGCCTTATAACTAATCTTGTAAAATTGTTTATATTTTATAATTTTACTTAATACACCGAAATACTAGGCAGTCTGCTAGACTTGATTATTCTATGTCTAATTCAGATCAATTAGCTGCAAAATCATGAGTTCTATCCCGCTGAGCCTCATTAGATTCATCAGCAAATTCGATTCTGGTACAGTAGTGTCAGCTATACATGATTCTGGTAGTGAAATAACCTTAGCTTTGCTTGATAAGTTCCACGTACAGGCAAGTTACAGCTCATGAGAAATAGGCCAACAACTTCGCAAGTTAACAACTTAAAAGCGATCTTTCCAGCTTAAAATATAACAGAACATTCGGCTAATATCGGCTACACAAGATTACATAAATATACGACAAATCATCTAAAAACAACGAATAAAAATAATGCAAACCTACAAAATTATACCAATATATTATGAATGAAATCCCAGTTTAATTAACCACAAGGAACGACTGACGTTTCAACTCGACAAAAGATTTAATTGGGCTTGATGGCGTTGCTAGATAGTTACAATCAGTTCCGCTAGGGCGGTGCGGTGCGCTATGAGTGTGAGAAACCTCCCACAGGTCGCAGCAGCGTCGCAGGTTCTAGTACTACGCATGCGCCCCGACCGTATGTCCTTGACATAATTCCCTTCCGCACTCTCGCCCGCTCCTTTCTCGCGCATCGCGTTACATCACCTGGCGTTTTGGCGCATGGATTTCCGTTTGCACATTCACTAATGCGCAGTGGCCAAACAAACTATCCTGTCTTTTTCACAGCTTGATCGTAAACGTCATGTGTTTACGATTCCCCTGTTTAAAAATTGTATTCCATAATGGTTGGAAAGTAACAATGTTTCACATATTTAAAACTTGTTGGGATGGACCTAATTAAACAGTAACTGCATATACTATGAAACTGTGTTATAACCTAGGAGGATTAAACAACCTTACCCAACCCAACAAAGCAGTTGCAATGCAATTTATGGAAAAGTGTGAAGAGTTCGTTATTCACGAAAGACCGGTTTGTCAGACTGCAAAAATCAAAGCTTAATTTTTACCTAAAAATCGCAACTAACATTTCCTTTGAGCTAAGGAACCATGCAATAATTCTAGCATACTTTAGTTAGGCTAATTATGTTAGTTAGGCAACATAAATATTACGTCACCTATTTTAACATGTTGTATCCAACCTAACCAAAACAAACTACAAACGACAAGTGCTGAGAGAGGCTGCCTGAAAGTGCTGAGGTGTTCCGCTGTTTCATACCCAAGACTGAAGGACACAAACATAGACATGAGTTTAAACCACAGACAATATAATAGTTTAATTGATTTATTCCAATTTATATTTAATTTAATTAAATTAATTAATTCTAATATTTATTATAATTGGTTTATTCCATTGTCTGTGGTTTAACATTGTTATACTGTACTACAATCATATTGAAAAATGTGCCTTTAGCTATGTCACTATTACAGCTTTTATATAGCTTTCGAAAAAAGGGGTATTCTGCACTTTGCAGAAATCAAAGCGTTATTTTATTTCTCCCTTGAAGTATGATTTTCTACCCCTAACTCAGGACCACAGTTAGTAAATGCTCTGATTTTTTTGCTTTACATTTTTTTCAAACGATCGTCAAAATGCTTTTGCCGAGTTTACAAATTATAATTTTCTACGTAATTAGGACGAAGCTAATTAGTCAGTATTTCTGTAGTTTTGATTGTAATTTAACCCACTCACACCCCACGTAAACTAAGGCCAAGCTTGTTATTTATAATTGGACGCTATGACCAAATAAACCGCCTCTGCATAGCTATCCAGTAGAGTCTATGTTATCCAAGTTAGGCAAGTCTAGGAAAGTTTATTTGAATTTTAACTAAAGGTTAAGATGGTTCTAGAAGTCGAATATGTATAAATCTTGAATCTAAAGGCCGGTCTACACGCAAGGATTTACCGTACGTTTTACCTGCGCAAGTAAATCGTTGCAGTCAAATCGTTGCGTGTGTACCGCAAAACTGTGCATTTTTGAGAACTGCGCGGAGACGGAAGACGGAGCGATAAAACTATTGCGGAGAGCATAGTTTTGACAACGTTTTCAGGCAACTCGTTGCGTGTGGACACTGTCATCCGTTTCAACTCCGTCTTTACGCTAAAAACCCCAGTATGCAGTGTTGTCTTCACGTGCTGTCAGAGGTATAAATGTGTTTTTTAATTACGATCGCAGATCTTCGCCAATGTTCCCGTGATTTTATTGTTGAATTCATTGAACTGTCCAGAAGTGTCCTTAATTTATGGAGGGTCAAGAGTAAGGAATATAGTGACTGTGATAAGAAAAAAGACTTGAAAAACACAAAGCAGTAGATTCAAACGTGAACAGAGAAACTATTATGAAGTTTGCTGTCTTTTTAGTAACCAACGTCTTGACCATACGAGCGCCGTCGTCTCTCAGACTTATTTCTTTGCTTACTTGTAACACTGGCTGCAGAAATTGCCAGCAGAAAACACATCTTCCATGATATTATATGCACATACACTGAAAGTTATCACAAAACTGCACTAAAAGTTGGTGCTGAAACCTGTACCGTGTGGACGCATTTCTTTGCAACGACTTGACTGCAACGTTTTACCTGCGCAGATAAAACGTTCGCGAAATCCTTGCGTGTAGACCGGCCTTAAGAGTAAAGTGGCTTAATTAGACGTTTAAAGTGTTATTGAGATATCTTGTTTGATATGTTTCCTACTAGAATAACACTATCGCATAATTATCGTGTACTACTACTTTTATCTGGAAGGAAAATGCAAAGGAAATGTGTGTATTAATTACACTTATTTATGCAAAATGCTCTTTATCTTTCCTGTTTAAATTCGTTGTTAAATTGATTTGCAAAAGACACAGAAAATAATATAGTGTGTATGAGAAATGTGATTTTACAGAATAGATATTTAAACATATAAATACTGGTTTGCGTGTTTATTGGGTTGAATCATAGGAGTGTTTGAATAGATTCTGTAGACCTAGAACTCCGATCGAGATTAAACTTCATTTCTGCACTTCTTCTGATGCCTTTGGCTGTTTGAAACTGCTCTAGCTTAATATTTGTAAATAATAAAATTCACACTTAACAAGTCTACTTAATTTAGGGAGTGTGCTTAATCTATGGTTTAACTGATGCCATTAACAAATACCCATAAAATATTATTAGACATCAGCCTATAAAGATTTTGCACAACCTAGAGTAATTTTTTTTTGTAAATTATAGAAACTACGTAATGTTTCATAAGTTAGATATCATAACCTTTTCTCAAATACTGCAGCTATTGAGGATAAACCTTATTCTCTTTTCGCCACACCCCGTTGCGGAGTATGGGCAAAGCAACTTTAGAATTGTAATAAAGTAATAGCGATACGAATCACCTGCAATACAGATAAGACCCACAAATACCTAGTGTATCCTAGGATCGTATCCCACGTAGCTGCTATCACATCTGACCTACTTCAGTGATAACGTCGCAGGATCTAACAATACAATTGGCTCCAGTGTGCCGCCTTGCGTGCGACCGTGCGACCTGACTCCAGTTCATACGTAATACCATAGATAGACCTTTGGATACAGCGACCACAGAATTAAAATTGGATACTATAGTAGATAACACATTTATATGTACTAGCTGTAGAGAACTGTTCACTCAAATAGATCACAGAATGTGATACTGTCGAAATTCAGTGTTGTCTAATTTTTTATATAATTGATACAGCTTACAGTGCTTGGTTAAACAGTTTGCATATCCGTCAGAAATCATTAGTTGCTATCAGGGCACCATTTTAATGACTCAGTTCGTCTATGATCATTTTCTTTCTAACACTGGCAGTAGCTTTAACATGACTTTAACATTAGTATTGGATGCCTCCTACTTTTCATATACGAAAGAGTAAAAGATTAATCATGACCTATTTTAAAAGTATATTTTCTATTCTCAAGTGACAATCCTAGATGGCTTTTCAACTACCGCTGTCCATTTATAACATTCTATAAAAAACTATTTGTTCCATTAATTGTTTGTTTACCATTAACATAAACAATATTGTGTTATTACTTATTTTATCGCTCCACTAAAAATGCTCTATGGTGGACAAAAATATTTCCAAAAATACAAATTCATACAACATAATACAGCCCATGAAATTTACTTAGTTTTTTTGTTTGTTGGAGTGTATTATTTTATTGTCTGGGGAGTAGAAAATTGCCAGTATTAAAAGATCCTAAACAGCCAATTAAGGAGCATAACGTTATCCTAAATACCAAATAGTCTTCTTAGTTCTTCACATTTTTCTGTCACCCCAGTAAAAAACATGTGGGACCACAATCAAAAGTAATCTTTCTCTTCTTTGCAAATTCAAAACAACAGAAAACAATCATTCTTGGAATTTTTGTCTTGTTTAACTTGCTAGACTCAACTTGTGATACAAAGACTGCAGCAGACAACTCAAGATGGCGACTGCAGTCAATTGAAAAATTATAACATCGTGACTGTCGTTATAACATCTGGCGGAGACAGTGACGTGTAAAACAAATATAGAGCTCAAAGCTTTGGATACTGAACACATCCCATCTATATGGATCAGCTGATTTGCTCAACAACAGGAACATTAGGTCAATGATCCCTTCACAGAAAGTGCAAATTTGGAAGGTATGAATCCCTCAGTTGTTAAGTACACAAAAGATTTTATAGAAAAAATAAGCCACATTTCGAGTCCAACCAAAAGCTAATCTGATCTGATCTTCAATAGAAATTATCCAGGTATCAAATTCTTAAATAGATTTACCTCCCTGGTGGTTCACTATCAATGAAGAGGGACTACGAAGTCAAAAAGTTCAGTGAAATTGGAAACTCTACTCGAACAACCAAACAATCTCAAAGTTTCTCCAATGACACCGACACAACACACTGATCATAAACAATGCAAATAAGAAATCACAAAAAGTTATTGAATCGCTTCCTACTCATCTAGATTACAAACGACAGTGATATCGTAATGCCTCCGCATAACGTGTACAGCACATGATCGACAGTTTGTTTATGCGGTAATGATTAATTAATAAGATTCGCAGCTGCGTGTGTAAGCCTGTGGGCAGACGTGAGTTGCATTAATGCATGTTAGGCGGTCTGCAGGCTGCAGCACTGCCAAGGCCTAGATCAAGGTCTTTGCTTATCCATGCAACGCATGCGTAGACTCCTTGCATGTTGATAGGTGAGAATTTCCTCTGATACTGATTAGATACGGTGCGTAGTCTTTGTTGTTCGAAAGGCATAAAAGGCTAATCATATTGATAATGAAACTAGTATGTATGCTTTGTTGCCAGAGAAATTGAAAAAAAGATGATATGAAGTAATCCTATTGATAATGGACTTAAATGCTGTTGTGAGCTTGTAAAGGGTACAACGCTGATAGAGAACTTAACCGATATTAATTCTTTGTTGTTGGAAGGATATGATATGATATTGAAGGGATATTGCATAGAGAACTTGGCTGATACGTATTCATTGTTGTTGTAATCAAAAAGTTGATAACGTAAATTCATTATATTGTTAGTGAACTCAGATGGTACGTATTATTTGTTGCTGGAAGGATGAAAAAGGTTATGAAAGAGTAATTATTTTGATAGAGGAATAAACCGAATCTTATTTTCGTTAGAATAATATAAAATGGTGATTACATTAATAGAGAACTTAGCCGATACCTGATTATTGTTATAGAAGGAACCTCAAAGGAGATAATATAAAAAATCAAATTGGCAAGCTATTACCAAGAGATGGTCAATATGAGGCTAGATATACTGCTAATGCATTACTGTCTTTGTTTAGGTTACGAATTAGTTTGATTATAATAAAGCTCTCATATTTGTCCAAAATAGATTGATTTTTGTCCGGTTTACACTTTGGTTGTGATAGATTTTGATGCATAGAATTTAGTAAAGGTATGCCTTTTTCTTTGAATTGTCTGAGTTATGCCCTTTCCCAACTTGGGGATAAAAATATTTCTACCCTCTGGCTTCTACAGCGTGTAAACTTCGATCATTTTAGAAGAGTAGATCTCAAATATGAGTTCCCCTTCTAAGTACTTTATTTTCCAACAGGTACCTCTACAGGTTTGTTTACCTAGCTAGTGAGAGTGAAGCAAATCAAGTTAGGAGTGATATGAAGCCCTAGACCCAGCGTCGCGACACGGGGGCTTCAGCATTGATCTCCACCTCATTCACACACTTCCTATCCATGTCAAACAAAGTTGAAGTAAAGCTTAGGTATTCGTCGGTCAACGCATCCAATTGGGGTCTACTGATTGGGGGTGGAAGACAAGTGTTTTTTACTCTTTTTGATTTTTGAACCAGAGTTAATAACATCCATCTATGCTTTAACCTCCTAGCACATTTGTGTAGTTAATTTGCTCGTATGAGCACCCCGTGAGAAACTAAAATGCGTGTAAAATAAATTTTAAACGCCGGAATCTATTCTCGAGCCTGGCTTTGCGCCTAGTGAAGACATAAAACTGGTGTCATAACTCGTTTATGAAAGCTTTATGCTGAATGGCTGAGTAATTTGGGGAAATTCCAAACATCCATTGCATTATGGTATTATGCACAAAAGAGATATTCTAAGAGGATTTATTTTGCAAAAGTTTATAATGAAATAACCAATTTAACGAAGAAATGGTCCATTGTTTTATGTAACTATTGAGTATTATAAGACTGTATCGGAAAATATAATTTTATGTTAATATCACATTACTCAAATTATGTTACAAAGCTACCATTTTGTTTTACGAAGGTCTTAACTTCCCCATTATTCTGGGAAAGTCTACAAAATGTGTTAAATACAGAATCAATGCAGAAAAAATGATTTAGACACGAAGTTCACATGAACTGGAAGGATAAAAATGGGTATAAAATAGATTAACCACAGCAACAGTGAACTTATTACTGCGTACCTATAGCAGGGTACAATATACCTAGGATTGGGTAGTAATATTGGTAAAGAAAGGTCTTCGTTAAGGTGGCAATAATGTATTAACAGCGGCAGTAAGTTGTGGGAAGGGTGGACCAAAAGGTAGCGAAAATCTAAAAAAAACTGTTAAATCAATCATGTTTGTGGATGATGAAAGTTTATAACATATCTCAATTTTGACTGCAACACACTAATGTGTGTGGAAACTTAATGTGTCAATCAATGAGGGTGGAAAATGTGGTGACATCAATCGTTAACAATGGGAGTGGGCATAATCACTATTTACTTATTTTTGGAGGGATGTATACATAGACAGACTATTTACGATGATAATGAACTTAGGCGCTTCGCACTTGTTTTAAAGGGTGCGAAACAGGTGGCACCTTTAAGTAATCATTGATGGTGCACCCTCTATTCGCACTTATTGTAAAGGGAGATGTAAAAGGTGATAACACAGATAGAATTATCACAATGACAGTGAACTTGGCCGCCGCTTATTGTAGGAAGGGCACACAAGTTCGGTGACAGTTTTGAACCAATGACAGAATGCTGGCAGCCTCATTGTAGAGGGTCGCCAAAACATTCATCAAGCCAAGAGCGACCCTTTGCATTAGGAGCTAAATTGGTAATCAATCTAAACAATAGAATCTATAAGGTACATCTTTGATAACAGTTCGTTATTTGTTGATATCTCGATAAAGTTGGATAGTGTAGTAAGTGTTGTAGTTTCATTTTTTTGTTGGAAAAGCTTATCCCTTTATATTGTGCTCTACACAGAAAATCAAAATGTCTGATTGCAAAACCTTGTAAGAGTAAAACTAAGGAAAGTTACTGAAGTAAATGTAACTTTCAAGTTTAATTAGAAACGTCTGATATATATAACCAGTAAATTAAATGAGAGTAGCTCTAGCGCTTACCTGACAACCAGAGCGTCGATCTTGAGTAAAGTCACTCGTTTTTATGGTTCGTAACTGAAAAAACGTCATCGTCATCAATAGGTTAGTTTTGGTTCTTGTTGTAGTTGTAGTCTTGTGTGTGTGATTTTTTTTTTTTTCTGACTGAATAAACACTGATGTGTTAGTCTCACATTCGTCTTAAAATTCGCACTTAGGTGTGGCGACTACGTACATCTTCTTATATACTAAAAAACACTTTGGCAAAACTTATGACAGCTTGCCTGACCATACTACTGGACCAAATTACACGCTGTTGGTACCAAATTAAAGATGTTTTTCTGTAGATGTGCAGAATCCCTTTATCAGAATTCCTTTATAAATTAGAATAGGAACAAAAAATAACAAAAAAAATGAATTTAATTTTTTTTTATTAATATGGAACTTGTGGGATGCTATGTTGGTGACGAAATAACAACAAAATATAAACAGAAAATCTAAACAAATTAAACGAATTCCAATCACTTGTTTTATTTACAGCGTGGGGTGAAAGTAGAGAAGTTTGCACAATACATACATCCTTTTGCAGACCACGGCCCCTGCTCTCGTATCTTATCTAATCCATCTGTATTCTATTGCTGGTTTTCTGGTATTATAAACAAAGAGTAAAAGACAAATTGTAAAATCTACAGTAAAATGAAAGAAAATAGTTAGTCGACTCAAACGTCATCCATACGAAACACATATGAAAATATAATAGCATGGGAAAACTACATGCACTATTCATAGTAAATCGTACAATTGTATATACTGTACTACATTAATCGTTATAAATACGCAACATTTTAAATGCAATTGCAAGAGTGACAAAGCCACAACATGTAGCCTACTGTGGACTGCGGACCACCTCAATGTGTATGAAACTTAGAAAGCGAGGTGAAAGGGGTATTAGCATGAGCCTTTGGTTTTAATTTAATCAATCGTATTCAGTGATGAATAAAAGCCTAATACTTCACCGGCCGCATACGGGTCACCAGCTTAAACGAAATGTATAGTTTATGCTTTGCTCAACAAACCATTGACTGGAGATACCGAATGTGGATATCTCATTTTAATTGCAATGTTTGTTGTTGCATATGTATTCTATCTGAGAGAAAATTCGTGAACATAACGGTTGGATCATATTATGTCACTTTCTGTGAAAACCCTTTCAGTAAGTTGGCCAGTTGGTCACCTACCAAGTTTTTAAAACTTTTTAAAAATGTTCACCCTTATAAAATTATCCAATTTTATTAAAGTTGTCGTGTGGACCTAAAAACAAATTATTTTGTACATTTACGCATTTTTATTCTACTAAACGTTATGGAGGAAATTACAAGCAAACCCAAAATTTAAAATTTCCATGTTATTCATAAGGCGAACAAGAAAACTGTTTGTGTATTTATGGATATATTTGGACAACATTTGGCTAATCTATCTATTTCATACTAATCTATATGTATACAAATAATACGTCACCAAAAACTATTTTACCCTTTCCTGTGGCAGAAAACCTTTTGACTCGTTAAACCTAATGTTACAGTTTTTAAATAGGGAATCGATCGTTATAACACACAATTATTAAATAGGTTACCCAAACAATTGATCAATTATTGATCATTTATTATCATTGCACTGAACTTAAAGTAAACGTCATATTATCAAGACTAAGGGATTTATTTCGACCCGGATCTAATCCAGCGAAGTTTACCATTTGTTTTCTAGTGACATTATTTTTCACCCTCAATCAGCAAATATAGTACTTCCGTTTGTGGGGAAATTTCCAACCCTCGTTAAGAACACTTTCCTTCTCGATGGTAAAATAGAAACTTTCTCATCCAAGAATAGATAAGCAGGATGCTTTCTTCCAGTCAACATGATGGAAAGTGGTGACTATTAATGTTGATGTCAACAAAGATCAAGTTCTCACAAACACTTTATTGTTGTGTATTTATTTCTGTAAATAACAATTTGAATCCTTATAATAATAGACACTAGTACAAAATTCTTGGACAAGTCAAATTACAATTCTCATAGGACCTTATACCCTATATTCATTTCCAAAAATGTACTTTTTTTTATTGTAGTTATGAAAATATATGTTTAATTTTCTTGTCCATTTCTTAAGTTGCGGTCAAATTAATCTACTGTTTATAGATCAATATATTAGATTATTAAATTATCGTATAGCCGTAATTATCGTAGTTAATCGTTATTAACCATCGTAAATCATCGTATTATCGTATTAATGAATATATAATCATATTTACTCCAAGGTACATTGTGTTGTGCCTATATACAATGAGGCATGAATATTTAGTGTTACAATTGTAAAATACTGTATAATTATTATAGTTGTAAGTTTACTGCAATCTTTAATGTGTTCGAAACATGACTTGCAATCGCAAAACACGCATAAACATACTACAGTATAGTCTTCAAACATCAAATATGCATACTTATAATATCTTTTGAAGTTTGGGTTTTAATGTGGTAAATATTTCTCTTATAGCGGTCTACGTGTATGCTATTGAAGGAGGGCATCTTTTTATTTATAATGTAAAGAAAATGTTTTATCTTTTTCCTTGTTACCATCATATTTTGTTACAAAGAATCATTATTTCATAGCCCAATAACAAATTATCAGACTTCAGATATAAAGACAAGCACCATATAACCTTTACTCTATTTCAGAGAAATGTAGTGCTTAAATTACGTTTAAAATGATTTCTTCGAGCATTTTGTGCCGAGATCCACTGAAAGAATGCTGATGTTCAAAGTGACCTTTCATTGCCAAGGAAATGTGGTTTGCCTCGCTGGCAAGTACTCAAGTACTAAACACGAAGTACTTCGGTACTACAATACTACAATACACTGGTGGTTATGAGCCGCGTAAATATCACAACCATAACTTGAAAGAGGAAAAACATATTGCTTGAAAGAGATGGTTCATAAAAATCTGATTTATGATTAATGATCAGTAAGAGAACTATATTGTTTGGTAATAAGGTATCAATTGATAAGGTTGTTACACGGCTAAAATAGTGTAGGAATATTAGCTCAGTCATTTTCTAAAAGCTATACCCTCTTTTATACAGGGTGTTTCGAAACTCTCCCGAAACTCCGTGACCATGTTCCTTAGGTCAAAACAAACAACAAATATCATATAAACATATGCCCTATCCCGCTTTGTTTTCCGTCTGTCAGTGTGTATGTATTTTTTACATAGCTTCCCTTAACTTTGGAACCACTTGAGGTACCAGCTTCAAACTTGGTACGTGTAAACTTGATGCTTTGCAAAATGATAGTTTCTATTAGTCATCATACACGTACCAAGTTTGAAGCTGGTACCTCAAGTGGTTCCAAATTTAAAAATATGTGTATATGATATTTTTTGTTAGTTTTGTCCTAAGGAACATGCCCACGAAGTTTCGGCAGAGTGTTTCGAAACACCCTGTAAAATATTTTAATTATAATCTCTACATTCAACCTTTGCTGAATTTGTTTTAGATTGTTAAAACTAAACCACCCCCTTTTTAAACTAAAAACTTTAAACTCTCGTCGTTAATGTATTTTAACGAGGATTTGAACAACAACTCTTCAACCCATTGCTTAACGGCTTGCACTTTTGCTTGGATTAGAAATGGAAATATTGATATAATTTTAGTTTTAGTTGACTACTCAATTCGGGAGTGTTGCACGACGTCCAAGTGCCACGACGTCCAATAATATTTTTCCAGTGCCACGACGTCCAAAACATAATTTTTGAGTTGTTGCACGACGTCCAAGTGCCACGACGTCCAAAAGTACAGTAACTGCCAAAAATATAGTCTTTCTACAAGCTTTGGATGTCGTGGCACTTGGACGTCGTGGAACAGCGCACTGTAGAATTGTAAAGAAGTATCATTTGCATCACGTCCAAAGCCTCTGCCAGTTGCACGACGTCCAAGTGCCACGACGTCCAATCAATATTTGACTGTTGCACGACGTCCAAGTGCCACGACGTCCAAAGTGCCTGCACACTGTGAACACTGCCGACCTCAGTGCATACAGTTCGCATTGCAATTCTTGAAGGCAACTAGGCCTAGTCAACTGTTTGAAAGATGTCAACCGCTTCGTCTTCGATTAATGTTAAAGTTATTCAATATTCAATTGTTCTAATTGAACTAATTATTGCATTAGCTGATATGTAAAATAAATACTATGTCACCGTAAAATGTAATGATGCAGTATTTCTGTTGTTATGATTGCATAATTATTGATTTCTACAAAATGGAGCTATGTCATAGAAACGAAATAAATAAATGACTACACTATTCACTATATTGTATGATTAATACAACAAATTAATCACTAGCCTAAAAGTAAATATGGTACGTAGGTTTAATGTGAGTAGTAGTATAATTCTAAGTACTGCAGTAGAATAGAATTGTCGTACTATATAAATTGGTAGCAAATTTACTCGTAAGATAAAATGTATGCACAGTTTTATAACAGCTGTAAGACTTCCCATTTAAGTACCGGTATGATTGAAATTGTATAACTTCCATTGAACAGAAATGAGATAAATAAGAGATGAAATGAGAAATGAGATAACCTTCTCTTTTTGGTGTTGAAATATATACATTTAAAAAGTTAAAGTACTTGTTTAGATGTGTATAACCTGGACAATCATATCTTTAAGAGCCTCGCCTTTGATTTAAGAATTATTGTCACATTTGTTAAATTTGTGTATACCGGTACTTATGTGTTTTACCACGTTGTTTTAAGCTAGTAAAGGTAATTTCACAGTATTATAACAGCTGTAAGACTTCCCATTTAAGTACCGGTATGATTGAAATTGTATAACTTCCATTGAACAGAAATGAGATAAGTAAGAGATGAAATGAGAAATGAGATAAGATATATGAATTTTCATACGCTTATAATAAGACAAATTCAAAATAGGTTTATCCGTCAAATGTGCTAGCCTAAATACATATTACGTGAACTATCACTTATTAACTTTTTAAGCTATAATGGTGTTACTACAATGGTTACAAATGTTTCCCGTGAAACATGTATTTTTTAAACTAAAAGACAGGTTTCTTTTAGTACAAACCTTGCTCTATTAGTGCATACGAAAAATAATTTCACTATTTTACGAGATCAATGTTTGACAACAAATGGTTGAAGCAGATCTTCAGAGAGTGTCTCCAGCTGATGCAATAATAAAAACGTATTTTAGCCATAGCACAGACAATATAATACTATAATAGTAATCTATCTATCTATCTATACTATTATAAAGAAGAGGTGGTGTGTGTGTCTGTGTGAACCGACCGGGCTCAAATTGCACGCAAATGAAGCTATAGCTCAGAGGATACATATTATACAACTATTCCCTCTTCGATATTGTCCTAGGGCTCTGCCCCGGGGGCTTTCAACAATTTGAGGTGAGAGATTTTAAAATATTGATTGATGGTATCCATGGTAACAAAGAACAAACCTACAAAATTTAAAAATGTAAACAACCAGAACTAACTGTCAAATGAATTTTGATTTCACAATTCCACACAGCTGGTTCAAACATATTAAATAGTGCACGAATATTAGAACAGAGAGGGTAAGGATTATAAATTTAAAATAATGATGTTACTAGCCCGAATGTAAACATTATTTTACATTACTTAAATGTAGCTGTCAAACCATATGTTAATGTAATTTCATTAGTATATGATTCTTTCAGTTACTTCATTTGTTTATGTTTATGATCTATTATACTGAGTCTGTTCTATTTTTGTGAAATGCTGTAATAATATTTTACTGGGAATAATTTGATTTAAAAGAAATCATTCATCATGGATATAGGAAATAATTAAGATTCTATAATCATTGCCATATCAACCTAGGCCCTTATCCTGAGTGTTATGAGGTTTATGTTTTGATTTATTTTTGTGTAAACCGTAATATAATCCCCCTGCCACAGCAAATCTGTAGACTGAGTTTCCATTTGCCTGATTATATAATTTCACTAAAATATGTTAGACAATTACCCTATTTTCCATATTTATTTATATTTTCCTATTTTTTCTATTTGTCGGTTTGGAACTATTGTGATAGCTTTTTGTTTACAGTGCAAACCATGGATGGATGTTTGTGACAAGCAAACGCAAAAAATACTAAACCGACAAGGTTGAAATTTGGTATGATGATAGATGACATTCCCGATTAACATATTCTTACCTCAAAAATTCTTTCAGTCTCCGCCCCGGTGGCTCTGGCTCTGGACTTTCTCATGTTAACCTTATGAGTATTCATATTTAAAGAAATTAAAGAATTTTGTCAGCCGTTTCAACTGTACAAGTTGGTTCTATGATATTAAACAGCATTTAAAAGTTATAAGGCTTGCCAACAGAGTGCAGTACTATTATGTTGTTTGTTTGCATTAATGACCACAGCTAATTTGAACCAACTAGCAAAAAAACTTTTTCCATGGTTTAGGTGCAGTGGTAGAACATCAGGACTGGTAGATGTGTGCTACACAATAGGATACCGTATAAATTAAAAAAAAAATTTTTTTTTAAATAATGTACTCTCCCATAACTGCAATAAGCATTTATACTTATATGCCAACCCCGAACTAAGGACGGGTACTCTGCTATTAACACAATAATACAAATACAGTATACTAATACAATAATACTGTAGGTTTCCTAGTCTGTGGCCATAGGTTCGTCTGAACTGTCAATCAATTCTGAGAAATTCACAGTTGTAAATTCTTACTAGTCTTTTTCTAAGTTCACGTCGCACTCGCAATTAGTTCGCATTTTTTATCTAGGAAAGCAGATATACCCTAAGTCATAGCATTTGTAGGTTAAGCATAATAATAAAAAAACATGTTTATCGTAGGTTTGTAGGTTTTCTTTATAAATTTATTTTTTTAATTCTTGTCTAATGTCGATATTGATTTGTATTTGTGTGAAAATGTTAATTTATTTGTCAAGGGCATGAGCAGCCCTCTAGTTTATGTATGTTACATGAAGCACAACATGAAAAAGAATAAATTAAAGGAAAAAAAACGGATCAGTTGCTGAAGGTCTAAATCTCGGAAGGTCTAATCAGACCTTCGACACACATTTTGCAGTTTCTACTTGATGCTGAGGATCCCATGAATCCTGTACAAAATAAAAAAAATGTTTCATTCAAACTACAAGTTTATTACTTTTACGAGAACCAGCCTTTATCAGGACTTCCGCTCCCACGCTAGTTGGCAACATCAACTGTGCTATATGAAAACAATAAATCTTGAGTAAATATACTGTAATGTTCAATGTTAAGTGAATACTATTAATAAACATATTTGCGACATAAGGACATTTAATTGAAGCCTAAAAAACAGTTCAAAAAAGGCATTCTATTCTTTATACCAGTAAAAATTAAAATGAGGGTATAAACAATAGTTTTCAAAGATCATGTTGATCAATGCACATTCATCTAGTCTTGAAAAAAATAAGTATTTAAAAGCTTACTCCAAACATAATGAAGTTTATCGGTTGTTAACAAAATGTCAACATTTTTCAAACCATGTAAACCTTATACTTTTCCAACTGTTGCCATGTTTATATTTTCATTTTTATGTTTTTTTATTACTTTATGATGTTTCAATAAATGGTAAAAATATTCATAGTATATATATATTTCTGAACAAGAACATATACCCATGTATATATAACTAATAAAGGTTACATAAGCATTTTACACGAGAGAACACTGTTCGGCAAGTCATCATGAAGGAGCTTGGACGTCGTGCAACAGCGCTGAGCTATATTGGACGTCGTGCAACAGTCAAATATTTATTGGACGTCGTGGCACTTGGACGTCGTGCAACTGGCAGCGACTTTGGATGTCGTGCAAACGTTACTTTTTTACAATTATATAGTGCGCTGTTTCACGACGTCCAAGTGCCACGACGTCCAAAGCTTGTAGAAAGACTATATTTTTGGCAGTTACTGTACTTTTGGACGTCGTGGCACTTGGACGTCGTGCAACAACTCAAAAATTATGTTTTGGACATCGTGGCACTGAATAAATATTATTGGACGTCATGGCACTTGGACGTCGTGCAATGCATCCCTCAATTCCCGTACGTAGGACGGGCCTACGGCTCGTAATAATTAATTTAACGATGCTATCTTATACAAAAAGTTGACTTTAGAAGTGACACAACCAGGGGTTGGGCCATCCCCCTACAAACACAAAAAAATGCGAATGATTTAAAAAATCCCAAACTAAAAAAATAATCTCACAGCGTAAAGAGTGTACTCAAATGAAACTACTTTCGATGCAAACTACAAAAAAACTATTTACGATTTAATAAGTCTTTAGTTATGTCAAATATTGCGGTTCAAACTTAAAATCTTCCACCCACATTTAAAGCGTCTTGTAAATAATTGCAAGTCAAGTTACAAACTACAACGTATGTGCCTATTATTTATACAATGAAAAAACTACTTAAATCGTCTTCTAAAAACCCCGACTTAAAACACAAATCACTGCATTAAAACATTTAAACCAATTGACATACAGAACCGGTTGCTACTGTGTACAGTGACGTGGGAGTGGGAGTTTCGAACTGCAGCGCGACAATACCAGCGTCATCAGGTGACGAGGTGACTGCAGAACCAGTTCATACAACTGGTTGTCCAGGGATAAAGGGGTTAAGGTTCCCGTGAGAACGCCCTCAGTGCCCTTTGCCCCTTTGTACCCCGTAGTAGGCGGCGTATTGTGCATCTTCCGGTCTGATCCATGGAAATGTAATTGCTTTCGGATTGGCGTAGGGTTGGAATACGCAAATGTGCACGGGTGCTGGCTTGTCGATGAGGTAGAAATATTCGAATATATGATTTGTAGTATAAAAGTGGCTTGGGTTCACTGTGATTACACCAATTCTCGGACTAATTTATACGCAGACTATTATACGTTTTTTTTCTTAACATGTTTGTTTAAATTTAATTTTATTAGTTCTAAGGTGATTTGTGGCCGACACTTACCTGAAACAGAGTATATGACAGAGAAATGTGCGTAGTATTACGTACCAAGTTGAGTAGAAAGAAATGATCTCAAAACTACATTATTGTACGAATGCAGTAGTTTTGATTGATAACGTGTTTTGTTTCATGGTCTTTGGGGGTGTTCTAGTTGTTGGGCCGTGAAATTATGCGGCAATGTCAATCGAAGGAAGAAAAACAGGAATAAAAAAAACCAGGTAGGTGAAGGATGCAGAACCAAACAAGCTGATTTTAACATAATCTCTCACTGTAAAGCTTTGTTTATACCTTTTATTCGATTATGGGGCCTATGCAT
Source organism: Macrosteles quadrilineatus (assembly GCF_028750875.1). NCBI lineage: Eukaryota > Metazoa > Arthropoda > Insecta > Hemiptera > Cicadellidae > Macrosteles > Macrosteles quadrilineatus. The sequence continues at coordinate 52,748,263 of NW_026542598.1, read as the reverse complement.
TTCTTTATTTTTAAACTTATGTAACGTTTCATCCTCAAATATTGAGTTTTACCATATTTTGAACAACTCTTACAACTTTAACAGACTTAAAAAATGAATTATTTTAGATTGAATTATATATGTACAATACTGACAGCACAACCTGCATATTTTAAAGCGAACATTAAAAAGCTACTGGCTGACTTTTCTCGAAATCGAACTGCCAACTTTCTGGCGAGAATCCACTCAGCGTCAAACAGTTCAAAATCGTATTACAGTAAATCTTATTCTTCCTTTTTTTGAGGGGGTTCTGTTGTACTTTATTCTTTACCAACATCGCCACTGTTTTAACCTAATAGAACAATGTATTTGTAAACTATAACTTGTTTTTGGCATTATTTCAAAAAATAAAGCGAAATTTATTACGATGAAAGCAAGACTCATCTTTCTCGTATCGAACTCGCTATATCCGGTGGATGAAGGTGTAGGTGTTCCGTTTCCGGTTTGCCAGTACTAAGTGTGTTATCAGTTCCCTTATCACGAGCCAATACATTAGGACAGTCTAATAGCCAATATTGATCGATGAGTCACTGTTATTTACAACTAGATACGCGACACAAACACACTGTAGACCACTTTCACACTAGATCAGAGCGATTTCGGCATCCATTTATGTCTCTGAATTGTTATCAAATGTATTTGTTCTGTTATTGCATCCTATTAAGTAAACTTTAGGTGTTTAACTTGGTGAAAAAGCGTTAAATGAGTATAAATAATTATTGATTGTATAGTGTTCTTTAAGGAGTTATTCGTAGGATCGTATCTTTGATTTTGGAATTTTATTAGCACAAAGTACTCTCTACATTTTTGATATACAGCTCTGTGAAAATACGTTAAAACAATTAAACGCCACTTGAAACCTCCATACGATTAACAACAAAAAGACATGTGTGTTTAATGAAATGTTACTAGGAGTAGTTTTATCATAAATTAAAGAATAGACTGGTACTATCATGGTTTTATCAGTTAGTGGGCGTAGCGATGCATACTGTTCTTTGATGTCTTAGGTCTAAAAACGAATAAATTACAAATAAACAACGAACAAGTAAATTATGCCATTGAAAAGTATTTGTATCTTAACAGTTTACACTTTTATTGCTGTTAAATCTTATGTATGAAATTGTCATTCTGAATTTTGGGGCAAGACTTACTCTTTTTTGTGAAATGAGAGAACACAGATTATAAAGGCATTAAAATCTGGCAGGCAGTTTAACCAACTACAATGGAGACAGTAATAAGCCTCGTTGTAGTTAAGGTTGACAGTTCCTCATTGACCCTCATTGTTTTCTACAAAAGCTCTCCTATAAAAAAGCACAACGGCGAAACAAAGGGTGGGAATTGGGACGCGAGTACTTATAAACCTCCCTGTAGTACCCTGGATGAGGATTTAGGTCAAGAAGGTTCTTGAAACCGTAAATGGCGTTAGCTAATAACATCATGATGGGGTAAAAGGTTTAAGGCAAAACTACAGTGATTATATGTGCATTTAAAACACTTAGACAACGTTAAATTGGGGTTTACAGTGGTCGAATTGTTATGGATCCATCGGATACTTTTATGGGCATAAGTAAATTATTGTCAATGACACCTGTTCCAAGATATATTTTCGTTGATTCAAAATTGTCTTAACTAATGGTATTGAAATTACATTCAACAATATAACATATTGTTGAATGTATCGTCATTAATTAAGTTTGTAAAATTCAAAACTTATATACCTATTGCTCCTTATGAAATATAATACCTGCTTGACTCACGAATGAAGAGAAATTCTTCATATCAATAGAACAATAAAATGTGAAGTTGGTTACTAGGCAAACAGGTGGTGAAAAACAAACAGCTGTTCCATTTACGTAATTAATTGTTGTTCAGCCGTTCTTACTATTCAAATTTTCCGTTTTATTAGTCCTCGATCATTACAAATCCTAATCAATGGAAATACTATAGCCTAAACATGTATAATGGAGTTAGCTTTTTCAGCCAAACCTGTGTTTCATACATGAAATGGTCAATGGTTTGGTTACCAACAATAACCTTTAGAATCTATTGAAAGTTCAAACAACACCGTTCTCGTCCTAACTAATTTTTATCATAGTTCTAGTTATACAACCGTTTAGGGCTGTAATCCCGCTTATACACTTTTCCACTAGAACTGAAATATTGATCCAGCTTAAAATTGTGTCAAGGGAATCGTGGCATGATTTTTGTAACTTTGGGAAATCATGACCATCAAGCATTGTGAAATGCTGTACAGCACTTTCAACCTTAAAATGTCTTTCATCAACCCATATTCCGAGGGATATGGATAACGTCTAGATCTAGGACATATAATGATACATTTTCACATGGTGTTTGCTCCCCAAAAATATTTACTCAGTTACTTTTGTTCCCGACCACACCAGGTATCCCGTTGCTCACTCGCAGTCCCCCAGGACAAAGCAGCTGTCACTAGGAGAGGTTCTACTAGTAGCAAGTGGCTGAATGTGCTACTTGTAGCTTGAAGGGTGCGCTTCTGGTGCTTGACAGGGCATCGAACCTATGACGCGGTGATCTTGGATAGAAGTAGACCATAGACACGCCATTACCGAGTAGTTGTGGCTGTATTATAGTTAACATTTACGAACTTGAATCATAACCAACAGAGAGAGCTGATGTAAATTATTCTGTAGATTACGTTGACGTTAACCAAGCCAAACTGAAATATAAAAACATGATGCATATTAATGTCACGTCATCTATTGCAGAAATCAAAAAGGACGTAAATACTCGTAGAATTTAGACTATGCACAATCTGTTCACAGCGATCCTCTTTGCAACACTTGGAACATTCTAGTGTCACACTATTTAACCAAAAACATTCCCCACAATTCTAGTGTGCAATGACCTTCCTTATTCAAGTGTGAGCGGTCTATCCAACTTTATCCTTTTTAATAAAAAATGGCTACTCTGGTAAAAAAGACAACGTAGAAAGTCTTTAAAGTAATTTATTTTTCAATGTAAATAGAATAGAATTTATCAGGAGAAAATTACTCCAGGAGATCAAATATGTCTACTTCTCACTTTACATGTAATACACATAGTATAGTACAAGTAGCATGCTTACATTTGCAAAGTATAGTAAAGTACTAGATTTATGCTCATAGTGACATTTGAAATGTCTATATTAATTAATTATTTTATTACCTACGATTTTGCCACTTTGAGTTGTTGTTACGTTTTAGCGAATTTCCCATATAGGGAATATTAATTATGCATGTTTCAAAATAGGCTCGCTAGATTAAAATTTGTTTGGCTAAAACACTTGTTTTAATCAAAAAGGAATATCTCTCACAAGTATACTAACATTTTAAATATGCACCCCTCCCGTTTCAAAGGAGTTAAAACAAGTAAAGATATTTTAACCACACGTAAAGATATTTTAAATAAAACACACAACATAAGTTGGCATACTACAAAACTACTGACAATCATAATATTTTTTCAATGATAATTTAGAATAGGACTATTGTTTCGAAAAACTATTTGCTGTTTCAGAAATGGTGGGCATTCCTCATTTATGTATTCTGGTTACACCTGCATTATATTTTAGTTCACCGAGATATGCTAAACTGATCGACTTATTCGTTGTCGAAACAACATACGTATGATTGTTAAATACATACGATAATCAATTTATTGCAATACTATTAGAGCCTCACACTATGCACAGGTTAAATAGTGCCAGTTAAATACCGTATACCGTCTGAAATTCGCTTCATCACAGCTCCTTCGATAGCTCAGTTGGTAGAGCGGTGGACTGTAGAGGCAATATTGTGGCTATCCATAGGTCGCTGGTTCAAATCCGGCTCGAAGGAAAAACTTTTTGTCTCTAATCGTGCTCACCGATTTGTTCAATTCGACTTTATTTTCAATTTGTATGCAATAAATAACTTCTATTAAAGTGTTTTTTATTTTTTAACAATAATATAGTATTTTTATGACTTTTTAAACTATTCCATTTTATTTAAAAATAAACTATACATATTATCCTATTCTGTATCTTTTTAACTTACTTTTAGGACATTTTCTCTTCTTTTATTTACAGTGTTGTAATTTTATAAAGTCACTATCACGAGTTTATAGATCACTATTGTCTATTAATCTGTTAAGCTTTCCTAAGTTGAAAGAATTAATAAACAAAAGATTTGTATGTCATTATTCCTTTTTTGTTCTACTATATAGGTTTAAATCAAATAAAAAACTCAAAACACTGTTAACTATAATTTGGAAGTGTCCGAGGAAAGATATTTCTTTACTTTCCCTTTAATAGTATCATATGAGCTAGGTTTAATTTTTATCTTTTAAGGATCAGCACGACGTTGAAAATTCATTATTACCATTAAATTTATTTATTATTACCATGAAGTTCATTATTATGAACTACCGGTACAATCAATACGAAAAAATGAAGTTTTCACCATTCCGCTATAATAATCTAGTAGCCCAATCAAATTCATTATGTGCAAAAAATACTAACGCACATAATATTTAATACTCGTCTGACGCAAGCTAAAGAATTGGACTAGTTGTCTACAAAAATAATATTGATCTAATTTAGACGTCAAGCAACAAATGACATAGCGGGAGCGTAATATACATATTTTTTCCTGTATTGTATAATACAATTACTTTTGAGTCTGAAAGGAAAAGTACATTTTTAGATGCTATTTAGTCAGAAAATTAAAAATTATGATTCTTTAGACAAAATATGTCTTTTACATAATTGCCCATTAATTCTGTGCATGAGGCCCGGGTTCAAATCCCAATAATCACCAACTGCTTTAAAAACGTGACACACCGTGACCCCATGGATCGGAGCAGATGCTAAGCTAAAAGGACACTTCTAGAAATGAAAAAAATTTGCACATAATTGAGGTGAACTTTCCTTGTTTTTTTAGATAAAAAATCTTGTTAATTAAATCCATACACAAATTTAAATCTTAAACATCAAAGAAAAATAACGTAAGAATGTCACTATAAAAAAATAATGTTAATAATATTGTTATAATATTGTTCAAACGCCCTCAAAGTCATCTGTTTCGCCGAAGTTTCCCTCCTTTATTCAGGCGCGTGTTCTGCTAGGACGGTCGACGGCCGCGCGGGCAGACAACGTACGACCTTGGCGGGAAAATAACCAAAACACGCGGCCAGCGAACCCGTGTCAAACCGTTACCACCAAACACGCCCACACCCCGCGCCGGCTTTCTCATTCCATTTAATGTCCTTCTTCCTTCCATTCATTTGCGTCCTCTTTAATCCTGCGACTTGTTTGTTCTCATTGTTATTGCTGAAGGTGTCAAGAATACATTGTCGAGAAACTATAGTTTATTTGGATAGTATATCTTCTTCGTTAAATTATTTAACAAGACATAGATCCTCTTCACAACACTCTAAACCTACCATCACCAAATTTTAAACAAAACATGTTATAGTATAATTGTTCAATGGCCTTCCTTTCAATTAAATGCCAAACAGAACCTCGATTAATTAAATAATCTGAACTTAATTCTGACAGAATAGGTCTACCAAGCAGTACTACCAGGTCTTGCATAAATCCTTGTAAATATTTTACATCATTATCAGGTTTTAGCGCCAAGAGAATAATATAAACTTCACCTAAAGAGTGTCCAACGTAAACATACAACCTCCGGAAATGGTTTTATGGTTCAAAACAAAGGAAAATCAAGAATCAAATTTTCTAAAAAAACAAAAAAAAAAACGCCTCGTTAGTATCCAATAGTCAATGGTAAAATGTTTGCCAATTTGTTTTTTTAGTACGGTATTAAAAAATAACAACTATTTCAACAATTTTCAGAGGAAGGGTTCCCAGATCTCCCAAGGGCACTTTTCATCCTAAACCCGGGCCTGTCTTGTTTGATTAATTATTATTAGGTACTTCTTATCTTATTTCTTTTCGATGTTTGCCTCAGACTAGGAAAATTTACATTATATATTCTGATTATGCATACTATTCCCTCTATACTACCAATGCCTTATACGTGAATAAATAATAACCCTGCGTCATAGAAAGTACCCTAGAGATATAGTGTTATATTACCTATGGTTAGCGGTTGACTCAAACCACAAAGTACAATCCTTGCGTTTGTCATTAAAACGTAAAAGAACTCGCCACTGGTAAATTATTACTTTATAATCATTTTGTAGGTGAGCTAGCTAAACAGACTGAAACCCGAAAATGTTTTGACATTTCAAAGCAAATGTTATTTTTAGATTATTTATTGTAGTGGAAATACTACTTTGTATAAGTTGTAAATTATTTCATGAACAATTTAACTCTGGATGCTATTTTCATGATAAAAGTGATTGAGGGGTCTCACTTTATACGTAGGTAGTCCAGAAAAATGTTAAGTTGAATTTTCTTTGAACTCGTTCTACTGAGTTTCTTCCCCTCTTTCAACCAATGGTCCAACCACGTCTTTAGAACTTGAACGACTATATATTTTGTATTGTTCTAAATATTACTTTAAAAAAAGTTTCAGACTAAAATTGAAAAAAAAATAATAATAGCATAAAATAATCATAGAGGTGCATTTGTGCACCCGCCGTAGTTTCAGTGATCACAGGGAAGAAATTGAAACTACAGCCATTCTCCCTTTATGTGATGACCGATTCAACCCCGACATACGAGACGCGCCGTACCAAGAGATGATGCAACACGAGTTCTGTACCTCAATTGCCTACTTGCGCCTTGGGACTCTACGCTACCCTAGCGTTCAAACTGTCATAAGTAAGTGTGCCTGTTGTGCTATCCAATTTGCGAGACAATCTGTAGAGGATGATTTTTAATAGCTTACTTTTTAACTTCTAACAAAGGAATTTAAAATTTCGGTGGTGATTGGTAATTATAGATTATTATTTTATATATTTAAACTTATCATGTTAACTTTCAGACGTCAAATATTCAAAAATATGTTACATTAGCCACTGTACAATAACCCTAAATAAGGAGGTCAAAGTTAAAATTGATTAAAGTTAGGTTGTAATTTGTTTTCTTTGTATGCTATGTGTTTGCCTAAATATTATTATTTGATGTATTCCTATGCACTCACCGTTATTGGTGTAGCTAATAGTGTTGTATACGTATTTTTTAATTTCTTAACTAGGACCAACACGTTAAATTTGTCAAGGAAAATTATTTTATTGACAAATGATCAATGATGATTGGTGAATCTGCATGAACAAAATAACGGTTTAAATTTTTAATGAGGTGTACATGACAAAAGAAATGCCAAGTTAGCTTAACCACATTTGATAAATACCTCAAGGAAATAGTCAATAGATTTAAACAGTAATATAAATAATAAACATGGTTTGTATTGTAGTGAAAAAATCTGGTATAAACAGATTAAGTGACGAGACAAATGTTTATGAAAATATCAGCTTTAAATCTTTTTGTGATAATTCTTCTTTAGTTATCAGTAAGAAGTTCTTTTATGAGAGGCAATTTTATCAACATTCTTTTCATATAGGAACTGAGCGAACTGACAAAGACTGGACACCCGATTGCTATGCTACGCTTGCGCCTTCGCCCACACGCACATTTACACTCACACGCACCAACACACACACACGCACGCAGTGTCACGTAACTATGAACTACGTGGTGGCAAACCGTCTTTTGATTGGTTGAAGTCCTTTGTACGAAGCATGTTCTACGTCGTTTCCTTTAAGTAACAATATTATAGACCACAATACATTTTAAAACTGTGTAAAGCACTTACTTCCTGAAGTATTGAATGAACTGCCATTATATGTCTGAGATATGAATCGTTGACCACAATAACAAAAACTGTCAAAAATTGACATTTTATTAGCATAACCTGTTGAGGAAACGTTTAGAAAACTCTTTTCGTTTACCATGACCACGATACTCGTACATGTTAAAGGGAAACAAACATAAAACTTACTTTCTGAAGAATTAGAAAACTAGAATATGTTTAAGAGCAATGAAAATGGTTCACAGTAATCGTTATAACTAACAGAAGTGGAAATGGAAACTAAACAGCTTTAACATTCATGTTTCAGAGGTGTTTTTTATTACCAGTATTCTTTCAAACTTAAAATCCTTTGTAAATATCTTCAGGTAGCAGACCACGAGTTCCAACAATAAATACAGATTTTCATCGGGCTTTCTCTACGTTTGAACGGATATAAGACATCACTGTTGAATGCAGTTAGTAAACATTCTGTTACAAAGCTGAAATGAGTAGTATATAAAGTGATTAATTACAGCTATAGTAACGGAAATATGTAGACTGACCTACAAAACTAATATGGAATCACTAAAATCACAAAAAGTCGATGAACCAATGGTATTTTCAAAATAAAATAAACCACAAAAACTAGAAAAACTACCAGAGAACCAGTACTTGGATGCCGGCTCTAGACTGGGACTAGTTCTAAAAATAGCGAACCTGTTGACCAAATGCGACATAAATATCAAACGATCACATTTTTGAACAGGCTGTTCATTTACAATAGAATTAATAAAGAGTAAAATATGTTAATTTATAATCCATTCCATAATCCCTTCTATGAAAAAGGTTTCTAAATTGGACCAGTTTTGTAAGCAAATCATATGAAACATTTTTTGACTGAGTGTTTTGAATTGGGGAATCTATTTATTTAAAATAATAAAACTAATTATTCTTTTGTTTTAATAATACCAGATTATGTTTTCTTTAAGTTTATTAACTCATCTCAACATTGTTTCGTAACACGTTTCTCGCCATTTTGTGTGATCTGTCGGGATCTCTTATATTTGCCATCAGAACCTAAGATATTAATGTAGACATCCCATCTAAATGGATTAACCAGCTAAAGCCGTTGTACTTACTTCTAATTAAGTTATATTTCCTATTTTACTTGATCTACCACCGGTACAGTAGTTTATGGGGACAAAAATTGCTATGTTTTACAAGTAGGTAGTTGGTTTTATTTCGGCATAATTAAAATTGAAATGTGTATCAGCGCATTACTGTCAGGGGCTCGAAGGTTTTTTTTATTAAAAATCTCGCCGGAAATTGAACAAGGGGATAGAATGTTTATTTATGGAAAGTAAATAAAAGAAACGTCTTATAACACTTATAACATATATTTACGCTTATACTGTTACTCACAAGACGGTAAATATACAAAAAAGATGGTAAGTGGTGATCGATTTCGATTGGACACTCCAATCATCATCAGACCCAATAGGCGAATGACAAGAATCCTAATGGCGTCCCTACTTATACCCTATTGGCACCGGAAGCACCGACCAATACATTTTTATAAGTACAACTGGAATCAAAATGTATTTGTTCATTAATCAACTTATTTCTATTTTTACATTTTTCCTTTTAAATATACAATTCTTCCCAAGCATTCATTACATATCCTTTCTTACAATTCTTTAAAATATCTACTCAATTTTTCCTAGTGAGTGGCCATTTTGTAACTGGTGTTGTGCGACATTTGCAATAACACGTACAATGCTGATCAAGAAGTTATTTTGTTTATTTATGTGTTTCACAGTTAGAATCTTGACTACAACCATTTGTCATTTGTCACAGCTAATGCCCCAAGGAATATTTTGTAAAAATAAAAGATACTTGAGAAGTATTAAGATATATAATACCTTACAAAATACCTTACAAGAAATTATCATAGTGGATTACTACATTTTCTACTTTAAGTGGAAACATATTTCACGTTTTCAAGTTTGTAAGGGTTTATTTAATTAATTGTAGTAATGCGTTTTGTTGGACACATTATAACTTAACTTTCAAAATGAAGCACATCTCCAACAATAGATTATTTTTAGGAAATTTAAAATTATGTTATACTTAATTTTATACTATCGAACATCAAACCAGATTCACCCATACATCAATTTGTTTACAAATTTAATTGACAAAATAAAAATTTTTCGGTGGCGAAACCTACAAACGTTAAGTATTACAGATGCAAAAGTAAAAATTTTAAGAGTTGATCTAAACTAAACAATAAAGACCGATCACAAATCATTTTTACTCCAATTAGCTACAATGACTCAAAACACTTGCTCGAAGTCACGTAGCAGTAAATGCCTTATTTCTCATAGGATGTGACTCACAGGAATGTGTGGACCGTGAACCAACCAAGTACACAGACCAAGTACGATTACCCGTCCCTAGTTGTGGTAAATGTACTTGAGAAGCCATCGGCTAGGTTTAGTTTCCAAATATGCCGCGAACTATTCCCTTCTTGAACGCGGGAATCCGGAATACACGTGAGGTATTTGAATGACAAACGCACTACTGAGTTTATTGTCCAGAGCTGTTTATGGTTTGACTAATTGCAAGGAACTTTTTAGGATTCCCAGCGACCTTTCGGGGTTTGAAATCCTTTTGTGTCTTCCTCATGGGTCTTCCTAGTTTTTTAAACGTTTAGACATTGACTTTTGGACAGTGGTTGACTACTATGTAGACATCTCGTGTACATGGGCTAGCTGTAGCAATTTCTTTTATTAAAAGAACAAGTTGAATGAGTCACTTACGGATTGTTTTACAGCTACAGCCTACATTTCTACTTTAACCCTTATCTTTTGTTTCTGTGTCAGAAATAAGGTCCAATTTTTTATTAAACTTTCATTTAAGCTGGGCTTGAATTTAAAAAAAGCACATTCAACGGAGGTCAGTAATTTACATCAAAGCCCTTTGTCGGTGGTTCAATCCAACTGCTTTAAAATTTTATTTAAATACTGGCAACATATTAATCATGGATAAGGTATGTCTATTTCTATGAATAGTACCTCCCGCCAAGATACTCTTCTGTTTTCTAACCTATATGAAAAACATGCACCTTCCTATCCCTAAGCCCTACCCACCTCTTATAAATCCCCTATTCTAAAGCACATCTCCCCTTAGCTTCTTTATGAAATATATCTTTCAAACTTAGTCATTACTACCCCCAAACAGTTTAATATTTTCTTCAGTAGTTGTCTTACTACACTACAAACTCAGGAGAAGGGAGGTAAAATTGCAACTATATAGGCTCTTGTCGCTAAAGACGAAAACTTATTCCTAGATCAACAGTCATCAATTCTTCACCGGCGAGACGGAGTCTACAGGATGGCGCAATGTTGACGCGTGATCCCGGCGCAATTTACGTTATGTAAGGCGCAATTCGGGTCACCGTTGCCGCGGAATCTACTCAGCCGCGCGGTGGCGGGAACCGGGACGAGCGAAATTGATTAGGACGCATCTCTACATGCAAAGCGGTGAAGCAAGTGGATAAATATAGACGGGGAATTGTTTAGTGATTCCTTGCGGTTTAGTCGTTGATAGATGTTTAGCTATCGGTCATGTTCTTCAGGACCGCGTCGGTGAACTGGAGAAAATACTAGATGACGTATCTGATGTAGCTATCACCTAACGTTCCATTGCAGCACAGAACGTGTACTGTCCGACAAGGCAACACGGACTCAGACTAGTGCTACTTTTTGTATGACATATTTCCTTAGGTCAGAACTGATGATGAAAGTTTCGACCTCCGAAACTGCAGTTGACCTGTAGTTGGTAGGATAAGTCTTCTATACTGTCACAACTAGCTAGGGAGTAACGTAATTTTGATTAAACTAGTGGATATGCTTCAGACAAAGTAGAGAGTAGAACCATTGACTATACACCTCTAGAGGTGTATAGTCAATGGTAGAACCTTATACAGTTCTCCTGTTTCTTCTTAGTCTTTGAGACCGCGTGAGTAAACTGGCAAACATACTGTCCGAGGTCTGATGGAAGATGATTATTTTCCAAAATCGGAGCGATACAGCTGAAGACAAAAGGTTTAAGCCTTAAGTTTTATAGTTATAATCTTTCCTGTGTGATAGGGGTAGGCGATGTTTAAAAACTATACACAACAAATGTCGGACGGTTCCTTTAAGAAAAACTTAAAAATAACCATGACAATTAACACACGAGACAAAAATAAAAAATACATTTGGGTCAAACTATACTCTGAAATTTGAACGTGGTTGGCTGCTTGGAAAAAAGAAGATTTTCTTTGGAAGATTTCCAAGCAGCCAACCACCACGCTATTGCTGCTGCAAGCAATTGCTGCGACAAGCAATGGCTGCCTCAAGCAATGCTTCAAGCAATAGCTGCTACAAGCAATGGCTGTTGCAAGCAATTGATTCAGGTTCGGTAGACAAGCAATGACAACTCAGATCAGTAGCCATTGCTTCAGCACGTCATGTTCCCGAGGGACTCCACCTCACGTGCGACCTCCAATGACCTTGGGACTCTTCCTGACGAGGACCGGTCCTGACTGCCTCTCCCTCGCTCAACCGGTTCCCCCGACTATCCGAACTATCGATTACACGCTCCACTCGCCTGCGTGTTGCTACGCTGGAGGCTGGATAACTCTGCCATAGAGCTTGCAGCTAGCTAGTTGTATAGGGAATAATCCAATTAGGGGTCTTGTCAGGTTCAAATTAGGGTTCACTTGGGGGTACCTCTGCCACAGAGCTTGCAGCTTAATTTTATAGGGAATAATCCAATTAGGGGTCTTGTCAGGTTCAAATTAGGGTTCACTTGGGGGTACCTCTGCCACAGAGCTTGCAGCTTAATTTTATAGGGAATAATCCAATTAGGGGTCTTGTCAGGTTCAAATTAGGGTTCACTTGGGGGTACCTCTGCCACAGAGCTTACAGCTAGCTAATTTTATAGGCAATAATCCAATTAGGGGTCTTGTCAGGTTTAAATTAGGGTTCACTTGGTGGTACCTCTGCCACAGAGCTTACAGCTAGCTAATTTTATAGGCAATAATCCAATTAGGGGTCTTGTCAGGTTTAAATTAGGGTTCACTATGGGGTTCAGGGTCATATTACTATACTATACCACAATATGAGATGCATACTAAAATCCAACTAAAACGTATCTCTACTAAGACGTATTCCTAGATATGGTTGAGAATATATTTTGGGGAAATTGCTTATGGCATAAACCTCAATCGATTAAATGTATACATGTAAAGGCTTATTAAAAAATACATCACAAATTTACTATTACGAGATAGAGGGTCGAATTTTAAAACAATATGAATGAGGATGGTCCAGAAGGGGTTGTTGTAGTAAGAACTCTGATTAACCAACATTTGATTCGAACTTTAGAATTTTGATTGAACTAAGTTATATTTTTTGAACGTGTTAAACAAATATTTTATATCATGAAAAAGTGCTAAACAAGAACTTGCTAATGAGACAAAAAGAGTTTTTAGAATAATCTTTGGGTCAGTTTTAAACAACCTTCAAAGAGTGCAGTAAAATTATTTCAACAGCGAATCTTTTAAAAACTGCATAACAGTGAACTGCGTGTACTCAAGAAATAATAATCTTACTCTATAAATAACACCGTAGTCAGTATAATTACAGGAGTATTAAATTCCAACATAAGCAAAGAATACAAAGGGATAAAACAATAAAGAAAATCGACAAGAAAAACAGTGCGATTTGCAACATTTGAAAATCGCACAGAAATGTGGATAAGTCACAGAGACGTGCTAAGCGTGATAAGAGACTAACGAAGGTCATTTGGGAGTAAAAACTGTGTTAATTAATTGTCAGAACGACCTTGAAACTATAGGAATGTCGGGAAGAGCGAACGTTGTAAATGAGACAAGCGGTCGAGCGTGGTATGAAATGGAGACGGAACATCTCATTATCTGAACACTGAACAGTAAAACATCTCATTATCTGAGATTAAATTGTTGTAATCACCTGGAGAAGCAAACGTCTCATGATCTGAAAGGTCGGTACATCTCAGTATATCTGATTTTAGTGATTTTCAGTAAAATTTATCATTTTATTTTTCATTATCTAAAGATTAAAACATAGCACAACTTAAATAGTCAGCAATTCTCTTTATCTGATGAGGTTATGTCTCATGCAGGATCTGTAAAGTAAGTACATCTCATTTTTCATCAAAGTAAAACATTTCATTATTTGAACAGTCAGTAAAACTCGTGATTTGAAGAGTCAAACTAATCAATGTCCGAAAAGTAAAATATTTCGAGTTCAAAAAATGCTTTAGAACTCATGGCAATGAGAGTCAATAACCAGTAAGTATGAAGTAAATCATTTCAAGAGCCCTTCTATTAAGTAAGGGTCAGAGTGTCGGATATCTCATAATTGGATAAATCTGTGCATCTCATTATCTAAAGAAGCAGTTAATCTTATGATACGTAGAGTCGTTTCCTCTTATAGTTAAAATTTTTAATACTAGTATGTGTTTGTATGTGTTAAAATTGTTGTAGCTATTGTCAAATCGAATAACATGGAATGGCTATAGGTAAAATACTTAAGCTTACATCATATTAAAGTTTAATAAAAACCTTGTTTCATCCTTACCTGTAAACTAACGTAATGCAGTACTTGTTTATAAATAGTGCAGTTACGCTTCATAATTGCACCACCAAACGGACAATTAGATAAGATTACAAAAACCTATAAGTATATTTAATTGATTTATCCGTCCACGATTATTTGAATTACTGTACAATTATCTTGGTTTCAAAGATGTTCAGAACCATATTCGTAATGACGTTGCCTCCACCATATGTTTTCCCCCAAAGGCGTTTATCCACAACGAAAGGTTAATTGTTATTTATCTCTTGGGAATTTATCCTTCAAGGCGATGCAGCCTTTTATGACATGAAACCTTATGAGTCTTACTGTGTAATTTCTCTATCAGTCGTGGTTCAAGTAGATAAAGAAGTCTATTAGATCTATAAATCTCTGAGTGGTTCAAATAAAGTAACCAGGAAATACCAACAGAAGCTACTGCTAACTACTTTTTTTGTACATTACGAATTTCTCTTTGTTTTAGTGGCAGTAGTTATGATGAAATTTAATTTTAATTGTGTTCAAAGTACTAAAATTTATTGCAATCATTATAATTTTTTTTAATGCGTTATGTATAATGTTTATGGATAAAGTATTTATTTTTTCTCTTTTATTTTAATAGTTACTAAACTTATACAGTATGCTTATACACAACGGTTTGGTTTTATTCCCGAAACGGCACACCAATTGACGACTAATAAGTTCCAAACTCACTATAAAAGAAAAAAAATACCCCCGCCGCAGCAAACCTGCAGACTAAGCGAATTTCCATTTGCCTGATTGGATTTACACTAAAACGTCTCCTTAAAAATATCACATTCCTTATTTAAATAGAATCAGTTTAACACATTAGGTTTGCTGCAACAGGGAGGGTAAAAGTGTTTTTTTATGTAAAATGTTAATAGTTAGTAAGAAATAAAAACATTTTCCAAATTTGGGCAAAATATGTTAATAAACAAGCAAACTACAACAGTTTACTTATTCTCCATAAGAATAACATGGGAATTTTAAATTTACAATTTTTTGGAATTTTCTCCGTAACGATTAGGTGCATTATAACGCTTCAATATACTAAATTATTTTTTTTTAAGTTCTACAAAATTGTTTGGAAAGAAATTGCAAAATTTTATGTATTTTGAGTCAAAAATGTGAAAAACCCATTTTTACCCCATAAAACCCCCCATAAACCCCCGATCCCATGGTCCGATCATGCTGGTTCGCGAACTCGTTCGAATAAACGTAGGTTTACACGTTTGTACCGAATTTCATCAAAATCGGATCGTTTTTGCTCGAGTTATCGCGCTAACGGACACATATATAAATATATATATATAAATATATATATATATATATATATATATATATATATGAATTTGAACGGATGGTGTTTTTGGCCTCTAGGGACCTCAAAGCGAAAAAAAAATCGGTCCCGGGTCCAGGTCTTACCATGAGTACTACGGTAATAGCTTATTCCCTATATGGGAAATTCGCTAAAAACACGTTTAGTAAGCAATAAAAGAATTAAATGTACTGTGCTCGATGCTTATGTCATAGTACTTTTGATCCATTTTCGTGAGGGTTATGCAATTGAGAAAAAATCGTTGAACATTTTTCTTTAGAATTTAAAAGTAGATTTTCATGTTTAAAGATCCTCAAGCTAGGCGAGTCTCAATTTATGTTCTCAGAATCCACATGGACTAAAAACGCACGTTTTTCTAATCCTGGAGTCAGGTGAGGCAGTATTTTCAGCTTATAAGAATATTGTAATACATGCATAGAGTGGGTCTATTTATGCTATGACACCAGTAAGTAGATATGTCAGTACAAGCAAACCCAGTAACGTCGTGAAACATACAGTTTACCCACAAATAACAAAATAAAACAAATTAAAACCACAAGTCCGGTTGGTCATACCATCCAAACCACAAACTTTAAACAAAAAAGCAAAAATGTAAGAAAATAAGATTCATTCATGTCCGTAATGTTGCATAATATGTCAACTATGGTGACATAAGGTTTTCTCGTGGTCAAGCACCAAGACCAAGAGGTTTAGAAAATAAACATTTGACTTCACCTGATCTTTTGAGATGTAGATTATTCAGCCTAGTAGCCACACAAAGCTCGTCTCCCCTCAGAGGTAGGTCTGCTGCATGTGGGGAGGCAGATGACCAAGTATTTTATGACTTACCCTGTACTGACCCTTCTCCAGGTGCGCCAAGCTTAAGCCAATCCTACTCAAGGCCTTAACGATGAGCACGTAATCCTTAACGATGGAGAGTACCAAAATAGACTGATTCAACTGGTACATCTGTCCTTAAGGTAGGGTAACTGGAAATGAAAAAGAGAAGTTGTGAATGGAGGAATTTATATTTTGATCATAAATATTAGGCCCGTTTGGTAAAGATGAGCTGTTTCCCCAAAATGACATTGAGGTGAGTGGAAAAATTCAATAATAATAAGTTCAATAACAGTTAGATAGTCTTCAAAATACTGTATATTCAACTGATATTAAACTGTAGGAATATTATTGGTTTAATTTGTCTTTGAATATTTCTAAAAGTTGATTGTAGAGGTAAATACTTTTACAAGATCTTAATTAATTTGATGAAAACTTTTGAGCTAGAATCCAGCTATGAAAAGAGAACCCAGTGTTACTTTTACATACGGTAATTATTTATTGAATACATTCAGGTGTTCAACACTGTCAACTGTGACCAATTATGAGTTAAGACAATCATCATACGTTATTATGTTCTCATTGGATTTGAACATTGAAGAAATGCACTCATCAAAGAAAAAATACAAACCCTCCAAAGATTTACTGTGCCATTTAAACTTAAATTATGTCTACATTGGACTACAAAATATATTAAAAGCCACTCAGGAAACGTGCGAATCGAGGTGAGTTAATGGAGAAGAGATAAATAAAGGAGGATCATTAAAACGCAAGGAAAGTGAAAGGGTAAAAGCAGTAATGGGTGGGAAATTGGCTACAAGGCCTTCAGTTTGGGTAGAGCTACCAGTGTAAATAATTGAAGGGTCTGAAAATAATTTGTAGGATCTGACTGAGCTTAGTGTGGCAAAAATTAAAATTCTTCACAATTTAAGAATAATATTTTGAACAGCCTTAGCATTATTTATTTATAAATTAATTCATTGTATAATATACTAATTATCTATGGCTTTTGGGTCTCATATCGAGCTCTAAAAAAGCTAAACAAATATTAAAGTCCAGTGTAGGTAAGGAAGTGTAAAATGTCAATATTTGGGCAGAGGAATCATAATCCGCAGTCCATAAAGGTTTGAGTAACATTTAGGACATTAGAAAAGGTGAAAAACTATTCTATGGAAAAACGGAAGTCAATGTGTGTAAATTGTCAATACTATTAGCCAAACCAAAACCTATTCCTAACTATCCAACCATCCATTCAATGGATTGGGTTTTTGTCAAGTCAAATTTGGAAATCTCAAACGTCGGAAATTCTATTCAGTGATCCAAGATCTAATCTAATGTAATCAAATCTATAATAAAAGTAATAGTGCGTAAAATTCCCATACTAACAAACAAATCCGCCCCCTTTACATTTTTTGTGGCAGATTTTTCAACATACAAAAAGGCAAACTACTGTTCTAAGAACGAGAACTAATAAAATCCAAAGAGTGAACAATTTCCATATTATCCTAGACAAACCAAAATTTGGTCCGAAAGGTTTCAAGACAAATTTTTAACAATAAAGAAGAAGCTAAACAATTCTGTTCCGAGACCTAACGAAAACGTTGGGTCTCATATCTTAAAATATGGGTCTTTTAAAAAAGGCCATAGTTACCGAGACAAAAATAAACCAAATCGTGAAATTTTCGGATCGCATACAGCGCACCCAAAAGGCTAATTGAATGTTTCAAGGTCTGGCGAAAGTAAATGAGTGTAAAATGTCTATATTTACTTACCTAACAGAACAAAAACGCGGTCCGAAATTGTTGGTTTCCACAATAAACATTAAAAAAGCTATTGTTAAAAATCTAAAGAAAGTCAAAGAGATAAATGGCAATCTATATAAATAATCAAGAAGACAAACAAAGCCCCGGTCCCCGAATTGTGGGAATTACGTTTGTAACACTCAAAGAGCTTAAAGGCTGTTCTTAGGTCTTACTGCAGTAAATGAGTCCCATACTTGTCCATGTCGAAATGTACATATTTACCTAATCTCTGGCCCATGATTCAAAGTCACATTTTGAAAGTTTACAATCCAGAAAGCTCTTTCTTGAGATTTAACGACGTCAAAGAGTGTAAAATGCCCATATTTACCTAGACAAACCAAAACCCGTTCCCCAAATTGTTCCTTGCCCCCAGAAGGGGGGGGGGCTAGTAGGCCACGGGACTATGATATAACCGGCGCACAATTACCTCCCAGTGAAAGTGCGCGACCTCGATTTCACTCTCAGTATTACACAATGCTAAATGCCTCTCCCCCTCCCCCCCCCCCCCTTAGTGGTACACGACCAGTCCTCTATCATCCACACTATTATTGTCAGTTCAATTTGTCTCTGTTTACTTTGTCAAGTCTTCTGCAAATCGCCCAGTTGCCATTTCTCTGACAGCTGTCTGAAGAAAGATCTGTGGCAACACCCAGCGCTTCCAGTACTGATTGATAGCTAAGGTGGTTTGGGCATTGGGTTATTAGGACAGTATTAAGTTATAACTATAGGGTAGGAGTTATATAGGGTAGGACATGGAATGTGTGAATTTAGATAGTTCATAGTCGGTGGTGGAAATTACCTACAGTTCTAGCAAGTTCCTGATTTCAAATCCATCAAGTAATGCTATGAAGTGCTTAAGATCGAGAGGTGATGCAGTGTCCGTTTGCGTTTAATTTCTACATAAAGTATATCCAACAATATTTGCTGAACATGTAATTTATGTTTTTTTCAAATAAACGTTGACTCTCTTTTATTGAAAGTTTTGAATCTGTTATTCATATAATAGCGTGAAACCTTTACAGACACTAATAACGATTTCCATTTGAGGAGTACCAAAGTGGTGTGATTTTCCTTTCTAATAGGTTTCGTTAAGGGGGTTCAAAAATACCTAGGATATTAAATATTTAATTTATCCATACATACTGAAGCTGAATAAAAGGTTTATGTTTACTGATGTGGACAGAGTGCATGGATCATGATTTCCAGGTCTCAACGGACAGAAAATCCCCCGCATCCTCACCCACCAACATGATCGTAGTCAACAATTACACCCATAATTTAAACCATTTTAGATCCAGTACACTGGTACCATTCTCTCTGCATATTGCAAATAGAATTATCATATTGAAAAGTTTAGACACAGTTTTGAAGTGCGATTTGCGTTGTTTTTTGTTGCCGTTTGAGTTTATTCAAATCCTCCAAGACCAAGAGAGGTCTTGTCAAAAATACCAGACTTCCACGACTGTAAACAAAACGACCTGCAGCAGATATGAAAGTGATACTCCGAGTTATCTCAACATCTTTCCCGGAAGACTTTTTGAGCACAAAAACTCGTTATCAACCTGCAGCGAGCGTGGTTCCTCAGTTGAGGTGCGTGGTCACGGGGCCAGCCACCGAGCTTATCATTGGTCCTTATCACAGCATCCAGCATTCAGCCTAACTACAGACCCAAACCAAGGACCTTTCACGACGGAATAAATCCTTCATGCCGCACTCCTCGCTCATATTTTTACCTTTGGCCCTTTCCTCTCTCTTCCCAAATTCCGTCGTGGTAATTATTCAGTAATGGCGAAACACAACTGGAACGAAGCTCACGATCCTGATTTATCTTGGGTTTTTGTTGGTATAAGAAGATTTAGATTTCTTCCTGTTCACTTCTTCTGGGGTCTTGTAAAACAGGCTGTCGAGTTTTTTTATGTTGACGTAAAACAGGCCACACGTATTTGCAGGTTGGCATTCATCTTGGGGAAGTCCCCTGGTACTAACATCTTAAATAAATAATTAAGTGGTGTTGTATCCTTTTATTTTATCGCGTTCAACACTCGGGCAACATAATAGCATACTAACGTCCACAATTGCAAACTAAAGTGTTTGAATGAAATTCGAAATAGTTTTATATTATGAGGTATTATTAATTCTTGACCATACCACCGTAAAGTGCTTTGAATTGGAAGGAACTTCAATAAAATTAACTTTAAAGTAAAATAAGATGTTTAACTAAGTGCTAGAATTTAACCTGTGTAATTGGCAACGGACTAAACCTCAACTATGTTCATATTTGAAAGAATATCCAGAAGGCATTGATTACATAGTGGGGGTTTTAATTATTGTTCTAGCCTTTGAATACGCCGTGAATAGGCCGTGGCAGTCTCCTATAATTTCATCTTCATCAACTTTGAAAACTAGTCCTTTCTTTTCCAATGACTATAATATAATTTCATTTATAATAGTTCGTCCCCGATTCTTCAGTCACTTTGGAAAGAATAGGTGACCAAAATCATAAGAGTAAATAAAAAATTAACCTGGAACTTCGAAGAAAAAGAGAAAAGGAATAAAATAATGGAATATGAAGAAAATAATACCAGGGCTTCGGTGATAGGTGAGAGTAGAGGTGTGTTGGTGGAGTGTCCGGTTCATACGAAATGTAAGAAGCCTCGAGGAGGAACATGGAAGATTTTGTTAGTTGATTTGGTAGATTTATCAATCCTGTTGATTGTGAGGTGAAATTAAATTGGAAACATTGGAGCATCCATGCGGTATAGTTGAGGTACTTCATGTCAAAGTAGTTTTGCGAACCACCTCCCCCTACTAAATAGCTGCCAGGTTTTGTCCTGCCCCAATGGTCCATTACAGCAGCCATTACCCTCATTTCGCCGGAGATGATGTAACCCCTCGCAACTCTATGGGAGTTTTTCCCGCTGGACGCACACGGTGGGTGTGAGACCGCGGGTCGTTAGAGGAAGGAACTGTTCTGATGAACGCCGTGTGAAAATGTAGCACCTCTTCTCTGTTACTTAATAAACGCACCTGTGGAGAACTGTTTACATGTTTTCTTACATTGTTTAACAATTTGGTACCAATTCTTGTAAAGTCTGTGGGATTGATCTGGTTATTGCGATATATTTTATTCATATTCAGCTTGGAATACGCTTCTAGGTGGCACTGCTGGCTGGAAAGGAATTATAATGACGAGGGTAAATTTTAAATTCTCAAAACAGTCAAAGGAATATAGTGAAGCGTCAATCGTGTATTATAGTGGCATAAATAATAGATTTCAAACAGCTTTCGTTAGACAATGATAATACACACATTTTTTTAACTACCATCATATGTGTTATATTGTCAAAAACTTTGCGAAAGCTGTGGGATGGTAACTGTCTCCGTTCTTAGACGACAATTTAAATATGTACAAAAGTATGTCTACAATAAGATAACATCCACAAAATATTAGCAAAGAAATTAATAGTCTCCATGTACCTTGGGGATTCGTTTGCCTAACATTGTTCAATTTGGAAAATGTATTGACACCGTTCATATGTGAAAACACTGCCTTTCTTCATACATATTAGGTGTATTGCATTTTATCCGGATGACTTGAATATCCCACTATATCGGATAGATGAGTATTTACTACAGTATACATCACCTACAAAACGGCAGTAGGAAAGTTATAGTCAATATTAATTTGAATAACCTAAGTAATACCGGGAAAGCTACAACCCTGCTAGGAATAAATTGATGTATTTGTCAGACGAAAGCCTTCCTTCACAAGTCTGCACCTTTTACTTTTGATTGACAACCTCAAATGGATAACTGGAACGGAAGGAAAATGCGAAAAGTTGCCTGTAAAACAATTGGGTTGCGTTGTGGACCGTGAAGTGATTTTTCCCGCCGAAACGACCCATTATGCTGTCCGATTGCGTCACGAAAGACTGGCCCACCTGTTAAAGTTATATAAATATCCAAACTCCAGTCCGCCGGTTACACGAGCCATCCACGCACGATGTATACAACTGGTTCTGTACAATGGATGGAATGTACAGGTATTACGAAGAGTGGATAGCTCAATGTCAACGGGTCGATGGCGATAACAATAATGGGTTACATGGAGGAAATTTTAATTGGGTAAACTATTAGAAACTACAATGGCAACTAATCCGTTCGATTATATCTTGAATTTTCCTTAGGAGACAATCAACATCCAATACATGTATGCTTCAAGCAATAAAGCATGTGGAGAACGTTTACTGCAATCATGGGCCAGAATCAAAGAAGATTCAATATTGATACTACCACATCTTCTCAAACCTCAAACTGTCCTTCAAATTGACTGTCCGTCTTACTGTTTACCTAAGATCATATAAAGGTAAGATCATGATCGCGCACTATTTTCATTCGCACTTCCTATTTTCGGCTCACACTTAGCGACCAAACTAAATTATTACTGGTGTGTTGACTTTGTGATAAATCAAATAGTCTTGGCACCCACGGATAACCGGATAACCTCCTCTCCATTTCGACTGCTAAGACCTATAATCATGTAAAGTTATACTTCTTATTAAATCCTTGATGACAATCTACCATCTGTCACCAAAGAAGCCACATTTTGAGTAAATTGAAGTGTTCAAACCTGAATAGCTCTAAAAGGTGTGCACAACAATCTCAATCCTTACACCGCATCTCAGCTGTCATGTGACAACCCTTGCACAAATTCCATGTTATAGCCAAGCACATAATGGACGTTTTCGAAGCAGAAAGAACAATTTGACAGCATGTTGGGCAACTTGACTGTTCGTTTGAAAGGTACAGGGCTCTAGAGTCTAATTTACCTTTAGGTTGGGAGACCAATTTGCTTTGCAACCAGAATTTTAATTTCTTTCTATGCTACCACCGCTTTAGGATACTGAAGTATAGATCCAAACTTCTTCGACCAGCCGTAGCAAATTTAATTTTCGATGTGAACTTTTCTCAACAGTCCCAATGACACCATCCCTTATTTGTCCAGTTCGTGATCTTTCCTTATATCTCCTAAGGTTCCACGTTCCACGTGCTCTGATGGTGACGATTCAACTACGAGTTTATTTGTTTTTACTCCAACCCAACTTAACTTTAAGATGGGATATTGACTTCTCACAAAAGCCCTTTACACCTGAATGAAAAACTTTGACCAGTTAGTGCCCTATATCCCTGCATCTCCTGGCGTTTCCTCACTGACCACTCCACCGAGCCCCAGTGGCTCCAGAGGCGGTTACCGCTGATTACGACATCGTCTGCGGCGGCCGAGTTAACGGTTGCTGGAGGACCAATGTACCGTGACACGCGACACGTCACGCACTGGTTCACCAGAAACACGCGTCACGCGTCACGCGTCACGCCGTCACGCGCTAATCTGCGGATCGGAACTGTAAGGAGTCAATGTTTGGCGACAGTCCGTCTTTGTTCCTTTAAGGAAAATGTAATATAGTTGAAACCTTAAGCTCCTTGTAAAAGTATAAAAAAGCATTTCTTTGTCAGAACCCATCTAGTCAAAATTACCGTTGTTCATCTCGTTTACGGAGTCGACCTATCCCACCTAGTAATGCTTGTAAAAAGAAATAATTCACTGTAAGACGCATTGTCTGACTTTCAGTTTGCCACATGAGTAATCAAATACATGTCTTCGTTAAAATTTCCAGGATTTGAACCTATGTACGCCAATACGAATCTACTTGATACATACTTTAATCAAACATACATGTTAAAACCAACTGTAAGACTGAACATGTTTTTATCCTTATTCACACGTTTGTGTTTCTTTCCTGCACCCTGCTGCTAATGAAGAATTGGTAAATGTTCAACTGTGGAAAAAAATTCTAGTTTTCCCTAGGGTGATAAAGACCCTAGAAGCTAAAAAATAACGTGGGCTTACAAATAAATAAAAAATTTTGCTTAGAATAATCACTATTGATTTCCAAACAAAAAGCTTTAAAACTTGGAATGGCTGTTGTGGATTATTTTCCTTCGGAAGAGCGCGGGTGTGTGATGGGATGCTCACTGGCAGACCTTGGCTGGAGGAAGTGAAAGGGCTACAAAACCCAGCTGTTACCATACTGGTTTGTTTAGGAGCTCTATCCACTCCAGGTATACCTTCAGTAGACTCTAGAGTAAGTGCTTGGACAGTCATCCACATGAAATCAATGAATTACATTATGTAATTCATTGATTTCATGTGGATTACATTTCTAATGTCAATTGTTGTTGAAGTTGAGGCAGAATCTGTAGCAGATAAGAGGTTTCTTAACATGTTTCATTCCGTTAGAATCATAAGCAAATCAAAGTTTTGGTGGAAATTACTGCAAATAACATGACTAATTGAGACTATTTAGAAACTGGAATATGAATGGAATAAATACAAGAATTTTGGTTCAGGAATTAAGGATGTGAACAAGTTAAGTTAAGGAACTCAAATCAAATTTTATTCTACGAGGATAGTCTACTATAAGATATAGTTGTGATACTGAGTCCTTCAATGCGAGCATAGTAGTTGGTACGGTTTTCAGATAAAATAAATTGCAAAAACACTCACATCTCTCAAATATATTGAGTTGGATTAAGTTACTTTATTTTGGATTTTCATGTTTCCTAACAATGTGCTTGATCTTCATGAACTCTTCCCAATACTTTTTGAGCTTCGTGTCTTTGAAGTACACCGGAGCGCAGTAATTAATGTGTAATAATTGCATTAACACAGTTGTTTCGGTTGTTGGTGTTGGTCTATCTTAGAGGAATCAAATTTAAATGGAACAAATTTATTTCTAGAAATTAATTAGTTACAGGTGTAAAAAGAAGTTACTTTAATATTATGCAACGTGTTTGTGATCTGAAGCTTCACTCAAAACAATCTTTTAGCACATATAAAAAGGAGGACTTAGTCTATTTTAGTATGTACTTTCAACATTATAAATAAGTTGCAATTCTATATCCCCATGTTTGAAAGACAACCTTATTTTTTCACAATTAAATATGCATTATTACTTTTCGGTGTGATCCTCAACAAACAACGATCTGTGATATTGAAGTAGAAAAGCTCTCTTTGTCAGTTGCAAGGTCAATTCGTAAGAAAAGACGAGCATACGTAAACGAAGCAGAAATGAAATATGCGAGAAACAGTAGCGATGAGATAATAGACAGGGAAGATAAACTACTGCAGAGACTCATAAAGTTTGTGAGGCATAAACTGCAGTGTGAAAGTCAAGAACGCTTGGTACTTCTGTATAAATAGTTCTTCTCCACGAGCTCTCACACTCAATGTCGTTCTTGAGCATTTACTCAGTCGGAAATAATCAACAAAGAAACTACTTTCTTTTGTTCATCTGATTTTCTTTAGGAATAAGAACCTATGATTTGATCATATGGTTTCATTTTCATCAGTTTCAAAGCACCGGAATTCAAGATTGTCTAAAAAATGATGAAGGTTTTGGTTATTTAAAAATCTACCTTATCTGCATCCTGAATATTCTTGAATATATTTGGGCAAGGCTAATTCGTTTTCGTTAGTAAAACATAATGTAACTAAATTTTGAGCTAAAATTACTGTATTTCAATGTTTGATTTCCTCTAGTTAACCTAGTCCTTGCTGCTTGATAAGCTATAACATATTTTTTTCTCTTTTGATGAAATATACTTACTAACTTTATTGTCTCTATTCCATCACGAAGATCCTTCTTCTTTTGGTAATCCTTCTACTCTTAAACCATTCACTTGAACTGTACGCCATGGTACATTTGTTAAAAACAACCCTCAGGAAAAGAGTAAATTTTACCTTTGAAAAGTAAAGTTCAACTTCAACCTTTTCAATATTCTTATGAACTATGTTTCAGGGATCATAACTCTTTAAGGCAAGTTTTCCGTCTTCATTTCAATTGTGTCTGTTCACTTCCTTGGACGTACCTTATCTGCCCAACCCTTACCGAAGGCCTCACCATATCTTATGGTGGCCACTGGTCACACCCTCTATCTTAGCCCTATGAAGCTGATGATGCAACACCACTTAATCTGCTCTGACGCCTGCATGTCTGGTTCTGGTTCGGTTCAGCGACCACGCCAACTAGGTCATTGTGGAAGTGGTTTTACTCTTGTACTCGCGGTACTTGCTCTGCGTCAACTTCTCCTCTCTCTTTCTTTCACTCTCTCCCTCGGTCTACCAAGAGGTGCTTTGGTGCACCCATGTTTTAGAGTAGTCAAAGTGCTAGAGAGGAAACTCTACCTCCTAATGCTACAACAAATTGAAGAGAAAGCCTCGCTGAGAAAAATATCCTGATTGAATCTTGAATATCGTTTCTCTCTCATCAGTTTGAGGTCTGCAAAATTACCACATGGCACTTTAAGGCGATTAAAGTGTTTTAAAAAACTACAAAGGTAGACGAGCTTATAGTGTTTTAGGAGAAAGTTGATGACCGATAAGCTGTTGTGGATATCTACGGCCTATACTCGTAAACCTGAATTCTTAATCTGCTTCTCTATACTTATTATTTTTTACTCAAAATCGAACATATAACCAGCTCAAGATAAGCAGCGCGCAATCAGGAATTCCTTTTTTTCATGTCTTGCACCCTCTTTGGTGATGTGAAACAGTTTCATCGATTCATCACAAGACAGCGTTGTCGAGGAGACTCTAACTATAGCTAAAATAATTGTGGGATAGGGAAACGCAGCTACAGTATACTCACTTAAGTTTTGCCTACTAAAACAGTTTCCCATCATGATGCTATTAGTTAACACCACACTTACGTTTTGAAGAACCTTCTTGACCTAAATCCTCATCCAGGGTAGTACAGGGAGGTTTACAAGTACTCGCGTCCCAATTCCCACCCTTTGTTTCGCCGTTGTGCTTTTATAGAAGCACCTTTGTAGGGAACAAAGAGTGTCAATGAAGGATCGTCAAGCTTACTACAAGGAGGCTTATTACAGTCTTCATTGTACTTGTTAAACTCCCTGTCAGATTTGCATGTGTTTATTACCCTTGTTCGCTCATTTATACAAAAGTGTGGATATCAAAAGTCTTGGATGATGCATTTAAATGTTGGGTAGCTGAGTGGTTATTGTGTTCGTACACAAAATATTAAGTTCGCGGACCGCGGTCAGTGGCGTTGCTTGGTTAAATTCCAGGGGGGGGAGAAGCCTCAAATTTTCCAACTGCTTAACATTGATTTCCCAACTATTTTTTTTTTAGAAATCAATTACTGTACTATTTTTAAAAATCTACAAATTATTATAATACACTGCAGTAACATTCAATTCAGTATTTATAAACTTGCATTAACAAAACATAGCTAGTTTTACATATATACAAAATTACTCAATTTCTAAAACTTCTACCAATTCATAATGAAATTTATGACTTAAAAAAACTTGAACAAGTAATGTTTCAAATCCAAAAAACTTTACAAACCATTGTGGTAGCAGACGTAGCAGTGTAAAATTTTAGGGATATAAAATAAGCCTCAGAGTAGGTATACAAATTAGTATAGAAAAAATATTTCATTACAAAATAATGAAATTAAAATACTTTTAGAAGTTAAGATCAACATTTTAACTTTCATAAAACTTACAACTAGGGTATGCCTAAACAAGTTTGTAATGATGAAATATTAATATCAGTGTTGTGAATAATATTATTCTAGTCTAGAAAAGAATAAACCTAAAATAATACTCGTAAAAATAAAAATGTTCAACTTGGTTGATAATAAACTTATACATACAATAAAAATGTTAACATTCATCTTCATCAAACTAGAACATAGACAAAAATCAAACTTAGAGTGAAAGTCAAACATCAAATTTTAGGTTATGTTTTGTCCACGTAGATCTGTTTCAGAGTGATTAGTTGATTCATTTTTGTAAATCCTTAATTAGGAATGATAAATAACTTGTGTCGATTTTTAAAATATATTCAGAGAATAAAATTCCATTTAGGTTATTAAAAAATAAGAGTTTTAAAGGTAATACCGACACACAAACCCTATCTTTAATGTTATTTTAATCTGCTTAGGCCTATTACCAAGTATTCCGGTCAGTTAGCCTGCTCCAAATACCACAAAAAAGGTAAAATATATTTCATGTGACTGACGTGAAAAATATTTTTGAATTTCTTGTAAACATTAACAAACAACATAATAGAACAGAAGAGCTACATTGCTTGCACTTTCAAAATTCAAACTCGCAGTCTCGCAGACGAATCATTCAGAATCATCAACACAGGACAGGATCAAGGTAGCCAACATATGTCCAATAAGGAACAAAATTTCTCGTAAACGAAATTCCAACAAGCTATACCGCTAATTGATTATTGATTTCTTAAAATAAGGCGTGTTTAGCCTTGGTTTAGCCTTGTTTAATCAAAGTTTAATGAAATCAAAGAACCGTCAAGTTTATTTGTCCAAGTCAAAGAAATTTTTATCTTTGATGGATTTTCGCAAATATATTTAAATTTTGTTTAGTTTAAAAATATATTTTTCTTGTATCTGACTTCCCAACTGTCCCAACTCGTGGCAAGGAAATTCCCAACTTTTCTCTTTCCCAGATTCTAGGGGGGGGAGGCTCCCCCCCCTACCCCCCCCAAGGCGACGCCCCTGACCGCGGTTTTATCTTTGAGAAAAGACAAGAGCTATTTGGCAGTTTCAAACTGGACTTTGACAATTACAGTCCTTGATCATTGGGGTGTAAATGGTCTTGACTAGAGAACAATCTGATCTTGGCCAGTAACAAAGCTGTCTCTCAACCAGTCATCGCCCATCCTTCAGTCCTATTCTCCAAAATACGCACTCTATTATAGAAGCAACACATAAAATTGTAATAAAGCAAACATTTACATTTTTACCTTCTACCTAAACTGCTTCAAAACTCAGGCTTTTAATAAATGGGCCTAGCTAAGGAACCAGTTGATCTCTATCAGTAAACACGATGATTTTGTAAATTCGACAATCGACATTCTTCGTTATAATATTTGCACCCTGGAATGTCGGCGTCGAAGGAATACAATATAATTTACCATAACCTTGTGATAGAACCAACAAGCATAGTCCTAATCAAATTGATGTTACCAAAAGCAAGGATGCACAACCACTACATCCTGCAGCTAAGACTACACTCTCAGATCACATATCATCTGCTTAAGGTAAAACAGCTCCGTATCGCAAACAGCCTCTAAATCTCGTAGTTTTCTGCAGTTTCAAGGTTTATACACTTCCCTCTTTGTCTGGGTCTCAGTTGAAATTCCCTGCACGTGTTTGTAAACGACAAATCGGAATACAAGTAGTCGATAACTACCACCGCATTCCTTCTGGAACTTGACCTTGGTCTTCAGCGTGTTGTATTGTGGTTGTACAAGCCGAGGTTGTTGAGTGTGGACAATAGATCCACTTGGGCTTTGTAGTAATGAGGCTTAATACCAGAGGCAGCGATAGGTGGAAGGCCCCTGCTGACACCGCGTACGGTTTCAAGAAAGAATATTTTGAGTTGAGATTGAACGAGTTTGTAAAGATTTCAGTTTTTACATACTGAACTTCCATATATAAATCCCAAAGTACCCAAGCACTTTTGAGAAAACTACAAGTCACACCCATATAAACCATATATTTAAAATGTTCGTCATGGCGAGAAACCTTGCGCAAAACTATCCATTATTTCATCAAGTGCCCTTTAAGGTCGTAATTTATTTCTAATGGGAACTTTCCTTATACATGATGTTATGTTAAACATACCTCAGCTGTACTAATTTGTATGATGTTCTTACAATTTATTACCTTATTAAAATATGGCGTGATTATTTGTTTGTATTACTGTACTCTGTTTTGTTTATTTCATCTTAACTTAACCAATCAATAGTTTTATTAATACCAAAGATTACGCGTTAGCATATGTAATCTTTGTTAATACTTATGAAGTAAAACGGGGTGAAGCCCGTGGGTAACAGAAAGTTAGATTATAAACGTGAATTTTGTTAGTTCTAATTGAAAACTGAACCTGGTTGACAAAAAAGCGAAAAGGCCCAAGCTACACAATCGAAAGAATACTAAGATATCTAAAGCTCTATATTTTATTTCTTACTGTTTCGTAGTATGACAAGTAAATTGAATTTCTTTGTCTCTAATAAGCGTGCGTTTTGTGTGAAACTTTAGTACAGCGTCAGAAATACGCTAAGATAAAGTGTTAACTTATTTAGCTTAAAGTTAACACGTAGTCACAGGAATTTCTGAAAAAATATAAACACAAAAAGAATGAAATAATGTATTCGTAAAGGCAACTGATACTGTTCATACTTGAATACGATTTGAAGCTTTAAAACAGATTTTTATGTGAATATTTAAAGCTAACATCCTTCAAGTGGTGACGATGAGTGATCAATTTGAATTGATGAAATAACTTTTCTGTGCAGCAACTAATTGAGATTGGGAGAGCTTAAACAATTCAGATTTTACCTAAAAATCTCATTCATGTTATCCATATAAGACACTGTCATACTGTAATGAGCGTATTCTTCGTTGGCGAAAGACCATCACTGGCTTCATAAAAACAGGAAAGTCCTCATAGCAATGTCATACGAGTATGAAGAAGTTGTACAGCAGTATAATAAATTATATGAAGCACTCAAGCAATTATTATGACTTGTGATTAAGTGAATGTAAATTATAAACATTACGCGCGCTCAAGAGGGCAATCTGTGTGATTAACTAACTGGGAAATAAGTGACATCTGGGCAAGATTACAGTAATCTGGGTACAGCGAGAAATAAATACGAGTTATCAAGGTTTTGTTTTTTATTAAAATTGTACCAGCTATTCCACCCACGCTTGAAAATTACTTCTGACATAAATGCATTCAAAATATGCGTATCTATAAGCGACTTGCAATAAACTCGATAGTTAATTTGTAGTAATTTGAGATTCGATTATGTCAAGAATTAATTGGACCAGAGTTCTTAATTTTGAATGGTAATTATGTTTGTTTCCTTAGTCTGTGGTTAAATGCAACGATCTCATTAAATGTTAGTTACTTTTCCTGTACGGTTTGTGGGAATGTAAAGCTTGTCGTGTTTTAATAACAGATTTTCCAGCTCGAAAACATAAATAATCAGTCAATCTTCAATATTAAATATTCATCAGGATTTTTTCGTTACAAGTTTCGTTCCCAAAAAGACGTTCTTTTTTGGTTGGTTCATTTGTTCAAATCGGGAATAGAAGATATATAACCTACAAATTAGGTAAACATTTATTTTAAATAAAAATTAAACCAGAAATGGACTTACACATAATTACACAGAATTTACACCTAGAACACACGACAAAAGAAAAAATCTCTACATAATTAGTGTTAAATATAATTAACACTATAATCTAAACAGCGTCACTTCTTTAGGCTCGAGTAACAAAATAGTAACCGTCTCAAAACTGTTAAACCCCCTTGGTTCCAAGCAAAATATAATAATATGTCAGAATACTAATCTAAACAAACAATGATTATAGAAACAACCAAAGAACAACCCGAACTCCAATCGATCAACCGTTCGCAGCCTCTTATAGGCGGTCCTCATGTTTATTCAAAGCTCATTAGAATTTCTTTCATCGAAACACGCCTCCGAGTGCATCAATATCCCATAAACCACGCGCTTAACCATTGTGCCGCGCCGACAAAGCAACCGCACAAACAGCGCAAACAGCTCGGAACAACGTAATACAATCTCTTCCAGAGCAGCTTCCTGTTAAGTACAATTTAGTACTGTATCAATAAACTATCGATCGTGAGCCAAGTGTGACGTCAATCAACGGTGAGGAAACAAAACTACTACCGACCAACTACCGGCCCATCACGATCTTGCTCAACTTTTCGAAAACAATGGAAACGTATTAAATATATAGAATGGACCGGGAACAATAGCGGATTAACATTGTATTGCGGGTTTTGTCTGGCAATTGTAATTGTGGAATTAAATGTTAATTAATTGGAGTATAATGTCCAGGATATAAAAGTTAATTTGTTATTGTGTGTTGCAGGTAAAAAATACTTCCGTAGGCTATAAATTGATTTAATTCTTTAAGAATACTGTGTTTTGAAATTCTCTTTGTGTGTGGCTGGATTACAATTATCTACTTTCAATAATTGTATAGTGAGCACAATTTTAATAGAGGATTTGGCTTATCTTGTACGTTTTACTGGTGTTGTAACTGTATTTTGTTTGCTTAAAACAATTCATATACAGTACCTAGTATAGATTTTAGAAATTCTAATACAGGACTTTTGCAGGAATATGGATTGCAATACCAATAAACCGGTTGGAGTGTTAATTTCAGATGAAAACTATAGAAAACTTGTTCCATAATTGTGTATTTTCTTAACTTATTTAGGCGGATGATATATTCGACCTTTCTTATGGCAATATTTGGAAATAATTAATAAATGTACAAATACATGTTCATGTGTAGAATAATCACATTAGCATTTCAATGTTATCAAAACATTCTGGCGTCTTTCTAGGATATAAAATACTTTCACTTGATCCCGCAACTAATAACAAAGATAAAGTTCAAATACAGTAGATGACTGTTGATGTATTTTTGCTACATTTTAGAAGTGGGTTTAAGTTATAAATACCCCCGCCGCAGCAAACCTGCAGACTAAGCGAATTTCCAATTGCCTGATTGGATTTACACTAAATTGTCTCCTTAAAAATATCGCATTTATTCCCTATTTAAATAGAATCAGTTTAACACATACTTAGGTTTGCTGCAACAGGGGGGTAAAAGTGTTTTTTATGTAAAATGTCAATAGTTAGTAAGAAATAAAAACACTTTCCAAATTTGGGCAAAATATGTTAATAAACAAGCAAACTACAACAGTTGACTTATTCTCCATAAGAATAACATGGGAATTTTAAATTTAAAATTTTTTGGAATTTTCTCCGTAACCATTAGGCGCATTATAATGCTTCAATATACTAAATTATTTGTTTTTTTAAGCTCTACAAAATAGTTTAGAAATAATTTGCAAAATTCTATGTTTTTTGGGTCAAAAATGGGAAAAACCCATTTTTACCCCATAAAGCCCCCATAAACCCCCGTTCCCATGGTCCGATCATGCTGGTTCGCGAACTCGTTCGAATAAACGTAGGTTTACACGTTTGTACCAAATTTCATCGAAATCGGATCATTTTTGCTCGAGTTATCGCGCTAACGGACACATATATATATATATATATATATAAATATATATATATATATATATATAAATATATATATATATATGAATTTGAACGGATGGTATTTTTGGCCTCTAGGGACCTCAAAACGAAAAAAAAATTGGTCCCGAGTCCAGGTCTTACCATGAGTACTTCGGTAATAGCTTATTCCCTATATGGGAAATTCGCTAAAAACAAACTAATAATTCAGTTCTTATGAGAACGTAGAGTTTTTCTCCAACATAGAAAATACATGTTAAATATCGTGAATGGCGTATGACATAAATAGGGAAGTTATTCTAGTTCAATAGTATTTTTCTGTGTAAACTATATTCGACTTTATACGAAATGTTTGATATGCTTTTGTAATGTGGATAAAATAAATTACTTTAGACACGACAGTAATCACAGAGCGGATTTGGGTATGGTATCCAAAATGAACTACAGTACTGTAGTGATACTACCAGTAACTAGTAGTATCATAGATAATATGGTAGTATCAATAACTATGTCAAATGTTTGATTGTCTTGAAATTTTCCTTCTCAAATAAATTACAATAACAAACGACGCTAGCTAGTAGTTCATAGCACTGAACTCCAAATGGTGAATTTATTTATCATATAAAATCATGCTGGGATTTCTTATTCACAGGATGTTTTTTTAATAGGATCAATACAGTACATTCATGTTGAAGCCTTCCGGAATTGGTAATCAATTATAACAGGTTACGTACCTTGACGTCCACAATTCCTTAGTCGGTATCCGTTGACTATAGTTTCGACTACTACGTAGTCATTATCAAAAACGGAACGTTAAATGTAATATTTTAACGTTCCGTTTTTGATAATGACTACGTAGTAGTCGAAACTATAGTCAACGGATACCGACTAAGGAATTGTGGACGTCAAGGTACGTAACCTGTTATAATCAATACAGTACCTTTGTTTTAATACCACTAGTTATTCTTTAAAAAATACTCATCAATGGCACCACAGAGAAGTAAGGCATGGCCCTGTGATGTTTTTAAAAGTAAGTTATTTGAAAATCTTTGACCGGCGTTTAGGGTTACCGGTCCCATTTATTATTTATTTAGGAAACTAATTAATAACTGGCCAAACATTTTCCAATCTTTACTTTCTCAATTCACCATCTACAACAACAGCTCCCCCAACAGGCTGACTCAGCGCAACAGGAAGCGAAGCGAACGAGAGAGAAGTGCATCCAATTGACAGAGAGGGGGTGATGCGTACAGCTGAGCGAGAGAGACAGAGATAATGCAACTGCAGGGAACTGCAACCAAGGCCAAGGTCACTACAGCGAGTCCGCCGCAGGAATATGTGTCAGCCAGTACAGTAGCTCCGTCGGAAGAAGGAACTGTGCCAATTTGGTTTTAATGGCCCGGAAACGGGTTTCCGTGTAATTGTGCGTAATCTGGGCGTTAGATAAGAACTCGCGAGTGTTGTTCCAGAGATAACAGTGACAGTGAAGCTGTAACGTGTGGTTGTAACGCCAAGTGAATTATTTTCGCTGGCTGTAGCGCTGGTGATTTTATGTTTTTTCAAGAATACTTGTAGCTTGTTGCATTACCCATACTATATTTTGCAAGAAATAATTTATTGGAGCTGCTATAGAACGGCTTGTGCATTGCCAAAGGTTTTAGAACATACGTTTTTCTATAAACATTTGTAACAACATAGAAACTTACCGTGTGCAATTAGTTAAATGTTACCTACAGTACTAATATGGAGACTTATGTTGTTGTAAAATCTGTTGAACCCTATAAGGTGGTCATATTTTCTAATCGGTTTTAAAAAGTATTAGTTTAGTAAAACACGAATAAACACAACAATTGCGGGGGACGAAGAAAGAACCAAACAAATATAAAAGCAAACATCTTAATCATTACGGATGTCGGTTGGACGAAAAAAGGCAGGTAAAAGTTTATCATAACAACAGCCTTCAAATGTTTACCTCTTTACCTTCTTTTACCTCTTTATAAGTGTGCCGTCGAGCTTGTTGGAGTCAGCAGCCACCATCTATATATATATAATACGCTAAGCCGATTTTTGTAAACAGAACTCCTCCCACATTTTTGGACCGATTTTAATGATTAAAGTGTTAAAAAAAATGGCCCTGATCTGTAGTTTTGCAAAGTGTTTTTGGTTTTTTGAAATCTATTAGTTTGGGCAGGATCTTCCATCAAAGTTGGGTTTTCTCCCATAAGATTAACATGGGGAAATCTAAATAAATATTTAGATTTCCCCATGTTAATCTTATGGGAGAAAACCCAACTTTGATGGAAGATCCTGCCCAAACTAATAAAGATTTCAAAAAACCAAAAACACTTTGCAAAACTACAGATCAGGGCCATTTTTTAAACACTTTAATCATCATTAAAGTTCATTGGAAACTTTGTCTCCACTAATTTGAGAGAACGGCTGGACGTAGAAACTTGGTAGAGGAGAGGTCTCCAAAGAAAGGCCTTGGTCTGTAGATGAGTTATCAAAAGAAACACGAAGTAAATTCCCTTAGGGCTCTGCCCCAGAAGCCTTTAAAAATACCTCGACAAATTTGTTTACATTTCGGCCATGTGGATAATACTTTTTAATGAAACAGCTGTTGATTTTTCAATTGTGTTTTAACCATCGATCTCATAGAGATCGATGGTTTTAACACACATTTATTGGGGGTTACTAAATTGTCAAAAAGAAGTATTTGCAATGGTATTTTCTGATTTTAAAATGTATTTTCTTCTGTATCATGTCTGTGTTTTGCAATATAATATTCCATTACGAAATCAGTGGAAATTTCTTTTATCACAGAACTCTTACAATAATTTCTTATTGAACTATCTTATATCTGCTCTACGGGTTGTTGTCTGCCTGTTCCCCCACTTTTGCATATATTTTATCATATTATTCTACATTATCATCATAGGTTTACGAGATTATTGTTATACATGTTATCAATCATTGTAAAAATCTTCGATTGTGTAATACAATACAAAATTATACAAGTGCAGAAGGGCACGTTGCCCATTTGAGCAGTGTCCACATTTGCTAAATTAATAGTATTTTACAGCAACTGGATAAAACATTTCACAATATTTATGTAGAAGTATGTGCATAATTTAGAAAGTCATTAAGCTGTAAAACTGCAATTTACTACTGTATAGACTTTTCAGAGAGGTTACTTCCATGTTGTTAATTCAGCTTAGTGAAAACATAATATAGATAAGTATACAAATAAGAATTTTAACTCTTAGAGAGCCTTTAAATGTTATTAGAATAACGAAATGGGTTGTGCATGTTTACTAACGCTACTCAGCAACAAAACCCATTTAATTTATCTCTAAAAATATATTCTTAAAGCGCACTGAGCAGCAGCCTCGAAAATACTATGTAACTTACCTATATAGTTACAAAATGCTCAAACTCACATTGTGACATGTATAATTCGGCTTATATTTCTCCAGCAGATTATTTATCTGCAGAAGTTTATTGTGCTCTTATCGTGTGTAATAACATCCAAACACAGAAACCTGGCCTAAAATGGTAGGCTACCTATCTTGACAAATTATTTGAAGTGGTCTATATTACGGACCGTGGCTCACTGGGTTGTTAACATGATTTAAAATATCACGAAATTTTGGCTGTAAAAAGGCACAAAGAGTAATTACTATTTAAGCAGCTACTGTCATGACAGAGAGGTCATATTATTTTTAAACTAGATCAGATCACCCTTTATAAGATACGTTGTTTAACAATGCATGTAAACGTCAATATTTACGTAACAGCCAATTTACATTATTTATTGCTTTTTCCAAATGCCGCATTGTTATGTAATTTCAATTATTTGTTGCCAATGAAGCCGCCAAGACCATATGAACTAGGAGGCCCCTAACAGTTCAAGAATTAAAGCCAACTTCACTTCAAGTATATTCCACTACACCTAACTTTCCGTAGATGAATAATTAGCGTAAGCCTTGACAGTGACCGTCGATTTCGACGGGTTTCACCTAGTATTATAATATTAGTTGTAGGATTGTTACAGAACTGTGAGGTGTCTTTCCTTTGTACATTTCTCGTATATGGTGCTTATCAATGAGTTCCTTCTTCAATGATAACCACCTTTCATTGTGAAGTTCTTCACTGCTTGTTTGTTCAAACTTTTCTGTAAAACCGTAAGAAAAGCATCATTTTATAGTCACTTAAAACAACTTATTCTCACTGAACATGCTTAGCAAAACCACAAAATAGAATACATACTTTTAAATTCTAATTCATATAAAAAATTTTGTATATACACTAAAATGTTGGATTGGTCGAATTTCTAACAAGAAAAAAGTATGAAAACTGTTGTAGGTCCTACGGTAATGTATTTCAAGTCAACAACAATAATAAGGAAAACAACTGTGAGGATGCTGTGCAATTGTTTTATTGAATGGAAAATCGAATTTACTAATGCAGTAATACAATTTAAAGGAAATCCATGTACTAGACTTCATAGACTTTAATGATAAGTACCGGTAAACAAACACCAAAACACACGCTCTTCACAACAGAAAAAAAAACAAACAGTAGGCCTACGTTGAATATATTGGTTATTAGTTTTCAAATATGCTAATAGAATAGCCTTTGAGCACCCTTTATGTTTATATCTCGGATCTTCACATTAACATTTGGTCAACAGAATATAAATAACTGAGGAGCCTAGTGTTACATCACATGAATAAATATGAGCTAAGGTATAAAACTGGTTTTGCGTAGTCTAAACGTTTATCATAAATTGTATACAACGACATAACATTCACCATAGCTACCTCTTTGGCAACAAAATAAGGTCCAAGCAAAATTATAATTTTGCCATTACTGAACCTTTTGCAATATTAATAGTAATTGAAAATTGAAAAATATATATATAAGTTCACTTCCAATAAAGCAAATCATAAAACAAATCATGCACGCTATTTTTTTACACTAGTGAGTTAACAAAAAATCATCATTGTTACACTATTTAAAGTAATAGTATTTAGTAACTTAACCAAACTCAAAAATTAGTCTTCATTGGAAGTGAAAAGTCAAAATCACCTCCATTGTAAACAGGGTCTTCTTTTAACCCAATTAATTGTAAAAATAATCATAAACAAACGCTTACAGTCAGTGGAAGACCTTACTGCCAAGCGGGGTCTAGTTCAATGAGACAGTTTAACTAGTGATTCATTTATCATTGAACAGTTCAAGACCAAGGTTTACCACTGTTGCCGCGTCTCGACAAAGTCGTTGTCTCGAGTACTCATGCATCTTACAAAGATACTTTCATGAAATAAACACATGCAAATAATGTGTATTCTACTTTTGATTGATTTAGCTCACTGAGTAAAACTATTGACTCATTCATAATCAAGCGGTTCTAGATTTAGAACTGTTGTCTATTCTGGCTACCAATAGACCTGTATGAATAAATCGGATAAAAAACTTTGTTCAGTTCTGCACTACTAGTACTGAATGTTTCAAAACATTCTGGGCATGAACTTAAAATGTTGTGTTTACAAAAAAAAACCTTCAGGTAAGTGTTAGAAGTGTACAAATCGCTGATTGGAAACAGGATTTATTCCTATAATAGGGTATGCGCTGGGAATTTCTTGATCGAGCGACATAGAGATCAGAAATGGTCTTCTAATCTAAAAACACGTACCAACTACAAGTAATGAATGGATAACTTTTTAAATCAGTTAGGCTTGCAGAAAGGATTATAACTTTGGGAGGCAATGCGAGTCTCCCAACCACTCTTTCTAACATACGGTGTTAGTAGTTATAGTAATAGGCATTGATGTTTTAAAAAGTTGACCTGTGTTGACACAGTCCTGACGACCTGTGCGAGTTCAGGTTTTGGGCTTTTACAATCCTACAACACAATATTAGGCTACTATACTCAGTTAATATAGGTAGCCCATCTTGAAAACGTCGGAATTATGATTAACACGTTTGCTACATACAATACACAATTTTGCATTACAATAAAGTGTTTATACGATACCACCACATGTGTGTAAATAATCTTGCATTTCTTGTAATTATCAAACAAATTTTACGAGTTTTAATAATTCTTGCCAATATATTACTGTACGTGTATATTTTTACTAATACCTACTAACATTGTGATTTGTAAAAACCAAGCTCAATGATTAAAAATATATAAATAAATAATGATGTTGTTTATGTTTGGATTATGCGGTGAGGTCGGAGCACATGAAAAGAGCCCGAAATTCTAATCCCCAAAAAGGTTCACTAATCTTAAGCATGGAAAGAGCCCGGGTCTCCACAGGTACCTGAGGAGGAGGACGCTGACTATATATTGTGTGTGTATATATAGTAGTGTTTTAGTAAATAGTGTTGTGTTTGGTTGGGTTAGGTTAGGTTAGGTTAAGTTAGGTTAGGTTAGGTTAGGTAAACAGACTATATCTTAATGTAAATATCTTTGAATAATATATTTTTTATTAATGTATCTTTAAACAGTGTATCTTTTAATATTGTAAATAATTTCATGTATTTCAACTGTGTTATTGGTTCTTCTCCTTTGAAGACACGTTGTGAAAGTTCTAGAGAGACACCGGGCTCTTTTCGCACCGTCCTGGGTGGGACCTTGGAGGTCCGGGCGCTTTTCAAGCGTCTGCCTGAGTTTTTGGGCTCTTTTCATGTGCGCCCGGTGAGGTAGGCCTACATCGTCCCGTTGCGAAGCACGAGTACAGCAGCTAGTATAATCCTCCTAGGTATCTACTAATAATCTATAAATTAATAACATCCAACAATTAAAAATCCAAGTAACACCTAGATTTACAGAGAGAGGTTACTTAGCTCTTAGCTAACATCCAACCTTGGGCCTTGGGATCTCAGTAAATGTTATTTATTGTCATGGCGGATATAAACTTGACATAAACCTCAGATGGTCTTTACATGGATCTCAATAGGTTACAGCAAATGCTACTACAATTTTACCTACTGTACAATGTTGTACATATGCTGTCAAACTATATAACAAGACCATTGTTGAAAACCCCCCGTTTATAGTAGTTTACGCAACGATTGCGTAAAGATAGTGTTAACGGCACGAGTAGAAAATTTTAGGTACGCGGAGCCTTGGCGATTGCCTTAAAAACTTCTACGAGTGTCGTTAACACTATTTACGCGAGTTGCGTACACTAGTCTACCTGCCACAGTGTTTTAATTACTAAAAATCACTACTAATAACTTGTAAGAGAGACTATGTTTTCGTTTAAAACCTCTCATTGCCACTGACAGTAATGCAACTAAACATCGTACCAAACAATAATTATTGCACCACTCAACAATTAAATTGGCCTGAACAGCTGATTATTTAAAGTTCGAATTATTACAATTTTACATCTTCTCTCTCTCTCAATCCTTGAACCTCATTGGTTCGCTACCTGTGTTGTTATGGGTAAAACTATGCTGTTTTAGAGAATTCATCGTACTCTTTTCAGTGCTTCTATACCACTATATCAACATTTTTATATGGGTCTAGGTGTATTTTAACTCAAACAGGCATTAGAATTTTGCATCGTTCCTACGATTTCCATTGAAGCTTTAAAAGGCTACCATAATGCATTTTCTGCATCCACACGACATAAGGTCATGCACCACGTGAGTCAGTGTTGTACATTACCACAATGTAGTTCCGGGCAGTGAGGGCGGTGGCATTTGTGTTAAAAAAACAGCGCAAGGTCACCAGGTACTTTCTACCACGCGCTGCCGATAATATTTTAAATGTTAATCGTACAGAAATGTATGAAGGTGCAGTTTAAGTTGCAACTAATTGGTTGTTTTTCATGAACGTGTCCAGTAAAATAACTATTCCGGTGATTGTGTTTGACTAAAAAAGTACCAAGCAGTAAAAAAGGGAAATATGGCGAAATTGTAACAAGGAAAGTCCAGTTGATAACTAACAAAACAAAATGCACGAAGTAAAAAATGCAATTGGAGTACGTCTATTCAGCCAAGCACATAATTAAACAAAACATTGGCATGCGACTAAATAAATGCATGAAAGGGTTTTCATTGTTACAATTGGGGATATGCTGATTGAAGTGGTGGGCTAGAACACGGTTACGGTTCTAGAGCTCCGGTTTAAACTTTAATCATATCCACAAATGATTTTAGCTATTGATGACGATATTTCTTGGTTCGGAACCCACCTTGAAGTGTGTCCTTCATAATTTAATACGAAAGAATATTATCTCTGTATTGAAGAACTATCTACATTAATCGCTTTATGAAATTTCTGGGAGGATGGGTGAATAGTGATCACCTAACCTCATATAATCTGGAGCTCGCCGGTCCTAAGAAAGTCATTACTGATGATTTTAACAGACCCATCTGCCCTTCATAATTGGCCCTTTTTAAAGTAAAAGCTGGAGAAACAGCAGATTTTCCCTTGCTATAAATGAATTCCCTTTGCTCTCGACGATCCATACCCATGTCAAATCCATTGTCCTTTTATCATGTGGATGGGGAGGGTAGCTTTACACGTTGCTTTACACGAAGAATCTCACTCTTCCATTACTTTCATATATTTGGTTTAATATACCTCTTGATTGGTTCCCAATCTCCG
Organism: Macrosteles quadrilineatus; assembly: GCF_028750875.1. NCBI lineage: Eukaryota > Metazoa > Arthropoda > Insecta > Hemiptera > Cicadellidae > Macrosteles > Macrosteles quadrilineatus. The sequence goes on along the minus strand of NW_026542598.1, from coordinate 52,705,981 downwards.
TACCTACCATAGTTGTTCTATTTGAATAAATTAAAAAGCCAAAACCTCTTAAATTCATCCATACGTCAAACTTTTCAGACAAGTAATCTCTGCAGTCACACGAAGCCTCTCATTTAATTTCTGTACCAACTGTTCATATGGGGAGTTTCCCTTTCCTCCACAATACCTTCTAGCAGTCCTGCAGCGCCCTTGGAGCTTGCAGACATTCCATCACGACCACGACCACGCTGCAGGGAGGCTTCCACATCTACATCAACATCAGCACCATCTGCATCTACATCTCCGTTGGGGGCGGACTCGGAGGAAACAGCACAAGGCCGAGCCTTTCTACTCCCACTGGACTATCAACTTCCAGCTTGATCACCGCAACAGATCTACCATGTATGCAAATGTAAATCTCATTGGTACCAAACTAATGATCCAATTAATTGCAGTCAGCTTGTTGTGCTTAATGTTCTCTCATAGGTGGATGAAATTGTGGGAATTTACAAATATTAATAAATGCATAGATGAACTAGGTCTTGTAGTTAACATTTTGGGGTTTCAGTGTCAGATTATATCGTATTACCTTTTATAAGTCTTCTAGCTAGGTTAAAGTAATCTCATTCTCAAAATTAATTATTTATAGCACGTGAGTAAAAATAATTGTAAGGATATTGACAATTGACAAAAAGAATAGAGAGAGTGATATAGGTCTCAACCCAAAATATCAGTGGTATTTTGAATTTAGCAATTACAGGTTAATATTTCGTTCAGTGCGAGGAAAGTATGTTTTTCAGGCTCTGGTACCATACAGCAAAATAGGGGCTCAACGCTTTGTTGAGTGACGAGCGATATGTTCCTTCACAAAATAGAGCAAAATCCTGAAAATATTAATCAATGTAATTCTATTACTAATATAGGAAATGAAATCAAATATACTTACTAAAGGTTTAACAAGTTCATCCACTAGTATAATTTGTCGATGACAATAATCTAGAATTGTATTTTAATAGTTTGTTGATTTTAACAACTTTGTATTTTTGGACGTTTCTTTTTTGGATTGCAACACTAACAACACACATCTTCTTCATCTCACAAAAATGTAATACAGTACACTGAAACCGTTGGGACTACCCTCAAACATGATGAACATTAAACAAAATCTTCACTCGGGAAACTAGTGTATTCCACTTCTTTTTTTTCCTCTCAATGGCATATAATTATCCCGATACCCATTAGAAAATTACTGTACAACAGCGCCATTCGATCTTGCAGTTTTATCTCCATCTTCATCGGGTTTACGTCTGTTTCTCCAGTAAAACATCCGCCAATTAAGCTAACGGCACCGTCAGGCCTCCACGTGCAGCCTATTGTAGCATTCAATGTAAAGGTCGCCATTACAAGTTTACGAGCAAATGCTGGACCTTGGCAATGCTCGGTGCTGGAACTGCACTCTGGAGATGTGTCGAAGGCCACCTTCAACTTTCCTGGAGCCTCTGAAAGATAATAGAATTTACGATAGATTAATAAATTTCCAGCCAGTGGTAACTCCATCTAGTCCTGTTCACATGTTGAACCCATCGTCATCGGTAATGCTCGGTTCTGTCGCTGCACTCAAGGGATGTGTCCAGGGTCACCACAGACTGCTCAGAAACATGTGTAGGATAACAGAACGTATGATGATGAAAATTATTTTAGTGGTACTGTATCTACAAAAAGTTTTGTGTCTGATCCCAGTTACTGTTGGACCTCGGTAAAGCTCGATGATGGAACTACTCACTCGAGATTTTGTGTAAAGGTCCAATTCCTATGCGGCGACTGATACGACTCTAGTTTCTGGATAGAGTTGTTCTAGTTCTGTAGCTGTCTATGTTTGGCTATTGATGTTCCTTAGATTGTTTCTTAGAACAAACGTTTGCCCTTACGCATTATCAATTGTGGATCAATTCCCAGTTACCAAAACGTAAATATTTTGTCGATGGCCGGTTAACTTTAGACATACAGTAATCTTTCAAAAGTCTTTAAGTTTTCAGGAGGATTATCATTTTTGAAGACAATGCGTGATTGATTTCCACATTCTTTCAGAGAGACTTCAACCCCCGACTCTATGGCTCAGCATCATCCAAAGGTCTGCGGTCATACTTTGTCACGCACGCCTTCGAGCCACAAGGACACCTGATACTGATAGCAGCTGATAATGACCAAGCCCTCATGACGTCATCGCGGCGTCTACACTCCTTATCTGCATTCTTCGCCGCCAAACCCGTGCTGATACTGACTGATAAGCAGCGGTATGCATGGCTGAACCCCCTGCGAGTATTATTATGTTTATATAATGCATTTAAAATTGCTCCCCTAGTGATAGAAACGTATCCGGTTCAAGGGCTTTTACGTTTCTGTGTATCCATATTGAATGTTTAGCCAAATAAAGAAGAATAATTAGTAAATCTCTGGTAGTGGTATAGCACTGTTTATTTTTACGTATCAAGAAGCTGTTATACTATATATACTAGCTATATACGAGTATACTACTCTGGTAGGAAGCTATTTTATTGATACGTGTTTCTTATGATAATCAAGATAGCTCGTTTGGGCTGTAGGTAAAAGTAAAAACATAATTATTCTATATCATGATAAATAAAATAGAAGAAGTTCTCAAACATAAAGATAAAGCTATCCTTGCCTGTAAGATTTGTTTTTTTGTGTTTGTGGACTCGAAACCATCGGGTAAGGGCTTCATCACATCACACAGCTAAACATTTACTGTTAGGCAGGATTTGTTCACGGACTTTCAGGAAAGAGATCTTATGCTCTTATTCACATAGCAGACTGACATCTTTAAATTGTTACAATGAAAATAGGTTTATGGTTTGATGAAAAAGGTTGGCAAATTTCTAATCTGAATGCTATTTTTGGGTTACACCTTACACCCATAGCACCAAGTCAAAAGAGGTCACCTCAAAATCAACTCACAATCAAAATCAACACTCGAATGTAGACCAAAATTCAATCGTTTGTGTTCATAATACAAAGTTGAAACCCTCTTAAATCCCACAAAACCTGGATGGGTGGGTGAAAGGAATTCTCAAAATCCTAATTTCTTTTTTAACAATCGTACCAACAAAAGCCAACAATAACTTTCTTCAAGCCCAAACCAAACATTCAACAGACAAAACCATCATTAATTCTCCATGTATCAATTTGCTTTCAATGCAGACGAGCCTCTTCCTTATCACGTAACAAAATCAAAACAAACACACAATTCCTCTCACGCCCTGCCACCTGGCGCTTCTCCCGGCATACAAAGTTGAGGATGGACCCAGTGACCAGAGCATTGCGATTGCGCAGCGCGTCCAATGGGTAATGCAAATAAAAGCGAAAGTGTCGGCGCATGACGCAACCGCGGCGTCGGTGTAGCTTTCTCCGCGGGCGCACAAATTGGCAACACTGTTCGCACAACTCGGCAACACCGCGCGGCCTACTTACCGCCGGGTAAACAAACAGCGCCGCCCGGTCGTGATTCGCGGTGATAGCGTTGATAAGGAAACTTCCTAAGGAATTTTCGGAATCCTTCGTGAGCTATTTGATGGGCAGTTTTTTTTTAGAGCAGAAGGCAACTGTACAGATTGATTCAAGCGATTTTTTTGGAGTCCCTCAAGGATTCATTCTTGGCCAACATTTTTTTATCAAAACCAAGCTGTTTGTTATCGTTGATGAGATAACATCCTGATGCTTTTGTGGAATTCTTCTCGGGGTATTTGATTGACATTTTTGTTTTCAGTATTAGCTGATTCAAGTAAATAATCCAACTAATTTGTTTGAGACGTTCAAGGATCGATCCATTCTTTGGATGGAGTATTTTTTAAGGGTTTATTTACTGTCTTATTTTTTATTTTCAAAATGTTAGGCCTTAGACCCCAAACTTTCATAAAAAAAGGATTGAAATTGATTGCTGTTCCATGGGTATAACAACAGCAAAAACAGTCGTAAAAAGAACCGTATAAAAATCTTTATTTTCATCAAATAGATATTTAGGATTCCTCACAGTGTACAATAATTTGTTTGGTAAGAAAGTTTATGACTTGATATACGAGTTTTACAGCACATAAAGAATGGGAACCTCTTAAGAATGGCTTAACTCTGTTGCCTCACTTTTTTGATTAGTAGCGCTTTTCTTGGTTGTCAACCCCTTGAAAGAAAGTTGAAATGCCAAAGTAATTACTTGAAAGAATGTCAGTTGGATTATTTAAATTTACGTTAGTTCTATTTACAGTATTTGAAGAAACTTGCATTTGAAGTAATTAAAAACAAGATTTAATATTTTAAGATTTAGTATTATGTTTCAAAGATGCTACAAAAGAACAAAGAAAATTCTTCTTCTCCTTCTTTGATACCACTAACAATGTGTGAGTTCTTTCTTTATCAGATTAGCTTTAAAATGCAATCCCGGATATGCGCATTCTGGGTATGGAGAAAAGTAACAACAATGAAAGATGCAAATGTTCGACCAGAAGGAAGCCAGAAGAGAATGTCAGTATGGCAGTAAGGCACGAGGGAGAATTCATTAGAAGATTGCGTCATTCAGACGTTGCTGATGCTGATGTCTTTCGTCTTTGCCAGTAATGAAGAGCACCAGGATAATAGAATATTTCAGGAAAGTCATAAGATCAACAATTCTCTATCAAAAGGTTTCTTTAACTCTAAACACTGCTGATGGGTTAAGGTTAAGACATATGACTAATCCAGTATTTCTTCGTCTATACCAGTTAATAGGAGATGGCGTTCGTGATTAAATGTAGAGGAATTCACAATTTAGGGTTAATTTTGTAATACTGACCTTTCTGCCGTTAAGAGCTGTCATGAAGAAATCATAGGATTGAAGACAGGTCATTAGAAGACCAGAGCAAGGCAAATTTGCTGGCAACGAAGAATTCTGACGTTTGAGTTCAAATCTGTTCGCACTTCAAGAACATGTTGATAAAAAGGGTGTCAGTATGATGGATGGAGCTACATGAGTAGATCGTGCCTTGAAAAAGGCTGACAATGTTTTTCGTGTCTACTCATCTCTGTTATTTTGAGATTCTGTAGAAAGGTAAGGGTCATAAAAGTAGAAGAGGAAATGTGTTAGGCAAAAAATTGAATGTGAAAATAGGTTTTGACGAGCAAAGTTGCTGAAAATGTTTATTGTAGGTTTTCGACAAACTGCTCGTCAACCTGAACTTTTTATTTGATTCAATTAATTTCAAACGGAAGCAGAATTAGAAAGGAGTGAGATGATCTATGTAGCTTTGTAACTGGCCAGCGGTTTATTTGCCCAAGACCATTTGGCAGCTGGATTCATTTCGAACCGTGGACATCCATGTACGTTATCTTTGTCAATTTTAGTGTGGCTTGAAATGTAGGATGAACTTTCAATTGAGTGCAGGTGAGGTTGTCTTGTCAAAATAGGTATAAAAAATTGTTCTCTAAAATAGTTTACGATTGTCAACACTACTATATGATCTAAAAGACAAACTTCCCCGTCAATTCGCATTATATAACACAACAGTATCTGCCGAGTCACACCCACCACTGATCACCGGTGATTGAACCCTGAACCTCACCTTTCCCCTGAGTCACATTGAGTTATGCACAAGCAATACAGTAACTCACAAGCGGCGACAATCTGCACGTAACTCCAGACCACCGGGTCGATTAACAACTCGATCGTGCGATATCGATTATTCATTCGATTGTTAACCGCGCCATGAATAAATATCGGTTACAATACACAATACACGTAAGCCTGTGGGGTCTAGTTGCCCACACGGGTCTAATTGTTGCATTGCAGTCCGCGTGTAATTATTCCATCCATTGTTGATTAACGCGATCCGGTGCATTTCCTTGGAACGGTTTCACTTTTGAAGGTTGTTTCGCTAATGTGTGTATTTATATGGAACTGTTTCCGTTATTGATTAGCATACATTGCGTGTTCAATACAGTTAAATAATCGTTAAATTAGACCTTGTATGTTAATGATGCTTTAAGTCGGATAGTTCCAAGGAATTATTGTAGTTTTGATGGTGATAGTGTATTCCAATGTCTCGGGACAAATAATATTTATTTTGATATTGATGACCCGGTGAGAAGACTTCTGCAACTTCTCATTTTAAGAGAAATTTGGTCAAAGCAATTTCCCCTAGAATAGGCTATATTCTGTCAACAGCGTAATGGCAAAATCACCATTGGCACGTAACATCATAAATATAATTAATCTATGGTAACACAAATTTTGGGGTTCTAAACGGGTTTTGTAAGAGGACAAATATAAAACCGATTGTTCCAATCCAACCCTGAAGAAACGGTACTTTTACGTTTGTTTTGGAGTTTTCATTATCTGCATGAACGACTAATGCCTTGGATTCCTTTGTTAATAATTATTGAGACCAGCTATAAGCTAAAAAAAAGCTATTAGGTTCATACCCTATTGTTTTACTCTAAATAGTTTTACCAAAGATTAGCATATGTAATCTTTGGTTTTACTAAACGTTTAGTCATCAAGATGAGGTTGGATGTATACATTTCCAAACAGGTGATTCAGTGTCCAGTATAGTCTGTGTTTGGGTCCATGTGCATTTTTGGACAATATTGAAGACAATTTGAAGATTAGTTCTCTTTGGTTTATGTAGAAGGAGTCGCTGCCCCCCCCCTCATTAAAAAAGTGTAACCCGATACCTTTTCTTAAATTACTTCAATTAAAAAGTATAATTAATAACAATACTTATTTTTTTATGTTGTCGTTAGATTGTATTACCTCAAGACGTAAAACACAGAGAATATATTTGTAAACTATTGTTTTTTTCCTGGAATACTGAAACCAAAGCAAAGCACAAATCGATAAATCTGCAAAAATACAAGAGAGAAACATTTGTCGACATCGGTGCATACTATCGTCACTACCATAAAATACACACATAAAATTGAACGAGTCTACTTGCACTCTCTAAAGTGAATAGGATCAATCAATCATGGTAAAATGGCGATATGTAGTCTACTACATCCACAAGTTTCACTTTCAGCATCTACAGTATGATTGGCACTGTACAGCACGTTCATGTCCGTTGCTGGGTCACGTAGTCCGTTGCTAGGTCACGTAGCCTCGCAGCTGATGCTGTAGATCACGTACTCCCTATAGCTCTCCGTGACTCATAGGTTACTGCTATTATCTATCAATAGCCCCAAGAACTAAACTACCTCAGACAATACGGCAAATACCAACTCCAAACATGGTCAATTCTCACATTTATTTTATTACCAGCATTTTCGAAGTTATAATTGTTATGCACTTTTAAGCCTTCACTATTTGTTGGTATTTGCACATGGACATAAACCAAAATAAAATGTCGTCCTATGAAATACATGGGTTTAGTAAAAGTTGTACATTGTACTGGTACGGAATCAGGGGCGTAATTTGTGGGGGGAGGGGGGCAGGGGGGAGCAATTGCTGTAGGAACAGGAAAATAGGGTAAACCAGGGAAAAAAGCCTTTAACCAAACCCTAAAGAAACTCGCTGCTCTCAAATGAATTAACGGGGCAGCCGCTGGCTGACTCATGGCTCGAGCGTGATAAGAGATCAAGACGTTATCAGTAGCCAGCCGGACTGATAACGCGCACGTGCTCTACATGGATACGACCCGTGTGTACATTCGTACGCAACAAGTATAACTACAGAGTTGTCTTTACAGGAAGAGGGCTGCCACTATTGAAATTTGCCATAGACAAATAAAGGTGATATGAATAGGAAACAGTCAATGTATAAACATGTAATAATCAGAAATGAGTTGTTTTACTTACTATTTTGTAAGTAAGCAACAAAACACCCAACAATTATCAAAATGCTTCTGATTAGCTAGTTAGAAGAGACACTCGTAGCATATGCAGGCGTCTCGTTTTCTGAATTTTAAAATCTCTTGTGTGGCCTTTGACTGTCCCCTACAAGAATACAAATAAGGTTATGCGATTCAAATAGGACGAAGTAGGCCGCCTTCATTGAGCTGGCGCACTGAACAAAATGTTACCAAAAATGTTTACTGAATAGTGTGAAATTTTGTTTATAAAAGGTTGTATTTTTCTTGCGGTTGTATTTTGCGGTTTTCTGTTTATTTATATTATTATGTCCCTAACTCGTAAAAACAAAAATTGTTACCCAACGTGTTATACATTTTTATGTAGGTAATTGAATACAAGTAGTGGTGAACCCAGAAAGATAAGTCACTTTAGGCGTTTTTTCCCATAAGAATAACATGGGGATCATTTTTTGGCCACCAAAACCAAAAATCCTGATCTTTGCCTACATATCCCTATAAAATTGTCAAACCTTATTTCTTACTTATTCCTCATAAATATATTCGATATTAAGCTAAAAAAGCTATTTCTTATATTTATTGACCCTTACAAGTGTAAATGTAGAGTAGTGGTGAACCCACAATATGACATCACTTTAGGCACGTTTTCCCCATAAGAATAACATGGTGAGCTTTTTTTGACCACTTTTTTAAAAATCCAGCTCTTGGCCTATACAAGCCTATATAAATGTTCAATACCATTGTACAACTCCATTACTATTTCAAATCCACATCCATTCACATCTATATTCTCAAAATCGATCGAGGTTTGTACGCGAACTCGGGCGCGCTCCCGGCTCATGGCGTGCTCCCGGTCATGCTCCCGACCTATGGTTAGGCTTCTCGCTCCCGACTCATGGTCGGTTTTCTCGTCTCTAGTGGTAGCTCTTGATTAAGCCTTGGGTGGGTGACCTCCTGTTGAAGTAATTTCTAGTTAAATTGTTTAAAATTTTTTTAATTTCTAGCTAAAAATTTTGAAAATTTCACAATTTCTGGTTAAAAAAATTTTGAAATTTTGAAAAGTCTATAAATAGAAGTGACATTCGGGTGATATTTCATTCTGGACCATGAGGCCCACCTGTCAACACTGCTCCGTGTTGCTCTCCACCAAAAGTAACCTGATTCGCCACTACAAGGTAATTCATCAAATGAAGGTAAAACTGTGCAAAGTTTGCAATTTAATCTGTGATAATAATGTGGCTTTAAAATCACATATATTACAAAATCACAAGACTTGTAATTTCTGTAAAACGAATGTTGTTGGACATTTTAAAAGACATGCCAATTCTTGCATCAAATGTCCATATACAATGATTAAATTTGTCGGTGAATCGATTAGAGCTGACCTTGAAAATACACTGAAGTCTTGTCCTCTTCCGATAAAATGGACTTTAGTTAGGAGAATTAAATTTATGAAATATTCAATGGATCAAAATGGAAAATTAGTTAATGAGAAAGAATGTATTGCAGATTTTAGAAGCCTTACTACCTTAACTATTGAGAAGAGAGATTTAAAGCCTCAAATTGAAAATTCACTTTTAAAGATTGATGCTTCTATACACAAATATCAAGCCCAAGGCAGTGGATGGATTTATGACCACACTAAGTATTGGCAGTTGCATATTTACAAGTACAAGCCCCTAACTCCAAAGTCATATATCCCTACACCAAAAAGTATTCAATCAAAACATGCAGTTTTAAATATTAAAAATGCTGATAATAAATGCTTCCTTTGGTCAATTTTAGCAGCTTTACATCCAAGGAATTGTATCAATGAAAATGCTGAAAGGGTCTCTAGCTATGCACCCTACATAGGGCAGTTAAATATGACAAATATAAAATATCCCGTAAAAATATCTGATATAGAAAAATTTGAAACACAGAATAATATAAGTGTTAATGTATTTGGAGTTGAAGACCAGAAATGTATACATCCATTAAGAACAACCAAACTGAATAGTAATACTCATATAGATCTATTATTATTACAAGAAGGTCGTAAATCACATTACTGTTTAATTCGTGATTTTAATAGATTAATGCTGCGGTCTACAAAAGATAACAATAAGAAGCATTTTTGCAAGTTGTGTTTACAACATTTTTACACTAATGATAAATTAGAACGTCACATAATGTATTGTCAAAACTTTGATGCCCAACGAGTGGAAATGTCTAAACAAGATACATTACAATTTAAAAATTTTAAATATCAACTTAAAGCCCCATTTGTGATTTATGCTGATTTTGAGTGCTTTATAAACTCTAACAACCATACTCCATCTGGATTTGCATTCGTTGTAGTGAGAGATTCTAAGATTATTTCTGAAGAGTTATATAGTGGTGAAAATGTTATGGATGTGTTTTTCAAAAGGTTGTTTGAGACTTATGACTTCATTAAAAGTCAAATGGCGATATATATTCCCCTTGTAATGACTCCTGAACAAGAGGCATCTTTCCAAAACTCAACACATTGTCACATTTGCGAAAAGCCCCTATATTTTCATAGGGTACGGGAACATTGTCATTCAAATGGCCAATACCGTGGAGCTGCCCACAATGATTGTAATTTAAACTATAAAGTAACAAAGAAAATCCCAGTATTCTTCCATAACTTGAAAAATTACGATGGACATTTAATAATGCAACACTTGGGAAAGTTTAATCGTAAATTAAATTGCATAGCCAAAGATATGGAAAAGTACATTTCATTCTCTGTTGATGATTTAGTATTTTTAGATTCCTATAACTTTCTGTCCCTTCCATTATACAAATTAGCTTCCAATTTAAATACATTTAGATTCATAGACAATCCACTACTACAACGCAAAGGTGTATTTCCCTATGAATATATGACAGGACCAGATAAGTTTGCAGAGTCTCTACCTCCAATTGAAAAATTTTACAGTACTTTAACTAAAGAACATATCTCTCCCAATGAATATGAACATGCTAAAAATGTCTGGACCCATTTTAATATCAACAATTTACAAGAATATCATGATTTATATCTTAAAACAGATGTATTGCTACTGGCTGATGTGTTTGAGACATTTAGAGACCTGTGTTTAAAAGATTATAAACTTGACCCCGTACATATGTATTCACTTCCTGGATTAACATGGGAGGCCTGTCTTAGAATGACTGGTATAAAATTACAATTATTTCAAGATATTGACATGCATTTGTTCATAGAAAGTGCAATCAGAGGAGGAGTCAGTATGATTTCCACACGTTACGCTAAAGCCAATAATAAATATATGGGCGAACACTATGATCCCAATCAAGAGAGTGTGTATTTAATATATTTAGATTGTAACTCGCTATACTCCACAGCTATGTGTGAGCCATTGCCCGTGGATGGATTTCGTTGGACTAATGAGGTAGACTACAAATACAATCAAAATGATGAGTTTGGATACATTTTAGAAGTTGATTTAAAATATGATAAAAGCTTACATGATTTACATAATGACTATCCATTAGCACCAGAGAAAATGAATGGCAAATTAATACCTAATTTAAATGACAAAACTAAATATATTTTACATTATAAAGCATTACAAAAATATGAGGAATTGGGTTTGGTTGCTACAAAATACCACAGAATTTTAAAATTTAGACAGTCTAAATGGCTTGCGCCCTATATTAATTTTAATATTGAAAAACGCAAATGTGCTAAAAATGATTTCGAAAAAGACTTTTACAAATTGTTAAATAATAGTCTCTTTGGTCGAACAATTATGAATCAACGAAAGTTTCGTGACATATATCTCAAGGATGAGTCACTATTAACAAAATATGTCACTAATCCAAGGTTTGACTGTAGCAAAAAGTTCGATAACAATTTACATGCTATACATTTAAATAAATTAGTTGTAAAGTTTAATAAACCTATATATTTAGGAATGACCATTTTGGATATTAGTAAAGTAATAATGTATGATTTCCACTATAATTATATGTCAAAATTTAAGAACAAAAGATTTCTTATGACAGATACGGATTCTTTAATGTATTCTATAGTTACAGAGGACTTTTACAAGGAAATAGAATGTGACTTGCACTATTTTGATACCTCTGGATATAGTAAAGACCATTTCTTATACTCTGATAAAAATAAAAAAGTCACAGGCAAGTTTAAAGACGAATTAGATGGTCATATCATGTATGAATATTGTGGTTTAAGACCAAAGTTATATTCTTATATTCCTCTAAAATGGTTATATGAAGAAGACAAGCAAGCTTTAGAGGTGAAGAAAGCTAAAGGAGCCGATGGTGCTACAGTTAAACATCTCCTCAGACATCAACATTATTTGAACTGTCTTGCAACTGGGCAAGATTACTATGAGAATGTGACAAGGATAAAATCTACAAATCATCATCTTCAAACCTTAACTATGAATAAGAAAGTACTATCATTTGACGATGACAAGAGGTTTATTCTAGAAGATGGCATCAATACTCTTGCACTTGGTCATTATAAAATTGATGTTCAATAAATTGTATGTGTAGATATATAATAAATACAAATGTTAAAAAACTCCAGTCTTTCATTTATTTACCCTTACCATCCACTTGATAGAATTGGTCAAACATAAATCTATATTTGCCATTATTCTTTGACCTTTCTTTGTCTATTACGAAAAAGCCATATTTAGTTTTATTCCAACATTGATGACAGAGATTTTTAAATTGGTCAAATGAAAAGTCATTACCGACATGATTGTGATATACATGTTTTAAATTTAAATCATCTTGTTTAAATAATATTAGGAAATTTACATTATCACGTAAATGTTTGTGTACTTTGCTATAAGATTGACACAAGTAAAAACAGTTAATATTTTTATGTCGACCCATTGAGAAAAATTGTGTAATATTTGGACTATTTATGTCATCAAATACGACAACTGACTGTGATTCGACATCATTTGGTGTGATTTCACAGTCAGTAAACGTGTGTAATTTTACTTCGTCACACAAACTAAATATTTCAATTATTTTTTTATATTTTTCTTGTTCTAAAGATTTTGATATTAAATATAAATTTGTAAATTTTAATCCTTCCTTTCTTACAATTAAATTATAAATTACAACTGTCTTCCCACTTCCACTTGGACCACAAATAACACATCGAATATTGGTAGGAAAAAGACCCAACTTCTTTGGTATATTTTCCTTAGTATGTACTATTTTAAATTTGTGTTTTTGTTGAATAAAAGACATTTTTTATATAATAAAAATGTCTTTTATTCAACAAAAACACAAATTTAAAATAGTACATACTAAGGAAAATATACCAAAGAAGTTGGGTCTTTTTCCTACCAATATTCGATGTGTTATTTGTGGTCCAAGTGGAAGTGGGAAGACAGTTGTAATTTATAATTTAATTGTAAGAAAGGAAGGATTAAAATTTACAAATTTATATTTAATATCAAAATCTTTAGAACAAGAAAAATATAAAAAAATAATTGAAATATTTAGTTTGTGTGACGAAGTAAAATTACACACGTTTACTGACTGTGAAATCACACCAAATGATGTCGAATCACAGTCAGTTGTCGTATTTGATGACATAAATAGTCCAAATATTACACAATTTTTCTCAATGGGTCGACATAAAAATATTAACTGTTTTTACTTGTGTCAATCTTATAGCAAAGTACACAAACATTTACGTGATAATGTAAATTTCCTAATATTATTTAAACAAGATGATTTAAATTTAAAACATGTATATCACAATCATGTCGGTAATGACTTTTCATTTGACCAATTTAAAAATCTCTGTCATCAATGTTGGAATAAAACTAAATATGGCTTTTTCGTAATAGACAAAGAAAGGTCAAAGAATAATGGCAAATATAGATTTATGTTTGACCAATTCTATCAAGTGGATGGTAAGGGTAAATAAATGAAAGACTGGAGTTTTTTAACATTTGTATTTATTATATATCTACACATACAATTTATTGAACATCAATTTTATAATGACCAAGTGCAAGAGTATTGATGCCATCTTCTAGAATAAACCTCTTGTCATCGTCAAATGATAGTACTTTCTTATTCATAGTTAAGGTTTGAAGATGATGATTTGTAGATTTTATCCTTGTCACATTCTCATAGTAATCTTGCCCAGTTGCAAGACAGTTCAAATAATGTTGATGTCTGAGGAGATGTTTAACTGTAGCACCATCGGCTCCTTTAGCTTTCTTCACCTCTAAAGCTTGCTTGTCTTCTTCATATAACCATTTTAGAGGAATATAAGAATATAACTTTGGTCTTAAACCACAATATTCATACATGATATGACCATCTAATTCGTCTTTAAACTTGCCTGTGACTTTTTTATTTTTATCAGAGTATAAGAAATGGTCTTTACTATATCCAGAGGTATCAAAATAGTGCAAGTCACATTCTATTTCCTTGTAAAAGTCCTCTGTAACTATAGAATACATTAAAGAATCCGTATCTGTCATAAGAAATCTTTTGTTCTTAAATTTTGACATATAATTATAGTGGAAATCATACATTATTACTTTACTAATATCCAAAATGGTCATTCCTAAATATATAGGTTTATTAAACTTTACAACTAATTTATTTAAATGTATAGCATGTAAATTGTTATCGAACTTTTTGCTACAGTCAAACCTTGGATTAGTGACATATTTTGTTAATAGTGACTCATCCTTGAGATATATGTCACGAAACTTTCGTTGATTCATAATTGTTCGACCAAAGAGACTATTATTTAACAATTTGTAAAAGTCTTTTTCGAAATCATTTTTAGCACATTTGCGTTTTTCAATATTAAAATTAATATAGGGCGCAAGCCATTTAGACTGTCTAAATTTTAAAATTCTGTGGTATTTTGTAGCAACCAAACCCAATTCCTCATATTTTTGTAATGCTTTATAATGTAAAATATATTTAGTTTTGTCATTTAAATTAGGTATTAATTTGCCATTCATTTTCTCTGGTGCTAATGGATAGTCATTATGTAAATCATGTAAGCTTTTATCATATTTTAAATCAACTTCTAAAATGTATCCAAACTCATCATTTTGATTGTATTTGTAGTCTACCTCATTAGTCCAACGAAATCCATCCACGGGCAATGGCTCACACATAGCTGTGGAGTATAGCGAGTTACAATCTAAATATATTAAATACACACTCTCTTGATTGGGATCATAATGTTCGCCCATATATTTATTATTGGCTTTAGCGTAACGTGTGGAAATCATACTGACTCCTCCTCTGATTGCACTTTCTATGAACAAATGCATGTCAATATCTTGAAATAATTGTAATTTTATACCAGTCATTCTAAGACAGGCTTCCCATGTTAATCCAGGAAGTGAATACATATGTACGGGGTCAAGTTTGTAATCCTTTAAACACAGGTCTCTAAATGTCTCAAACACATCAGCCAGTAGCAATACATCTGTTTTAAGATATAAATCATGATATTCTTGTAAATTGTTTATATTAAAATGGGTCCAGACATTTTTAGCATGTTCATATTCAATGGGGGAGATATGTTCTTTAGTTAGAGTACTGTAAAATTTTTCAATTGAAGGTAGAGACTCTGCAAACTTATCTGGTCCCGTCATGTATTCATAGGGAAATACGCCTTTACGTTGTAGTAGTGGATTGTCTATGAATCTAAATGTATTTAAATTGGAAGCTAATTTGTATAATGGAAGGGACAGAAAATTATAGGAATCCAAAAATACTAAATCATCAACTGAGAATGAAATGTACTTTTCCATATCCTTGGCTATGCAATTTAATTTACGATCAAACTTTCCCAAGTGTTGCATTATTAAATGTCCATCATAATTTTTCAAGTTATGGAAGAATACTGGTATTTTCTTTGTTACTTTATAGTTTAAATTACAATCATTATGGGCAGCTCCACGGTAACGGCCAGATGAATGACAATGATCACGTACCCTATCAAAATATAAGGGCTTTTCACAAATATGACAATGCGTTGAGTTTTGGAAAGATGCCTCTTGTTCAGGAGTCATTACAAGGGGAATATATATCGCCATTTGACTTTTAATGAAGTCATAAGTCTCAAACAACCTTTTGAAAAACACATCCATAACATTTTCACCACTATATAACTCTTCAGAAATAATCTTAGAATCTCTCACTACAACGAATGCAAATCCAGATGGAGTATGGTTGTTAGAGTTTATAAAGCACTCAAAATCAGCATAAATCACAAATGGGGCTTTAAGTTGATATTTAAAATTTTTAAATTGTAATGTATCTTGTTTAGACATTTCCACTCGTTGGGCATCAAAGTTTTGACAATACATTATGTGACGTTCTAATTTATCATTAGTGTAAAAATGTTGTAAACACAACTTGCAAAAATGCTTCTTATTGTTATCTTTTGTAGACCGCAGCATTAATCTATTAAAATCACGAATTAAACAGTAATGTGATTTACGACCTTCTTGTAATAATAATAGATCTATATGAGTATTACTATTCAGTTTGGTTGTTCTTAATGGATGTATACATTTCTGGTCTTCAACTCCAAATACATTAACACTTATATTATTCTGTGTTTCAAATTTTTCTATATCAGATATTTTTACGGGATATTTTATATTTGTCATATTTAACTGCCCTATGTAGGGTGCATAGCTAGAGACCCTTTCAGCATTTTCATTGATACAATTCCTTGGATGTAAAGCTGCTAAAATTGACCAAAGGAAGCATTTATTATCAGCATTTTTAATATTTAAAACTGCATGTTTTGATTGAATACTTTTTGGTGTAGGGATATATGACTTTGGAGTTAGGGGCTTGTACTTGTAAATATGCAACTGCCAATACTTAGTGTGGTCATAAATCCATCCACTGCCTTGGGCTTGATATTTGTGTATAGAAGCATCAATCTTTAAAAGTGAATTTTCAATTTGAGGCTTTAAATCTCTCTTCTCAATAGTTAAGGTAGTAAGGCTTCTAAAATCTGCAATACATTCTTTCTCATTAACTAATTTTCCATTTTGATCCATTGAATATTTCATAAATTTAATTCTCCTAACTAAAGTCCATTTTATCGGAAGAGGACAAGACTTCAGTGTATTTTCAAGGTCAGCTCTAATCGATTCACCGACAAATTTAATCATTGTATATGGACATTTGATGCAAGAATTGGCATGTCTTTTAAAATGTCCAACAACATTCGTTTTACAGAAATTACAAGTCTTGTGATTTTGTAATATATGTGATTTTAAAGCCACATTATTATCACAGATTAAATTGCAAACTTTGCACAGTTTTACCTTCATTTGATGAATTACCTTGTAGTGGCGAATCAGGTTACTTTTGGTGGAGAGCAACACGGAGCAGTGTTGACAGGTGGGCCTCATGGTCCAGAATGAAATATCACCCGAATGTCACTTCTATTTATAGACTTTTCAAAATTTCAAAATTTTTTTAACCAGAAATTGTGAAATTTTCAAAATTTTTAGCTAGAAATTAAAAAAATTTTAAACAATTTAACTAGAAATTACTTCAACAGGAGGTCACCCACCCAAGGCTTAATCAAGAGCTACCACTAGAGACGAGAAAACCGACCATGAGTCGGGAGCGAGAAGCCTAACCATAGGTCGGGAGCATGACCGGGAGCACGCCATGAGCCGGGAGCGCGCCCGAGTTCGCGTACAAACCTCGATCGATTTTGAGAATATAGATGTGAATGGATGTGGATTTGAAATAGTAATGGAGTTGTACAATGGTATTGAACATTTATATAGGCTTGTATAGGCCAAGAGCTGGATTTTTAAAAAAGTGGTCAAAAAAGCTCACCATGTTATTCTTATGGGAAAACGTGCCTAAAGTGATGTCATATTGTGGGTTCACCACTACTCTACATTTACACTTGTAAGGGTCAATAAATATAAGAAATAGCTTTTTTAGCTTAATATCGAATATATTTATGAGGAATAAGTAAGAAATAAGGTTTGACAATTTTATAGGGATATGTAGGCAAAGATCAGGATTTTTGGTTTTGGTGGCCAAAAAATGATCCCCATGTTATTCTTATGGGAAAAAACGCCTAAAGTGACTTATCTTTCTGGGTTCACCACTACTTGTATTCAATTACCTACATAAAAATGTATAACACGTTGGGTAACAATTTTTGTTTTTACGAGTTAGGGACATAATAATATAAATAAACAGAAAACCGCAAAATACAACCGCAAGAAAAATACAACCTTTTATAAACAAAATTTCACACTATTCAGTAAACATTTTTGGTAACATTTTGTTCAGTGCGCCAGCTCAATGAAGGCGGCCTACTTCGTCCTATTTGAATCGCATAACCTTATTTGTATTCTTGTAGGGGACAGTCAAAGGCCACACAAGAGATTTTAAATTCAGAAACGAGACGCCTGCATATGCTACGAGTGTCTCTTCTAACTAGCTAATCAGAAGCATTTTGATAATTGTTGGGTGTTTTGTTGCTTACTTACAAAATAGTAAGTAAAACAACTCATTTCTGATTATTACATGTTTATACATTGACTGTTTCCTATTCATATCACCTTTATTTGTCTATGGCAAATTTCAATAGTGGCAGCCCTCTTCCTGTAAAGACAACTCTGTAGTTATACTTGTTGCGTACGAATGTACACACGGGTCGTATCCATGTAGAGCACGTGCGCGTTATCAGTCCGGCTGGCTACTGATAACGTCTTGATCTCTTATCACGCTCGAGCCATGAGTCAGCCAGCGGCTGCCCCGTTAATTCATTTGAGAGCAGCGAGTTTCTTTAGGGTTTGGTTAAAGGCTTTTTTCCCTGGTTTACCCTATTTTCCTGTTCCTACAGCAATTGCTCCCCCCTGCCCCCCTCCCCCCACAAATTACGCCCCTGATTCCGTACCAGTACAATGTACAACTTTTACTAAACCCATGTATTTCATAGGACGACATTTTATTTTGGTTTATGTCCATGTGCAAATACCAACAAATAGTGAAGGCTTAAAAGTGCATAACAATTATAACTTCGAAAATGCTGGTAATAAAATAAATGTGAGA